>NC_134705.1:86053738-87473738 GCF_043290135.1 Rhipicephalus microplus | reverse complement strand
GCATGTCGCATTTTCTTGCGTGAACGCGTAGTTATCAATCACCTAGTAACGATACAATACTAATGATGCAACAGAGGGACGAAATAATAAATGTAATATTGTTTAGTATGAGCAGTACCAAACCCGATTCAAAATGGCTCAAATTCCGCCAATTTTCAGCGTTATCAGCGCTACTAAGCGGTCACCTCCCGCAGTCCTTCCCTTCCTCTGATCACGTGGCCACATGAAATGGTGATGCAATCCTCAGTTGTCGTTTCGTCTGCTCGGCGCCCACGTGTATAGGCATGTCATCACCACCCCTATTGCCGTCGTCAGCGTCATCAACATCCGCAAGCGACGATAAAGACACTGAGGAATATGGAGTCGCGGTAGTTTGCGGCGTGGCGAATAATTTTAGGGTTTGGTCCTCTTCTGAGAAGCGACTCTGAAATCGACGCCGAACCGAGGAGCGATGAGGCAGCTGGAGACGCACGCATTGTCCACGCTGGCTTGCAAGACATATAAGAACGCTGCTAAGCGTGTTACTTATTGCCATAGCTTCAAATAATTATATTCGCTACAAGTCACCCGAAGCGGCACAACGAAAACGCAGAATTCACAAGAACTCACTGCAGCAAGCAAGCAAAACAAAGCAAGTGAAGCCGTTGCTAGGCAGCCAGGCGTCGCCGCCAGATGGTACCACATGTAGGCACCACAATGATAACGCTGAAATTGTCCACGTTATTGCTGCTTGCTCATCATCACTCGGTGCTGGAGACGTGGCCTTTGATGAACTCGTGAAAATACTGTCGATGTCTCGTGGCCTGGATCACGCCGGTGAGCATTCGACTCTCTTTGCCTTCAAAATAGAATAAATTCTGCTTAATAGACGCGATTCACACTTCGCTAAAAAAACTCATGCGTACCAAGTAATCAAATGGACGCCACATCTCTATTTTGAAATTTGGTGTCATTGCTCCTTTAACATTGCCTGTTGGTTCACCCGATGTATGTTTGACTCCAGCATTCAACTATGGAAGCCATCGACAATCACGCTATAAGTAAATGACAAACGCTCGTGGGTGAACTGGATGGTCACTAAAATAAGTATATATGCAAGGCAGTCCAAAAATACACGACAAGCGACTGGAAAACTCTTGACTCGGCGCAAAAATAAGTCCAAATCCGCTTATATAATAGGAACTAGCCCCTCGAGATTCTTGGAGGGGCGGTAAGCCATTCCTCGCAAACGATACACACTTAAGCAGCGTGGCCGTAACCAAGCGCCACAAAAACTGACGGGACAGTTCCGATAAAATCAATTCATGGGTCAGACACGGCGCTTTCCCGGATAAGTTGCGTGGTTATGGGGTTGGGGAGGCTCCCTTCCTTTCGCGCACGCTTATGCGTGGGCCCTCACGAGACACCGATTACATTACTTGAACGCTCTCTTTTGTTTGCACGAGCTTAGCGACCCAAACCTTCATACACTGAGTGCCAGGGCGGCCAGAATTGATTAAACGAGTAGTTACAGCTGCAAGTGTGACGGATCTACTTCCGCAATAGCACTATATAAAAGCTGTAACACAAAGTTTTTGAAACGTTGATCCAATGTTTTGATATTATGACGCACATCTCTATCTCGTTAGCGATTACCTACACTGAATCTTTACTTATTAGAACCCTGTTACGTTATATGACTTGGCACGTAACAATCTCGTCTCATGGACAGTTTCACAGAGTTGACGTACTTGTTTGGGCCGTAGAGGAGGTGTACCATCTCTTCCAGCTTTGCGCTTATACTTGGGGCTGCCACGAAGAAAGCAGCTGCAAAAAAGGAGGGATCCTTAAGCTTAGCCTTATAGAGTTGAACACACTAAACATATCATGTCCCTAGTGCGTACTTCAAACACTTAGTAAATGAATATTAGCAACGTATGCTTGAACCACGCATTATTACTGCCATATGCCATGTTGTATTGTGAAGCATGTATACAGACACAGTGTGTTTGTAAAGCATAGAAGTTACTTTCACTACATTTCCGAGCAAACCAAGTTATTTTTTGCAGTGTTCACTAGCAGACACATGGTTGTGTGCAAGAACACCCACTTGCCATGCAAACTACTCAGGTTCGATCCCCATTCAGATTCAGAATTTGAAATGAAAAGCAGTTGGTAGCGCACTTCGGCGATTTTGACCCTAGAGCTACCTATCTATCTGTAGCTTTTTCAACTGTAAAAAGCAGCGCCGCGGTGCGGAGAAAAAAGCTGGCCACGCCCACCTATGAAAACACGCTCTCTCCGTGCAATTGGGACAGCCGGACGAAAACCCGCCACTCGCCCTCCATCATGGAGGCCACGGTTCTGGCAAAGTATTGCGTCATAACTACCAGCGCATTCGCTTAGGTTTCGTTTGTGGTATTGCGGTTATTTGATAATTAAAAATTATTTTCCAAATTGTTGAGCATATCAGCTTTCGGGCGCGTGACAAGAGTGTCTCAGAAACGTGGTAGCATCGTTACCCCGGCATGGTAAAAAAATCGCCGGAGTTGGTCTTCAAGCGGATATTTGCTGGTGTACACTGCCCGTCCAATAAAAGGATACGAAGCTCACTTTGGAATGCGTGCCATGCATTTCATCTCTATTCAAATCTTTGCCACTCAAGCAAAACGGATGCTTTTTTTGTAATATCCAGCGCAGGTTTCACGCATTCTATGGAGTTTTATACAGAAATACAGTCCATGCATACAACACCTCGTATCGGGTGATTTTTTGCCCTTATAGCGGCTGCAGTAACCGATATTTGTTTGCGTTATAGTTAAGCTTTCAATGCTGCCAACATTTCTTTCTTAAAATACACGGCATATTCAAGGAGTGTATAATGATGAGTGTGCTAAGCGGTACGATCGTTTGGTGTTACCGTTAATACCCCGTGGCAATGACCACTCACGCTATATATGAGTGACAAACTGGTGTATACAGTGTTTATTGGTCATAACTGGTATGTTGTGTTGAGCTGTGAATTTCGTTTTGTCTTCGTTATTACTGCTTTATGGTATCAGATCCAGCCTGAAGTTGGCAATGACGATGTCTGTACACGTTGCCCTGGTGCTTCTCGGTTGTTCCCATTCGTACGAAATGCATAGTAGAGCATAGCGATACGTCATATACCGCACAAGTCAGTCGTTGCCGGCAATGATCATCGTCAGAGTCATGACGACAACGTCATGTAGCCATGACGTCATCTTCATGATGGCTACAGCTCCTCATGGCAACATCGCCAACAGAAAAGTCTCGGCCTAAAGGAGCTTCTCCCATAAAGCTTCTACCATTCGCTTAAGCTCGCTTTCTCAGCGAGGCGCCGTACTCACCGTTGGGGCAGCTACCGTCGTACTCAAACTCCTTGAGCGTTGCGGAGGCACTGGTCTTGAGGATGACGTCGCTGGCCATGGTGTTCGGCTGCTTGGAGGCCAGCTTGCCGAGGCTCTCTTCCACCGGAGGTTTGTAGCCGGTCGGAATTTGCACGTGGCCGAAATCAGCCTGTACGGATGCAGAGGAGGAATGCTTAGCGACCGAGCTGTACATACAGGGTACGCGGAGCTCAATGACACGCCGATGCCCTCTACGACAAAACAACCAAATGCAGGTTGCTGAGTATTGTACGAAGTAATTCACACAATTTTTGGCGTTGTTTAACCACTTGGTTAGGCAAGTTTATTTACCCATCTCCCAAAATAATTTAAAATATGGGCAGGAAATTCCGATAAAAAAGTTGTGGATTGGTTTGCAAGTAACCTTTGCTATATACAATACTATACTGTACTATGTTGTACTTGCTCTCTTTTTTTAGGTGTCATTTTCAGTCTGTGTCATTCTATTTTTGCTATATCTATTTGTTTCTCTGTCTATTTTTTTAGACACTCGATTTCTTTGTTCTTCTGTTTTTATCTGTCCCTTTCTTCTTTGTCTTTCCCTCTTACTATATAGTCGTTATCTCTCCTTTCTCACTCCTCGACCATAACACCTCACCTGCAAAACTCCTGTAGAACATATGTGCAAAAAATATTTGGCAAATCCCCCCACCCGCCCCCGGAAACCGGTTCACTAAGCATTCACAAAGCACAAGGGTGGCCCAAGCGTGGCGAGAAAAGAATGCCTATGATTCCGAAAAATTGACAGTCCTTCAACAAGCCGATGAGGCCAGCGGCAGCCGATTCCCGTCGTTTTCGGACCCTTTGGCACTTATGTGCTCATTAGCGCTTCTTCAATGGACACCAAATTGCAAAGCCATTTGTCGCGTATTAGTAAAGAACAATTTCACAGTCGCGACAACACCGCTCTTGCCGCGACAGAACTCTCGGCTAGCGAAAAAACGTGTTAAAAAAAATGCGGCTGGAAGACGCCACCTTGAGATTCCCGCACGAAACACCGTGTCGTCACAAATTTTTAAGGCGTCTACTGGGTCCTACGTTGCATATAGTATAATAAAATGAAGTGCATTGCAATCTGTTGAGGCAAGGGACTATAGCATACGAAAATTCAGAAACATTAATCGTGTTAATGTCGCAAAAATTTGGAAAATATATTTTGTAATTTCCTGCATCACGGACGGAGATTTCGGGGTGAGACCTAAAAAATGAAACTTCAGCCGTCATTTTCTCGTCCAATAATGGACTTCTGATAGTTCAACTTGTGGCATCGCAGTTCTCAGAGTGTCGTTTGTCAATCTAAACTGAGTCATTGTTTGTTTCTCTTTAGTACCCCTTTCAGCTGCCGCTATTCTTCTTCTGAGTGAACCACACGCCTCTGTTCTATTAGTCCAACAGGCGACTAGTGATGAAAACGCTACCGCTACCTCTACGTCACGACACGAAGAGGGGCGCGACCCTCAGTGTTGAGTGCCCAGAGTTGCCAGTTCTGTTTACTGTAAGGAGAGTTGGGCTTGTCTTATCACCGATACGCTTAAGGCACTATCAGTTGCTTCTGGCATTTGTAACAGCGAAGCTCTTTAGCAAACCATTCCCCGTTCACCTCGAGCCAAATAAAAAAAAAGGCCCCGTATCTGCTTGTTTCACTGCAAGTGTCGTCGAAAGACGAGAGTTGTGCGTGTGGAGAGAGTGATCAAAACGTTTATCTGATGTGCTGCACGACAAAATCGGTGAATGGTATTCTTGAAGCCCTGCGTTAGAGAGTCTCGATCCTTTTACCAGTAGCAGTATTTTCCGTGAGGGGACTCTGTCAGCAACTCAAAGAGTGGGGTGGCTCACTCTCCTGTGCAAGGATGAGACGAGACGCACTGACCTGAGAGCCTGGCGGCCTAGCACCCTTCTAAACTGTGACTTCAAGCTCATAGCTAAGTGCATGTCCGTCCGACTCACTCCAGTACTTATTACAGTTTTGGGTCCGTACTAGGCGTGTTGTGTCAAAGATCGATCGTGCCAACTTCACGGTTTTGCTATTAGGGATTTTATAGAATGGTCGAATTCACGCAACTTTTGTGGAATCAATCAAGAAAAAGGCGTTCGATATTATCAGTCATAAGTACCTCTTTAAAGTTTTAAAGCAGGCGGACTTCAATGCCAAGTTCATCAGCATGGTCAGGGCTCTATACTTTCGTCTTAGTTCTGCTGTTGTCATACAAGATCGCGTCTTGGAGTCTTTCGGTGTGTGCCGTGGAGTCAGACAGGGCGATCCACTTTCGCCTGCTCTCTACGTGCTCGCATTTGAGCCGCTTTTGCAGAGGCTTTCTGAAGACATCAGCATTGGTAGATTTCCTCTTCGACCAAGTTGCCCCCGGTGGCAATGTTTGCCTATGCAGACGACCTCTCCTTTGTCGTCCTGGACGAGGCAACTGTTTGCACCGTCTTGGACGTTATGAAGGGGTATTGCTTGGTGAGCGATGCGCAGATAAATAAGTCGAAGCGCGCAGTCATGTGTCTGAACTGCGCTCCCTCCGGCCCATGTTCTGTGCACGGCCTCTCCATTGTTACGACCGGCCCTGGGGAGCCAAGCAGGAAGTGTTTGGGGGAGAACCGGTTCTTGACCTGACGGTGTCGTCCACCCCACCTCCCCATTCGGGTTCCTCCTCGCCGGGAGAGCTACGGGGTCTGCTGTGCGTTCGTGACCATATTTGGTAACATTTTGGGGCGCCGGGACCATATATGGACCTCGTGTTGGGTTGGGCCACTCCTTGTGTTGTGAGAGGTGTTTTCCCCTCCCTCGTGGCCGAGGTGCCGGCGACACCGTATTGGCTGACGATGCGGACAAGGCGCCCAGTGTCAACAACGTGGCGCTATAAAATGCCGAAGACGTTTTGTATCACTCGCACTCTTCTCTCTTTGGGTCAGTTGACCACTTCTCCACATGTAAATAAATCTCTGTTGTTCGTTCGGGCGCTTCTTCTCGCTGAATTGTTGGACGATGGATCCTGCGACGGGGCCAGCTACCGAAAACGAGACCGGCAGGACCCGGAGTCACAACACCATAAAGGAGCGCCTTCGCATATTGGGTTTTTATTTCTAACCGGATGGCTTGACTACCGAAAATTGGCGGTTAGCTAGGGAAAAGCTGACCGACAGGATTCGGGAACTCGGTGCCTTGTCTTTTCCACTTTCAGCTAGGGCCATGATAATCCGATCGCTGTTGTTTTGTTTTCTCACGTATGTAGGTTCAGTTATGCCGGTAAGTCCTTATACCAAGATTCTCTTGGAAAAGAAACTTTTCGGTTTTCTTTGGGGTCGTACATCGGCGTGGTTGCCGCGCCTCGTGCTCAAGTTGCGCAGGGATGAAGGAGGACTCAGTATTCCTGACCTCTGCGTTGTGACTACGGCGCTACACGTTAGATGGACACGGGTAGCTCTCGATTCGGATAGCTCCTCACTCGAAGCTTTGCGTCGCATTTCCTGAGCACTTGGCTGAGGCTGTTATCACCAGGGGCATTTTCGAACTCGTGCCGCAGGCAGGAACGCCTCCTGCCTTCTATGCAGGGGCCACTTCTACTTTGGCCCATCTCCAAGAGGTTGACCGTGAGATAGATCTGGCTTCGATCGAACTCCACGAGCTAAACGATAGACTCAATCGAGAGTTCCCTACACACTGTAACGAATATGACGTCTCCAACAATAGTCCTAACTGGCAGTTCATTACTGCCAGCTTTCTGGACACCAAGCGCACTACATTCATGTACCGCCTTGCCAGAGAGCGCCTGCCCAATCACGTTCAGGCCCCTCACCAAAATTTCCACATGACGAATGTGCCCCTTCTGCAGCAGTAGGGAAGACCTGGTTCACATTTTCTCTCAGTGTGCACTACCAGCCGCCCTCCGTCGAAGGATAGCTGGCTTGTTTGTCACCTTGGTGTTCCTTTCGACACCGTTCATTTTCTGCATCTCCTGTCAGGACGAGCGGTTAAGCAGTACGTGCTTCTGCTCGTCGAGTGCTCCTACCAAGTGTGGGTAGCACGGTGCTGTGCCGTCTTCGATGGAAGACGACCCGGGCTTCACGAAGTACTTGCAAAAGTACGGAAGGAGGTGCGGTTCGTCTTCCATCGAGAGTGGCAGCGCCTATGTGCAAAGAAGTTCTACGAAACGTGGCCCCGTCCGACAGTGATTTTCAGGGAGTCAGGAGGGCAGGTAACCATCAATTTCTTTAAATATTGCACTCCTCACACTTCCACGACTCGGCCTAGTGAGGTGGTCGCCCCTGAGTTTAGCCCATGTGGCTGTTCGCCTGGTTTTCGCATGCGCTACGGTGATACTGTCGCCTTGTCGGGCTTTACCCGCTAGGTCTGTGTTGGTCCCTTCTCTGTGCTCGAGGACTCTACTCGCCGAGACGGAGGGTGGCTCCCTTCCTCGTGAAGGGCCAAGCCGGCTTTTAGCCGTGCTGGTTCACCAGGGTACGTTGGGTATGTGTGCAGCGGCATTCGCTTCTGCACCAAACAGTAGTCCTGTAGTCCCCAAGGGACGAATTGTGTCTTGCTGGGCCTGTGAGGTGAGGAGGCGGTGAGGAGACGGGCCATGAGCGCAGCGCGCCCCACGCGCTGCGTTAGCCCACATTGCCAGGGTATGTCCGCTTTGTGTGTTGTGAATGAATTACCACACCGAAGGGTAGCCCCTATGTTGGGTCTCCCTGGCTTGTACGCTGGGAGGCAGGCCGCGTCTGTTTGACGCCTGGCGCCGAGCGGTGGTCCCCTTGCCAGGGTATGGGCAAGGGGACCACCTGACACGAACAGGGGGGGGGGGGGAGGACATGCCGGGACAGACGTATAGATGATGATGGGTTGATGAGTAACGTGAGACTCCAAGACAAAGCGCCTCCTTCATATCTGACAACGGCATGTACCGACAGATAGACAGACCAAAATTTTTGCGTTGAACTACCCCAAGAAGGACTATCGTTTTTAAAAGGACTATGATCGTCCTAAGTAGGTATGTGCTGCGAAAATTGGGTAAATATCCCAACACATAACTGCCGCTAAAAGGAAGAAAGCGACGGTTGGCCGAACAAATGGCTGCGATGCAATGGTGGTGAAACCATCACTTCGAATACGTACAATGAGTATACAATATAGGGAACGGGTAAGACAGCGGTGGCGGCAAGAACACCCCGAAGCTTTGAAAGGCCTACGCCATGAAATGGAAGTGTCGTGTCTGGGACTGTTTGTGCTTTAACTGTAACCTTTCTGTGCTGAGAATCAGCGTAGAAACAACCAGCACTTCCTCCCTATGGCCTAGAAACGACTTTGAAGCAAGCAAATCACCCTTTGGAATGATACAGTTTTGCTGATCCAAGCCTTGGACACGGGTGCGCTAACCTCCGTTACGATGAACCTCACTTATGGTTTATATTTTTAACCGTTCAACTGAGTGTCACCTGACTAATTGCTTCACGTGCAATGGTATTACTTTGGGCCATGCAGCGAGTGACTACACACTAAGTTTTGTGGTTAAAATATAATAGTTAAGCGAGGTTCTTCGTAATTGAGAATAGTGAGTCCGCGTCACAGGAGCATAGTAGTGCAAGATTCAGGAATTTCATTTTTGGGCTTATTTGCAGTCTTCCAGAAAATGTAGTTATTTTATTGATAATCACGTTCACTGAGAGCACGTTTGTTGTTCACTATTAGCGCATTTGTCGATGACATCGAGTAGTTGAATGTTGATGTCAAACATACATTAAGGGAATCGACAGGTAACGTCGATTATGTTCTGGCAAACAATATTTCAACCGAACGTGTATTATGACTAAATACCCCAGAGGCAATTTTGAAAACTAAATGGTTGCTTTCGGTCATAGTTGAACATATTTTCGTGGTACAAACAATTATGGGGATTTTTCCATCTCCTCTTATGTGCATGAGTGACACTTCATCGAAACAATTAAACGATTATTGAGAAGCACAAAATTCATTAAATCTGCACTTGTTCGGGGCTTCTTCACGAAAGTGAGTTGCTTTTGGGAAAGCCACTTTAGTGATGATCATTTGTTTGTTAGCTCGGTAGCGTCTGTCAACTGTAGAGCCACTGCCAAGCATTGCAACATTTGTGAAGGAGGCATCGCCATTGGCGAAGTGAGCCTGTGGCCAGGGTAACCATTGGGAAGGCAACAAAGAACACTATGAATTATTGTCCTACGTGTATTTTGCCCACAGGTGCGATATGCCAGAACCAACACTGATACAGCTTCGATGTAACAAAAAAGCGTCCACTCGTCATCTCACTAACCACATCGGACACCGTCGACTTACTTCAAACTTCTTGCAGAAAACACCGAAAGACTTGTACGTCGTGATGCTCTTGAGAAGTTCCACGTACACGATATCCTTCCTGAAGGACCCGAGTACCTTAGTGCTGCGAAAATTATGATTATATAATCACACACATCAGATCCCGCTGTGGAATTTGAAACTTAGTTCAAGTGTGGGAAAAGTCGCAGCTTTGCCTCAAAGACGAAGCATCGAATGCGATAGCAACAAATCGGAATGTCACGTGAAAAATGACAAGCAGAGCGAAATGTCCACCGCGTTGCTCATGCACAAATTACACAAGAAACGTACTCGAAGGTACAAATTAACGCGGCTAACCACGCGCGCTCTGAAGGTGCTGTGATAGCCAATATTAGACACTTTTAGATGGGTGTGCGTAACGAGCCTTCGTACGCAGCACTGCCACGGGAGAGGACTGCGCATGGGCAGTACGTAACGCGTCCATTCCAGAGATGTGCACGTACGCCAGAAAAAAAGAAAAAAAGAAATGCGGCGTGTGTTAATATGACGAGGCGAAGCGTGAGTGGCGTGACACTCTCGCGATATCTGGATTGATAGAGGAGCCAGATAGCGAAACAGCAGCGACGGCGTCGAACGCAGAGAGCAACAAAGCCGGCCCAAACCGAGTATATTTACTTTGAGGGACGTTGTTGTCCTGTTACCGCACGAGGGGGCTAAAAAGCTACCAAAAGCTGTTTTATTTCTAAGAACATACGTCAAGTTGAACCGAACGCATGTCGGTACGGTCAATACGGTGAACTGAAGATGTCGTTGAGTGCTTCGCATGCAGCGTACGCAACGTATCGTGCCACGTACGTAGGCTCGTTACGTAGGCCCAACTAAAAGTGTCTATTGCCAAAAGCAGAGCATCCGTGAAGAAGAGACTTTCTGCGACTTTCGCGTTAGGGTAAGTGTGCCTGCGCTCACAGCATGGATAAAAAGACAGATAGCGTATTAGCGGCCACCTGCATGACCTTCCAGAACACACGAACACCTAGGGGCATAACAAACAAGCAACTATTGATTGATTGATTGATTGATCGATCGATCGATCGATTGATTGATTGATTGATTGATTGATTCATTGATTGATTGATTGATTGATTGATTGATTGATATGTGGGGTTTACCGTCCCAAAACCACCATATGATTATGAGAGGCGCCGTAATGGGGGGGTTCCGGATATTTCTGCCACCCGGAGTTATTTAACTCAAACACATACAAGCAACGAAGAAATATAAAATGCCTTAGGGCCTTCATGTTTAGACCTAAGGCGATTTATACTGTCGCTGGAAAAGTACATTCTCAACATTGCATTTCTGTTTAGAAGTGAAGCCACGGTAACGGCATCGGTGTTGACTTGGTCATTGTAAGCTAGCTTACTTTTACTGGGCATTGCACTGAAACCTACTGATGAAGATTTAATGCAAACGTGTCACGGGTCTTGCAACGTTTTATATGCGAAGAATTTCTTAGCGAACTTCGGTGGCTTCGACCACATCTATCTATCTATCTATCTATCTATCTATCTATCTATCTATCTATCTATCTATCTATCTATCTATCTATCTATCTATCTATCTACCTACCTACCTACCTACCTACCTACCTACCTACCTACCTACCTACCTACCTACCTACCTACCTACCTACCTACTTATCTATCTATCTATCTATCTATCTATCTATCTATCTATCTATCTATCTGTCTATTTAGCCGCCTATGCCTTTTAGCTCTCCTGGCCATTGCGATAATGGGGTCAATACCGAAATTGGTATGGCATAACATGACTGTATTACAAGCGTAGATTAGGCCGCTGTGGTAGCTGAGTGGTTAGAGAATCGAACGCATTATACAAGCGTAGGTTAGTAGTCACAACATGAACATTATCACTTCTATGTCAATAATGTCATGATTTACATGTTATGGTGTTGTTACTTTTGCGGTAGTTTTGTTCATATTACATATTGTACAGCTTGTATCGTATGACATGACTGCATGGCGAAAATAAGTGACAGGCCCTAACGTGGAAATCATAAAATGCGTGTCATATAGAAAAGATGACTGCATCCTACGCTCATGATGCACTCGCGATCATTTCGCTAGCTTCACGTATATAAAATCTGGTATTACGTGACGTGAATAGATGACGAAGCTATATCACTGGCGCGAACAAGATATTCATTACAAGCATGTCATGTAAAACATCACTACATGGTACGCTCACAGCGTGGTCACTGCCGTTTTGCTACCTTCACATATACCAAATTTGGTATTACGAGACGTGAGGACGACGAACACAAATGCCAAGCTCGAACATGATAATCACGAAATTTAAGTAATGCACGGCATAATTTACGTTCACCTCGTGAGGCTGTGTTGATTTCAAAATGATGCATCCATCTTTCTCATTCGTGCTTTGCATATCGTCGATTCTCACTTTACGTGGGATCTGTCAATTTTTTGGGCTAGCGAATGTCAAATAATGTACGCCTCGGTGGCGGTGTAGTAGTAAATGTGTGGCGGCATGCTGTGTACAGTGGTGTGAACATTGACAGTCACGTTCACAACTCGAATTCGATGCCAAGCTGCTCTTTGTCTTGTCACGTCTGTGTCCACGTGCTTACACACTGCGTAGACGAATTGGGCACTTCTTGTTCGCAGTAGCTCTTAAGCTAAGACAAGAGGACGTAGCACTGATCATACACCCTCAAAATGTGGAATCTATCACATTTCAACAGTAAGTTGTATCACGACAGGTTCCACCACTGGTGCACTGACGTGTTTCTGTCATGCAATCGACGTTGTAAAATATGTACTAAAAGATATCAAAGAACAAACCAGAAGAAATAATTCTGTCACCGGGAGTCGAACCTACGACAATACAACTTCTTGCTATAGCATACATTCCTTCAATTTTGTTGCGATACATTGTACAACAAAAGCTCAACTACCTCTGGGAATACGCGTTCCACTTTCGTGTTATACCGGCTCATTTGAGATCAATCAGTCCCGTTTTTTTCGCTTATTGATTAAGGTGAAAGCCTCACACGCTTCATTATATGCTAAAATTTAGCGGCTGCTCTTATTAGAGGTGTCAGCACAAATGACACTAAAATTCCTGCTGTGGCGTCACCAACAGAGAAAAAAGTGAACGTAATCATATGACTTCAGCATGACGTCGCAGATGGCTATCTTCATGACCTCAATGTATCGTCTTATAACGTTACGTGACAGGGACGTCATCACATGATATCATTTGGCCAAACGTGAACCGAGCTCGGAGGTAACGCAGAACAAAGCCAGGATCAGAAACTATAAAATGCCTCCAATCTTGGAGGCACTGCAGCCTCACGTCAGTAGCTGAAAACTTTCTTAGACACTAAGGGTTTATTACATTGACTTACATTGAAAAAGAAGAGGACTTTCGCCTTCGAGTTTATTGATGCGAATACATAACAGATTTTGTGAGTTTTTTTTTGTCTTACTACTGCTGAAAATGTAGTTGTGCGAATATTTCATACACTTAAATATGACAGGTAGCGAGCGGCACCAAGTCCTCTATGACCACGTGTACTATTGTTCAATCTTTCAGTGCTTCGTCAATGTAACCAGACCAGTACTGCAAGTGATGCCAGTGAGATCAACTCGCCAATATTTCATCGTTAAATTTTGTACGACGTAACCCATGAAACTGCCCGTGGCCTGTACTCACCCTCCACTTTCATCAGGCAACTGATCTCCGGTCGCGTACAATTCGCCTTTGATGTCAGCCCAGAAATGCGCATCTGTGAAAGGTCAAATCGTCAATATAGCGGAGAAAACTTAACGTAGGGGGCGATTCTGTTGAGTACAAGGTGACTTCATTAAAAAACACATTCAGTTTAGCGAAATGCAACAGCGCTACAGCACTGTTGTGTTTTTTGTTGTGTTTGAGCAACAATATAGTATTGCTGGAACGTATGGTTCTACAGCAACTACAGTGCTCCACTGTTGATACGAAAACGCGGGTTGCAGGCTACTTCGTCTCAATATAGTCTCTTCCAGGATTATTTTTTTTCTTTTTTTCCTTTACATATATATAGATACGTATACATATACTGTGTGATAATGAGGTCGATGTCAACGACGACACAGGCGAAAAAATCCAGCCGAGAGTGTCCATATAATTGCTATCGCAATAATAAAATCATAAGGACCATCTCGGGGTCAAGTTAAACATCAAGCGATGTTGATCCGATGAATGTCTGGGAGCTTGAGATGCAGCAGGAAACGTTCGTCGAGTGTCATGGGCGATGCGCTTTGTTTAACAAAATTTACGCGCGGCTTCAATTGTCTCAACTTCGTAATGGCTGATTGACAGAGCTAGGAGTATCGATGCGCCTTTCCGCAGCTTTCGGCAATGCTCGGCATGGTCATCCTGCTCTCTCAAACAGCCCCAGCTGTGTGCCTGTTATTGGTCGTCTGCTTTCCCTGGCACAGTCCATTGCGCTCTTGCTCTCTTTTCCTCTCATGCACGCTTTATCCTCTCCACGTGGCTATACCCTCTCTATACATCAGGAATCGGCAACCTGGAACCCGGGGCACGAATGCGGCCCGCGGGGCGGTATCAAGGGCTGGAGACATGGTGCGAAGTGGATGAGATCAGCCTGATGGGCTGTTCGCACCAACAGCCTCATCCTACAGACATTCAACAGGTCACGCGAAGACGACTCGCATGACGCGTAGACAACCAACAAGCTGAATGGAGCCGCTGCTGCGTCGTTCTTACGGCCGCAGCCACTGGAAGCGCGGGAGGCGAGTAACGTCACGCCGCTGGTGGCACCCGTGTGACTGGTCCATTTCTTATATCTTCGATAGCTGCGATCACCCTAGAAGTCGGGGATATCGCCATTAACGGTGGTACGAAAAACATTGGCTAAAATTTCTTCATGACATGAAACAGCCGGAGCCATTTTTGCGACACCCGTTTTCGAACCACTTACAAGATATTGAGCTGTGATGGACAACCATTTGTTAGGTAAACAGTGCCATCCGGCCAACTGGCTCGCTTCGCTTCCACTTTTGCTCTTCACATCTGCTCTCCACATCGAAGGCGTCGAGAAAACCGATTGTACATGTAAAGCATCAAAGATAAGTACAAATATTTATCGCGATGGCGAAAATGAGTGCTCGTCACTGAGTTCGCATTTGATCGCGAATGGCGCTAGCCACAACGTCTGCCTTGTTTGGCCTACCCTCACCTCAGTGAGGGAACACGGGCTGTTGAGATGTTTGTCACTCACGAAAGTATAGCTTTGTTGACAATATTTCTAAACAGAAAAGCGCAGCAGTAGAAGATTATTTGTTTTCTGCGCAATCAAGAGGATACAAAGTCTTTCGAGTGCCGATGCCGAGACGCCAGATGTTAGCGTAGCGTGCGCGCTTATCACTTGTTTGCCCCACGAGTCCTGAATCGTGGTACGCCGCGTAAGGGCATCGCACATCGGATCTGTAGCCAAATATTACTATGTGGCTCGCGCTTCAACCATCTCCAAATGGCCCTCCGCGTACGTCATACACACCCCCAACCTCCTCTTCTCACCTACAATTTGGAGGCTGACATTACTGGCACTTTTGACCTCAAATGGGTTCGGACACGAACAAAGAAGCTTGCTTCCTGTTGGCATTGTCCCTCATCTTCATGCTGAAAATTTGGGTAAAGCTCAGCCAGTTTGGTATATTATTGTCGAATCGCTAATTTTATAAATTTGCGAATTCTTCACATTAATATCCTGAAACTATTCCTCCCCCATCCCGATTAGCCTTCCGCTCCTTGCTGCCTCGGCTTCATGCAACTCGGCCCTCTATTTCAGAAGGTTACCCACCCCTGCTCTACAAGGCTGAGCTCACTACACTAAGCTTCTCTCTCAAACACTAATATTTTACACATGCCCTCTCTCTTGTCAGGCCTCGCTCTCACAGTTGGGTGCGGACGACGTACACCTAGCCGCTAAGATGCCTTTGATCGACAAATAAACTATACCTGCAACTATAGACTTCGAACGCCACTGCGTAAAGAACAGCTCGTTTCGCCCGAAATACGACAGTGCACTTACCGGGGCCCCTACCGTCGTAGGTGAATTCTGAAATGATGACAGCAAACTCAGTGGCGGCGAACACGTTGCCAGCAACACCGTGTTGGAGCGTCTCGAGGGGCCCGACCTTCTTGCCGTAGTACTCGCTTGCGACTACTGCCAAAGATCAATCAGTTTTGACCTAGTGAACAATGTTGTGAGTGGAACTACGTATATATCAATCAATTATTCACTCAGACAATCAATCAATCGATGAATTTGACAATCAGTCAGACAAGAAGCCATTAATTCAATCTGTCTTTGTCTATTTATGCTTCCTGTTTGCAGCTTTTACAGCATAACTGTCGTGTCGACCTTGCGCTGGCGTTGGCATTGGCGGCACTGGCGTTTCCTAGTCTGGACAGTGGAGACCCAAAGGGCGTTATATCGAAGCTCGGCGGAAAACGCAACGCCTTGCTGATAGTGGCGAGAGACACATATGCTTGCTCGAAGAGGAAGAGGTGAAGGGCTTCGTTGTAGGCTCGCTTGGAGCGAAGAGAGGTTGTGATAACCAATAAGACATGGTGCGCAGAAGAGAAGGGACGTAAGGTCAGTCAGAAGGGAACAATCAAAGGCAAACTACGCCCTTCCAAACCATTCACTTTGGCAACATAGATTAACATGAAGTAACGGAGAGCGACACTACATATAGCAACAAATGTACAGCAATCACATGGCAATGAAGGTGATCGAAGGATACTCGCGAAGTAAGACAGGAAATTCAACATCAGACGGAAAGAGGTGGCAGCTTCGCTGCCCGAGGTTTTTCGGCGTAGAACTGCCTGTAATTTTTTCGCTGTAGATCATGCATAACGCTCGCGATGCGTTCAAGCTCATAAAAATTTTTTAGAGTGCTTCGGCAATTCTACCAGTAATCGAAGGGTATTCACACGACCCTGTCACCAAAAAAGCGTCTTCACGCACCACGACAGTACTTTTGAACAATTTGTACGACGTTTCATTAGTGAAAACAGTACAAGTAAAATAGACTAGATTAAGATACATGTCCTGTTTTCTTAAGTCCTTTCCTCCAACGCAACCATATATACCGACAAGCTTAAGTCCACATTCTTCCTATACAAAGCACTCGCGGAACGCCATTGCTTCTTTTTTTTTATTCAAATAGCTGGGATGGTGAGGGGCGTACCTCGTATTGCGGCACCCAGCATCAGGCTCACGACTGGAAACCAGCGAACCATGGTGGAATGCTGCACCGACGCCAAACGTGGGGCGCAGGGGGAGACAAACGAACGGTGAAGACACGCTAGACGGTCTGCGATGGCGTCACCGACAGCGCGCAGCTCATTAAACCTGTCCTTGTTCTTGTTATTGTTCACCTATTGATCTTGGCGCATACCCACTATGGGGGATCGCCGCCAAGAATCGAGTGGTTTTAAAAATTATTGTTCAGATTTAGAATAATGAAGAAATAATAAAAAGATTACCGATATTTTAGGAAAGTGGGGTGCTTGATCTAATGCATACAATTATTTCAATAAAGAAACAAATTTATTCTCATAATAGAGCAGTAATCTAATTTTTATACGTACATAGTTTTGTAGACACGTTAGAGTAATGAAACAGATGAATTTGTCAACCTATTAGTTTCCTCAATATAGTTCCGGATGGCCGCGCAAACTGTCGCGTTAGAGAACCTAGAAATGGAAGCTCTAAAAGACGAAATGACAAGTACAGAGAAGTCCATATCAATACCACGTAAAGGTATTCCTAAAAGGGTTTTTTTCGTAATGCGTTAAACCACCTGCAGGCCAAAAAGGAACGATCTATTGTTTCAAGTTCATCATAGAACGCACACAGTGGTGAAGGTGCCTGAGCAGACTTTTGTTTATAGAAATTTAGATTTTGTACCCCGCAACGCGGCCTTATGATAGCTACTTCTTGTTTACGAGTGCGGCAAAAGTCTCTTCGCCAGTAAAATAATTAATAGCGATATTCGGTAGAGCTTGTTAGTGCTGCACCTACAAATACTTCCGTAAGCGTACGTCAGCGGAATCGAGCTGCAGTCACATAAGCGGATGATGGACAGTGCGATAGAATCAGTTCGCTGATTGACGACTATTTCATTTAGAAATGAGCCTTTATGTCCCGGCTCCCAAACTAATCGTACTTTATATGCGCAGACACTAGTGCATGGAACGCCTTTGTCACTTGATTATCAGCACCAACAGAAAGTGCCGCACAGAGGGATAGGGAATGTGTTATTATGACAGCTTAGGTAATTGCTGTGTCAAACTTGCGTAAGGCGAGCACTACTGCCAGAAATTCAGTGACAAAAGCGGGTATAAAATCGGGTGGTCGAAGAGGATAAATTCAATCTAAAATCGGGCTGCAAATACCAACCCCTTACTTTTTGTCACATTGCGATGCGTCTGTAACAATAATAACGCTTGTTGTAATGCTGCGCAGGTGATATTGTAGTAAACCATCCAAAATATTATGGGGAAATAATTTTGTGTTATTGGAAAAAATATTGTCGAATTTAATTTCCACAGTGTATGAAATATCACGACTCGGCATGACGTCACATTTACGTACGTATAGAGGCTCTAGTAACTTTTGCACAACTATAACTTGTGGGGTGTGAAATCACGGCCATCTAGCACCCCAAAATAATTCCGGGTTGGAAGTAAAAGCTGTTTCTGAATGTCGTAATGATGATTCACAAATTCTTAGGAATGTCTGAACAGTCAGACGGCGAGTTCTACAGGAAAAAAGAAGGACCGTCGATTCGAGATACAACACAATGTTAGCGCCTGTTTTCGGCAGCCCAATGCATAAGCGCAAAGCTTCTCTTTCCAGAAAAACTAGAGGCCGCAACATGTAAGCTGGAACTCTAGAGAAAAGTACTATAACCAAATTACAAAATAGGACGAACGTACATGCGGTGTATCACTACCAGTGTGTCTCTTCTCATACCTATGCGGTAGTTGCTTAGCCTACGTAATATGCCAATGGCCCCCACACCTTTTCCGGCGACATATTCGATATGAGGCCACCAGTTAAGCGATGTGTGATAAATTACTTCAAAGTATTTAACAGATTCCACCTGTGGTATATCCTCATGATAGACAGAGAGATGTGTACGGCGTATTGCAGCGGGAAAACAAGGAGGGCACATTTGCTCGTATTATGTAGAAAGAAGTTGCCATTGAGCTAGCTCTCCAAAATATTTAAGTAAGTCTGCAACCGTTCATATAAGGTCTGAATGTTATCTGCCATTGAAAAAAAAACGTGATATTGTCTGCATAAACATAAGTTGTTATATCCTGTTTACGTGGAAGGGTGCTCATTAGTAAATTAAATAGCACCGGGGAAAGCACTGAGCCTTGCGGTGCTCCCCTCGTTTGTGTACGAGTAGATGATGAAAATCTATCTTTAAAACAATAAAATTTCCTGTATGCAAGAAAATTGTGAACCCACGCTACCATGTAAGACGGAAAATGAAGGTATTCTAATCGATCTATCAAAATACGGTGCTCCACGGTATCGTATGCTTTCGCGCTGTCTAAGGTAACTAAAGCAGCATATTTGTTATGTAGCCGAGCTAATTAAAGCCGCCTTTCTAAATCAACGTGGGTATCCCATATTGAACAACCAGCCCTGAAGCCAATTTGACAGAGGCTTAGAATTGACCTCGCAGTAATAAGTTCATTATTTTGTATATTGACGATTCTCTCAACAAATTTCACTAAATTTGATGTCAGTGCCACTGGCCTTATGTTATCCAACATGTATGCTTTATTCTCATTTTTGAGCAATAATATAATTTTGGCAAGTTTCTATTATGGAGGTATCCATGCGTTCCCTAACGAATAATTCACTAGTTCAAGCAAAATATTAGGCGATTCCTGGAGTAAACCTGTTCTTGTTCTTCTTCACTTTCTCTTATGGCTCATACCCACTGAGGTGGGGGGGGGGGGGGGGGGGATTGACCGGACCTTATTAACTACCTGGTTCTGAAATGATGATGATGTTCCTCTCACACTGATGGCGCTCACCCACAAAAAGGGATATGGAAAGGGGTCATCGTTCCTGGTCTGACGTTCGGCAATGCGGTCTTCTGCATGAGAACAGACGTTCAAGCAATATAAGAAATTAAGCAACTTAGAATGGGTAGACTTGGTTTAGGAGCTCACGGGAATACATCAAATCAAAGAGTACAAGGTGATATGGAATGGATATTATTTAAGGGCAGGAAAGCTAGCAGCAAGATAAAATTTGAGAAGCGATTGAGAGAAATGGGGGAGGAACGTTGGGCCAGGAAGGTTTTCAGCTACTTGTACATGAAGAATGTCGATACAAAATGGAGGAAGCGAACCAGAAAATTGACGAATAAATAGTTAGAAAAGAGCAGGGGGCCAAACCATAAAGAACTATCGGTTAAGAAGAAGGTGAAGGAAACGAAGACCAATATGTGGATAAGTGGCATGATTAAAAAGTCCGCAGTTGAGATCTATCGAACTTTTAAGCAGGAAATCGCCAAGGAAAGAATCTATGATAGTACTAAGGGTAGTTCTCTACTGTTTGAGGCCAGAACGGGAGTATTGTGAACTAAGACATATCGGGCCAAATACGAAGGCGTAGACACGGTATGCAGTGCGTGTGAAGAGGAGGAGGAAACTGCCGAACACTTGATAATGATCTGTAAAGGGCTTCACCCTATAGTTCAGGATGATGGCGCAGAGTTCTTGAAAGCAGCGGGGTTCAGGGACAGGGAGGGGTACTTTAAGCGGGTAGAATTAACTAGAAGGAGGTTATCTGATTGGTGGTTAAAGTGAAGGAACGAGTGAAAATTAAACCGTTCACTGCAAAGTACCATTCCTCAAGTTCATTATTTAAAGAAAAAAAATAGATAAATCGAGTTTTTTGGTTCACTAAGTATTACAGCTAGGTGGCATTAGCCGCCGCCCGATCTAAAGGGTACAGCCTTATCAATCCAATCCATCCATCCATCCGTATTGGTCAAGAAGCAGGTGGCAGTATCTTTTAGTTATAAGACTACGGATCTTAGAACACCCAATAGGAAAAAGGTCTAAAAAATAAAATCGCAAATAACGAATAACATGCTGTCTGAGCAAATGGTTAGAGAAAATAATGAATTCGCTGTTGAAGGTTACTCTTCTTTATATTCTACTCCCATCTATGTCTGTTTTGTTTGTTTTCTTTTGCCTAAATAAAACTGACTCACTGCCACGAGGAAGTTCAGCGGCAGTACGTGTCAAATATGAAAGTAAATCAAAAAGATATTCATCATAAAAAATGAAGAGAAGAAACACTAAGTAAAAAAAGCGAGGGAGTCAATAAAAGTGGATAAAAGCGAAAGAAATTTGCAGCATATGGTCCAAAATTCTGCAGCCCACTGCCACGGTACCTCTTATAATCATATCTTGGTTTGTGGCGCAACACTCCGAATGTTATATTATTATTATTTTATTATTATTAATATTATTTTTGTTGTTGTTGTTGTTGTTGTTGTTGTTGTTGTTGTTGTTGTTGTTGTTGTTGTTGTATAGTCATTGCTTTTGGGTGAAACTCATGGGATGCGTCAAGCAGCAGGTCCTAAAGCAGAGGTGCGTGTCCAGTTCCCCGACGGAATGCTTCTGTTCTAGTTATCGTAATCCCACGATAATCAAATGAAATCGTTACTATCTCACCATTTTGTGGCTGTTCCAGCACGGCTGCTCCTAACACCATGAATGAGGCGTCCGTAGAGTTGCAACAATGTCACCCGCGGGATCAAAAAGGTGAAAATGTTGGGTGCGGTGAGTTAAGAAGTATGAGCATGCTCTAGCGAGGAAAGGATGCTCCTGTAAACTTAGCCGTTAAAAGTCGACCTCCGGTGCTTGATTATGGAGTGCGCTCTACGCACTTGAACCCTGAGGCCGTGCACGAGGGCCGACACGGGAGCTCGCCCCTGCTACGAATTTCGGAGAAATGACGTGTGTCAGACTGTCTCCTCCAGTGAACTGCGCTCTAAAGCTGTCGATAAAATAATTGGGTGTGGCTGTGCACGTTCATGTGAGTTCATCGCACCACTGCCACCATGAGCACGGTATAAGCTGCCGTTTTGAAGCAATGGAATCGAGGCGGGAGTGTCAATAAGTAGCGGAAACACGACAGTCTTTCCAACCGACGCCTTCTTCATTTCAATGCCAGTCAAGCGTGCACTTCTCAACGGGAGCCGTCGGACCACCTTCATTCAGGGAGTGGTCGTGATGCGGCGCTATATAAGGGGTAACGCTGCTCGCGTCACATGTGTGTGATGCGAGCAGCGCTTTCTCCCGAAGATGTGGTAGACCAGTTTACCACCCAAATATCATAAGTCTGTCAAATTCGCTCCTTCATGCTGCTTCTTTCTGGCTCGAGACAAAGCCGCCGCCGCTTTACAGAGCATCTCATGCAGAAACGTTGCAGTGGTTGCCCGCAAAGCGCCACCAATGGCGACACGCTGTCTCAAAACACTATATTTCGCAGAGCCAGCGAGACTGACAATATTGTGAACACGAGGAAGGCAAGACGCTGCCCCACGGATCGGTACACAACTGAACAAACAATTACTTCATATGATTTCCGTCATGAGGCACTGCATGAGGGGCTACTCTCCCCCATGACCACAAAGCACAGTCGAAGGCTGGGTGATGGGAGAGAGCAGGGAAGGGCTAGAGGGGAGGGTGGTGAACAGCTGGATTGGACGCATCTGGCTGGCATTGATAAAATATAGAAGGCGCTGTTCCAACTTATTTTTGACAGCGGCCGCTGCGCATCAGCCGATGTAAGTATTTTCGCCAAGTGGTTACGTGTTCGAGAGTTATCGGACAACAAGTGCCCTCCCGTCTGGTAGGTACAACGGCGAGCACTGTTAAGGTGAACACGCGAGCACGTGGCCCGTTTAGGGTGCCCGCGCTCCGCGGGGGCGCTCGTATCGAGGCACTCTAGGCACGTTGAGCTATCAGCGCCACGTAACAACATTGGCCGGAAACATTGCGCATACGCAGCATGTGCTGTACGGTGCACTTGTTTTACCACGTCATGGCTACGCTGATTCGCTGTCTTCTAGCCACAGTTTTGTCGGCTAAGCAGATGTGCCGTGCATTTTACAGCAAAAGCGGTTAGAGATCAGAACACTTGTCACGTGTGGCGCCGTAGTTGTCCGCCGCCGCCGGTGTCCGTAACCAGTATTGCACAAAATACGAAAACATTCAGTAAATAAAAAAAACGCCAAGGCCACAATGGGATGCAAACCCGGGTCTGCTGCGTGCCGGCCCTGTTTTTTACCACTCAGCCACGCTGGTGCTTGGTGGAAGAATCTGTCTATCTATTTAGCCACCTACGCGCTCTCATGATCACTCTCTTAACGTCGTGTTCACCGAAGTTAGCATCATCATCATCATCATCATCATCATCAGCCTGACTACGTCCACTGCGGGACAAAGGCCTCTCCCATGTTCCGCCAGTTAACCCGGTCCTGTGCTTGCTGCTGCCAATTTATACCCGAAAACTTCTTAATCTAATCTGCCCACCTAACTTTTTGTCACCCCCTAACCCTCCTGCCTTCTCTGAGAATGCAGTTAGTTACCCTTAACGACCAGCGGTTGTCCTCTCTACGCGCTACATGCCCGACCTATGTCCATTTCTTCGTCTTGATTTCAGCTATGATATCCTTAACCCCTGTTTGTTCCCTAATCCACTCTGCTCTCTTCTTGTCTCTTAAGGTTACACCTACCATTTTTCGTTCCATTGCTCGCTGCGTCGTCCTCAATTTAAGCTGAACTCTCTTTGTAAGTCTCCAGGTTTCTGCTCCGTACCTAAGTACCGTCAAGATACAGCTGTTATATACCTTTAAGCGCGCGGTAAATAGCATTGGGAGATTGTGTCCCCCTGCCTTACACCCTTCTTGATTGGTATTCTGTTGCTTTCTTTATGAAGCACTATCGTAGCAGTTGATCACCTGTAGATTTCTTCCAGGATGTTTATATATACTTCATCGACGCCCTGATTCCACAGTGTCTGCATGATGGCTGATATTTCTACTGAATCAAACGCCTTCTCGTAATCTATGAAGGCTACGTATAGTGGTTGGTTATATTCTGAGCATTTCTCTATTACTCGATTGATAGTATGAATGTGGTCAATTGTTGAGTAGCCTGTTCGAAATCCTGCTTGTTCTTTTGGTTGATTGAATTATAATGTTTACTTTACTCTGTTAGCAATCACTTTTGTAAATAGCTTGTATACTGCAGAGAGCAAGCTGATCGACCTGTATTTCTTCAAGCCCTTGTCATCTCCTTTTTTATGTATTAAGATGATATTAGCATACGAAATGGTTAAATGGTTTGAATAGTACGACGCGCTGGTCATGAGAAGGATGATGCCACGATCTCGTCGCGTACGTCTTCAAACATTTAACAACGTTACAATCAACGTTAAAACAACGTTACATATCGGGGGTTGGGAAAGGGTCAGCGGTATGCAGGTGTGGGCCACAGTCAATCGACATTTCATATATCGCCATGAATAGCCAGAATACACAAGGGGAATTTTATCGTTGAGAGTTACGAAAAAGCTGACATAAGAAGCGTTGACCAGACGGATGCAAATAATAAATGTCAGTGTCCCAGAAGGTATTGAACACTAGCATTCTGCGTAGAAATCAAGTATTGTATGACAGAGCCAGTCTAGGTCTCAGAAACACTTTGCAAATAGACCCTAGTGTTCGTGAAACGCCCTATATGGTTGCAATACTGGCTATACAATTTGATAAACATTACATATTTGCTCCTGTGATAGCCTTCTTGTCAGATTAGGGTCAATTGTACTTAGGCGCCATGTGCTGAGTTTCATTTGTGTAGCGATGTCCAGGCCTACAATACTCGTGAGCACTTGCGCTTCTTATCAACTTACCACTTCTGGGGTTGCTACTATCTATGTTACTGTAGGCATCGTTAAGCAACTGCAAACAACTGCTGCTATAAAACATATGCGACTGCTTAACTTATGTATGTGTGTGAATTTGTACATATATTCAGCGCCACTTCATAAGGCCTCGTTCCGTAAAAAAACTGAGCATTGAACTTGCATCTCCATGCTGCGCGTAACATCGACTCCCAAGATAAGTGTATCTGTGATTTTTTTTATCTATTCATATATCGGATTTGAAATTCATCGTTATTTTCGTCAGAAAGCAACCAAAGTCTGACCGCTCGCTCATTTAGGAGTTTCATTTATTCAATGTTTTATTTTTGAAATAAATATCCAGCATGCTACCGCCCGGTTCTTGGCACATCCTCTTTTGTGAGTGAGCGCCATGGAGAAGAGATTATCGCAGTCATCATCATCATGATCACCACCCTGCCACATTTGCCTCCATAGTGGGTGCGAGGCTGAAAGTTGCAGGTGCTAAACCTATGGTCCGGCTCGCGAATGCTCGTGCGCCAACACTGGCGGCCAAAGGGACGCTTTGTATCTACAGTGTGCCGGAGGGCCGTGTTGCTGTGAAGAGGAGAGAGGCGTCTAGCCAGTCGCTCTCGTCTCGACGTTGGTCTTTGGCTACTCGTATCTCGTGCAGGTGAGAGCTAGCGATCGTTACTTCGATAATCTTCACAAGGCATGGTGGAAATGTCTGCGAAGCCCAACTTGGCCATGCGCTCTGACGCTTAATTCTTCACAGACCTCCTTATTGGTTTATATTGTTACGGGGTCAGTGAGTTCTGTATAAACGCAATTACAGAGGAACAACCTCAGGTGAGAATCACAATGGCTGATTGGCCCACTCGCGCGCCTGTCAGTTGATTCTGTTCTTCTTCTTCCTTTACTTCATTTCCGTAACAGGACCCCCGGGCGTTGGAGCGCCATCTTGGCGCGAGTCCGGAGAAGTGCGACAGAAGTAGGGTTTCATGCGCGAAACATGAACAATGTCCACAAGTGATGAACTTGGTGACGTATTGGAGTGCAATGGCGCTATCTCGTAGTTGACGTCGCTAACTTGACGTAAGACTAGGTAGGGTCCTGCGTGTTGCGACAAAATTTTTTCGGAGAGACCTACACGGTGAGACGGTCACCAGATGAGCACAAGGTCACCTGGGGCAAACGTTATATTACGATGCCGGTGGTCGTAGCGGGCTTTTTGCATATCCTGTGACCTGGCGCGATGAGACTGAGCAACTTGACGAGCCATGTGAGCCTGATAAATAACTTCGCGAGCGTACTCGGAAGCAGATGGCTTGAGAGGTAAGGTGGTTTCAAATGGCAATATGGGGTCGCGACCATACAAAAGATAAAAAGGTGAGAATCCCGTAGTGTCATGTCGAGATGAACTATATGCGAAAGTCACATAGGCCAACGTGGTGTCCCACTCACGATGATCTTCGGAGACGTACATCGAAAGCATCTCTGTGAGCGTGCAGCTGAGACGTTCAGTTAGGTCATTATTTTTGTGGGTGGTAGGCGGTAGAATGCTTATCCGCCGTGGCACATGATTGAAGGAGGTCGTCGACAACTTTGTACGAGAAAGAGCGGCCGCGGTCTGTAAGCAGCTGTCGGGGTGCACCGTGGTGTAAGATCACGTCATGAAGAAGAAAATCCGCGACGTCAGTGGCGCAACTGGTTGGCATGGCCTTTGTTATCACGTAACCAATCGCCATCAGCGGCGCCAATCAGCCATTGTGATTCTCTCCTGAGGTTGTTCCTCTGTAATTGCGTTTATACAGAAGTCACTGACTCCGTAACATTATGTCCGGGACAGCTAAGGGTGATGGCTGAGGGCCGAGTTCTCACGTGACCCCGACTGTACCTTCGGTGACTCCCACATCACCGGTATGCATGCTGGGTGTTTCAGCTAACCTTCGTCAATACAAAACACAACCACTGCGCGAGTCGAATCGATCGGCGCTGACGCGGACGCAGCACACCAGAATAGCTTCTTTCTATTCACCAAGCTAGGTAATTAGCAGATATTGCCTAATAAACTTTTATTTAGAAACTATAACGAAAACCTTCAATGTGAAAGTTGTGGTGCTTGTTCTGAAATGTCGCAATAATAATAATACATTCTGAAATGGCTACCAATCCAAATATAGAAGCAATCGGTTAAAATAGCTTCATTAACAGTCGTTGTCGTTCCTGCGAATCGCTAAGACGCAGGCGAGCAATCTCACGTGCCTCTAGAGCTCTAGAGACCACATCTCGGGCATATTCTGACGTGTGGCTAACGGCAAGAACGAGCGTGCCAAAAGGCAACGTGGGTTCTCATCCATACAGAAGGAAAAATGGCGAGAAACCTGCAGTATCATGCCGGGATGTATTATAAGCAAATGTCACAAAGGCGAGGGCGGAGACCCAGTCACGATGATCGGAAGAAACGTACATGGCGAGCATGTCCGTGGTGGTTCTATTTAGCCGCTCTGTGAGCCCGTTGGTTTGAGGGTGATGCGCCGTTGTGCACTTGTGCTTTGTTGCGCAAGAGTGTAATATGTCTTCGATAACTTGTGATAAAAAGTAGCGACCCTGATCGGTAAGCAGTTGCCGAGGAGCCCCATGGTGTAGTATGACGTCTTCTAGGAGAAAGTCAGCGACGTCGGTCGCACAACTGGTAGGAAGGGCCCGTGTGATGGCACACCGAGTGGTGTAATCCGTGGCGACTGCTATCCACTTGTCAAGTCAAGTCAAGAGCTACCATATGAAATGGTTCGGATGGTATCTGAATGGGCTGAAGGCGTACCACAGGAAGGGTTGCTGATTTTTTGCGGTGTTGACAGGATTTGCATGAGGCGACGTAACGGCAGACTGATCGGTACCGGGCCAAAAGAAGCGACGTCGAACGCGGCCATAAGTTCTTGAAAAGCCCAGGTGACCAGCTGTCGGAATAGCATATGCAACTGTACGAGGACAGTCTGACGCATATGTTGTGGTATGACCAACAGCAGCTCAAGTCCGTCAGGTTGCATGCTGTGGCAATATTATACGACATCTTGAAGCAGGAACGTACAGAGACGGAGGAGTTGGGGGACCACGGAGCCGAAGGATTATATCTCTGAGGTGAGGATCACAGCATTGCTGATCTCCGATGTTGCTAAACGCCGAAAGTGCCAAAACGCAAGCAGAATCATCGCTCCCAGAAAGGTTTGCTGGGTCTACTGGATGACGCGACAAGCAATCAGCATCCTCATGGTGGCGGCCTGATTTGTAGACAACCGTGTAGGAAAATTCCTGTAGCCGTAGAGCCCACTCGCCGGGACGTCCACTAGGATCTTTTAAGGATGACAATCACCATAACGCGTGGTGATCAGTGAGAACCGTGAACGGGCGTTCATACAAATACGGCCGAAATTTAGCCACTGCCCAGACGTGCGCAAGGCATTCACGTTCTTTAATGGAGTAATTTCGTTGTGCTGACGATAAAAGACGCGTAGCGTATGCAATAACGCGCTCGAAGCCATATTGCCATTGTGCCGAAACGGCTCCGATTCCGTGGCCGCTGGCGTCGGTACGCACTTCCGTTGGAGCGTATATATCAAAGTGGCCAAGAATCGGTGGCGTCGTAAGTCTGGTCATCAGTTCAACGGATGCTCTGGCTTGTTCAGGTTCCCACACAAAAGTCACAATGTTTTATTGTAGTTCCGTGGTCGGGCGGGCGACGTCAGCGAAATTCCGCACAAATCTACGAAAGTAAGAACAAAGGCCCACAAAGCTTCGAACGTCGTTCGCAGAGGTCGGCACAGGGAAATCCTTGACGGCGCGAACTTTCTCAGTATCGGGACGAACACCACAAGAATCGACCAGGTGTCCTGGGGCAGTGAGCTGCCGGTGGCCGAAGTTACATTTCGACGAGTTTAGTTGGAGCCCTGCTTTACGGAAAACCGAAAAAGAATTGTTGAAAGACGTTCGAGGTGAGTTTCGAAAGTTGGCAAAAAACAATGACGTCATCAAGGTAGCATAAGCAGAAGGGTTGACAGGCGGGCTACTTGTACAAATTCATAATGAAATAATTGTATGCGCAAACCAACGGGACACGAGAGAAGAGACAAGAAAAGAGAGTCCGCGCTTGTTTGTCTCTTCTCTTATGTTCCGTTGGTTTGCGCATCCAATTAAGCATAAGCAGATTGACCACTTGAAAACCGTGAAGAAGAGCGTCCATCATTCGTTGAAATGTTGCTGGGGCATTGCATAACCAGACCGGCATTACTTTGAACTGATATAGCCCGTCTGGAGCTGTTCTTTCATGGTCCAGATCATCAACCGGTATCTGCCAGTACCCGGAACGAAGGTCGATGTAAGAGAAACAATGTGCTACACTAAGGCAGTCGAGAGCGTCATCTATCCGTGGCAGAGGATACACGTTTTTATTTTTTAACTTTGTTAAGATTTTTGTTGTCTACACAGAAGCGCCAGCTGTTATCTTTCTTTCTCACGAGCAAAACGGGCGAAGCCCAAGGACTGGAAGAAGGTTCAAAGATCTCTCGGGCAAGCATCGTGTCAATTTCTTGCTGGATCACGTGGCGCTCGGTGGATGAAACCCGATAGGGTCGCCGGTGTACTGCATTAGCATCGCCGGTGTTGATCCGATACTTTACGACGGTCGTATGACCTAGGGGTCGGTCATAGAAATCAAAGATGTCTTGATACGACGCAAGAAGGCCACGCAGACACATGCTCGGCCGGGAGATCAGAGGCAATCATTGTAGTTATGCAGTCTAGCGTACTGCCCGACTGAATACTAGCAGATGACTGTGTATCCTCTGTTAAAGCGGATATGTGGTAGTCGCCGGCCGGGGCAAGGGTTGCAAGAGATATCCCTCGTTGTAGCACTTCAGAGAAAAGTCTAAAGTTCACAATAGGGAGACATGCCACGTTGTCCTTCATTGTGATGACGGTGTGGGGGAACGCAACATTGAGTAAACACAGGACTATAGAATTAGGTAAAATGACATAATTGCCGTCAGTCAAAGTCTGATTAAAATAGACGTCGATATACGTCACAGCCCGACAAGATAGGCGAACAAAGTTGGCGTAGCATATCTTTGGCGGTGCAGGATCGGAGGGTCATCGGCGGGTGGTAAGACGAGCTGAACAACACCAGCAGAACAGTCAATTAGGGCAGAATGCTCCGACATAAAATCGAGTTCTAAAGTGATGTCGTGTGTGCAGTGGTCCGGGCCAGTACGTAAACAGAACCGTGGTATGACGTCCAGCAACAGTGACGCAGGCAGCACACATCCCAGTGACCACTGGTGTTGCGCCACCGACTACTCGGACAACAGTGATCCGAACAGGAGTGAGCACTTTCTTGAGTCGAGCACAAAAGCTGATATGTGAGTGCTGGTGTCAATGAGTGCTGCCACAGAAGTACCGTCAACATTTACTTTAATCAAGTTGCTGTGTCCGGGTGTCGTGTGTAGAAGAATTTCGGGTCGAGTCGTCGAAGCAGGCTCACCTCTGGGAGCTGCGCTTGTCAGTTTTCCGAGGAATGGCGGTAGTAGGGTGAGGGGGAGCGACGTCGGTTAGTTGAGCGGGACATGCGTCCACAGGGTGACGGGGAGCGGTTCGGTTCGGCAGTCCTGGATGGTGAAGCATCGTCTTGCTCCTCGTGGATCGGTATCCGAGAACCAGCAGGTGAGCGTCGAGTGTTGGTATATTGCGACCATGGCGGCCAATTCCAGAAAGTGTGGCGATGGCGTGAAATATGGCCGACTCGTTCACAGTTGAAGCAGATCGGCCTGTCATCAGAAGTTCGCCATTCTGCTGAGTTCCGGTAACGTGGGTGGTTGTTTAGTCCACGGGATATATTAGGTGTACTGGGCAGTTGGTAGCCGGGTCGGTCAACGGGGCATAGCATCCGAAGTCCGGCGTTTTCCAGCTCCTGGCGCACAACACTCTTGACAAAAGAAATCATGGCGCAAGAGTCGTCAGGGGCCCGGACTTGCTCAGACAGGGGAGATGCTGCCTCGATTTCGTGGCACACGATGCGCACGATATTGTCGGAAGTAGCAGGGGCTGGTGGCAAACGGGCGTCCTCGCAGGTAGATGTTGCAGCTGTGTTGGGAAGACGCGAAAAGTGTGGAGTGATATGACGACGTTTGGCGTCTTCGAAGCGTCGGCATTCATTAACAACGTCGTCTATGGTCGATGAGTGTCGAAACACGAGGAGAGTGAAGGCGTCATCCGCGATTACTTTGAGCATATGCGTAACCTTTTCAGATTCCTGCATCTTGTCGTCAACCTTCCGGCAGATGGCGAGCACATGTTGTATGTATGTAACGTACGACTTGGTGCAGTACTGTAGGCGGCCACTAGTTCTTTCTGCGCAGCACGACGACGACCAATGGGCTTGTCGAAGAGATCGATGAGTTTCTGTTTACAGATGTCCCAACTCATGATATCTTCCTCGTGGTTGGAAAACCAAACTTTTGCTGTGCCATCAAGGTAGAAAATAATATTGGCCAACATGAGCGTCGGATCCGATTTGTACAGAGCGCTCACCCGTTCGTACAGCTGAAGCCATTCCTCCACGTCAGTACTGTCACTGCCCGAAAAGATGCCTGAGTCACGTGGTTTGGTCAGGACGACGGTGCCGTTAGTAGCGGCTGGACGCGGTGCTGTTGGTTGCTGCGCAGTTGGACGAAGCACGGTTGGGGATTCTCCGAAGAATCCTCGTACTCGTCTTGATCAGGCATCGCACAGGCGGCCAAGTAATGTCTGCTATATAGAATCATCGTGCATGTTGACTTTAAGAAGACCGCCACGCTCCACCAAAATGTTACGGGCAGAAGGCGTCTGAAAAAATACCTTTACTTTAGATAAACAGGCAGGCACACAATATGGAGCCCAGTCTGCACGAGCTCGCCCTAAACATCGTCCTCTTTGTTCATTTGTGGTGCCCCGTATATATATATATATATATATATATATATATATATATATATATATATATATATATATATATATATATATATATATATATATATATATATATACACAGTTACTGTCTGTTAGATCTCATCAATATTGTATCAAAACACGGAAAAACGAGCCCTTAGGTATACACTTCTTTCCCTTATATATATATATATATATATATATATATATATATATATATATATATATATATATATATATATATATATATATATATATATATATATATATATATATATATATATATACATATATATATATATATATATATACATATATATATATATATATATATATATATATATATATATATATATATATATATATATATATCCTCGAAATGACGGCGATGCAAAATCAACCAAGAGTGTCAATAGAATTGCTGTCACAATAGAAATGTAGCGGGTACAGGTTATCTGAAACCCCCTGCAATATTTGAAAGGGAATCATCCATCGATGTGCCCACCAAGGGTAACGTTCCATGGCCGGAATGTACAAAATGGTTGCTTGTCAGGATTTTACACATCGTAAAAGATCAGTGAACTCTTTAAGGAGATTGTTCCAGTTCACGCGTCTAAGTAAACGAAGTCGCTCACAAATTCTTCCGGCGCTCCCATGTTGCTTGCTGACCGCGGTCACAGTTGCATGGCGAACGGCCGCTAGTAGTCGAAAAGCGGGTGTTTTAGATGGGAAGCAGTTTGTGATCGAGGCTTGTCCCTTGTCCGTCATAGTAGCCAGTCTAGTCAATGGAGCACCGATTAGATGTCACTGACATAAAGCGCTCTCTGCAGTCCTGCGCGTGCTCTGGTATCAGTTGAGACCGCCAGCGGCGCTGCGCTGCCCTATATAATAAAAGCGCTTACTGTTCTCTCTCAGAGACACGCAGCGTAGTTGTGTGAATGAACACATGAGCATGAGTGCAGCGGAGGCGACTGCTTGCGAAGCAGCTGCAGGTTGGCAGCGCCGGAAAGACCCGGAGTTGAGAGCTCGAGAAGCTGGACCGAGACGCTGCAGCGCAGGCAAACTGACCCTTGTGGTCGGTAAAGTCAATGGATCTGCAGACGTCGAAGCCTAAAGTAGATAATGTAGGAAACGCATTCGTGAACGCTTACGATGTATAATAAAGAGCATCTTTTTTACAGAACGTTAAGTCGACCAATGGCTGCTTCGCGTATACTACTGTGAGTTCCGTTTACGGGGAATGTGGGCGATTGCTTTAGAGCGACAGCTGTGCTTGTTCCGGTACGAACGAGGAAAATCTCTGCCGCAGTGGCCTTGTGGCTAAGGTACTCGACTGCTGACCCGCAGGTCGTGAGATTGAATCTTGGCTGCAGCGGCTACATACTTTATGTAGGTGGAAATGCTGTAGGCCCGTGTGCTCAGATTTGGGTAATGCACGTTAAAAAACCCCAGGTGGTCGAAATTTTCGAAGCTCTCCGCTACGGAGTCTCTCATAGTCATATGGTGGTTTCAGTATTTTAAACCCTTCATATATATACCTATGAACGCAGAAAACAATCTCGTGCATGCTGTGGCCCTCAATCAGAACCTTATCTTACATCAGTCGTCGTAGCAACGCTTATGATCAATATCAGCTCCGGATCTCGCTTCTCGTCACATAATTAAAAAGCAGTGCAACACGTACCGAGATTTCGAACATTAACGTGCTTTTCTACCTTCATTGTCAATTTAGATATTCAGTCTTTGTTTTCTCATATTTCTCTGTTTAACATCTTTTCCCGCAAAGGTGGCGCTGTGAAGGCATCGACCACTACGCGGCGCTGAGCTCCTAAGCAAGTCTCGAAACACAAGCAGCTAGACAGGGACAAAATCATGGGTGAGTATAAAGGTGGTCCTTTCGTGCCTAAGAACTCACTCGTGTCTAAATGAGCCTTCATTTAATACGGCAGCTAACATCCAAATACTGTTTTTCTTCTTTCAGCGGAGGACTCGCAGTACAGCGTTGGTAAGCACGCACCCGTGATGGCGGGCCGGTTGTTTCTGTTCCCTATTCATCCCTCGTTTGTTTTCGGTGCACACTCCTTCCTTTCATTTAGGGCCTTTAAAGTCCTATTCGTCTGGTTCGGAAGCCCTTTGAGCAAAACACGGAGGTCAATAAGGCGGGAAGAAAACACAAGTCAGTAATGACGTCTTTCTATGACGTCACCATGTGGTGCGTCACAAGTGGCATGTCAACGTGGGATGAAAAATTCTTAAACAGTTTATGTTGAAGCCAACGTTTGGCAGGAGTACTTGCCTTTCTTCCAGGCTGCAACTTCAAGTTACATCCTTGCAGAAGAAAAGTACTTTAGTCGAAACGTCAGTCTACGAAAAATATCCCTTGTTGGCGAACTTTTCAGGTCAAACTTATCATCCCCTTTCTTGCTTTTTTGAAGAAAATGTTTTATGCTGGGGTAAACCACGGCTCCGCTGACTTATTTCCGTCACGTAGTAAAATAATACGTCGTTTTACTTAAGTCGGCTCTACTGATGTAGTAAAATATATGCCAAGAGATTGCACAGAAAAAAAAAATTGCCAGATCCCACGTACAGTGGGATTCCACTGTATGCGAAGCACGAATGAGAAATCTTGATATGCCACTTTCAAATCACCTCAACGTTACGGGGTAGAGGTAAATTATGCCGTAAACAACTTCCGTGTCACGATTATCAAGTTTGAATGAGTCGTTTAGATTCGTCATCTATTCACGCCACGTGATGCAACTTTAGTATATGTGGAGCTAGTCAAGCGGCCGTGCGCACGCTGTGAGCGTGGTATGTTGTCATGTTCTTACATGACACGCGTCTCGTTATTATCATGTTTGCACCAATCATATACCTTCCTCATTCATTCACGTCACGTAACACCAAATTTGGTATATGTGGAGCTAGCAAAACGGCCTCGAGTGAATCATGAAGGGCCCAATATACTCCAACGTGACGTTGATGCGATCGCAAGCTAGGCACAGCGAAGCTACGTTAGCAAAACATGAGCACCCTATGGTCTGACGCCAAGCGCGACCGGTGCGACCAGCGTCCGTCGGCGCGGCCCGACAGCAACCGGCACGAAATGCGACATGCTCCGTTTGGCGCCAATGCGTTACCAAGACAGCACCGCGTCTGCTTCTTTTCGAGACGGAGGCACGCCGGACGTGCTCAAACGCGCATGCGTCAAAGCAACGCAGCGCGTGTCTGCGAGTATATGGCAGGACTGGCGCCTGGCGTGGCAACACCGGCGTGACGCGACGAAATGAACGCCGGTGCGCATGCGAGCCGGGTCACGTCGAAGTGTATTGGCTCCTTGACTGTGGCATGTAGTCATGTTCTTACATGATACAAAACTCATGAATATCATGTTTGAACCAGTCACATGTCTTCGTCATCCATAGACGTCACGTAATATTAAAATTGGCAGGCGTGAAGCTAGCGAAACAGCCTCAAGCACATCATGAGTGTGGCATGTAGTCATGTTGTTACATGACACACCTGTCGTGATTATCATGTTTGGATGTGTCATTTACCTATGTCGTCCATTTGCGTTACGTAATATTGAATTTGTTATATGTGAAGCTAGCGAAACGCCCGCGAACGCATCATGAGCGTAGCATGTAGTCATGTTTTTACATGACACGCATCTCATATTTATCATGTTTGCACCAGTATCATACCTTCGTCATCTATTCACGTCCCGTAATACCAAATTTGATAAAAGTGAAGCTAGCGAAACGGCCGCCAGAGCATGATGAGCGTGGCATGTAGTCATGTTCTCACATGACACGCATCTCATTATTATCATGTTTGCACCAGTGACATTCCTTCGTCATCCATTCACGTACTGTAACACCAAATTTGGTGTACGTCACGCGAAACGGTCGCGAGTGGATCATGAGCATGGCATGTAGTGATGTTGTTACTTGACACGCATGTCATGATTTTCATGTTAGGGTGTGTCGCTTGAGTTATCCATGCAATCATGTCATACTATTCCAGTTTTGCAACAGTCATGTGAACGAAACCACCGCAAGAGCAGCAAGACCTTGAAATGTAAATCATGACATTCATGACATGTATGTCATGATTTTGATGTTATGACTTGTCAAATATGCTCGTCATACAGTCATATTATTCGATACCAAGTTTGGTATCGATACCATTATTCAAACGGCCAGGAGAGCTAAAGTCGTAGGCGGCTAAATAGATAGATAGATAGATAGATAGATAGATAGATAGATAGATAGATAGATAGATAGATAGATAGATAGATAGATAGATAGATAGATAGATAGATAGATAGATAGATAGATAGATAGATAGATAGATAGATAGATAGATAGATAGATAGATAGATAGATAGATAGATAGATAGATAGATAGATAGATAGATAGATAGATAGATAGATAGATAGATAGATAGATAGATAGATAGATAGATAGATAGATAGATAGATAGATAGATAGATAGATACGCTCAAAGTCACCGAAGTTCGCTAAGAAATGCTTCGCATTAAAAAACGAGAAGAGTTCTGTAGCGGGGCTTCAAAGAGCAACAACTCACATTGGAGTGCACTACACAAGCCACTATGCCACAAAATGCACGGTATCAAGCTTACTAACAGCAAGCCATTTATACAAATCATATACAGTTGGCAGTCCTCAGAGCTTCTCAACTTCACCGCGTTTTTCTCATCAGTAGCGAGATGGCGCAACGGCCCCCTGTTGTGTAAAGCCCCTATATAGGGGCTTTACTGTTGTGTAGAGCGTTGGGCGCATCTCGCGTTTCCTTGAGCGGGCGCTTCCACGGGGCATGGTCCCCCAGACTGCGCTTGCACTTATCAGATCAGACTCATGATTCTGGAGAGCACGAAGGTAACTTCGCTCTCTGCCGCGGCCGCATTTATGAAAGGAGCACCCTGCTCACACACTGAACTAAGAATTATGACAGTTGTTCGCACTCGTCCTGTGTAGATTTGTGGGTACGTTTCGTTCCTTTTTCCTTCTGTTAGAGCAGCGTGCTTTTAGTGTCGAGCTGAGAAAGTTGTTTGTCCGCGCTCGTGCTGTGTATGCTCATTTCATGTGCGCTTTCTGCATGAGGTGCGCGCTGTATCTTTCGAGCTGCCTGCTGTTCTTTGCATGAAATCGCAATTCTTTGCTGTAGCATTGATTCCTTCGCCCTTGGGGTGAAACAATGCAAAATAAACGCTCAACTACCTCGGTGAAGACACATTTCACTTTCCTGTTTTACCGACTCCAAAAATGAGGGATCAGCTGTTTTTTTTTTAGGTAACCTTGCGGCGTCATAATAGCGTCGTCACAAATTGCATACATTTGTGACATCATCATGACGTCATCATATGGCATGATCATGGAGGAAGGACAAACTAAGGAGAGGCTCTATCCTATCCCGAAAAGTCTGGCGGAAGTGACGTCAAACTTATGGGGCAAACAAACTGTTATGGGGCAAACAAAACAGCAGACGCTCCGCGGCGTGCTCTCAGCGCTGTTTCGCTTATATAGTCCCGGCGTTAACTTAACACGTATTGTCTGGTTTGCGTACGGTTAAGTGTTGCGAGGACACTTTTCCGAGACTGTTCCTGCGTGACAGGCTCAAGCGCGGCGTGCTGAATTACTTCGGGGAGTGTTTTTGTGCAACAGCAGAGAGCACCGGTACGTGTAACCAAAATCATTCAGCTTTTGCATCATCGTATTCGAACTCACCGCAGTGACTTAAGTGTTCTGCTCGCCGTAATGCCTTTTTTTTTTCTTTGCCATATTTCCCGCTCTATGGGCCGATTAGCAGTTTTTGCTCGTATATAGTGTCAGTGTGGCAATGCACAATTTCTAGAGCTTGCTTCGTAGATATTCCGTGCAAGGCCAGCCTAGTACTTGACGTACTTCGCATCGGTAAAAAGGCACAGCTGTATCGTATACGTGATTGGGCATTTAAAGTGTGTATTTTCAGTGCGCACACAACTAACACGCAGCGAGTGCACACCGTACAATGCATACACACATGGTCCGGTAACAAGACAAGTTTATTGTCCTTCCGTATGAATGAAACAACTTCTGAAAACGCGACACGATGCCTACAACAGTAAAAACGAAAGTTCGCGTGTGTTCTCAGTTGACACCATTAGTAAGAACCGACGGAGCGTACAGCTGAGATCTCCTCATGCAAATGCCATCAACAGTGAAGCGAACATGTGAAAAGTGCCACCAGGTACATCCGGTGGTGCACGCGATTCGCACAGAGTATACATTACAGTCGGGCATCGCACAACTTTTCTAAAAAAAACACGCAAAAGAAGCAGCACTCGTGGATTGACTCGCTGCCGGCAGAGAACACCGCTTCCAAGCAGGCTTCGGCCGGTCGCCGGAAATCGCAAAGTGTTTATCTGCTTCTCCGCTAAGAGGTGGTGCGGGTGTTTGCGATGCGGCGGCTTCACGAATATGACGTCACGGCCTCTCCTATATTTATCCTTCCTCCATGGCCGTGATGTTCTGTAAAACGTCGGCCGATCTCACAGGTACCACAACACCACTTTTTGTTGCAACTTTATAGGGTTTCACGTCCCAGAACCACGATATCATTATGGCAGATGCCGTAGTGGAGGGCTCCAAAAATTTCGTCCACCTGGGATTCTCAAGTATTAAGTGCGTGGACCTCGAGCACTCTTTCTCCATAATCGTAAGTGTGGCCGCCATGGCCGTGATTCGCTCCCGCGATCTGGGGGTCATGCGGGTCAGCAGGCGAGCACCACAATCAGTCCCGTCACCGGGAATTTTTTTCGGGGGTTGAAAGGGGGGGGCACTCGGCAAGGCCTTGAAAAACATCTATTTTTCCTTGGTAAAACACCCTCCTCCATTGAAATCTCGAGGGGGGGGGGGGGGCGTGCCTAGGGAACCACCTCTGGCTACGGCCCGGGCCTGATTATAATCATTAAACCTCGGTGATGGTGGTGGTGGTGGTGGATACCACGTGAGGTACGGGCTCACGAACTCTCGCTTTCTCCGCCCCTGGGCAGACACGGACGTAGCTGGGGTGCTTGGCTGCGCGTTCAATTCTGGCCGCAGTGCTCGCATTTCGGTGGAGAGGAAATGGTAGAGGCCCCACTGTACGATGTCAGTGCACGTGAAAAAACACCAAGCCCTCCACTACAGCGTCTCCCTTAATCATGTCGTCGTTTTGGGACGTAAAACCTTACATATTATTATTTATTATTGTTTCTATCTCCCTGAAATCACAGTGAAACAGAAGGTAACAATCACAGCCTGCGCGATAATATAAAGTGTCGCTGATCTGTTCGTATTCATTCGGAAAAACGTTTGTCATTTTTTTGCCGGCGATGCTTGCATGTGTGTTGAGGAAGCTAGGAACGAGCGTTTTTAATAGGGATATGTTAAAACTTTATTGGTTCCACCTGCATTTCACATGGGCACGTTGGATGCCAATTTTTTCCACGTTTTCTTATTTATGAGTATTACTCTCCGTTTTGCAGCTCTCAGTCAAATGTCTCAGTCAGGTAAGCATTTCTGATGGTTATTGTATGCATACTTCTTTTCTTCTCTATAGGAAAAGAATGGCGTCTTCTTCTTGTCGACTAAGCCTAAACAGGCCTATACTGGTGACAATTTCTGTACGTTCAATTGCGAAGTTAGGTAAAGCATACCATAATCCATTTTATCACAACCTTTGCTATCAAACTTTTGACCAATCTTCCGCGCACACATCTACATGTGCTTTGAAGACCGTAGTGGCAAAACGGTGACCTTTCCGACTTCTCTCGAGCTTTGCAAACGGGAAGCAGTGTGGTGGGCTCAAATCAAGGCTAATGCAGCGCTGACACAGCCCTTGTGTGAGCCCGGCAGACTTTTTCCTCTTCTGAAAGCTCGAGAGAAGTCCGAAAGGCCACCTTTTAGCGTGCAAAACTGGGCTATTTGATTTAACTTCATTGTGAAACAGCTTAAAAGACATGAAGGCACGAGATGGAGTACAGGACAGGCGCTGGATCCCGTCACTCAGCTTACACAGGATCGAGCATCGCTCCTGTGTTCGCCTTCGTCTCGTGTTTTTGTCTTTTTGGGTTGTTCTACAAAGAGGTCACCTTTTCGACAGAATTTCCGTCATTTAATTGTAGTCCCGACGGCCGACTCTCGGGCACGCATTGCAGCGTGACAATCACGGTGGAAGCGGTCTATTCATTGGTGTGTGTGGAGTTGCCCATCGGTAGGGGGTGGAGGGAGGGGTGGACACAAAGTTTGTTTACGGCGCCTCGTCCTCCTTCATCCCGTTAGTCCAATCTCAAAAACAACATGCATCACAGTGGATAAAAAAACTAAAACGAAGCGATGCGCAATGGGCATTGTCTTCCCTGAAGTAAATGTGGTTAGTACAGTTCTCGGAATCACATCAGTAGCCTTCGACTGATATTTTTGTCAAAAACCTGAATGGACATGTCCGGTTGACAAAGTGTATGAGGGAGACTTTTCACATTCTTCTCAGGGAATTGAAAGACCCTCACCCCACTACTCCTGCTCCCTTCTCCGTGCGCATTATGGCAGTATAGACGCACAAGAGAACTATCTTGGAGAACCCGAGGAATATGCACCCATCAGATCAAGATATTCTTTTTACTAGGCCCAGTCTCACTTCATTGTGGAGAAATCCCACAAAGAGCAGTCGTGTGGGCTTAACACTGATACGATAAATATATGCAGCCACGATTTTTTATTGAGTGTTTCTTTTCTGCCACCTCTTGTTTCAGGCTTCGATGCCAGCAGCAGTTCGGGTAAGTATCTCTGACGCTTCTTAGCATCTGCGTCGTTACATATTGAAAAACAAACGCAATGATACTTTGGGCTACAGATCCCTCACTAAGAACACATGGTACTTCGAAAATGCGGCTACAAGTGCTTCAACGGCTGCCTAGCTCTTTTAACGGCCAAGCATGATTGCATATTTCGCGAAACATTGCAATAAAAAAGAGAACATGCAAATAAGCACAGGAGGTTACAACCAACTACTAAGCTTCGCCCACAGCCGCCGTTGTCCCACGTAAACCCAACTTGATGCTATTGGGCATCCCTGACAAACGCCTCACAGACAGACAGACAGACAGACAGACAGACAGACAGACAGACAGACAGACAGACAGACAGACAGACAGACAGACAGACAGACAGACAGACAGACAGACAGACAGACAGACAGGCAGACAGACAGACAGACAGACAGACAGACAGACGGACGGACGGACGGACGGACGGAAGGACGGACGGCCGGACAGGTGAACTTCATTTGCGTCCTGGGAAGAAGGTTTCTGAGAACCCACTCAGGGCTACACTCATGAAGGGGTCGGGGACCAGGCGTTACCTCATCCAATAAGAATTGCGCATTCAGGTGACGTAAAGCAGCTTCAGTGTACTTCAGGTGCCTAATTTTAGCACACACACACATGTTCGTGTCCCCGGTTTTTGGTATAAAACTTTCTGGCTGCTTTCATGAAAGAATACATCACAGAAAAGCAATGTTTTCGGTTTGGACCATAAACTTTCAGTTCCTCCATTTTCTAACGCCCATTTTTTGCGCTTTATAAATCTTTCGAGTCTAAAAGCCTTGTTATACAGGCAAGTCAACTGCGATTACGACTGATCAGGTTTAAGGAAAGTTCTGGAGTGGAAGCTTTTCCTATGCCTTCCCTGTATATGTGAAGCCAGAGTTTGCCTGGAGCCTACCGTCAAAACGGCTTTCTCACGTCGTACTGAGTCCGAGATAAGCTGACTTTGTTCTGCTTATGGGAATGCTAGCCTAAACATAAAGTAGGAGACCTCTGCTCTTGACAAAAGTAATAAATAAGGATTAGTACAGGTAGCTTGTTCTCTACTAATACTCTGTCAACACTTCGAGACTTTTTAAGGGTAGCAGCAGCACTAAAACACATGTTGATCAGTATTTATTAGCGGTAATTACCATTATTAAAGTTGTACAGGGTGTGAGCCGAACGCTGTTGTTCCAATTTAACAGCCCCTATGCTCACTACTGTTAACATAGCTGCATGAAATGTCAGGTCCACAGGACGGCTTCTTGCTCTCCCAAAGTAGAGTACTAACTACTCTGAATCGCTAACAACTTTTTCTAACCACACTTAGCGCGCCTCATCAAATGTGAGGCCCACGGGACGGCTTTATCCTTTCCCATATTAGAGTACTCTAATCGTTAAGCACTGTTTCTACACGTGCTTTCGGCGCTTTCGGCAGTAGATGATGACGGGACGGCTTTCAGCTCTCCCACGGTAGAGTACGAAGTACTGTGAATCGCTAAACACTTTTCAAATGACGAGCATTTTATAGTAGCAGCTGGTAGCAAAACCGGCGTCGGCGGTGTTGTCGACACCCCACTGCGCATGCTCGCGTCTCGTGCCGCATGCTCACGTGCTTCAGGTCAACTGTCGCTCACCCCCCCCCCCCTCTCGCATCGCAAGGCTGACGCAGGCAGCGTCTGCTAGTAAAAACCGACTTTTCACTTAACACCCCATATATGTAGGCACTGGATCGCGCGTTCAGTGTTCAGTCAAAAACATCTTCACTTTGCTTTCGCTTGACTTGACGCTTCCTCGACACGAGTAGATGCGATGTAAGCAACAGTGCCTTCAACCAGTAGTAGGGCACAACTCAACATCAGCATCCCAGTGCTCGCTGAAGGCAACACTTCTCCTTCTTTCGATAAATAAAAATAATCAAGGTGAAATAACAATTAAGCATTCCCGAAACTATACACAATTGCGCAATATTCACGCGATACCTGCACCTCACTGCGATGCATTTAGTTGAGTTCCCCCCATGGGAAAATACAGGTGGCATCTTTTTCTAAAAATACACGTCTTATTGTGCCTGGAGTAAGATGGCACTGAACTGGCTTCACATTACGAATATAATTCCCACTCCAGCAGTTTTTTCTAAGCTCCTTGGCTACGACCAAGTAGGTTTAAAATATCACTGGAATGGAAATTATTGCCCAGGAGTGGAGTTATGCCTATGGCAAGATAGCAGCTGCGGTGGCTATCTTACTAGGGGCATGATTAACTACCACCGTTCAGCTACTAATACCGGAGCATTTCTTTCGCACGCCCAACGATATCACTGTGAAAACTTTTTCGAGTCCCATATAGAGCTCGAATTGCGTCTTAGTGGGACTAGTTTTCCTTGGTAAGCGCCTCTAATTGGAGGCAAAGTTCATTGGAGAGTCAGTGACCCATACTCGTTTGTGTTGTATTAACTGCCTTTAATATAGAAGTAACCTAGAATTTACACTTACATACCAAAGCCAATTGATCTCTAAGTGGGTACTACTAGAAAGGAGCATCTATCCGACATCTTGGCAGGGCAAAGGCTGGCTTCACTTTTGCTGGCAAGGAAATGCGAGAGCTTACACTCAAGCAATTTTTTTTTCAAAGCTACTTTGCTACGACCAACGATGGTTAAGTGCTTTTAACCACGATTAGCGCCAAGCCCGGTTCGCCAATGTTACGCAGTTCAAACGCGTCCTCGGTTAAAGCGCGAGACAGACGGGCGATTTTCTCTGCGATTCGGCGTGCGGTGTGACGATGCGACTGCCGGAGTGGTGACGTTTCATGACGTATTATCGCGTCACACCGCCGCATAGCCGGTGCGGCGAGCATCAAACCGGCCAGATATTTTCGTCGCAGCATCGCACCGCCGCATGGCAGCAGCCAATCACAGTGCGAGCATACGAGTGGCGTCGCGATGCTAGTGGCGCCATCTTCCTGTCGCCGCTCCCATCAACCGTGGTCCAAGGCTCCAGGCGAGTCGATGGAGTCTGGCGAGCGTGGATTGGCTGACATTGCCGACTGCGGTGGCGTGACAAACATCGAGTACATTTCTCTGGTGACGTGATATTATTCCGGTTTGAATAAAGTGATGCTTGAAGTGTGCCTTTTCTGCACGATAACGCCCGTGTTGAAACCACTAGCGAGATCGGAGATCGTGAGCAGCGATGGAAGGTCTTTTCGCAGGTAAACACAGCTACCGGCGTCTCTGGGCTGGCTCGCTTCGCTTCCACCTTTGCTCTTCACATCGATGGCATCGATAAAGCAATAATGTATGCTAACGCATTACATACGAGCGCAATGCTTGATAGTGTTGTCAAAAACAAGCGCTCGATGACGAGCTCGCGTGTGAACGGCGTAGGTGACGGCCGGCGCCCGCGATGCTAGGCCTACCTGTCGGAGTCGTGAATAATCAGCTATTTCCGTGGTTACGTCGTGCTTGTCGTTCACGAATGCGATTTATTAATTATTCTTATAGAACCAAGCCTGGCTGTGCAATGTTGTTTGTTTTGAGCCTCATTACGAGGATACCAAGTCGTTCGAACCTGCATGCCGAGGCGCCGCATGGGGAATATCACGTCACCAGGGAAATGTACTCGATGTTTGCCCCGCCGCCGCAGTCGGCGATGTCAGCAAATCCACGCTCGCACCGCTCCATCGACTCGCCTGGAGCCTTGGACCACGGGTGATGGGAGCGGCGACAGGGAGATGGCGCCAGTAGCATCGGGACGCCACTCGTATGCTCGCGCTGTGATTGGCTGCTGCCATGTGGCGGTGCGATGCTGCGACGAAAATATCTGGCCGGTTTGATGCTCGCCGCACCGGCTATGCGGCGGTGCGACGCGATAATACGTCACGAAACGTCACCACTCCGGCAGTCGCCTCGTCGCACCGCACGCCGAATCGCAGAGAAAATCGCCCGTCTGTTTCGCGCCTTAGCCGGCTGACGTCACCTCCATAGTCACCGTGAATCCCTCGGTTAACCGCCAAACCAAAGTTGCCAATCTCGGTCTCTAGCAGTGGCATAGCTACGGTTTCGCGTACCATGTGACATAAGGAAACCATGGTTGCACAAAACGGCGGTAACGTTAACCGCGGTTGAGGCTGTCTGCGTAGCAAGATTCGAAGGGGCTTGTGTCACCGCAGTCGTTGAAGTGGTACAGACACGAAAATTTTTTGTTGTCGTTTTATTGCGTCAAATGATAAGGTCAAGTACACGAGAGCGCGCAATTTGTGGTTGTAAGCGCGAGTGCATCTTGAGACATGAAATACTGCGTCATCTTGAAAAAAAAGTAGTTTTGGTTTTTACTTGACCCCAACGTCACGACATGGTATGCACTTCTAGTTACGTCCTCACGGAAGATGTTCTGACGTCTACACGGCCACTCCGCTCTGCAACTCCATTGGTGACGCACAAGCGGCCACTTTGCACGTGTTAGTTACTGCCGCTCAAACCGTACTGGCCAAAATTGGCACTGTTGTCTAACGTCACGCAATTGTAGATATCAACAGGAGCGCCGCGTGAAAGTTTACGGCAAGGGGAACGTAGAATATATTATCACCACTTCCCGAGCATCATGCTTCCTCAGAGTCGTCTTTTCAGGAGAAGTGTATCGCGGGCTGAAGAATACTTCGAAAATTGGTATCAAGACCCTATTAGGTAGCAACTGGTCTGTTTATATAGCAAAAATTGTGTGTTGGATCCGCCAAAGTCGCTTTTTTTTTCTTCGTCTTTTGCAGTGGCTGCTCAAGAGTAAGTAAATGCTTAGAAAATGAAAACAGTTACTGATATATGACTTGTAGCAACGCGATAGGAAACTTTTGGCGCGCGAACATCGGTGACACAGACAACGCCGGGTGTGAGTGACAGGTTTTTTTTTCTAAAAACGCCATTCTCTTAAAAAAATAAGCTGTAATTTTCAGTGGACGTTATCGAGAAAATCATGCGAATCGCGCGGTTAAATATTCAGTGTGACCTAATAAACACTTTGAGAAGAAACATGTGACGATTATTGCCAATGACAATACTTAGTGAAGGAGACAACAATGCCGTATCAGCAATTCAGGAGGGGTGAGGCTTTTTTTGGTGAAAAAATTTTATCCGGCTATCTGATGGAAAAATTTTTTATTCGGCAAATTTATCACGCTTGGCTTTACAAGTGACAAAAAAAAAACATGGTCACTTCCTCATTCATGGGAATCGGCATAACATGATCGTAAAAGGTGTCCTAACAAAAGTAGTCGAAAGTTCCTGTGCTACAACAGAAGAGAACTTGTGCAACGTATCCTGGTGTTTGAGAGCTAAGGCACCGTTTAACGCTGATGCACACACGTTGTCGCTTGGTGGCACATCTCCATCCCGATGACTAAAGTACACGATCAATGATTGAACAAACTTTTGTAGTTGCTGTAGTAGTTCATGGTTAGAGCGTTATCGGAGGGAATGGTGCGACAGCTAGAAGAGCATTTCTGACTGGACGCAGAATTTAGGCTAAGGTTTCCATCTCGCAGCATGTAAGTCTACGGCCAGACTCGAAGGAAACGCATCGCGAGTCGGGCCTACTGTCTACTCGGGCGAGGTTTTTCTCATGGCAAGTATAAGTGGGGGAGCCGGTAATAAAGCCTGGCGTATGAGACACGCCTCCCAAGAGCTATGCTACGAGCGAGGCTCCGGCTTCGACTAAGGACTTCATTGAAAAGGTCATGATCATGATGCAATAATTCACTTTACTGATACCAGATTTCGACATCACCCCGCCGATGAAGAGCACTGCAAGTGGGAAGTTGTAACAATGAAAGACGCATTTGTGAAATAGCAGCAGTGTGTGATCGTGGCGCAGAGGGTATGCAGTGTACGCGGCATCTGTTGCCGCACACCGGTAAGGTGTCGGTTTGACTCCCATCGACAGAGTTTTTTTTTTTTTTTGCGTCCAACGATGTGCATTTTTCGACGTCATTTTCGTGACGGAAATTCGTCACTAACGTCTTGGTGCACTCCGGCATAACACACTTTCATGTTAAAGTAATTTCTGATTCTTCAACATGTTTACACGAAATGTGAATGTACATAAACGGGGTGTCAGGCACATGAAAATTTATTCATGTGTCAATAAATATTCAAGCGTTATCATTGGAGGGCGCGTGCGCTAGTTCCAGAGTTAACTGTAATGTTCATGTAAAGTGTGCGCAATCCTGCCGGAAGATTATAAAATAGTGCAGAACGCTTCCGGACATTCCGTTGAGGCTAGCGCAAGACCGTGGTTACACCTGTAATGCGGGCTGGCTACATGAAAAAAAAATGGTGTGAAAAGTATGTATGAATGTACAAACCACATTGTCACACACTGCGCTTGTCTGTGTGCGATCGCTTCATCTGTTTTTCGTACTCTTAATGCCTTCAGTAATGACTTGGTTATTCGTGTCGCACACTTTCTGTGCGCAGTGACCAGTCCTCGACCTCCATTGTAACCATCCTAATTGCGATCATCATAGTCGTCGGCATCGCTGTTGTGATCTCCTTCCTCGTCCTTGGCGGTGACGGTGAGCATACGTTCTTTATTTATTTATTATTACTCAGGAACACTTCGATGACACGTTTAGGAACAAAGGAGTGTTGCCTTCCGGTTCCCAACCCCTCAAAATAGAACATGCGCTGACAAAAAGTTTCCTTGTCTACTTTTTTTTTATTGGACAGCAGTTTTCAACGTGCCAGAGTCAATGCATATCAATATAGAAAATCGGGGCAACAGTAGTTTACAAAGACTGTTGTAACACCACTTTGAACTCCTAGGATTTTTTAACGTGCACCGAATTGTGCAATTTGACAGGCTTATAGATCTTCAACTCCCTTACAATGCAACCGTCCCGTTCAGGATCGAAAATTCGTCCTTTGAAATATCAGCTCAGCATCGTAACCACTCAACCACCACGTTCTCCTGGACTAATAATTATCCGGGACTGGTCAATCCAAGTACGGGGAGGAAATCTGGCACACTTATAACTCAGGTAAACGTGTGTAGCTAGAAATGCAACTGAGAACAACTGAACTGGTGACATCTGGTATACAAATGATCCCAAACTGGCAATTCTGATTTCCAACTGGACAAATCTGCAAGCCGCATAGAACCAGTTCATTCCAGGTTCCACTCTTCAGCTGTTCCCTGAATGTCTTCAACAGGCGATAGTTGAAAACCAAATTGCTCTCTAACTAGGGCCACACAAATTGTGCTTAGTTATCAAGAAAGAATTCACTGTTTGAAAATCATTATTTTGTAACAACTCCTGGTGGTGGAAGAAATTACTTTTTTCTGGTCTAGTTACTTCATAATGGTAAACTTATGGATGCGTAATATATCAAAGCGAAATGAAGTGTTTGTGTCAGGGACCTTTCTGTGGTCTTGCAACAGATAGATGGATGAAAAAACATCCCCGCCATGTCCACAAAGTGAATGATTTTCGAGGAGCTTGCTCGGAGGTACGCGGGACGTTTTTTGGCGAGACCATTTCTTTAAGGAGGCTAGTTACCGAGCCGGCGCATAATGTGCACTTCGAGGACAGCGTTGTTGGGCACGTTCTGTGGCTGGTACTGCACCGTGTTGGCTACGTCGATCGACACAATAATCACCTTCCTTTTTATTCCATACTGACTGCTGCCGTGAGTCAAATGCCTGACGCTCATAAATTGCAGACGTGGACCTATCAGGCGTTCTACAACGGTCTTGAGAGCCGGCTGGTGTCGGGGCTTGGGAATGTATTGGTACCCGTGCGTAACACTCATCGTAAGAGCAGTTCACGTGCTGCAGGGCATAAGAAGTGAGGCTCCTCGCCCTGCCGGCTTGTCCAATGTTTTATTTTGTTTAGTTTTTATCCTCCAAGCTCGGAGGCGGCGAGCGTTCGCGCGTGGCCAGACCCAAACATAACTTACCCCCTCCTTTTAAATGCGGAGCATTTCTTTGCGTACTGTAACCTTAGTGTACCCTTGTCATACGTCACGCGTAACCGAGAGAAGAGGCAGTATCTCCCGAACAGTATAATAGACGGTGCTGCCTCATAGAAGTACACAAAAACTGCAGTTGAGTGAGGATATTTTAGATGGCACTGTACCACCCACTACTCTCCGATTGGCTGCTGCTCGGACTGTGCCTGAATACGTGGAAAGGGAGTGCTTCTCTCAGTCTCCTGGATAGTCACCATACGTGGCGCATTGTTGGTTGGGCATGGACGAAAAAGAACGGCAGGCGCGTTGAAGATGCTTGCGCTCGGCTTCCTTGGCTCGTGTCTTGTCGGTGTTAACCGGTCACCATCTGCATTCTTGAACGCGATTGGATGCATGCACAGACGGACGGACACATGGATAGATGGACGCTTCGCCCCACTCATAATCATTAACTCTACGGATATGGTGTGATTTTTTGCATCTATCCGCGTATCTATCTATACCTATCTATCTATCTATCTATCTATCTATCTAACCGCTCACGTCCGGGTGCTCTCCGAGTCGGCTCCTCAACTTGAAGTGAACCAAAATTATTTTGGGACGGTAAGATGTTATGGTGAATTTGACACTCTGGTCAACACGTAAACGCCACAATCGCGTCACGTACATCATCCGTCAAGCATTTCCCGCCAGACAGTGGCACATACCCGAGAGTGAGTATGCGCCACAGGTATGCGCGTATGTGCCACAGGTGGTACACTTAGTATCTACCTAGGAAAAAAGAGAACACATATGGGCAACGTAAAAAAGAGACGATTGCAAAGAATTATTATCGGGGTCCCAGCAGGAATCGAACCCAATCATTCTGGGTCCCAATAAAGCATTCTACCAGACACACGCCTGGCCCGGAACTGCTTTTCAAAAAGACCGTATTGTTCGTTAAACGTCAATTCTGAATGCACTGTAGTAAGGCGGTAAGTTGGGCCAGTTGGTTAGGATCCATCGTGAACTTACTTACAGCGCAACACCAGAAAAAATACAGGACAGGGAAGGAGCAAAAGAGAAAGAAAAGGCGGCGCTGCTCCTTCCCTGTCCTGTATTTTTTCTGGTGTTGCGCTGTAAGTAAGTTCACAATGTGAATGCACTGCTGGCCTTTTAATTTTAGAAAGCTTACATATGTACTCTTATGATACAGCCGTCATGTCGGGTTCTCGTCGATGGTGGTTAGGTGGCATGCGCTGAAGTTGATTTATGTAGCAGTACCCAGGGCTACCATCCTCGCGAGCACCCGCGCTTCATTTCAGCTTATTGCTTCTGGTATTGCTAATACTCATGTTCCTTTTGGCATCGTTAGGCAAGCGAAGTGCGAACAGCTGGTTATTGAAACATCTGCACTTCGTCAACGTATATCTGTGCGTGCAGCAATTATACATATATTTAGCGTAATTTCATTACGTGTCGCTCAATGAAGAAATAACACAGTCACATTCCCTCCGCATGCTTCCCAAAATGTCGATTCCCAAGTTACGTAGGATCTGCCGAATTTTCACTCTTTTTCACGTTTCTTTATCTCCCCACAACCCATCCACAGTGTCGCGTTGTTTAGGTGGCCTCCTGAGAGAGATACAGTTACGACACCACACTTTTCTTTTGAATTCCTTTTTTTTCAATGCCACTTCGAGGAGGCGAATGGGTGGCTATCGAAAACCGACCCCTTGGGTGGCGGTGCGCCATCTAGTGAGTTTTGTTAGGATCACGGGAGAGGCGATTTGTGACCTCCAGCGCGACCGTAGAAGGGCCCATACTGCCCGCTGGCCACACTGGTGTACACTCAGGCGACCGCCGTAGGACAAGCCGCGAGCAAAAGGAGCAGACTCCTAAAATCGTGCCATATCGACGAAGTCAGTGATGATGAGTGGGCAAAGCAGTGGGATCGTTAGGTGTTGCCGTAAATCACCTGGTACTTTGACCCCTCATGCATGTATATGAGTGCCAAGCAGTGTACAGTTGTAAACAATGTTTATTGGTCATGACTGGTATGCTGTGTTGACCTATTGTGAGTTTCGCTTTGCCTTCATTATTACTGCTTAGTGGTATCGGATCTAGCCTGAAGTTGGAAGAGCGAAGGTGTGGGAACGTTCGCCTGGTGGTTGTTGGTTATTTACAGTGATACCAACTGCATAGTAAAGCGTATCGAGACACCATATACTGCACAAGCCAGTCATTGTCTGTGATCATAGTCATCAGCGTCATCGTCATCGTCATGGCGTAAAGTGTGTACCTTGCATGTGCTCTTCCGGGATGGAAGAAATAGAATATGTTGTCTGGAACGCTTTTGTTCTTAATCGTCATGTGCGTCATGGTCATCGTCAGCAGTGGCTATACGGCGCATATCACAAACGCCAACGGACAAGCCTCGACCATAAGGAGCTCCGCCCTGAAAACTTTATTGAGGTCCTGAATGATTCCACTCCCCTTTTATGCGGGAAGAATCGCAAGCCACTCTCAAGTAGAGACGGGGAGGCCTACCTTAAGTCGAAGGAAAAAATATATTGATAGACTCGCTATTTTAGTTTCACTTCTGCATACAGGTGTACGCGACTGCCTCAAATCTTCTAAGTTTTGTTTTATTTCTTTCTTTTTGCGTGTGTTGTGCCGTGCGAGTGTACGTTGGTCACTCGAGGGGGCCGTCCTCCTTGTTTACGGGCAGCAGCGATCGGCGAGCCTCCCAGACCTGCGGGCGCCGGGTCAGCACAAAGGCGGCGGCCCGCTTTAATGCACCTTGCCAGTTCGGGTGCAAGAAGAAGGAAACATGTCCCTTTGTGCATCCGTGGCCTGTGGGACGTTCGACTCTGTTTCCCCGAATGGCGAAGCGACGGACTTCCCCCACTGACTTCGTGGAACAATTTGTGCACGTGCGCGTGTGTGTGTGTGTGTGTGTGTGTGTGTGTGGTGCGTGCGTGCGCGTTTGTGTCAGCGTGCGCGTATGTGTGCTCGGATCTGTGGTCGAGAGAAGAAAACGAGAAAGCGCGGGAAGAGCCAGAGACGCAGCGAGAACGGCGAGCGAACAAGAGTCTGCGAATTGCGAGCGACTTGAGCGGTTGTGCGATGTGCGGAATTGAACGGTTGCGCGAGTAATATTGTAACCTAGTTTTCTTAATTGAATACAGCCTTCTTTTGTTTTCATTTTCTTAACACTGCGTGAGTCGTGTGTTGTGTCTTCTATCAATTTTCATCTTTTTACGGCCATACCGGCGACACCCTAAATTTTACCAAAAGCAGGATAGAGGACGCTAACACAGGCAAGATGTATTTTGGGGTCCCAACGGACAATGCACTTTCACATACCGATTAAACAGGAAATTTATGAAGCAAAGTATTTCTTTTTTTTCTTTAACAGTACAGATCGTGGTGAGTTAGCCGTTGTCTTGTGCTGTAGACAATGAAATAAGGAGTTGAACGTGCTGAAACTACAATATCGTACGATAAGAACGCCAAATTTCGACAATATAGTGTCCCTTAACGCACACTGATATCGGATGGTGCCCGGGCGTCTACCATCTCGCCTCCACGAAAATACGACTGCCGCGGTTAGTCTTGAACCCACAACCTTGCCAGCAGCCGAGCGCTGTAACTGCTACACCACTGTAGCGTAATGACCTGCGCTTTGTGTGTTGTTCTATATCCCCTACCACATTTGCGCTAAATGCTGCTCAGCATTAGTCATCAACGAGGGCTGTATTTTGGTTCACTCACTTACCGACATCTCTCACTTTCCGGACACAGTGGAGGAGCAAGAAGACGGCGATGTCTTCCAGGGAGGAGGTGGTGGAGGGGGTGGTGGTGGTGGAGGTGGTGGTGGTGGTGGCGGCGGTGGCGGGGGTGGTGGCAGCAGTGGTGGTGGCAGCAGTGGTGGTGGCAGCAGTGGTGGTGGCAGAAGTGGTGGTGGCAGCAGTGGTAGTGGCGGTGAGGTTCCACCAGATCCACCAAGTACAGGTCCTACGGGAGAACTTGATCCAGACAAAAGCGGCGGCGCATCATCAACGACAACCGGTGGTGAAGTGCATGGGAAAGTTACTAAGGGCCCTCGGCCACCTTCTCCACCAACTATGGGTCCCGTCCCCATCACGGTCGTTCCGATGACGCGCAAACAACGTGGTGAGTAGCATCTACAGCTCAACTTCTTTCATATTTTCATGCCGGGTAGAAAAAAACGTTGTAGGGTAGCACTGCGTCGAAGATGTGAATAAACATCAGTTTTTAGAGACATATTGTGGCCTATTCGGGAGAATGCGCTGAACTACATTACGAGAAGCCGGCTGTGTGTGAAGTAACAAGGTGGGCAGAAACCTCACGAAAAGGTAAATTTTGGCGCCGAGGTTGTTGCTGCAGACAACGTTTCAATAAGTGGTCTCGCATTTTTCAAGCCGTCAACGTAACGCATGGTGGTACATGCGAACGCATCAAATTGAGGTTGAAAGCCTGCATTTCGGCCAACTGGGGTTAACAATCTATATCTTCGTAACCTGCGATTCGCTGATGAGATTGCCTAGCCAAACGAATGAAGGGAACCTTGAGAACTCGTTTCCTTGTTAATACAACCTAATCAAACCGGCCAATAATTTTAACTGTATCGTTAATTCGTATCCCTAACTCTTCTAATTCTAGGCCTCTGAAAGCCTCCTGTAAGCACGCGGTAAATATTGTGGATATCGTGTCCTCTTGTCTTACAACATTTTTATTGGTATTCCGTCACTTTCTTTATGGAGCACTGTGATGGCAGTTGATCCACTGTGGATTTCTTCCAGGAGCTTTATATATATGGTTCATCGACGCCCTAATGGTGCAGTGTCTGCATGACTGCTGATACATCTACAGAATCGAATGCCTTCTCATAATCCATAAAGGATATATATGTACACTGGTTGGGCAATCTCAACATTTCTCTATCACCTGATAAATAGCAGGAATGTGGTCCATTGCTGAGTAGCCTGTACGAAACTCCGCTCGATTCTTTGATTGATTGAATTTCAATGTTTTCGTAATATTGTTAGCAATTACCTTTAAAAATAGCCTTTATACGACAGAGAGCAAGCTCATCGACCTGTAATTCTCCAAGCCCATGTCATCCCCTTTCTTATGGACTAAGATGATCTTAGCATTCTTCCAAGATTCTGGTACCTTCCCCGTCCGGAGACAATTCATAAACAGTGTCGCCTGTTTTTCTACCACAATTTGTCCTCCATCTTTCAGCAGATGTGATGCTACCTGTCTTTGCATTCCCCTCAATGCTTTCTTGACCTTTTTTTAATTCTAAAGACTGTCCTTTCGAATAACAAGCATACATAAACAAGACACAGGTTCATCACACATAAAAGTTACACTTATGCATAAAGTTTAACATTGATCGGTAGAAAGTTCCTGTTATTCACCCTTGTTATTCCGGGCGGCGACTGGGACGGTGACCGGTTGTTCTAAGATGACGAAGGCGCACTTGCTCTAAGCCCGGGCACGACCAGAGTTAGTGTGTCACGTCCACGGCAGTTATGGGAGTGTCACAAAAAGCGCAGGTGGTTCCATGAGCTGCGCGGTACTGTTGCAGCTAGTGTGCGGTAACTTCCGGTGTCAAAGCAACCCCCAACTCGAAGTCTCCGAAGCACTATCTCCTCAAAGAGGGTAAGCTCACCAGGGAGGTCAGAACCTTACGGTGGTATGAGTGCTCGTATGGTGCGTCGGATATATTCCCGTTGACGAAGCAGTCTTCCAAAGTTGTCTTCGGTGGAACAGTGGCAGTGGGTAAATCATAGCCGAGGAGCGAGTGGCAGAATCTGCCTCTAGCTGCCCAGACATTGCCGCTAGCATCGAATGCGTTCCACGAGTTTTTCTGACTTTTTCTGTCATTACTGGTGGAATTTTATCTGAAGTATGGCTATTTCTTACATTATGGCCGATGACATTGTACCGCTGAGTAGTTCAGGGGACGAACTGCCATTCGCGTTTACTGAATTTACACAATAACAGCAGAAATGTAGGTCCTAAGGCTATACTAAACAAAACTAAAGTAATGTGCAACAGTTTCGGCAGAAAACAGCACTTTACGATAGGTGGATATATGGTGGAAGTTGCGAAGAAATATGTTTACTTAGGACACGTAGTAACCGCGGAGCCAAACCTTGAGACTTAAATAACTAGAAGAATAAGGATGAGGTGAATCACATTTGGCAACCATTCTGGAATTATGAATGGTAATATACCAATAACTCTGAAAAAAGTATATAACAGCTGGATCTTACCGGTAGTTGCCTACGGAGTAGAAACCAGGAGGATCACAAAGACGGTTCAACTTACGTTGAGGACGACCCAACGTGCAATGGAAAGGACAGTGATAGGTGTAACTCTAAGTGACAAGCAGAGAGCACAGTGCATCAGGAAGTAAACGGATGTTAAGGACATCATGGTTGAAATCACGAAGAAGAAATGGTCATGGGCTGGGCGCGTAGCACGAAGGCAAGATAATCGCTTGCCATTAAGCATCACAGACTGGATTCTAAGAGAAGGCAAGCGGGTGAAGGGGGAGACAGAAAGTTAGGTGGACGGATGAGATTAGAAAGTTTTAAGGTATAAAGTGGCAGCAGCAAGCACAGGACCGAGTTGAGTGGCGGAACATCGGAGAGGCTTGTGTCCTGCAGTGGGCGTAGCCAGGTTGATGATTATGATGATGAACTGTTTTCATAGCAATAGGGATACAAGCCTGAGGGCACAGTGTTACACGGAACAAACTGTAAACATGGTTACTGAATTGTGGAGGCTATCTGGTGACCCCGTCATCAGCACGCCTTTTGTTTAAGACATGATAGATATAGATCTGTCAGCTTTTAAAAAATGATCGCCATTTAACGCAGCTGTGCCCGACGACTTGGTCTGCACTCTGGGCGCATTCGCGGTGATAAACGCAATGTACCCGCCCGATGGCCTCTGCAACTACCTCTTCTATACGCACGTCATCGTGTTCAACAAGACTGAGCTGGCGGGCGTCGAGGTGAACGCTAGCTGGACTTTGTTCAAGAAGGAGATCGCAGCCCGATCAATGACGGCAGGCGGCGTCAGCTTCGATTTCAAGTAAGAAGTATTCAAATATGCAGATGAAACGGGATTTATATTACAACAAAATGCGTCAGCTTCGATTTCGAATAAGAAGTTTTCACATATGCAGATGAAACGGGATTTATATTACAACAAAATGCTCGTAGTAACAAAACCTTGATGAAAACCCACAAAAAACTGAGACAATGAATGTATAGTGGACGTCAATTGTATGGTGATAATTATGATATAGACGCTAAGAAACTAAATTGGTCAAAAGGCACCTTGCCCTGGCCGGCGCCAAGCCTGTGACATTCGGATTACATGTCTGATCTTGCAATTGATTGATACAGAGGCAGTCATCCCACCGTCCAGTTGTCGGGTATTAATGTACATGCAAACCTTGGAAGTGTCAGCCGCTCTTAGCCATGGCAGTGAAGGGAACATTCTTTTCTTTTCCTAGATGACGTTACGTAGCACGTGAAGCTTTAATGAGCAGACAGCTGATCAATAAGCCCTAGAGAAGAGCTATATGGCCTATATGTGGGATAGTTCGTGTGGATTTATCTTTGAAAGTGCTTTATTGAATGCGACAAATTAAAAACGTTTTATTTATTTATTTTCTCACGGTGCTACGTTTTACGGGCCTCTATTTCTTGTTTGTCACATTCAATAAATGGGCTGGTACTTTGCGTTAGTTCCGCCATATACTGCATTATTTTTTACCCACGTCCATGTCAACAAAGCCTAGTTTTAAAGATGAATGAGCCCTCGAATACTGCCTGCTGGTGGTGGTGGTGGTGGTGGTGGTGGTGGTGGTGGTGGTGGTGGTGGTGGTGGTGGTGGTGGTGGTGGTGGTGGTGGTGGTGGTGGTGGTGAACATTTAATAACACAGGTAGGGCTATTAAGACAGCGGGCTATTAATCAGCTGCCCGCTCATAATAAGTTCATGTGCTACGTGACGCCAAACATGTGCATAAAAGAGTGTTTTCACACTCGTCGCTTGGCTTATAGATGGCGCTGACTGTCACTCCTACTTCTAAATTCACATATAAACCCCAAAAAATGGATGGAGGGAAGGCCGCTGTGGTAGCTCAGTGGTTAGAGCATCGAACGCGTTATTCGAAGGTCGTAGGTTCGATTCCTGCTCGCGGCTGGTTATTTTTTCATCCACTTTTCTTTCTTCTTATTTACATTCCATTGGTTCTAATAACTTCCCCTGTACATTCCTTGGCATTACTGTCTGTAAGATATCATATATATATATATATATATATATATATATATATATATATATATATATATATATATATATATATATATATATATATATATATATATATAGCCGCCTATGACATTTAGCTCTCCTGGCCGTTTCGATAATGGTATCGATACCAAAATTGAAATGGCTCAACATGACTGTATGGAGAACATATTTGACTAGTCATAACATAAAAAATTCGGCAGATTTCACGTACCTGGAAATCGACGTTATGCGAAGCATGTGGAGGGAAGGGGACCGTGTTGAAATTTTTTTAAATGTGTGCACGTCATGAAATGACGCTAAATATATGTACAAACGTTGCACGCACAGAAATATGTTGAAGTGTTGCAGATGTTTATATAAGCAGTTGTTTGCACTTGCGTAACCATACCAACTGGAACATACGTACCAGCAACACTAGAAGCTGATATGAAACGCTGATGCTCGCGCGGATGCTGCCCCTGAACACTACCACATAAATCAACTTCAGCGCATGTCAACTAACCACAATTGACGTAAACCCGACGTTACGGATGTATGAAAGGAGCATATGTGTAATGTTTATAAAATTGGGTAAGCAGCACTGCAACCACTATTGACGTTTCACGAAGATTAACGTCTATTTGAAAAGTAGTTCCGAGAACTGGCGTAGCTCTGTGGTAAAATGCTTCATGGCCACGCAAAATGCTTGGGTTCGATTCCAGCTGGGACCCTGACTGTTATTCTTCGCGTTCGTCGGGTTGTCGGGTGTTCATTCGTCGGTTCCATGTGTGTTCTCGTCGTTCCTGGGTAGATAATAAGCGTTTATCACCTCTGGCACATATCCGCATACCAGTGGCGCATAACCGCCCATGGGTATGTGCCAATGTCTGGCGGGACGTGTTTGACGACGTACGTGGTGGGATTGGGACATTGAGGTCTTGAGCAGCGCGTCATATTCATGAAACCATCTTACCTTCTCATGCTAATTTTGGTTCACGTCAAGTTATGGGGTGACCACGAGAACACCCTAATGTAAGCGGCTAGATAGATAGATAGATAGATAGATAGATAGATAGATAGATAGATAGATAGATAGATAGATAGATAGATAGATAGATAGATAGATAGATAGATAGATAGATAGATAGATAGATAGATAGATACGCTCAAAGTCACCAAAGTTCGCTCAGAAATGCTTCGCATTTAAAATCATGACAAGGATGTCATGAATGTCATGATTTACATTTCATGGTCCTGCAGCTCTTGCGGTCTTCGTTCACATGGCATGTTGCCAAACTGGTATGGCATGACTTGGTTGCATGGTGAACACAAGCGACAGACCCTAACATGAAAATCATATCATGCGTGTCATGTAACAACATGACTACATGCCAAGCTCATGATGCACTCGTGGGCATTTCGCTAGCGTCACATATATAAAATTCGGTATTACGGTACGTGAATGGATCACGAAGATATGTGACTGGTGCAAACATGATAATCATGAGATGCGTTTCATGTAACAACATGACTACATGCCACGCTTATGATGCGCTCTCGGCCGTTCCGCTAGCTTTACATATGCCAAATTTGGTATTACGTGTCGTCAATGGATGACGAAGGTATGTGACTGGTGCAAACATGATAATCATGAAATGCGTGTCATGTGAGAACATGACTACACGCCACAGTCAAGGCGTCAACACATTTCGACGTGACGCAGTACGCGTGCTGACCGGCGTTCATTTCATAGCGTCACGCCTGCCACGCAAGGCGCCAGTCCTGTCCTATACTCGCAGGCAGACGCCACGCTGCTTTGCTTACACGCATGCGCGTTTCAGCGCGTCCGGCGTCCCTCCGTCAACAAAGGCGGAGACGCAGTGTTGTCTGGATTAGAGTCACCGTATATGCTACCTTTAGGTAGAATATACAGTAACTCTAGTCTGGATAACGCACCGGCGCAAAATGCAGCACGTCGCATTTCGCGCCGGTTGCTGGTTGCACCGGTCGCGCCTGGCATCGACTATAGAGTGCTCGCGTTTTGCTAACGTAGCGTCACTATGCACAGCGTGCGCATGCATCAACGCTACATTGCAGTATATTGGGCCCTTCATGAGGCACTCGCAGCCATTTCGCTAGTTCCACATATACCAAATTTTGTGTTACGTGACGTCAATAAATGACGAAAGTATATGACTGGTGCAAGCATGATCATCCTGGCACGCGTTTGATGTAAGAACATCACAACGTACCGCGCCCATAGCATGCTCGCGGGCGTTTCATTAGCTCCACATATACTAAATTTGGTATCACGTAACGTAAATACATGGCGAAGGTAAACGACACATCCGAACATGATAATCATGACATGGAAGTCATGTAGGCCATCATTTACCCACATCTCGTAACGTTGTGTTGATTTTAAAGTGACATATCAACGTTTTTTATTCATGCTTCGCATATTCTCGATTCCCAATGTACATGGGATCTGCCCTTTTTTTTTGAAAAATATTTTAACGCACCGCACGACTACGTGGACACAAGTGAAGGGACTGCAGTTTGTTCCTTCTCTTGTGTCCGCGTAGTTGTGAGCTGTGTTGAAATATGTTCAAGTACTGTCACCAACTGGCCCAACTTTCAGTTCTTCTTTATTTATTTCGATTCCAGTGCAATCGTGTGCTTATCACCGGGAGCCGTCAGTCCGCTTTAGTTCAGGAAGTGGTCGTGATGCGACGCTATGCACGAGGTGTATAGCGCTGCCTGTGCCGCGAGCGCTTTCACCCGGAGATGTGACAAACGTGTTTACCACTCCAATATCATACGTCTGTCAGATTTGTTCCTTCGTGCTCCTTTTTCGTAGCTCGAAGCAACACCGCCACCGCATTACGGCGCAGCGCATGTAGTAGCGTTGCAGTGACGCTTCCCCATTCGTTGCCCGCATAGCGTCACTAACGACGACACGCTATCTCAAAACAGCGTATCTCAAAACACCACAAGACCAGAGAGCAAGCGTGATCGTATTGCGTATAGTGAACGAGGTGAATTCAAGACGCCGCGTGACGGAACTGTACACAACTGAACAAAAAATTAGTTCATATGATTTCCGTCGTGAGGCACTGCAGAAGGGGTTTTCTTCGCCATGATGGCAAACAACGCCGACTAAATTTCAAGGCCGAAAGGCTGCCGCAGTGACGTCAGAGGGTGGGGGCCCAGTTACGACGCGAACGCGGCGGAATGCCTGTGTTTCGTTCACGTTCTAGGAGAACCAACGCTCCCGCTCTCGCAGCTGCTGCGGCTTGATTGGGCCGAATAAAAGATGTGGAAAAAAAAAGTCTTTCTGAGCATGCTCAGTTGGGCAACTGGGCCCCCAACCTCTGATGTCACTGCGGCAGCCTTTCGGTAGAGTGTACTAGAAGCTTTTGAGTGGCGCGAGCGGCTGCCTGGGAGCGGCCGTTTCGGCGTGGAATGATGCGGTGGCGCTGGCGTCGACCAATCTACCCGGGCGGATGGCTGGCAGGTGTTCCGCGTACGTGTTGGTACCTCTCTGTCGCGCCAAGTGTGAAGATGATCTCCCTCTTTTTTTTTCTTATTCACATACCTCCCCTTTTCCGCGCAAATAAACGTTATTTGACATTATTGTTATTGAAGTTGCTGCTGACCGCACTGCAGCCCGAAGCAGCATAGTACATTGTACAATATATTGAGCGCGTTTTTTTTTAATTTTTAAAGTGTACATATCTTATACGAGAAACCAGCTGGCCGGTACACAGCAGAAGCGCCCCCCCCCCCAAAAAAAAAGAAGAAAAGGAATATGCTGCACACAAAACGAAGAACTCTTGGTCGATTCCACGTAAAACACCAAAGCTGGACTCAAATAAAAGGCTCGTTGCTTGTGACTGCGTGCACACACGACAAAAAAGTAGGCTTTATTGATATTATTTGAAGAACAGCAGAGTTTTTCCAAACCTCTTTTTGGTTTTGAAATATGGGAATAGATTTATTGTTGTAGGACCCACAGAAATGCAAATACGTAATACTGCAGAAGAATGTCTTAGGTGAAACATAGTAGTCGAAGATTTTGAGAGTTTAAAAAACGCAACAATACTGCAAAGCAAAGTCGTAACTAATGATAATCTTAATTGATAATATAAAAATGCAAGGTTTACATATTTAAAAAACAATACATTTGGACTTAGGTAAATTGTAAAAAACGTAAAATATAGAGCCAGGATACAAAAGATAACATAAAACAAAGCAAAGAAAACGACAGAGTTTAGGTTGTCTTTCCAAAATGCATTTAAATAAAAAAAAGTTGTTATGGTCGAAACATCGTTTGAAGGGACACTGAAGTGTAACAATGAATTGGCTTAGATTGATTAATTATGCACCGAGATCCCTAGTGCTGCTAAATTTACCATCACAGGTTTAATACAAAAAGATTCAAGATCAAAGATTTATTTTGAGATTTCGCGTCATTATTTGCACGTTCTCTCGCTTACAAGCCTCTTCTAAGAAAAATTGTTTTTCTTCTTGGTGTACCGTCCAAAAATTAAGAGTGTAAGAAAATATGCACGAAAAATGACATCCTTGTTACGCCACTGTAGCATTTTATAGCCTACTCAATTTTAGGTGCTGCTGTGCGCTTCTTCGTTTCTCATCCCGCGACTTGTTCAAACAGGTGAAGTATACGGCTCGTTGAATGCAAAGTTCACGAGTGCTAGGATTCAGTGAGCACGCTACGTACCACACGCCGTCAAATCCAGGAAACTCGTGCAGCGCCCATGACTTTGATGGTAGGACAAGACCACGAAGGTCACCGAGAGTGACAACCGCGTCAGACGAGGGACTTGAGCTTGTCTCGTCAGCTTCGTCGCCATCTGAAGAAGTTGCACCATTGGTATCCACAAGGAGCTGTGCAGGAGTGCTAATGCGTCGCCGTTTTCTGTTCTCATTCTCAGCCGGCACACACTGATGCCGCCTCTTTGTTTGGGTCCGCGGAGCCGGAGTTTTGAGCGTCAAATATGCAGGCAGGTTGGGCAAGATCGTCGGGACTGCATCAGGGGCAAGTGTCAGCGTTCCCCTGGGAATTCGGACTTGAACACCATTGATAACATGTACGTAGTCTCTCACAATGAAATGCGGTTCGAAATGTAACTCGCACACAGCACAATCGGCGTCAAGTGGCTTGTCAAGCCGATGGAGGTTCCGCTCCCAAAGAAGTCGTCGTTCTTCGTCTTACGGGGCCTTAAAAAGCGATAACTTCCAACTTTGTTGCACACGCGGATATCCAGTTGTGCAACCTGGCGCGTAACAATGGTTTAGACGCTGCTGCTTCGTCATTTCGTGACTAAAACCGAGATGCCGGCCATGCCGCCGAGCCAGCCGAGTAAACCAAGTGGGTAGATTGGGCGATGGCAGCGCCACCGCTACTTTTGCCACAAGTTGGGGATGGAGAAAGCGAGGGGAAAGCGTTTCGGTCGTGCCACTCAAAAGTTCTAGTACACTCTACTGTCGGCCTTGAAATTTAGTCGGCGTTGCGGCAAAGCACACGCTGAGGCTAGGCGAGAGCAGGAGAGGGCTACAGGATAGGTTGGTGAATCGCTGGATCAGGCACATCTGATTGGCTTGGATAAAATAGAGGAGGCACAGGTTTCACTGACAGCACCGTTGGGGTTGATCTTCTCTTATGCTGTGTATCTGTTTGTTATTAACACGAGGGCCCCTCTTTCCGCCCGAGATCGCACACGCAACGCTGTTCGCAAGCTTCCACTCACTCCCTCGTCGTTTCATTTTCGGCTCAGGTACGTCACGGCGCAGGCATTCGACGACCAGGCTTTGAAGAAGCATCTGGACAAACTGGCTTCAGCGAACATTAAAAACTACGGCATACTGAATATGGTGACTAGTGTGAAGACTTGGGATGACTCAATGAATAGAGCCCGAGGAACGATTGCGGTGAGTAGGCGGGCCATCGCCAATGCCATCATAGTTTACATTTCCTTAAGGGTCTCTGTCAGGATGTTGCGCCTTACAAGAAAGGGGGATTATAATAATCAGGAAGAAGAACATTGGCATGACTACAAAACTTGCTTGAATGAGTCAAGCGAGCTTCTTGTCTATATATACAGCGTGCATCCTTTTTCTCAGATCTTCGGCTGAATTCACAAAACTTCTGTTTCTCTTTCACTTGCAGAAACTGAAGGAAATTCAAGGCGATGACAGCAACAGAAAGATAGTGATTGCGCTCGGCTTGTTCGATTACAACGAGCCGAACGCCTGGGATAAGTACCGCAAAGGCTTCCGAGATGCCGTCGAGTAAGTACAAAGCGCCGCTGATATAGCAGCATAGCAGAGTTCTACTTGATCAGGTACTTGTAAAAAAGGTGTGACTGTCACTTACGACAGAGGGAAACGTGTAAGCTCCTTTCATTGAATCACCTTGCGATGGCCCTTCCCCCTTGAAAGAAAGTCCTGCTGGATTCTTTGTCCTTGAATCCTAAGTAAATTTTTTTGTATAAGTAAGTACTACACATATCAAGAGTTAAGTGCTCATTGTTACAAACTAAAGCTGTAGGGTTGGATGAGAACTAATTTCGAAATTCCTAAAACGAATTACAGAGAAGTTCAAGTTTCCGACCAAAGACCATATCAATGAGAACAGAGTATGATGCGAACCAGAGTATAGGGGAAGTTATTACTAGAAATTGTAACGTGAATGAGAACAAAGAAAACAAGATGAAAAGATAACGCCACAGTTTTCGTTTTTGCCATCGGCAAGTAGCCATCGACAAGTAGAAAAATACTCGCGGGTGTAGTGGGAACACCCTATTACGGTTCGCATGCGCGTGTAAATGGATTGCACGCTGCAGTTGTGGGGCAGCGCTTGCTATTTGTATACGTTGTGTATGACCATAGTTTTATTTTCGTCTATACACACCGTTTTACAAGCTGCTGGTAGCATTGCCATAGGAAGACCTCTCTGGTCCAATCAGGGCTGTGTGAGCACAACAGTGTCCCTCAACTGTTCTAGCATTCTCCAGGACTCATACGCCGAGCGATGGGGCACAGTGGCTTACGGATGCGACACTTGCGAAGGAACACAATGTTGTTCAACAGCGCTGCCAACAGCTTGTGAAACGTAGGACAGTTGCATGAAACATGTACAGTTTGATCATCTTGTTGTTGATATTGCGGTACTGGGCTCTAATTGGTGTCTTTGTAAAGAACGTTCGCCTAATCTACATATTTCGGTTTGAAATGTACAATAAACTGCAATTCAGCACAAACAACGAACAGGTGAACCCAAAGTGAGGCATGTCGGTGTTGATCTCGGTGCAGAAACACCATGGCCGACACGGTGATCGCGATCAGCTCGATGAGCATGGTGGAATCCTCGGACACATGCTACGCCGCCCCGACATCGGTGTTGGACAGTTCTAGACTCCAGGATCCGGCCCGGACAACAGCAAAGTCCTACCCGGACCTCGTGAGTGCCACCTCTGCAGAGTGTGATGGCGCGCTTGTCACGCATGGTATGGCATGTTTTGCGGAAGTGAATTCCCGGGAGATTTCGCCCGATATGCTGACGACTTCACACGTACTATATTGTTCATGATGCATTGTTAGCGTACTACTGCGTATATGCACTGACGCATAAGCGCCAACTACTACTGGAAGTGGCAGTGGTGTCGACCTCCAACATGAAGGCTTTTTCTTAGGGGAGGGTGCGTGGCGTAGCTCACGCCACATGACCTAGGATTTTCTTTTTGTTACAGCGAAAGCTGTTGTGAGATCACAACTCGGGTCACGCGCAGCGCCGCAGTTGTCCGCCGCCGCTGCCGGTGTCTGTAAACACATCGCCCGAAATTAGAAAAAAAAAACTAGTGCCATTGACACAGCGGGGCTCCAGCTCGGGTCTGCTGGGTGCAAGCCCAGTATTCTACCACTCAGCCAAGCCACTGCTTAGGACTGGTTGGCAAACTTGCCTTAGGCAGGCTTGATGTTGGGAAAGCAATCGTGGTAATACGACTTACAAAGCGTTTAAAAACAGCGAAAGAACAACCAGTCGTCACAAAATGCGAAAATCGTAACGAGGGGGTCGTCCAATGCTCCAACCCTTTACAAAAGCTTGTTCTTGTTCAGCTAATAGCTGTGGCACGTACCGACTCAGGCATAATTCCTTTTTGTCGTTAGCCACTGCATGAACAATTGGCATACAACTGCTCGCAATTGTTTAGCGGGTGCCACGCTTCTCAGAAGAATGACGAAAATTAGCGTATAGTGAGTGCTAGCCTACTACCCGAAAAAATTATTAATAAAGCCGTAGATGGTATCAAGCAAGTGTGCTTGCAGTACTTACCCAATGAGTGCTTAGAAAAGGCTCTGAAAGGCCGCTTGTGTTGCTTTCGCTGTGACTATGCTGCGCCTTCCACGCAGGCCTGGCGTTTTTTTTTTTTTGTTGTTGTTTATGTTGACCTTTGATTGGGTTTCCGCATATCACCAATGGTCTCTTGGCTCTATTGGTCGTCTTACTGCCAGCTCCTTCTTTTTATCCACTGCGCATGGTTAATATTCAACACGATGGATTAACCACGTAATGGTAAAATTTAAATGCCAAGCATTTAATATAAATATATGGGTCATGGGCCACTGACGGGTCAGACAAAGAAAAATGTCCCTGATACAAATTTTTATTTTTACTTCAAGCATACTGCCAAACCCAATGAAGATATGTGCAGGAAGGTCTTACACAAAGATATACAGAAGCGCAGATTTCTCAAAGAAGAATTTAGTTTATTTGCAAGTGAGTTGCAAGCAAAAAGCGTTTCAAATGCACACGGCAAATATAAAAATATATTCGTAAAACAATCACAAAGGCGCGCCATCAAGAGTATAATAATAATGACAAAAGATGTGGATACCTAGAATGTACGTGTAATGTGCTAATAGGCCATTACAGGGTGTTCTAAACACGATTTGACAAAGTAAGGTTAGTACTATACAATACTTATTACTATACAAACAGGCAAGCTTAGTACTATACAAACAGTTCATGTTCGGAAAACACGTATTTTTCAGGAAGATATGTGGGACGGGTTGAAGAAATGAGGAAATGGACTACCGGTGGAGCTGTACGGATTATGCCACAAAGGCGACACAAAACGGCAAACCGTAGCCGATCACTCACCCTGCAGCTTAATTCAAAACGCCCCCCCCCCTCCTTTCATCCGGGAAGCATGCTTCTTTAAAGATGAAACCTACACTTGCTGTGCAAGCCGAAGAAAAAACGCCGTGGTGTGTGTCTTCGTGTGCGCCCGCGGCGCGCCAAGTTGTATTCACACGGCAGACGTGATCGCGGACAGATCATTCACGTGACATGCGACGTGATTCTGATCTCTCCGCAACCACCATTCACACGACCGGGGAGAGAAATCACGCTACAAGCAAGGATTTCGGTATTGATTCCTCAGAATCTCAACTGTGATTCACAAGAAAAAAAAAACGCGCAAAAAAAAAGTGGTGGGTGGCGACGTCTTCTTGAAATTCCCGAACTTAAAACCGCGAGCAGGGCGTAGGCAGATATTTTTTTTTGGGGGGGGGGGGGTGCAGGGGGGGGGGCAGAAGAGTTCTGTGAAATGGTCATTTTTCGCTTCTGTATGCCATGGCGAGAACAATTTTGGGGAGGGGGGGGGCGTTGTGCTGTTACGTAATCCCTAACGAGTAAACATCATGTATGTACATTGTACTCGGTGAGAGCACTAGATGTTGAGGAAACTTAGTTCAACGAATTCCACCAAAATACGAAAAATTCGCTTCCAATTCCATGACTTCAGGCGCGTATACTTTGGTGCGAAATGTAAAAATGATAAATGTTCTCTTCCATTGCTATAGGTATTGCAATAAATGACAATATTATTTCCAGAACGAGACTTATTCGTATAACCCAGTTAACTGTTTGGTTTAGTGTTCTTTTCGTGGAAAATATTGCAAATACCGCTTTCAGCGTTATCTCAATAATCCAACGAGTGATATAATTGACTAGAAGCGTCATTTCGTTCGGTGGTTAATGTGTCCAATCACCGGTGAAAAGCGAAGCTTCGGGTCACCGGGATATTAGTGAAAACTTCGAAAGACGTCGACCAAAGTGCAAATACCCTTACCTTGAAGTTAAGCTTCTTGTGTCGGAAACGGAACGTCAGTCCAGCGTCTTTCAAAGCTTCCACCTGTGTTTCATCGCGAAATGACGAGATTTCGCAAGACTCTCGCCTTGATCGCAAAAATATAATCTCAAAGACTGCTGTGATGGCTAACTGGTGAGACATGGTTAACAACGAATGTAACTACGCCTAGGAACAGGACATGCGAAACGGGTGGATAGAATGAGCGCAGACTCGGAAGGGGCCAAGAGCAAAGCACATGCATACTACAGGCATTCATAGTCCTACATTTTAGCGTAACGATTCAACTCCAGAAAGTCAAGCTCTTTCCTGTATAGGCTTAAAAATATCTCACCAAAAATACCTCATCAAGGTCGCATATCATTTTTCGCAAGGCGTTGATGATGAGCGTAATTTGTCCTTGCAGAAAACCCACGCAGCCTTGGTCTCTGCGAACGTCATGTACAACAAGAACAGCACCAGACTGGGTCTTTCGTTCGAGATGGGTGCTCTGTTCTACTCGCTGAACGAAACTACGGACTCCCTCGAGAAGAGGGCGTACCATCCGTGCGAGAGGTTCTACCTCACCGGCTTAGACATCGTGGTCAGTATACTCGTCTTCTCTCCTTTCCTCTCGTGTTCCTGTGTTCTCTACGACGTACGGCAGCACACAGCCGATGAAAGAACGAACACGAAACAAAAGGAGACACACGCTTGTACCCCCTTTGCACCGGTAAAAGCAACAAGCCCTTAGTATAGTACTGGGCGAAAAATCCCGGGCCACGCTTCCACAGAAATACATGGGATAGTGGCTAAAGAAACTTCTGACCCTTCCTCTGTACATTCCCAGTGCACTTTTCTTACTCTCTATCCTTGAGACAAATGAGCCTGAGACAAGCTCTTATTACGTTCTAGAACCAAAATGCACGATGTTGCGTGCCCTTTGGTCATATTAGGTGATCGAAAAATGTTACACGAAATAATAATGCCCTATTCAAGGCCCGAGCGACGCTTGCCCTTCAGTGACGCTCGCCTTTAGGCAAGCAAGCGCTGGTGTTCAAAATGTCGCACACGCCCGGTCAGCGTCTATGGAGTAAACAAAATACTTCAATTTGGATGCCCTGTCGCTCACCTCACTCCCACTCTCCTTTTTTTTATTGTAACTTTCACATCCATGTAACAAAAAACTTTGCAAACACTTGTTTGGTCCCATAGCCTAACTGGCAAGTAGAGGGACCAATTGTGTGACATACCTACATACTTGCGCAAACGGTTACACAGCGAGAAAGGACATCAATCTGGATATAATGTTTAAAATAGAAAAAAAGCAAAAAACATAAGATTGAACTATACAAAGAAACATAGCGCAGAACATAGCTACCTATAGCACAGAATAATACTACTCATAATAATAATAATAATAATAATAATAATAATAATAATAATAATAATAATAATAATAATAATAATAATAATAATAATAAATGACTATGCAGACGTATTATTTAGAAAGTTCGCATGAAGTGAATGCTTCATGGCCAATGGAAAATTTCTAGCCTCTTTCACATCAGTCGGTATCGCATTCCATAAGAGAGCGCCGTGAAATTCTATGAGCCTTCGACCGTAGGCATTTCTGGCTACTGGTAAATTAAAACCGTGATTCGCTGCAGCTCTTGTACAGCGCGCGGGTAACGTAAAGGTGCTTAATGGGAATGGGTCATCAAGTTTTATCATTCCATGCAATATATCAGCAACACTAGACACGTGAACAGAGTCCAGTGGAAGTACACGTATCATTTGAAACAGTGGTTTTGCAGTATCCGTCCTGTTTTAATATGTAATAATCCGGACTGCCCTCTTTTGCAGGCGGCTAATACATGTCAAATGAGTTTTATATGTACTGCCTCACGATGCTATACAGTAGCTCAAGTGACTGTGCACGACTGCAAAATATGGGATGCGCGAAATTGATGCGCCAAAACATTCGCGGGCTTTTAGTAGCGTGTGACACCCATATGCTAGCTTGGAGCATGTCTTTTCTATATGCAATTTCCAGTTCATGTCCGAGTCAAACATGACCCCTAAGTACTTAAACGAGGCTACTGGCTGTAGCAGTGCCGTATCTAAAACAATGTTGAAACCTGCAAAGTCGAGTTTTTTTTTTCCTAGAGTGAAAGACCATGTATTTAGTTTTCTCTGTGTTGATATTAAGGTGGTTTCGTTTAAACCATACTTGTACTCTCTGTAACTCTTCGTTAATTTTATCTTCGATGTCTATTAGGCTGTCACCAACAAAGATTAGTGCCATATCGTCTGCGTACATTAAAGCTTCTGAATATAGTAGGATGGAGGGAAAATCATTAACGTACAGGGAAAAAAGAGTGGGTCCAATAACTGAGCCTTGTGGTACCCCGGAGACTATTGATTGAGTAGAGGACTCGACGCCATTCACCACTACTCGTTGCTGGTGGTCGGATACGTATGATTTGAGAAGCTGGTGAATTTTACCTCGAAAACCGTAGTCATGAAGCTTACTTAACATGATGTTGTGGTTGACGGAATCGAAAGCTTTTTTTATGTCTAAAAAAACTACGACGGCTATCTTATTGTTGTTCAAGGCTTTGTTAACTTGTTGGGTTAATACCAAAACTGAAGGAGATGTAGATCTGTGTGCTCGAAAACCATGCTGGTTTGAGCAAATTATATTATGTTTGGATGCAAATGATGTTATCTGCACTGATAGAATTTTTTCAAAAATTGTATTAATTACCCTTATCACAGGGGTGCGGCGATGGCGTAGTGGTTAGAGCATCCGCCTCGCATGCAAGAGGTCCGTGGTTCAAATCCCGGTGCCGCCCAGTTCCCAACCGGATTTTAAAAAAATCCGCGTGTTGATGGAACTGCATTAAGAGGCCTGGAGTGCGGCCTCGCCGGTAACCACCGCCGGGAACGCACCCCCTCACCAGAGAAGGATTGGCCACCCTGGTGCAGTATCTGGACACTACCTCCCACATGCATACGTCAAATAACTCACGGTCCTCAGTCCCCAGCAGCTGCGAAGCAACTGACCACGGCGGCGGTCAGATCTGCAACGCAGCAGAGGGTGCTAAGAATCTCTGGATCCGGACAGGCCGCCATTGGAACCTGAACTTGGCAACGTTTAACGCTAGAACCTTATCTAGTGAGGGAAGTCTAGCTGTACTATTCGAGGAGCTAGACGGTGTTAAATGAGATATAATAGGGCTCAGTGAGGTTAGGAGGACAGATGAGGCCTATACGGTGGAATGGGCACGTCCTTTGCTATCGGGGCTTGGCTGACAGGAGAGAACTGGGGTGGGGTTCTTAATTCACAGAAACATAGCTGGCAACATAGAGGAATACTATAGCATTAATGAAAGGGTGGTAGGTATCGTAATTAAACTGAATAAAAGATACAAGATGAAGGTAGTACAGGTTTACGCGCCTACATCCAGCCATGATGACTCTTACAAGCTGCCACTCTAGCGTCACCAGCGCGAAGTCGGCGACGGGAATGACAGCAGGTTGGTTCGTTCCGTACGCAAGCAGAGACAGTGAAGATATCAGAGACGTGAGAAAACAAAATAAACTTTACTCTAGTGATATTGCAGCACACGGGATCTGATACAACACTTCAATACAACTAACAAAATACATCAACACTTGATACAACTAAAAAATACAGATAAAAAACAATAAATCAGCTTACGCGAGAGAACTATTACAAGCTACACAAACTAACAACAATAGAACTACGGAGTACAAAGTTCGAAGATATAAACAGGTTAAGGCATACGTGTGATGACCGGCAGCGTTGCGTCCCCGACGATCGGATGCGAGAGGTCGAAGAGGGTTCTGGCACGACTGCGATGTCGGCGGTGTTGCAACGCTGGTGGCTCCGGGAGGCTAGTGCTTGCAGGTGACTTCGAGCATGTTGAGCTAACTCGAGGCGAAGTCCCGATGTCTAAGTTGCAGGCGTTAATATCGCGTCACAACTAGACGAACGGCTAAGTTTAGGTGGCCGGCCGATACAGAGCCACACTAAAAACTTCTAGAAGAGATGCTTGTTGATCTGTTTCTCCACCATGTTGGTCAGCGACTAGTCTGCCTAGCAGGGCAAAATCCTGCGCTTAAATCCCCCTCGTGTGTCCTCGCTCTCTTCCTTGGGGACAAGAGACCTCTACCTGGGTCCAATCATGCGCGTTTAATTGATGAAAATTTCGCCGCAAAAATATTTTGACCCCACCCCTTTTTTATTGGAAGAGGGCCCTCAACTAGCGAGAGTGACAACCTGTCGGGTTTTTGTTATACGGCTTGGCCACCAGAGCATTTCCCACGCTTTTTCCCGTGAGAACGGTCAACCGTTTGGCTCTCAGCCGATGCGTCTCGTAGTCTAATCCTTGTTCGGGGTATACCGCGGCATTCTACAACCTTGCAGACGCCGCCGCAGTTACAAAAGGATCAACCGTCGACGCCGACGTTCTAAGAAGAGCACCGCATTCTGCACTTCTCGGCTCCCTTTCATGCGCTCGCCATTCTCTGGGTCAGTGGGGGGTACGCGCCCGTTAATTGCCGTGACGCGGTGTCGCCAAAAATGGCCGTCCGTGAAAATGACGCTTCAGTTGAAAGCTTCTATGAAGACGTGGAATCGGCAATGAGTAAGGTAAAAACACAGTATACTATAGTGATGGGCAACTTTAATGCAAAGGTAGGGAAGAAGCAGGCTGGAGACCAAGCAGTAGGAGATTATGGCATCAGTACTAGAAACGCCAGAGGAGAGATACTAGTAGAATTCGCAGAACGCAATTATTTACGGATTTTGAATACTTTCTACCGAAAACGAGAAAACCGCAAGTGGACGTGGAGGAGCCCTAATGGCGAAAATAAAAACGAAATAGACTTTATAATGACTGCACACCCAGGAATCGTGCAGGATGTGGAAGTGGTTGGCAAGGTACGATGCAGTGACCATAGAATAATACGGTCTCGAATCCGCCTAGACTTGAAGAAGGAACGACAGAAACTGATACGCAAGAAGCCAATCAATGAGCTAGCTCTGAGAGGGAAAGTACAGAAATTCACAGTGTCACTGCAGAACAGGTACTCGGCTCTTAGTGAGGAAACCAACCTTAGCGTAGATACAATGAATGATAATCTGACGAGTATCAATACGGAGCGTGCAGTGGAAGTTGGAGGCAGGGTAGTTAGACAGGACACTGGCAAGCTTTCCCAGGAAACTAATAACCCAATTAAGAAGCGTCAAATCATGAAAGTGTCAAGTACAACAGACAAAATAGAACTGGCAGAGCTTTAGAAGTTGATTAATAGGCGTAAGGTATGCGATGTAAGAAGGTATAACATGGAGAGAATCGAACACGCTCTGAAAAACGGAGGAAGCGTCAAAGCAGTGAAGAGAAAACTTGGGATAGGCAGAAGTCGGATGTATTCACTAAGGGACAAAGAAGGCAAAATAACTAACAATATGGATAGGATAGTTAAAATAGCGGAGGAGTTTTACAGAGATCTGTAAAACCACGACCTTAATACTAAAAGAACTAGCAGTGACCCAGATGGCACCGCACCAGTAATGATAGAAGTCAGAAAAGCTTTGGAGAACATGGAAAGAGGCAAAGCTGCTGGTGAGGATCAGGTAACATCAGATCTGCTGAAAGATGGAGGACAGATTGTGTTAGAAAAACTAGCCACCCTGTTTACAAGGTGTCTCCTGACGGGAAGAGTACCAGAGTCTTGGAAGAATGCTAACATCACCTTAATACATAAGAAAGGAGATGACAAGGACTTGAAAAATTACAGGCCGATCAGCTTGCTCTCTGTAGTATACAAGCTATTTACAAAGGTAATTGCTAACAGAGTAAAGAAAACATTAGGATTCAATCAACCAAAGGAACAAGCAGGATTTCGAACAGGCTACTCAACAATTGACCACATCCATACTATCCATCAGGTAATAGAAAAATGCTCAGAGTATAACCAACCACTATACATAGCCTTCATAGATTACGAGAAGGCATTTGATTCAGTAGAAATATCAGCCGTCATGCAGACACTGCGGAATCAGGGCGTAGATGAAGTATATATAAACATTCTGGAAGAAATCTACAGGGAATCAACTGCTACCATAGTGCTTCATAAAGAAAGCAACAGAATTCCAATCAAGAAGGGTGTAAGGCAGGGGGACACAGTCTCCCCAATGCTATTTACCGCGTGCTTACAGGAAGTTTTCAGAAGCCTAGAATGGGAACAGTTAGGGATAAGAGTTAACGGAGAATACCTTAGTAACCTGCGCTTCGCCGATGACATTGCATTGCTGAGTAACTCAGGGGACGAATGGCAACTCATGATTAAGGACTTAGACAAGGAGAGCAGAAAGGTGGGTCTTAAAATTAATCTTCAGAAAACGAAAGTAATGTACAACAACCTCGGAAAGGAGCAGCGCTTCGATATAGGTAATAGTGCACTTGAAGTTGTAAAAGACTATGTCTACTTAGGGCAGGTAATAACCGCAGAGCCGAACCACTAGATTGAAGTAACTAGAAGGATAAGAATGGGTGGAGCACATTCGGCAAGCACTCCCAAATCATGACAGGTAGATTGCCACTATCCCTCAAGAGGAAGGTATATAACAGCTGTATCTTGCCGGTACTCAGCTACGGCGCAGAAACCTGGAGACTTACAAAGAGGGTTCAGCTTAAATTGAGGTTGACGCAGCGAACAATGGAAAGAAAAATGGTAGGTGTAACCTCAAGAGACAAGAAGAGAGCAGAGTGGATTAGGGGACAAACGGGGGTTAAGGATATCATAGTTCAAATAAAGAAGAGGAAATGGATATGGGCCGGGCATGTAGCGCGTAGACAGGATAACCGCTGGTGATTGAGGGTAACTAACTGGATTCCCAGAGAAGGGAAGCGGCTTAGGGGGAGACAGAAGATTAGGTGGGCAGATGAGATTAAGAAGTTTGCGGGTATAAATTGGCAGCAGCGAGCACAGGACCGGGTTAACTGGCGGAACATGGGAGAGGCCTTTGTCCTGCAGTGGACGTAGTCAGGCTGCTGATGATGCTGATGAACACAGATATAACTTCTTTTCTGGATAACAGATAACTTCTTTTCTGGGCCACTTTTTACACTATACACTGCTGTGCTTTATTTCTTTCCTCGTCACCTCCAGTTACCTTTTTGCTCCTTGCTATAGCCATACTATACACGGCTATGCCACACTCCCTCTCGTCACTGCCATCCTCCCTGTTCCCACTTCTATTTTCTGCCCCCTTTACTGTCATGTAAACAGCTTTCCTACGCTTTACCACTTCTTCTTACTCTCAGATATTATTATTTACCCTCACTTCCCTTTCCCGCCTTTCCTTCACATTTAACTACTCACAGCTATGCATTGCTCTCCTCTCCTTCCCTCCTACTTACTATCCTTCTCTTCTCTCCTCCTCGTCCTCGCTTTCCTTTTACACTCCCTTGCTTGTGGTGTCATTGTGATGTCGCATAAAAGGACATCACGCGATGACGTCTCTCGCGAAACCGTATATGTGCTGCTCACGGAGGCCATGTAAAACCAGGTGAGGGGCAGAAAGCTTTCAATGCTTCGAATCCTCAAGGCAGCGCGAAGCCGTGCTGAAAGATTCCTGGGGGAGAAGGGTGGCATACATCGAATAGTGAAAAAATAAAATCGGTCATAGCTTATGAGAAGTTTACTAACATAGTGCCACTCAGACCCTTAAATCTTATTAGGGTTGCTTTTCGTTTTTCATTGTCAAAAAAGGAGGACTTATTTCGAGTGCTGCACCCGCAGGATTGCATAGGAGGTCTATTCGACATCGATGTGCTACCTGGTGGCATGAAGTTCGGGTCACCCTTCGTTGGACCCAACATGGTCATCACTTGGGAGGATGAAGAGTCGCTGAAATATAAAGTAAGCTTTGTATGACCCACCATACGGATTTTCGTTTCAGTCATGTTCTCTACCGATGGGCCACCGTGAAGCTTTTTAACCATCCAAAGTCGCACGCGTCATCTAGAGGGCTGGTCTCGCAAGGCCACTGAAAATTCAGGAGCGGAAGCCCTCCAAATGTCTAACGCACAAATGTGAAATAAGATCAGTCACGTAGCATTCTAGGCGAGCTCGTTCAAAGTAACAGGAAGAAGAAACCAGCGAAACGCCTCACCAAAAGCTTGTTCTGTGTGGTTGTTCTTTTTCACTGTCTTCGTGTTGTTCGTCGCTGCTTTCTTCTTCCTGTTACATTGAAATAAGCATTTGCCCCCCCCCCCCCCCCCGCCATCGTCAATCCGCCATCAAGCTCAGAAGCGTGCTCTTTGCGGGTGGTGCCCGCTTAGAGATAAAGTGGTGTCGATCTGCTCATACAAAATGCTCCGTTAATTTTAAACTAAACTATTATTCATCCCTGCAAAGTTAGCCCATCTGAATGAACTCCCTAGCACACATTAAACAGTGCATGTCCCAAAGGTATCGCTTTGTCAAACTTGTGGGCATGCGATGGAAACATTCCTGTTTAATTTTGAAGTTTTGTGGTGCCTCTGTGCAGACCGTGCCTGCCGTTTTTACGGTAATTCAGCTTCACTTTCACAAAATATGATTTTCACTCCAGCAACTAGCCATTATCTTATAACCTAGTTCGTCTGTACAGAAGCCGCTAATGACGAGTATTGCTCGTCCAATCTGATGTGAGTGCCTAGCAGCGTCAAAGACGAGATACACGGCTGACAAATCGCGTTTAGCTCTGTTTACGTAAATTGGCAGCAGCAAGCACAGGACCAGGTTAACAGGCGGAACATGGGAGAGGCCTTTGTCCTGCAGTGGACGTAGTCAGGCTGATGATGATGAGGTCGAATTAGCCGGAGCCTATGTCTGAGGCCACGGCGAAGTGCTTCTACAGAGGCTGGTGGGAGCTAAGTAAAATTTTAAGGAGTTAGTATTAGCCTCAATAAATCAAGAGACAAATGCCCAAATTATTGTTTTTGCCGTGTTATTGGCAAAAACACCACCTGTGCACAGATAACCAGCCTTTTATGAAAGCTTGTGCATCAGATCTTCTTCCACACCTTACCTATAAAGGGGCCCTCTGACCCATTTTAGACAACTTTATTTAGAACCGGAACGTGTGCAGTAATGAATGTCGAGACGAATGCCACAAAAATGATGCAAATTGGTGCACTAAAAGGGGAGCTATCGGTCCTCAAAGTTCAGAACTCGAGCAGACCGACGATGAGAAACGTTCACTTTCGCATTTTACTCGCTTACTGACGTGAAAGACAACTTCCAATCACTGCGCGTGTCTCATAAAGACATACCGGTCCAAAAATGATCTCTCATGGTGGCTTGCCCACAGTACCTCGCTACCATTCTTTTTGGCGGCGTCGTTAGCATGCTTACGATGAACCACGTGCGTCGGGCGGGAACCCTTCTCGGCTGGCATGCAAGACGTGCTAGTCTGGGGCTCCGCTTGCGATGAATAGCCGCAAGGGACGGGAACGGGTTCCTCGGGGGCGCAGTTAGAAGGTGCTCGGCTCGCATACCCTCGAGCTACCCTATCCTTTTCCTGGATTTCCTCCAGTCACACGTGACCCGGTGTCCATATAATCGGATACGAAATCCGGAATGTGTGTGTGAGATGCTCGCCAGCGTCCGTAGCGCTCGTGATAACATTGAGGGCGCGTTTGTTTACGCGCCCTTGTAGGTAGTTCCGGCAAGCCGCTTGAGAGTCCATCAGAACTGTAAGCGACCGTCGTTGTTTGGACGCACAAGAACACTACGTACTTCGTTGATGCCGCCAATTACAACCGTGCGAACCACAAGGCAGTAACCACGCTCGTGGACCACACACTCGCAGAATGTACCATCGTCTACGTGTGGTGTCACATCACCTAGGCTGAAGAAACTGCCATCGCTCTCGCCCTCGGGTTTCAGGTGGTGGGCTCGGGTCGACCTGGGCTTGGAATTTGCTAAGTTTTTAAGATTGTTCCGCATACGCTGTGCATACGCATATGTTCCATATATTGTACTTCAAAAAACATTTTTACGTGGGGCAACCTATGCCGAGAGAGAGAGAGCACTTTGAATTGTGCAAGTATTAGCACTTTCCCTGAAAGGTAGCTCTCGCCGAGTGGTTCCCCGCCCTCAGATTCCTTTGACCATGTCCGCCATCTCTCCTCTTTCTTGCCTGGTGTGCGGCAAGTTCTCCGTCTTCTACAGGGTGCTCCACGTAGCCAGAGCTTTAAAATATGCCGGAACACGCATTAACGACGCGATCAAATGCATGTTGCTCACCGTTGGTGGGAGTTAGTGAGACTATTTTTGTGTTCCTAAATCTTGTTTAATTACATCTGTCCAATTAACAACTCTTCAAGAAACGGAGATAGATGAAAAAATGTCAATGAGAAAGTTGTAGATTGGTTTGGAAAACTTCCGACTAAACATTTGTGAACTTTATATCTGTTAGGTATTAGTGTTTTTCTGCTAAATACAAATGCTCGCGAAATACAAAAAATACCACGTGACAAACCCGCTCGTTTGCCAGTGCGCACAATGTGCTCCCTAACGTGCCGTGTGCAAACGACCATAACATTTGCCCCAATGTGCTGTTTAGGCAGGGCCGCAATGATGGTGGTGGCTTTACGATCAACAAGTTTTGCTTTCGGCCACAACAACAATAGCCACCGTGACTGCTTATCGCTGTCATGAACCGGTGCGAGGGAAGCGTGTCGTTCGTACGCGGAACGTCAGGGAGCACTAAAATCATCGTGCGCACTGACGCGCGAGCGGGTTTGTCACGTGGTATTTTTCGCATTTCTCGGGCATTTGCAATTAACAGAGAAAGACTAATACGTAACAGATATAAAGTTCAAAACTATCTCTTTGGACGTTTTGCAAACCGATCTAGAACTTTCTCATTAAATTTTTTATCTATCTTCGTTTCTGGAAAAGTTAGTTAATTAAACAGATCTAATTAAACAATATTTGAAAACACAAAAAAGTCTGACTAACTCCAAGCAACGGTGAGGCACATGCATTTGGTCACTTGGTAACTACGTGTTCTGGCATATTTTTAAACTCTGGCTAAAATTACGTGGGACACACTGTATATCTTTCTCTTTCTACTATTCTTTTTTATTCCCTTCCCCCATCTCCTACAAGGAGCTTAACCGTGTCGCCTTAACCGTGAGCTTAACAACGCAGACAGAAATTAGCTTTTTCTTTTTCCTTTCCTTCAAGAACTACTTTTTGGACACTTTACTTTGTAAACCTCGATTAGTAATCGTGTTTATATTCAGCACATATGCGACAAAGTTGTAATGAAATATAGGCTACAAACGAAAATTCAATTTTTAGTCAAACTGCCATGTCAATGGCCAGAAAGGAAGTTCTAGGGAAAGGGGGCGGTGATTTTGATGCTGTGCCGGGTACCGCATAGTAGTGCCACGCGGACGGCAAAATAGTGCCCCATGGGCCGCAAAATAGTGCTACACGGGTGGCATAGTTGTGTCACGTGGGCCGCATAATACTGCTCATCGTGCCGCAAATAACCACCACGCGGGCCGCGTAATAGTACCATGCGGGCCGCATATTAGTGACATGCGGGCCGCATATTAGTGTCGCGCGGACTTCAAAATAGTGTCACGCGGGCCACAAACTATTGCCACTCAGGCCGCGAATAGTGCCACGTTGGATGAAATATAGTGCCACGCGGGCCGCATAATAGTGCCACGTGGGTCACAAAATTGTGCCACGCGGGCCGCATAATTGTGATACATGGGGCGCATACCGGCGCTAGTCGGGCCACATAATAGCGCCGTGCGGTCTTCGAAAGAGTGCCACTCAGGCCGCAAAATATAGTGCCACGCGGGCCGCATATAAATACCACGTGGGCCACGTAATAGTACCACGCCGGCCGCAAAATAGAAGTACTTGTTGCTGGGCTAGTTGGTTCGTCATACTGAGGGAAACTTCGAGATGCCTAAACCACCACAGGAAGAAATACACACAAAGAAAGAGCGTCAATGCTGTTTCTTTGTGTGTATTTATGCTACGTGGGCCAAAATATAGTGCCAGGTGAATAGCAAAATAGTGCCACGTGGGCCGCATAATAATATCACGCGGGCCACAAAACAGTGCCACGCGGGCCGCTGGTTGCCGACACCTATAATATAAAACAACCGGTACTGCTCTCACCTTCGTTTTGTGCAGTTCGGCGGCCTCAAGAACTCCACCAACCTTCGCGAGGGCTTGTCGTGGCTCCTTTACGACGTTAACTTCGGGGACTTCACCAAGAACTGCATGGACGCTCCTTTCACAGCGGTCGAGAACGTCAAGAAGTATGCGAAGCTTCGGTGATCATAAAGAGAAGGGCTCGCGGTAGCCCACCGTGTCGGTTATAGTTTTCGGGGGTGTAGACGGTGCCCATATTCTCGCTTGTGAGCAATACAAACTACACGAGCTTTAAAACGAGTCTATGTTTATGTTGTGACGTGTGCCATATAGATAGAGACATATTGCTTAACTTTGCACAGCGAACGATCAGCTGGCGCGTCACTGTCGTTTCTTCACGTGCACAGATTTTCGCTGATAAACTCTCTATAAATCCCTCGAACGTGTTTGTCTTAATCTGAATCTTGAACTTGTATACAACAACAGTCGGGTGCAGCTCAACAGCGGACAAATATGAGCATGCACCAATGGACGCGCACTCAAGGCTGACGTCGACGTCATGGGCCATGTGGCTGGTGACCATGTCGTCCTATGCTCAGGCATCTTCCCATCTGTCTGACGTCCATTCATAATAACTGTTTGGGTTTAACGTCCGAAAACCAAGTAGTATGCCGTGTAAGTGCCCACCACCTGCAGGGGTTCTTTAACGTGCGCCTAAATTCAAGAACCTGGGTCCATGTACGCTCACCCAGAGGAAACGAAAAATATGTTAGACCACCCAGCTGCTGTACGGTAGAAACGTGACGACATAACAGCTTTAATTTCTTTTATCGCGCTGTCGCTTTAACAACGGTCACCAGTGTCTGCGTGGTTTTATGGGCGAAGCACCTGAAAGTCTCCGCATGTCGGTGTGCATCGTCGTCTGCTGCTGTTGTGACGTTCGATTTGCTTGAGCGCCAGAGATAGTTCGCTCTCTTTCGCCACCTCCTCTGCACCCGCCGCGTGGCGAGAGAGAGCGAATGGCGCGCGTTGACTATAGACGTTTTCACGAAGGCTCTCTGGGTGCCGCCATAGTCCTATGTGGTCTGTTTTTAACATGTGTGACCCCCAATGTCGGCTCTGATGTCGGATTTTGCATTCCCGTGCAACAGCCCAAGAAGGAAGGGATCTTCCCCTTTTTTAAAATGGTCTCTACAAACGCTCCCTGACCAGTGTGAGAAACAACGCGCTGCACAACCGTTCACCGGTCAATTTATTTACTTGTAACGTAGTACAGGCGGAAGACTCTCTTGTGCTTAATTGAAAAATAAAGATTCGCAGGGTGCATGTAAACTAAACGCAGACAACATCTTTCACCCCTCCCCAGGTTTCACGATAGTGCAGTTGAAGTTCCCTTCTTTGACATGCTTTATTTTATTTATATAAAGCTGATAAGCGATATAAAGCTGATGAGCAATAAACCAAGCGCAGTGTTTTTTATTTTATTTTACGGCGATCTAAATTATAAGCATTTTGCTAACTTTCGAGTTCCACTGTCGCTCCCACCAGAGAAAGGAAAGGTAAAGGGCGAGGAAGGAAGAAGGCTGGCCCCAGCGTCGCGGAGCGGAGAGGATTTGAGCGCATAAGAACGTAAAGGCTTGACCGCACGCACCCGTTGCTGTGTGTCAGTGCACGTGGCTTTTATGACTGGGTCCGCGTCCTCTTCCTATGAAGATGGACGTCGCGCGGCTACGCGAAGCGACGCAGAGAGTTTCTCACAAACTTACCTAGAGGAAAATCTGGCACTAGTTACCTGCTGGATGTAAGGCAATGACGGGATATGCGAGCTTCGAACTTGACTCGGATTTGAATACCTCGAAGACGCGTCTGGCTTCACGTTAAAATGCTTGAATTTTTAACTAAAAGAGCACGTTAGGCTATATATATATAGCCTAATATTAGGCTATATATATAATATATAGCCTATATATATAATATATTATATAATAATAATCTTACAGGAAAACGTATATTTACAGATATGTACAACGATTACACGCGATGACAATGCCTGGCGCACTGGCGGGCTGGAACCAGTCTCTATCCACTTCGTAGTCTTTTCTTTCAGCCAGGGACCCTCTACCGCTTTATGCCCCAATCCCACTACTGCCTTGTGGCACTACCCCGCGGCGTTAAAGCGCCGACCCGGCGCTTGTCACGAAAGGGGAGTGTTAGGTGACACATAAGGCTTCAGTCTCACGACGTGCACAACAGTGGATGGTGGTGGCATTGAGTGCGCTTCGTCGACGACTCGCTGTATCTCGTAGGTGAGGTTGGTGATCTTGCGCAGGACTTTGCATGGTCCGTCATAGCGAAATAAAAGTTTTTCTGAGAGGCAGATGTGACGACATGGGGTCCACAAGAGTACGAGAGAACCTGGTGCATACGAAACTTCGCGGTGGTGACGAACGTATCGATCTTTCTGAGAGGCTTGAGAAAGCATGAGTCGTTCTCGGGCAATCTGTCGTGCTGCGGCGGCTCGCTCTATGGCATCGCGGACGTATGTGACAGGGGAGCTTGAACCAGCGGGAAGGAGTGTATCAAGAGGCAGAGAGGGTTCCCGTCCATAAAGAAGGTAGAACGCGGAATAGCCTGCGGTGTCATGTCTGGAGGAGTTGTAAGCGAAGGTGACGTAGGGTAACGTTGCGTCTCAGTCACGGTGGTCTGGAGAAACATACATTGACGACATGTCCGTGATAGTGCGATTCAGGCGCTTTGTAAGTCCATTAGTTTGTGGATGGTATGCCGTTGTGAACTTGTGGTTCGTGGAACAGGAACGTACGATATCCTGGACGACGCGAGATAAAAAGTATCGGCCTTGATCAGTAACGAGCTGTCGAGGAGCGCCGTGATGCAATATGATGTCATGTAGCAGAAAGTCGGCGACATCGGTAGCGCAGCTGGTTGGAAGAGCACGGGTGATCGCGTAACGTGTCGCGTAGTCGGTCGCCACGGCAACCCATTTGTTCCCGGATGCAGAAGTGGGAATTGGCCCGAGAAGGTCGAGCCCTACGCGGTAGAATGGTTCAGCAGGGATCTCCACAGGGTTAAGAAGGCCAGCTGGAAGCGATGTTGGTCGTTTTCGACGTTGACAAAGGTCGCAGCTGGCGACATACTTTTGCACAGAGCGATATAGGCGTGGCCAGAAAAAACGGCGCCGGACGCGATCATAAGTGCGGGTGACTCCCAGGTGACCAGCGGCAGGTTCATCGTGAAGCTGTCGGAGAACATCTACACGCAGATGGGAAGGCATGACGAGAAGACGGTCAGGACCATTAGGGCGCATGTTGTGGCGGTAGAGAACTCCTTCATGAAGGAAATACAAGTTCAGGGAAGTGGGTGGAGTAGCGGAACTCAGGCTTTCTATGATGGGAAGTAAATCCGGGTCGCGGCGTTGCTCAGAAGCGATATCAAGAAAGTCTGATATTGATAAGACGCAAGCCTCCGTAGCTCTCTCTGTGGCGTCTGGTGGATCCACTGGATACCGTGACAGGCAGTCGGCGTCTTGATGGAGGTGACCAGATTTATAGACGACCTAGAAGGTGTATTCTTGGAGGCGTAGAGACCAACGACCGAGACGTCCCGTGGGATCCTTTAGCGAGGAAAGCCAGCAGAGTGCATGATGATCAGTTACAACAGTAAAACTGCGGCCGAAGAGGTACGGGCGAAATTTAGCGACAGCCCAAACAAGAGCAAGACACTCTCTTTCGGTGATGGAATAGTTCCTCTCGGCAGGGGATAAAAGGCGGCTGGCGTAGGCGATGACACAGTCACGTCCATGCTGACGCTGAGCTAAAACAGCACCAATTCCGTGGCCACTCGCGTCCGTACGAACTTCTGTCGGGGCAGTCTGATCGAAGTGGGCTAATATTGGCGTAGTCGTGAGGGCTGCAATGAGCGCCGAAAATGCAGCACTCTGAGGCGAATTCCAAGTAAATGGGACATCTTTTTTAAGAAGCTCGGTGAGAGGCCGCGCAATATCGGCGAAATTTCGGATGAAGCGGCGGAAATATAGGAGCACAAACCAAGGAAGCTCCGGACATCCTTATGAGAAGAGGGCACGGGAAATTGAGTCAATGCGCGAATTTTGTCCGGATCGGGCTGTACCCCAGATGCGTTAACAAGGTGACCAAGTACAGTTATTTCGCGACGGCCGAAACGGCATTTGGAGGAGTTCAGCTGGAGACCAGCGTTGCGAAATACTTGGAGAATACTGGACAGTCGCTCTAGATGGCTTGCGAACGTCGGTGAAAAAACAATTATATCATCTAAGTAGCATAAGCAAGTGGACCATTTGAAGCCGCGCAGAAGGGAGTCCATCATGCGCTCAAAGGTGGCCGGCGCATTACAAAGCCCAAACGGCATTACTTTAAATTGGTATAACCCATCGGGGGTTACAAATGCTGTTTTTTCTCGGTCCCGTGGGTCAACAGCGATCTGCAAATAACCAGATCGAAGGTCAATGGACGAGAAAAACTTTGCGCCATGAAGGCAGTCAAGTGCGTCATCTATTCTTGGTAAAGGGTAAACGTCCTTCTTAGTGACCTTGTTGAGATGTCTATAGTCGACGCAAAACCGCCATGTGTTGTCCTTCTTCTTGACAAGCACGACCGGGGATGCCCACGGACTATATGAGTGTTCGACGACGCCTTTGGCGAGCATTTTCTTGACCTCTTTCTGGATGACAGAGCGTTCGGCAGCGGAGACGCGGTAAGGGCGGCGATGAATTGGGTTGGCATCGCCGGTGTTGATGTGATGGGTCACAACTGATGTCTGGCCTAAAGGGCGGTTGTCAAGATCGAATATGTCCGCATAGGATGTCAACAGACGGTGGAGGTCTTGTGCTTTGGAGGGCGAAAGATCTGGCGCTATCATTTTGGCAATGTCAATGCTTGACAGGTTGGGCGCAGTGAGCAAGTTGACGTGCGGAGTAGGTTGCTGAGCCGACAGTTCAGAAATATCACACTCTTGCAACGACGACATGACGCCTAGTTTAATACCAGCAGGCAGCACATGCGTGGAGAAACCAAAGTTCAAAAGAGACAGATGGGTCTGATTGTGGCATACTCTCACCACGGTGTGCGGGACAGCAATGGAGTGCTTTAGCACAACGTCGGTAATAGGTGAAACGACATATTCACCACCGCGCACAGGCGGATCACACACGAGCTGCACGTAAGTCGCGGCTTGCGGCGGAAGATGCAGGAACTCGGTGGCACAAAGGCGACTTTGAGCGTCATGTGCAACATGACGCTCAACATGACGCTTTGAGCGTCATGTGCGTCAAAAGGCAGTTCCAACTGAAGAAGACCCGTCGAGCAGTCGATAAGGGCGGAGTGCGCAGAGAGAAAGTCGAGGCCAAGAATCACGTCATGTGGGCACTGCTCAATCACGGTGAACAATACGACGGTCTGGCGCCCAGCAATACACACGCGAGAGGTACACATGCCGAGAACGGCAGATGTGCTCCCATCGGCAAGCATTACTGCACACTTAATAGGAGGCGTGATCACTTTTCGCAGTTTAATACAGAGAGCAGCGCTCATGACTGAAATTTGTGCACCAGTGTCTATGAGGGCTGTAACGGTAACGTCATCCACCAAAAGGTCCAAAATATTGCGGCGTGTAGGAATCGTCAACAGAGGATTTGCAGAATGGGTCGTTAATGCAGCGTCACCTCCGGGAGCTGCATGGTCTAGTTTCCCGAGGTTGAGGGCCCAGGTCGTGCAGGGGACCTGGATCGAGAAATCATCGGCGAGGGAGATCAGCGGCCTTGGGGTGATGGTGACCAGCTGAACCTTCGGCCCTGAACGTTAGTAGGAACAGGCTGTGGATCGTACAGAGTAGAAAAGCAGCGAGAACTGCCTTCAAAGCGACGCCATGTCCCAGTGTTCCAAGATGAATTGGATGACCAACGATTGCGACAGTAGCGTGCAATGTGGCCGGCGCGAGAGCAGTGAAAGCAGATCGGTCTATCATCCGACGTTCTCCATTCAGCAGGGTTCCGGTAGCGGGAAGGGTAGCGTGAAGGGTACACCGGAATCTGGTTACCAGAAGCCGAGCTCTCGGTGGTGCGAACGGCGCAAACAGGTGTGATGCCGAGATTTGCTATTTCTTGGCGAACGACGGCTTGGATGAGGGAGACGGTGGATGCGTTGTCTTCAGGACCGTTGCTTCGAGTTCACGACGAACGATTCGGGTGACATTTTCGGACGATGTAGCTTGCGTGAACTTGGGGCTGTCTTCACAGGTCGAAGTGGCTGCAGTATTAGGCAGACGCGCAAACTGGCGGGTTATGCGACGGTTCTTGGCGTGCTCGAAGCGCTGACACTCCTTCACAACCGCGTCGACGGTGGCGCAATCTTTAACGATCAACAAATTGAAAGCGTCATCGGCAATTCCCTTCAATATGTGAGCGATTTTGTCAGTTTCGCTCATGTTCTCGTTCACCTTTCGACAGAGGCCCAATACGTCCTGTATGTAGGATACATATGATTCTGTCGATGTCTGCACGCGACATTCCAGGTCTTTCCTCGCGGCCTGCTGTCGCCCAAATGGCCTCCTGAATAACTCGAGAAGCTTCAATTTGCAAACGTCCCAGCTGGTCAACTTCGACTCATGCGTCTCATACCAGGTGAGCGCCGTATCTCGCAAGTAAAATACAACGTTGGCCAGCATCAACGTAGGGTCCCACCTATAGTATTCGCTCACGCGCTCGTACAAAGCGACCCAATCTTCAACATTCACCTTGTCCTTGCCTGTGCCCGAGAAGGTTCTGGGGTCTCGTGGAGGCAGGAGAATCAGAGGAGGCAGCTGGTGCTGCTGGTGCTGGTGCTGGTGCTGCTGGTGCTGGTGCTGGTGCTGCTGCTGCTGCTGCAGCTGCGGCTGCTGTTGCTCTTGTGGGTGGGCCTGTTGAGCCATTGCAGGAAAATGAAGGTGGTGACCACTCCGAAGTTCCGTGTTGGTTTGCCGGAAAAGCCAGGTAGGCGTACCCAGCACCTCCACCAATAATCTTACAAGAAAACGTATATTTACAGATATGTACAACGATTACACGCGATGACAATGCCTGGCGCACTGGCGGGCTGGAACCAGTCTCTATCCACTTCGTAGTCTTTTCTTTCAGCCAGGGACCCTCTACCGCTTTATGCCCCAATCCCACTACTGCCTTGTGGCAATATGTATAGCCTAATATTAGGCTATATATTTTTTTCATTGCACATAACGTGTTTTATTTAACACTGAATCCTTCTACGTCGATGTACGATTTTACGAAGTGGCGTAAGAAGTGACCAACGGTCGCCGAACTTGGCTGGCAGACGACAAAGCGAGCGTTCCTTTTGTCACTTAATGTCGTCTGTTTCTCTTTTTCGCCGTTTGGTTGTACCGTCAAATTAAGAAGACTTTTATTTTAGTATATAGTACGCGTGAGTGAGATCCACTTATAAACGTTTCGAAGCTATGTTTGCGCAGTCGTATTCGCATACGAGCCAACGCCTCGCTCAACACCACCCAACACAAGCCTCGCAGAAACATATATCGTCATTTCCAGTGCTCCAACGCATAGAGTTTTCTAATATATACTAGAGGGAACTCTGGGGCTAGTGTCTATGGAAGCAGCAACGCAGGGTGCTTCAGCGAGCATGGGAATGATCGGTAGTACACATATTTGTCTAATCTTCCTATTTCTGGCCTGCTTCTGGCTGCGTCTGTGTTCGTGTGGGTTCGAGCTGTTTTCACACGAAACAATAACTGAAAATTTTAACCAATTGTGCTTCACCACCTTATTTTTTTAGCCTTGCCATTTCGAATCGGGTCACGAAGTTGAAAAGAGGTCACTCTTTCCTTAAAAACAGAACCAAGACCATCAATTAACAAAGCTGCAAATGGGATTCCCCACCCGCTATTGCGAAGACAAAGTAAATCACTGTACTACCCAAAACCATCAATTAACGAAGCCGCAAGGGCGATTCGCCGCCCGCAATTACTAAGATAAGGCAAATCGGTGTACTACCCATCATTCCCATGAACGTTGACAGATCGCAGTGCCAGAGTCCCCTCAAGTCAATTTTAGGAAGCTCTACGCTTCGGGGCCTCTTGATAAATTCGCATAGGTACTCGTGCCACACTATCTTTTAGTCATGACTGTGAGAAACTCTATGAAGCGACGTGCCTGGGAGAGGGCGCAGCGCCGCGTCATAAAAACCATGCGATGACGCGCTGCAGCGCCTACGTTTGGTCGGGCCTCAACGTTATCACGATCATTATTTGTGTGCACCGATCTCCGCTGCGAAAAAACTCCAGATTCTCCAGTGAGCTGCCCACTTATTTCCTTCTCTCCACTGCTGACCCGCTGGATCACGGGATGAATTCTGGCCGCGGCGGCCGCGATCTCGATAAAGGCGAAGATGTTACCAGGTGGTTGAAATTTCCAGAGCTGCCCACTACAGCGTCCCTCATAGTATATAGTGCTTAAGGGACGTTAAATAAATCCCGCTAATTATTGCGATAGCAACTATATTGACACACTCGGCTGGATACTAACGTTGGACTTCCGCGTCGATAACGCGAGGCGTTAACCACGGAGTTACCGAGGGGTACCACCTTCAACGTTCAAACGGCAAGCTATTTATATCTACCACTTAGTGGACATCTCGGGGGGGGGGGGGGGGACAATCGTGTTTTCAGCATTATCAGCAAGATGGCGCAATGAGGACGCGGTGGCTCTCATCTCTCACGCTCTTTAGCCAGCGCAGAGGAGGGGAGTGGACGATCTCTCTCGCGCGCCCTCATCTCCCGGCGGGAAGATAATACCTCTTGGCTAGCGCTGCGCTTGACTGGAACAATTCTGTTGTACTTACGGGGCGCACAAAGGTCACTGCAATTGTTTCACAGCCTCCGCTTGCAAAAACGACGCGCTTTTCAGACACAGTGAAGTAACAACTGAGACCAGCGAGGCGTTGCTGAGACGCTTATTCGCGTTAATCTGTACCTGAGAGAGAGAGAAACTAATTTATTCACAAAAGCATGAAGAAGGAGGGCGTGGGAAAAACCCCCTAGTCCGGGGTCCCTAGGACGACTCCAGCGACGAGTCGGGCCCGCTTTATCAGAGCTCGGAGGACCTCAGGAGGTCCATCGCGGAAGGTATCATCCCACAGCTCCTTGTTACGTAAAGGGTGGAGAAATCAGGTAAGGGAGGAAAGATGTTCGCAGTGCACTCGATCAAGACATGGAAGGTCGCGGGCGAGTTTCCACAGCTGGGGCAACGGTCTGCAGAGCACTGCGGGTAGAATTTATGAAGTGATACTAGATTGGGAAATGTTTTATTCTGTAGCTGGCGTAACGCTACTGCCTCCTCTCGCAAGAATGATGGTGGTGGGGTGCTCTGGGTGCGACGGACGTTCCTATAGTGACGAAGAATGTCGTTGTAAGCGGGAAGAGGATCCCCCTACTCCCACATGTTCGCCTCGCCTTGCCGGGCCACCTGGAGCGAAATTTCGCGGGTGACAGTGTGTGCTCGTTCATTGCCCGGCAGAGAGGCATGACCAGGAATCCAGAGTAAGTGGACGCGAAAAGTACCGTTTGACTCAGTTAGCGGAAATTGGTTGAGAATTTGGTGGGCCACTCTTGGCATGTGTCCCACGCATTGCAGCCGAGTACTGCAGGGAATCGGTGACATCTAACACTACCGAGGTGTAACCTTCACGAGTTCGGGCTGTGTCCGTGTAAAGAGTATGCTATTCCGGGATGTCTTCGAGCATACCGCTGATGTATCGTAAGCGAGATTTGCGCCGGCCCTTGTCATGCTGGGGGTGCATGTGACGTGGTAAGGGATGAACAGTTAGTATTTTCCGTATCGCAGGCGATAAGGGCGTGAGGCGAGTTTCAATCTCAAGTGGTGGGACGGGATATCCGAGGCGTGAGAGGAGATTGCGGCCAGTAGGGGTGAGTAGGAGGAGTTGGCACTGACTGACCCAATCTGCCTCGTGCAGCTCACTTAGCGTGTTGTGTGTCCCCAACTTAAGAAGAGGACGTGTGGAAGTGTAGTTCGGAACGCCGTGGGCCAGCTTTGTCACTTTGCGGATCATGGCGTCTATGCGTAGTTGTTGCGATTGGGTCAACCACTGGAAGGGCAAGTGATATGTCAGCCGGCTGATTACGCAGGCCTCCTCCAAGCGCAGCAGGTCTTCTTCAAGCCCTGAGCGCCGATTTGAAACCCGCCGGATCATGGGCAGTATTTGGTCAACTTGTCGAGATAAAAGGCCAACGGTGTAGTTAGCTTTGCCATCCGCTTGAACATGTAGTCCAAGGATGCGGGCACGAGGGACATGTAGTATGGGTATGTCGCCCACGGGCCCAATATTTAGGGGAAGAGGGCTACTGCTTTAGGAGCAATTTGCGATAAGCTCTGATGTTTAGTAGCACATTGCAAGCCTTCTTCTTTAGCGTACTCAACGACAGTATCCACTGCTTTCTGCTGTTGGTCCTGGATGGCTTCGTCAGAGCCCCGTGTCGACCAGACAGTGATGTAATCCGCATAAATAGCATAGGCGACATCGGGTATCTGGTAGAGCAAAGGGGGAAGCCCTGCCTGTGCGATATTAAAAAATGTAGGGGAGAAAACGAAGCCCTAAGGTGTCCCACGTCCTGTAATGTGGATTATACCAGCCCAATGCAGTCCCATTCCCACAGTGGCCGTACGATCCCGAATAAATGAGCGGATGTAGTTATAGATTCGAGTTCCGCAATGCGACTCGGCTACATTGCGAAGGATAAGGTTGTGTTCAACATGATCAGAGGACCCCTTCAAATCTAAAGCAATGAGTGCTCTCATTTGGGCGCGAGAATGATGCCCTAGGACTTCATCCCGTAGCTGTAACAGTACATCTTTGACCGATAGATGAGCTCGGTATCCTAAATGAGAATGCGCAATGAAGGATTGCTGTTCTAAGAAGGGCTACAGACGTCGTAGGAGTACATGCTCTATCGGCTTGCCAATGCAACAGGTTAGGGATATGGGGCTTAGGTTTTGAGCTGTACGTTTTGTGCGTCATTTGTGGGTGAGAAACACGTGGTACGTTTCGATCTGCTTGCCATTCTGTGCGTAACCTTTCAATATGTTGCTATCGCGTTCATTGCTTCGCCTTTTTGGCAAAGCTATGGCTTTTTCATGTAATGTTCTCATTAATAGTATTACCTCCTTTCCCACTTGTTTTGATCTCACATTCAGTGTATTGGAAGGTGAAAAAAAATGGCATTAAAGTCTCTAGATTTTTTTCTGTGAAAAATATAATTATCTTGGGTCTTTTGTAGTGCGTTCAGTGGATGTAACTTTTGGCTCAGCGTAGTACAGAAAACTAGCCATGAGCCAAGAATGTACGAAATCAGCCGTAATATTTCAATCGTGCAGTTCCACAGTATCGGGGACGAGCAACAGATCTTACTTTAAGTAAGTGAGGTTTTTATCGCTATTCTCTCGTGCTACTAAAGGTGGCAGAAAGCTCAGACCCCGGTATATATTTTATACAAAAAGTGCGTGTTTTCCTCAACAGCAACGCGCCCACAAAAATCATTTCATGTGGAGTCCTGAAGATTTCGTCATGATGTGCCCAATAACAACGCAGCATGGTAAAGACAATAAAGTTAGCAATCAATGTTCGAAAAATTAAGTCAGCCTGTCTCGGGAAGACAAGTTCATGGTGGTGATATATAAAAATACTTAGCGACACTTCCTATTTTATTCTTGTGCTACATATTGAGTAGTTGGAACTAGAACGCGAACACAACGAATGGAATCAGCGGTCGTTGTCCCTCGATCACCAATTTCGTCTTTATCGCAAGATGAAACTATGAATGTCGGAGAAAAAGCTTGCAAGCAGGCTGCTACCTTGTAGCATCCCACACAACAGAACTATAGTGTAGAATTGAGTTATCTGTCGAGTTACCTTTAAACAGGCCCGGTACGTTTTCCGTCAGAAACATTTCTTTTGCTGGTATCTCGTTTCTCTTTTTAAAACTTTACTTCTCCGCATCTTGCATAGTAACTCCACTGAATTGCAAAGTATCACAGCCCTGCCACGACCTTTATTTCGAGCTTCCAAGTGCGTCACACTGGTGGCGAATTATGAAGCAGAATGGCGAAGCATCGGAATATTTAGGCTGCATACACTCTTACCGCGATGCAGTTTACATTGAAGGTTATATGTATACCTCCACGTAGGACTGCCTAATCAGCACATTATCGTAATCGTAAACGACGTTTACCCTCGCATTATAAAGTAAATGACCATAGTCACCCGGGCTGAGCTCAGACGGTAGGTGACAAACTACTGGAGTAATAATAAAGAAATCAGTGCATATCAACGAAGTGAAGGATGACAAGTGGGCGAAGCAATCGGATCGTTCAGTGTTACCGTAAATCACCCGTTATGATGACTAACGCGTGTAAATGAGTACCGTGCGGTGTACAGTTATGTACAATGTTCATTGGTCCTAACTGGTATGTTGTGTTGAGTTGTGGATTTCGTTTTGCCTTCATTATTACTACTGTGCGGTATCGTATCTAGCTTGATCATATGGTGGTTTTGGGACATTAAACCCCACAAATCAATCAATCAATCAAGCTTGAAATTGGCAGACACGAAGGCTGGGCACGGCCCGCTGGTGGTTGTCTGTTGTTTCCAGTCATACTGAATGCGTGGTAGAGCATCTAGAGATGTCAAACACTGCACAAATCAGTCATTGTCCGTGATCTTCATGAAGTTCATCACCATTAGTGCCATCATCATCACGGGTATAGACGGCGCACGCCAGCACCGCCAACTGACAAGCCTCGACCTGGATATTCTTCACCGGACAAGGCTTCGCCCCTTAACATCGAGCCAGTTCCCGCTCGCAAACACGGTTGACACAGCGACGCTTATGCTCGTCCTCCATCAGGCCATATCTTACTTCTATATTTTCATATTTCTCGTTCGTTGGCGCTTAGCTTCGGTGTTTCTCACGTGAACATCGCGGTCGACTCGGCGTTGACGTGCCTGTTCTCGCGTGAACTTTCGCGGACGCTTATGGCTGCTGGCTTCTCCACTTAGAGAATGAGAAATGGTCATCTTGAAAGCGCCAACTCCTGAGCACTCCAAAACTCCAACCTCTAGAGATATTAATACCCTATTTTACACTCCGCTGCAAGTCACCCACATCCCATCTTGGTGTGTTTTTCGAAGGTTCATCCCCCAACGTCCTCCGCCCTCGCCCTGGTGTTCACAGTCATTTTGTGGGGGGGGGGGGAGGGAATAACCTTCTAACCGAAATTCTTGTGATTTGCCCTACACAGTTGCTATTACCCTACATTTCACCCTACGACAAAGAACAGCGCAATGCAACAATAATAAGCTACGAAAAACAGGTGTAAATTCAAGGGCTCGTTTTTCTTGTAAGACGCAATAATATTGAGAACTAACAGCCAATGATGCCAGGGTAAGTATAGAAGATGGTATTAGAAGTAATCGTAATTGAATAACACAAGATGGACGAAAATATAACGTGCCACCAACAAGAAAATACCGAAAAAAAAATCGCTTATAACTCGGCCAATCACCTGCATTGGGTATGAGCCACGAGAGGAGAATAAGAAAAAGAAGAAGTAGGGAATACAGATTGCTTGTAAACGGAAGCAATATGCCGCGTTAGTAACTCTCGACATAGCTTAAGCGTATGACAGTGTCGAGCACTCTATTCTACTGAGCACCCTGCGCAGCCTAAAGTTTCCTCATTATATTATTGAGTGCCGTGGATAGCTGTATTCTTAAAATCAAGAAAATTTTAATGCGTGAAGGATGGATGATGCTAGCATAAATTTAAACAGAAACGTGGAGTTCCCCAAGGGGCCGTCCTATCTCCAGTATTATTCAGTATACTGATGAGATCTGTTTCAATTGAACAGGATGTCCGTGTCTACATTTATGCAGATAATGTCGCGTTCTTTGCTGCAGACAGTGACATTTACTCATTGCATCAAAAGTTGCAAAGATATAGTAATACTCTAGAAATTTGGTTGCAATCCATTTCATTATCATTGAACATCAGTAAAAGTGCGCTCTTAGTGTTTCCCATAGCAGATTCAATTTCAATTTTTTTGTATTATATGATCAGAAACCTATTCCACGAGTAGATTCAATCAAGTACTTAGGAATGATTTATAATGAAAAGCTTAATTGGAGCAGACACATAAAATATATAACAGCAAAGGCGCAAAGGGCGTTAGGTTTATTACGCAGGCTAAGCAACAGAAAATACGGGCTGCGCAAAGACACGGTGTTAATGATATATAAAAAGTACATGCGACCAATATTGGGATTTGGGTGTGTATTATTCTCGGAGGGCACTGGTTATAAAATAAACATCTAGTAATATTAGAGCGAGAAGTCCTGCGAATATACCTGGGACTTCACATGTTCCTGGCTAATAATGTATTGTATCAGGAAGCGAGATTGACAACACTCATCTGTCGATTCCGCATCCTAACGGTTCGAACCTTCCTAAAGTTCTACAGTTTACTGGCGCGAAGATCAGAGTACGCATTTATCAGTGACCCTGACTCCTTCTTTCTCGCACATTGGCCACGATTTCATACTTTTCAGATAATTTTTGTTAAAACGAAAGTAGATTGCATAAATGTGGACATTAACACGATAAGTAAAACTAATTCCTCAACTCTCAACACTATATACATAAAGTATGATGAATTATTCCTCCCTCAAGCCAAGTTGCAATCTCTAAGATCTTTTACCATTACATTAAAAGATTACTTGGTACATGCAAAAACCAATAATGTAATAGCTACAGATGCATGTGTGAACAGTGAAAAGGCAAGTGTAGGAATTTCCTCTGATTTCCTCGGCTGGTCTTTCTCAGTGAAGCTTCCAGATTTCACTCCTTTATTTGAAGCCGAACTAGTAGCTATTATTTTAGCACTTTCAAAACTTTCTACGACCGAAACCAGTGCAATCATCCGTGAAGATTCACTTTCGATGTGTGCAGCTCTGACAACCTCAGAACAATCTCGTGTCCTAGCAACTTTCTGAACATTGGCACCGCCGTATTTAAAACTCCTGAAATCGGTGTGGGTCCCAGGTCACTGCGAACTACAACTAAATGAACTGGCAGATGCCTTGGCGTGAGCATCACTCGGTGGACCATTGGTCTCGGTGCTTCCTGAGTTGGAATACTTGTCAGGGGTTAGATATAAAAAAAATCGCTATTTTTACAGATAGTTTGGAAAATATTACAAGATGGACAGATTATCAGCATCTCAACTTCCCATGAAAATCTCAGTGGAGTCCGTTGAGAAAACATGAAGCTATTATCTTCAGATTCCGATGCCATGTTCCCCCATTAAGTTTTTATTCACACAGAGCTGGTCTGACCCTCTCCCTTATTTGTCCATTCTGCGAATAATCAGAAACTATTGAACATTATTTTGTGTCATGTCGCAATTATGCAGTAATTAGAAAAATACTTCTAGCTATTCTATTTGCAAACCTGAGTTTAAATTAAACCACAGCAACTGTTCTAAATGTTAGTGCCTCCATTTTGGAAAATTTCTACAGAGATGTATTCGATGCGGTGTGTAATTTTATTCAAGACTCTAAACGTTTTCAACATAAGGCCCACTTTAACAAATACTGAAAAAACGGGTCGAAAAGTAATTTTCGAAAAGGGAATAAATCTTAAACATACATACCAACTTAATTGGGTTCGACAAACTCACTGTCTGGTCGGCTCACAAAATCAAGGTCTGGTTATTATATTAGTGTCTATTTTCTTGTTGTTTTTACACCCCCTCTTTTAATCTGTGTTTTGATTATACTGTCTTTCTTCTACATTTTTTTTACTGTAAGCAATAGGGCAGTTATTGTCCAGATGAGACATTTTCTTGGCCAATCCCCCAGAGTGGCTATGAGCCATGGATTCTAGGCTACAGACAAACAAACCTCGACCTTCCAATAACGTGTCCGATGCTCTAACACTAAGCTACGGCGGCAGTCATTCACCCTCCACTTTATGGGTTGTATACATGCATTGCCGTCCGTCAGCACCGCCAGTAGCCATTACGGCGAGTGAGAAACACCTTTTTTTTTTTTTGGCTGCTGGAGTCACGTAGCAAGTGATCTTATAACGAGCTGACATCTGTGCACAGATTCGCTGGTCATGTATCGACATGGAGCAATCCCTTTATGATCTTTTTTTTCTTGTTCTTGTGAAGTACGCTCTACCGAAAAAAAAAATTGGCCCCGTACCTTCATGTTACGCTGCAAATGTCGTCGAAAAACGAGTCTTGTGACTGGAGAGAGTGAACAAAACGTTTATTTTATGTTCTGCGCAAGAAAATTGGTGAATGATAGTCTGGAGGTGCTAAGTTAGAGTGCCTTGAGCGTGCAGGGGAGGTGAATGAGCACATCGACTCACGTCACACGTGAGACATCAGCGCTATCTGGCACTTATCCTGGAAAATGAAGCGCTGCGCGTGCGCGCCCGTCTCGGAGGCGATAAGGTGTAGAACGCAAGGTGACGGGTAGGTGCCATCACCGAATCGTCTTAACCAAGCGTTAGAAACACTTGCCTTTTGTGCAAGCGTTGTATGGTCAGCGCAACGTGATAAACGCTACGATCTTTTGAATTGCTTATGTATGCCTTTTGTAGTAAGAGACACACCTACAGCATATTGACGTGTTGTTATGGTGCCTCAGATAAGCGCAATAATTGCTTTTTAATTGACAATCGCACAAGTATGAACCCTGAATCTTGAGCAATATTGGTTGGCACTGCAGATGGGGTCAGCCGTTTACGGTACCGTCTGGTGTCTTTTAGGGTACCGTTCAGGGCGGACAAACAGACAAATGCACAGACAAACAGACAGGCATACAGACAGACAGACAGACCGACAGACAGACAGAAAGACAGACCAAAATTTTTGCGCTGAAGGCCAACAAGAACGACTGTCTTCTTTAAAAACCGCCTGATTTGCTCGGAACGCGCAGCACAGTCACAGTGAAAGCCCTTTCAGAGTCTTTTCTGAACACTATTTGGGTAACTGCTACAGGCACGCTTGATGGCTACCTACTATGTCATAAATAATCATATTCTTTAGTGGTAGGCCGGTATTCGTTTGTTTGTTTGTTTTGTTCGATAAGTGTCATGTACCCGCTTTCGGAGCTCACCAATATTGTGACGTTAAAACTTTTAAGTCTTATTTTAGGTAAGATAGGTGACTAAAAACCAGAAATAAAGAAATTAAATGGCAATATTACGTAATATCTTTAATATAAACAACAAGCATGATGCTTTTGAGCTTGCATTTCAGACTGCCCTAATAACCTGACGGGAACAATTTTGAAAACTTAGGTTTTACCTTAAATAAATGACAAAGAATATTAAACACCAGAATAAAATTCTACTAGTGGAGTAGCTATAATAAAATTACACATGATAGCAAAGACGTTACCATGGGAGTATCCCAATCCTGAGGCAACGACGCTTGAAACATCTTCCTCCGATAAGGTTAAGCCTGTTTTTGAAAGAGGAGTTATGAGAAAACGAGTTCCAATACGATATTATCTTGAACATGATAAAAAGTGATGCGCAATGTATTCCAGTTCTCCGCAGAGTTGGCAGAGGGGTGATATCGTCAGACCAGCCTTCTACAAGTGAAAGTTGGTTGGAGGAACGTGAGACGAGACAACGGCGATAAGGCTGTGCCGTTGATGTTCGCCTATTTACCGTGGTGCATACCCACTATGAGGGATTGTCCAAGAATCGAGTGGTTTAAAAAATTACTGATCAGATTTGGAATAATGGAGGTATAATAGAAAGAGTACCGATAGCCTAGGAAAGTGTGGTGCTTAATGTAATGCATACAATTATTTATATACGCGAATTTATTCTTGGAATAGAGCAATGTTCTGATTTTTATACGTATATAACTTTGTGGTTATGTTGGAATAATGAAACAGTTTAATTAGTCAAACTATTAGTTTCATCAATGTAGTCCCGAACGGCCGCGAATACTGTCGCATTAAAGAACCCAGAAATGGAAGCTTCGAAAGACAAAATGACAGGCACAGATAAGTCCATACCAATGCCACGTAAAGGTATTTGTAAAAGGGTTTTTCCTAATGTGTTAAACTACCTGCAGGTCAAAAATAAATAATCTATTGTTTCCAGTTTATCACTGAACGCGCACAGTGGTGTTGGCAGCTTTTATTAGAGCGAGGCCATAGTGAGTTGGTATCACCTACCACGTCTAAGTTTAGAAGCTAAGCCGCGTGGCTCGCTCCTCGCGAGCCACGCGGCTCTCTTCTTTAGCCCGGCCTGCTGGCAAAAACTGGCGCGACGGCGCTACGCTACATCAGCTCCCCCCCCCCCCCCTCCTAGCGCTTTGCGCGATCGGAAACATGTGTACAAAAGAAAGCGAGTGATAGACATTATCTTCTTGAAAGACAATCCGTAAGGTGTCCATTCGGAAAGTCCAGGTTGTCAACGTGAAAGGGCACAGGGTCATCAGGCCTGGTGTTTAGCACAGGGAAAAACGTAGTGGCCGAGAAAGAATGCACTGGGGCGTATTTATAGACGAGCAGGTCCCACGACGGTTTGGTAAATGCCTTCGTGAGTGCTCCAGGTAGCGCCAGTGGACGCGGCTGTGAAAGGTGCTCGTAGAAGTACCGGTTTGGGGCCGCTAACGTTGGCAGCGGGTCAGTGGTGCTCGTGTATAAGTCAGTGGTGGTGCAATAACACCTTCTGCGTTCTATTTCTGTAATCGTATCGACACGAGTATACGAGTTGACTGACGCGGAAACACCGTACTCGAAGGGGCATGCAAAGGACGGCTCGTGATCGGTCAGCGCGTCGGGCCGAGGTGGACGAGGCTTGCGACGTGTTAAAGAGAATGCCTGCATTCGAGTTACTCGCTTGCTGGTTCGCGTCCCTCGTCGAGAAGACGGCAGGAGGCATGTTATGGAACAGAGCAAATGCGAATTGCGGAGGAGGGTCAGTCGGTAGCCCGGGAGTCCTAGAAGCCCCTTCGGTAGTTGGCACACGAGGGCTCGTGCACAGGTCGACGTGACCGATGACTGCCTCTGTGGCAGGCACAAAGTCAGTGGTGTGTTCTGTCATAGGTGTATCAGGCACGTCGTACGAGCGTCTGTCATGATAGTACCATCACGCGCGTTCAGTCGTGTTTGGGGAAGAGCACAAGCTTCAGCTGCAGAGTACATCGACAGAGATGCTAGTGGCTGCTGGCAGGAGGCACAGAGCATTGACGTGGATAGAGAGTCATCTTAGGACATCGTCGACGGTGAAGCATGTGCGATCAGGGGCCGAGTACCAGGCGTGACGATGTCCGGGGTCGTAGCAGACTCCAGGGTGTGCGGCAATGTAGCCGTCATGGAGTCTGAAATGTCTGAGAAGTCGTGGTCTCTGGAGATTGGAGAAGACGTGCGGGTAGCAAGCGTGCCAAAAAGACCATCGACCAAGGACTTCGAAAAAACTCCCCTTGTGCAGGACTGGTCGTGGGCAGCGGGAACGTCTTGAAGAACCTTGTTGGGTCTGTCACCGGGCATGAGAATCACTGCGCTAGTGGCCAGACGAGAGGCGCTCCTCATGAATGACTCGTCCAATGCTGCACGAACGTCCTGAACCTCTTCAGTTTGGTAGTCGGGCGAAGGAATTACGTCACTAGTGGCCGGACGAGAGGTTGAAGGATACGTAGTCAGGCAAGCGAAGGCTTAGTCAAGGCAGGGACGATGACTGGTTGATACCGATTGCTGTGACTGATGGAAAACCGGGAAGTCGCGGGTCTACGGAAGTTGTTGGTAGGCGAGGCCGTATGAAGCCAGCACTGCAGAACAGAGGTCGTCGTAAGGCTGCGGGCGAGTGCTTGAATTGGCAGCGAGATGACGCTGTTCTACCGGAAGGGTGTCCAGAAGAATGACTTGCATCAGCGGCTGGTCCGTGACGCCATTCCCCGCGAGAACAGCGTCGAGCTGTATTAACCATACTTTGGGGTAGATCGACTGGAACGGCAGCAGTGGTTGGCAGAGTCGTGAAAACATGGCAGCCGATGGTTCGTCGAAGGGCGCGTCCTTTAGATCACCAGGTTCTTCAGGTCCCGAAAGGTGGTTGAGGTGGGTCAAAGTGCGGTTGCAAGGCTTGAGCTGGTTGGAACATGGTCGCGAAGCTCAGAGGCAGTGGTGCAGCGCCGGTTGCTTGCCCGTTGCTCTGTTGTCACCATTTGCTGGAGGATCGTGAGACGAGACGGTGGTGATGAAACCGTGCCATGTTCGCAGCTTTTATTTGGGCGAGGACATAGCGAAAAGGTATCGACCACAATTCAGCTCAGCTGAGTTTGAGGAGTTCATTCGAGAACGCGGCATACGCTATTGCTTTTATTCAACAGAGTCCTCAAGTCTGTTGTCCAGATGGCAGTATACTAGCGACATGATATCCGTGTCACCGTGACGGACTATTTGGGTGTCTCCTGCTGCACATCTCATGCCACAACGGGAGTGGCACCCGTTGTTCTCCTGCATGGACGACTTACCGAACTCGCGTAGTCATTGTGGGATGACCGTATTCTTCATTTCACGGAATTTTAGCAGAGTTGATGAAACAGCTGCGTCAGCGTGTCCAACAAACAAGCTTCTTCGAAACTTTTCACTGACTGCCGTCGTGGAGCTCGGACCAGAAACTTTGCCGTCGGCGACTACGTCCATGCGAGAAAGCCATCGGTTCACGGGAAAATATCCTCGCACTTTTTGATGCCGATGAAGATCATTAAGCAACGAGGGTCAGCCTCATTTGTTTTGGAAGACGGTTGCGTATGAAACTTTTCCAAATTTCAAGCAGTACACTCGGAAGCCGCGGGGAATCTGAAGAGAAGTCAGCCTGGAATTGTAAATTGGAATCTGCCCTTATCGGACGAACCTTTTCAAGGTAACGCACCTGCGAGTGAACAAAACGACGACTGTTCACCTACGCCAGGGCAAGGGACAGCAACACAAACCAACGAACCATCTTCACTGCCATCAGAGCCATCTTCACTGCAGTGGGAACCATCTTTACTGCAGAACAAAATGCCCGGCCAGCCATCACGAAAGAGCCGACGAGTGGAAAAAACTCCATCGAAGCTCAGGGACTATGTGCTACGCAAGCGATAGTTTTTTTTTTTTGTCAGCCGGGGAAATGTTGTCTATAGGAAGGAAGATGAGGATGAGCGCATAGGATCGGGGAATAAAGGGAATGATGTTAAGGCATCTGATGCATCGTCTCTGTACGTTCTAAATACAAGTTGGAAGACCGGGCGATGGCAAGGTCGCGGCTGGCTGCGATGCGCATGCTAAAGGGTCACTGCGTGGAGTGGTTGTGACGGCGACGGATGTGGGTGGGGTTGGCGGCCGCGGAGAACCTTCGCTTGAGCGCAGATGAGCCGATCTTCGTATTCGTTGATGGTAGTCAAGTCTGCCTCCAGGTCTTGAAGAACCTCGTAGAACCTGGTAGAAGCCATGCTGTTCTCGGAGTTGGTTCATTGTCAAAAGTCGAGGGCCAGACGACGGAGTGGGTTCCGGCACCAGAACGAAGTGTGAAAAACGATGAAAGGGACCCAGACCCCGTCGTCTGGCTCCATCGAAGGTCAGGAGAACAACTAGACCAGCTAAGCGAGCCAGCGCCCTGTGGCTCATGCCCGCCGTCCTTTCTTTCTCCATTATTTGCAACAACGACTATGACGCCAGCATCCGACAGAGTCAACACCACGAACGATTCCCTTTGTGCATGCCAAATGAGGCGGAATGAACGGACTCACCAGAACAAACGCAAATACCTTGCACTTAAAGAGGTCCGCGAGACGTGAGGGATCTGACGGTCCACATACCACACCACGTCTTCCACACTGCCAACGTCGCTTATCAATTAAAAGTGCGATGTCGTGGCCTGGAGCTCCGCCTGGACAGCTTTTGGGTTGTTCAGCCTAATAAATATTCACTCGAAGAAGGCACTAGCGCGACAGGGATGCTGTTAAGACCACTGCGGAAAACTGATGACACTGACAGTTCACCATTGGGCAAAGAGGCCGACCAAAGGCGGTGCCCTTGGCCAGGAGACTAAGTAATCATTGGCATGGTTGCAGTCATTTAAACGATATTAATAAATATCGCTCAGAAATTAACACCGGTCCAGTTCACCCACGACTCGGAGAAACCGCCGAACAAACTACTAGCTCCGCCGCTCAGCCAACAGCGAACCTGCGAGATGCGAGAGTCAAGTCAAGTCAAGATCCTTGACAATATGGCGCATACCCACGCTAGGGGATTGGCCAAGAACCGGACAGTTTTGATGAATTTCGTCCTAAATAACAGGTTAAAATTAATCTATTTACGAGTAATAAAGGAAAGATGCAACAACGCTAATTTGATGGTTGAATTGTAAATAATCTGTTGTATAACGCAATAAAGCGGCATATTTGATTTAACGAGAATTTGGAAAAGTCAAAATGTACAGACGAATGATTTCAACACTTAAACCTATTTGAACTTTTGAAGAACTCCTACTGCAATGCGTCAACAATCTTCCCGTCGCTGTGGCCTAGAGACAAAGCCCCGAAAGAAAGCACATTTTGAGCATTTGAGTCTATTCCGAGAAGGTGGCAAACGGCACCTGAAGTGTTTTCACGTAAGGCAGAGAATCTATTACAACAAATGAGGTAATGTTCAATTGACTCATTAAGTTCACAAACAGGACAATGAGGAGAGGCAGCAGAGCAGCTCTGTGTAAATATAAATTTAACTGTGGAATTTGACAGCGCAGTCTAGTGATTGCAACTTCCGTTCCTCGCGTTTGACATATTTTACTGTTCCATTAGTATAACAAGTGCTTGAATTCTGGTGTGGCTGTTAGTGAAGGTGTAGAAAATTCCTCTAACAGCAGTTTTCTTCTTAATCTAGCGCCTATCGAGAATTTCGATGCCGGTAATAACTCAATAACAGGCCTATTTAAAGATGACTTTGCCAGCGCATGTGCCATTTCGTTCATATAAATGCCCTTATGTCCTGGAACCCAGACCAATTTGATTAGATTGAGATGCGAGGGAACTAATGCTTTGAAAGAACTCTGAGAATGCGAATTCTCATCTGCAGTAAGGGAGGCACATACTGATAGTGAATCCATTAATATTACTGTGGACCTTACTGAAGCAGTTATTTTACGGAGAGCTAGAATTATCGCAAAAAATTCTGCTTCAAATATGAGCACAAAACTGGAAGGCGAAGTGAAAAGGACCAGTCTAGGGCAGGAGAAAAAATGCCAATTCCACGTTTCCTTCCCTTTTTGACGCATTAGTTTCTATGACTGCTTGTATTGACGTGCCAGGTAATTTCTTAATAAAGCTTCTAAAAAACTGAGCGGCATCAATTTTGAAGTTTTTCGGAAATATATCATCAAAGTGTAATTTAATAGAATTCTTAATGGTACTTATTAAAGTAACAGCATTGATTTGGACATCTAAATCATCTAGAAAGCGTTGTATAACCAGAGTTTGGGGTATGCGAAATCTCGACCAGTATTGTCCAGAAAACAAGTCAGGACAGTCCATAAAAACTGTTTCTAAGCGCCTTATAAGCGATTATTACAGCCTGAGAAATGCCTGTGTAGCTAACAATTTAAAACGGGTCGCAAGTGAAGGAAGCCAAGCTTCCAGATACAAGATCTTGATTGAAACAAACCTAGGGAGACCTAAGCATAGTCTCAAAGCTTGTCTCTCTACGACTACCAGAGGATGTACCTTGTAGGCAGGTGCCCCCGCGTATAACACACACCCAAACTCAAGCACCGGGTGCATATACATACAATACACTGAGATAAGAGTATTTCTTCCCATACCTAACCGACTATTACTGATTTTGCTTAATATTCTCACCGCACGACCTCTCTTTGCTGAAGTGTACTCAATGTGTGTCTTCCGAGACATTGCTTGGTCATGGATCATCCCCAGATATTTCACATTCACTACTTGAGGGATAGGATCCAGATTATAGGAGAGCGGAATGTGAAAAGTGTCTTCGAGTGGAAATGCTGAAACAGAACATTTCTTGACATTTAAATACAGATGTAAGCTATCAAGCCACATTTCTGCGGCAGATAGGTGTGACTGTAATATTTGAAATAGCTTATGAATGTGCTAAGCTATTGAAAAAAATGCAAAGTCGTCTGCATACACGTAAGTTTTGACGTCCTGGTACCGTGGTAAAGAGCTTATCAAGATGTTGAACAACACCGGGGAAAGGACGGCCCTTTGCGGGACACCTCTTGTTCGCACATATTTAGAAGACGAGTTGCCGCTTTTTCAACAGTAAAACGTTCTATTGCGTAAACATTCTGCTATCCATGACTGTATATAGTTTGGGAAGTTAAGGTTGTGCAGCTGGTTGATTAACACTATATGCTCAACGCTGTCATACGCCTTTGCTATATCGAGAGTGACGAGCGCAGAATATTTTTCCTTCACACGTAATTTTATGCGACTTTCAAGGTCTATATGGGCCTGCCATATGAAACATCCGTATCTGACGCCAATTTGGGATATTCAGAATTTCTCTATCATTGATGAAATTTGTTATACGAACGTTTAGTATTCTCTCAATTAGTTTTACGAAGTTTGAGATTAACGCAATCGACCTAATGTTATCTAAAACATATCCTTTACCCGGAACATTCAGTATGGGATTTACATTTGCTATTTTCCACTCCAATGGGAGCCATGCCATTCTTAAAGAATAGTTGATTATATCCAGTAGCTACTATTGGCACTCTTTATGCATCATTTTCAACATGAACGACGTAACTCCGTCAGGGCCCAGAGCCACTGGTGGCAAGTTAGCTAACACCTGCGACAATTCATAGCTGGAAACTTCTGTGAAGTCCTCGTCCCTTAGCGCATGTGAAGGAGGTGGTGATAGTCCGATGGAAAAACGTTGCTTCAATTCCTTACCAATAACTTCTAATGAAGCTTTTATTTTTTCGGCCGACAAAATGTTAGAAAAGTCTGCATTTATTGACTGCGGAATCATTTTTTACTCTGAAATCTAAATAATGCCTTTTTATTCTTGGATTTAGAAAGGTAATCGAGCTTCCACCTGTCGTATTCTTCTTTTGACTTGGCAACTGTACGTTTAAAAACACCTGCAACGAACTGGTAGTCTTTCCAACTTTTAGGGCACTGATCGTACAAAAGCTTTTTCCACGCTGCCTTCCTGCGTCTATAGTCTTTCGACCAATCGTCATTTCACCAAGGAGAGTTTAAGTTATGATTTGCTAACGACACCACGAATTCAGATTCCTCACGTGAATTCTTTAATGAAGATTATAAGCTCGGAGCTTTTGGCATCGTGCTATTATCTGACAAAGAAGACAACGAAGAAAGGAAGGAATCGTTAAATTGCGAGTAGTTTATATGCGTACGAGTAATAGATATTAATGAGGCCATCTATTTCCATTTCGAAAGTTATCGGTAAGTGGTCGCTGTTTGTTGCTCAATCAACGACTGACCAAGATGAAACATTGGGGTGGAGCTTGTAAAAGTTAAATCCAGCGTTGAAGAAATATGACTGCATACGTATGTTGGGCTTCCCGAATTCTGACATCAAAAATTATTATCTTGGACCCAATTCCACAACCGGCTGCAACACGTATCAGTTTTTACTCTCCAATATGTAACATGGTGGGAGTTGAAGTCACCTGCTATTAAAATATTTCCTCCACAGGTGTCATTAAAGTATCTAAAAACCGAGTGTCATGCACGCCTGAAGGAAAGTAAGCATTTACTACTGACAAAACCTGCCCGGTCGGGAGAGTTAGGCCTACAACTAATATTTCCTATGCCGGGGAGAGGAACTTTAACATCAGTTTGGCTTTGTGGCAAAGTTTGTTCGAAAGCATAGTCACTATTCCGCCACCTCTCGTAGGGCGGTCTTGTCTGAAAAAACGGCAATTCTTAAAATGAATATTAGTATCAGGAGCAATCCAAGATTCTTGAAGTAAGATTAAATGGGGATTTAGTTTATCACACAAGAAATGTAAATCAGTAAGAGCAGCAAATAGAGAACGACAATTCCTCTGCAGAACGGTCAGGGACGCTATTTTGATGTAAGAATTGTTGCGGAGATAACTTTCTTCAAAATACTTTATTTGAGTATTTTACTTGATGGAGTCTTTTGGGGATTAGACGGAAGGGAACTTGAAACGTCATAGTTCAACGGGGACTGGCTGCGTTTCTGTGCCCAAGCACCAAGTTCGACATCAGTAGACACATTTAGGTCTAACACTTGTTCTTGGTAAACGTTTGTCATGCACTCTGAAGAGCCCTAGATGTTATCCGCGTTATTCACCTCATCATTACGTACTGTAATATCATCACTGGCACTCGGTATTTTATTGGGCTCAGGATTACCCAAATCAGTTGAAATCAACAGCTTAGTAATTTGATTACTAAAAACTTGTGCTATTCATTCGGAGATGCTAGCTACCAATTGGTCCATAACTGTAGCCATAGCTCTTCCTACCGCTACCTCAACTGCCTACGCGATATTAGTATCCTGACGTGAATGACGTGCTGTAACGCCAGCATAGCCATGGGCTCTCTCCTTAACATCTGCAATGGTTTCTTTTCTAGAGCATCTCCTTTTGTCCAGGATTTCTAAAATTTGTACTTCTTCATGGCGCATTGGGCACTCTGCAAAATCAGCTTCGTGATGCCCACCGCCCAAGACACACCTGTAATCTTGCGCCTTACAATCTTGATCTCAGTAACGTTCACTACATCTACGACGTCGACTTTCCAATTTGCAGCCACGAGAGCTTTGTCCAAACCTCCACCAGTTCTGACATTGCAATGGGCAGAACGCTAACTGATCTACTCTAAATACTAATGGCTAAGCTCGATTTCTGAGATGCACGACGTACCGGCAAAAGTCACAATCACTGACTCTGTGGGATGTCATCTGTTGTCAACCAGTCGATCGCACCGGTAAACTTCCACCACACCTGCCACCGACAGCTTCTCGAGCGTCTCCGCAGGGCTTAGTTGTGCGTCAACAGCACGCACAATGCCATTCGTGCATGCGAGATGTTGCGGTATATACGCAGTCAACGGGATTGAAGCAAAGGAAGAACACTTAAGATCATTTACACATTGCTGATCTGGTGTTCGACATACACTGCCACCACGACCAAACTGCCACACGTCGGTTATGCTCTGGTAGTTTGGGGTCAGGGCATGGAGATGTTCTTGTGTCGCCTTAGTGTTATACAGCTTAATGAAATTTCCACCCAAAGGTACTAGAGCGACGGGAATATTGCTCTTGTCCCTGCGGAGAAACAAGTCGAAAGGTAAGTCAACATTGTGTAGAGAGGCCGTCCACAGGGAATGATCTTGACCCGCAGAATTCCTCGACATCAGTAAAGCCTCAAGACTACATAGAGAAAACAAAAATGATCCTACATGAAATAATAAACAATACACCAAATATTAGGCGAAAAATAAAAACTATCTGGTACTTAACCACTCAATCAGCGCCGAGAACTGCCTAACCAGCTTGAGCGCCACTTGCAGACCAGTTGTGGCCAAGCCTCGTTGTCGCCTTTCCGTCGCAACGTCGGCGCACCACCAGTTGTTCAGAATGGCGACCGAAGCCGATGCGAGATGCCTTGGGTTCACCTATTGCTTGTGTCGCATATTCACTGTGGGGCATTGACCGTGAATTGAGTGCCATATGTTGTTGTTGTTGTTGATGATGATGATGATGATGATGATGATGACCTAACTGCGTGGTTCACGCCCACTCAAGTGGATCGGCCAAGAAACGAGTAATTAAACTAGAAGTCATCGCATACCGATTGTAATTCTCATTACCTAAAAAATAGACAAAATTAAGTTTTGCTATTTCAAAAGTATGCGATCAGTACTGGCTTCATTTGATTAGGAATTTTTCTACGTCAGAACAGATATCCCGGTGACAATGACCTAATGAGGAGGCTCCCAAGCATATACTTAGCAATGGTTTCTATGCAGGCTAGTTGGTATTTCATGACATTTTTTTTTATGTAGCGCCCCGTACAAAACTGTAAGGAGTAGTAGTTTACAGGAAAGAGGCACACTCGCAGCAAAACTTTATTTCGCGTTCATTGCACATGTGGCGCCACGTCTGTGCAAATTTCTTAAGGGACCCAAGGGAGTGCTGGTAATGACGGTATCTGTGCCTGCGAGGCATGTGTGGCTGGTGTTGAGCGAGGCGTCGGCTCAAAAATCAATACGACTGCGTAAATAAAGTTCATCTAAAACAAAACTTCAACAGGGTGATCTCATCCACGCATTTTATATTCTAAAATAAACGTTCACTCACCTGGTCGACACTCGAAAGAAACAGATGACTTAAAGTGGCTGAGGGAACGGTCGCTCTGTCGTCGCCTGCCAAGTTTAGCGGTCATTGGTTACTTCTTACGCTTCGTAAAACTTTACATAGACGCATAAGGTGCAGGTGTTAAATAAAACACGTTTCTTTGCAATGATAAAAATAAATACCTTAATAATGCGCTCTTATAGTAAAAAATCAGTCATTTTAACAAGAAGCAAGACTCGCATTTGAAGTATAAGAATCCAAGTCAAGTTCCAAGCTCACATATCCCGTCATTTCCTCGCATCCAGCGGCTCTCTAGCAGGAGATTTCCTTCTTGGTAATTTTGGGAGAAACTCTATGTATAAAGCCGAGGAACCACGTGACACCGATAGCACTGCCACATCATCAAACAAGATAAAGCCAAATAAACCCACGTCCCACTCTAATCATTGAGATAGCCTACTTCACGAGGAAACGGGGCGGTCCCTCAACGAATGTCTGAGGGAACACAAGAGTGCGCCCCGCCGTGGTGGTCTAGTGGCTAAGGTACTCGGCTGCTGACCCGCAGGTCGCGGGATCGAATCCCGGCAGTGGCGGCTGCATTTCCGATGGAGGCGAAAATGTTGTAGGCCCGTGTACGCAGATTTGGGTGCACGTTAAAGAACCCCAGGTGGTCGAAACTTCCGGAGCCCTCCATTACGGCATATCTTGTAATCATATAGTAGTTTTGGGACGTTAAATCCCACAAATCAATCAATCAACAAAAAAGAGCGTTAAAGAGCGGCAAAGAGCGGCGCGGGAAGCAACTTGGCTCTCCACTGTGCAGCAAACAATGTTCGTCAGGCCACTACGCACGTGAGCTTCAGAAGACGCGAGTACTAAAATGTTTAGAAGCAAACAGGAGCGGAAAATATTTGAGGCGTATGTCATCAAAACGTTGGGCAGCAAATGCATCAGTAAACCACCTGTCTACCTGTTTTCTTGTGAAGTATAGACTACCTCGACGATAAGAGCTGTAGGTGGTTTGACAACGTCGCAGTGCTATCGATATCACGTAGTTCCTCGGCTTTAGAGGTGCAATAAACGCAAAATAAAGCTTAGTTAAGCGTGCGCCTCTTTCTTTTCAACTACTTTTTTCAAAATTTTGTACGCGGCGCTAACGCCCAGAAAAAAGTCCCCTGGAGAGCGCCACGCACATCTTCACCGGCTTCTCTCTGCATCGCCTTGTTCATACTTTTCTACACACACACACACACACACACACACACACACAAACACACACACACACACACATATATATATATATATATATATATATATGTATATATATATATATATATATATATATATATATATATATATATATATATATATATATATATATATATATATATATATATATATATATATATATATATATATATATATATATATATGCGCCTTTTCTTTTCAATCGAGCTGCTCGAGTGGCTGTGGTGTAGCATCCTTTGCTGAGCTGTCCACCAATGTCTTCTAATATGCAAATAAATCATGATGTTAAATGCATGACGTCAAACCTTGCACCACATGTGCTCCTGAAAAGAAAGACCACTGTGCAACTCGCTCCTGATTAACCAGCGGTGCATGTACACAGTAGGTGTTGCTCGACTCTATAGGCTTCAACAGCAGTGCTATTACGGCAGGCATTGTCTGCTAGGCCCACAGGACGGCTTTAAACCCTCCCATAGTAGAATAACTAGTACTCTAAATCGTTACCCACTTTTTCTAAACACAGGTTCCAGCGGCAATGGGACGGTGACAAGAAATTCTTGTTGGCAATCACGTGCTGAGGCCCACGGGTCGGCTTTCAGCTCTCCCATGGTAGAGTACCAAGTGCTCTAAATCGTTAACCACTTTTTCTAAACACATAGGTGGTCTCTGCGGGTAACCACCTTTTGTGTTTTATCGATACGGCCTCATAAAGTGTGAGGCCCACGGGGCGGCTTTCTGCTCTCCCATAGTAGAGCACCTGAGAGATCTAGGTGGTTACCCACTTTTCTAAACACCCTCGTGTTACGATGTTCGTATTGTGCCATCGGCGCTATTCAGCCAAAGGACGTCGACGGCGACATCGAACTGCATACCCGGTGTTACACAAGATTAAAATGATCATGGTTCGGTATCTCAACGAAAAGATTGAAACGCAAGATGAGGAAGCCTTCATGAGAAGGTGCCTTGCGCGATTTTGTTCGGGGTGAATAATGGGAATATTGAATTTCCTTTCCTCCCGTTTTATAAGTCATTCGCAAGTAAAAAAATTGTTTTTCTTCGCAAGTAAGGTGCGATTCTGTTCAAGCTTGATGACCTTTTGGGTTACCTTTTTCTTTGTTTTTTTTTCAGTCATCCGTAAAAATTTCAGTACTGTAAGTTACGTCATACCTGCGCTTCGTTATCTTGTAGTCTAAGTGAAGTCATTTTGTTGCCCGGTGCGGTTGTACTACCCAGAAATGATGTTACTATAGTATGCAATCACCTTTCCTGTTTGAAGTTTTGGTATTCTTGTAAGCGTATGTCTCGTCAGCATATGTCCTGCTGTTAAGTTGAATTGTTATTGACGTGAACTGTATATGGTATAGCATTGTTACAGTGGGTCCACTACTTTGAACCAACAGCAGCGACAACAACAGAAAGGAGGAAGAGAAGAACGATATGCAGTTCCGGCATGCTCTTGCCGTCCTTTCCCTGTAAATAAATCTCTGTTCAACCTTGTTTACAAGTCGCCTATAACAATGGTCGAGATGCTGGGTAGCCCGAATCTCTAACAACGAAATTTCCATTCTTTCGCGCTCGTTGAAGTCGTCACCTTGCGGGATCACCACCAACCTCAGAAGAAGAGATGCCTATGCAATTCGATGTCCCGAGGACGGTGGCTTCTTCCTATTCATACAAGAAGCCGTCGAGATTAGGTGGGACTGGCGAGGAGGACGTGGACGGGTGGTGGAAGCAGTCCAAGCGGGTGAGCAAGCTTAACGGCTGGGACTCCGCTGCTCAGCTATCGTCGTGCACTCCAACACTGCTCTCCTGTGGTACGACAACCACGAGGATACGCTCCCCACTTGGGAAATGTTTGTAGACGAATTAAAGAAGTGCTTTAAAGAATTAAAGAAGACGAGTTAAAGAAGTGCTTCAAAGAATTAAAGAAGACAAATTAAAGAAGGATATGCTGCCAAAAAATGGCAGCATATCCACGGAGTGAATGATGGAGAGTGGGGCGAAGCATCCGTCCGTCCATTCGTTCTTGCTTCCGTCCGTCCATGGGAACGTCTGTGTGGCCGCCCGTGCGTCCATACGCCCGTCCGTGCGTGTGTCTGTTTGTGCGTCCGCGCATCCATCTGTGCGTCCGTCCCTGCGTTCGTCCATGCATCCGCTGCTGCGTCTGTCCATGCATCTGTCTGTGTGCCCGTTCGTCCAGCTATTCAACACTCAAAGTACCACCACTCGCATCTTTTCATTATATATTCCTCATATAGAAGCACCGCCATCCAGCGGACATTCTAAGGACGGAGTGAGTGAAGGCACACGCACACTTTCTTATGGCTTGCGCTTCGTGTCTACTTCCCACCTTTAACCACCTCAAGTTCATGGTATATACTAGCTCACTGTATTCATGGCACGGCGGGCCAATGCTCGCTAAACCTTTCTAAAACCTACGAGGTTACGCTCAGCGAGTATAACGTAGCAACCCTTTCTTGTCAGATGGTGCTCAATGTACATGGGCTGCTAAGGGGGAATGAGAAAGGGGAGAATTCGACTTTTAGTTAACGCGCATGCTGCGAATTTTTTATTGTTCAACAACGCACAGAAATCTCCCCCCGGCACCACCTTGGAGGCCAAATGTGAGACTGGTTACACACTACGACTACAACTACGAGGGACGAACGGGTGCCGCTTTAAGGAGCATCGCCCCTAAAACGAAAATGAAGTGGGCTGACCACACCCGCTCTCAAGGGGCTCAGCTACCTACCTAGACTTGCACCACGTATATCGAGGAGATTCTAAAGCTCTGTAAACTTGTTAACTCCGGTATGTCCGAACAAGACAAGGTTGGTCATCGTAAAGACATAGCAGAGGATGTGTACCAGTTCTTGATCTCCAAAAAGAACCCGTCATCTCTGACCGACGTCGTAAAGCACTGCCGTAATTGTGAAGCACTGAAGATTCGTCGTATAGCGCCAAAATTTGGCCACGTGGATAACCTCCCAACAGTAGCTATAGCGTTGACGCTAACCGCTCACCCGACCTGTCATCGACAAGACGACACATAGTCTGGGAGCAGCTTCTCCGGTGCCTTGAAATAAGCCATTGCCGCAGCGATGCCTACTGCCGAGGCAACCAGTCTAGACTACCTCCTGCCTTGTCCCCACCATCTATCAACGCGGTGAACGTGGACAACTACCGATCTGTGCTTCGGTTGAGTCGTCAAACAGACCTCCCTTCGTCAGCGAGCAGCGTCGACGAAACACCTATAACCCGCCGCGGTTCCAGACTACTTGCTCGACCTCCACGGGATACAGGTATTGCAATGACCAGAGCAGATATCTCATGCCAGCTAACGGAAATTAGGGGTTTGAGCAGCACTGTGCATTTTGGCCACCTCCTGTGTGCTATAGATGTGGCGTCTCAGGCCACATCTCAGTATTTTGTGACCGTCAACAGCGATTTCGAGGAGCTCCTTCGCGGGGTTTTTGCAATTCTAGCAATCGACCCTTTTTATCGTCATGCCCGACACGCCCAACTTCCAGTCGTCAATTTCACCAAGGCAGCTTCCAGAACTCATCACCAGCCTTTGACCACAGCTTAACGCCACTGCCTGCTCTACCTGCTACACGGTCCAATGCGAGACCAATGCGAGTGGTATTGGTCTTGGTGCGGTGTTGGTTCAACACTCGGGTAACAAAGAACACGTCATTGCCTACGCAAGTCGAGCATTAAGTAAACTCGGGTGTAACTGTACGGTAACTGAACAAGAATGCCTCGCAGTTATTTTCGCTGTTCAGCGGTTCCGGTCATACCTGTATGGGAGTCAGTTTACAATCGTCTCCGATCATTACTCTCTGTGCTTGCTCGTCAATCTCCGCGATCCATCAGGGCGCCTTGCACGATGGGCTCTACGTCTGCAAGAGTACAATTTCACTGTCTGGTACAAGAATGGGCGACGACGTTCTGACGCCTAATGTCTTTCCAGGCGGCCCCTCCTTACCACGGAATGTGGCGCTGATAGCTTCGACCAGAAAATTGCAACCATACAAGATTCTCCAGGTGTCGCAACCATCGCGAACAGCAGCCTGATAATTCAACTCCAAAACCGCTCTTCTCCGCAGCGAAAGACTCGTCAAATGGCCGCCTTTGTATACGCGATGAACTCCTATATCAAAAGAATTTCGCCGCCACAGGTACGTGCTATTTTCTGGTGGTGCTAAGAGCCCTCCAATCTTCTGTTTTACGTGTCGTGCACGATCATATAGCTACCGGTCATTTACGATCTACTTGGACACTCTATCGTGCCAAAGAAAGATTTTACTGGCCTCAAGTGCGAAAGACCACAGACACCTACGTATCCAGCTGCACAGAGAGCCAAAGTCATAAAAGGCGTACCAACACACACTGCGGTTGTCTGATGCCTGCAGCACCTCCCAGCTCACCTTTCGAACAACTTCTTTAGTAAATATAAGCGATATTTATTTTACTGTTGAACCCCCTATTCATATTAAATTATTTGCGGACGACTGCGTGGTATACACAGCTAATTAAACCCGAAATGACTAAATTAAACGAAAGAATGTCTTGCACTGAATGGAGACATGGTGTACAAAGTGGGGTTTAAGAATAAATGCTACTAAGACAACTTCTATTTTATTCAGCAACAAAAAGAGGCCTCTCGGCTTCACTTATTCTTTAGGTAATGCTACGATCCACAGAACCGATAAGGTTAAATATTTAGGCGTCACACCTACAAGCAACCTCAGTTGGGAAACACACATTGATAACATTTGTCAAGGTGAACTTAAGAAATTGGCATTTTTGAAAAGAAACTTGCGCAGTACTCCTCCTGCTGTGAAATTAAACGCTTATAGGGCACTAGTACGACCTAAGTTGGAGTATGCAGATGTAATTTGGAGCCCTTACCAACAATATTTAAGTAAAATTGAATGAATACAAAATTTAGCTTTGCGCTTCATTTATTCTGTTCATTCGCGTCACTCGTGTGTAACTAATTTACGTAATAGGGCAAACCTTCAAACACTCGAGCAGCGTATAGGGTCATATCTCGATTAAACTTCCTCTATCAACTTTACTACGGTCACTTTAATATGTCGCGGAAACCCTACATCCAAGAGCCTTTCAAACAATCAGCGAGAATTCATCACGGTAAGACTATTAGGCAACCGATTAGCCACATTAATTTGCATAAGTTTTCTTTGTTTCCTCGAGCGATTTCTTATTGGAATATGTTACCTGAAGAGATGGTCAGCTCTGTGTGATTTGAGGCGTTTTCTCAGCGTATTTGAAATATAAGCTTTGGTTGCAGTGTCGTTAGAAATTGAAAGACATTATCATTGTGTTCTTTTACCGTATGCATACCGTATCGTATGCTTACACGCGATTGTAAAGCAATTTACGCCTCCCCTTATCTGTGTTGTACGTATTAAAATTTCGTCAAGCAACACTGAGTTGTATGTCAAATTTCTGTCAATGAATTTCTTTGTTTTCACTCCAACATGGGCTCGAGAAGGGCCTGCTGTATCTTTAAATAAAAAAAGTTGTCATCGACCTGATAGGGCTATTTCCGCGTTCATTCAAGGGCAACAGCTAGATAATAGTGAGCGCTGACTACCTGACTCAGTCCTGCGAGACGGCAGCACTATGTACACTCTGCAACCGCAGGCGAACATAATACTTCGCAATGGCCCTTCTCATATGATAATTAGTGACCATGGTCATCAGTTCATGGCAGATGTGGTTGAAGAACGTCTGCGTCTGTGTGCCTACAATCTACGACATTTGACCCCTTATCACCCTCAGACCAATGACTTGACTGAGCGCACGAAACAAACACCTGTTAACATGATATCCTTGTACGTAAGCTCTGACCATAAGAACCGGGGCGAAGTGCTTCCATTCGTCACATACGGTTTTAACACCGCGCAACACGAGACCACTGGTTACAGCCCGCTCTTCCTTCTTTACGCTCGTCCAGCGAGGTAAACCTTGGATGCGGTCTTTACTTTCTCTAGTCATCACGATGCTTGCATCGCGGAAACTTTATGCCGGGCGCAGGAAGCTCGGATACTCACTAGATTGCGAGCTCTGGCTTCTCAAAAATGATTGAAATCGCGATGCGATCGCAGACACCACCAAGTAACTTACGAGCCTGTCGACTTAGCGTGGTCATGGACTCCCGTACGCAAACGTGGACTGTGCCAGAAGCTACTCGCGGACTATGTTGGACGATTTGTTATAACTGAGAGTCTTCGTGATGTACATCATCGAATTGCATGCCTCACGGCCAATGGGAGAAGGTAATCTAAGACAGAAGTTACGCATGTAGCCCAACTTGAGCCATTCACTCAGCGACTTCCCAGGTGAATTCTCGCCCGGAGGGCTTCGTCTGCGACGGGAGCCATGTTACAGTGGGTTCACTACTTTGAATCAACAGCAGCGGCAACAATGACCCGAGATGAGGAAGAGAAGAAAGACGCGCAGTTCCGCCGCGCACTGGCCGTCCGTCCCCTGTAAATAAACCTCTCTTCAACCCCGTGTATGAGACGCGTAACAATATTTTTTTCTATACACAATCGTCCAAAAAATGAGTTTTGCTTTAAGTCACACTAGAGTGGTCTCCTCTCCAGAAGCGGTCTTCTGAGAACCGGTGTTTGGAACCTTAATGTATGCTCAGTTTCACAAACACAGAATACAGAATGTTTATTCATTTATTTATTTATTTATTTATTTATTTATTTATTTATTTATTTATTTATTTATTTATTTATTTATTTATTTATTTGCAATACTGCCAGTCCCTACTGAGACCATAGCAGGTGGGTACTCTGTACAGATGCTATGATTGCTCATCATACTAAGAAAACTGTATTACACAACATAATAAACAAAATACAAGTGCATACCAAAATGTCAAGTTTAACAATAAGGCCGCTTACATGACTGTTTACAGAACATACAAGTAGTACATACTGGTTTCATTACCATTGTCACTGGGTATTTAAGGAAGCTAAGAATTGTTTTCAATTTCTAATTCAAACTGAGATACGTAATACATTTATTACACTTCCTAAACACTCAGCTTAACAAACACAGACTAAACCCCAGTAAACTTACTAAACATCACACTTAGAATACGCGTGCATGTAGTGATTTCATAGGGCAACGACACCAACCTTCATGTTTCGCAAATTAACACTTCTCGTATATTGCGCAACGTTCGAGATATGAGAAAGCCTAAATAACGAATGGCTCAACATAGACGTGTTTCGTACAGTCCTAGCGATAGTATACCCGTAATTCGTGACTACTCTTACACCACCGCGCCGAGGCTCGGGACGCTATAGTCCGCTGTCACAGGGCCTTGATATGCTTTTGCAGCCATTGCAGCTGCTGAAACGGATCGTCGTAGCAACGTGCCGTGTAGTCCCCGTGGTCGACGTTCATTGCGAGCCATGCCATGTCTGAGCGAAGCGTGAAGCTGCTCGACAAGGCGGACACCTGCGCAGAGGGGCCGAGGATTGCTCGTTAAAGGATGATGTACTCGGTTTCCCGTCTCAAGACCACCATGCACGATTCTGAAATGCGCCGTAGGGGAAGCCTCCTGAAGTTCTGACTATCTGCGGTTCTTTAACGCGCGCTGGAATCGCACGTTACACGGGCCTCTACCATTTCAGTTCCATCGAAATACGATCACCGGGGCCGGGATCAAGCCCGCGACCTTTTTTAGCTCAGCAGTCGAGCACCCCAGCCACTGTTCGAGTGGCTAGGGTGCTCAACGAAACGCTGCGAGGGTTCATGATGACGTAAAGGCTGCTCCAGTTAAAGCCGTCGCATGTGTACTTAGCCCCGTATTAGCATATTTTATGAGTTATTCCTTTGTGACGGGAAGCTTCCGAAAAAGAAAAACTTGAGGTGGCCAAGGTTACACCCATTAATAAAGGTGGCAACACTATAGGGACAATATCCGTGTTGCCTGTATTCTCAAATATATATAAGAAACGTATAAATACGCGCCCAATGAAATATCTTGACAAGAATAATTTCTTATCACCGCATCAATATCAATTTCACAAAAATAGGACCACTAAAAAAACACTAACTACCACAAAAAGTCGCGCAATTGAAAACATTGAAAGTACAATGTACACGTTAGGTGTAGTCAAGAGTCCGACGGAATCCTGTCTGGTCGGGGACAAACATAGTGCAAAATAATAAAAAAACGCCGACCAAGGTGAAATACACAAAACTTAAAAAGACGTTTCGGCTCCCCACGCAGGAGCCTTGTTCACAATGACTGTGAACAGGGCTCCCGTGTGGGAAGCCGAAACGTCTTTTTAAGTTTTGTGTATTTCACCTTGGTCGGCGTTTTTTGTTATTTTGCACACGTTAGGTGTGTTTCTTGATTGCGCAAAGCATTCGATTTTGTTGACCACGAAATTTTACTGCTGAAATGAAGCCGCTAAGGAATTTGCGGAGTTGTCTCCGACTTATTTAAAAGCTGCTTGTCAATGAGATGTCAATTTATGAACATAGACAGTGAAAAGTCCGAAGAATATTCAAAGAAGAAGACTTCTGTACTTTTTTTCAGCAAATAGACAATGTTGATGTTGATGTTCCACCGAGGCGTACATGCTTGATGAAGGAAGGCAGGAAGGACCCTGGTGAAAAAATTACAACTGGTTCCAGCGGGATTCAGTCGCAACGAGTATGCGAAAACTCCCATCTGGAAGCAGCTATAGATATGCAGATGAATATATCGGCTTTATGACACATATAACGAACTTGTGAACGCATACAGTTTGATCTGCATGTGTTGTCAGCAGAACTGAAAATTTTGTCTGGCAAACAAAGCTAACAGAAAAGGAAGTTAGAAATTAAAAGGATAAAAAGAAAGCAAGGCTGATGGAAAGAAACGAACAATCGATCCCAGTATGTTCTACGCCATGCGAGTACGGTACGTGCGATTGGCTAGAGCGAGGTCACGTGGCGCCGTAAATCCGTGGCTGCGTCTGAAGTACGCGCGCTACGCTTACACATCTGGAGAATCATCACCATCGTTGTCATTTTTAGAGCATCAGCACCGCAATTTTTTCGAGCATTATCATGTCATTTATTTAGTTACGTACCTTCTAATACAGTGACCTGTGTGACACCTATATACTAGGTTTATTTACGTCGTAACAGCATATTTATAACCGCATATTTGCTTCCTCCAATGCAGAAAACATTAGCGAAAGGCAGTGAACATGCCCATAGGGAAGTACATGCTGCACAGACTGCCTTCTTTACTACCTTTTCTTTCAAGTGTTTAAGTCTTTGTTCTCTGCTCGAAACTTTCGCTAAAGCTGTCCCATCTGCGTTTGCTACGAGTGCTTGCACGCCGGACAGAAATGGTTCGTTGTCTACAAACTCACCTTGGCCTCTAAGGAGTCCTCATCTTCAAAAAGATCAACAGTCGCCCCTCGCGTTAATGAGAGGCCCACCTCAATGCCTCCGGGCAAGAGAGTCACTGTTCCCAAGGCGTCACATTCCTGCGATGAGACATTGGCAAAAATGCCCGCGATATCTATTTTTTTTACATGAGAGCTTTGTATGCCGAGTACCATGAAGTACAGAATGATGCTCTCCTGCCACAAGAAAGTGGTGTTGTTAGAACACCGCGAGAGAAACCAAATTGAAAAAAAAGGCAAACTTCGTCGTGGGTGTCCACCTCAGGAATCGATCTTCTGACGCCGCAGTTGAACCGGGGGTGGTGCCAGCGGGAATAATAATAATAATAATAATAATAATAATAATAATAGTAATAATAATAATAATAATAATAATAATAATAATAATAATAATAATAATAATAATAATAATAATAATAATAATAATAATAATAATGATGATGATAATTATTTAATTAATTAATTTTATTATTATTATTATTATTATTAATATTATTATTAATATTATTATTATTATTATTATTATTATTATTATTATTATTATTATTATTATTATTATTATTATTATTATTATTATTATTATTATTATTATTATTATTATTATTATTATTATTATTATTATAAGCCATTTTAACGCCAGTAAAATCTTAGTCAATGACGCAGCTGGCAGGCAAGCACTACATCATGGTAAAAGCAGGTCAAGTTCTTCCTTTCTATCGCTTTTTTTTTCTTTTTTCTTTATCTATTCGCCTCTCTTTGCTGGCACCTCTATCCCAGCCGATGCTACTTACCACGGAGGAAGGAAAGGTAAGGAGAGGGCATGCCCAGCCGGCGCAGGGCGTAAAAAATGTGGCGGAAATGACATCATGGCGGCCATATTCACTAGGCACAATGGCGGCGTTGCTATGGTTACGTGTTGCGCAGTGGAGTTGGTCTAGCAGTGAGCGGCCGCGGCTGGCGGCGGAATGTGTGCCTCCCCAGGTCTCGTGCTGAGCCGTGGCGGACAATACCTGTGCTCTGCGCCGCGTTATTGGTTACGCGGTGTTCTCCTGGCTGTTACATTACTCTTGACAACGTTTACAAATCTCTTTGTCCATCACGGGGTTTCAGTAGTGCGTAGAACAAGTGCATATCCATGTGTCGTGTGGCGGATGACGCGGATGAAGCAGTTAGTATTCAGCGAAATTGCATTGGGCACCATGACGAAGCTGAATGACGACGAACGCCTTGCAGGTCAGTGACGGTTGAGCAGTGCTCCTGCTTGTGACAACGGACGACGCTGTTGAGCCCAGCAAGACGCCGTGAGGACTATGTGCACATACGTAGTTTCGTGTTGTGTGTGTGCAGTAACAACTTGCATGTGCGTATTAAAACACCTTTTCTGTTCCGCTTGGTACACTCTCCACCACCATTGCATGTAATCTCAACGTAACAGCAACCGCGTTCAACTGTCACTAGCACCATGCTCAAAGTCACCACGGTTGCAGAATGCTGACGCCGGTGAGTTTCATGCGGAACACGGACACAGTGGCAGGGCGCTGCGTCGGCCGCGTGGCGGAATGCAACCGTAGAAGGCGCACGACCGATCGTGTTGTCTGTACAGTTGCTGAATTAATGACGTGAAAGCACTCGCCGTTGTCAGTGCATCTAGCGCGCGTTCTCTCGTAGTTGCTTCGTTGTCGGCGAGCTGTTACTCCCTGATATTATTCTGACGAAGCGATTTCGCTGAAGGTGTCCCGCTGGCTCTGAGTGATGAGCCCAGTTCTATTAGTTTCGGATCGTCACGACACACGCACTGCGCAGCCCACGTGCTTTCCGAGCCGGAGAGGGAGTCGCGCCTTCTGCTTCGCATTCATATGTAAACAAGAGAGGAGAATTTGACTAGTCAATATGGCCGACTTCCGCCTTCATCGCGGCTTCACAACGAGTGACGTCAGGGCCTCTCCTTACCTTTCCTTCCTCCGTGCTACACACGCTGTTTTACCGTGCAGCCTATGATGTACCCTCTCCCACCCTCCTTTTTATTTCTCCTCTTCAGCTTCACTTCTCTTTTCCGTATACTAGCAAAACTATAATACACAAGTCCATCCTTTCCCTTTCTGCTTTCATAATCCCCGACCTTCGACTACTCACTTCTTCTGAACCCACTTTTCTGCATCCCCCACCTCCTGTTGTGCTATACTACGCATGGCTATGGTATGGCAGGAGCTGCTTGGAACGTACCCACTTTATAAAGTGGCTGACTGAGCTAGCTGGCTGTGTATCATCATTATCTTCTTCATCATCATTATCATCATCATTATCATCATTGTCAGCCATTGTAGGTTTACTGCAGGGCAAAGGCCTCTCCCATGTTCCACCAGTCAACTCGGTCCTGTGCTCTGCTGCCACTTTATACCCGCAAACTTCCTAATCTCATCTGCCTGTCTCCCCTTCACTCGCTTGCCTTCTCTTATAATCCAGTCTGGAATCGTTAGGGACCAGTGCTCATCTTTCCTTCGTGCCACGGGCCATGCTCATGACCATTTCTATTTGATTTCTAATATGATTCTCTCGATTTCGGCTAACATCCGTTTGTTCCCTGGCACAATATGCTCTCTCATTGTCCATAAAGGTTACACCTATCCCTTTCCTTCCTATCGCTCTCTGCGTCGTCGTCAAGTTTACTTGAACTCTCTTTGAAATCCCCCTGGTTTCTGCACTGTAGCTGAGCACTGGTAAGATGCAGCAGAGATCGCTCTAGCAGCAGTTATATACCTCCCTCTTGGGGGGTATTGGGAATCTACCAGTCACAATTCCAGAGTGCTTGCCGACTGTGCTCCACCCCATTTTTATTTTTCTAATTATTCAATCTCGCGGTACGGCTCCCCGGTTATTACCTGTCCTAAGTAGACGTAGTATTCAACAACTTCCAGTGCAATATTACCTATCTCGAAGCGCTGTTCTCATCCGAGGTGGTTGTATATTACGTCTGTTTTCTGCAGATTCGTTTTATGACCTACCATTCTGCTCTCATTGTCTAATTCAGTAATCATGAGTTGCAATTCATTCCCTAACATACTTAGCAATGCAATGGCTGTGCATACTTAAGGTTAACAACACGAAAATAAGACACGGGCGGAAAGGAAAAAGATGGGACAAGCGCTCACTTCCAACTGAAATGTTATTGACAAGGCTATTATATGTACCCGAGGGAACAAAAAAAGCAGTGAAAAACATGACAGAAGCAAAGATACGAAATAACATCCCCAATCACTAATCCTGCTACGCCGAACCTCGCCCCCCCTCCACTTAAAAAAAAACAGAGCTCTTTTTCTCACAGAGCAACTGATGGCTTGCTTACGCACGCACTCTTTTCAAGTACCATCTAAGCCAGCTCACAGCTTGTCCAGTCTTTTTTTCCTGTCAGCCGTGTGTCATTTTCGCGCTGTTAACCTTGAGTGCCCGCTTTGTCTGGCATTTGGCCAACCGAATTTCCTGCGAGCTTAAGGAGTTCCGCGGTTCGTATCACTTGCTACATCATGACAGCGGGCAACAACAACAACAAAAAGGTCTTCCATACTCGCCGTCATGACTACGAGTGGTGCTGGTTAAAAATCCAAGCTTCATACCTACAGAAGCACCCAATACAGTGAATGGCACGGTCACCGCCAACTCTATTGGTAATACATCGGGCGGGTTATCCGTAACAAATAGATTGGTTAGCAGCAGGCGGTTCCCATTCAGGTGTCTTCAGCGAATAAAAGCAACACTTCAAGCTGCCCTTGATCTCATTCCAACAAAACGGTAAACACGAAGACCGCGCAAGCTATACGTGACACAATAAGCGTGAATCAAGTATAACTCACCCTCGCGCCTGCATCAGTGACGTACAAGAGTCGGCAGTGGTCGTAGATTGCCATTTCAGGATCCGTTTTGGTCTCGTTCAGAAAGTATATCAGGGTGGCCATTTCGAAAGACAGGCCCAGCTGGGTCCTGGAGTTTCCGTACCGGGCGGCCTCCGACACAAGCGTCGCGTGGTCATTCTGCGCGGAAATCAGCGGCGCGTCGCAGTTGTATTCCCCGGACAAGTCTGACAACTATGAGCTTATTCTAGGCGCAAACTCTAAGTTCGTCATGTCTCTATACAAATAGTTTTCGTGACTGTAGGCAAAGCAAACTGCCGATGGTGGCTTCAATGACAAAACTATTGTATGAACCCGTGGCAAGATAGACGTGCCAAGGGGAAACTTGATTTCTTAGTTGGTTTCATTATTAAAAAAACAAAACGTAATGCTAGAACTTGACCTATACAATTAACAATTTTTTTCTGTATATTTCAGGTATACATAGTTCATTTTTTGTTGAAGCGCCACGTGATCTAATTTACAGCTCAAATGGCGTGGTGCTCGCATTTCTATGGAGGTGAAATTCTAGAGGACCATGTACTGTGTGGTGTTAGGTCACGTCAACGGACACCAAATAATCGAAACTTCCGTAGCCCTACCCAACGGCATGTCTCACAATCCCATCGTGGTTATGAGACGTAAAACCATAGGCATTATCCAATTGCACCTCAATGTTTTTCCTAACGTTCGAGCAATAAGTACGCACGTGAAATTAGGTGCAGTTGTGCATGTCATCCAGGTGAAGTTTCAAAGCAGAGGGGCCTGACAAAGTGGGCCCATCTGTTCGAGCATAACTTCTAATAATCACTTTCTCCGCTAAATGACGGCTGGCACGACTTGTTAGCCACCATCATGATTACTCTCCGATTACTATTGTCGGAGAATAAATCGCCAGCAACAGTGCCCTGAAATTTCAAAGGCTACGATTTGCAGTCGAAGACACATCACGGCTGTCCTGTTAATTTTTTTAACTGCCAAACTGCATCAATATCGGCATTCCACAGCAGCACACATGCAGGCAGGCATGTAGAGTGGCTAAATCAAATTCATGCGTGCCTGCATGTGAAGCCAAAACCTTGTGGCGTAACAGCTTTGTCAAGCAACCCTACAGCATGTCATTTAATTCATAAAGGAACACCCTGCGAAACAGCAAGCTTGCCACAATAGGGGAGAGTCCGAAGTTTTGGAACAGTTGGAGCAAAGAGACAGCATATTTATTTCTTCTGCAGTTCCTTCAAAGGCGTTAGCCAACGACTCATACAAAAGCACTGACAGACCAACTGCACGAATGTAATGGCAGGCAGCTTTGGCAAATGGAGCTTTCTGTGACTCTGAGTCACTTTTTTCACATGACAACAGTAACTTTCTGCTATAACAACCATAATACTCTCGGATTACAACTGTTTTGTGGATAGTAATACTAAATTTCCTCCAAAAACACGCATTAGCTTTGTACTTTTTTCAAAAAAAATGTTTAGGTATTGTGCTTGATCTTTTGCTCTGAATGTTGTTTGCTTTGGAAAATGTAGTTTCACAGAAAGTTGAGTTGAGGGAGGCACGGGGCACTGTCTCATTCTCCTCTATATTACTGCCACACAGTGTTACATAGCGTAAAAAAAGGGGAAAGAAAACAAAAGTCGTTTCATGTACATTGGGGAGCATACGATTGAACAAGAATTCACAGATGTTAGCATGAAAGTCTTAAAGAAGAAGCGCAGTACAGTCAAGATTCCCGCTACAGCCCATCCAAGAAAGAAATGGTATTTGCTGCAAGATTGCTGTTGTGCAAGTGAATACAACGCACTTGCCATTGCTTTTGATAAGTCTAGCAACATGTCAGGTTTTTTTTTGATAATGACTCGCATGACATTTTTGAAATCAATTGGCCGAATGAATACATTCAAGCGACAAAAGGAATGTTTTTCTTTAAAAGGCCCCCTCACTAGATTTGACAATATTGCTCTGACAAGTGCAATGCATACACTGGGTGTTCACGATAAGGTGTTCCGAAATTCACATTGCTGTGCACCACGGAAATGGGTCAAATTTCAAGCTTAACGCTGCTTTCCTTTTATCTCCTGTATGTGAGCCCAGAAAATAAGATGATGATGTACACGATGGAATTTCTCTACATAGGTGGTAGTCCTGTGACATCGCTCCTTCACATAGACTGTGCTCTGACGTCACCAACAGTTCCAACCCGCATGAGTCACAAAAAGTGCCATAATTTTTTGGCACATAATGCAGTTTATGTAATTTGTTGCTCGAATAGACAAAAACTTCAGAGCAATAATAAAAGACACAAAGTGAATGTGTGCATTTTCTTTTTTAAGTTTTCTGCAAATCACAGCCATATTCGAGACTAATATACCTCCGTTTTTCACACATCATGATCTCATGTTTCTCGCATCGTGCAGAGGCCATCTGTTACAAAAAAACAAATTTTCTACCGCGTTCCAGTGTTCACTGGGCTCATTTATTCTCCGGCTTCTAACTGAATGTTCATACGCCACAGCATTTGTCTCGCGTCTGTACCAAAATTGCACCTTTCATGCTCAGCATACGTTGAAAGCCAAATGAACGCCGCAGCGTATTCAGCATAGCCTGCAGAGACGAAGCGCACATAACGTCGCCACAACACTGCTCGTGTCTCAGGAGCTTGGGCTAACTCGGGCGCATCATGCGCTCGTGGCACTGTGTGCACATGACGTGTTCATATGTATGCGTCATGTGATCCTCTCGCTCGAATGTCAAGGAGGGCAGGGAAGAGATTTCGCTTGCAAAAGCTACACGGGGCAAGTAACAAGGATTTCATGCTAGCCTTTTCGCATCATGGTTTCGCGCCGTCTCAAAACATTGGTTTTCTCAGCTTCTAATGGATTGATTAGAAATATTTCTGTGGCATAACGCTTTTTATAGGGCGCGCATTAACTTTCTGTGTCTAACTAAAATTTGTTTTGTCACTTGGTGAGGGGCCTTCGAAAACATTTGGCGTTAGTTACATTGATAGAGCCAAGAGCAGTAATAACCTGTCAGCGTCAGTGCACAGTTGCTGGGGAAAAAAAATAGAGGACCTTTCAATTCTACTTTCCCTCTTAAAAAGATATGGAGACTACCGAATACAGACATTGGGATCAAGTTGACAGCGCCAAAAACTATCAGTGCAGCGAAATTTGTGCAACCTTGTTTCATGTTAAGCTATACATAATGGTCCCTGTAGACGCTCGGACAATTGTGTTATATGGGTCCCACTCCTTTGAAGTCATGCCCCACTCCACCCCAAGAGGTGGGTGGGATGGGACAGATGTTAGCAATCCCACACAATTTTCATACAGCACCACCAGGAACCGAAGAAACCGGGCTATCTCAGATGTTTTGCCGCTTATTTAGACCTGTATTATCATCAATCAGACACTCTTCTGTGTTCATGATCAAAACAAAAAATATAATTCTGAAAAGGGTCCGATCTTCCAGGCCCTCTCCTTTGCTATATTTTCTGTGAGATCTTTTTTGTTTTATTGGCTGTCTGGTACGGCGAAGATGACACTACCAATACAAAGGAAGTCACAGACTTCGAAACCTACACATAATCAAGGAAGCCGGGAAGACAAGACTGGACAACATTAAACATCATCCAATAGTTTGACATACTTAGCTTTTGCTTTCATCAATAGATTAAAAATAAAACATGGTACCTAGTAGATTGCTGCAGAGCCTCTTGAGCAATTGGAAGCTAGTTGAATGCTTAAATTTTTCCGACATCAAAGCAGGGCTAATGTTGCAGCATATATGAGACTCAAGATCAGCAACCTCTATATCACTAGAACAATGACAGCAAGTGCCGACGCTCTGAACTTACAAGCGGGCTACACTGATTTCACCTGCAACAGCTGTTGGTGCAATTTTTTTCAAAGCAAAACAATGTGGTGTCAAAGCCTGCATGCGATGAAAGCGGCAGTGTCGATGCAGCATCTCAAAATGCGTCAATATCCATCAAAACAAAAAAAAATGTCACAGAATATCCATGGAGTGAATGATGAGTGGCGCGAAGTGTCCGTCCATTTGTTTGCGCAGACGCTTCACCCCATTCATCATCATTCAGACCGTGGATATGCTGTGAATTTCTTAGTATAACAGCGTCATCTATCCTCTTTAATAGTCAACTATACCGAAACCACTAATGCCATCCAGTGATATTATTTCCAAGGACATATACACACTGCTATCTAATGAGCAATTCTTAAAACCAACTTGAAGTGGCTACTACTACAACATACTATTACTAGGAATCGACCCACACCTTAAGGAGCTTCACCCCTAAAACAAGCTTGCATTGCTGCGAAATAAAGTTTAGTGCTGCAGCGGGCATGCCTTCCTGGGTCCAAGCATAACCACATAATAGACAATCATTACTTGGTCTTTCTGTAAACAAAACGGCAGTGCCGAAAAACAAAGTTTGCTGATAACTACAAAACGACTGTAACTACAAAAGCAGCGATGGCGTAGTGGTTAGAGCATCCGCCTAGCATACAAAAGCTCCGTCGTTCAAATCCCGGTGCTGAGCAGTTCCCAATCGGATAAAAAAAATCCGCGTGGTGATAGAACTGCATTACGAGGCCTGGGGTGCGGCCTCACCGGTAACCACTGCCGGGAACGCAATCCCTCACCTGAGAGGGATTGGCCACCCTGGTGCAGTATCTGGCCACTACCTCTCACATGCATACGTCAAAAAACTCACGGCACACAGTCCCCAGTAGCTGCGAAGCAAGTGACCACGGCGGCGGTCAGATCTGCAAGGCAGCAGAGGGTGCTAAGAATCTCTGGATCTGGACAGGCCGCCATTGGAACCTGAACTTGGCAACGTTTAACGCTAGAACCTTATCTAGTGAGGGAAGTCTAGCTGTACTATTCGAGGAGTTAGAGGGTGTTAAATGGATATAATAGGGCTCAGTGAGGTTAGGAGGACAGATGAGGCCTATACGGTGCTACAGAATGGGCACGTCCTTTGCTATCGGGGCTTCGCTGACAGAAGAGAACTGGGAGTTGGGTTCCTAATTCACAGAAACATAGCTGGAAACATAGAGGAATCCTGTAGCATTAATGAAAGGGGGGTAGGTATCGTAATTAAACTGAATAAGAGATACCAGATGAAGGTGGTACAGACTTACGCGCCTACATCCAGCCATGATGACGCTTCAGTTGAAAGCTTCTATGAAGACGTCGAATCGGCAATGAGTAAGGTAAAAACACAGTATACTATACTGATGGGCGACTTTAATTCAAAAGCAAGGAAAAAGCAGGTTGGAGACCAGGCAGTAGAAGATTATGGCATCGGTACTAGAAACGCCAGAGGAGAGCTACTAGTAGAATTCGCAGAACGCAATAGTTTACGGATTTTGAATACCTTCTACTGAAAACGAGGAAACACCAAGTGGACATGGAGGAGCCCTAATGGCGAAAATAAGAACAAAATAGACTTTATAATGAGTGCACGCCCAGGCATCGTGCAGGATGTGGAAGTGGTTGGCAAGGTACGATGCAGTGCCCATAGAATGGTATGGTTTCGAATTCGCCTAGACTTGAGAAAGGAACAAAAGAAACTGATACGCAAGAAGCCAATCAATGAGCTAGCACTGAGAGGGAAAGTACAGGAATTCAGAATCTCGCTTCAGAAGAGGTACTCGGCTCTTAGTGAGGAAACCAACCTTAGCATAGATACAATGAATGATAATATGATGAGTGTCATTACGGAGTGTGCAGTGGAAGTTGGAGGCAGGGTAGTTAGACAGGACACTGGCAAGCTTTCCCAGGAAACGAATAATCTCATTAAGAAGCGTCAAATCATGAAAGTCTCAAGTACAACAGACAAGATAGAACTGGCAGAGCTTTCGAAGTTGATTAATAGGCATAAGGTATGCGATGTAAGAAGGTATAACATGGAGAGAATGGAACACGCTCTGAAAAACGGAGGAAGTGTCACAGCCTTGAAGAGGAAACTTGGGATAGGCAAAAGTCGGATGTATGCACAAAGGGACAAAGAAGGCAAAATTACTACGAATATGGATAGGATAGTTAAAATAGCGGAGGAGTTTTACAGAGATCTGTACAGTAGCTGGGGCAACCACGACTTTAATACTATAAGAACTAGCAGTAACCCAGATGACACCCCACCAGTAATGATAGAAGAAGTCAGAAAAGCTTTGGAGAGCATGTAAAGAGGCAAAGCTGCTGGTGAGGATCAGGTAACATCAGATCTGCTGAAAGATGGAGGACAGATTGTGTTATAAAAACAAGCCACCCTGTTTATGAGGTGTCTCCTGACGGGAGGAGTTCCAGAGTCTTGGAAGAACGCTAACATCATTTTAATACATAAGAAAGGAGATGACAAGGACTTGAAGAATTACAGGCCAATTAGCTTGCTCTCTGTAGTATACAAGCTATTTACAAAGGTAATTGCTAACAGAGTAAAGAAAACATTAGAATTCAATCAACCAAAGGAACAAGCAGGATTTCGAACAGGCTACTCAACAATCGACCACGATCATACTATCAATCAGGTAATAGAGAAATGCTCAGAATATAACCAACCACTATACATAGCCTTCATAGATTACGAGAAGGCGTTTGATTCAGTAGAAATATCAGCCGTCATGCAGGCACTGCGGAATCAGGGCGTCGATGAAGTATATAAAAACATTCTGGAAGAAATCTACAGGGGATCAACTGCTACCATAGTGTTTCATAAAGAAAGCAACAGAATACCAATCAAGAAGGGTGTAAGGCAGGGGGACACAATCTCCCCAATGCTATTTACCGCTTGCTTAAAGGAGGTTTTCAGAAGCCTAGAATGGGAACAGTTAGGGATAAGAGTTAATGGAGAGTACCTTAGTAACCTGCGCTTTGCCGATGACATTGCATTGCTGAGTAACTCAGGGGACGAATTGCAACTCATGATTACGGAGTTAGACAAGAAGAGCAGAAAGGTAGGTCTTAAAATGAATCTGCCGAAAACGAAAGTAATCTACAACTACCTCGGAAAAGAGCAGCGCTTCGAGATATGTAATAGTGCACTTCAAGTTGTAAAAGACTTTGTCTACTTAGGGCAGGTAATAACCGCGGAGCCAAACCACGAGATTGAAGTAACTAGAAGAATAAGAATGGGGTGGAGCACATTTGGCAAGCACTCTCAAATTATGACAGGTAGATTGCCACTATCCCTTAAGAGGAAGGTATATAACAGCTGTATCTTGCCGGTACTTAGCCTCGGAGCAGAAACCTGGAGACTTGCAAAGAGGGTTCAGCTTAAGTTGAGGACGATGCAGCGAGCAATGGAAAGAAAAATGGTAGGTGTAACCTTAAGAGACAAGAAGAGAGCAGAGTGGATTAGCAAACAAATGGCGGTTTAGGATATCATAGCTGAAATCAAGAAGAAGAAATGGACATGGGCCGGGCATGTAGCGCGTAGACAGGATAATCGCTGGTCGTTAAGGGTAACTAACTGGATTCCCAGAGAAGGAAAGCGGGTTAGAGGGAGACCGAAGGTTAGGTGGGCAGATGAGAATAAGAAGTTTGCGGTTATAAATTGACAGCAGCAAGCACAGGACCGGGATAACTGGCGGAACATGGGAGAGGCCTTTGTCCTGCAGCGGACGTAGTCAGGCTGATGATGATGATGATGATGATGATGATGATGATGATGATGATGATGATGATGATGATGAAAAAATTAAAGGTTTATCAATTTTTTTTGTAGTATTTGCAAGCGTGAGTGGCTTGGAAACATTTTTAGCGCATAGGATACTTCCCGCGTGGTAAATGTTCATTACTCAGATGTTCATACACAGCGCAATATTACCGGCTACATATGCAAACATGGAGAGTTTCTGCACATTTTCTGGGCGCGTATATGTCATAAAAGTAGCAGTGTTATTATTGCACTTCCAACATCTTATACAAGTAACGTTGAAAAAGGAAGAATCGTAACTTGGGAACAAGAACAATTGGAACAAGTAATTTTTTGTTTATTATGTACAGAAATTTAGGTAGTGAAACAAGAAAGGATATAGTAGAATAAGTTTTCTCACAAACATCACTCTAACGACATTCTGTGTTTTCGGAAGTCTCCCGCTTGACAAAACAATATTTTCTTTTTGAAATATTGTAGCGATTATCTCTTTTAATGCAATACATGGGTGCGATTTACTTCTGGAACGCATTTGAAACGGTCGTCAATATGACTGGAGCAATTTGCGTGGAATGATACCTCTTCTACAGAATTTGTATCTCACCGCGGACACAACAGATTCATGTGGTTTCAAATATGCGCATCCTCTGTAAAAACGTATGTATCCCAGTGTTTTAAGGTGCTTCATTGATTTCAAGTCGTGGGGAGCTTGGCTCTGATAAGGAAATCGGTTTACCTAATACGTTTATCTCTTTGTGACAATTACGCTGTTGCGTGACAGCATCACAGGTGGGTAGTTTTCTTTTTAAGTGAGTGTACAAATGTTCATGCATTTATATGGGAAACGATTCTGCATGCTGTGTCCTGTGACACTGTGATGACAAATTTCATCAACGGGGATATTACCGTGAAGGAACAGGCAAGTTTATTGAACACTGGTGTTTTGTTTTAGAACAAAAGGAGAAAGGTTGCATTTTTCTGCGGGCAAGTCCTAAGCCGTCCCGCTACAAAGGGAACAAACGGAAGTCTTATTGTACATGTAACTTTCACGGAAGCAAGAAAAACAAAGAAAACACGTAAAAACACTACATACATTTGACAAAAGAACACTAAATTATTTATTCATCTGTTTTTTTCTGAACGTACACAAATGAAACAAACAATAAACTGCATAGAGCTACCCTGATACGTGACCCAGCTGTGTCGAGAAAATTTTAGTGTGTGTGTGTTCAGAAAAAGCTGCTAACGATTTAGAGTACTTGGTACTGGGAGAGCAAAAAGCCGTCCCGTGGGCCTAACATTTCACGAGGTTGCGTCGGGAAATATTACAAACCGTGTGAATGGTGGCCATAACAGAAAGTTCGGTACCCGTTTAGAAAAAAAGAGTTTACTGATTTTGAGTACTTTATACTTGGCTATGGGAGGGCAGTGAGCCGTCCCCGTGTTCAAACGGGACGTTCAAAAGCGGTTAACGATTTCGAGTACGCAGCATAGAGTAACATAGTAAACATACTATGTTACTCTCTGTACGCAGTACTCTACTATGTTAGAGCGTAAAGCCGTCTTTGGCCTGGCTATGGAACAGGACCAAACACAGAGGGTCGGGGGAACTGGACCCTTACAGAAATTCTTCATTCAGAAACAATGTTCGATGACTTTGAGTACGATGTGCTTTACCTTTAATTTTACTGTGCAGATCCATGAAAGTCATGCTGGTTTCAGCTTGAATCTAGAATATCCTGGCGGAATTTCCGCCGGTTTTGATAAAAATTTCTGAGCCAAAAGCTATCTTTTCCATCAAGACAAACAATTTTTATTTGATCCTAAACCTACTTAAAGTTGTGGAAAGCAAGAGCACAAACATTGAGCACGCTCTGATTGTCACGTCTGTCTTGCAGGAGGTCAACTTAAGGCAGCTTTACTGCAGCTTTAAATTTTATTCTCATACTCGCAAATAAAGTTGTTTCCCTCTCTCTCTCTCTCTCGCTCATATCACACATACTCGCACCTCTGGAACGGTGCCAGCTGTGGCCTGTCCCCCTGAGTGAAGTGAAATGAACTCTATTTGGTCGTAGAGAACTGGTCAGGCACCCTCCAAAGAGGTGTCCGCCGCAGTTGCTGGCCGCGTCCATGCCGGGACTGAAGACCGTGGCCTACCGCCCGTTCCCAGGCCTCCTGGACTGCCGAGTATTGTACTGAGAGTTCTGGGCTTTTAAGAGCCCTCTCCCAGTCTTCTTCTGTGCTGAACTTTGCGCCATGTAACGCCTGGTACTGCCAGAGCATGTGAGCGAGTGTGCAGTTATGTGCCTCACAATTAAGGAATCCTGGAGTTATGCCATCAGCAAAGTGGCTGAATATGCTACGAGAAGGGAATGAATCTGCCTGTAGCATCCGAAGAACCGACGACTGCGGCCGAGTGAGCTTGGAATGCGGAAGCGGGTACCTCCGCCTAGACAACTGATAATGGGACGTCACTTCGTTAAAGGTGCCAAATGGATCTTTAAAGTTATCCGCGATCCCACCTCCGTACCCGCCCGTACCGCCACGGCACGTGATTTCTCGCGCACGGTTACGGGCAAGTTCGCTGGCGTTGGGAAGAGTCGGATACACCTCTGAGCCCATATGGTCCGGAAACTAGGTGATTGTGTGGTGGCCACCCCTGGAATTTAGAATAGCAGGGCCTGTCCGCCTGACATTCTCTCGGCAATCAAATAATGGCATAGCAACAGTGGCACCACCACAGCTGTGGCTTCTACCTCACGTCTCTTTGATTTGGCTGCACCGGCGGCACCAGTTCAACGGGTGCCGCACCTTTCTCCTCGATTTACTGGTGCCGCGCGCGCTCTGCACTGGCTTCCTCGTTTTGTCGCCGTACAAGCGTAGTGCTGCACGAGTTCTCTGCCGGCCTGCACTTGCTCAAAAAAAAAGGCGCTGAGAGGTGCAGCATCGCGTGCGCCCTTTTCTCGTCCCAAGCTTGGAGCAGACGACACTGCGTGTTTTTCAGGGCATGCTTGCGAACAGTTGAGTCAAGCTCATGCCACCGACCGGTGATATTAGCCGTATCTTATCGGCAGCTATTAGGACAGATTTCTTACGTCTCATGAGCAGAAAAATTCACCGTGGTTGGCTGTAGTAAGAATAGTAGAAAAAAAAAGAGTTACGAAAGCGTGAAGCCGGTGTGGTAGGAAACCTTCAAAAAGACTGTTTTAAAATATGTATTCAAGGGAGCTTGCTCACGTATGAAGAGTAGCGGCTCTGTTGGTCAAAGAACCCCTGGAATTTTTTGCTTTTTCTTGCTCTATGGTATGGCGCACGCACTTGAATAGAAGTAGCACGGTGTTGAATACTAAACCGCTAAATCGACGTTCTGGACAGTTTGAACAGTCTCTTGAAATCATATTCATGGAACCATCCGACAGCGTTTTTGTACCTGAGAACATGACTGACATTTTCACGTACAAAGAGCAAAGGATCAACACAAATCCCGTCAACACCTCCTAGGGATCGTCATTGTCGGAATCATGGACGCTGTCGAGACGCCCATCGCGGCAGTGTTTTTGAAAACAACACCATCGATGCACGCCGCGTTGGCTATTCGACGAACTCTACCTGCACTTGCATCTTCGTTTTGGCAGTAGCCGCCGCGCTGTAGTGTCGTGGCAGCACCTGCACGTACATGCTGAACCACTGCTGCGCACCCACAGCACGGCTGTGGCACTTTTCAGAACTAGCGCAGGCAGTACAAGCCAAATGAAAGAGACCTCCCGTATTCTCTCACAGCAATCATCTGACTGCTTCGAGGGTTCAATTTTTCTTCATCTTAAAGAGAGGACAAATAACGGAGGGGACAATAGGAGGTAGAACGTCTCATCACGGGTTATAGCGCGAGAACAGAATGAATACACAGAGACAAGAAGGACACGAAGGACACCTTCTTGTCTAAGTGTTCGTTCTGTTCTCGCGCTATAAATGCCATCCTGTCATACCAACTAGCCCAAGCAGCTACACTAAGTCACATCACAGCTCTATGAGCAGCTGCCCCTGCTGTCGTGCGGAGCACCTTAGGCACTCAGGCTGTCCGTGTCTTCTGTCGTAGTAGCCCCTAAAGGTGTTTCTTGTCATCGTCCGTCCACCAGTGCCAGTGGCCACTTCCGCTTACAATAAGTGGGCGCATGCTTCTTTTTTTGGCAGAGCCGCTTGCAAAATTTGCCAGTCGTTTGTCACGTTTTCTTGGGCTCACTTGCATTTTTCGAGCTAATATAGTTATTTGAGGGATCACTGTGCTCGCCAATAACACCTTCGTCAGTGACCTTGGGTACTTGAGTGTTAAAGTCTAACACACGGAGAGGAATCAACAAGTAACCTTCGTCATGCATTGGTAAACGCGCATTCAACAGAATTGAGTCTATTCTAGACACAACGCTAAATGTATAAATGTGCGTTTTCGTTCAAAAATTCGCAGATTTTTGTTATGCAAAGTAATTAAAGTGATTCTTTTTAGCTTGCATATGCATTCGATTGACAGTTTTAGGACCGAAGCTGCTTAAAGAGCCCCCAAAATGTGTTTTTTTTTGTTTTTTTTAGGGGCGAAGCTCTTTAGAACGGCACCCGTTCGTCCCTCGTAGTAGTGCGTGACAAGTGTTACGTTTTGACCTGCAAGGTGGTGCCGGTGAGAGATTTCTCTTGTGCGTTGTTGAACAATAAAAAATTCGCAGCGTGCGCGTTCACTAAAAGCCGAATTCTCCCGTCTCTCATTCCCCATTAGCAGCCATTGGCATGTACATTGAACACTACCTGACAAGAAAGGGTTCTTACGTTATACCAGCAGGGCATAACCTCCTTGCTTTTAGAAAGGTTTAGCGATCGTTGGGTTGCAGTGCCATCAATACAGTGAACTAGCATATACCTTGAACTGGAGGTGGTTAAAGGTGGGAAGTAGACACGAAGCGCAAGCCGTAAGAAAGTGTGCGTGTGCCACCTGTCGTTTAGTCCTTGGAATGTCCGCTGGATGGGGGTGCTTCTATATGCGGAATATCTTATGAAAAGATGCGAAATAGTGGTACTTGGAGTGTTGACTAGATGGATGAACGGACACACAGACAGATGCATGGACAGACGCGCGGATGGCTGTACGGACGGATGTACGCATGGATGGACGCAGGAACGGACGCATGGACGTGCAGACGCACGAACAGACGCACGCATGGACGGGCGGATGGACGCACAGATGGTCACACAGACGGACGCATGGACGGACGGAAGCAAGAACGAATAGGCGGATGGACACTTTGCCCCACTTTCCATCATTCACCCTGTGGATATGCTGCGATTTTTTTCCCATTTCGGTTTCGATTAAACCACTTATGGAGATAATCATTGGCACTATATTTCAATAGAAGCAGTCATTATTAACGGAGCTACGAGTACTAATAAGTGCCCTTTTCCTCCTCTCCGCCTTTCACCCTCAACTGCCCTGAACTGGAGTGTACTGCTAGTACAGTGTACATGAACTCTTCCTTCGAGCACTCGGGGCTAAGCTCCGCCTTCACGGCGCCTGCGTCACGATGTGGCTGAGACTGCATACGCGTCAATCCCGCCGTCAATCCGATGCTGGAAGTCTGTGCTGCGCGTTTCACAGTCAATCAGGTCAGCTGGAAACAATGACGTCGGTGGGGCAGAGCGTGTCGCTTGGTGTATGGGTGTTGAAAACGCGTTCGGCCAAGTCGCAGTGATCTGCAGCAATCTGGAACGATTCACAGCTTTAAAGCGTTGTAACGAATTACACTGTTAACGCAGAGAGTTCAAATCGTTCTCTAAATTACCCTTCAAACTTGGTCTACCGGTCCAATGTGTTTTGCAAAAAATCGTCAAAATCTTTTCAGGGTCTCTTTAAAGCGTAGGCTTGCCCACCATAGTTGTCTGTCGTAGCCACCGCCCCCCCCCCTGCATAATTACACAAGCTTCTCACTAGATGGTGCTCGCATCGCTAGTACTCGAGTCGATCACTAGATGGCGCGGAGGCGTGTGTGACATACATGGGAAGTAGGAAGGCTGCAGTCAACAATAGATTATGCACAGATGTCACATAGGGTGTATGATATGCTCTGGAGAATGCACATATATGAATGCGGCTCCGGAAGTTTGGGTAGTGATCACAACGTATCAATATAGGTTTTGGAAGAGCAGTGGAAGGGCAAAGGAGACAAGAAGAGAAGCTGCAGATAAATTTTTATTCACAAATGCAATTAGAAATAGCTAATAATGAAATTGAGGAAGTAATCGCTGAGGATAATAAAACAGTGAGGACGTACACGAATACACTTAGATTGTTTCAGCTAGAGCTTGCTAAGGCACGCGACAAGTCACCCCAGAAAAGGAGACGCGAACCCAAGATTTGGTAGGATAAGGAAGTTAAGAGAGTCTAGCAAAACGTCAGGAAGCCTCTAGGGAACAGAGACGTGCTAAGCAGCGGGGTGAACCAACAGATGATGTTGAAAGAAAATGGGACATCTTTCTCAACTGTAGAAGGGAAGCATCCCTTCTGATCAATGAAAAAAATAGAAGAAAGGGGGCTCAGTGACTGGAACCTGCAAGTACATGATGATATAAAAGCAGCTAAGAAATTTGGAACCATCTAAACTTTTTTAAGAAATGAGACAGGCTTAGAGCAGAGGTTTATAACACAGCTCAAGGTGTTAGAATTGAAGGGGACGAAGCTATTGAATATATAAGAACAAGGGTGAAAGCAAATTTTTAACAAAGGTGTGTCCTATGCCCCTTAATAGACAAGGATGGATCAAGTGGCGCAGTAGCTCCATTTTCACAACGAGAGTGGGAAAGGGCTGAGAAGAGGGTTCCCAGTAGTACATCAACAGGCCCGGATGGCATCCCAATTATGCTGATAAAGGCATTTGGTCCCAAATCTAAGCAGACTTTGAGAGAGGCCGTGATCAAAACAATAAGCGATGGTAAAGTTACCGAGGGATGGAAACTTAGCTCGATGAGCATGATCTATAAAGGAAAGGGAATAAAGCTGACATAAACCACTACTGTCCTATAACGGTGACATCAGTGGTCTACAGGCTGGTGATGCAAGTTATAAAGGAAAGACTGCTGGTACGGATAGAGGATGAGGGGGTGCTGGAGGAACTCGAGAATGGGTTTCGGAAGCACAGTAGGTTGCAAGGCAATCTGTTCTCACTGATGCAGTGCATCAGTGGGAACAGATTGTTCCCACTGATTTCGATGCACTGACGCAGTGCGTCGAAATAGCAAAAAAGGAACACAGGCCCCTGTGACTAGCATTTTCGGATATCAAGGGAGCGTACGATAGCGTGGTTCAAGATGGCTTGTGGGGAATACTGGACCCACTAGGTGTGGAAGATGGAGCCACTAATCTTTTAAACGAAATCTCTAAAAGTAACAAGGTATATATAAAATGGTAAAAACAGGTATCTAAGCCAGCTGAGATAAAACGGAGGCTTATGAAGGGGCGTCTGTCCTCTGTCAACCTTGTTATTCATGATGTATATGCAAGGACAAGAGGCCAAATTAGAGGGGATTGGACTTGTCTTCGACCTCTCTTTCATCGAACAAGGAAAACTCATTGAACAGGCACCACCAGCATTTATGTACGCAGATGACATAGTGCTAATGGCCAACAACAAGGAAGATTTGCAGAGATCGATGGACATCTGCGGTAATGAAAGAGATAGGTTAGATTTCAGTAAGAAAAAATCAGCAGTCATGATTTTAATGATAACGAATGTAGTGAGCTTACGATACAGGAGTTCACGAAGGCAACAGATAAATACAATTATCTGGGTGTATGGATAAGCAATAGGACCGAGTACCTAAGGGAACACGAAAGATGCGCAACATCTAAAGGTAACAGGAATGCAGCGGTGCTGAAAAATAGGGCACTGTGGAATTACAATAGGTATGATGTTGTGAGATGAATATGAAAACGGGCCATGGTTCCCGGTCTGACTTTCGCCAATCTGGTCTTGTGCATGAGATCAAAGGTTCAAGCAACATTAGAAATCAAGCAACGTTGAATAGGTAGGCTTGCTTTAGGAGACCACGGGAATTCACCAAATCAGGGAGTACAAGGTGATATGGCATGGACATTGTTTGAGGTCGGGGAAGCTCGCAGCAAGATGAAATTTGAGGAGCGATTGCGAGAAATGGGGGAGGAGCATTGGGCTAGGATGGGTTTCAGCTTCTTGTACATGAGGAGTGTCGATGAAAAATTGACGAAGCGAACCAAAAAATTGACGGGTAAGTACTTAGAAAACAGCAGGGGGCCAAACCAAAAAAAACTATCTGTTAAGAAGAAGGTGAAGGAAACGAAAACCGATATGTGGAAAATTCGCCTGATTAAGAAGTCCACACTAAATATCTACCAAACTTTTGAGCATGGAATTGCCAAGGAAAGGATTTATAATAATACTCGGGGTAGTTATTCACTGTTTGAGTCCAAATACGAAGGGGTAGACACGGTATGCAGTGTGTGTGAAGAGGAGGAGAAAACCACCGAACACCTGATAATGTTCTGTAAAGTGATTCACCCTATTGTTCAGGATAATGGTGCAGAGTTTTTCAAAGCACTTGGGTTTAGGGACAGTGAGGAAAAAATGGACATTAAGTGGGTAGAAATAACTAGAAGGAGGTTATTTGATTTGTGGCTAAAATCAAGGCACAAGTGAGAATTAAATCCTTCACTGCAAAGTACCAGTCTTCAACATCCCTATTTATAGGGAAAAAAGAAGATAAATCTAAAGTTGTTGGTTCACTTTAGTTGTTGGTTCAGTATTACGGCTAGCTGGCGCTAGCCGCCACCTGATCTAAAGGGTACAGCTATATCAATCCATGCAATCCATACATCGTTTGATATGTTATGATAAACAGACAGACAGACATATGGACGGACGGATCAATGGACAAACAGACGACAAGATGGATGGATGGACAGACGGACGCAGCAAGCTCCTTCATCATCATTAACTTCGTGCTTATAGCTTATTGACTGGGCTAAATTCACGGAGAATTAACGGATTCCCGATGTACCTCCAAGCTTCGCCCACTGATCATCATTCATTCCACAGATATGCTGTTTTTTCCTCTCATAATGAAATTGTGAGCAAGTCTACTCCGCAGGTTGTGAGGGTCAAAACTGAGTGTCGCCAGAGGCCTTGCCCGGAGTCACGGAGCACGAATGTGCCCGGAGTAGTGAGCAGGCCTAAATTGAAGGGACTGATCGCCACGTTTCTATTATCGAACGCGTCAAGCTCCACCACTGCGGCACCGTTTCGAAAAAAAATCTCACGGCTACGTGTTTACTGTAGACTCGTGCACAACTTCCCCACCACAATCTCATTTTGACCTCTGGGTGAGAGGCGGAATTCAATCATCCAGTATATCTTGCTCACCCGACAGCCTACGTAATCCCAAGCCGAGGCGAAATTGGCACCTGAAATACTGGAGCAAAGTAAATCCGTTATAGATTAGCTTAGCAATCGTGGAAGCGTACCAAGATGGAAAGCAGCGCAGCATTTGGCGTCGTTCAGCAATACCAACAAGACGAAGCCCAACATAAATGAACCACTGCATATAGTAGTTGGAAAACCAAGCCAAACATGCTTTCAGCTCGCAATGACTAGTTTTACAGCAGTTAAACTATTTTTTACTGTGGACATGAGCGCTCACCAAGTCGGGGTAGGCCTTGGCTCTCGTTCTGGCCGGCTCCGGAAGTTGCGAAGCGTCGTACACAGAGGGCGGGGCGGACAGACAGTCGCGTCCGCTGGTGGAGCTGGTGGAGCTGAGCGCAATCACAGTGTCTGCCTTGGACTTTCTGCGAGCAGACGATTCCGCGACGGTGCCTTTTGTTAGATTGCGGCAGGTCTCGGGATGCTATCACATCGTGGCTACATGGACCAGTATTCGGACATTGTCCAATTCCGCCATTGCTGAAACTGTGATTGTCCCGCAGGGCTGACATTGTCAAATTCCGCCATCTCTCAATTGCAATTACACCACAGCGCTGTTGTGGCCTCTGTGACGATGGCGTTAAAATGCCATCATTACGAAATTACCCGAAGTGCTTGTTTGGGCTATAGTTGGTTCTCCATATATGCAGCGCGAATTTCAGGAACGAGGTTGCGCTACGTGAAAGTTCAATTAAATTTGCCAGTATGTCGGAATTCGACACTGCGGAGAGCAGCAGCCTAGGACACTTTTTTGATTGATATGTGAGGTTTAACGTCCCGAAACCACCAAGTGAATATATAAGAGATGCCGTAGTGGAGGGCTCCGGAAACTTCGACCACCTGTAATTTTCCAACGTGCAGCCAAATATGAGCACTCGTGCCTACAACAATTTTGCCCCCACGAAAAATGCAGCCGCCGCAGCCGGCATTCGATGCCGTGACCTGCGGTTCAGCAGCCGAGTACCTTAGCCAATAAACTACCACGGTGGGGCCAGCCCAGGACACTTATTCACTGGGATATGATGCTCAATTGGTAATCGGTAAATATCAATAAAGAATCTGCTTGCCCAACATGAATTGACATTTACGAAAAAGAAAGTATTGTTTAATTCACCTCCAGCGTATTCTGTTGTCATACGTGTAAATACAGGAAGTGTTCTATACGTAATATACATTCCGAGAAAACTCGAAGCAAGGCATGACACATGCTGATGCTAAGCTCAAAACGCTGCAGTACTACGGGTTCGGTCACGTGACAGCTGATGGGAAGTGACGTCTGGTAGAAAGCGTGTTCTAAGAACACGGCGGTCCAAATATCGGGGTTGTTCATTCTATTACACCTGCAGCTTCTGCTCAAAAATGGCTGCTCCTCACTTGCGGTGAAATGTTACCTCTACCATCAAGCAGATCACGTACAATAGAATGAGGCGTCTGCTAACCGCTGTTACGACAGCACGTGTGCGACCATACCCAGCCGGTTGAAAGTCCCTACAGGAGACACGCAGCCCTCACTGCGCAAGTGCTACCCTAGTTTTGTGTGATCGTGTAGTTTCCAGTATGCGTCTGCACAAGACATAAAAATGGGGAGCTCTTTCTCTGTCGTGAAAAAAAGGTTCAGCAAAGCATGGCGTAAGCACCAAGTTTTCTCCTTACAATATTTACTAGGATATTCTTGAGGTATTAGAGTTTCATTGATTAATACGTGGGGTTTAACGTCCCAAAACCTTGAGGTATTAGAGTGATAGTAATTACAATTGCATCAAGTTTCAGCGTTACATCATTTATTAGAATATTTTTAGAATGTTAGAGTAATAGTTATGAGAACACTGCACGCACGCGATGAGTATATACTCCGCCTAAAAATCCCTTCTAATATTTGTTTAATTTACTCACTCAACGGCCCTCTTGAATTGGAGGCTGTATAAGCTCCAGGCATTGCCCAAAACATAATTGTAGATGCCTATCGCAATCATGGTCTTCCTTCTGGGGTCGTTGCCTTGAATATTCTTCAGTTTCTGTAAGAGATGCCACCATAAAAAAAGAAAACTCGGTTAACACAGAGCAGTATGGATGCTATGACAAATCACTGGATGTGGATACCTTATGCCTTGTTAAGACGACTTGCAGGTGAAAAATTCATTACGTCTGCCGCATTGAAAGTCTCTACGTCATTTTCAGCTATTCCCAGTTACCCTATTTTCTATCACTGTTCAAAATGACACTGACCTATCAATGACTAACTGTCAATGACATTAATTTACTCTCAGTTACTTTAAGTGACTTCTTATTGCTCAAGACTACAGCTTCATCTTCATTAAGTCTTAATTACTTCCGACCATGTCTTATGAATATCGATCATTTCTATCTGCACTCTGCGATCCTTTAGTGGACGCAAGATGTCTTGTATGGCGCATCAATATTGCGCATGTTATTCAGTTGCACGTCACCTAAAAGTCTCTCGAAAACAAAGCCAGTCAGCAAAAAACGTCAGGATGATCAGTTAGTGGACGTTAGGCGTCTTGTATGGCGCGTCGAAATCGCGCATGCTATTCAGTTGCACGTCACCAGAAATTCCCTCGAAGACAAAGACAGTCAACGAAACACGTCACAATAATTATTAAGAGTTCTATACGGGAGACACAGGACACACGTTGTTTTTATTTTAGTTTTTGCTTTGTCTTATTTATTCATCCATTTGCGTTGACACCTACGCCGGTGACCACATTTTGCGTTTGATGAGGCATCTACGTATTTCACCTCAAACGCGGCAGTGAGAACGTTTATGCTTTGATAGTGGATTTACGAGCATTATACTTATTTTTCTTGTCCGCCTCGGTGGATTAGTGGCCATGGTGATTGGCTGCTGACCCGAAGGTCGCGAGTTCGATACCAGACACGGCGTTCGCATTTCGATGGAGGCGAAATGGCAGAGGCCCATGTACTGTACGATGTCAGTGCGGGTTAGAGAACACCAGCGGGTCGAAACTTTCGGAGCCCTCCACTGCGGCGTCCCTCATATTTGTGTAGGGCTTTTAGTACGTAAAGCCTCAAATGCCCTTCGTTTAGAACCATAAAGACAATCATGCAGACGGAGAGGCAGTATTCGCTTGGTCATAAACCAGGGCCTCAGCACAGCCTATACTCACTTCGACTACTTGCGTGACCCGGTCGACCATGGCAAGGAGTCTGTTGGCCTCCGTCAAAACGTTGAGCAGTCCGTAGTGTTTCAAGTTACGTGACGCCAGTGTGCCCAGGTCGCGTCTAATCGCCGTGTTATCGAAGGTCTGAGGTAGTGTGTAGCTGGAAGGTACAGAGAAGGTGCAAGAGTGGCGAACCACGCCATTCAAGAGCAGACGCTTGAGGAAATCCACAAAAATGTCGTGTTCTGTCAAGATTATTATTAATATTTATTATTATTATTATTATTATTATAGTTGTTGTTGTTTGTTGTTGTTGTTGTTGTTGTTGTTGTTGTTGTTGTTGTTGTTGTTGTTGTTGTGTGGTCGTGATGGTGGGGGGTGGTGATATTACTATTACTGTTGTCATTGATGATGATGGTGGAGGTGGCGATGATGATGTTGACGATGATGATGATGATGTAATTAAATACCTTTCACTGACGCAATAGAGCCAAAGAACTTGTTTCGCAGGAACTGTTGCCGGCGCAGATGACAACGAGGTTGGGTGCTAGCGAAAAATCATCTTGTCCGTCACCGAAGAATTGTGGAAGATGCAAATAAAAAATAACAAAACTTTTTTGTACAAAATCATATTCGAACCCAGGCTGTCTTCGTGGCAGTTCGATATTTCACCTAAAAATCGCAATATTGCAATAACTTGTATGGTAACAATGCGTGGCGGAGCGTGCTCTTAGATCCCCCGTCGTCCTCTCGACCACTCTACCCCCTGGAGCTACGTTCAGGTCGCCGCTTGGGCCAGGTGTCCGGAAATATGTCGCACCAAGATGAGGCCGGTGCAGCAGCCGTTCCCACTCCGCCACCGCGTGCCGCGCCTTCTCACGTCAACAGCCTCCAGCGCGAGACCCATACCTTCGCTGGTATGCGCGGAGAAGATGTGGAGGAATGGCTGGACGATTTCTAACATGTCGGCGCTGCTAACCGATGGGATAGCACCTACAAACTCGCTCACGTCTCATTCTACCTCACGGGTGTCGCGAAGACGTGGTTCCTCAACCACTTCATCGATATCTCCGACTGGTCAGCCTTCAAAGATCAGCTTCGCCATGTCTTTGGCACACCGGCTGTTCGTTCAGCTCTCGCAAAGAAAGCTCTCGCGACTCGGAAACAGCACATCGGGGAGTCGTATACAACCTACTTCGAGGATGTTCTTTCACTTTGCCGCCGGGTTGACACACAAATGACAGAATCAGACAAGGTGCGCCAGCTTCTTAAGGGGATTGGACCCGTCGCATTCAATGCCCTTGCAATCCAGTATAGTAATTCGAAGTAAAGTGCACCACTATCCATTTGCGTAATGCGGGTCTAACTGGAGCTGCCATTTGTCCTGACGTAATGGTTAGGACGAACAAATAAAGTTTTCAACTCTTCTCCAGTCGTACATAGCGTAATCATCACTGGTCGACATTCGGTGCACTTCAAGTTTGTGGCTGTCCTGCGTTTGACGTGCACCGAAGCGGCATGCAGCTGGGACTGTTTTGCAATGCCTTATCGCGTTTCATCGTTTCCGCAACGGGAAGTAAAGCAACACAGTGGAAGCATGAGAAATAAGGGCAATGGGCCCTTCTCGGCGGAGCTTATATTAATTCTCAGTCTGTCACCGACTACGGTGTGAAACCCGCGCAGGTGCGTACACCCGGCACCCAAGCAATTCCCACTCGCAGAGTTCCATCCAAAGCGTCGATGACGGCAGTGTAGGTCAGCGCGTAGGGTTTCGCCGGGCTGAGCGGAATGTTGTGAGGGAGATTCGCGAACTTGGTGTGTGACATCATGGCCTCCGAGATTGCGGGCGCACGGCGGGTTGCCGCACCGCGCACTCGCAATCTCGGAGGCCATGGGGACATGTGGGGTACTTTTTGCTGCGCTTTACCGATTTCCTGCTTGCCACGGCACTTGATATACGCGTCGTCTGCCGCGAGTTCTGTCTGGTTGTTTGCATCTCTCAATGAAGAGCCGGAGAAGCTCCGTGGATGAAGTAATTGTTCAGTTGTAGAAATAATGGCGCCCTCTATCGCACGGCGCTGGACTCAGTCGCGTGTTTTCCACGGCCGGGCTAGACTCCCCCTGCGCGCGCTTCTTTACTTATGGTAGACACCCTACTTACGGCCTTCCCACCCGTCGCGAATACAATGGGAGAGTTTCTGAGTATGTTTTGCCACCCGTAAACGGTAGGGGCGCAGCGACCCTGACCTTGCATCTTCTGCCCCACGCACTAGGCGCAAAAAAGTTTGTCGTTGTGAAACCTTGGAATGGTGGTTCTCTACGAAGAGGGGAGGGGGATAATTCAATAAATCAGGGATAGAGGGAGAATCGTCTACTTAAAAAAAATTACGGCATATTCACGGGGTGAATGATGATGAATGGGCGAAGCTCCGGAGGGATTCATCGGTAAACTGTGAATCTTCCGTGTAATTCGCCCAGTCGATCATCATGTAAAGACGTGAGAAACGCTGTGTGTGTATATACACAAATCAACTTTTATTTGTTCTTAGACGATGGATGGCTTGCGATGTCCCTTCATTATGACGTCTTTATGGCCTGTGAAATGAAGGGAGAGCGGTTCCTGTATGGGTTGCAGTGGGCAATTTGCAAATACTAGGTCTATGCATGTTCCTCGGATCGTGGTAGGTTTCATATGGTCAAACGATATACGTCTGAGTGCATATCTAGAAGCCATATGTTGGATAAGCCAATTATTGTCTATGATAGCCACGTTAAAGTCTCCAAGTAGTACAAATGGTCCATTTTTGTATTTGTTCTCATAATTTCGTAACGCAGTGTCTATGAATGTCTTGATGTTCCCGGTCGACAGGTTGGGTGCGAGGTACATGGTCATGAGGACGATTCCAGAGTCAAAGAGTTTGATGGCTGCATATTCTCCGTTTTGGCTTTGACTCGTGAGTGGTAGTCTGAGATCTTCAGCTTTCCTATTTCATTCCTATTTTATAAGATCTCGCGTCTTTCATCAACTAAAAGTACCGCTTTCTAGTTTATAACATCTTGCATCTTTTCATCATCAGCTACAAGTACCACCATCTAGTAAACACTACAAGAACTAAACGAGAGGTGGCTACATACAGGAGGCGGTACCGCCATCTAGTGAACACTGCAAGAACTAAACTAGAGGTGGCTACATACAGGTGACGGTACCGCCATCTAGTGAACACTGCAAGAACTAAACTAGAGGTGGCTACATACAGGCTACAGGGGACGCACAGCCCACGCCCTAAGGAGCTTCGCCCCTAAAAACTAATTTTACGAGACGGCTTGCCACTTAAATTAGGTATGTATGTGCACCTTGATAATACAAGCTGAAACTCAGTAAAAATGCGGAAGAATTGTCTAATAAGCGTCATAACTGAGGAAGCATCAAGCGCTGGCAACAATCAGAGAAAAAAAATGAACAATGCTGCACCTGTTTTGCAAGCAAAGAGTATCAAATACTTTTGGCCCTTGGTCTCGTTGGACAATCATGACGCAATAAGAGAGGTCGCTCACAGTCTGACGAGTGCGCCTTCCTTTTGCTAACTATTTTCTATTTTCCTTTATTTTTCCTAATACATTTGAAGTGGTTTTCAGGTCTAAAAGCTGCGGTCTGCAGCCTGACAACTTTTTGAAACGTGTACGGGTGTTGCATATCTAATGACTAAAAAAAGTGCGCATAAGTAGAAAGTAGAACAAATAGAAAGAGAGGACACTTGCTGCTGAATAACCCCTTCGGACGGCGTGCACAGAAAGTATTTGTGTGCATTGTCAAGGTGTTAATACCACCCGGAAATATTGATTCCGGAGACCCCAAGCCCTCCTGCATTAATTTGTATGGGAAGCCACGTCCATAAGAATGCGGACAAAGTACGTAGCTGCTTACGCTCGCAAGCCGCTTGCCCTGGAACTAAAACTCTTGTTGCAAATCAGTTCTGCCCTATATTTCGAGTTCGTGGAAAAACATGTTTAGAAATAGAAACTGACGACATTTGAACTTTCCGGCAAGTAAGCAGCTTTTCTTCTGAAAAATCTCTATGAATTATCCTGTGTAAGCTGCTACAAGCAGGTTGTTGTCAATTTGCATTCATCTCTAGTGTGGCTTGCTTTATACTGGGATTTATTCACCTCGGCCGCATTTTGTTTGGTGCTTTCTCGGTGTTCAGTCTGCAGTGATTCCTCGACTCGAGAAAGTGATCGCACAACCTTCAGTACGCGCATTACGCACATAAAAATATATTAGCTGTGTGAAGGTGTATTGTTTTGTTCCGTCAGGGCTGCTCAATCGCCATGGTTCCGTATTGCAAGTCCCGTTCGTGGAAGACACCCGGTGTTTATTCTCACCGATTCCAAAACAATAGCAAGCTGTGCGCCAAGTGACAAAAGAATATTGCGAACAAGTCGGCTTCGACAGTCGTATGCAGCAGACACTTCCGCGATGAAGACTATGTACCTGCGTTCCGCATCAGAAAACGTATTTCTGACTCCGCGCCTAATGTTTTCGAGGACTATCTTTTCTACTTAATTTCAACAGCATAGAAGCCTCACAAAGATTCTGCTTCACCAGCTTCGCCCCTACGTCAGCTTCGCCCCTCCTCCTCTCCACATGCACTACATATTGTGTTTGCGCCTTAGTATTTGGCTCGATACGTCTTGGTCCACAATACTTCCTTCCTGCCTCGAACAGCATGCAGAGAACTACCCCGATAATTATCGTAGCTTTTTTTCTTTTGCAATTTCCTGCTTGAAAGTTCACTAGGTCTCCAGTGATGATTTCGTAAGCATTCCCACCTTCCACATGTCCCACTCTTTTTCCTTCACCTTCTTCTTCACCGATGTTTCCTTTTGGCTTGTTATTCTGCTGTTGTCTAAATACTTGGTTGACAGTTTTCGAGTTTGCTTCCCCCATTTAGTATCTTCATGTACAAGTAGCCGAAGTATTCCTATCCCAACTCTCCTCTCCCATTTTTCTCACTCGCTCCTCAAATTCTATTTTGCTGTTAGCTTCCCTGCACTCAAACGATATTCATCCCATGTCACCCTGTAGCCTCTGAATTGGGGTATTCCCATGTGCTCCCAAAGGAAGTCTACCGGTGCCACGTTGTTTAATTCCCAATCTTGCTTGAACCTCTGATTTCACGCACAGGGTTTCATGCAAGGTCAGGGTTGCAACCCCCCCCCCCCTTCAAAACAGCGGCGAGAGGCACGTATACACCCGATGCGAAGCCCGTAAGAAGCGAGCGTGCAGGTGCAGTCTAGCCCAGCCATGATGTTTCCAAGTGCTTTCACCGAGCTTAAGTTAACTACTGTGATTACTTGTTGATCATTTCCGTTAGTTATATTATTTTCGAACTCGTTTATTTATTTTCGTTTCATGATTCACGTGTTTTGACACCTAGCGTGGTTCTACGCTTCTGTCACGCAATATTGCATGCTTTGAGGAGACTCCTTTCCCAATACGACATTCACATGGGGATTTTTTCCCAAAGCAGTTTTAAGCAACAGCATGTCCCTGTTGTAGAGCACCTGCTCTCTACAACAACGGCCTTGGTTCGATCATCACTCAAACCAAAAGGTTTTGTTTTTATTTTAATTGCACCGTTCTCAATTTTTCGGTCATGTACAAAATGACTATTTCTCGGTCACAACCGATGAGGCCAACACTGACGCCGATGCCAGCATCGGAATTCCTGCGAAACGAGCTCTTTAATAACCTTGTCACACGGCCACTACCACACCATGTTAAACTGCGTCAACGTTTATCTCGTCTAGGAAGTTTGACGATGGAGTTGTCGCAGTGTCACATGGCAATGACAAGGTTGTATTATGAACAGGTCCTAGCTGTTCGAACAGTTCGAACAGGCTGCAGCCTCTCGCGGCAACCGGTGATAATCGCCCCGAGGGGCTCAGCCAGCGCTGTTTGATTTTCGCAGAAGAATCCAAGTATCATAATTTTATCTTTACTGGCTTTTTTTAATCTTCGTTATGTGGTTTTTACAAAAAGAAACGCTATTCAATAGATCTTAAGCGAACAAATAATTAAAAGATACATCAAATGGAAACTCATGTGCTAAATGTAGCAATGCTGGCAGCGACCCTTGCCGCTTTGTGCCTAACACTATATGTTTGTTTACGATTGCACCATGCTCGACAACTAACGTTGTTTGTGGACGAAAGTTCTTGCGTTTCCTCGCCTCGTGAGCGCACATTTTGCCTTCCGTATAGTGTGCTGCGTCTTCAGCAGGTGACGATGATGCACCGCTGTCAGTCATTCCTCTCAAACGCAAACACGACAATGACAACAACCGCATGCTCGGAAGAAATATCCTGACTTGACTCTCTAGGCGTGGTGTGGAGGGCATTGGATGTTGACAGTACCTTCCCTCTGGCAGCCGTATATATTCTTACAAGAAAACGTATATTTACAGATATTTACAACGATTACACGCGATGACAATGCCTGGCGCACTGGCGGGCTGGAACCAGTCTCTATTCACTTCGTAGTCTTTTCTTTCAGCCAGGGACCCTCTACCGCTTTATGCCCCAATCCCACTACTGCCTTGTGGCACTACCCCGCGGCGTTAAAGCACCGACCCGGCGCTTGTCACGGAAGGGGAGTGTTGGGTGACACATAAGGCTTCAGTCTGACGACGTGCACAACAGTGGATGGTGGTGGCATTGAGTGCGCTTCGTCGACGACTCGCTGTATCTCGTAGGTGAGGTTGGTGATCTTGCGAAGGACTTTGTATGGTCCGTCATAGCGAAATAAAAGTTTTTCTGAGAGGCCGATGTGACGACATGGGGTCCACAAGAGTACGAGAGAACCTGGTGCATACGAAACTTCGCGGTGGTGACGATCATATCGATCTTTCTGAGAGGCTTGAGAAAGCATGAGTCGTTCTCGGGCAATCTGTCGTGCTGCGTCGGCTCGCTCTATGGCATCGCGGACGTATGTGACAGGGGAGCTTGAACCAGCGGGAAGGAGTGTATCAAGAGGCAGAGAGGGTTCCCGTCCATAAAGAAGGTAAAACGGGGAATAGCCTGCGGTGTCATGTCTGGAGGAGTTGTAAGCGAAGGTGACGTAGGGTAACGTTGCGTCCCAGTCACGGTGGTCTGGAGAAACATACATTGACAACATGTCCGTGATAGTGCGATTCAGGCGCTCTGTAAGTCCATTAGTTTGTGGATGGTATGCCGTTGTGAACTTGTGGTTCGTGGAATAGGAACGTACGATATCCTGGACGACGCGAGATAAAAAGTATCGGCCTTGATCAGTAACGAGCTGTCGAGGAGCGCCGTGATGCAATATGATGTCATGTAGCAGAAAGTCGGTGACATCGGTAGCGCAGCTGGTTGGAAGAGCGCGGGTGATCGCGTAACGTGTCGCGTAGTCGGTTGCCACGGCAACCCATTTGTTCCCAGAGGCAGAAGTGGGAAATGGCCCGAGAAGGTCGAGCCCTACGCGGTAGAATGGTTCAGCAGCGATCTCGATAGGGTTAAGAAGGCCAGCTGGAAGCGATGTTGGTCGTTTTTGACGTTGACAAAGGTCGCAGCTGGCGACATACTTTTGCACAGAGCGATATAGGCGTGCCCAGAAAAAACGGCGCCGGACGCGATCATAAGTGCGGGTGACTCCCAGGTGACCAGCGGCAGGTTCATCGTGAAGCTGTCGGAGAACATCTACACGCAGATGGGAAGGCACGACGAGAAGGCGGTCAGGACCATTAGGGCGCATGTTGTGGCGGTAGAGAACTCCTTCATGAAGGAAATACAAGTTCAGGGAAGTGGGCGGAGTAGCGGAACTCAGGCTTTCTATGATGGGAAGTAAATCCGGGTCGCGGCGTTGCTCAGAAGCGATATCAAGAAAGTCTGATATTGATAAGACGCAAGCCTCCGTAGCTCTCTCTGTGGCGTCTGGTGGATCCACTGGATACCGTGACAGGCAGTCGGCGTCTTGATGGAGGTGACCAGATTTATAGACGACCGAGAAGGTGTATTCTTGGAGGCGTAGAGACCAACGACCGAGACGTCCCGTGGGATCCTTTAGCGAGGAAAGCCAGCAGAGTGCATGGTGATCAGTTACAACAGTAAAACTGCGGCCGAAGAGGTACGGGCGAAATTTAGCGACAGCCCATACAAGAGCAAGACACTCTCTTTCGGTGATGGAATAGTTCCTCTCGGCAGGGGATAAAAGGCGGCTGGCGTAAGCGATGACACAGTCACGTCCATGCTGACGCTGAGCTAAAACAGCACCAATTCTGTGGCCACTCGTGTCCTTACGAACTTCTGTCGGGGCAGTATGATCGAAGTGGGCTAATATTGGCGTAGTCGTGAGGGCTGCAATGAGCGCCGAAAATGCAGCACTCTGAGGCGAATTCCAAGTAAATGGGACGTCTTTTTTAAGAAGCTCGGTGAGAGGCCGTGCAATATCGGCGAAATTTCGGATGAAGCGGCGGAAATAGGAGCATAAACCAAGGAAGCTCCGGACATCCTTATGAGAAGAGGGCACGGGAAATTGAGTCAATGCGCGAATTTTGTCTGGATCGGGCTGTACCCCAGATGCGTTAACAAGGTGACCAAGTACAGTTATTTCGCGACGGCCGAAACGGCATTTGGAGGAGTTGAGCTGGAGACCAGCGTTGCGAAATACTTGGAGAATACTGGACAGTCGCTCTAGATGGCTTGCGAACGTCGGTGAAAAAACAATTATGTCATCTAAGTAGCATAAGCAAGTGGACCATTTGAAGCCGCGCAGAAGGGAGTCTATCATGCGCTCAAAGGTGGCCGGCGCATTACAAAGCCCAAACGGCATTACTTTAAATTGGTATAACCCATCGGGGTTTACAAATGCTGTTTTTTCTCGGTCCCGTGGGTCAACAGCGATCTGCCAATAACCAGATCGAAGGTCAATGGACGAGAAAAACTTTGTGCCATGAAGGCAGTCAAGGGCGTCATCTATTCTTGGTAAAGGGTAAACGTCCTTCTTAGTGACCTTGTTGAGATGTCTATAGTCGACGCAAAACCGCCATGTGTTGTCCTTCTTCTTGACAAGCACGACCGGGGATGCCCACGGACTAGATGAGTGTTCGACGACGCCTTTGGCGAGCATTTCCTCGACCTCTTTCTGGATGACAGAGCGTTCGGCAGCGGAGACGCGGTAAGGGCGGCGATGAATTGGGTTGGCATCGCCGGTGTTGATGTGATGGGTCACAACTGATGTTTGGCCTAAAGGGCGGTTGTCAAGATCGAATATGTCCGCATAGGATGTCAACAGACGGTGGAGGTCTTGTGCTTCGGAGGGCGAAAGATCTGGCGCTATCATTTTGGCAATGTCAATGCTTGACAGGTTGGGCGCAGTGAGCAAGTTGACGTGCGGAGTAGGTTGCTGAGCCGACAGTTCAGAAATATCACACTCTTCCAACGACGACATGACGCCTAGTTTAATACCAGCAGGCAGCACATGCGTGGAGAAACCAAAGTTCAAAAGAGACAGATGGGTCTGATTGTGGCATACTCTCACCACGGTGTGCGGGACAGCAATGGAGTGCTTTAGCACAACGTCGGTAATAGGTGAAACGACATATTCACCATCGCGCACAGGCGGATCACACACGAGCTGCACGTAAGTCGCGGCTTGCGGCGGAAGATGCAGGAACTCGGTGGCACAAAGGCGACTTTGAGCGTCATGGGCAACAGCTGCGTCAAAAGGCAGTTCCAACTGAAGAAGACCCGTCGAGCAGTCGATAAGGGCGGAGTGCGCAGAGAGAAAGTCGAGGCCAAGAATCACGTCATGTGGGCACTGCTCAAGCACGGTGAACAATACGACGGTCTGGCGCCCAGCAATACACACGCGAGAGGTACACATGCCGAGAACGGCAGATGTGCTCCCATCGGCAAGCATTACTGCACACTTAATAGGAGGCGTGATCACTTTTCGCAGTTTAATACAGAGAGCAGCGCTCATGACTGAAATTTGTGCACCAGTGTGTATGAGGGCTGTAACGGTAACGTCATCCACCAAAAGGTCCAAAATATTGCGGCGTGTAGGAATCGTCAACAGAGGATTTGCAGAATGGGTCGTTAATGCAGCGTCACCTCCGGGAGCTGCATGGTCTAGTTTCCCGAGGTTGAGGGCCCAGGTCGTGCAGGGGACCTGGATCGAGAAATCATCGGCGAGAGAGATCGGCGGCCTTGGGGTGATGGTGAGCGGCTGAACCTTCGGCCCTGAACGTTAGTAGGAGCAGGCTGTGGATCGTACGGAGTAGAAAAGTGGCGAGAACTGCCTTCAAAGCGACGCCATGTCCCAGTGTTCCAAGATGAATTGGATGACCAACGATTGCGACAGTAGCGTGCAATGTGGCCGGCGCGAGAGCAGTGAAAGCAGATCGGTCTATCATCCGACGTTCTCCATTCAGCAGGGTTCCGGTAGCGTGAAGGGTAGCGTGAAGGGTACACCGGAATCTGGTTAACAGAAGCCGAGCTCTCGGTGGTGCGAACGGCGCAAACAGGTGTGATGCCGAGATTTGCTATTTCTTGGCGAACGACGGCTTGGATGAGGGAGACGGTGGATGCGTTGTCTTGAGGACCGTCAGAGGCGATGGCTGCAGGAGCCATTGCTTCGAGTTCACGACGAACGATTCGGGTGACATTTTCGGACGATGTAGCTTGCGTGAACTTGGGGCTGTCTTCACAGGTCGAAGTGGCTGCAGTATTAGGCAGACGCGCAAACTGGCGGGTTATGCGACGATTCTTGGCGTGCTCGAAGCGCTGACACTCCTTCACAACCGCGTCGACGGTGGCGCAATCTTTAACGATCAACAAATTGAATGCGTCATCGGCAATTCCCTTCAATATGTGAGAGATTTTGTCAGTTTCGCTCATGTTCTCGTCCACCTTTCGACAGAGGCCCAATACGTCCTGTATGTAGGATACATATGATTCCGTCGATGTCTGCACGCGACATTCCAGGTCTTTCCTCGCGGCCTGCTGTCGCCCAAATGGCCTGCTGAATAACTCGAGAAGCTTCAATTTGCAAACGTCCCAGCTGGTCAACTCCGACTCATGCGTCTCATACCAGGTGAGCGCCGTATCCCGCAAGTAAAATACAACGTTGGCCAGCATCAACGTAGGGTTCCACCTATAGTATTCGCTCACGCGCTCGTACAAAGCGACCCAATCTTCAACATTCACCTTGTCCTTGCCTGTGCCCGAGAAGGTTCCGGGGTCTCGTGGAGGAAGGAGAATCAGAGGAGGCAGCTGGTGCTGGTGCTGCTGGTGCTGGTGCTGCTGGTGCTGGTGCTGGTGCTGCTGCTGCTGCAGCTGCGGCTGTTGTTGCTCTTGTGGGTGGGCCTGTTGAGCCATTGCAGGAAAATGAAGGTGGCGACCACTCCGAAGTTCCGTGTTGGTTTGCCGGAAAAGCCAGGCAGGCGTACCCCGCACCTCCATCAATAATCTTACAAGAAAACGTATATTTACAGATATTTACAACGATTACACGCGATGACAATGCCTGGCGCACTGGCGGGCTGGAACCAGTCTCTATTCACTTCGTAGTCTTTTCTTTCAGCCAGGGACCCTCTACCGCTTTATGCCCCAATCCCACTACTGCCTTGTGGCAATATATATATATATATATATATATATATATATATATATATATATATATATATATATATATATATATATATATATATATATATATATATATATATATATATATATATATATATATATATATATATATATATATATATATATATATATATATATATACAATATTATTGAGATCTAACCGACAGTAATGCCAAGGAATGTACAGGGGAAGTTATTAGAACCTATGGAATGTTAATAAGAAAGAAAAGTGGATGAAAAAATAATTGTACATTCCATTGGTTCTAATAACTTCCCCTGTACATTTCTTGGCATTACTGTCTGTTAGATCTCATTAATATTGTGGTAAAACACGGAAAAACGAGCCGTTAGGTATACACTTCCTTCCCTTATATATATATATATATATATATATATATATATATATATATATATATATATATATATATATATATATATATATATATATATATATATATATATATATATATATTTATTTATTTATTTATTTATTTATATATATGACAAAACACGCGTTATCAATGAGTATTGCAACGAAAGAATTATTACCACCAAATTGTTTTCACAGCGGCAATTTAGTGCTCGAAATTTTTTTCTGACCTGCATACTACTGGGCACGAGAGTACCTCGTTCCGCTGCAAAGGGAGATCATCGAACTTCTTTTGGTCCGTTTACCTTCGTTTCCGTAGGGGTGGCCGTGTGACACGGACCGCATCTCCCTTGTCATAAGGACGAGGGAGTCAAACGGTGTTCGCGGGTGCCGGTTGCCGGTGTGACAGTGGTATAAGGCTGTCACGTTAATATTGTTGCTATGTGCCTCGTTTTGTCCGCGGCAAGTGGTCCTCCAGAACATGGCCATTTAAGACTTATCTGCGAGAATGGTTGTAGCTTTTCCAGGCACTCGGGGTTTTATAACTGTGACCCATTTAACAAACAAAACAGGGCTCTGCATGCTGCTGCTTTAAATTCAGACTTTAGCCACAACAACCACCGCATATAGAACGAAAAATTCAACAGACATTCCGGTCCATTCAGATGCGCGCACGTCTGTGAACAGATTGTCAGGTATGTCTCTCAACACTCCCGCGCAAATAAATTCTGTCGGTAACGTTAAGCACGGCACTGTAATGATGACGACGACGGGACAGGTAGCAAGTACAAGCGCTAACTTTGAACAACTCTTTATGGGAAGCCGGATCACTGAATATATACACGAAAATGTGGGTCACTATATAATACCACGCTAAACTTTATGTACGTGTTACACCAAGAAGGCCAACAATCTACCCTTGCTAATTTTTTTCACTGTACTTTCAATCATCATTCCGCAATTCAGAACAAGTTTGCTTCATTTTTGCTCAGATTAATTTTTTTGACCGTGCACATGATAAATTAGTTCTTCAATGTCCCGCAAGGTGGGGAAATCTCGGTGAAAGAGTAACGTTGTCTCTCACTCGCTTGCAGCGTGAAGCTGCAAAAGCAAGCAGCTGTGAATTTTCTTGGCGGAAGCCGACGAGCATTCGTCATAAGCAGCTATCTGAGCAGGGAAGAACGCCTTTCGTGGACCATCGCTTCTCCACCAAACCTAAGCAGAGTACTAGCGAATATCAGTTCCAGTGCAAATTAATCTACTCGCCCTGCACGCGGTACCATTCGCTGTGCTGGCTATAGACCTTTTCGAAGAAGGCCGCGTGAGCGTAGCCATAATCCTTTCTGGGCTGTAGTAAACAAGAATGAACCCCAGGCCATGACGTCAGCCTTTGTACTTTCGCGTCACAGAGGGCTTCCTCTTTCCCGCCAAAAGGTCTATAGCCCATGCGCTGAGGTCAACTTACGCCCTGATTATCCGAGATAGTAGAACAACTGCGTGATAGTTCACTGATATTGGGCTACAAGGGTGCTATCGCGTAGTTTTTATGAAACAATTATCATGTACCGATGATTGTTTCATGATTTCCTTCCGCCAACTTCATTAGCTTACTTCAACCCGACAATGTTAAAGAGTTCGCTTCGCGCATATTTTATTGTAGGTGTCAGCATCGGCGTCAGCATCCTTGGCTGTGACCAAAAAATTTGCGGTGTTCTTGAGGGAAACTTCGAGGTATATCAAAATAAATTAATGATAAAAGCCCTGGTACGAGCGGAACCGCGCACTCGAAGCAGTGGTATCTGTTGTTCCGTTTTCAGCTTGGTGCTACAAAGCTGTGCGTGACAAGTTTCTCCTTGCAGGGCTCTTAAGGCGTACTGACACAAAAATTCTAAGGTGAGATAATGAGTGAGAGAGAATTCCGCAGAGACATACACAACTACGATATATCAAAGGCAACTATAGCCTAGAACTTATCTCAAAGCAATTTCATGACACGTGACTGAGCGATGTGGGGTGCCCCTCGCGACGCTGACATCAACGAGATGTGAATGTAAACAAACCTGTACGTCACAACTTCGTGTTCACTTCTTGCTGACATTTACGCACTTTGCGCATGCGCTGCCTGAGATTTTTTTTTTCCTCCGTCCCTGCGGCTTTGCGCGTGCTGGCTGTGCTAGCTTTGCTCTCTTTCGCTGCGTCGCCCGGTCTCGCGTGGAGCGTACGTCACAGTTTTTCGTGGTCATGTGACGGGCTGCGTTTACATCGACACGGGAACTTCCCCCGCCTAGCTCGGGGCTCTTTGAAACCTAAACCGCTATTGGGTGCTCTAAAAGCATCTCTCATGAAGTAACCAACGCGTAAACAAGATTTCCAGTCGTGAAAAGTCGGTCATAAGTTGCCTATTGCAACATGAAAAAGTGAAAAATGTTTGTGTCTGCGCTGCTTTAAGCCTCAGTGTTCTGTGTGCAGCACGGAGGAAATAAAGTCTTCCTGCCGCCATGATGTGCAGTTAGGTAATGTTGGAACATTGGACAGCATTATTTCAAATCAGTATACTTACTTCATGAAACCAAAGTAGCTGAAGCTACAACTACAACAATTTAAGGCAAAACGAGCCGTATCGGTTCCAGAAAAAGACATTTCAAGCTTACCCGAACGTCCGTCTTGAAAGGAGTCTATAACGAAACGAAGTGGCCGATTAGAGTAAATCCGCAACTCATTTATTATGTCCAAACCTATAATCGCCAGACAAAAACTGAAGCTCTCATCGGAAGTTCTCATCACTTATTCAAACTCGCAACAGGATATTGCGTATACAAATACATATGGGGCATCCTGCTGAGATTACACCATCGACTGAATCGTTCATGTTGGTATACTCATACTCATGACCAAGAGACCAAGTTCCTTAAAAAATCAAACTGTTCGTTTTTTATTCCTTCATCCATAAATTCTGTACTTTTTACAATAACGTATTTTTCATATTTTTATTTCGATGATGATGCGACAGTGTTTATTGGTGCTTCGATCGAAGCAGACAATTAGCGCCATGTTGATGAATGTTGAGTTATCGCTGGCCACTGGTATACTGTGTAAATGTAAAGATGGCTGTATTGAGACTGAAATCAAGCACTATACGAGTACATGACATACATGCATTAGAAAATAAGTATGACGTGGAGGAATTATTTAAAAGTATGAGAATAAAATATATTACCTCGATGCGTTCATAACATAATAACGGGATAACAGGGCATAACACAAATGTCTCACCACAATCTAGAGTCCAAAGGCCAGGAAGCAAGTAATTTTATAAATCTCACGTCAGCGGCCGCGCTTACTATGAAGTGGCTGTGCCACTGGTCTAACGGATAAAGGTATAACTTGGCGAGTCCAAACATTCCTTAAGAGAAAATTTTAAAACTTACTGCATGTTAAAAAGCACCTACTCGCCAAGTAACGCTCATTCATATTTATCCCGCATTTTCGAAGTTTCTTGCACTCATTTTTAGATTCCCTTGTGCAAAAGCAGCAAACCCTATAAAAGTGTTTACAGACCGATACCTAACTTCTTTTCATTTTTCTTTCATTTCAAAACTGTCCTGAAATTATTCAGTTATATTTATTCTACGTTACTGTTAGCTATCCTGTTCTAGATTCTCTATTCACACATGATGTTTCGTCCAGTGTGAGCAGCGACATTCTTTAGCTCGGAAGCTATGAGTCTATCAACAAAATAAGGTACTCCAATGACAGATGATGTTTCACGTGGCTTGCGAAAGTCCTTACTCGCCTGTATCACATGGTAGTAGCCTGAACACGCAGAAAAAGAATCATACAAAAAAGTGATCGAAAAAGTTATCCCCCGGTACACAGCATAATTACATAACAAAAAGGAAAATTATCGATCATTCCCCAACAAATTACTTGAGTTCTGTGACGGAAGTGGCATCACGAAAGTTACCCATGTCATCATTCTGACGGAATGACTGTTTATTTTTTGGTGAACCAACGGCGCAGAGTACATCGGTCGTGAAGCCGTCTCCGAGGTGTGTTGATACCCATGCATGCTTTCAGAATCAAAGTTGGATCTGTGAGCTACAGGAAACGTTCGATGTCTTTTCTGCTCACGACACAACTTTTCAAGATGAATTCAAAATAGTTCATACCTGAATTTTTTTTTTCTATCTCTAATGAAATTCTTGAAAAAAGAGCCTTCAAAAACCAAGCCTCTGAATACTTACTCGGCTGAGCATAAGGATAGTCGGCTGAAATGATTCACGCAGAAAAAAACATAGAAATAAAACGCATTTTATATCGCTGTTGAGCCACTAAAACAAATTGGCTGAATTTTCACGGTTATCAACTTTCTTATCAAGAGTAAAGGTGCATGTTTATTGTTTTTGCGAATACTTTATGCACGCAGGCGACGTCTCCATCTCCTTCTATCTGGGCACGCTTTCGAGCCTGGCAAGATTCTCTACGGCGAGCTGATCTGACATCCATTTGCAAAGTGTTTCAGCAGGCAGCTTCGCCTCGGCATGAGATTTCGTTGACTACACTTACTGAGTGATTAGATTCAGCCTGTCGTTTGAGCTCAAGGGCACGCACAGGTGGCCCTGCCGGCGTGCTAGTAATGGCGAAACTGATTGACCAATCGTCGACGAAGCAGCCGTTACACCTTCACTTATAGTCACGTGGTACCACAGCGACAAGGCTCACAGCGAGTGCAGCTGCGACACCCCTCCATAGCGGATCACGTGGCATGACGTCACTCGTATTTCGGCGGTTCAAGACCATTGTGACGCGATGAATAATCTTGCCAGATATAACACGTGTGACTATTTCACTCTGTGAAGATTTGCGCGTGCTTCTTTACCACGTCTTGCAGGTATAACCTTCAACATCAATTGAAACATTAGCAACGTGCTTAAGTAGCACTGGAAGTCCTTGTCATTAAGCATAATTGTCTCCGACATTCACCTTGAGTGTACATCACCGTTGCTTTCTACTGCGCACGTAACAATTCATTTTCTTTAGTTCACATATTACGAACCAAGAGGTGGTGGGGGTCAAGTTTCGATGCTAGATAAAGTCAGCTGAACCGTGTGACCATCACATGTTTCTGATCTCTGTAACAAATAATGACAACATACATAATTCGCATTATTGTGCCGCTCAAAGTGAGAAACAGTGTTAATATCTGCAAGTAAGGTTTAATGTGAAAACGGTGAAAGTGGTAACAATCAAAAGAACTTTGGAATTGGCAATAGCGCACCAGACAAGAACATTTATTCGTGCCTTACCTTCACCGTAGTAGTATGGTTGAGCTGTGTAAAGATAGCACATTTAATTTTAGCCAAAGTGGAGAGTAATGAATCTCCGCACTATACAACTATATGCCACAACCGCACTGACTACGAATTTTCACTCACCCATGATTCGAAACGTCTGTCTTGACGCACGAGAGTTGTCTCGGAGCTCGGATTGTCAGAGCGTCCGCTGACAAAAAGGTTTGTTTGCAAGAAAAACAAAGGTTACATTGAGATGCATGTATCTGAATTTAATAAAAAAAAGATGTAAAGTGTTCCTATAATATTTTATAAACAACATGTGAAAATGGAGAATGATATAGCATTATAGACTTCCCTGCTGTTTTTCGTCTTTGTCCCATCTTCGTGACGGTGCTGGGTGACTGACTTGACGTAACAAGAGCGCAACGTGTTGTTTTGTATACGTATTAGAGATAAACGTAACGATGTGCTTGGTAGCAAGGTACTACCAACACTCAATTATAGTCTTGCTTAGCTACCCCGCGTGATAAAATGATCTAACCTCGTGTTTTGCGTGTTGCACATTTTAATAAGTAAAGGAAGTAGAAAAGTATCGAGGTCACTGCTTCAAGGAAGTAACTAACCTGCCACAGCCATTGCTCTCTCGGTAACTGCGAACGAAAGAACCATTACTCCCCACCTATCATGGTTAGTCCTTAAGAGAACAAGAGCTGCTATTTGCGCAACAGATAAATCACATCTTGGTTGACTTAACCAGTACTTTTGAAGTGTGTGCAACGGCGGAAAGCTCCTTTCTTGCCGTGCCATGCGCGAACGTTTGCACACATTTTGTCTTCTGGAGGATCAAAGCGCTCTATGGAGTCAATTCCGAAAGATCTTTTAGGGCGTAGCACGCAAGCGGAGATAGGAGCACGCTAATTAAAGTCTCAAGCAAAGGTCACTGCTGAGATTTATTACCCACGGGTCTTGTAAACTTTCCAGCGCATATCGGCAGCACACGTAGAGAGCATGCAATGACGAATGTGCCAAATGGTCTAAATTTTCGTAGACTTTTATACTACGCACAGCATCTCTCCTAATTATGTAGTGGTTTTGGGATGTTAAACAGCATCAATTTTTAGAAGCTGCGGACGTACGAGTTCCTCAGAAGTAAAGCTTCCTTGCAATTTAAGTCCTGCGTCAGATGCCTGGACAAGTGCTCTTCGAGGTTCACTCAGCTCAGCGCAAAATTACGTGCTGACGTTTCTTCAATTTGCACTGCGGTGAGCAAGTCGGCCGCAGAACACGAACACTACGCTTATGAGTCATAAAAGAAATGCGGGGCACTCTATATACGGCCGGTAAGACGAGCACGGCGTTGGTGAAAGTGTACATGAAAGAATGCGCAAAGGAAGTAATTGCGCCTCGAGGTCCGCCGATCTGAGGCTTTCACAGCTATATAGCTGTATATGGCTTGGAGAAACGGAAAACTGTCCGGCAGTGGTGTCACGAGCAGTCTCCATTGGCTGCGTTATCGGTTACGTCGTCCACAGCGTCGTACCCAAGAACTTGCGCCATTGGCTGCCTTGTCGGTTAGCTCGCGATGTCAAACACCGCCGAGTTAGCTCGCCATGTCAAGCGCTAGCAACAGCGCAGCGTTGCAGCGTCAATATGATAATCGCGGGAGCGCGTTTGCCGGGCCGAACGCCCGCTTTCGGTGGCCATTTCTCCTGTGGCACTTTGGCTTCGGCTGCGACGTCTGTGATCGCCTTTGGTTCGAAAACAACCACTGTGATTGGCACATCGTGAAACGCATTTAACTGCTCATTACATCCCTCTGAGACCGTGATCATGCGAGACACATTGGGCAGCATGGGAAATAAACACGGCGTTAAACCCGAGCCAAACGTGTGTCTACCTGATTCACAAGCACGAACATATAACCGATAATTGTGAAATGTTTCAGTTCCACGTCGGGTTGAATTCACAGCTAAAAACCATAGCCTAACTCTTGAACTTTGGCTGGTTAACATTTGTACGGAGTGCTTTTTGATATTAAGCCTTGGCACAAGAAAAAGCCTTCGGCATGCTCTTCTTCCTCGCTCACAGCTCCTTGACCATACCTCGCATCGGAATCTTGCCTTCTATTACACAAGCAATGAAAGAGGACAGTACTTGCGTACAGAAAGTGACCATTCACGAGATTCGCAGTCAGCGAGATCGTTGGTGGCACAGCAGAGTTCCGATAGCACGTTTTCCAAGCTGGGCCATCCCAAGCAAGCCACTTCCTTGAAAAGCACCAGACGTGAGCTCGCATTAACAGCACGCGCTGCGCGAATGGCAACCACAGGTTGGTTGGTTGGTTTCTCAACACCTTGGCGCAACCCACCTAGGGGGATAGGCCATGAAGGACGGTGCCGTGCTTTTTAAATTAATTCACTTCTTCAAAGGGGGTAGGGGGGGGATTGGTTAATTAGGGAATATAGGTAATAATTTTAAGGTATGAAAATTAAAAACAAACAAAAAACCTCGAGAAGGAAAACATAATAAACACACAGAAAAGAAAAAAGCTCTATACATAAAACAAGTGAATTTATCTATGTTCAGCATTCCATTCTTTTAGATTCTCGTAAGAAATTTGTAACAGCGGTAAAAACGCTCATGTGGCTCACGGTGATGACTGCATGAAATGATGATGATGAAGCCCCTTCGACGATTGGCATGAAATATCTTCTTCTTCTTCTTCTTCTTCTTCTTCTTCTTCTTCTTCTTCTTCTTCTTCTTCTTCTTCTTCTTCTTCTTCTTCTTCTTCTTCTTCTTCTTCTTCTTCTTCTTCTTCTTCATCATTTTTAATTCTTCATTATTAGTTGTGCTACGTGCTGTATGTGCTTGTGTTACGTGTTATTCTTTTTCAAGGATGCAGTAGCTTTGCATTTCCGTGTGTTTGCTGTATAATTCTTCAAGCTGTGGTGTTGTACATTTTCTAACTTTTTGTGTATTTTATGCATTATATTATTGTACATTGGTTGCGTGGAGGACCCCACATCATCATTTCAAGGGGAGGATGATGTGGTGTGGTGGTTGCGATTCTGGAACCGGTTCTCTGGCCCCAAATGGGGGCGTTGTACGTATGTATGTATAGTGATGTTTGTGTACATAAAGGGAGTTGCCGCCAGGGTCTCGTGTGTGCCACTTCCTTATCCTTCCCGGCCCGCGTTTCGGGCGCCGGGCCTCACGTTCCCCGTGCGTCACGTCCAACGCACGATACAACAATATTCAAGGGCGAATCGTGCGTAATGGGGACTCGTGCGCATCGGATTTAGAACGGATAGTTCTCGATGCAGGCCTCAATCATGCCATTAGAAAATGAACGACTAAGCTCGTAACCATGGCCGTTTTAAAGTATCATTGGGTGTCTATTTCAATCACAGTTCTTAAGCTTCCACTTCATCATAATTACTCATTTTGCAAATTAACGAGATTACGTACCTGTAGGAAACGCGCGAGCGCACGCATGCAGCTGTTCACTTCGATGATGTTTTTGTTGCATCTGTTTTGTAATAAGTGGGCTCGTAGCTCAATTGGCATCTTCTGACACCTGACGTGATTCTACGTTTATGCCACGCAGTATATTATGCGTTATGAAAAGTCCTTCCACTACGTGAAATCCAAAACATTTTGTTTTTTTTTTTTTCAAGTCTGCTGCAAGAAATAATGTGGCTGAGTGGCGTAACACCTGCTTGCCATGCAGACAGGTTGTGTTATATCGTGACTCGTACCCGGATTTTTATTATTTATTTTATTTGAATCTTCCTCAATTTTTTGGTCTCCGACAAGATTCTTTTTCACTCACAACCAGCGACGCCCCTGCCAATACCGACGCCGGTATTTCTGCGAAACAAGGTCTTTATTAATATCGCGTTATTATTTTAAGAAGCGAAAGAAGGAAACGTAAACCTGAGAATTTCGCCTCCAACCTGCTCCTTCTCTCCGGGGAAAGAGAAAACAGTGAGAGGCAGGTAGGTGTTTTGACGGCAGCTGAGTATGATGCAGTACGGTACACACGAGCTATACTGTACACACGTTGTCCTGCGCTCGGACGGGCATTACGCGCTGTACTGTTTTCACATCGTGCACAGCACATGCTCTATAGAGATGAAACTACAACCCCGGGTTACTATTGCTGTGTTGAAGGTGCTGCTCGGGAAGTATGTGAAACAAAGCCATCCTTAAAAATGCACACTGTTTATCGTTACACCAACGACCTGCCGAGAACGCGAGGATCACAGTATACCTGATGCGGCTTATAGAAGGTCAGTGTTCCACACTAATCTATTCTAATGATAAATCCAAGGACAATTTCGGGCGTAATTACAGATGAACTGTATCAAAAGACGTCGGCGACGTGCACGCATCAGCCACAGTTATTCTCTTGCAAAAGTGTGGCTTTACTTCTTTTTGGGGGGATGATTCGGTAATGTAGATAACACTGTTGCTTTACGTACATTCCCCGCGTGGGTTTGAGCCAAAAATTACAACAATGATGTCCTTCCTTTTTACGCAAAAATAAGCTGTCCAGAGCAGCTTCATAACTAACGGCCAGGAGTACGTCGTAGGTTGAACAGAGACTGTTGCAGAGGACTACCATGTGCAGCAGAGGAATCGTGCGTACCAGGTGTTGGCAAAGGGATGAAGATATCTATAATTTTGCCCACTTCCCTTTAAGTGGACAAACAAAGTTTTTACCTCACTACTGTACCTTGCACATACGTGCCATGGAAATTGCGCAAGACCCACTATCCACTGGTCTAGGAAAGGTGATGAAAAGAACATGCGGGTGGCGAACACCGCTTAATACCCATGTCCAAATGGCACCCGTAATTGAGAAAGACCTTAATGAACCGTGCATATTAACTCAGTGACAAGGCCACGGCCACACATTGCCGGGCTAAACATATGAGCATTTACATCAGCATTCGCTCGTGCAAGTACGTGCCACGAGCGTATAGAAATTAGAAGAAGCTCGCGTCCCGTTTCGGTCGGCTGTCTCTTCTCATCTTAGAAGATTACCAGGATCGAAAGGTATGACTGTCTTACCTTCTGTAATGGTTATTCTTACGGAAAGGGTGGCGATGCGAGCTTGCTTGCATGTCATTCTCACCTTGTAGTAGCACCACAATGAACGTGGACTCGGAGGAGACGCTCATTGCAACATCGTTAGCCTACAGAGTGAAAATATTTTGCGGGCACTTTTTACTCCAGAATTGGAACATATAACTGACGCATCTTTTACAGCGGTTATCGTCGAGATTTCTTTTGGATATTCATATGACCGTACGTAATGCGCCAAGACCACACCAGGCCCTCATTCTAACAGGCTCGCACAACCCTGCGGATTCAAACTCGTACCGTTGGAGATGCTAAGCTTAGCACGACAGTCTTTGCTCGATTATTGAGGGTTAGCCACAGTGGCCATAGGTGCTTGCAAAAGAGACCTGCGACTTCCAATTAATACGGCCGTTCGGCAGTGCCAGCGTGCCGTGTAAGGTAATATGGACATACCATATCATGGTCATCATGTTGCTTTTTGTCTACAAGTCTGTTAGCCACTCTAATTATGGCAACGCGCTGTCGTACGTAATGAGCATCTAGCACTGCTAAACGTTTTAAAAAAACTACGTGCCTACCACATAAGGTGCGGTATTTGAGTACTTACTACACACAGTAAAACAGCGCTGACTTAACAGTGCCTAAACGGAATGGGACGGTCGAAGTGGCTTGACGCTATTTCCGAGCAAGTTCTTGCTCGATACGGTTATAGATTTTGCCGACGAGTGAAGTGGTTACACAAATTTCCATAAATTGGTCTGGCGTTTCTCGTTCCTGTTCACTCTCTGTTAGCGCCTGCTGTCGATGATTATGTGGTATCGTGGCGGTCAATTCTCACGTGCCCCCATGCACTCGACTCCTACGTCTGAACACATGCCAGATCTTGGTTCGTCATTTTAGGGGCGAAGCTCCTAAGGGCGTAGGTCTATCCATCTCTTGTATGTACTTGATAATAATAATAATAATACTTTTTTCTGGCATGTGTCCACAACAGTTATATGCCACCGAGATGAGGCAAAAGGGAACAGACGAAACTGTTTCTTGACTAGGCCTACAACCCGGCTCGTAAACAAAAAAAAAAAAGGAGTGAGACTTATACTCGTGTAAACAGTTTCGTGAACAAAAAACCAAAAAAAAAAAAACAAGGACAGTGGTGAGGAAAGCGAAAAACATCCAGTACAGCACAATTCATCAGCATCACCGACAGATCCACCTTTCCCAACTGCCCACTACTTCATCCTTGCAAACGTCCCACTACGCTCCATCACCGATACACTACTTCACCGACCATAAAGCAAATACAGTTGAGAAGTAGCGAATATGAAATGCAAGATGGCCGTGTACTTGTACCCAGGTGCGCGTTGAAGAACCATAGATTGTCCCACTGTGCCCACACCTTGTTTGTATGCGACCGCCTCTAGTTACACCTTTTTCAATCTGCCCAGTACTTCGTCCTTGCTAACATCCCACTACACCCCATCGCCGATCCATCATTTAACCGACCATAAAACTGTTATAATGAAATGAGTACGAAAGTGACGTAGAGATACCACTCAAAAATAATAAAATTTCTCGTATAAATATGTACAGTGTATGTGACGTCTTTGATTATGTAGTGGGTGATATTCACGCATGGTTCACAGTTTAGCGACAATACCCTTCAGTGCTTTGCCCCACTCATCGTCATGCACTCTGTGGATATGCTGTGATTTTTTTTATTGGCACAGTCTTTCAGTGACACACATTATTTTCTTCCTAGCACGTCCTGTCGAGTACTAACTTCTGGTTCTTTAAATACTTCAAAAATGTCTGTGATAACATAACAGGTACCACAATGATTCTCCCGGTTTGAGTTGATAGCTATACTTGGATTAATATATTAGTAGATCGCAAGTTTTGAAGCTAGAATAACTGTCAAGATAATTAATAAAGTCAATATAACGAGTCAAATAAAACAACAGACAGTTTTCTTGCGAGCAGCTTGAGTCAATCGCGTGGCACCTGGCGGAGCAAATATAAGCCACGCGCTTTTTTTAATGGCTTCGGTGATCCTCTTCCGCAGTGCGAAGAAACAATTTTGCCGCTATGGCACCATGACGTGACTTAGTGAAAGCTTCACTAATTACTAAAGACGCCCTGCCACGGTGGTCTAGTGGCTAAGGTACTCAGCTGCTGACCAGCAGGTCACGGGGTAGAATCCCGGCTGCAGGGCTACTTTTTCTATGGAGGCGAAAATGCTGTAGGTCCGTGTGCTCAGACTTCGGTGCACGTTAAAGAGCCTAAGGTGATCGAAACTTCCGGAGCCCCCCCACTACGCATTTTTCATAATTATATAGTGGTTTCGGGACGTTAAACCCCACATATCAATCAATTAATTATTAAAAATGATAGTCCTTGGTAAGTGAATGAATGAAATGAGCTTGATTTGGACCAGGTTCTTAGTACTTCAGCCTCCTCAGTCCAAATACCCATGACTCGCTGCCGCTGCCCGAGCCCGGTTCACTAATCATAGCTGGTTGTCAGAGTCTCGCGTCACCAGCAAAGCCGGCCACTGGTCTTCGAATTCTTCCTCTTGATCTGTATCTCTTCGTTTTAACTTGGCGTTGATGATGGTAGTAAGTCTGGATTGTTGTGGCACTCTAGCACCATCTGGCGCAGAGTGTTGCGCGTGTTCGGAGGGCAAAAGTTGCAGTCCCGCCCGAAGGTCCCTGAACACATTGCATGCATCAATGTTCCATGCGGGTAAGTTCCAGCTTGTAGTCTTCTCCGTATCACTGTTGTTTCTTACTGGGACTCTTGTGGGCCCGTGGGTACCGACCGCTTCTTCTGCTTCCTGTAGTGTGCCAAAATGTCTCAGTACTTCTTCGGTATGTGCTCATGCTCGTCGTGACAGCCGTCGGTAAGTGGTCCAAGCGTGTCCGAGATAGCTCGGCGTGTATGATCTCGAACCGTGGCGTGCCCCGCCTGGTTACCCGCGAGAGACTCATGCCACGGTGTCGAAAAGGTGGTTTTTTTCGTCCAGTGTGGTGCTTTTAAGACATGCAGTGCTGCCTTTTCGATCCTTTCGTTCATGTATCTTCTGCATGCTTTTTTTTTTTTTTTTTTTTATTGGCGCTAGTATGCCCTACGGCATCAGTTAAATAAAAAGGAGAAGTTTTGTTTCCTGTATGAAGGCCAGGAGTTGTCGATGCAGTGGACCGTGCGTCCAGCGCGTCAAGTCAGGTGGTCGGCCGGGGTGGTGGTGAAGGCCGCGTAGGTGGCGAGTGCGAGCCTGGTGAAGGCCCGGGCAGGTTCCCAATAGGTGATCAAGCGTTGCCTCTGTGGCTGGGGCAACGCAGAATGGGCACGTCGTTGGGGGAGGCTGTGCACCAGATGTCCATGTAGCCCGGATTGCAGGAGTCAAGGCGGCGCCCACACGAATCCTCCTGAGCGCAACCTCCTCTCGGCGAGTTAAGCCGCCGGGAAGGTCAGATCCACGCGGAGGAATGAGAGCACGCGTGGAGCGCCGGAGGGTTTCTTTGTGCACAAGCAAGCTGTCCTTCGGGGACAAACGAAGTAGAGGCAGCGGGTGTTGAACAGTCGCTGGATGGCAAGCGGCATCTGCTTCCACTTGAGCCGGTGCAGACCGGCGGGTCCACAGAACGCGGACAGGACAGGCACATGAGTGGATCAGTCGGTGTATATCGGAGGCTATATCGATGGAGCTGGTCACTTTTCGCAGCTCTCGAACTGCCTGCGTGGAGTCCGTATATACAAGCAATTTATCGTGTGACAAAGAATCCATTTTGGATATCATAACTGTTAACCCGTCCCGTATAGCAGTGAGCTCCGCTAATACGGATGGGAACGGTGCCTCTGTTACGTAAGAGCAGATATGTTGGATTTCAGGTTGCGCGGGGCATACGAGACTGGTGTGCAGAACGCAATTATCGGTAGCTGCGTCTACGTATACCGCTAGTGAGTTCTCGGTGGTAGTGACGATGCCCTCCTGCGCCGCTTGTCGGGTGGATTGTCGCAGGCGGGTCAGTGGTCGGTTGTCACTGGCCTGTGCCTTGAGCCATGGTGGAACTTCTGCCACGGGTGCGTCAGGCTGTGGCAGCGTTGAACCATAGTAGTGAGCTAGAGCTGCCGCCGCAGGAACAGCTTGACTCTTTAGGTAGCGAGCGACTCGACGCTGGTGTACAATTTCGTCGATGGTGTTGAGCTGCGCTTCCGCCTGGAGGGTCGTGATAGGTGTCATACGGGGAAGGCATGTAATCGCCCTCATGGAATCTCGGTTGGCGGTTTCGAGCAAGTCCCAGTCTCTCAAAGTCAGTCGTTGAAACTGAGCTTGATAAACGAGCCGAGGTTGTAGGATTGATCGCACCAAGATACGGGCCATTCGAGAACAGGCACCCCCCGTCTTTTGAGAGATGCGACGAATGAGATGGAGGGTATTAGCACTCTTCCGGCGAGCAGAGCGAACCCACGCATTCGCAGAGCCAGATGCGTCCAATTCGACCCCGAGCACACGTATAGTGGATACAGGGGTGAGGGTATGGCCATTTAGGCTCAAACATATCGGCGTCTGCAGGAGGCGACGGCGACCTCGTCTGTTGGTGATAGACATGAATGCAGTCTTCGTGGCAGATAGTGTCAGTCCTATGCGCGCACACCAGTCCGACGCCTTGTCGAGAGCACTCTGGAGTGCCTCCTGCTGGCGTTGAAGGTCTGGATGTAGTGTCCACACAGTCAAATCATCGGCATACAGGAGGAAGAAGGCATCTGGAATGCGTGCTAGTTGCCACGCGAGGGGCAACAGGGCAATATTGAAGAGTATCGGGGCTAGAACCGAGCCCTGCGGTACACCCCGCTTCATTACAAAGTGTCCGGTTCGTTCCTTGCCTACTCTGATGCAGAAGGTACGGTGTGCCAGAAAAGACTCCACAAAGTCGCAGACGCGAGGCGGAAGTTGAAGCCATTGCATTATGTGATTGATCGCAGAGTGGCTGACGTTGTCGTAGGCCTTATGAACGTCCATGGCGAGAAGGGTTCGAATGCTGCTTGATCTTCTTCCCACAAGCACCATGGACGTCAAATGATCTAGGCCATCTTCCGTGCCCAGGTGCGGTCGAAAGCCAATCTGGGCCGGATGGTACCAGGCGTGCTTTTCCAGCCACCAGGAGATGCGCGACGCCAACATGCGTTCAAGAAGCTTGCACAACGTACACGTTAGAGCAATCGGCCGAAGATTAGAGAGGCTGTTCGGGTGCTTTCCCGGCTTAGGTATCGGCACAACTTCGGCATGCTTCCACGATTCAGGCAGCCCTCCGGTCGTCCAGACTGCGTTAAGCGTGTCCAGCAGCCACTGCAGTGCAGGGCCATCCATGTTCTTGAACACTTCATAGGAGATCCCATCTGGTCCTGGTGCCTTGCGTACTTTTGCCTGGTCAATTGCTGCCTGGAGCTCCGCCATCGTGTATGGCGCTTGCATGCCTTCGATGTCCGACGGACTGGGAGTCACGCCAACCTCCGGAGGCAGGTTACACGGACAGTCGAATTGTGGTGGGGCCAGGTTGTAGGCCGGGAAGAAAGCCTTAACTATTTCTGGAGCGAACTGGCTTGGCGTGCATCCAGAAGACAGACACGCACTGGCCGCTGGGTCCGGCGTACGGGTGCCTAGTTCCATACTCCGGAACGTTCGCCATATTGAGGCGGTTGAAGACGATGGACCGAGTGACGCACACCAGTCCATCCACCGTTCGCGGGCGAGACGCTTCTCGCAGCGACGCGCCGCAGCGGTGAGTCTGTTGAGGTTATCACGAAGCTCAGCGGCTGCCGGATCTCGGTTTAAGGCCAGCTCTGCACGACGGCGTGCTGCCCACAGACGCAGAAGATGTAAATTTGGATGTGGTCGGTTCTCCTCTACCCAGCTTGACTGCGTGGCGGCTTGTACAGCTCTGGTTAACACCTGCAATGGATCAGACGATGTATCAGCAATCGAGTCGTTCAGTTCATTGCGGAATAAGTCCCAGTTGGTTGTGTAGCATCGACGTCGGAGGCGGCGCTGGTTATACGCGGCCAAACCAATTTTCAACGGATGGTGATCACTCCCCCAGCAGTCTGGTTCTAGGTCCCACGAAACGTCACACATGCCCAACCACCACGAGAGATCGCATAAGGTGGAGCACAGGGATGATCCCACCGACGTGTAGAAGTAGCCGGGGCATTCAGAAGGACAAAGTGCGCGTCTGTAAATGTGTCTAGCACGATGTTGCCTCTAGCACTGGAAGAAGGGTAGCCCCACGACTGATGAGGTGCATTGAAGTCTCCCCCAACTAGTACTGGGCACCCAGGATAGGTTTGACGCAGGTGAGCCAGCCACCCCAAACGCAGTCGGGGAGCGCTGCCACTATACGGACGCACGTAAACTGAAACCACAATCACGTCAGTACGCGGAAGTCTAACGAGCACTGCCACCACTTCTTGCCACTGGTTACACCACTGCAGCAGGGGAACCTGCGTTTGAGGATATGTAGTCACAACATACACTGCAGCCTTGCCTGGAGGTCCCAACGCATTGGTGCAGCGTCGATCAGGGATGGTTGGGGAATCATACGCAGTGAATCCAGGGATGCGTGGAAGCGAATTCGTTTCTTGTAGAAGCAGGCACCAAGCGGGGAGCTTCCCCAGCGCAAGGCGATAGCGAAGCTCACCAACTTTATTTGCAAGTCCCCGGCAGTTCCACTGCAGGACACAGTGGTGGCGCGTTGCTTTCAAAGGAGTGGTCATTGCGGTGGAAGGTTGGCGAGCACCACCTTTGAAAGCTCTTGCAGTTGCCGGGCAACAAAGTGGAGGAGCTCTGCCGGAGTCATCTTGACTGGTGCTGACGCGCTTGCGCAGGATAATTCAGGCACAGAAGCAGCGTACGGCACGTCTGTACCGCGCATCGCAGTTGGTCCAGCGGGTCGAGCGAGATGGGTTCTGCGTTGAGCGAGGCGCTTGACTTCCATTTGGAGCTGCTGTATCTGTTGGTCAAGCTTCGCCAGATCGTCTGTACCCGTAACGCTCAATTTAGGCGTATTCGCAGGCTGCTGAACACGTTTTTTGCCCCGCTTGACGGCGTCGCTGTACGTGGGGACTTCATAGCAAGCATTTTCAGGTTCTACCAACGCTGGTGTGTCCTCTTCGGAGGGGGACAACAGTTCAAACCGGTTGCTAGTCGGAATGTCGGCGTCCCTTTCTTCTTGTGTCACCGAACGCTGGCGGCGCTTGCGTTGGCGACGGGCTTTGAGAGCCTTCTGTTTAACTGGACAATCTTTGGACGTTATTTCATGATCGTCCGTTTGGCAGAGCCCACATTTGTACGTGCGCGTCTCGACGGACTCCATGGAGGTGTCTGCGGGTTGGGGACAAGAATCTCGCATGTGACCGGTACGAAAACACCGATAGCAGTGTACCACACCGGGCTTGTACACATGAAATTTCAGGATGCATCCATAGTACGTAATGCGGCTTGGTGGCGTTCGAGGCCCTTGGAGAGTGACAAGGCACGTGCGTCCACGGCCCATATAACGAGCTGTTACAATCTTGTGTGTGGAGCAGGTCAAAGCAGTGATAAGGCCCTCCGGCGATTCCCCTGGGTCAACCCCAGAGACCACATACCGACGCAAGTCCGAGCCGGAACTCAAGTACGCTTGCACCTGTACAGTACAATCAGCTGTGACTGGCAGAGTTTGCAGGTGGGTGAGGCGGTCAACGTCTGCTAGCGAACGCACCCATACGGATACGCTGTTGGTGGGATGGTGAATGGAGAAACCTTGAAACGCGGTGGTTTTGAGGCAGGTGTCGAAGGCTGACTGAAGGAGGCGATTTGACAATTTTGATACATCGAAGCACTCACGAGGTTTTACGACGACTTTGTACTTAGACTCGGTGCCAGGCGAGGCGACAGCTGCCGGAGAGGGGCACTCCCGCTTGCTTGCCGGTGTGGCTGAAGCAGACAAATCATCTATTCCCATTTGTGAGTCAGCCACGCGTTTCGCACTGCGTTTCGGAGCGGATGATGGTTGTGATGGCTGCGTCTTAAGCTCCGCTGCAGCCATCGTTACTGGTTCACATGAAGAACACGGGAGCGTTGCCGCTGCCAGATGCAACCGGCGAGACGCCGGAACTGTCCTGGCGAGCGTCCCACGCACAATGTTGAAGTGAACGGCACCAAGGGTGGTTAGTCCAGGTCGTCGATGGTGTCCGGAAGAAGAGTGCTTGGGGGCGACCCCACGGCCTCGTCCAGGGCGTCCGGCAGGTCTGTCCTTAGCCGGTGGGGCCAGAGAGCTGGGCGGCGTTGCGTTGAGCCAGGGCGCAGAGAGTGGGGGAACGCCGGTGGGGCGATGGTCGCGCGAGCCGATGCTTCTGCATGCCTTTTGCTGATCCGTTATCACGGTAACAGAAATTTTGTAATGTATGTATGTATGAATGTATGTATGTATGAATGTATGTATGTAGTATGTGTATGTATGTGTGTATGTATGTATGTATGTATGTATGTATGTATGTATGTATGTATGCATGTATGTATGTATTAAAATAGAGGTGTACGTCGAAAAAGCTTCAGACGCAGCTTCGCAAAAGGTACTTTATGAGGCAGGTCTGGCCACCAGTGAGCGGCGTGCGCGAGCTACTACTGCAGCCACCGATCATCATCGTCTTCTTTAATAAAAGCAGAGCGTCCATCATCCAGATTCATTACAATTACTCCCCGCGACATAAGGAGCCATCCTGGTGACCTATGGACAAGGAAACACGGGAGGGTCGTAGTAGTGCTTAAGTCTGGACACGTGGACAATTTCCTGGCCACGACAACTTTCGTCAAAATATGGTTCCAATGGCTCGATGAGGTAATTCACCGGTGACGTTTTTTTTTTCAGTACACGATATGGGCCATGATACTTGGGGACCAACTTTGTAGAAAGGCCAGATGTAGTAGAAGGGACATGCAGCCAGACGAGCGAACCTGGATCGTAGGAAGTTGTGTTAATTGGTGCGTCATGGGGGGTGCTTTCGGCGTCCTTGGTCTTGAGTTGTGAATGATCTTGCCAGTTGGCGGCATTCTTCAGCGTATGTAGCGGCTGGAGACATTGTCGTGAACTCTGAGGAGTCAGGTCTGTACGAAAGAATGGTGTCCATAGTGCAAGAAGGTTCGTGTCCGTAAAGTAGGAAAAAAGGAGAGAACGCAGAAGGGCTTTGAATGTCGGTATTATAGGCGAACGTGATAAGCGGCAGCACTCGGTCCCAATTGGAGTGGTTTGACGAGATGTACATAGACAGCATGTCACCGAGGGTGCAGTTGAAGCGCTCTGTCATTCTATTGGTCTGGGGATGATAGGCGCTTGTAGTGCGGTGAACGACGTGGCACTCACGCAGATGCTGCAATGACGTTTGACAATACGCGACCACGATCACTCATTAACTCTCGAGGTGCTCCATGACGTAATACGATGTTGTGAAGAACGAAAGTCGCAATGTCTTTTGCTGTAGACGAAGTAAGCGATGAAGTTTCGGCATACCGCATGAGGTGGTCGACGGCAACTATGATCCAGCGGTTACCATCTGCAGTGTTGAGAAGGGGACCATAGATATCGATGCTGACAAGGTCGAACAGTAGGGAGGGGCATGCTAAAGGTAATGAGGTACCGCTGCCGTGATGAAGGGCAGTCTTTCGTCTCTGGCACGTCGAGCAAGCCCGAACATACTGTCAAATAAAACGGTACATTCCATGCCAGTAATATCAGAGCCGTCTGCGACAATAAGTCTTCCGGAAACCTGCGTGGTCACATTGTGGGTCGTCATGAAACGTGGAACAAATTACAGATCGTAGATTACGTTGAATCACGAGTAGTCACTGACATCCACCGGGTGCGTAGTTGCGTCGGTACAGCACGTCGTCGCGAGTGGTGAAGTGCTCGACTTGCCGGCGCAACTTGCGAGTAGGGGTAGAAGCCGTCCGCCCCACCAGGATGTCTAGAATCGAAGCAACCCAAGGGTCCTTGCGTTGCTCAGATGACAAGTCGGTGATGGTGACGGGAGTGGCATCACAGATGAGAATTTCGCAGCAGGCAGGGTCAGGGGGTAGGGGCGAACAGGAAAGGGTGTCTGCGTCCGAATGTTTCCGGCTGGAGTGATAGACCACGCGAATCTCATAATCTTGTAGGCGTAACGCCCATCGGGCAAGGTGACCACTCGGATCCTTCAGTGACGACAACCAGTAGAGGGCGTGGTGGTCAGTCACGACGTCAAAAGGGCACCCGTACACGTAAGATCAAAATTTCTCTATCACCCAAATAGTGGCGAGGCATTTGTTTTCAGTGATGGAATAGCTGGTTTCGGCTTTGCTAAGAGTTCGGCTTGCGTAGGCAACCACGTACTCTTGGAAAGCCGTCTTTCTGCTGCGCAAGAATATCGCCTAGCCCGATACCACTGGCGTCGGTGTGGATCTCTGTGGGTGCCGATGGGTCTTAGTGTCGCAGAAGGGGCGGCGACGTGAGGAGGTGGCGAAATTCATTGAAAGAATCGTCACAGGTGGCATACCAGGCTGAAAGGTTCCTAGAGCCGGCGAGGAGCTTGGTCAAAGGAGCAATGATCGTCGCGTAATTGCAGACGAAGCGCCGGAATCAGGAACAAAGGCCTATGAAACTTCGAAGCTCTTTCATGGTGGTCGGTTTGGGAAACGCTGAAACGGCTGTAAGTTTTGCAGGGTCAGGAAGAATGCCGTCCTTCGAAACTACGTGGCCAAGGATCGTAAGCTTTCGAGCGGCGGAACGGCACTTCAGATTCAGTTGCAGCCCCGCGGCGGAGAGACAAGCGAGGACTTTCTCGAGGCGGCTTAAATGGGTTGTGAAATCATTCGAAAAGACAACAAAGTCACCTAAATAACAAAAACAAAAGTTCCATTTGAGGCCTCGCAGGATAGCGTCCATCATTCGCTCGAAAGTAGCTGGCGCGTTGCAGAGACCGAAGGGCATGACTGAATTCGTACAGCCCGTCGGGCGTGATGAAAGCTGTTTTTTCGCGATCGGTCTCTGCCATAGGTACCTGCCAGTATCCAGAGCGCAGATCTAAAGAAGAGAAAAATTCGGTTCCCTTTAGGTAGCCAAAGGCATCGTCAATGCGTGGCAGCGGATAGACATCTTTGCGCGTGATTCAGTTGAGGCATCGGTAGTCCACGCAGAACCTTATGGATCCGTCCTTCTTCTTCACCAATACAACTGGAGAGACCCAGGGAATGCTTGACGGTTCGATTATGTCAGCATATCGTCGACCTGTTTGTTGATGACACGGCGTTCGGCAGTTGATACGCGATATATGGACGCTTTCGTAATGGTGTCTTTTGACCGGTATCTATACGTTGAACAACAGATGACGCTCGACCTAAGGAAGGCTGATTGTGGTCAAAGGAGGCTCGAAAACGCCGGAGGAGCTTGAGCAGCTGCTCCTGCTGTTCAGACATGAGGCGGCAATCAATGGACTTGCGGAATACATCTATAGGGTCATTGGCGTCAGTTGCGGGTGTAATGGCACAAGTCGGTAGAAATGGCTTTTCTGGATACATCGGGTCTTCGAAAATACAATATAAGGTCTCGAGGCTCCCCAGACACTTGCCGCGTAGCAGGATGTATGGACAAGCAAAGACGTTGCACGAATAAAGTACCGCTGAAGCATAGGAAAAGCTGATGACGGCAAACGGGAGGACGATGGTTCGATGGTGGGCACTAGCTATAGATGGTTGGAACAGGAGCGTCGAGATAGTAGCAGCAGGGGAAAACACAGGCACTAGGACGGCGGACAAAGGCGCGATGCGGACGTCAGCTGTGGCAAACACTTTCGAGGGACTGTGGTGGTCGATATGACTGTGCTCGTGGTGAACGTGAGTTCACCGCGAGCACAGTCAACGATGGCCTGATGGGTAGAAAGGAAATCTCATCCTAGTATGACGTCGTAAGATGAACGTGGAAGAACAACAAACTTGATGGCGTACCAAACATTTTGAATAAGAACGCGTGGTGTGCGCTAAGCCGTCGGCGCGATGAACCATGAAGGCGAAATCGGTGTTGTGTATTTTCATGTATTAAGAGAACTTGAAATAAAATAAAATGAAAATGAATGAAATGGGAGGTGACTGTACGCAGGGCAAGATTCGTAAGCGGCGTTGTCACTTTTCTCAAATCGCCCCGCAGTTTTCTCTAATTACAGAAAGGACGGCGCCTGTGTCGACAAGTGCACGTACAGCTACACCTTCTACTAGCACATCAATTTCGTTGTGTGGACAAAGAGGAGGTCTTGAAGAGTTCGACGACGACGCAGTTCTTGCCTCCGGAACTACGGCTGTCAGTTTTCCTCTCGAGCGGGGCTCGTGCGCCGAAGCATCGGGGAGACAGATCGTCGACGGGATGGTAATGACCAGCGAGAATCGACAGGGCGTCGTGGGGACAACGAGTCGGGGATAGCGAATGATGGTCACTGTATATTCTGGGCAGCCTGGTAATTTGCAGAATTACCACGGTCTGGAGGCTGAGAGTTGCAACGGCGGCAGTAGCATGCTATATGTCCCACAAAACCACATGCAAAACAGATGGGTCTATTATCGAACGTGCACCATGGGTGAACGACAGAAGGTGCAGCGGGTGAAGTAGGATAGGGTGTCGTGTATGTAGGCAGCGTCATAGGGTAGGATGACCCGGTGCACCGGTATGCGCCAGAGACAGATGGGGCTGGTGGTCTAGCAACGACAGCAGAGTAGGTCAGCTGCGTAGGGACAGATGGCGATGAAGGCAGTGCCTGCGTGACCTGTGTCTCGATGACCTGGCGTAGACGTGGGTCTAACGAGGTCACATGCTCGGATGCTCCGGCCACAAGGGAAAGTTGACGCGCAACTTCTTCACGGATGAATTGTTTAGATGAGGGGCAGTAAGACGGTGTGATAAGTAGCGACGTCGTGCACGAGGGCGGAAACTTCAGCCGTAACTTCATCGGCCCTGCGCATGGAGACACGCTGCTTACGCAACTCGTCGTACTCCTGACAAAGCTGGACAGCGTCGGTGACAGTCTATGGGTTCCTAGCGACGAGCATCTGGAACGTTTCGTCGTCAACTCCTTTGATGATGTGCTTGATTTTGTCGTGTTCGGTTAGAGATGCATCGACGCGCTTGCAAAGAGACAAGACATATCTTCGTTGTAACTTGTAAAGGCCTCGTTCTTGCGCTGGACTCGACTACGCAGACGCTGTTGCGCGCGAAGCCGGCGCACGGCGGGACGACCGAAGACCGCGGCTATAGTTGTCTTGGAGGCGGACCAGTTGGTGATTTCGCCTTCATGGTTCTTGAACCAGAGGCTGGCCACATCAGCGAGGTAAAAGCGCACGTTCGTTAGTTGGTCGCAGGCGTTCCATTTGTTGGAAGCGCTTACGATTTCGTACTCGGTGAGCCAATCCTCGACATGTTCGTCGTTGCCGCGAAAAATTGGTGGGTCACGTTGCTGAGGCACGCCAGTACAGTCGACTGTCGTTGGTGGGGCAGCTTGAGAAGGGCCAGGAGCAGTCATGGTGAACGGTGAGGGTCGCGTCTGATTGCGAAGTTCCAGGTGAATAGGAACCCCGGCTCCTCCACCACTTAAAATATAGGTGTTCTACGTCGAGAAAGCTTCAGACGCAGCTTGGCAAAAGGTACATTATGAGGCAGGCCTGGCTACCAGTGAGCGGCGTGCGCGAGCTACTACTGCAGCCACCGATCATTATCGTCTTCTTCAATAACAGCAGAGCGTCCGTCATTCAGATTCATTACAGTATGTATGTATGTATGTATGTATGTATGTATGTATGTATGTATGTATGTATGTATGTATGTATGTATGTATGTATGTATGTATGTATGTATGTATGTATGTATGTATGTATGTATGTATGTATGTATGTATGTATGTATGTATGTATGTATGTACGTATTTATGTATGTACGTATGCATGTACGTACGTACGTATGTACGTACGTATGTATGTACGTATGTATGTACGTATGTATGTATGTACGTGTGTGGGGGGGGCGCTATGATGAATTGTAGACGTGGCCTGACTCATATGCCATGTTTATTCCATTAAGCACTTTTTCTTCGGCCTCTACCAACCATCGCTTCATACGTCACACGATTCCACCTCCCCCCGAAAAAAGGCATGAATTACGAACAAGAAAAAGTAAATAAGCAGAGGTTGAAAAGTCACAAATGTCAAAATTCACAATTGGTTCTATGCTCCAGAGGAGTTCCGTACACTTTCAAAAACTTCAGGAGAGAGTGCAGCAGTCCGGTTAACGCAGGAGTTCGGGTGGGCGAGGCTGACAGTGGCGTTCTGGAAAAGATAACCACGTCTTGCACAACTGCACTGACCATGACACGGCTTCAGCAGCTGCGAAGAACGAACGAGGTTGGACGTCCTTGTAGCCTTTGAAGGCCGGACGTCGTAGGTGCCGAATTTTCTGTCGTGGGCGCTGTATTTTGTGTCGTGGCTGAGACAGAAGCATTGCTTCCAGCTTGCGTTTGCGAGAACCAAAGTTGATGATACGATGTCCGTGTTTCTGCATTTTGCAAATGGTAGCGTTCAGTCTGTTTCGTGGTTCTCTGTGGTGGTATCTCCGTCGGTAGTATTGTACATGATGCCTTGATATCTGGCACAGAAGACTTCCTTGACGTCTTTTTCTACAAATATGGCTCAGATGTTGACTTGGTCTTTCCTTTAGTTGGTGTCGTTCCTGACAACCATCCTTCAGCCGCAAATCTGCTTGTGATCTTGTTTTAGTTAATCGTAGTGTGGTGTTTGATGTAACTGCCGTACTTTCCGTACTGCCATACATGTATGTATGTATGTATGTATGTATGTATGTATGTATGTATGTATGTATGAAATGTATGTATGTATGTATGTATGTATGTATGTATGTATGTATGTATGTATGTATGTATGTATGTATGTATGTATGTATGTATGTATGTATGTATGTATGTATGTATGTCACATGACTCACGCGACCATAGTTCAAGCATCGCTGAACGCCCAACCATATGGAACTGCAGGCTGCGTTCAAACTTGTAAACATTATCGATTGAAATGTAAATATTCCGCGCACACATTGTAAAACATACTCTGAGGTCGGAGTAAAACGCTTATCTTCTAGAGACCCCCCCCCCCTATTCGGAGTAATTTTTGCTCCGGAGCTCCGGAGGAAATTGTTTACTCCGGCTGACCGAAGCAATGGCGTGGCACATCCGGAGCATTTTTCATTGATATTTTACTCCGACCCGCCGGAGTAATTGCGCGGCACCACTGGAGCATTTTTTACCGGCCTTTCGCTCCAGCTGGTCGAAGGGATGACGTGAAACTTCCGAAGCATTTTTCGCAGGTTTTTCACTCCCGCTATCCGGAGCTTTTGCGGGGCACTTACGGAGTATTTTACGAATGTATTTACTTCGTGCGGATGCATATTTAGTGAGATGTATCAGTATTTGGCAAAAAGTGTTTGCTCCTGTGTATATTTAATTTATGCTTATCGTGTCACGCGTCGGTTATATGAAGGAATCCTTAATTCTGATGCAAGCACTGCAGAGTTACTGCGTATTTTTTTTTCTTCAGAGCTCTAGCAGATAAATTCAAGAAAACACTTTAGTTCTTAATCTTTCATTTATTCAAAATAGTCTGCCATTTCTGGATTATTGCCCCTCATTTGGGAAAAGAAGATGAGAAAAAGCAAACATGCAAAAAGGCACCCAAAATAGAACAAAGGAAACCCGATCACATTAAATCAACAGCACTCAAGTTTGATGCACATCACTTTTAAATGAAGCCCAGGATGCTCTAAAACGATGCACGACCAACGAAGAAAGCGTGGCCACGGACAACAACTGTTCACCATACCCGAAGGAACATTCATCAGCCTCACTGATGACCCAAGAGTTCAGATGATTGCTTCCTGCATAATTGAGCAAAAAAAAAAGATATTTACACACGGGAACTGCAAATCATGCGAGTGGCACGAAATCTGAGGACACTGAAGCCATGGGTACTCGTTAAATTCTGTACCGTATGCGAGTACACAAGCATAACTCGCCTCGTAAATCGATCACACAAACACAAAAAACACAGGACCAGCGTTCATTATCAAGAAGTCAATTTTATGTTCCGGCGTCAGACAGCCGGTACGCCATAGAAACACATCTCCGCGACGCGAACAAAGTTCAAAACGGACGAAAGTTTTTCATATATTTCTAAATAGATAGACCTACTGTTGCTAAACATTTGAAAGCATTTATCTCACTAAGATGAGCGAATTTTCGTATTCTCCACGACAACATCAGGAATGCCTCTCCATAATATTTCCTAATTTTGTCAGATAATATTGGTGATTTCACACACGCGCATTTTTGTTGGCGCTGATCGTCATACTTAAAGCAAATTAGACCCTTACAGCTTGTTTGTTTGCGCCTGTCTTCGAAAAAACCGTGCCTTCATTCTTCTTTTCAATGAAATCTTCGAGAGAAGTTCGCACTGTTTTTTGTTTACATTTTTAATTACTACTGCCCACTTTTTTTGCTACTTGTCGTAGTGAGCACTTTTGAAAGTATAGGTATTGCATGAGCATGTATTGCTTCAAAACTAAGAGCCTCAATGGCAAAATAAGTAGAAGTTCACCACTACGTAAGCAAGTAACATAGCAATAAAATGCACTAACATCACGCCGCCTATGCCAACTGCATTTTCATCATATACTGACAGAAATGTGGGAAGGTCGACCAGTTTACCCAACTTACAGGTCCGTGCAAACGTCGCAGGTCATGAGAGATGATTCATAGAAGCGCCACGACGAGTTCAACGGAATTTGAGGAGTTCTCTTTTAGGGGCGAAGCTCTTTATAGCGGCACTTGTTCGTCTCTCGTAGCTGTTGTAGTGTGTGACGAGTATAACATTTTGTCCTCCAAGGTGGTGCCGGTGAGAGATTTTTTCTGTGCATTGTTGAACAATAAAAAATAATGCTAATGTACATGCCAATGGCAGCTCATGGGGAATGAGAGACAGGAGGGTTCGGCTTTTAGTTAACGCACACGCCGCGATTTCCATTAGCAACCATTGGCATGTACATTGAGCACTATCTGACAAGAAAGGGTTGCTAAGTTATACTCGCTGGGTGTAACCTCCTTTGTTTTACAAAGGTTTAGCGAGCGTTGGGCCGCAGTGCCATGAATACAGTGAACTAGTATATACCATGAACTCGATGTGGTTAAAGGTGGGAAGTAGACCCGAAGCGCAAGCCATAAGAAAGTGTGCGTGTGCCACCTCTCGTGTAGTCCTTGGAATGTCCGCTGAATGGCGGTGTTTCTATGTGGGGAATATATGATGAAAAGATGCGAGATGGTGGTACTTGGAGTGTTGAATAGATGGACGAACGGACACACAGACAGATGCATGGATGGACGCATGAACGGACGCAGGGGCGGATGCATGGACGAACGCAGGGACGGACGCACGAACAGACGCACGCACGGAAGGGCGGATGGACGCATGGACGGTCACACAGACGGACGCATGGATGGAAGCAAGAATGAATCGACGGACGAATGCTTCGACCCACTCTCTATCATTCACTCCGTGGATATACTGCCAATGTTTCCTCTGTCCTGTTCACAGGCCAGCGTTGTTGCTTCTGGTATTAGAGCCTTATTCGTAAGAGGGAGATAGAAACAAGCGTTTTTGTTTTTCAAGAGAAGGTGGACAGGACAGTGAACATTTTGAGTTTCACCTGTTTGGTTTAAAAAAACATAACCCCCCCCCCCCCCTCCCACAAAAAAAAACTGCATTCACGGCCATGCCAGCGGGACTGTAAAGAAAAAAAAATAGTCCCAGGTTTGCCTCAAAGGCGAAGCAATGAATGCGATAGCAACAAATTGGAAGGTCACGGGCAGAATCGCAAGCCGATCGAAACGTGACCAGCGTTTCTCACGCACAAATGACGCACGAAACGTACTCACAGGTACAGATGAACGCAAATAAGCGTCTCAGTTGTTACTTCGCTGTGTCTTAAAAGCGCGCCTTTTTCACAAACGGAGGATGTGCAACGGTTTCAGTGACCTTTGTGCGCCCGGTAACTACAACAGAATCGTTCCAATGAAACTCGTGCGCGCGTATGCTGCCTAACGAGCTGTGTTTATCTCTCTTCCATCTCTCCTTTCTATCTTTCGACTCCCCCATTCTCTCCCATGCGCAAGGTAGCAAACCGGCTCTCTATAGACTGGTTAACCTCCCTGCCATTGTTTTCTTATTATTTTCCTTCCTTCCGACGATACTCAAAGGCTAGTTAAGACGTACGATTTTCCCAACTGCAAGATAAGGTCGCGCGATCGAGCGGACACCCCCTTAATCTCTACGCCGGCCAAAGTACGCGTGAGAGATGCGAGACGCCACGCGCTCACTGCGCCATCTTGCTGATAATAGTGTAAACACCATAGCCCCCCCCCCCCTGAAATTCCCACCAACAGCGGTAAGTGGCACATATGAATAGCTTGCCGTTTCAACGTTGAATGCCTCGCACTCACGATGTGGAGGTCGCACATTCGTCTCCAGGCAGAGGAATCTTTTTTCAGCATTTTTTTTTCCTTTCTCGCGTTTTCATCTATATAGATACGTGTGAATATACGGTGCATGAGATTGACACCGACGTCGACGTCGACGCCGACGGCGAAATCCAGCCGAGAGTGTCCATATACTTGCTACGCAATAAAAAATGCTGCAGTGTGGCACTACTCTCTCCCATTATGAACACAGAAAATACGGCTAGTTTTTCGAGACGGTGCCTTTTCGTTTCTCTCTTACTCTCATAACCATGCCCCTCCATCCTACGTTGAGCTATGAGGTCAAACGGGCTGCATAAATAAGTCTTTAACCTCCCCCCCCCCTTCCACAGAAACGTTGGGCATCCCACAAAATTCTTGTGGACGGCGTTTTGCGCAAAATATGGGCAAAAAAAAGGGGGGAGGCACAGGCTGTACCTGTCTGTGCTCTCTTCCTTCTTGTTTATTTTTTTTGCACAAAACTTCATTTACAATGAAATACCAACTCGACCGATGCTGGGTTTTTCTAAGCTCTACAACCTGTTACGCCTAACGACCCGACCAACCCTCTTTTACGCATTACTTGCCACTGGTCTCGTCAGCTGCTATCCTCCCTCTCCTGTTCTAGAAGCAGGATGACACCCGCGGGTTAATATTTCAGGTAACACTTATACAATAAAACATTTGACCAAAATGAGCGCGTGTACAAGTTCTAAAAGTCTTCGCCAAACCGATTGCCCTAGTTCAATTCACAAGTTTGGAACGCTAAGCGCCACATATCAATTAGCTCAATTCACTACATTTGAAAAGATTTAACATTGATTTAGTTATGTTTTTTTGTTTAGAATAAATGTTTAACGATTTAGAGTACTTCGTATTCAACTATGGGAGAGCACTGAGCCATCCCGCTAAAAGTCATACTGCATACAGCTTATATGATAGATCGAAGTAATATATAACCAGTGGTAGACCTCAACCCTGCGTTTGCTAATATGGAAAGCGGACAAATATTACTGCTTTTGCATGATGACAGTATCAAAAAGATTTTCAAGATGTTGGATTTACCAATAACAGTTATTGTCTATTTATTGAATCAACCCACAACCAAGAAATTTTTCAATATTGCATATCGAATCAGCGCTACCAATATTCGAGTGGTCTGATTAAAATTACCGAAGTTTTGTTAAGGAAAAGACTCGCAGGCCAAACAACGCATTATCTGAGTTTCCGCTGACGTTCGCTGGAGTCCTGTAAAATTAGCCTATTATTGATAACCTGTTTTCTCATCAATCCAACATTACCTGTCTTAGCACTACATGACATAACTCAAATGACACAGATAATTCAAGAAGAGCCCACTCACCAATTTTCAATCGCACCAGAGACCACCGAGTCTCTCACCACTCGGGAGCTCACAATGTGTCGTTCGCTGCCAGGAACAATCACACTGTTACTGTTCGCACAATTCTTTTCTGTCGATAACCTTTGTTGCTGCTTGTAGTCACTTGTGATATCCAGAAGGTGCACAGAACGATTCCTTTTTCCCGAACTCGGCCAAACGCTTTGCAAAATCCTCACTGCACCGGCTTGGTCTGCGTCATATTGGTTTGTGGGGAACTGCCTCCCGGTGGCGAGGCTGCCTACGTCACTAATCGAACAGCCAATGAATACCGCTGAGCGATGAGCCGGAGCGATTGGGGAGCACCCTCCGGGGCAAAAGCGATGTACCGGATCATTTCTGGGGCAGCCACGGGAACATAATCAAGGGATTGTCCCCATTTACATCCAGTTTATTTTTTTTTTGGTCCGGCACCCACCGGAAGAAAACGGTGGAAAACGAATGTATTTGCTCCAGTACGAGCCTGTTTGAGTGAGGCCACCGGAGCAGAGTGGGCGCATCATTCGCCGATTCCTCCCAGCTGGGTATATTTTTTGTTTACAGAGTATGAGGCGCAACATCGATAAGTAAGTATTAGGTGGTGCATTCCTTTACTAGAAAATACATAGATACGTAATTTTAAAGGCCCCTGTGTGTCTTATGCTGCGCTGAAAATGTGATGCTGTGTACGAAAAAGTCGGCTGGCAGTAGATTATCGTCTTTCATAGACATTTGCCGCGAAAAACGCAAATACGCGGGCATTTTTTCTACCCAGGACGTTATGTCGAAGGAAGAGGGCAAGAAAAACAAGCGACGTCGCCGTGCCCAGAACAAAAAGAGTCTGGAGGATGGTAACCCCCAGCGGCTACTAGAGGTCGCCTCGCCTTCGAAAAACTGCTCCTGGGAAGTAAGCCACATCGCCAGGGGGGCCTTGACAAGCCCCACGCTCCCACAGCCAGCTGGCCCCACAACCGGGCAGCCTGAGTTGCCACTGATACGAAGCGTCGACGTGCAGCCGTCGTCTCCCGTGAGTCCATCCACTCCCGTCGAACCAGTGCTTTCGGGCAGTGGTGGAGAGCGTGAAACTACAGGCCCGCCAAGACTGTCTTCCGTGTCTGGCTCCGGTGTCACTTCAACAGTAAGAAAACAAGAAACTACCATAAATAAGATAAGTCTGTTTAGCCACAAGGACGAAGCAGTGAATGCGATAGCAATAAATTCAAATGGCATACTAGTAACTGGTCCTTTTAGTATTCTATCTTGTGTAATTCTTCAAAAACGTAGGCGTAAGGACTTTTTCACGCACCACCCACACAGCTGCTACGCATGTGCCTTGACCGCTTCCACACCCAAGCGGAGGGTGATAGAGCTAAAAAAATTAAAAATGTAAAACAGCTGCGCTTTATTAGTGCCAACACTAAAGGAGGTGCGAAGCCGGCGATCGGCTCGTATTCTCACGGTTTGCATTATTTTGAGGCAGACTGTACATTTAAGGCGCAAAAGACACAAGTTATGATGAAAATACTAGTAATTCTTCTCGCTTTGTACATTAATGTAATCATTTCCTTTACCAATTATTCGTTACCAATACTCATACAACATGGTGCTAAGCTTCAGCCCTGTAAATGAAACTCGCATGGTCGGGAGAACAGCTTCACGTCGCTGCCAAGGCGACACGCTATCAGTAGAGACACTCAGCGCCGCGGTTCTGACACGCATGCTCGGGCGGAGCGCAGGTTCCCGTCAACGCCCCTGCATCCAATCAGGGCAACGCCAAGGCAAGCGAGCAGCCTCCGGCGCCTTCTGGCCACTTGTGGGGACGTGCACGGACGGTCCTTCCGTTCAATAGAATGACCAACGCTGTGAGTGCAGCTGCTTTTTTCTCGGCATCGTTAGTTCACCTGTTTATTGGGACACTGAACCCAAACAGTAAATTTGTTTAGGCTGATATGTTATACTTTGGAAATCACATGTGAATCAAATTAACCACAGCAAGGTAATAAATGAAAAATTAATCTGGAAATATTCAACATTAAAATTTACCATCGGCACGTCCGCTGATGTCGTAACGGATATCGATTTTCAGTGGCGATGCTCCTTAAGGAGTCGGTCGTGCATCTCCTGTATGCAGTAGCCACCTCTCGTTTTTGTCTTTGGGATATCCACTGGATGTTGGTACTCGTATTTGATGAATATAGGATAAAAAGATGCGAGAGGGTGGTACTTACACTGTTCAGCTGGACAGACAGACAGACAGACAGACAGACAGACAGACAGACAGACAGACAGGCAGACAGACAGACAGACAGACAGATAGATGGATAGATAGATAGATAGATAGATAGATAGATAGATAGATAGATAGATAGATAGATAGATAGATAGATAGATAGATAGATAGATAGATAGATAGATAGATAGATAGATAGATAGATAGATAGATAGATAGATAGATAGATAGATAGATAGATAGATAGATAGATAGATAGATAGATAGATAGATAGATAGATAGATAGATAGATAGATAGATAGATAGATAGATAGATAGATAGATAGATAGATAGATAGATAAAGACAGACAGACAGACAGACAGACAGACAGACAGACAGACAGACAGACAGGCAGACAGACAGACAGACAGACAGACAGACAGACAGACAGACAGACAGACAGACAGACAGACAGATGGATTGACGGGTGGACGGACACGGCCAGTGGATGATTCATGGTTTGCCAATAAAACCCTTGAAGCTTCGCCTCACTCATCATCATTCACTCCGTGGATATGCTGTGATTTTTTTGTATTTTCACCGCATTGGCTCATTATATTTTTCTGCAATTTGGTGCGTTAAATCAACGCCTCCTAGAAAAATTATGCCTAGAATGTCGCTCTTTTTTCCATAAGGAGCTCCCTGCCACGCGTTTTGACTAGGCGCCGTGCGACGGCGCTCGCTTTCGTACCGCCTGGTCACGTGATAACCCCAGCGCAGCCATAGGCGTTTCTCAGAGCAGCTGCTGCACCGGCCGTGCCGGCGGAGAGCAGACAACGCCGTTTACACAACAGCACCACATTGCAACTTAAATTAGACGAAAAACTATCGCAAAGATATGCTACAATCAGCAGACTGTTATGACTGTCACTGCATGGATTCGGCCTGCAACAGACGCTCATCGGCGTACCGTCCAAACGCGCTTCGCGTCCAGCAGAAACACAAGAGGCACTAACGCACAGACCGTTGGATATAAAAAAAAAGCGTCACGTGTGCTCTGGGGCAATGGGCAGCTGGGGAAAGGCTGGGGGCTCTCTGACTTTCACCTGGTTCTGTCCTTTCTGATGTAAAAGCGTGCCTGTACGCCTAGTTTGGTCAGAGCTGTAAATAAATTGCGTGTTTTACGTAAAGAGCGTCACAAGATTTCTTCTTTCCCAAGCGCCTGGGTGAAAGCTTGTGCCTAGCTCCTCGATCCAATCAAGAAGAAATTACCGCCATTCGTGTGAAGTTTTATTTCCAGCAAAAAAAATAACTACTGCCAAGAAAGTGCACTTTATTTCATTTAGCAGTTTCTTATCTGCCTACAGAGATGAAGAAACCACTCCAATGTCGTAGTCTACACGTAAGAGCAATGACAACGTGCGGTTGGGAAGATGTCGTCTGCTCGCGACAAGCCAGCCATGCGTTGGCGTGTTTACAAGGAGCGACCGCCAGAGGCGCTCGCCTCTGTACAGGAGGGGAGGGTAAAATCAGAGGGTAGGGAAGCGCAGTCGCGACTCGCGTTCCAGGCATAATTTTTCTAGGAGGCATTGGTTAAATCTGCGGCTCCCTCAAAACACAATGTGATTCATTTTCACTCATAGAGAACTAGGGGGCCCTAGCAGAAGCTTTCGGAATTTGTGATGCCACTGTGATTGGCAAGTGAACTTCAAGATTGCGTCTCTACCCACATTATTTTTTCGCGCATTTTTGTTTTGTACTGCAGGCTAGGTCACCTCGGTGTTGTCAAAGGGTAATTTACTAATACAAGACAAATACGTGTTGTACCGGTGCACATCGGTGCTAGCTCTGTGCCAGGGAGAGAAAAGACGACGAAGTTCGTGTGTCGCGCTCTCGGCCACCTGTTTTCTGTGCTGCAGCTGTCTTGCTTGCCCTCGCGAGTTTCTTGCTGAAACTCCTCTGAAGAACATGCTTGTTACATTGTCTTTGATGTGTCTTCTTTAAGAGGAGATCAGATACTTTTTGAAAAAAAAATAAATTGGTTGCTTTGGAATATGGCTTAGTGCTTTGTTTTTCACTGCAGTTACTTAATTTCAAGTGAAGGTCACTGTTCTTTTGAGGTCTCGCTTTCTTTATTTAACACAATAATAATAAGAACTAACAAACAATAATGGCAGGGAAAGTATGGGGGATACGGTTGGAAGTGATTGTAATGGAAACGCGAAGAAAGAAAAGTGGACGAAAACAATAATTTGCCGCCGGCAGGATCCCACCTTCGAATAACGCGTGCCAAGACTGATCTACAGAGGTGGGCATCCACCTGTTCACTTTACAGGTTGTATATGGGCATTTAAACGTGGCAGCGTCAGTCAGCGTCACCTGTTGCCATTATGGTGAGTGTGGAATAGTCTTTTTGCATAAAAAAATGGCAGCATATCCACGGGGTGAATGAGGGAGAGTGGGGCAAAGCATCCATTCTTACATTCGTTCATGCTTCCATCCATCCATGTGTCCGTCTGTGTGACCGTCCGTGCGTCCATCCGCCCGTCTGTGCGTGCGTCTGTTCGTGCGTCCACACGTCCATCCGTGCGTCCGTCCCTGCGTTCGTCCATGCATCCGCCCCTGCGTCCGTCCATGCGTCCATCCGTCCGTGGAGCCATCCGTGCATCCGTCCATGCATCTGTTTGTGTGTCCGTTCGTCCATCTAGTCAGCACTCCAATTACCACCATCTCGCATCTTTTCGTCATACATTCCGCATATAGAAGCACCGCCATCCAATGGACATTTCAAGGACTAAGCGAGAGGTGGCACACGCACACTTTCTTACGGTTTGCGCTTCGTATCTACTTCCCATCTTTAACCACCTTGAGTTCATGGTATATACTAGTTCACTGTATTCATGTCACTGCGGCCCAACGCTCGCTAAAACTTTCTAAAACCAAGGCTGCGCCCAGCGAGTAAAACGTAACAACCTTTTCCTGTCAGATAGTGCTCAATGACATGCCAATGGCTGCTAATGGGGAATGAGATACAGGAGAATTCGGCTTTTAGTGAACGCGCACGCTGCGAATTTCGCATTGCTCAACAACGCACAAGACAAATTTCCCACCGGCACCACCTTGCAGGTCAAAACGTAAGACTGGTTACGCACTGCGACTACGACGATGGACGAACAGGTGCCGCTTTAAAGAGCTTCGCCCCTAAAACCAGGCTAAATAGAAAAAAGTGTGTTTCACACTCACCATAATTGCAACATGTGGCGCTGACTAACGCCCTATGAAGTAAAGCTTAGTGGTAAAACATCAAACGCGTTTATTCAAAGGTGACAGGTTCAGATCCCGCTCATGGCAGTTCTTATCGCACACTTGTCTTCGCATTTACATTACAATTACTTCTAATAACAACCCCTATACTTTCCCTGGCATTATTGTCTGTTAGTTCTTACATATTTCTTCGTGGGCATTATGCCTTTTGCAGAATTTCGCGCCACTGGCGCCGTTGGTTGAAGTATTAGTACTGGTAGTAACACTTGCGTGGTCTTAGGGGATACATCCCTGAACGGGAGGTATCACTAGCACCAACATTTCTGCAAGCACCGTATTGCCTTCTTGGAGACGATTGCCTGCCTTAGCGAGTAAATGGGAGCGATTCATGCACCGTCCCCCTTCCGCCAAGGTGGAGGTAGAGAGGGCAAGCTATGTAGCTTTGCCCTATTGCAGTGCGCTTGAAACGTGTTAATACGTGGTCTAGAATTTAACAGTATATAATCTATTCTCTATCTCACCACTGCTGTTGCAAGTCACACGCTGGCGCAGCAGAACATTACTCCAGATATGATTTCCTTACAATTGGCAGGATTGTGATTTTCGCGCTTGCTGTGGCAGGAACGAATTTGAAGGAATGTAATGAACCACGAGCACAAAGCGTCCGGTACCTTTTGTCGTTCTTTGCAAGATAATCTGCTTGTTTAGCCACTCTTGCTAAGCATAAGGCGCTGAGAATTCAATAATATTTCATAAAATTAGAGTCATCGTCACTAAAATATTCCGTTCGAAGCATATGTACATCAATCTAAAGCAGATACAACAACCAGTTCGTAACTTACGGGTCACACAGCGTGCGATGACGACTTGACAAATTATAAGCGGAGTGCACCATCAGAAATGGACGCCGGCATTTTTTTTACTTTTCAGGTTTTACTGTCTGCTCGCTTTACTCGCTTTACGCGTGGGCGGATGAATATATATGCTTACTCGCCTACTACGTAACGCGGATAAATATATTTGAGAGGCTAATAAAGATCCCTATTTGCTTAGGTTCCCTGTAACTTTCACAGTGCTGAAAAGAACTTCTGAGATCTAGTATAGGCACCGTAATTGGGCACTGCTTGTTTGGTTACAAGGAAGGATGTTATGCTGCATCTGAACGATTATAAGTCGTTTCCAACATGCCCGGCCTTCCTTTAGCTAAGAGCAAAATGATATTAAGGATGTTTCATGGGTTAATGCTCTTCTTTATCGCCATCAGCGTCATCGTCATTGCGTACAGTGGGTACCTTGTATGTACTGTGCGTGTGTTCACGTTTATTTTTCATCATCAGCAGCGTCATCGCCATCAATGAACAATGAACAAGCCTATACCCTAAGGTTTTTCACCCCTCATATAAATGGGCGTCCGGCAAATTGGCACAAACTAACTTGCCCACGTCTTTTATTTGCAGCCGAGTGAAATCCCGTGGTCACCACCCTCGATACCAAACAAGGGCGCTGGGGCTGTGAGTGACTACCGTTACGCATTCGTGGTGTTCATCACCGGCTTCGTCACCCTCCTCGGTCTCGTCGCGTTCCTGTCCTTGTCGCGAAGCCGCGCCGAGGGCCGCTCGTACGTCTGCAACACGGAGGACTGTCGCGCGCACGCCAGGCTACTCACCAAACGCCTCAACTGGACGCTGGATCCATGTGAAGACTTCGGGGCGTTCGTGTGCTCGGCGGTGCGATCGCCTTCCGAGCAGAGCGAGGTCTTCAGGACGGTCCTTGATGAGATGCGACTGTCTTGGTACCTAAGACTCCGTGACACTCTCTCCCGCGGCTCGCTCAAGCTTCCCGTCGGCAAGAGGGCGCTCGCGATGTACGCCATGTGCCGGGACCAGTACCCGACTGATGCGCCGGACGTGCCGCTCTTCCTCTTCTTTCTCCGGCTTCATGGACTCAAATGGCCCGAAAGACCACTGTCGTTCGAACCGCCCCTTCAGCTCATCCTCAGGCTTGCCTACTTATGGCAGTCCCCGTTTTGGATGTCCGTGAGCGTGCTCAAGGTGCCGGACAACTCCACACGGACCGGGACGAGACTTCGCTTACGAATACGGCCCAGCATGTTTGTTCCAATACTGCTGTACCACCACAGGATAGCCAAATCAGTTTACACCACGTACTGGGAGCAGTTTCTCTACCACATCTATCCGAACAGCAGTACGAGACCTGCGCTCAACGAAACCGCTATCAAAGAAGTACGTGACATGGAGGGGCACATACTAGAGACGCTTAGCTTGGTGGGAAAAACGATGCAGCCCAAGCCCATGGCGTTCCCCTTAGCCGAGCTCTCGAGCCATGTCCCCAACGCCTCGACTGTCGAGTGGCTCCGGAGCTTGCGTAATTCAATACCCAGCGAGCAGGAGTTCAACTTCACTGACGAAGTTCTCGTCAGTGACATCCATCTTCTTTTGACAGTCAACGACCTACTCCGGAAGTACGACGAGGCGCAGCTGAACATGCATTTCACATGGCTGTTAGTGCAGTACTACGCCCCCGTGGCGGACTACCGCATGCTCATCGACTACTTTGGCAACGCGTACAAAGCTGCGGCCTACTTGCCCGTATTTTGCGGCCACCACCTGGAAGCTTCGTACAAGGTCCTTGTCCTGGCACTCGACATTGCCTCCCGCTTTGAGGCCCGTGATGTTAAGATCATCAACGACGGCTTCGAAGATTTGGTTTTCACGGCGCTAGAAATGGTCAACAGCTCGAACTGGATGGATGGCGAGAGCAAGGTGCGACTGAGTGAGAAGATACTCACCGTCAAGAAGTCGCTGTGGCCTCCGGAAGCAGCGGTGAACGTCGACATGCTCGACCAGGTGTATGGCGATTTCCCCGAGGACAGGGCGAGCTTCGCCGCCAAGTCACTGTCCACGAGGATGATGGCGAGCCACGTTTCGATGACCGGTCCGTACGAGGAAGCGATGCTGCTGCCTTGGAACAGCGTACCGGGCAACGTCCTTTATGATTACGTCTCGAACACCATCGAAATCCCGACAGGCATCATCGCAGCGCCCGCGTACTATACGAATGGGGCGAAGTCTATGCTCTACGGTGGCCTGCTTTTCCTTTTGGCGACACGTCTGGTTCAGGCATTCGACAGCGAAGGCATCAAGTGGACGCCCAGCGGAACCAAGGCAGACAGCATCCTGTCCAACGGCACCATGTTTTAGTATCGCGATCGGGAGAGCTGCCTGTCAGAGATGAACACGTCATGGCGGAGCCTGTTCCCCGAAGTTCCAGCTTTCTCGATTGCCTACACGGCCATGAAGCAGGCCCACGTCCGAGATGGTAGCGTACCCATGGAGCTGCGCGTCGATCTCCCAGAAGACAAGACCTTCTTCATCACGCTGTGTTACATATTGTGCAGCACGTCGGGTGATAATCGTGCCAATGATTTCGACTGCAACAAAGTGGCGAGGAATTCGAAAGCCTTTGCCAAAGCTTTTAAGTGCCCAGAAGGATCCAAGATGAACCCGGAGAAAAAATGTAATTTCTTCGTCAAATAACGACGTCAATTAGTCCCGCTGTGAACAATGCAGGCGGATGCATTATTTTGATTTTAAGTTATCAAAACTATGGTTTTCATTCTGTAAGATAATCAACTGTCAGCAAATATACGTATGCGTGCCACATACCTCATCGCTCTAGATGCGCCTGAAGAACGCACGGAGAGCTCAACCGACTCTAATGACATGAGTTTTTTTTAGTTTATTCATCACTGTACTTTATTTTCTACGTCTATATGACTAACTGTTGCCATGGCCGCAGCGAAAGTTGAATAAATTTACTGAGAAATGCGCACGTTAACAATATCGGCTGAACAATACGCGCGCTATCAGAAGCTTTCACGGTCGTGTCGTGTTACACGAATCAGTCTTGTGCCTACATCATCGATGTGGCCAGTAACTGTTAGTTGTTCCATTTCATAGAACATAACACACCATTTGCGAATCCCTGACCGCTTTACTCAGCCTAATAGCCATGATTTATTACACGTGTACTAGCATTTCAATAGCAGCTAAGAAACTACAAGCATCTCTATTACAACAGTGTGTTATGCTCGCTATGATTGAGCTTGAAAAAGGCATTCGAAGCAGCTGTTCACTTTCCGCGATATGCATCTTTCATCGAATGGATGATGTGTACATTGCACAATGAATTCATTCCCCTGACTTGGGGATATGTGGCGTCACCTTTTGGTGATGGTCACAGCACCCCACCGTAAATAAGTGGGAAACAGCCGTAAAAAATGACGGCAAATTCATGAGGTTAATGAAGATGAGATTGGGGGAAGCTCCTGGAAGTAATACCGTGAAATTTTCTTCCGTTAATTTGCCCGATAAAAAACATCTGGCATATTTCGTTAAGCAGCTGGTGTCTTCTTTTTGTTTTGCTTTAGAAACATCTGGCATCTTTTCGTTTTGCTTTTAGAAAACATCTGGCGTCTTTCGTTGGTTCATTTCATCAATCAGCGGCGTTGTGAACAAAAACTTTTTATTGTTTAATCACGCACAGGAGAAATCTCACCACGCACTACCTTGGAGGTAAACAATGGCTGCAACTGGGAATGAGATACAGCAGAAGTCGGCTTTTAACACTTCTACTTCCATTAGCGTTTCCTACTGGAACATGCCAATGGCTGCTAATGGGGAATGAGAGACTGGAGTATGTGGCTTTTAGTTAACGCGCACGCCGCGAACTTTTTATTGTTCAACAAAGCACAGGAGAAATCTCCCACCGGCACCACCTTACAGGTCAAAATGTAACACTTGTTACAAACTACAACTACGACTACGAGGGACGAACGGGTGCCGCTTTAAGGAGCTTCACCCCTAAAGAGAACTAAGACCGACGAACAAACCTACTTAATCTGAATTCACTATCGGTTCTACATAGGTCGGCACAACTTGTGGACCCCCCTCAGACTCATTCATGAAATATATTTTGAGCTTTGGACTCACTCACACTCGCGATACTCTTGCTAAGCCGGCCTCACTCGGACTCAGACTCACTGAAACATTACTCACCCGAACTCACTCAGACTCAGACTTACTGCTTGATCTTAGTTTTGGCGAGTCCGAGGGAGCCGACTCACGAGTCTGTCAGCCTGGAATTAGCTTCTTCGACCTTAATCTCAATGTTCTTTAACACCATTGTCTCAAGTAATCGGTGCTCTTCTTGGTGCCATTTGACATATCTTCGAAAACGAGTTCTGAGTACGTAAGGTGATCTTTCTTGGAAGAGTTGAGAGCATAAGATTTAATAATCAAGAAATTATCTGAAAAGCCTAATAGATGCCTTTTCGCAAATGAAGACAGTGCAGCGAGTGCAGTGACCTTTGTGCGCCTTGTAGCTACAACAGAATTGTTCCGGTGAAAGCCCAAGGCATACTCCACCACAAGCGTACACGCGCATGAGCGTCCACCCTTCTCCCCTCTCCGCTGGGCAAAGTACGCGCACTCAATGCGCCATCTCCTAGGTAATTTTGAAAACACGATAGTTCCCCTGAGATGGGCGTGACCAGCGGAAAGTCGTAAATATAAATAGCTTGCCATTTCAACTCTGAAGGAGGTGCTCCTTCGTGGCTCGGCGGCTAATGCCTCGCTTTCACAAGCAAGAAAGAGCTCGTACGTCTGATTGCACGGGCCGGAGTCATTTTCTACATTGTTTTCATTTCTTGTGTTTTCATATATATAGATACGTATACATATAAGGTAAACTACGCTGACGTCCCCGCCGGCAGCAAAATTCAGCCGAGAGGGTCAGTATAATTGCTATCGCAAAAGGTGGATTGAGCTAAAGTGGCGGTAATCGTTCCGTCCACTTTATATGGTATATTTATGGATTTAAAAGAGAGAGTGTGAGTCAGTGCCGCCAGTGGCCGTTGCAGTGTGTGTGGAACGCTCTCTTTCTGCCTGTTGGATCTTATTACGAGCTGGAAGCTGAGCTACATCGTGTGCGGGATTTCTTCTATAAACATTTAGTTCGAGCTTTAGTGCTTGTACTGTCTGGTTGTTCGCCATCGTTTTATTCGTGCCTTTTACTAGTTTCCTCTTCCGAATATTAGAACCAACTCGCCCAGCAAGCTACGATGTCCTTTTTTCAAACACAGGTCGCGGGATGAAATCCCGGCTGCGGATTCTGCATTTTCGATGGAGGCGAAAATGTTGTAGGTCCGTGTGCTCAGATTTGGAATTTAGGACCCCAGGTACGTGGTCAAAATTTCCGGAGCCCTCCACTATGGCGTCTCTCATAATCATATAATTGTTTTAGAACGTGAAACCCCACATATAAATCGTTTTTGAAAATCAGTTGTGATAGATCGGCATCTAGATCTAGTTAGTCGAATTGTTAGTCCGAGATGAAAAACGGGTCAAGGTAAGGCGCCGATCGTTCAGTTTGATTGTCTGGTGACGAGCATCGCACGGAAGGCAGGACAGAGAGGAGAAAACGCAAGACATTATACACCCACATTTAGGTGTGTGGGATAACATAACTTTGTTTCCCCACTGAAGGTTTTACAACGACTGCCTCTGAATCAGGGCACACACACAGTTTTCTTGCTTATTTCGGGCGAGAGTGTGCTTATCGCTGGCGCCCGTGTTTGGAGGCATCGCCACGACGTGCAGGCGCAGAAACGGCGCCGACCTGTTTCGCCCCCCCCCCCCCCCAACGCAGATAGGAGCCGTCAGGGTTGAAGAGGTTTGGGGACCCGCACCTGGCGTCCAAGGCGGGTGGTGTAGGGTGCGAGCCTAGGCGTTGCGGGCTGTTGTCGGCGAATTACGGGAGGCGTGCGGGGGTTGGTAGGCTCCTGGGAAAGGATGTATGATGGCTTTAGGCGGTCGATGGAAACGCGTACATCCTTTCCACTGATTTGCAGGGTGAATGTTTTGTCGTCGCGACAGATGACTTTGTACGGTCCGGAGTAAGGCGGCTGGAAAGGTGCGCGTACGGTGTCGTCGCGGAGGAAGGCGTGCGAGCATATTGCCAGGTCCTTAAACACGAGCGGGGTCGGCTTGGTGTGGCGCGCCACTGGTGAGGGGCGCCGTGCACCCATTGTGCGACGGAGTCGAGCGACGAAGTCTGCAGGGTCCGAGTTGGTTACATCAGAGGTCGGAGCGGAGAGTTCTCTAGGTAGGCACAGCGGATCCCTGTAGACGAGTTCTGTGGGCGTGGCTTGAATGTCTGGCTTGAAAGTTGCGCGCAGACCGAGAGCGATGGCGGGGAGAGCTTCGAGCCAGGTTGAGTGAGGGTGGCACATGATGGCTGCCTTGAACTGCTGGTGAAACCGTTCAATCATCCCGTTGGCGCAAGGGTAATGGCTAGTTGTCCGTGAACGCTCGAACCCGGTGGAGAGCCCAAGGAGCCTGGAAAGTTGAGATTCGAATTGTCTTCCTTGATCGGTGGTGACTCGGCGAGAAGTGCCGAAGCGAGCAACCCAGCCGGAAAAGAAGGCTGATGCGACGTCTTCTGCGGTGATCCTTTCGAGCGGCCACAACTCGGGCCAACGAGTGTAACGATCGATGGCGGTGAGGCAGTAGCGGTATGGGCCGGCTGGTGGGAGGGGGCCAATGATGTCGATGTAGACGTGCTGGAACCATTCCGTCGGGAGGGGGAATTCTCCGAGTGGCGACGTGACGTGGCGGGTGATTTTGGCGCGCTGGCATTGAATGCATATACGTGCCTAGGTGCGGCAGTCCCGTTGCGTTGAGGGCCACGCGTACCGGTCAGTAACGAGGCGTGTAGAAGCTCGGATGCCGGGATGAGTGAGGTTGTGTAACTGGTTGAAGAGGCTTTGGCGATGCAAAGAAGGGACGTATGGTCTCACTCGTCTTGTTGATATGCCACAGTAGAGAGCGTCCATTGACCCAGGGATGGTAACTTTTTGAAGTTGAAGGGAAGAGCCATTCTCGAGGAGCTGCTGGAGTTCAGTGTCCGTTTTCTGAGCTTCGGCGAAGGCGTCGGTTGTAACGGTTGGTAGCTCGACAGCCGAGACGTGAGAGTGTGCGTCGGCGACCATGTTTTCCTTTCCGCTGATGTGGCGGATATCTTTGGTGAATTTAGCGATGAAGGACAGCTGGTTCTTCTGGACCGGTGGAAGTTTTTCGTGGCGTTGGGAGAAAGCGTAAGTGATAGGTTTATGGTCGGTGTATATGGTGCGGTGCTGTGCCTCGAGGATGTGTCGAAAGTGTTGGACTGCTTCGTAGATGGCAAGAAGCTCTCTGTAGTAGGCTGGCCAGGTCGTCTCCGCAGGGGGCGAGGTTGCATCGCCGATGCTGCCGGAAGGCGGGGGCGGCTTCGGGGAAGAGAGTTTTTTCGAGAAGAACGCCAAGGAGCGCCAGTTGTTTCCCACACGCTGCATGAGACAGGCTCCAACGGCGGTGCTAGAGGCGTCTGTGAAAAGACCCAGGGGCGCCTCTGGCTTGGGATGGGAGAGCAGCGTAGCGTTGCAGAGGGCAGTTTTGCAGTCTTCAAACGCTTGTGTTAAGGCTGGGGTCCAAGTGACAGGATGGTTGCCGCGTTGGCCGGCCAACGCATCATGGAGAGGGGCCTGATATGTGGCCACTTTAGGCACGAAGCGCCTGTAAAAGTTGAACATGCCCATGAAACGGCGGAGGTCCTTCGCTGTGGCAGGCAGCGCGTAATTTTGCAGGGCCAGGATGCGGTCAGGCAAGGGTCTAGTTCCTTCTGAAGAGATTTCATGGCCAAAAAACGTGACGTCGTGGGCGCCGAGCGAGCTCTTCTGAACATTTATGAGTAAGCTGTGTTCGTCGAGATGCTGGAACAGTTGACGAAGGTGTTGGCGATGTTCCGTTTCGTTGCGGGAGAAGATCAAGATGTCGTCTAGGTAGACGAAACAGAAGTTCAGGCCGCGTACGACGTCGTCGATGAAGCGTTAAAAGGTTTGCCCCGCGTTGAGGATACCGAAACTCATAAAAGTGAATTCGAATAGACCGAAAGGCGTGACAATTGCGGTCTTTGGGACGTCATCTCGGTTTACAGGAATTTGTGTGCAGGCCTTTACGAGGTCCACCTCTAAAAAGATAGTGCTGCCGTCTAAGCGGTGTGCAAAGTCCTGTATATGACTGTTGGGGACGGTGCGGGCGTTGAGGGCGCGATAATCTCCGCAGGGGCGCCAGCGTTGTCTTCTTTGGTACCAGATGAAACGGTGAGGCGTAAGGTCCCTCCGAGCGGCGGGGAGTACCTTCGCAGAGCATGGCTTCGAATTCGGCCTGTGCGATTTGTAGGCGGTCTGGGGCTAGCCGATGGGCGCGGCATGGGACCGGGGGGCCGGAAGTAGTACGAATGTAGTGCATGGTTGAGTGGCGCAGCTCTCGCGGACGTCCACTAGGTCTAGTGAGGTTGGCAAATTCTGCGAGGATGTCATGGTATGGCGACTGGTTCCCAATGGTGAGTGCCCTGACGTTAGGCTGTTGGGTGGTCGCACGTTGGCCTGGCGTGAAGAGGCCTGTTGTAGCGTCTATGAGTCAGTCATATCGGCAGTCACGTAAACGATTGTAGTACGCCAAGAAGTCGGACCCGATGATCGGCTCTGCGACGTCGGCGAAGACGAAATTTCATGGAAAATCTCGACACAGGTTTTTGAAGTTGATGTTAAGGCAGAGCGAGTCGTCAGTCTTGATGGTCGAATGGTTCGCCATGCTGAGCTCAAAGGACGTGCAAGGACGCTTGTCACGCAGGAAGGTTCGGGGAAAGCAACAGATGTCGGAGCCACAGTCGACGAGGAACCGCTGCTTTGTGACTTGGTCGGTGACGAATATGCGACAACCTCTAAGTTGGCAGCTCGTGGCCGTCTCTACGGGCTGCCGTTGAAGTTTCCTTGACGTCTAGCTGAGCAAGGCGGTTGACATTTCCGGGCTTTGTCCCCGAAGCGGCGATGGTAGTAGCAGGGGCCGTTATCATTTCCGTGCGATGAAGCGGCGTTGTTGTCTTGGCTTTGAGAGAGTTTTTGTGGACGCAGCTTCGGGCTCTGATCAAGGCGCCTTCGAATTGAGTCCAGCTGGCGGGTGATTTCGTCGACACGGTGCATGAGCTCGCTGCTGCACTGTCAGGTGTCAACGGCGTTGACGGTGAGAGGTGATGCTGGCAACGAAATCTCGACGACTTGATCAGCGATGTGAGAGAGCTGGTCCAGCGGCAGATTCGGCTGCAGCTGGAGGATGGTCTGCGGATGTGAGGATAGACGCTGAAGCCAGATGATACGGAGGAGGGAGTCGTCGACCGGGGTGCTGCCCAAGAGGTCACACATGTAACGCAGGAGCTGCGATGGCTTGCGGTCACCGAGTTCTTCGTGCTGGAGTAGGTGATGCACCTTCTCGTCTTGTGAAGGTGAAAGCCGGTGGATCAGTTCCCTCTTCAGGTGTAGGTAATGGTCATCAGCCGGGGGATTCGCAAGTATATCGCGAACCTCAGCCGCATAGCGAGAGTCTAGATGGGCGACGACGTAGTCATAGTGCGTCCTGTCCTGGGCGATGCATGCCGTGAAAAACTGCGCCTCGACTTGAGCGAACCACACGTAAGGCACCTCTGCCCAAAACGGAAAGAGTTTGACGGCGACGCGACAAACGTTCGTGTTGGTGGCGGTCGCAGCAATGGAGGTGCCCGAGGTGGCAGGGACCGCTGGAGCGAAGTTTTGGGGGGCGTAACCCAAGTGGGGTGGTGCACGGTCGTCGGACGAGAGTGCTTCATTTTCATTGCGCTGCTGCTGTTCCCGGAGCTGCTGCTCTTCTGATCTAGATCTTTTTCTGGATCACTTGCTGCTGGGCCTGCAGTTGTTGCAGTTGTTGTACTCTTTGTTGAAGGGCAGCAAGGGTTTCCTCGTCGGCCATGGCGGTGCGGTACGTTCATTTTCCGGGTCACCAGATGTGGAATAACATAACTTTAATGTTTCCGCACTGAAGGTTCTACAACGACTGCCTCTGAATAGGGGCACACACACAGTTTTCTTGCTTATTTCGGGCGAGAGTGTTCTTATCGCTGGCGCCCGTGTTTGGAGGCATTGCCGCGACGCGCAGACGCAGAAACGGCGCCGACCCATTTCACCACAGGTGTATTGTCCGAGTTCGTATTCTGCGTGTTACTTCCCGGGAACTTTATGGGGATCACCATTGAAGTCGGTAAACAATTTAGGACTCACTCGTACTCACTCTAATGTTTTTCTCAGCCTCACTCACTCGGACTCGCAACTTTTTTTTCTCATTCGTGCTCACTCGCACTCAAACTTGCCCAGAATCAGTCACCTAGAATCGCTCACACCCTCGGCGCGCGTCTGGGTGAGTTGACTCGTGATTGAGTCAGCCATCCTACGGTGATCACCGTCTCGTCCTATACTGTCTGAAGAATACAAGCAGACTGGTTGATTTGGCGAGGTTTTAAGATAAAAATATAAAACAACTCTTCAACACAGGACACGGGAAAGTTGCAACTGCCGCCATGTTCAGCGCCGTGTGTGAATCTTCTTTCCCGTGTCCCGTGTTGAAGCGCTGCAGGTTGTATATTTTTATCGTGGTCCTATTGTTGACCTCGCTGAACGTACCACCCTACAGAGTGGCGATCATTTGTTTGATCGAGTATTTCGTCTTTTGTTGTAGCTTTTCTTTTACTTTCTTCAATAAAGGCCGTGTGCTCCAGTTTCCTAACTGTTTTTTCTATATATATATATATTGTAACGAGGAGAAATGAGACAAAGAGACAACGCCTTTGCTGCAGGCCGGCTGTTCTTTATCTGCCTCCTCTTCGTCGTCTTCCTCTCTTCTAGGTATGCGCCGAGCACGATCGCCGCTTTGTCATCATTACACTCGGCCACGCTGCAGCTGGTCTACTCCTGTAAGAAAAACACAAACCAATGTCACGTTTGCCGCCGTATGCAGTTCTTCATCCGCGACACATGCACCGCAAAGTTATTCCGTTTTCTCTTGTCTCTGCGCGTATCAGAAGCTGTGGATCGTACTCGCCAAGTGTTATCTCCCAAGCGCTCAGAAATAATGTAAGGGCCGTCGTACTTTGGGTGCAGTTTGTTTGAAGACGATGGCGCACCTCGCTGTAGCCACACCTCATCACCTACACTGTATTTCGGCGCGGGACGGTGGCGTCGGTCGTAGTATCGCTTTTGTGCCTGTTGAGCATGCACAATCCTCCTACGCGCCTCCACACGGATATCGCGACAAAGTGTCTGGCGTGCAGCGGAACGCCCTACTTTAACGGGAGTGTTCAAACCGAACGTAGCATTCAGTTGCGGGAGCTGACCATTGTGCATGCTCAACAGGCACAAAAGCGATACTACGACCGACGCCACCGTCCCGCGCCGAAATACAGTGTAGGTGATGAGGTGTGGCTACAGCGAGGTGCGCCATCGTCTTCAAACAAACTGCACCCAAAGTACGACGGCCCTTACATTATTTCTGAGCGCTTGGGAGATAACACTTGGCGAGTACGATCCACAGCTTCTGATACGCGCAGAGACAAGAGAAAACGGAATAACTTTGCGGTGCATGTGTCGCGGATGAAGAACTGCATACGGCGGCAAACGTGACATTGGTTTGTGTTTTTCTTACAGGAGTAGACCAGCTGCAGCGTGGCCGAGTGTAATGATGACAAAGCGGCGATCGTGCTCGGCGCATACCTAGAAGAGAGGAAGACGACGAAGAGGAGGCAGATAAAGAACAGCCGGCCTGCAGCAAAGGCGTTGTCTCTTTGTCTCATTTCTCCTCGTTACAATATATATATATATATATATATATATATATATATATATATATATATATATATATATATATATATGTTATGAAGAAATTCCCGTTAATTGGTCGGTCGGCTATTTACCTTTAATCTTCGTCCGTTTCCCTTCTATGGTCATCCTTTACAAACAAACCTTTACAGAAAGCCTACAGACCGTCAAATGTACCTACATTTCAACAGCAGCCACCCAAAGCATTGCAAAACGGGTATTCCATATTCTCAGGCCTACCGGTACCGAAGAATATGCACCGATATGCGGGAATTTGACAGACACGCGGAACACCTAAAGCATTCCTTATTGAAACAAAATTACCCGGAAGACATTATTGATGATTCCATACTACGTGCTCGCAACGTGAACAGGAATGATATAATTAAGGGACCAAACAGAGTATCTAAAACGACTTCCCAAACGAACCTTGTACTGACTTACTCCTCATCAGCGCCCCGAATCAACAACATACTTTCCCGCCATTTCAACATAATCAGGCAAAGCAAACGACTAACTTCTATTTTCGTGAAGCCACCTCACGTGGTGTACCGCCGGGATAAAAATCTGAGGGACATTCTTGTCAGAGCAAAAACGAACACCCCCAAATTTTAATCAGGGTGCCATCCCTGCGGGAAAGCTCGATGCAAGGTATGCCCAAAGATGGTCACAACACGTGAATCCAAAGCGAGCTTCTCGGATTTCAAATTCTGCATAACTGAAAGCCTTAATTGTGACTCCAGTAACGTAATATACATGCTACATTGCAACATCTGTGGACAAGAATATATCGGCCAAACAGACACGCCATTTCGGCTGCGGTTCAATAATCACCGGTACCACGCCACTTCACTGCCGAAGCTACCTAGACATCTGCGCCTGCCAAACCACAGTTTTGAAAATATCAGCGTAACTCTTTTGCAGTCCGGTTTCTCAAACAGACGCGAGCGCGAACCGCGTCAGGCATATTTTATTTTCAAATTTCGTACAGTAGTAGCCGGCATCAACGAGGACCCCGGAAAACTCAACTGCCTCCGAGAAGTAAGCCAGGAGAAAATTGGTGACAAAGATTGATAGCTGGAGACCATGCTTTTTTCTGACTGACTCGTACGTGTACAATGCCCTTTCTTGTTTGTTTTTTTTCACATGCACATACAAAGTGTTTACGTTCGCCTACCACTTGATGACCATTGAAGGGAAACGAGCGAAGATTAAAGGTAAATAGCCGACCGAACCATTAACGGGAATTTCTTCCTTTACGCACGCCGCCCGCCGACCGACACATTACGGGGAAACCCCTTTCTTTATGCACGCCGTCACGGACCCTCCCGGCACCGCGGCGACAATCTTGGGTGGCCCGACACACGTCAAGAACTGAACAGCACGTGATATGAACCGTATGTGGATGTAGACGGACAGTTGGCTTCGTTCTCAGTGTTGACAGTGGTTCTTCCTTTTTTTTACTTTCTTTCTTTTCTTTCTTTTTCTTTTTCGTCTTTTTTCTCCCCCTTTTTTTTCCTTTTTCTAGTTCCCTCTCACTCTCGCAAACATTTTTCAAGGCGAGAGGGACGCGGCAGCAACGAAGTTTGGAAGCTCATGTCAGTATAACTCATCCCCTGATGAAGGGAGGACCCCTCCCGAAACTGTTGGGAAATAAATATATTTATCCTTGTTGACAACGCTCCCGTTGTGCCATATCTCATATATATATATATATATATATATATATATATATATATATATATATATATATATATATATATATATATATATATATATATATATATATATATATATATATATATATATATAAGGGAAAGAAGTGTATACGGGGCTCGTTTTTCCGTGTTTTGACACAATATTAATGAGATCTAACAAACAGTAATGCCAAGGAATGTACAGGGGAAGTTAATAGAACTAATGGAATGTAAATAAGAAGAAAGAAAAGTGGGTGAAAAATTAACCAGCCGTGAGCAGGAATCGAACCTACGACCTTCGAATAACGCGTTATTCGAAGGTCGTAGAGCATCGAAGAGCATCGAACGCGTTATTCTAAGGTCGTAGGTTCGATTCCTGCTCACAGCTGGTTATTTTTTCACCCCCTTTTCTTTCTTCTTATTTACATTCCATTGGTTCTAATAGCTTTCTCTGTACATTCCTTGGCATTACTGTCTGTTAGATCTCACGGCAACGTCCATACCGTGTATCTCCCACAGAATGCCGTGTAATCAACGAGCAAGTGAACGACATGCTTCGCCGCGATATTATTCGACCCTCTAACAGCCCCTGGGCGTTTCCTGTCGTTCTCGTCGCGAAAAAGGACGGTTCTTTGCGGTTCTGTGTGGACTACCGACGCCTCAACAAGATCACTCGTAAGGACGTATACCCACTGCCGCGTGTAGATGACGCGATTGACAGCCTGCAAGGAGCCGAATTCTTTTCATCTCTCGATTTGCGCTCAGGGTACTGGCAAGTACCTATGGCTGAGGACGCTCGACCGAAGACCGCTTTTGTCACTCCCGACAGCTTGTACGAATTCAACGTCATGCCGTTTGGGCTGTGCAATGCGCCCGCCACCTTTGAGCGCATGATGGATACCGTTCTGCGTGACCTGAAATGGCACACGTGCCTGTGCTACCTCGATGACGTCGTCGTTTTCGCTCCGGACTTCTCCACGCATCTTCAACGCCTGCGGCATGTTTTAACGCGTCTGAGTGACGCCAATCTGCAACTGAACCTAAAGAAGTGCCGATTTGCAGCTCGGCAGTTGACAATACTCGGCTACGTCGTGTCCAAGGACGGGATTCTCCCCGATCCAGCCAAGCTTCGGGCCGTGACCGAGTTCCCCAAGCCGACATCCATCAAGGAACTGCGCAGTTTCTTAGGACTGTGTTCCTACTTTCGGCGCTTCATCCGAAACTTCGCGTCTATCGCATCGCCGCTGACGAAGCTCCTCGGAAGTAATGGGCCTCTCCATTCGTGGTCATCAAAGTGTGACGACACATTCACAACGCTCCGTCGTTTGTTGACGTCGCCTCCCATACTCCGCCACTACGACCTACGGCCCCTACAGAGGTACACACGGACGCCAGTGGTGTCGGTCTCGGCGCTGTCCTTGCGCAGCGCAAACCAGGGTTCCCGGAATATGTCGTGGCGTATGCAAGCCGTACGCTAACAAAAGCCGAGACTAATTACACCGTCACTGAGAAAGAATGTCTCGCAATCGTCTGGGCCCTTACCAAGTTCCGACCTTATTTGTATGGTCGCCCATTTGATGTAGTCACCGACCATCACGCACTATGCTGGTTGTCGTCATTGAAAGATCCCTCAGGCCGTCTCGCCCGGTGGGCACTTCGCCTGCAAGACTAAGACATCCGCGTGCTGTACCGCAACGGAAGGCAACATGCTGACGCCGACGCCCTGTCGCACTCTCCCTTGCCTGACGACAATGCCCACGACTCAGCGTCTCTCCTTGCCGTTTCTTCTATTAGCATTCATGCCATTGCTACTGAACAGCGCAAGGATCAATGGATTGCCTCACCGATAGACTTGCTGACTGATCCATCTACTCCATCCACTCGCGCGTTGCGTCGTCAAGCCCACCATTTCGCCGTTCGCGAAGACCTCCTCCACCGACGCAATTACAACGGTGACGGCCGCCAGTGGCTACTAGTCATACCCCGCAGTCTGCGCTCTGACATATGCGAATTATTTCATTCTGATCCGCAATGTGCGCACTCCGGGGTATCGAAGACTTACCACCGCATTCGCCAACGGTACCTTTGGCGCGGCATGTACCGCTACGTGCAGAAATTCGTTCGCTCCTGCATAGAATGTCAGCGCCGCAAAATTTCAACGCACCTGTCACCGGTAGGTCTGCAACCTCTACCTTGCCCTGGCAAGCCGTTTGGGCGCGTTGGCATCGACTTGTCTGGGCCACTTCCACTAACGTCGGCTGGTAACCGCTGGGCCATTGTTGCTGTGGGCCACCTCACGCGATACGCCGAAACTGCCGCTCTCCCCGCGGCTACAGCGATCGATGTGACCACCTTCCTGCTCCAACAATTCATGCTGCCACACGGCCCACCTCAGGAACTGCTCAGTGATCGAGGCCGCGTCTTCCTGTCTGAAGTCGTCGAAGCCATTCTCAAAGAGTGCAACGTTGTTCACCTGGCCTATCTTCAAAACTATTGCCCAAATACGAAGGCCCCTACCGTGTCGTCGAACGCACTTCCCCTGTAAATTACTTGATCGAACCCATCGAACCATCTTCGGACATGCGCCGTCGAGGGCGCGACATTGTCAACGTGGAGCGCCTCAAAGCCTACCACGACCCGCTCATAGTAACCAGCTGTTAGGTCGCCAGGCGGCTCCCTCTTCGTACCTGGGGTAGTTGTGGCGAAGCCTTCGAACAGTGGGTCGTCCTCTCCAGCGCCTTCTAGTGGGTCGCCCCTTTAGCAAAACGAAGACCAGCTCGTGCAGAGAGTCGGTACCCGCATTGACTGATTGACTGTCGCTGTCAAGCATCATCGACAAGTGTCCGCCAATAAACGTCTCAACAATAATATATATATATATATATATATATATATATATATATATATATATATATATATATATATATATATATATATATATATATATATATATATATATATATATATATATATATATATATATATATATATATATGCGCCATAAACAGCTTGATTGCATCATTTATATCGCTGGGCAATATCAACAATTGCTTCCATATGCATCGAATAGGAGCGCGTCTGAGTCCGCCTTGGTGGAACAGTGGATAGGGTGCTCGAATGCTAAGCCGAAGGTCACGGGTTCGATGCCGGCCTCTGCGGTCGCATTTCGATAGAGGTGAAATAAATGGTCGAGATTTTCGTACCCCTCCACTACGGAGTGTCTCATGATCATATCGGGCTTTTGCGACGTAAAACTCCCAATATTATTATCATTAGAAGCACTTGATTCTGTGTACATTAACCCAGAGTCATGCATTAACCCGGCCCGTCTCCATTCCTAGCCCCCACCCTTCCCTTTGAACTGCCGCTGTTCCTCGACTCACTTTTACAGGGGTACTTATTGTTGTTGCCCGACGCATTTTATTACCTACTCTTCAAAGCCCGCCTCGTATAATGCATATGTGTGGGAGGGAATAGACTCGTCAGCCAGGGTATCGACAGTCCTCGTCAAGCACCACCGTTGGCTTCGTCACTGATCAGAATTTGTTTAACTACAGTGAGCTAGAAAGCAGGTTAAAATACACGTTTGTTTTGCATTCAACACTTCGTTTCCACATTATTGGGAGCACTAAAGGTTGTCTGCATCAGTTACTTTTTTTGAAGTGGCCGGTGAATCAATTGCGATGCGTTTTTGAAGTGGGCCGTATAGAAGGGTCAAGCATTTACCGTTGACATAAGGTGCCGAATAAAGATAGGTTTAGTGGGAAAAAATCAGGTGTGCTTCAACGGCGCACGAATCCCGGTGAGAGAACACGTCAGCGGCGGTGGGCCGATGTCACCGTACAGACTTGTATATACATACACAATACGAAGCTTATATAGATGCACGCACTACTGTAGGTTGGTGTATAAAACAAAATGAGGATGAGCGCGTCGACACGTAGACGACATTATTGTCTATGGTCGCTCTTGAGAAGGCTGTCTCGCGAATCTTCGTGCCCTTTTCTGACAACTATCTAAAGCGGGTCTGAAGCATAACTAGAAGTGAGTTTTTGACGTCACGGAACTTACGTCATGTTTCGAACGACTAAGAACTTTTTGCACTAGCGTCATCTATCCAGACAACGAAAAATTCCGACGCTTTCAAACATGAATGAACTTCATTTCCTGCTCGGCCTAGCGAGGTTTTACCCAAGTTCGTCTCCCATTGTTAGGATGTTGTGGAACCTCTAAAAGCATCGCTTCGAGGCAACGAACCATCTGCTTGGACGTCAGCCGCCATAGAGAGTTTCGTCTGTTTAAAATCACTGCTGAAAACTCGGTGTATCGTTCATGTGTGTTATAAATACTAAAACGCAAGCAGTTGCAGTTTTGAAGAGGAAAGAACAAACACGGTTTGTCCAAACTGTAATGTCAGTGATTGTGTTTTAAAGCGTCTACACCGCACAACACGCTATAGGCCCACTTTATATTGATTTAGAAGTGCTTTTTGCTGGGGTAGTTGGTACATCATAATGAGGGGAAATTCTAGACGCCTAAAACACCACAGGAATAACGAAGAAGCAGAAAGAAAAAGCGTCATCCGAAACTGCGTTCATTCGCAGAGGAAAGAAACTCAGGAAATATATATGCCGCAAAACACATGCGCAAACAGCATCAAAACACGAGGTAATAGGAAAAGCACATCTACTCAAGCAACGAAGAGTAAAATTGGAACTCAGACATGTGCAAAATCACTGATGTGTCACTTGTGCACAAGTCGCTTTTCTCCTTTATCGTTGTTCTTGTTCACCTTCTTTATCCAAAAGACTTCCATTATTTCTCATTGCTTCTTCGTTCCTCTTGGGGTGTTTTAGGTGTCTAAAAGTTTCCCTCATTATTCCAGTTGATATTGGTGAAAATACGAGTTAGCTTATGTACATGCGGTCGCACTGTCACGTGCTACCTTTAGGAGAGGAAGACACACGTTTCCGCGAAACTCATTTCCATTTCCTATGCAAACAACCATCAAGCGTTCCTTGGAACGAAGTATTGGCCTTACGCTGCGTGTGAATCTCTGGAAGTCCACAGTGGGAACATCTCGTATGGGGAACATTGGCTCTCGTGATAGCTGTTTGTCCGAAGGTCAGGTGTAGCTAGGGCACAATGTCTTTCTAGAAAATTGAGAAGTCAGGGATGAAGCCCACACTGGACGGCCATCAACGTCCGTCACCGATGACCATGCGCGAGCCCGTATCCGCCTTTCTCGAGACCCGCTTCGTTGCTGATGCTAAGCCGCCAAGGTTTCTCTAGCCACCCTACAGTCCTGACCTGGCTCCCGAAAACTTCTTTTATTGCAATAGCAATTATATGGACACTCTCAGCTGGATTTCACCGCCGGCGTCGGCGTCGGCGTTGACGTCGGCGTCGATGTCATGCACCATATATGTATACGTATCTATATATATATTGCTACATGCATGCATACTGAGATTCTAGTGGGCGACGCGCGTGTGTGCCTGACGAGGAAGATGAAGGGTGGAATCCGCTCGATCGCTGGTGAACTGGTCACGTCATTACCGCTGGTTTCAAATACACCTAATCCACAGCCTCATCAATACGGCGTCTCTTCTTTGCCATAACATATTTGGTGGAGGTGCGGGGTAAAAGGTAAACGTCCTTTTTCATGATTCCATTCAGATGGCGGTAATCCACGCAGAAGTGCCACGTTCCATCTTTAATTTTAACGAGCACAACGGGGGACGCCCACGGGCTAAAAGAGGGCTCAACAATTCCTCTGGCTAGCACCTTGCTGACTTCTTGTTGAATTACATTACGCTCGGTGGCATACACCCGGTATGGTCGCCGATGAATGGGATGAGAATCACCTGTGTTAATGCGGTGCTTGACAAGTGAAATCTGGCCGAGTGGACGACTGTCTATGTCGAATATGTCGCGGTATGAAGCCAGAAGGCAGCCGAATGCGGCTGACTTCTCAGGTTCCAGGTCTGGGGCGATTATGGAGCGTAAGGTTGCATCGAGGCACGTGGCATCCTGCGAGTGATGTGGATGATCGGGACATACGTCTGCCGCAAAACAGGTGACGTGGTCGTCAATTAAGGGTCTTAGCGTGGCGACCGATATTCCTTGAGGTAGCACTTGTTTTATGAAACCGAAATTGATAACAGGTAAATATGTTCGGTTAGGGGCCATGGTTACGACGGAGTGTGGGACAGTAATGTCGCGCGCCATGAGAACATCAGGAATCGGCGTCACGACATAATCACCGTCAAGCACGGGAAAGGGTGTTGCCAATTCAACTAATGTGAGAGCTTTAGGTAGTATCCGGAATAAGTCAGTGGTTCACAAGCTGTTCGGGAGTTCAGGGTGAGAATCCGGGAGAAGAGGAAGTTCTAGGCAGAGAGTACCGGCGGCACAATTTATCAGGGCATAATGCGTCGATAGGAAGTCCATGCCGAAGATTACGTCGTGAGGGCAATTTTCAAGCACAGTAAATAAAACGGACACATGGCGGCCGGCAATACTAACGCGAGCGGTACACATTCCAGAGATAGCCAGAGTTCCACCATCAGCGACACGGAGGGCTTTAGTTGCTGCAGGCGTGAGGACGTTTTTGAGCAGGCGACACAGATGAGCACTCATTATGGACACTTGAGCTCTGGTATCGACTAACGCCGTCAAAGAAATACCGTCCACATACACATCAATCAAGCTCGTATCAGTGGGGAGCGTCAATGGAGGATTTGGATCATTCGCAAGCGAGTCAGCACTACCTCCCGGAGCTGCATGACCTAGTTTTCCGTCCGAGAGAATCCACAGTTGACCGGCGATGGATAGCGGCGTGGTTGGGGCGATGGGGAACGGTGGCGTTGAGGTGACGGCGAACGAGCGGTGGAGCGGCTGTCAGGGACGTCGGAAGAAAGGTACACACGACTGGGCGAATACCGAAGGGAATCCTCGTATGGTCGATTAGAGGAAAATTGGCTCCAGTTTGAGGGCGTCCAAGTGCTGCGGCAGTAGCGGGAGATATGGCCAACTCGGTGGCAGTGGAAGCAGATCGGTCTGTCGTCTGCAGTTCTCCATTCCGTCGGATTGCGGGATCGCGGAATAAAATGTAAGTCATGGCATGGTGCATTTGTTGTCATTGGTCTGGAGACGCGTCGGGAGACAGAGCAGGCCACGGGAAACCCAAGCTTTGCAATTTCCTGTCTCACGACGGCTTGAATAATGGAGACCGGTGGAGGCGTTTGTGTGGCGCCGTGGTTGAACGGATGTGGAGGAAATGGTGCCAGACTTGACGCCTCAAGCTCCCGTCGAACTATTCGTGTCACGCTGTCCTGCATGAGTGGTGCGTCACCGAGATCGGTGCAAGTGGATGTAACAGCCGTGTTTGGTAGCCGCGTAAATTGAGGCAGAACACGGCGGCTTTTGGCCATTTCAAAGCGGCGGCATTCCTTGATAGTCATATCTACAGTCGTGACGTTAGTGTAGACGAGCAAATTGAAGGCGTCGTCCGCGGTGCCCTTAAGTATGTGGCCCACCTTGTCACTCTCTGTCATTTGCTCGTCGACTTTTCGGCACAACGCGAGCACATCCTGTATGTACGAGACATACGACTCAGTTGAGGACTGCGCACGAGTGGCAAGTACTTTTCGCGCTTCCATTAGGCGACCAGACGGGTCCCCAAAGAGGTCGCGTAGTTGCTCTTTGTAGATATCCCAGCTGGTGAGCTCGGTCTCATGAGCGTCGAACCAAACACGTGGGGTTCCGTCCAATTAAAATATTACGTTGGCGAGCATCACTGTAGGGTCCCATCGGTGTGTCTGGCTAACACGCTCGTACATACGGAGCCAGTAGTCAACGTCGAGTCCAGGTTGTGCGGAGAATGTACCGGGATCACGGTGGTGGGGCATCGTCAGGTATGTGGTGGCTGGAGCTACACATGAAGACGCTGATGGGTTGTTCTTATTAGTAGCCATGGCCGGAGACTGAACGGTGCAGCCACTGTGAAGCTTCGTGGTCAGGACGGGGAACGTTCCACCTCCACCCGCATCGATGACGCTCTCGATTTTCTCCACGGCACCCAATACTTTTTTTCAATAGGCCTACGTTCCGGCTACTGGCAGATTACTGTCGACGAAAAAGACCAAGAGAAAACTGCGTTTGTAACTCCAGACGGCCTATATCAGTTCAAGGTTATGCCGTTTGGGCTATGCAATGCCCCAGCCACGTTCGAGCGCATGATGGACTCTCTGCTACAAGGGTTCAAATTATCAACATGTCTTTGTTATCTTGACGATGTCGTTGTATATTCCCCAACATTTGAGACCCACCTTATGCGTTTGTCACATATTCTTGACATATTCACACGACGTCTGTCACACGACGTTTGTCACACGTTTCTCGACATATTCCGCACTGCAGGACTTCAATTAAACTCGTCGAAGTGCCACTTCGGACGCCGGAAAATTAAGGTGTTGGCTCACCTTGTCGACGCATCTGGTGGGCAGCCGGACCAGGAGAAAATTCGTGCAGTCACCAGTTTTTCTGTACCCCGGTCAGTCAAAGACGTCCAGAGTTTTGTAGGACTTTGTTCCTACTTTAGAAGGTTTGTGAAAGGTTTCGTAACCATTGCTCGATCCCTCACTGAGCTTCTGAAGAAAGGCGTCACGTTTACATGGGGTACCGACCAAGCTGCTGCTTTTTCTCATCTAATCACGCTTCTGACAACTTGTCGCCTACGCTAGCCGCGTCCTCACAGCTGCTGAGCGCAACTATTCCATTACAGAGCGTGAGTGTCTTGCTCTTGTTTGGGCAGTCTCAAAGTTCCGCCCATATTTATATGGCACAAATTTCTCTGTAGTAACTGCCTATCATGCGCTATGTTGGCTTACGTCACTGAAGGATCCTACTGGCCGGCTCGGGCGCTAGGCTCTGCGACTGCAAGAGTATACCTACACGGTGACGTACAAGTCCGGATGCCTACATCAGGACGCAGACTGCCTGTCCCGCTACCCGGTTGCTGAGTCGAGCACTATGCCTGACACCGACACCAAGCCTTGCGTCTTTTCTCTTTCGCAAATGACATCCATCGGTAACGAGCAGCGCCATGATGCGTCCTTGTGTGCTATCATTGAGCGCCTCAAATCACCATCTTCCAATCAGTCCCATCGCTCATTCGTGCTTTACGATGGTGTATTATACCGCCAAAGTTTTCAGCCGGATGGACCAGTGCTGCTACTTGTCATTCCGAAACACCTTCACTCGGAAGTTCTAAATGAACTTCATGACCTTCCGACGGCCGGTCACCTTGGTGTGTTACGCACTTACGACCGAATACGCCGACGCTTCTTCTGGCCAGGGCTTGCACGCTCAGTCAGAAGATACGTTGCGGCTTGTGAGAAATGTCAGCACCGCAAAACGCCATCGACACTTCCCGCCGGACGCCTTCAACCACTTGACGTTCCGTCATTCATTCTTCCGCGTTGGCTTGGACCTACTTGGCCCTTTCCCCTTGTCTTCCTCGGGTAACAAGTGGATAGCCGTGGCCACCGACTACGCCACGCGTTATGCCATCACACGAGCTCTTCCAACAAGCTGTGCCACAGACGTAACCGACTTCCTCCTCAACGACGTGATTTTGCAACACGGAGCCCCACGGCAGCTGCTTACAGACCGTGGCCGCACCTTTTTGTCGAAGGTCATAGCCGACATCTTGCAGTCCTGTCAAACGAGACACAAGCTGACCACGTCATACAATCCGCAAACCAACGGACTCACAGAGCGTCTAAGTCTAACTCTTACAGACATGCTCGCTCAGCATGTTTCTACCAACCACACCGACTAAGATCTTGCGTGGCCGTACGTCACATTTGCCAATAATTCTTCGCACCTTGACACTGCCAGTCCCTCTCAATTTTTTCTGCTGTTTGGCCGACAACCAACATTGCCTCTAGACACCGTCATACCGTCCCCTGCAGTACCGACCAGTGAATATGCTATGGACGCTATCACTCACGCCGCTCACGCACGCGAAATCACTCGTACTCGCATTCCGACCTCTCAAAAGAAGCAACGGCGTTTGTATGACCAACGACACCGCGACGTACACTTTCCACCCGGTACTTCGGTCCTGCTGGGGTCTCCGACCCGTCAAGTTGGCTTGTCAGGAAAACTGCCGAATCGCTACACAGGCCTATACCGAGTCCTTCGTATGGTTACTCCTGTGACGTATGAAATAGGTCCTGTCGCCCCGTCGCCTTTATGTGCCCAACAGGCTACCGATATTGTACATGTTGCGCGCTTGAAGCCCTACCGCTCTCCTGGTGACATTGACATTTAGATGCGCCGAGACAGCGCTTTTGCCGCCGGTGATTATACTACATGCAAGCATACTGCGATTCCAGGGGGCGAAGCGCGTGTGTGCCTGACGAGGAAGACGAAGGATGGTTTCCGCTCGATCACTGGTGAACTGGTCCCGCCATTACCGCTGGTTTCAAGTACATCTAATCCACTGCCTCGTCGATACGGCGTCTCTTCTTTTCCGTAACAATATAAAAACGCAAAAAAGAAAAATTCAGAAAAAAGGCTCTTGCACGCGCAGTCGAATGTGGGACCTCCGTGTCATGAATACGAGATGTTAACCACTGAAACACCGAGAGGTACCTCCTTCAACATTCAAACGGCAAGCTATTCATGTCTACCACTTACCACTGTTCGCGGGCTTCTCGGGGGGGGGGGGTGGTACTATCGTGTTTTCAGCCTTATCAGCAAGATGGCGCAGTGAGCGCCCGGTGGCTCTCATCTCTCACGCGTAGTTTGGCGCGCGTAGAGAATAAGGGGGTGTGCACTCGATCACGTACCCTTTAATTGCAGTGGGGAGAATCGTACGTCTTGGCTATCATTCGAGTTTCGTCGGAACAATTTTGTTGTAGTTACCGTCCGCACAAAGGTCACTGCAACCGTTGCACAGCCTCCGTTTGCGAAAAGGACGCGCTTTTCAGACACAGCAAAGTAACAACTTAGACACTCATTCGCGTTAATCTGTACCTGTGCGTACGTTTCGTGCGTCTTTTGTGCGTGAGAAACGTGGGGCACGTTTTGATCTGCTTGCCATTCTGCGCGTGACTTTCCAATTTGTTGTTATCGCGTTCATCGCTTTACCTTTGCGGCAAAGCTGTGGCTTTTTTGTTCCCGCATCTGAAAACTCCTACGAAAGCACGTAGTTCTGGGACAATTGACAAAGTCAGAGTCTTGTATCATGGCTCTGCAGAACATTGCGGAGGAGACCTATTGATTGATTGATATGTGGGGTTTAACGTCCCAAAACCACTATATGATTATGAGAGACGCCGTAGTGGAGGGCTCCGGAAATTTAGACCACCTGGGGTTCTTTAACGTGCACCCAAATCTGAGCACACGGGCCTACAACATTTCCGCCTCCATCGGAAATGCAGCCGCCGCAGCCGGGATTCGAACCCGCGCCCTGCGGGTCAGCAGCCGAGTACCTTAGCCACTAGACCACCGCGGCGGGGCGCGGAGGAGACCTACCACGACACCTTCGATGCCTGTAGATCTATCTGAAAACGGTGCACGATATATTGTGAAACACTTAATGTTTTGTTTTGTTCTAATCAAACCATAATGTTAATGAACTGACTGACATAACTTTTTGACACATCCTCTATGTAGGCACATGTACGTGTGCGCCCTGTGTTACTGTGTGTATTTTTTATTTTGCGCTACAAGGGAAGCTATTGAAGTCAGCTCTTTGCCCTTGTCACTGTTGGGAAGGCGGGGGGGGGGGGGGGGGGGCATTAATCTCTATGCCTTTAAGCCGGGTTTCACATTGCTGCAACCGGAGTTAGCGCGCGGTGACGCCCAGCTGAATGTTTCATTGGTTAATACAGGTCAGTCGGACACCCTGGTCCAGGCAGGTGCGCGATATTTTTTTTTAAATGTGTTCACTGTCACTGGAGCGCTGAAGCGTTACGAAAACGAAAAACAAGAAGTTGTTCGTTTACAGACCTGTATGAAAGGTCACCGAAACATGAGAGACCACGTGCCTCTAAAGGTTTTCCGGAACTTCTCCGGAGTTGAAATCGCTCTTGTGCAGTTGCAGAGCGTGTGTTGTCACACGTTGAGACAGCAAGAGATAAACATTTCGCAAACACTACCTCTACGAAGCACTGCGTTATCCTTGCTTATCAAGCACTGCTACACAGTGTGAGTGTTCGCGCCCCTGTTTTTCGGAGGAGTTAGCGACCATCGCCCAGCAAAATGGCAAATATGTTCCCCGCACACACCACAAGTGTATGTTGGAAGTGGCAACAATGCCTAGCACCATTGAGAAACAGTGGAAGCTTGGCGTTTGTTTTTCTTGTTTGTTGTTGTTTTCTTAGAGCTTTGACCAGCTCCCTGTACAATCTTGAGTCTCGCGCAGTTGATGCAACTCACCCAATTGTCTCTACTTTTTGCTTCTATGGATCGGTGTGTGTTTGCATAATAGAAGAACACGTACTCGTAGCGGAGTCTGTATCTGCAAAGTACCTTTCCACTCTGGCAACTATAGACCTTGTATAAACATGGATAAGGTAACTCACGCAGGCTGCTTGTTTGGCCAGCCTGGCCTAAATACTTTATTCTTATATAGGCAAACTCTAAAGAGCATCCTGTTTCTATCAGTTGACTGCCATGTTTACATTGCATCCACTAAAGATGGCAACACTAAAAGGTTTCCAAGCCCTCTTCATCCGCTTTGGAAAGTCGTGTGTTAAATGTGTAACGCAGAACACCTTACCGTTGCTCACTTTTAATCGCATTTGAGTGTGTTTCAAAAAGAAAAATGTGTATTTTTATTTGCTATATAATAGCAATTCGATTGTGCAAGCGCACTTCACTGACTAAAAGCTTAGTCAATGCATATCGAGCAGTTTTAGCTTCCTTTTACAGCCGACATCAGACTTTCTTGAGTATGTGAATGTAAAAGGCGGGAGTGTAGTCTTTGCTGAGAGGCTTGAAGTCTCCGTAAATCTCGTGATGGGCCTCTTTGCCGAAGACGTCCTCGAGGAGCTCGTTGAAGTCCTTCAGCCTGTGCGGGAAATACGAGAGCCGGAAGTTGCTGGAACGAGTAAAAAAGGGTAACAAGTCATGCCGCCAAATCAGCCATAAGCTGCACGAATACGACGAGCATAACGTACGAGCGGGGAGAAAACATTCTCCGCTCAGGAACCCTCTGAGAACGGATAAAAGAATACATGTTACTCTTATGGGAAAGTTCCTACTGACGCCATTGACTCTCCTTTCGGAGGCAATTATACTCTCTCAGCAGAGTTTTGGGAGACACGACTTTCTGAAAGAGAGTATTTTTAAAGAGTTACATTTGTGTCAGACCGGGACTCACAAATACATGTGACAGACAATTCTTTTTTTCTGAAAGCGTCGTTCCAAAGGCTTAAGTATTCTTAATGATGAAAACTTCACGCTTTACCGTGTGGGACGATAAAACCGCCTGAAGCAAAAGGTTTTAAACATTTTATCGGTGTTATTTACGCTTCTCCACTCTGGAGGTGAAATGTGGCATTACAAGGACACTTGAAAAACTTAGAAGGCCATAGAGCCTGCATGAGTAGAACACGGTAGTGCAAGAGGACCTCCTATGCTGACTTCTTTAAACCTTGCCGCAAAAAAAGCAAAGAGACGTTTTTGCACGTAACATTCCCCGTTGCGAGCTATCCTCGAATGCAAATAGAATTTTGAAACGTTTTGCCAAGTGACGAAATACCCACAACGCGTCCAATGTGCCACGCGCACATGTGCATCCGCATACTTTCTAATGGTGGTCAGCTTCAAACAACGCGCTCGCTGCTTGATTTCCGTGTTTTCACGCCTGGTGCAATTCTACTATTCCACCACGCAATATTGTTACGGAAAAAAAGAGACGCCGTAACGACGAGGCTGGGGATTAGATATATTCAAAACCAGTGGTAATGGCATGACCGGTTCACCAGCGATGGAGTGGAGACAACTATTCGTCTTCCTCGTCAGGCACACGCGCACGTCGCCCCCTAGAATATCAATATATATGCATGTAGCAATATCATACATGCGTTCAGGAGACTCTTCCCCCTGCACATCTCGAGCTGTTGCCCACAACCAACGACGCCAACACCGACGCTCAAGTTCCTGCAAGACGAGATCCATAACGCGACCACATTGAAAGAGACTGATATTTACTCTCTTTTCTTGCGTATTACGTTTAAGTTTAATAATTGTGCTTAGCGTCAGGGCTTTTAGCTATACTTGATGCTTTTCTACTAAAAATCACAAATCTTTACGAATGGCCGAAATGTATACAGCAATGCACAGTAAAAAAAAACATTTTACACCGTGCTTGAATTCATATAGCAATGCAACTGATTATTCATGGGGTGCTTACGCATTTGACCCTGATTATACGTTCAAGCGTGATTTTATTGCCATTAGTGCAGATCGCTTACTACAAATCTGTAAGTATGTATTAGGGGAATTCAAGCATCCGCACCAGTTGCTCGATGCCATTTTCCCTTGAAGAATTCTCACGTCCCTTTCCTCTGGATCGGACGGATGGCGGATGGACATATATCGCCGTCACTTCGCTGCCACCCAGACCCTCGAGGTTTCACCACGGTTTCCCATTGGCCTATTTTTGGCGAGACTCGGGCCTTCTTGCACTCGCCCGACAAGCGGGGGCGCCAGGCAGGGTTCGGGGAAACCACTGCGAGACCTCGGAGGGTGTGTATGCGTTTTGGCCTCTCCAGCCAGCCGCGACCCTTTGTTTCTCACCGCTGGTCGTTGGGTATACGTAACCTCGTCGGGCATCGAAGTCCCGAGGCAGCGCCTCAAGATCGTGCACAGTATGTTTCTCTCAACTGTTCCTATGTCTGTTACGTATTCTGCTTTAGGGGTGCATGATCGCGATAGCACTGGCCGAAGGGTAAGTCGGCGCTTCAAACGTTTCTTTTTGTGCGTGTGTGTGTGTGTGTGTGTGTGTGTGTGTGTGTGTGTGTGTGTGTGTGTGTGTGTGTGTGTGTGTGTGTGTGTGTGTGTGTGTGTGTGTGTGTGTGTTGTGTGTGTGCGTGTGTGTGTCGGGAGGGGGGTTTACAAGTGTGGCATATTCGCGGCCACTAATCAACACATTTGGTAACTGGTATTAGCCAATTGGCGTACATTATAATTACGTTACTTGTGATTGGTTGTATGAAATGACTGATGCATTTGTATTGAATTTTCTGGTAATAATGCAGCCATTTGGAGAACGTCGCCTACGGTCACCATCGCTGTGCGTGCGCGGGCTCGCCGTCCCTTCGTGGCGATAATGCGAGTACGAGTGAGCAGCGGCGCCAATAGTGCATGGCGGGACGAGGCAAACAAACGAGGACGCAGCCCACTGCATAGAGCTCGCAGTGCTCGAACCGGCGCTGGTGTACAAAAGCAACACAGCAGCAATTCCACCGTACATACTGGTGAAAGTCCAGAGAAGTCATAAAGAAGCGGGATCCATTCTTCTCTGGCTGCTAGGTTGTTTCCATAATAACGTACACGTTTCATTTTTAATCATACAAAAAAGAAAACAACAAAATGTAAATTGTTTGTATGCGTATAACAATCGTACTCGAACGATAACATTCCCACTTCATTGTCAGTAGTTTCCGCCTAATCATCGACATAAATAATGGTAGATGATTCGGAATCATTTTGTTTTGCATCTTAAAGCACGGCATAGCAAAATACGTGTGATGCTTCAATCCGTAACATTTAACAAAGCTTGTATTCAACAGTGACTCTTGCACTGTGTGTCTCTGTTATAGAAAAGTTCCAGAATTCAGGGTCACGGACAGTGCAACATACTTAACTCTGAGGAGGGTCATATAGGTTCTTTTTTCCTCCAAAGTATGTCCCTACCAGCTTAAAGGCGAGAGGAACATGAGGGGCTGAACCCTTTTTAACACCCGCATGATCTATAGTGCGTGCTTCAATTGATCCCATTGCGTTATTGTGCGCTACAGCAGCGTGGCAACACATCTTCAACCCTCAACTCTATTTATCTAGCATGCTGAAGTATATACTTCAAACTACCAACAATAGTTTGACACGGCCAACTGAAAGGGGCGCATCGCGTATGGACTTCCCCACGATTTCGCGTCTTATTGCGTGTCTTCCGGGGTCCTATTTTTCACTAAATCTAGTTGATAAAGGCCCAGTATGATATCGCATAGCACAATAGATTGCACAGCTACCTTCATTCTAAAGCTGTTTATTACTTCTCTAAATTCTAATCATAACTTTTGCAGAGAATTTTCGCACTCCAATGTGCTTCTTGTGCAAGTGCACATCACCTGTCCCTAATCACTAATTTCTCACTGGACAAATTCTTGATAATTTTAATCAATTATTTATTTCCAACAATTGTCTAGGTGCTCCTATGGCGTAACTTGAGATACAGGCTAAAACATTAAAGAGTGTTACAATAACGCGAGATACAGTACTCTCAGCATAGAACTATCCACAAATATTACATGCTATGCAGGATGTCTTTGAAACTTCGGAATTGTTTCTATAAAAGACCATGCACATAGAACGTCGTGCCTTTGCAAATATTTTCTATATGGCTTTCAAATTGTGCCCTTGATGCCGAGGCAACATGAAAGCATGATCTTGCGAATAGTATCTTATGTTTCAATGTTTCGATTAATGTTTATTATGTGGATGGCAAATCTTCAGGACGTCGTCTGTTACACTGCCACGCTAGTTTTTTTTTTTGTATCTGTTAAGTCTCACTTAAGTACAGCGCATTCCTCTAGCTAATATTCTTCGCCTAGGTAAATTATTTATTACTTATCTGCAATCGCATAAATTGTAAAACTTGAAGGCATTGTCAAAAAAAGCTTCTGAGGGACGAAAAGAAATGAAATATTGCGTAACGTAAACAGAAGTGCATACTTAATCGGCTCTCCGGAGAACCGGCCTTTCTTGCTGTACTCGGTGTCCGTGCAGTCGAACTTGCTCTCCAAAGAAGACACGTCCATGACGTAGTCCAATATCACCATCGAGGGATTTCTGTCCACGTACAGCACCGAGGTCTGGATGTCCTTGATGTGGTTACTCTGCGTACGAAACGAACTTTTCATTACGCAGTTCATGGTGTCTGATCGAGTTATTCTAAGGGGTGTGCAACTCGTAAAAAAACATTTCCATCATTTAGGAAAGGTGGTGGGCCATGACACTTGGCCCTTGAAGCAGCATATATTTTGCTGCATTGAGGCTTCGAAATTGTGAATGTCTGTTTGTGTGCACTTTTACCGGTACTTGTCACTGCAGACATTGTGAGCAAAACTGCCACCAATGAGACGAAGAGTAACCGTGGCGCTACAAATAGGCAGCAACTTCTCTTTACATGCAGAATACAGCATTATTGTGAGAAAAAATGCTCTCCGAATGCTAAAGGTTTCTATGTGATGCCTTGTGACTATCGGGGACTGCCCTACTAATGAAATTGCGCTTACGCTTTGGTAATGGTTGTTGAAAATATGTGGGACTGCGCATTTCAGCAAGCCCGCTACACTCTAGGACACAAAAAAGAAGTCATCTGAGTCTGACTGATTTGTGTATTTGCTCGCTTCGTGTATGACTCCCTTTGAAAGAAACACGTAAACTCTCCTAGGAGAACATTATACTTTCTTCGGAGAGTAGTTGGACCTAACAGAGCAGTTAAGGGGCCTCTCTAAAAAAAGTCGTATACGTGGCAAGTCAACATTCGACCAATGGGCCACAGAAAACCACGTCCTTGAACGTTCAAACAGCAAGCTAATAATATATCCCGCTTACCACTGATGAAGGGCATCTCGGGGGGGGGGGGGGGGGGCACTATCGTGTTTTTAGCGTTATTAGCAAAATGGCGCAATGAGCACGTGGAGGCACGCATGCCCTCATCTCACACGCGTAGCCCCACCGAGAAGAGACGGTGGACGTGCGCTGACGCACCATTATCTCGCAGTATCGCAGTGGAGAGAATCGTACGTCTTGGCTGGCATGTGGCTTTCACCGGAACGATTCAGTTGTAGTTACCGGGTGCGCAAAGGTCATTGCAATCGTTGCATAGTCACCGTTTGCGAAAAGAGTGCGCTTTTGAGACAGAGCGAAGTAACAACTGAGGTGCTTATTTGCGTTCATCTGTACTTGGGAGTACGTATCGGGCTTCATTTGTGCGTGAGAAACGCGGGGCGTGTTTCGATATGCTTGCCGTTCAGCGAGTGGCCTTCCCATTTGTTGCTCTCGCGTTCATTGCTTCACCTTTGGGGCAAAGCTGTGACTTTTTTCCCTTAAGCGCGTGGCATTGAACAAGCCACGTCAGTAGGCAAAGCCAAAATCCGTTTGGGGATACATGCGGAGCTTATTTTTGAAATGGGCCAAGTTCAAAGCCGAATAAGGCTGTACTTGCACATACATACTACGTACTTTGCTCTAGAATAGTAAAATATACTCCGAGTTTTGAGTCTGCGCACGTGCTGTCCTTTACTTTCTCTCTGTCCTTGTTTGTAATACACAGTTGGACCTTTGAAGAATCAAAATGAACCAACTAGCCCAACTCGGTGCTCTTTTTCACCATGTTTCTATACAGAGAATGCACGAACACGGTGTGCTCACGTTGTAGTAAATGCTATGCACGGGCGTTGTGCCGTGGTCGAGGATGTGATCGTAGTTCCGGTGGTCGATCACCAAGTATCCACCGGGCTTGAGCATCTCCCGGAAGTTGGTGATGGCGCGCCGATGCGTACTTCCGGGGGCAACCCTCGAGTCCGGCAAATGGCTGAACGAGTTTCCCAGGCAGATGACCGCGTCGAAACCACCGGACGACGGCTTGACGATGTCATCGGGAAGGGTTAGCCAGTTTGCTTCCTCGATCACTGCACGAGAAGACACGCAGACACAACGCTTTTACACATCTGGCTAGTTCACACCGATGGCGAGAGAGAGAGAGAGACAAATGTTTCAGCGAAAAGATGGATGTGTCAGCCTGGCATGCCACTCATGCCGCTTCACATGCTACTTCAGGTGCTGGGTGATGATTATAATACATGCACTGAAAAACACATAACAGCACTTGCAGCCACACACAAACGCACACATGAACCATTATTCTGAATGACTGCCGCTTTGCCGATCAGGACGTCACGCGACGGTGGTGCTGGCGTAAAAATCAGGTTCGGGTGAAAATAGCGCGGCATCTGTGCACGCCACTCGTTGACTATGTAAAATCAGCCAATGACCATGGTCTTTGGGTATATGACTTCATTTGTAGAGAGAATAGGTGCGAGTTCTCTGGCTGTGAAAATTATTTGTTGATTCCCGGCCACGTTCTGCGCTCTAACGTTTGGCGCACATGTTTTCGGGAGCCTCGATCACCTATCGGCCATGTTTTTGGACCCTGCCGAAAAAGTGTTGTAGGGCCTTTTTCAGTTATGTCTTAGTCTTTGCATTCGTGTGGTTCTAATAATCTCACCTCTTTCTGTCGCGCCGTGTTCGTAATACGGTAGGCTACACTTAAAGTCACAGTTTCGTGAAGCAATAAATGTGATAACAACAAACTGGAACGTAGTACAAGGTAAGGCTCGCTCTTATAGCATACAACGTGGCGTAACTCAATAAAACCCCGGCATAAGGAAACGTGACCACTTCAGCTGTCAGGGTTGCAACCTTGATACTGTCTATCACTTCAACGCGAAATACATAGCATGCACAAATGTATGACCTGCGTACTAATCCCTATCAACATAAGGCGTGCCTCCACGCCCGTCCTGCCGGACTGCCGCGGTTACTGCCGGACCCACAACACACCCATTAAAAGAGCGCTGCAACACTGTTCCAAGTAATCGTCGCATCGCTTCATCAAAAGAGCTTCGTCCTCACGAGTCAACTGCCGCAATTTTTTTCTAAATATCAATGGGAGCAGACTTGAGTTGTGACCACGCTTTCGCCGTTAAAACATTGCACGCCTTCGTCGAAGCAACAGTGCGCATATCATCAAGAACTTTGTGGACTGAGGTCATGAACTTTTTGCTGCACAACTTCGGCGCGTTGTGCCTACAGGATGTTCTGGGGATAGTCACTGGAGAAAATTTACTTCGACGCGAAAAGCAGGGGCTTGTCGCGTTTTTCGACGCCGAACTTGGACTTCACCTTTTTTCGGATGTCACGTCATTTACTACAACGCCCGTTTGGATGTACTAGTTATTTCATTACTGTCGATTCAAGCACGATAGACCCTATTCCCTATATTTCGTATGGTTTCTAAATCTCCTATAGCATCACTTCCAATAACTGCCAGATTTGCTGCTATCGCATTCAATGCTTAGTCCTTGGTGCGAAAGCTGTGAGGCCTTTCTTTTGCGTTTTCTTCTTGAGAATGAAGATCCTAAATCTCGAGGTAAAACATCGGGTGTGAGAAAAATTATGGACCATCTCTCCGAAGGGAAGAACCCTCACGGGATGCGAGGCAGCAGCGGTGCGAACGGCGCTGACCCAGTTGAAACGGGTGTCGACGCAGGTGTTGGAAGAATGGCTTGAAGCGAAACACCGAGTACTTTAGTTTGAAACACGAAGACACGGGAGGCGGGCTTGGTTTCCTGTAAGTTTCATAGCCGAAAGATTGTAAGTTTCATAGCCGAAGTTTCATAGGTTTCCTGTAAGTTTCAAACGAGCCGAAAGATTGTTTCCCATCGACGTGCGGTCAAGTGTTGCAGACCGCGGAGAGGGTGAAGTGAGAGAGAAGTGAGTTATGAGCGGGCGGATGTGGAGTAACCGGCAGCTGCGGGTGCTGCTGTGGGCATGCGGCGGGTGAGAGAGAGAGAGAGTGACGTCAGCGGGCATCTGCGAGAGAAGCGTGCATGGAGAGCGTGACATGAACTCGTAACTGCGGTGGGACCTACTCGGCACCGCTCCAACACCCTCGGCAAACGGGAACACATTGCGGCACGTTCGTATGGACGCTCGTACGTACGGCATTACACACATGAGTAAAAAAGATGCTTCGCATTCAAAAATCCTCCGCGCCGTTGCTCATCAGCCGCGCCCACCGACGGAGACAGCCCCCGCTAGGAAGCTTACATGACTGGTCATGTAGCCCCCGCACAGACACCGCGCCAAGTTTCCCAGCGTGGCGCGAGCCAATTAAGCTGTATTCACACGACGGGCGTGATCGCGGACAGACAAGTCGCGTGACATGTGACATCATTCGGATCCCTCCACACCCAGAATTCACACGACAGGAGAGAATCCGCCCTTTTCATTTTCCTGTGCAGCGCTCTGGCGTTTTAATAGGATTTCGGCAGAGGCCTGGAGAACTAGCATTGCTAGAACGAAGGCCTCCCAAAGACAAGAAGGTGTTTCGCGACTTTTACACCAAAGAAGAGCGCATGCCCCGTGGCATCATGGAGAAAGCGGATACACACTACAAGCGAGAAATTCAGCATTACTCGACGAAGATCACAACTTTTATTGGGCTTCCATCGTTTCACGAATCGCTCTGAACGGACTGAAGCGGAGACGCGGAGGAAAGGGGTGACGCATGGTGCCATAATAAGCGATCCCCGGAGTCAGATCGCGATTTCATCGGTCGTGTATATACAGCTTTACAAGCGACGAAAGGCCCGCGCTTCTACCACAGGTGCCCCAGCCAAATGTTTCCCCAGCCAGCTTTGCACGTTAGTTCTGGTGCTGCACTTTGGCCGTTTTCCCATAACCAGTGGCAAGCTGTAGTTGAGCTCCACTCCGTCTACGTCGGGGAAAGAGCTGTCATCAGCCAAGAAGGCTACGTTAGGACGCAAGAAATGAACTACCTTCACTGTTTCCTAAGTTTTACACGGCTAGTATAAATCACCCTTTTTTTTAATCTAGCAGCCGCGATTACACAATGCAATGCAGTTCAGTTTTTGTGGGTCAGCTACGAAATTCATTGATGTACGCTTACCCCAGTCGTCAAAGGCCTTTTCCTTCCTGCGGTTCCAGCGGATTTTGAGCGCGTACTTGAGCATGCGGTCGCTGGCGTCCACACTTGTAACTTTGAAGCCCTCTTCCAGAAGCAGCACGGAGTCTATGCTGCAGTTGAGATAAAAGTGGTGCGATCATGAACAAGCACTATAACTGCGACTTGAAAATAGATTAGATAGATAGATAGATAGATAGATAGATAGATAGATAGATAGATAGATAGATAGATAGATAGATAGATAGATAGATAGATAGATAGATAGATAGATAGATAGATAGATAGATAGATAGATAGATAGATAGATAGATAGATAGATAGATAGATAGATAGATAGATAGATAGATAGATAGATAGATAGATAGATAGATAGATAGATAGATAGATAGATAGATAGATAGATAGATAGATAGATAGATAGATAGATAGATAGATAGATAGATAGATAGATAGATAGATAGATAGATAGATAGATAGATAGATAGATAGATAGATAGATAGATAGCCCATGAGGAAACTTCTCATCATGCTACGATCAAGTGAAACATCACTCGCCGATTGTAAATACAGCGAGTTCAAATTTTCAACACAAATGCCGACGTTTCAAGCAACCTCATAAGCGTTACCGCGCTCACAGACGGAGGCGAAGGAAGAATAAAAAATTGGCAGCATATCCACGGAGTGAATGATGGAGAGTGGGGCGAAGCATTCGTCCGTCCATTCTTTCTTGCTTCCTTCCGTATGTGCGACCATCCATGCGTCCATCCGCCCGTCCGTGCGTGCGTCCGTTCCTGCGTTCCTCCATGCATCCGCCCCTGCGTCCGTTCATGCGTCCATTCATGCATCTGTCTATGTGTCCGTTCGTTCGTCTATTCAACACTCCAAGTACCACCATCTCGCATCTTTTCATCATATATTCCCCATATAGAAGCACCGCCATCCAGCGGACATTCCAAGGACTAAACGAGAGGTGGCACACGCTCACTTTCTTACGGCTTGCGCTTCGGGTCCACTTCCCACCTTTAACCACCTCGAGTTCATTGTATAGGTGGTGGTGGTAAAAAACATTTATTTCAGAAAAAGTTTACTAGAGAGTGCCGACGTGGCCCATCGGCGTGCTAGAGTGGCAAGACCCTATTCCGGGACGCCAGTGGAGCTGGAAGCTGCCCGTGCGCGCTCCACCAAGGAGCGTTGTGCAGCCAAGGTAGAGCAGCCGAGCAGGTGCTCCTCCCAAGCCTCTCTAGTTGGGATAGGAAAAGTGGATGAGAAAGGGACGGGATTAACTGGGCACGATGCTACGACGTGATATGTGTCGGCGAGCACATGACAGGTCGAGCAGGTGCCATTGATTTCCGGCAAAAAGTGCCTGGCGACCGCCGGACTGATAAAGGTGTTCGTCTGCAGGCGGCGTAGCAGTCGTTCGTCCGCTTTCTCCAAACCGCGTGCGGGGTCCGGGTAGAGGCGGCGCGAAGCCCGGTAATAAGCCAAAATTTCGCGAAAGCGCGTCAGGTTGATATTGCCAGATTCCGTCTCGGGACATGGAGGGGCAACGGCCCGGACAGGAGAAGCGCGGGCAGCGGCATTTGCCGCCTCGTTGCCGGGCAGGCCCGAGTGGCCTGGGGTCCACACTATACGAATGGGAGTAGGATTAAAGCGCCAAGAGGCTGCCTGTAGTAGGCTAGCCGCCAGCGGAGCAATGGAACCCTGAAGGTACTGAGAACAGGCCGAGCGCGAGTCCGTCAGGATGGTGCGTGAGGCAGGGTGAGAGGCGGCCAAAGCTATGGCAACCTCTTCAGCGTGCGTTACTGTGTCTGCTCGAAAGGAGAGGCCATCTACGTGTTTGCCCTCTGTAATCACGGCAGCCGTGAAGTGACCCGAGGGGGAGGGACCCGAGACGTCCACGTAGAAAACACCAGGACGATCGGAGTGTCGCGTATGAAGGGCCGCGGCGCGTGCTAGTCTACGGCCAGGATGGAGGTCAGGGTTCATATTACGGGGTAGAGGTTCCACCCATAGCTTTTGACGCCAGAGCTCTGGTACCGGCTGCAGAGGGTCTTGGTCAGATATCGGGTTAAGGCCAAGTCTGTGTAGAAGACGGCGCCCTGAAGGCGTCTGTGACAGTCGGTTGATTTGGTTAACGCGATGAGCTTCGCGCATCTCTGCAAAGGTGTTGTGTACCCCCAGAGCCGTGAATCGGCTGTTGGAAGTTGCAATAGGTAGGTCCAGAGCGCGTTTGTATACTGAACGAAGAAGGACGTCCAGCTGGTGCTCGTGTCGACGACGCAGGCGAAGGTAAGGCAAGGCGTAGAGGACGCGACTGGTCACAAACGCGTGGGCCAATCGGAGGGACTGAGACCCGCGGAGGCCGCCGCGCTTGGTAGAAACTCGCCGTATCATGCGGCTCACCTGTTCGCTGGTGCGTCTGAGGCCTGCTATTGTGCCCTTTGGATCCAAGGACGATGTGAGGTGAAGTCCAAGAACCCGAATATTTTGCACTGACGGGACGGGCCCGGACGGAAGAAAAATTTGAGGCGGCGGTAGCGGAGAGACTGAAAGAAGAGCCAATTTAGCTGGAGAGCACTCCAGGCCGCATGAACCTGCGTAGGTGTCCACCAGAAGGGCAGCCTTTTGCAGGCGTTCTTCGATTTGCGCTAAGGAGCCGGTGTTGGTCCAGATTGTGATATCGTCCGCATATAGTGCGTGTTGTATTCCCTCGACCTCGCTTAGAAGAGAGGGGAGGTTCATCATCGCCAGGTTAAAAAGCAGAGGAGACAGGACTGCCCCTTGAGGTGTACCCCGCGTGCCTAATAAGTACGGGCCGTGTTCGGTAGAATTAAGGCGAATGAAGGCGGTGCGATGAGATAGAAAGGCGCGAATGTAGTTGAAAGTCTTCTGCCCGCAGTTTGTGGTAGACAGGTTAGTGAGTATAGTGCTGTGTTTGACGTTGTCGAACGCCCCGCGGAGATCGAGAGCGAGCACGGCTTTATCGTTATGGCGCATAGTAGTCGGCTCTATGATATCGTGTTGAAGCTGGAGCAGGACGTCCTGCGCCGACAGATGCGGGCGAAAGCCAAACATCGTGTCGGCCAAGGTGCTCCTGGCCTCCAAGTAGGCGGAAAGGCGTTCGCGAACCATGGTTTCCATGAGTTTGCCTGCGCAAGACGTAAGTGAGATAGGTCTCAGTGCCTCAATACTAACGGACTTTGCCGATTTGGAAATGAATGTCAAAACCGATGTGGTCCATTCCGTTGGAAGCGGAGAACCGTCCCATATCGAATTTATAAGCTGGAGTAGCGAGAGGTGTGCTTGGTCGGGAAGATTTGCCAGGAGCGATACTGTGATTCCGTCGCGTCCAGGGGCCGTGCCCCGTCGCATTTTCGTGAGTGCAAATCGTAAATCAGAAAGCGTGTATGGGGCGTCGAGGTCGGTGTTAGGGGCACCGGCATACGTATATGCTGGGCCTGCGGGATCAATTGTGCGGCAGATGTAGCGGTCACAAAGTTCTCGCACGAGTTCATCCGTAGTGCCCTGAAATGCATGCAGAACACGGTGGAGCTGGCGTTGCGTTTCTCCCCTGGTGGTGGAGGGATCGAGAAGGCTTCTAAAGAGTCGCCACGCACTCTTAGAGCTCATCTGGTTTGCAGCCTTCGAACAGGTGTCTGCCCAGTTAGCATCGGAAAGTTGTGCGGAGTATGCGGCCGCCTCTGCAGTGAGCGCCTCAATGCGAGCGCGAAGTTTCCGATTAAGTTTCTTGCGTTTCTAGCGCCTTGTGAGCCCGCGGCGAGCGTGCCAAAGATGTAGGAGGTGTGGATCGATTGCAGGAGTCAAATTAGAGGTTGCAAGGGTGCGAGTGTTCGCTTGTTTCATATGAAGAGCGTATGATGCCCACGCTGCATATTCGGTCGAGGAGAGGCTGGCGGGGAATGGTTGCATTCTGAACTGAGTCCAATCGGTGAGACGGGCTTGGCCCCAGTGTTGGCGCATTTTCTGCCGCGGTGTGAACGAAATGCGGAGTAAAAAGTGATCGCTGCCTAGGTTTTCGCCTAAATTTTCCCATGTAGCATCGCGGATGTGACGGGTGAGGGAGAGGTCGGGGCATGTGTCTCGCGTGACCGAGTTGCCGGAACGTGTGGGTTGTGCCGGATCGGTAAGAAGCGTCAGGCTCAGCGAGGAAATGAGCTCCTTGAGCTCTCTGCCCCGGGCCCTCTCGTAGTGGTAACCCCATTGAGGGCTGGGGGCATTAAAGTCCCCGACAATCACCAGTGGTTGTCGGGCCGCTATACGCAGGGCCCGATGGAAGAGATGCGCAAACGAAGCCCTCGAAAGGCGAGGGGGACAGTACACGTTTAAGATATGTATTGATGGTTGGCCCCTCCGCTGAGACAGCACTGATATCATGCAGTAGTCGTAAGGAAGATCCAGATCGAGGTCGATCTGTATCGCCGTGTAAGCTTTATGCACGAGGAGGCATGTGGTGGTGCCGCCTACATAGGAGCAGTATCCAGAAAGGGATGGAGCAGGGCCAGATTCTTGGAGCGCCAAGACGGCCGGCTGAGAGCCAAGTGAGCTGAGAAAAAGGGAAAGATGTGAACGCTTTCGCCTGTTCCCGAAGCCTCCAGGGTTCCACTGTATGATCTCGAATTTAGACGCAATGTTTGAACGGGACGTACGATTGGTAGCCATCTTGACTGTCCTAGGTTTTATATTTGGTCCTCCATGTCCCGCTCGGAATCCTCAGAGGCAGGGAGGGGAACGGAGGCCGGATTGTCCGACGGCGGGGTGGTGGTAGCCACCTTACGACGACACCGTGGAGCTGTACCCTCATTGCTCACCGAGCAGGAGCGGGAACGCGATGCCTTGGGTTGAAACTGGGTGATTGCCCAGGCTTGAATAGCCTGGGTAACTTCTACTACTATGCGTTGGACCGAGAAGCTGGTGAGGAGGTGATTAATCGAAGCTTCGACGCGCGTGAGGCGTTCCTCTACGCGCGGGGTGTGCTCTTCGCTAGGGAGAGTTTGGTTAGCGGGCAAGAGAACCTGAGGTGCCCCAGGAGCCTCAAGAGCTTCTGGAGTAGATGTGGCACCGGTTCCGAGTGCTGGAGTACACATGGCTGCTTGAACCGGCGGTTTAATGGGAGTGGACTTAGCGCGAGGACTAAGCTTGGACGTAGCTGGCGTAGCCGCCTGGACAGAGGAGGCAATACCGGATGGCCTTGCAGTACACTGTTGTTGGGGTTGAAGTCGCTTATTTAAGAGTTCGAGTTGTTTAGTTAAAAGAGAATTTTGCTTTTGAAGTGCCGCAACTTGCTGGCGAAGGGCCGCAAGTTCGGGAGAAGGAGGATCGACAGAAGGGGGTGAGAGAGGCTTAGAAGCAGCTTTCCCTGCCCAACTGCTCACCTGAGGTACCGCCGCTGGTGCTTCGAGCGGTGGGAATGCTTGAGAGTCGGCGTGGAGTGGTGGAGCCGAATGATGCAGGTTTGTGCTGCTGCCTGGCTGTGACGAACATGAGGTGGTCCCTCGAGGAGATGTTGAGGGCTGCTTGCGTTTCCGATATTTACGGTATTTTGCCGTGCAGCCACTGGTCCCAGTCTCATGGGCGCCGTGGCAGAGGAGGCACTTGGGGTGGCAGTCGTGGGCATTGAGACCTGCAGGTGCGGGGGTTCCACATTTGGCACACTGGGTTGGAGCGGCGTGAGGGCACTGACGTGGTCGATGACCGATGGTACCGCACTTGGTGCATACAGGGACCGTTTTCTTGTAGGCGCGGATATACGTCGCCACGCAGTGGTAGAAGAGGAAGCGGGGTAACTTCGTGCCCTCGAAAGTCACCACCGCCGCCGCGGAATCTCCGAGTTTGCGGACCGCAAGGATAGTACCTTGAGGCCAATACAGTTCAGACTTTATCTTTTCCTGGCTTTCAGCAGGGTTTACATTGATGACGCCCTTGCATGTATCCCCTGGTGCCTTGGCGTGGCCTCGAACGGGCAGCTGCTGATCCCCCACTTGCAGCAGGAAGTCCCCGAGGAGTCGCTGTGCCATAGGCAAAATGGTGGTGCTACAGACCAAGATGTTCTGTTCCCAGATTGGCCACACTTGAATTTGCGTGGTAGTCCGGTCGCCGAGGTAGCTGCGGATGGCGTCGCCCGCGCGATCGGCCGGGACAAATGTGCGTAGCTCGCAGGGAACGCGAGGTTTCAGTACTACGATGTAGTCGTCGCGAGAAAGGCGAGGAGTTTGACGCGGACGCCACTTGCGTTGCTTCGCTGGCTGCGAGGACGGAGCAGAGGTAGGCACACCGCCGGAGGGATGGCGCGCCGGCGTTCCTTGCAAGGCTGGGGAATGGTGGCCCGCCGTGGCGTCTCGTTGTTGTTGAGACGCAGACTTCGATTTCGCTTGCTTGCGTTGCCACAGTTTCACCATGTCGTCGAGGTATTCATCTTCTGATGGCATAGTGTTTTCGGAGGATGAAATCTCCATGGACAGCATTTGGCTTGAGGTAGGATCATAGCCCGTAACCACGTTAGCGGCCGCCATCGCCGGGCTGAGAGCCCTTAGCGAGGCGGCGTTGTAGCCGGGAGTGAAGGACGTCCCTCAAGTTGTCAAAACTGGACCCACCTGGACGAAGGTGTTGTCTAGGTGAAGCGGAGAACTTGGCAGTGACGATAAATCCAAGTTTCAGGGGTACCAAGGTGGATGTCCGCAGAAATAGCAGAAAATCTACGGAGGCGATGTGGAGTGCGTCCGTCACCATCGAGCGCTCGCAGCGCCCCCTTCATGGTATATACTCGTTCATTGTATTCATGGCCCTGCGGCTCAACGCCCGCTAAAACTTTCTAAAACTAAGGTGGTTACACCCAGCGGGTATAACGTAGCAACCCTTTCCCTTCAGATAGTGCTCAATGTACATGCAATGGCTGCTAATGGGGATCGCAGCGTGCACGTTAACTAAAAGCCAAATGCTCCTGTCTCTCATACCCCATTATCAGCTATTGGCATGTACATTGAGCACTATTTTTTGTTGTTCAACAACGCACAGAAGGAATCTCTCACTGGCACCAGCTTAGAGGTCAAATTGTTTGCAGGTCAAAGCGTAAGACTGGTTGCATACTACGACAGGACGCGGGACGAACGGCTGCCGCTATAAGGAGCTTCGCCCCTAGAAAGGACAGAACGCCGACTGCGCTTCTGTCTGAGGAAAGGGGATGCGAATGTGAATGAATAAAATATTTATTGAACAAATGACATACTGCAATTAGCAAGAGATGACTGGGCAGGTCAACCGAGTACAACCGAGTACGATCGCTATGAAAAAGACGAGCAAAAAAATGACAGCATATCTACGGAGTGAATGATGGAGAGTGGGGCGAAGAATCCGTCCGTCCATTCGTCCTTGCTTCCGACCGTCCATGCGTCCGTCTGTATGACCATGCGTGCGTCTGTTCGTGCGTCCACACGTCCATCCGCACGTCTGTCCCTGCGTTCGTCCATGCATCCGCCCCTGCGTCTGTCCATGCGTCTGTCCGTCCGTGCAGCCATCCGTGCGTCCGTCCATGCATATGTCTGTGTGTCCGTTCGTCCATCTAGTCAACACTCCAAGTACCACCATCTCGCATCTTTTCGTCACATATTTTGCATATAGAAGCACCGCCATCCAGCGGACATTCCAAGGACTAAACGAGAGGTGGCACACGCACACTTTTTTACGGCTTGCGCTTCGTGTGTACTTCCCACCTTTAGCCACTTCGAGTTCATGGTATATACTAGTTTACTGTATTCTTGACACTGCGGCCCAACGCTCACTAAACCTTTCTAAAACCAAGTAGGTTACGCCCAGCGAGTATAACGTTGCAACTCTTTCTTGTCAGATAGTGCTCAATGTACATGCCGATGGCTGCTGATGGGGAATGAGAGACCGCAGAATTCGGCAAATTCGAGGTATAGTGCATCCAGGACGGGACAGAGAAGAAGACACAGAACACATGCACAGCGCTAGGTTATTCATGTTGTTCCAACAACATGAATAACCTAGCGCCCGCCGTGCAACCTTAGTTAACGCGCACGCTGCAAATTTTTTATTGTTTAACAACGCACAGGAGAAATCTCCCACCGGCACAACCTTGCAGGTCAAAACATAAGACATGTTATGCACTATACTATGAGGGACGAACGGGTGCCGCTTTAAGGAGGGTTGGTGCCCTCCGTAGCTACTGTGTAAGTGCAAACGTACAACGCGCGGCGTAGGGCCCATGATTGTCTTTGAAGTATTTGTAAGATAAAGGTTGCATATATCACCTTGCAAATGATAACAAGGTACACGCGCTCCTTTTGACCGATAATATTAATATATTTGCCTCTAATATGGTCAAATGCCGGGGACTGAGGGGAGGTCTGCTATAAAGTATTCGTGTAGCCGGACGTGTTAGGGGTTGTTAATGTGTACGTTGTAGGTTCTGCCTACGATTATGCCTAGGCATTGTTGGGCTCACGGGATGGCTTTATGCTCTCCTATAGTAAACTACAAAGTACTCTAAATCGTTAACTAATTGTTCTAAACACACACTTGTTCATATGTGTCAGGACGGCTTTATTCGATCAGTCCAGTGGCATTAGGTGGCGCAGCGGAAAGTTGAAATGACGGACGAGACGGTTATGTCGTGAGCGTTTACGTCAGCGTCACGGAGCGCGAAGACGCATTAATTGGTTTATGGCTTCTGAAAGACCGAACTTCGTCGCAGTTTTCTCACCATGTGACAGCTTCGGAGCACGGCTACATGGCACCGCCTGCGTCGGTGGAACGACCAATATGCTCTCCCACAGTAGAGTACCATGTACTTTAAACCGTTAAACACTTTTTTTTTTCTAAACATAGCGTGGACAGGTTAATGCTCTACCGTTGTCGAGCACAAATGGTGCCGTAAATCGTCCACTCTTTGTGCTGAACAAAGAGTCAGGTGCATTCTGCCACCCCGATATCATGGGTCTTGTAGTCGCAAATCATCCACTCGTAAAGCGCGAGATAGCATTTCCTCCTAATTTATAATTAATGGCTCAGGAAACGTGACCGTCGATATCAACACTACATGGCATAAAAAGTCGTGTGACGTCATACGGAATTCCGGGACGAGCCGCATGGGGTCTGACGTCACCTCGACGTCGAGTATTGTTGAAGCTGGTAGCGTCATCAAGACGTGTGACGACGTAAACACGTGATGTCACCTGCTTAGAAACTGACCGATTCCTTCCTTTTTTTTTTCTCTCGCGCGTAACCGAAAAAAAATCGCTTATAGCGAAAACATGTAATCAAGATCCTTATCTGTCAACATGACTGATGGACTGCTCATAAACGCGTCACCAAGCGCTAATATTCTGACAGCCTCCATTATCAATCGCGTAATTTCGCACCTACTTCCATTCATAATAACCGTTTCATTGAATTTGGGTGTGCAATTACATCTCTGACAATGAAGGGGAAAAAAACCGTCAGGAACAACACTATTTACTATGTTATTGTACTTGCACAAGCTATCATTTACGCAACTACCGGTCTATCTGATACAGCACTTTCCACAAATAAGTGGAATGATCACTGATGGACGGCGTGTTGAGCAGCCCATCAGTGATGTGGACAAATAAGGAACTTGATTACACGTATTTGTGATAAGCATTTTTAGCGATTACGCACGGTATAAAAAAAAGGAAGAAAGAAAAAGCAAAAAAGTGGAGAAAATATAGTGTTGTATTGTGCTGATGCATTCGCGTCAGTTATATTTGATGGTTTTGAGAGCTATGCACATGTGACATGTGGCGTGGTGGAGTACATACACTAGGGGGATCTGCGTGTAATAAACTGTTGTTGAAAGTTAGCGCTATGACGTCTACATGTGCTGTTACCCCCTTTTTCTAACGTACGTTTCAAAGCACTGGAGCTTCATTTTAACAAGTCACTCGAGTAGCTATAGCTATACAATTGTCCATAATGAAACCTCCCTTAGGCAGCCGCAGGTTATTGCCAGTGTGTTTAACGATCACTTTACGTCTGTGTTTACTCTAGTTAATTACGAAATCCCTTCGTCTAATGTATATTGTCACCAATATCAGAGATAATATCATGCCAAAGAATTATCATGGTTGACTTCTTTTCTTTTATGACGTCCTAGTGTTCATGAAAGGTGTTGCACATTTTATTTTACTCAAAATATAGATTCCTCAGAAGTATAGATCCCCTTCAGAAATGGCTCATGTGAAATATGAGGTGGGCCTTCTTCAAAACGTTTTAGCTGGCACGATAAATATCAGAGGGCAAATGCGGCATGGGACCTATAAAAGAACACATACAGCACAAGTATTTGTCTGTGTCCCGTGCCATATTTGCACTTTTAAGTTTAGCATTACGGAAAACTAGCCCTGCAACAAATTCCCTTGAAACCACCACCACATACCCCATTCCTTAAAGTTCGTCAACCATTCGCTCGTACTTATCTACTTCGGTTTTTCTATCTTCATTTGGCTATCCAGGAGTGGAATCGATTGCCGAGATTCAAAAAAGCTGACAAATATTCAGAAATGATTAAACAGTTCTTATTGCCACACACAATTCATTGAGAACATGAACCACACTCTTACAAATTCTGAAACATTTTAACTTTGTCAAAGGGTATTCCAGTCCATAACAGAAATCATCTAACGTATTAGTACATATATGTCCGAATCACTGTATTGCTTTTTTGTAAATACATCTATTTTCAGCCTGCCTTGTCCACATTTGTATGTAAATTGTGTATGATCTTTGTTCCGCGAGTGCTCTTTGTAAACGTTTTTTTTTTCTGTTATTGATTTTTTCCGTATATATGGATAAATTGTACCTATGTTTTCAGCATTTAATTTTTTTTTTCGTGAGTATTTTTTGTTCTCTTGCATACTTTTGACGAACTGCACATGCATGTCGATACGCACTACTGATTGAACACCACTATTTTTCTCGTTTTTATATAAAATGTTCTGTAAAAACTTATATCCCCCCCCCCCTTTGTAATGCCTTCGGGCTTTTAGGGTAAATAAAATGGGGGAAAAATCTAACTTTCTGCACTGTCTGGGCATTTGTGAGAAACTAAATTCAGTGACTGTGGCGTGCTATGAGAAGTGGGTTTGAAACCCCCTAGTTTATGCCAAATGTACATATTTGAAGATATTATAAAATTAAGATAATTGTTAAAGGAGCTGTAAACGAGTGCATACGAACCCAGTACCGCACGCAACATCAAGGACGTGATGGCAGCCCAGATCACGAAGTTTGTTGGAGAGGAACTCCTTGTAGTGTTCCGTTCTCTTCTCGCGCTCTCCGATGTAGAGTTCCCACACCTTGGCCGCCCTGCCGTCCGCGTACTGGTCGGGAATCCCTTCGCTGCCGACTCCGAGAGAGCGTATTTGGTAGACGTGGTCCCCCATGTCGACGAATCGATGCCTGGAAACAGCCAAGTACTGGCCCCGTCCGCGGTCGTCTGCTTCTGAGCGTCGTCTGCTGCGACACACCGGGCAAGGTCCGAAATTTATGACGCTTCGACGCTGCCACAGGCTGTTCTCTGGTTGCGCGAGTACAAGAAGGATCGACCACCAATGGAGATCGGGTTACGGGAAAGGCGATCACGTGATCGTTGCGTCACACGCACTTTTTTTTTTTTTTTGCACTGCGGCAGCCCTCTTGTCATCCGGTATAGGCTGGATCACCGGACGGGCAGCACTGTTGCGTCCGAGTCCGTCACACCCCCGTTGTTTGCAACTCGGCGCAGTCTCTTGACTTTTCTACTATCGCGTTGCGAAATTTCCCGCTGCGTACACAGCGTAGCGTTCCCTTATCGCCCAGCGGCTCCCTGATTCCAGTGCCTGCTGTTAGACTTCTTCGCCAGCCTTATCCCTATGTTCTTATGCAGAACGGCTGTACGCGTATTGTAGGCGATAATTCACTAGCACACGTAACTTGCACTCGCTGCTGCTTCCCCCTTGTCATCTACTTTTCACTACACTATGCCTCAACTGTGAGCTTATCGTAGGTTCCCCTTGTCTCAGTACAGCACCAAGTGCATATAGATAACAGCTTTCGGACATCTTGAATGCACGCAGATAAATGAACTATCTACCAAATGTCCGAGGCACGTTATTTTCTTGCGATGAATAAAAAAAGAGCAATGCGTCAATATGTACGCACACGTACATTCGGTAGGACAATAGGATGTCGAAGCGATATGTCCGCTTGGTACTCCAGATTACACCGGTTTCAACAGACCACGTCGACGCGTACGCTTGCCCCTATCGTCATGTGGCCAGTACCAGTGTCCGTTCGAGATAGCCTCTGCGGTGTAGGATTTCTTTTGTTTTGTCAACAGGAAAGGTGTTATCGCCGTCTAGGCAGCCACGCGCACTCAAAGAAGCCTCGAAGACAAGCGAATAGTGCGATGCCCGCCCGCTACGTTATCGGAGATCGACGGACGCTCGCTGCGCAGAAAGACCACGCAAAACAACAATCCTTTACGCGTCCCTTGCGTTTCACCTCTGTCGCTGTCACCAAAGTCACGTAACCTGCATCAGCGCATAGAGAGGCACTGCATGCACAAGACGTCGTAATGTAGGTCATAAAAATGGGTTTTCACGGGGGATTCGTATATATTACTTACCGTCAAAGGCATGGCCAGGGGGTGGCACACCGCGCCAGTGCCCCCTCCTCTCCGACTTTTTTTTTCACCATGATAGAGAGCAATAACTTACCACTTTAAGAGGATACCCTCACCAAAACTAATGCGGTGCCGCTCCACCAGAAACTTTTCTGGCTACGCGCCTGGCTGCTTGTCGTTACAGAATTATCTAAGAACAGCTCCACGAAAACTACGTGCACCACTTTTGTTTGTTTTCTTTTTTTTCGTTCGTGTTTATGTGCTCGTCCACCGGCGTCAAGTGAAAACGTGTGTGTTAGGGGAGGGGGCATCATTATTTTTGACATCAGCCTGACTATACGCCAACTGCAGGACAAAGGTCTATCCCCGTTCCGCCAGTCAACTCGGTCCTGTGCTTGCTGCTTCCACTTTATACCTGTAAACCTCTTAATCTGATCTGCCCACCTAACTTTCAGTCTTCTCTTCACCCGCTTGTCTTCTCTTGTAATTCAGTCTGTAATGCATAATGACCAGCGGTTATCTTACCTTCGCGCTACGTGACCTGCCCATGACCATTTCTTCTTCTTGATTTTGACTATGATGTCCGTAACACCCGTTCGTTCCCTGATACACTCTGCTCTGTTCTTGAATTGAGAATTATTGCCGAATGTGCTTCACCCCGTTCTTATTCTTGTAGTTACTTCGGTCTCGTGGGTCGGCTCCGCGGTTACTGCCTGCCCTAAGTTGACGTACTCTTTTACAACCTCATGTGTCTTGCTAGCCATCTCGAAGCACTGTTCTGTTCCAAAGTTGTATAAATTAGTTTCGTTTTCTGCAGATTAGTTTTAAGACCTACATTTCTGCTCTCATTGTCTAACTCAGTAATCATGAATTACGATTCGTCCCCAGAGTTGCTCAGCAATGCAATGTTATCGGCGAAGCGCAGGTTACTAAGGTACTCTCTATCAGCTCTTATCCCTATCTCTTCCCATTCTAGGCTCCTGAAAACCTCCTGTAAGCACGCGGTAAATAGCACTGGGAATATCGCATCCCCTTGTTTTACACCGTTCTTTATTGGTGTACTGTCGCTTTCTTTATGGAGCACTATGGTGACAGTTGATCTGCTGTATATTTATTCTAGGATGTTTTTATATGCTTGGTCGATGCCCTGATTCCGCGGGGTCTGCATGACTACTGATATCTCTACTTAATCAAATGCCATCTCGTAATCTGGTTTGGTATATCTGAGTATTTCGTTACCACCTGATTGATAGTATGAGTGTGGTCGATTGTTGAATAGCCTATATGAAATCCTGCATAATCACTTGGTTGATTCAATTCTAATGTTTTTTTTTTTAATCTGTTAGCAATAACCTTTGTAAATAGCTTGTATACGATCGAGAGCAAGGTGATTGGCCTGTACTTGTTCAAGTTCTTGTCATCCCCTTTCTTATGAATTAAGATGATGTTAGCATTCTTCCAAGATTCTGCTACCCTTCCCGTCAGAAGACAATTCGTACTCAGGGCGGCCAGTTTCTCTAACACAGTCATCCGTCTTTCAGCAGATCTGATGTTACCTGATCCGCTCCAGCACCTTTGCCTCTTTGCATTCCCTCCAAGGTTTTACTGATCTCTTAGGTCATTACTGATGGGATGTCACAAGCGCCACTGCTAGTTCTTACATTATGCTCCTGGTTGTCCAGGCTACTGTACATATCTCTGTAAAACTTATCCGCTAATTAAGCTATTCTATCCATATTAGTAGTTACTTTGCCTTCCCTGTCACTTAGTGCATGCATCTGCTTTTGGCCCATCGCAAGTTTCCTCTTCATCACTTCGACGCTTCCTCCATTCTTTAAAGCATGTTCAATTTTCTCCGTGTTATACCTTTTTAAATCAGATACCGTTCGCTTATTAATCAACTTGGAAAGCTCTGCGAGAGCTATTTTGTCTATTGTGTTTGAGACTTTCATGTTTGACGTTTCTTAATGAGGTTCTTCGTCTCCTGGGACAGCTATCTTTCTATTGTCTTGCCTAAATACCGTACTTCCAACTTCCACTACACACTCCGTAACGATACCCGTCAGATTATCATTCATTGCGTCAACGCTAAGGTCGGTTTCCTCGACAAGAACCAAGTACCTGTTTTGAAGCGAGACTCTGAATTCCTGTACTTTCTCTCTCAGTGCTAGCTCATTGATTGTATTCTCGCGTATCAGTTTCTCTCGTTCCTCCTTCAAGTCTAAGTGAATTCGAGACCTTACAATTTTATAGTCAGTGCAACGTACCTTGTCAAGCCCTTGCACACCCTGCACGATGCCTGGGTGTGCACTCAGTATAAAGTCAATTTTGTTCTTATCGCCATTAGGGCTCATCCATGTCCCTTTATGGTTCCCTCGTTTTCGCTAGAAGGTGTTCAAGGTCCGTAAATTATTGCGTTGTGTAATTTATACTAATAACGCCTCCCACCCCAACCGCCAACCCCGGCATTTCTAGCGCCAATGCTGGGAGGGGGAGTAGTGAATATTAAAAATGAAAAGTGGGCCCCGCAAGGCCGCAACTGTCTGTATCAGAGCGCGACACCTCCGCAGTAGCTCACAAGGGGAGGGATAAGGAGAAATTAATGGAGATAGAGCGAGAGAAGTAAAGTTTGAGAGGAAAGTAAGACATTGGGAGACACTTAGACAAGTCCATGAACGGGGCCCCGATCATCGAGCGGTCGTCGAAGAGAGGACATCACGGGCGAGACAACCATCAGCCCCGAAACCCGCCGAGCGTCTCCTGTGAACGTGCGTATGCGAACGTACGTCTAATGCACCGGTGTCAAGTGTGAACGTGTGTCTATCCTGTCTTTAAAAAAATGGTGCCGTGAGACCACGTGCGTCACTTTCTATGGGTGATAGCGGTAGAGAGCCCCGACATCGCTGCTTCGTAACACAACTGGACTTAAGAACTCGTAGCCTTAGTCTGGTATTGAACGGCTCGCCGGTGAACGTGACTTCCAGCAGTGTCTGAACCACAGGACACTGCATACGAGTCACGTGAGAGATGATGTGTCTATGTGACTGGTGTTTTGTGTGAGTTGATTGCTAGCTATAGTGAAGGGGACCGCCGGTGAAATGCGAGCCACGATAGCAACCAGCGCAGCATGCATCGAGACGATACAGGAAGCGATAACCGACGCCAATGTAAGGGTATAGAAATGGCCCTCTTCTGTAATTCTACAGTCTCCTCCGGAGAAAAAACCCATGCCGAGGAACGCAACTCCTGGGATGCAAGGCAGCGAACAACACGTCCGGTAACACAAGACCACCAGACGTCCTGCAGCCGGCGCCAACACGTCTCTCAAGTTTCCAGGGGAAATGCATCCGTGCTGAAGGACTGTCGCTATGCGCGGTTACATATGTCATTCGCCTGAATATAAAGGACTGTGCGCTGTAGTTATTAGTTCATCAATTGCTATTTGGTCATCCAGCCAATATCTATGCTCCTTATTATTTCTACATATCTGCATTTTCGTGCATACTGTACCGATTCGCAATAATTGTGGAATATATATGTCATACCTACGCTATTGTAACGCTATTGTAGGCGAGGGGTGACTTCTCAATGCGTTCGGGAGGAAAAATACTTATTTTGATATTCGAATGCAACGCGAGGGTCGTTTCTATAGGCACAAGAATCTGGTGGGAAAACTCGCGTTACATATTCGAGTAAATACAATACCTAGACTCTCCTTTGCTTTGAATAGTACTTTTTAATCGTGTTATATGTCGTTTTGCTTAACCATATAATAAACCTTTTGTTCCTTGTTCAAAAAAGGCCCTTGACTCCTTTATGCCGGTGAATGGCGCAAGCCGTACACCTGAGTTTTGCACACGTCTTCTGCCTCTGACAATATTCGTGGCAACTTGGACATAAATGAGCAAATAATCTCTTTTACGGTGAATCTGTATGTTTGTCGCTGGTGCTAGGGTTCCGTCTATTTTTGGGGTCCGTGCGGTAATAGCCACAGCCAGTGGCGCAGCCAGGGGGTGGCACACCGCCCACCCCCCCAGAAATTTCTTTTAGCCCTGGTTGTTATACATTAATATTGTTTTCTGCAGATTAATTTTAGGGCCTACCATTTTGCTCTCCTTGTCCAATTCCGTAATGATGAGTTGCAATTCGTCCCCTGCGTTACTAAGCAATGCCATGACATCAGCGAAGCGCAGGTTATTAAGGTCCTCTCAATTAACTCTTATTCCTAACTCTTCCTATTCGGGGTCTCTGAAAACGTCCTGTAAGCACGTGGTAAATAGCATTGGCGAGACAGTATACCCCCGCCATACACCCTTCTTGGTTGGTATTCTGTTGCTTTCTTTATGGAACACTATGTGGTAGTTGATCCGCAGTAGATTTCTTCCAGGATGTTTATATATACTTCATCGACGCCCTGATTCCACAGTGTCTGCATGACGACTGATATCTCTACTGAATCAAACGCCTTCTCGTAATCTATGAAGGCTTTATATAGTGGTTGGTTATATTCTGAGCATTTCTCTCTTACCTGATTGCTAATGTGAATGTGGTCGATTGTTGAGTAGCCTGTTCGAAATCCTGCTTGTTCCTTTGGTTGATTGAATTCTACAGAAAATTGACCTGCAGAAAACGAAAATATTGTACAACAACCTTGGAACAGAACAGCACTTCTGAATAGGTAATGGTGCACTTGTAAAAGAATATGTCTACTTAGGACAGGGAACAACCACGGAGCCGAACCACAAGGTGGAAGTAACTAGAAAAATAAGAATGGCATGGAACACATTTGGCAAGCACGCTCAAAGCATGGCTGGTTGATTACCACTATCCCTCAAGAGGAAGGTATATAACAGCTTCATCCTGCCGGTATAGCTATGGAGCAGAAACATGGAGACTTACAAAGAAGGTTCAGCTTAAATTGAGGACTACGCAGCGAGCGATGGAAAGGAAAATGATAGGTGTAACACTGAGAGACAACAAGAGAGCAGAGCGGTCAGGGAACAAACCGTGGTTAAGGATATCATAGTATAAATCAAGAAGAGGAAACGGACATGGGCCGGGCGTGCAGCGCGTAGGCAGGATAACCGCTGGTCATTAAGGGTAACTGACTGGATTCCCAGAGAAGACAAGCGGGTTAGGGGGAGACAGAAAGTTAGGTGGGCAGATGACATTAAGAAATTTGTGGGTATGAAGTGGCAGCAGCAAGCACAGGACCGAGTTGACTGGCGGAACATGGGAGAGGCCCTTGTCCTGCAGAGGACGTAGTCAGGATGATGATGATGATGATGATGATGATGATGATGATGATGATGATGATGGTGATGATGATGATGATGATGATGATGATGATGATGATGATGATGATGATGATGATGATGATGATGATGATGATGATGATGATGATGATGATGATGATGATGATGATGATTGCCATGGCATATACAGCAAAAAGTGACAGTCGAGCACATCTGCCCGCCCGGCCTTCTTCAATTCAAAGTAGTGCCCCCCCCCACCCCCAAAAAAATTTCTGCCTACGCCCCCGCTAACAAAAGGCGACCTTAATTTGACCCATTAGCATCGATAGTTTGTGCAAATTCAGGCACCCGCCCCAGTTGCTCGCCCCGCCGAGGTGGTCTAGCGGCTAAGGTACTCGGCTGCTGACCCGAAGGTCGCGGGATCGAATCCCGGCCGCGGCGGCTGCATTTCCGATGGAGGCGGAAACGGTGTAGGCCCACGTGCACAGATTTGGGTGCACGTTAAAGAACCCCAGGTGGTCGAAATTTCCGGAGCCCTCCACTACGCCGTCTCTCATAATCATATGGTGGTTTGGGTCCTTTAACCCCACATATCACCCCAGTTGCTCGACGCCATTTTTCCTCGAAGAGTGCCCGCGTCCCTCTCGCTTGCCAAACGAGCACACTCCGATGAGACCCCGCTAACGGACTACGCAAACTCCTTCGACTCGGCACGCAACAAACTTCGCTGGGAGTTAACGCAAGAGCATACTGACGCTCGGGTGGCCGCCAAACGCTATCTATCTATCTATCTATCTATCTATCTATCTATCTATCTATCTATCTATCTATCCATTTATCTATCTATCATCTATCTATCAAGCCGCCTACGACTTCTAGCTCTCCTGGCCATTTCGATGATTGTATCAATACCAAAATCGGTATGGTAAAACATTACTGTATGACAAGCATAAGGGGCTAGTGATAACACGTCAATCATGACATGTATGTTATTAATGTTATCTCATGCTTTACGTTTCTTGGTCTTGCTGCTGTTGCGGTGGTTTCGTTCAGATGACATATTACAAAACTGGTATGGTATGACGTGAGTACATGGCGAACATAAGTGACAGGCCCTAACGTGGAAATCATGACATGCATGTCATGTAAGTCATGCTACACGTCACGCTCATTGTGCGCTCGCGGTCGTTTCGCTAGCTACACATGCATGTACCGGATTTGGTATTACGTGAAGTGAATGGATGACGAAGGTATATGACTGGTGAAATCATGATAATCTCGGTATGTGTGTCATGTATAGGAACATGACTACATGTCACGCTTATGATGCGCTCACGGCCGTTTCACTAGCTTCAAATATAAAAAACTGGTATTACGTGACGTGAACGGACGACGAGGTAAATGGCACGTCCAAACATGATGATCATGACATGCGTGCCATGTAAAACATGATTGCATGCTGCGCTTTTATCGCATTCATGGTTGTTTCGCTAGCTTCACATATACCAAATTTGGTGTCAAGTCACGCCAATAGATGACGAAGGTATGTGGTGACTGGGGCAAACATGATAACAATGACATGCATGTCATGTAAGAACATGACAACATACATACATGACAACGTGATGCGCTCGCAGCCGTTTCGTTAGCTTCAGTCACCAATTATTATGCGCTGTCAGAAATGTGTCAAATTCGCGTAGCAGAATTCCAAGGTCCTCAGTATAACATTCCAAGTAACAAAATGAGTGGTATAACTGTCAGCTCAAGCGCACGAATAAACAGAAAGGAAGAGAGAACGAGCGCTTTCTCGCAACTAAACTGTTTATTAGAAAGGGAAGAATATATAAACAGGCAATCAAAAAACAACACATGCGTGTGCAGGCAAAAAGTACACCCGTGGCACATCGAGAACACAGGGTAAAAGAAGAAAGATTATCTCGGAACATGATCTAGAAAAGCAAACTCTTTATCGTGCAGCAAAACCGAAGGCTGGCTGACACATTGTTCCCCTCTTTTTCTTATGTGAAAAGCTTCTGTCAACTCACGAGTTAATTGATTGTTAGATCGAAAAACCACTTCAGTATACTGAAAAAGAAGATAACAACCACTATCTCTGCAATGAGTCGCGAGATGCGATGCACCCAAAGATTTCAAAGAAGAATCGTGCTCTCTGAGACGAACATTGACGCACCTTCCCGACTGACTGATGTACACTTTACCACAGCTAAAAGGAGTCATGTAAACAACGCCCATTGCGCAGTCTACGAACTTTTTGCTGTGTTTCATGCGACATTGCCGAAACTCTCTGCGCATGCGTGAACAAATAGACTGCAGTTTGCTTTTGACTGAGAAAAGCACATCGACTTTATATCTGTTAGCGAGTTGCTGAAGTTCATGCGATGTCTTATGAGGGTAAGGAATCACTGCTATCCTCCTACCTTTTCTACTCTCATCACGAAGCCCTGAGTGGTTCCCTTCAAATTTAAGTTTCTTAATCCTGTTACACACGGACGTGATGACATCATTAGGATACCCTGCTTGTACTAGTTTCCTTACTTGACTATCAAAGCTCATTTTCATTCGGTGTTGACAGGACTTTTTCAGAGCAAAACCCAAACTCATAGTAACGATACTTTTCTTCACTAGCTTAGAGTGGCTCGACCTGTAATTGAGTATAGACTTTACGGATCTAGGACAATAATACCAGCAAACATGCTGGGGTTCGAAGACCAAGTTAAAATCTAGAAATTGCAGTTGCTTTAGACGCGGCAATTCAAAAGAAAAGTTCAGTTTCTTGCCTGTTTGTTTAAAAACTTTGAAAATATTCACATCTCGCGTTAAACCCGAGGACGTAGTGAACACAAGAAAATCATCGACGTATCTGAATACGCGATCCGGGAGTCCTGACAAATGATTTTGAAGTGCTACATCAATCTTTCCGAGAAAAATTTCGCTTAAAATCGGAGCTACTAAAGTGCCTATGCATATCCCTGATCTGTGGACATGAATATTATCACGCCAAGCTACAAAGGTTAACTCCGGGTAGAAGCTAAGTAATTCTAGAAAACTAGACACAGAAGTTCTACACTTCAGGGTAAAAGACAATTCATCATTATCCTGCGCGATGGAGCTTTGAACGCTTGCCATCAGCTCATCTTGAGATATCGAATAGTACAAGTCCTCAATGTCTATACTGAAAGCGCTACATTTGCTAGAGCTATCGGTGCTCATAAACTGTACCACCTCTTCGGAATCACTGACACGAAAAGGATCCGGGATAGCAAGAGTTTCTAAATTGCTTTGCAGGTATCTCGAAACAATGTTTTGCCACGTGTCTCTGTCGAACACAATCGCTCTGAAAGGCATTTATGGCTTGTGTGTTTTGACCGAAAAAAAATATATCAAGTTCAGATCACTTAGCAGATTTGACCGAACCGCTCAAATATCATGTCAGAAAGCAAAAAACAAGCATTTTTCTTTACTTTTTACCTCTTGCAATTTGCAGGTACAAAGTTCTTGTCGAGTGCTTTCACGGCCCTCTTCGAAAAGGTGCCCTCATCCATAACAACAAAAAAACCTTCCTTGTCAACTCCAAGAAGTTATAGTTTGTTATCTGCCAAAAATTTACAAATTGGGCGAACTCTGTCCCTACCCTTTGCGTTCGTCTCAGTCTTTGCAATGGCATCCACACACTCCAAAATGCACCTGGGTCGCTCCTCTTCCACCACTTGCCTGGAAATGGACCGTGCTAACACTAACTTGTCCACCCGCTTGAGTGACGGCTCGAAACGAAACTTGGGATCAAGACCAAGAACATCAAGGTGTTTGTTAAGAAGTGCTGTGGCGCTGAGGTTCAACACTTTTCCAGCTTGCGCATGCGACTTCTTTCTCTTTGGAAGTAGTGGACGAACTTGTAGCCAGAGACACTCGAACGTGTCATTGCCAGTGCGGCACCAGTCCCTGTAGAACGGCTGCCAGCTAGTACCATGCATCAAGCTGCACGACACCTTCAACCAGTCCTTGTAGCTCCTTACTTGCCAGTGCGATTCGGACCGCAGAATTCGGCACATTCTTCTTGAATGCCTCACGGAGGGTTTTTTCTAAATTTTTTATGCTAAATTTCAAGCCAGTTGATCGAACACGCGGTGCGTGACGTGCCATTAAAGTTGGCGTCTCCATTTGTACACACCGTCACTGAGAGTGATATATACCGAATTCGGTACTACGGGACGTGCCACTAGCATGCGAATATGCGTCACAGGTGATTGACAGTTTATATGTATACCCAGGAACGGCGGGAACAGACATTCGTTGTTTAAATGCGGGAGCGTTGGGACAAATTGATATCGGCAGTGTTGAGCAATGAACACCGGATATTCCCAGCAGGAATCGAACCCAAGCATTCTGCGGGTAATCAAGTATTCTACCACAGAGCCAGCCCCACGTCTCGGTACTGCTTTGGAAAAATATAGTATTCAGGTGCGATGTTGATGAAATGTCGATTGTGCTACATTAACGCACAGCCAGGTTAGTCCTGCTTTTTATGGACCGGTCAAATCATTTTCTGCTTCAGGAAAATCATTTTCTTTCATCAAAAAGGATTACCATCACCGCTGCTCTGTCGAAGCTGCTGTGAGCACATGATCGCGACTAATCTCCCTAAAGTTTTTAGTTTTGCTGTACTGGAAGCCACAAGAAAGGTTTACGCTATAATCTCTGATAAATCTGATCAGCCTTGCTTTTGGCAACTGGGAGCAATGGAGGCAGATTGCAAAGCGGTGGCGAATAAAGCAGTGCACTCGAGCTCAGTGGGAAGCTAAAATAGGTAGTAAAAACGGAAGCGAGAAAGCACGACTTACGAGGAAACACTTTTATTAATCACATACGTTTCCATACATAATACATAATACATACATACATACATACATACATACATACATACATACATACATACATACATACATACATACATACATACATACATACATACATACATACATACATACATACATACATACATACATACATACATACATACATACATACATACATACATAATTCACATACGTTCATACGGTAGGCCAGCCTTCGTCAGTGTGGTCACACTGACGAAGGCTGGCCCACCAGCCGAAACGTATGTGATTAATAAAAGTGTTTCCTCGTAAGTCGTGCTTTCTCGCTTCCGATATATATATATATATATATATATATATATATATATATATATATATATATATATATATATATATATATATATATATATATATATATATATATATATATATATATATATATATATATATATATATATATATATATATATATATATATATATATATATATATATATATATATATATATATATATATATATATATATATAATGAAGTCTTGGTAGTCTTGGTTGCGACAGCGTTTAATTGAGGAAAGACCTCGCGTACACAGACGATGACGATGATGATGACCCAGAGTGGCAATGAGGACAAAGAGACAAGCGGTTGTTGGTAATTGTGATCATGCAGGGATGAGGACGATGTAAGTAAAAAATGCCCACACTAATTCCCCCCACTTGGAAGCGGACACCCTGGCCGCCGTAAGTCAAAGTGACGGGGAACGTCGCGTGAAAGGTTTCATGCGACAAACGTGGACAATCTCTGTGCTGCGGTAGCGGCGGTCTGTTGGGGCGACGAGTGGTGTTACACGATAATTGACCGGCGAAGCCTGTTCTAAAACAATGTATGGCCCGATGAAGCGTGGTTGGAATTTGTCACAGAGACCAGGAGTGCGAATAGGTGTCAAAAGCAGCACCTCGTCACCAGGTTGGAAAGACACAACGCGGTGGGATTCGTCATAGATGATCTTCCGCTCGTGCTGTCTCGCTTCAGTATTGATGCGAGCCTGATGGCGAGACTGGGCCAGGTGGGAAATGTATTCTTCGCTAGAAGACTGCCATGAATGCCCATGGCTGCTAAAGAAGGAGACGTCGAGAAAGGTAGTCGGGGTGCGTCCGTACACGAGGTAAAGCGGTGAGTAGCAAGTTGTTCTCTGAACGGCGGTGTTGAAAGCGAATGTCAAGAATGGTAAAAGAGTATCCCAGTTTTTGTGGTCGGGTTGGACGTAAACGGCTATCATGTCCACAAGGGTTCCGTGAAATCTTTCTGTGAGACCATTTGTCTGAGGGTGGTAGCTTGAAGCTGCCTTGTGAGTAGTTCCAGAAGCGCGCAGTACTTCATTTACCATTTGTGACAAGAACACTTTGCCGCGATCACTAAGCAGTACGCGAGGAGCCCCATGACGCAGGATTATGGTGTGAAGAATAAAGTCTGCAGCTTCCACAGCTGAGCCTGTAATAACAGAGGAAGTCTTAGCGTAGCGTGTCAGGTGGTCAACGGCGGTCACTATCCATCGTTTGCCAGCAGATGTGACGGGGAGAGGCCCGTAAAGGTCAACACCCACAACCTCGAAAGGCATTGAAGGGCACGGAAGTGGCTGTAGAGGTCCAGCAGGTGCAGACATAGGGAGTTTACGACGCTGGCATGGGTAGCAGGAACCGACGTACCGAGCTACACTAGAAGAAAGGCCAGGCCAGTAATAATGACATCGAATGCGGTCAAGAGTTTCTTTAAAACCAAGATGACCAGCAGTCAAGTCGTCGTGGAAGGCTTCGAGCACCTGAAGTCGAAGAGAACGTGGCAGTACAGGAACCCAGCGCTGACCATCAGGGTGGTAGACGTGGCGGTAGAGAACCCCATTGTCCAGCTTAAAGTGCAGGAGTTGACGAAGTCGCGCGTTTGGTGGATGAGAAACTCCCGAAAGGTGGTCCATCATGCGTCTGCAGTATGAATCGGACCGCTGGCGGGAGATAAATGTCGGCTCGTCGTCCGAAAAGGGTTGCGTTATTGATGCGAGCGTATGAACTTTGGTAGATGTGGCGGTTGAGTTCTCACCAACGCTCATATGGGTAGTTGGAAGTGGGCAACGAGATAAAGCATCGGCGTCTTATGTCAAAGTCGTACTCCTGCAAGCGTAGTATCTACCGACCCAAGCGTCCGGGCAAGTTCTTCAGTGTAGAAATCCAGCATAAGGCATGGTGGTCCGTAACGATTGTGAAGTGACGGCCGTGGAGATAGGGACGGAACTTCTGGACCGACCAAACTACAGCCAAACACTCTTGCTCAGTTATAGTGTAGTTCTTTTCAGCAGGGGTGAGTACGCGACTGGCATATGCAACAACTTTCTCTAGGGAAGACTTGCCGCGTTGTAGAAGAACGGCTCCTATACCAAGACCGCTAGCGTCGGTATGAAGGATAGTCGGTGCGGCTTCGTCAAAGTGGCAGAGCAGAGGTTCAGGCGTGAGTGCCCGCTTCAACAGCTCGAATGCCGTTTGACATTCTTGAGACCACAGAAAGAGGACGTTCGAAGCGAGTAGTTGGTTTAACGGAGCAGCAATAGAAGCGAAGTTCTGGATAAACCGGCGAAAATAGGAGGCGAGGCCAAGGAAATTGCGAAGCTCTTTTGGTTTTTCGGGCCGCGGAAAGTGAAGGACTGCAGAAATCTTGTCAGGGTCGGGCCGGATGCCATCTTTGCTAACGACATGTCCTAAGACCTTGATAGATTTGCTAGCGAAAGAGCATTTCTTAGTGTTTATTTGAAGCCCGGCGCCGGCAAAGCAGGTCAGAACTTGATCCAGTCATTCTAGGTGCTCAGGAAACGTTGACGAAAAGATAATAATGTCGTCCAGGTAGCAAAGGCAACTTTTCCATTTCAGGCCACGCAGCACGGTATCTATCATGCACTCAAAAGTCGCGGGTGCGTTGCAGAGCCCGAAAGGCATCACGTTGAATTCATATAGCCCGTCGGGTGTTGCAAACGCCGTTTTCTCCTTATCGTCTTCATGCATGGGGATCTGCCAGTACGCAGAACGCAAGTCGATGCTTGAAAAAATTCCGCGCCTTGTAGGGAATCAAGGGCGCCGTCAATGCGTGGCATAGGGTACACGTCCTTGCATGTGATCTTATTGAGCGCCCGGTAGTCCACGCAAAAACACACAGAGCCATCCTTTTTGTGGACCAAAACAATAGGAGACAACCAAGGGCTAGATGAAGGACGGATGACTTCCCGTTTAAGCATGTCCGCAACGTTTTCTTCTATAATTTTTCTTTCAGCTAGGGACACGCGGTAGGGTCGGCGGTGTACGATAGATGTCCCAACAGTTTGAATTCGATGTGCTGTAGTATTAGTGCGGCCCAGCTTAGACGAGCAAAAATCGAAAGAATTTGCATGTTTCTGTAACAATGCGAGCAGCTGCTGCCTCTGTGAATATGTCAATTCGCTGCTGAGAGCGGTGGTAAAGGCGGAGGAAGAAACATGCTCACCGAGGGAAGGTTCTTTGGATGCGATGGCCTGAAGTGGCGTGACAAATACAGGCTTGAAGTCGGCAACACGGGCCATAGTAGTGCCCTGTGGCAGTAAGATCTTCTCCGGTGTAGAGTTGACAGCGGTGACAAGTGCAGAGTCATTGCAAAAACGAACGACACCGGACGGAAGAACTATACCTTTACGAACGCAAAGTGGTGACGTTGAGACCAATACATCACCGTGATAGATGTCATTGGACGTAATGCTGACAATTTGCTCTTGTAGTGGAGGCAGTTCGATGTCTTTCGCAGCGACCAGACGAAGTGGCTTGTGATTGTCGTCGTCAAGCATGTAGTCGGTGTCAGCGAGGTGAACGACACGTTGTCCACAACAAATCGCCGCGGAAGCGGATGATAGAAAATCCCACCCTAAAATTAGTTGGTGAGAGCAGCGGGACAGGACAGCAAACTGGACATGATGGCGGATGCCGTCGATGAACACACGCACAGTACAAAACGTGGAAGGGCGAATGACGTTCCCCTGGGCAGCAACTAACGTGGGGCCATCGTAAGGCGTCATTACTTTCCTTAAATGTTCACACAAATCAGCACGTATCACAGACAATGTCGCACCTGTGTCCACCAAAGCATCGACTCGCACTCCTTCCCCTTCCACAGAAAGCGTGTTACACGGGCCTGATGGAGGAATTTCAGTTCTAATTCCGAATGCAGTTTTTCCTCCACAAACTGCATCACCTAGTTTCCCGAATGAATATCAGATGAGAATGAGGCGGGCCGAAGTGGAGAAGTGGAACGGCGGAAGGGTGAAGGCGAGCGGCGTCTCGTGTTTCGGCTGTTTCGTGGTGCAGTCGATGCTGGAGGAAATGGAGACCGGTGCGAGGGAGACGAATTACGCCGACCTTTATAAGACGCCCCAGTGTACGAATCCCGTTCGCGCACGTCGTTCCGACGCTCATCTTGCTGGCGCTTTCGGCAGAAACGAGATATGTGGCCGTGATAGCCACAGTAATAGCATGCAGGGCGAGACGAGCGCCACTGTGGGGAATAGAAGGCATTCGGGGCACCTGAAGATAGTGTGGTCAGGTGGGCCGGAGGGTCAGGGAGCACGGAATGGTAGTTTACCGGGGTAGTGGCAGCAACTGATGCGTAGGATGGACGCAGCAATGTCGCGTGGGCGTCGCTGGGAGGCACGGCAGCAACTTCAGGGTAGAACTGTCGCTCCTACTTCTAAATTCACAGATAAACCCAAAAAAGTGGATGGAGGGAGTGCCGCTGTAATAGCTCAGTGGTTAGAGCATCGAACGCGTAATTCGAAGGTCGTAGGTTCAATTCCTGCTTACAGTTGGTAATTTTTTCATCCACTTTTCTTTCTTCTTATTTTTTCATCCACTTTTCTTTCTTCTTATTTACATTCCATTAATGTTAATAACTTCCCCTGTACATTCCTTGGCATTACTGTCTGCTATATCTCATTATTATATATATATATATATATATATATATATATATATATATATATATATATATATATATATATATATATATATATATATATATATGGTGGTAGTGATTAGAATGAAGAGGAAAAAGGCACCTAATTTCTGTCTGCCTTCAGGCGACACGGCGCAGTGCCTTATAGGGGTGGGGGGAAGGAGGGATAAAAAGAATAGAAGGAAAGTAGAAGCAGAAGAAGACAGCCAACGAGAGGAAAAAGAAGGAGATAGGAAAGTGGGGATCCGGTCGAAGCAGTCCAAGGGCGGGGTGCCACAATGCGAGAGCTACACGGCGTCAGGAGACCGCGGAGGGCGAACCAGTCGGCGGGAGCTACGCTGAAGTCGGAGATCGCGAGGGCACAACCGTCCAGCTTGAAATCCTGCGAGCGAATCTATATATATATATATATATATATTTACAAGTGCGGTAGGTTAACTCCCCCCCTCTCACTCGCGAAAGAGTTGGTACGCCACTGGTGCTACGCTCATATTACTAAGGGAACATGTTAACAGCTTCTGACGGTTTGCGGTTGCCAGCTCATAGTAACCAGTGTCACTGGCAGCCAATGGCAAAGGCAGCTTTATTGTTCGACCATGGTGTCAAATGCCCTTTAACAACAATATCTCGCTTAATCGTTGTTCTTATTGGCGCCAATTGATAAAGTACCTTAAAATACGATTTATTAGTGGTCGAAAACGACTAAGGACATTTTTCTGCAAGGAGCTAGGTGACAATTAACATATGACATATTTATCCAGATCGTTCCTGTAAGACTTGGTTGTGAGGGGGGGGGGGGAGAGGTCAAGGCACTCCCCTACGCAATTCACACTTCTGATAAATATATGTTATGTATGAATGATACCTTTTTTGAAAACGTGTGAGTAGACGTAAGTATAATCGCGAATCCAGGTAAGGCTAATAGTTACGCTAAAGACGAGCAAAGATGAGAATGTGGGGTGTGCCATCTATAGTTCAAATATCTTACAGAAAAGTTTTCTCTTTCACTTTCTTTAGGACCCCGGAGGCAATCAAACAAGTATGTCTCTCCGCAGAAAGAGGCATCAGCATATGCTATGAGCTACAGTATCCAAACTGGTATAACTAGCGAAGACCAATGTTTGAAATTGCGGTTTCTTTGTGGCAACCACCTGGCGGTGGTGCTTGTCCGTAAGTGCTGTTACTGGCGTTATTGTGTATTTATCTGCTCACAAATAATTTGAGTGTCGTTAAAAACAATTTTTTTTGTTTTGGAGTGTCCGAAATAAATGTCACAAAAAACAACTAACGACGAGTGTTTTTTTTTTTTTTTTTAACTCCACGTAACGGTTTGTAACGACTGCTACTTGTAAAGCAGTCTGCTAACCATGAACAAAAAGCGGAAGTGTCGTTTGGGAAGTAGTGAGTCAAACTTGGCTTTACGTTTTGCGGTTTCGGTTGCAAGTGGGGTGTAAGCTGTCGGCTTTCGCGTAGGATGACCGTCAGCCTGGCTGTGTTCCTGTCGTAGTTTCCCCCGGCATTCTAGTGGACCGACAGCGGCGTTGAGAATGACTTCCCCCATCTATAATCCGGTAAGCTTGATCCTAACATGCCGACATTTACGATGCTTCCTACTTGTGGAATGTCGCACGCGCGATTGCTTGAGTGGGCATTGGGAACGGCTTCTACACGCACCGGCATTATGCGGAGCTCTTCAAAAACCCTGAGTGCAGTGTCTCACCTTGCTCATTGGACAAAGCGTCGAGCGAAACAATCTGCGTGTCACGTCACAACAAACTTCGTCGTCAAGGAACATTGCCAATGTGTATCAAGCGCAATGTGATCCGTACAGCATCTGTTCTACGAAGTGTACTCAGGCACCGCAGTAGTCTTGCGCGCTTATCAGTGTAGAAACTACTTGGTCATCTTTTATAGTTCATTAGTCACTAAGCGTGCGTTGACCCTGTTCTTGTGATGAACTCTAACATGTCGAATAACCAAGGTGCTAAGCATCTTCTTGGGGCAATTGCGAATCCGAAAGTGATGTAATGTGATGAAACGAATTTTCGGGCGTGTTCCTGTTGTGTAGTAACCTCTGCGTTTGTGTGGTACTGCGATAATCACGTGCGTGCTTGTTTTTTGTGTTTTTTTTAGTTCTCGGTTGCAGTGTTTGTTTACCTTGAGGTTCTTGCTAAACTCAGCTTCAGAATACCAAAGAAAGAAAAAGACGTGACATACTGAATTAGAATGACCAGTGCATATATGTTTTGTATCTGTCAGTCGCATCTAATGAAAAGTGACACTATGAACACGTTTTTTAGCTTTCAGTACATGATCACAAACGTTAGTTGGACAGCTGCAGGACAAGTCTTCGTTTGATTACTTATAAGCCACCAGCAACACCTCGCGTTCAGAAATTGTTTACTTTTCAATCGTTGTTATATGTGCAGTGCATGGTAATCATTGCTCGCTCGCGTCTGGTCTAGAGGTGTAGCTGTCATTTGCTAGAATGACTACTAATCCACGACATATGTGACTTGCATGCTTACAGCCCCTTCCGTACGTTGGACCCATTCCAGGCGGTGTGCTCTCTGTCGGCACACTCATTCGCATCCAAGGCACTCCGCACCACTCTGCGAGATGGTATACACATCATTCTGTTCTTCTGTGGTTAACATTTGTGACTGCCGTGTTTACCCAGTTCGCTGAAGACATTGTGCTCACAAGTTTCCAAATAGCTTCCAGGGCCACGCTTCTTCTAAATGAACCGTGCCTGTAGAACTAATTTGGTTGAAGTATAACATATCTTTGCTTAAACAATGTGCGAAGTACTGATGTGGTTGTAGCATGGGGGAAAAAAAATTAAACATAACAATACACATGAAACTTTATGCATTTTATCAGTTTTCACACCTTTGTCCAGTCTGTATCGACATAGTATGTTGTTGCCACCAGCGCTGTAAGCAATATCTCTTGTCAAGGTGAACTACACAGTCTCTCACATGACGTGTTGTCAAAATGTCTTGGTATAGCGTGGCTATATGCGACAATCCTTGTCTGTCAACAACTTCTTATTACCCTCCAGTAAATTTATTTTGACAGTTGATAAGATTATGATTGCACTTGTTTTTGCTGTTCCATAAGAGATCTCATCTCTCAGCTTGTCCAAATTATTTACGATGATCAGTGTAAAATATCTAATGCAATGATTTTAAGACGAAATGTTTCTGGTCGGTATCAGCTTGCAATGAAACCATGCCTACCTTATGCATTGTGAAAACTTGCAATGAACTGCCACTTCAATCATTCAGTCTCAGGTGTTCTTCATTAAAAACAACTATGCCATCCTACTGCAGAAACAACACCCTCAAGCCATTCATGCCACTGCTGTACTGTAAAAGATGTTGAGCCATTATAGGCATACTCCTGCCACCACTAGAGCACATTACATGGCTTGCATCTTTTTTCCTATTAGTCGTCGCTTATTGCTTTCCTTTCAAGATTGCCATGTCCCACTTAGCGAGCACACCATTTGTGATTCGAAAGCAAATAAAGGCATGCTGGGTAGATGAAGATTGTTGTATGGCAGAGATAGGCTAGCTTCCAAAGTGAAGCTTATTGCATTTTCATTTAAAACAAAAAACATACAGATAAATATACAGGAGTTCTGATGGCAGCATGGTGTAGCGTGACCTCCTGTTAAAGATTATCGACAAAAATGAGTATGCTGGTTAGCAAGAAATAATATAACAGAAAATAATTATTACCAAGAAAAGTAGGTAGGTAAGCAAAAGCATCAAGTTAACAGAAAAAGACTGAAGCCTTAATAGAGTGGCGTTTTAATAGAGTGATACACAGCTTACCTAAATAAGGCACTGTAAACTTACTAATCTAATACGTGTGAAAAACTGCTTTTCAAGTGTGCCGATTCACAAAAAGTGATATAAGGTGGTCGCACATTTCAAATAGATGAGGCAAAAACAAGTGTTTTGACATCGATAACTACGTTGCACAAAAGGTAGTGAAAAATTTCCACTTGACTCGTACCTGGTGGGGTTAGTGTTACAGAGATGATCGGGTGAGAACAGTCTTGTCAGATGGATCGGAAACTTAAATAGCCGAATGTCAAGATTGTGTTTCTCGAAGCCACACTCACTTCTTTATGAAGCAGTTGCACCTTTTAGCACAACTGTTCCTGGAGTGTCTTGATTTGTATTCATGCTGTTACCCACGTCTTCTAGCATGCACAAACCAGTCCAAGATAACACTTTAGTGCACTGGCAGAGCACTTTAGCCTTGCGCACCAAATTCCTCGCAGTTTCGCCATCAACCTCCAATGCGGACCGAACGTGCATCCGCGCGACGACATCGCGCTTCACCTGAGTCCCGTCTTCTCGCCACCGCCGCGCATTGTGCGCAACTCGATCCAGGCCCAGCAGTGGGGGCCCGAGGAGTCGCATGGTGACCCGTTTCCGCTCATCGCGGGCCAGAGCTTCGAGATCTTGATTCTCGTTGAGCATGAGTACAAGGTAATTCAAGAACAGTGAACAGTTCTTAACTGCACTTAAAAGTGCACCAGAAACACTGCGTGATGATTCTTTTTTTTTTTTTTTTTCGCCTACTGATGTATGAAACTACACCTGTCTGCTCATTATATCTTGTCCATCTCTTGTTTTGTTATTGCTTTTTTAGCCATACTTTAAGTGCCGGTGTTTGTATGTTTTACTTCACGATGTAGCTAGGGCGAGATCAGGAATATCCTGATCTTGCCCTAGCTACTCGTCCGAGCGTCTTTCTTCAATCATGACTATATATATATATATATTGTGGGCATTTACTATGCCAATCCTCTTCATCTGTACATTATCATCATTATCATGTGTTGCTCATGCATCCTCATAGTAATAAGGGCTGCAGCGCGAGCACGAATGTGCTAGAAGAAACAGACAAAGTCGAGGTACGGAAGGCTAAAGAGGACAACACGAGCGCTGTCTCGTGTTGTCCTCTTTTGCCTTCCGTACCTCGACTTTGTCTGTTTCTTCTAGCACATTCGTGCTCGCGCTGCAGCCCTTATTACTATGAATTCAAACCAACTAGCCCAAATCGCCATTCTTCTTCATGCATCCTCATCGTTGTCACGTAGCATCATCATCTTGGTTCGTTCATCTCAGCTGTCGGCTGCCGGTTCCTTGGGCCTAATAAAGGTCTTCCAAACCAAGACTTCATACGTGGTGGAGCGTGCTGTTAGATCCCCCGTCATCCTCTCGACCACTCTACCCCCTGGAGCTGCGTTAAGGTCGTCGCTTGGGCCAGGTGTCCGGAAATATGTCGCACCATGAAGAGGTTGGTGCTACAGCCGTTCTCACTCCGCCATCGCGTGCCGCGCCTTTTCACGTCATTAACAGCCTCCAGCGTGAGCCCCATCCCTTTGCTGGTATGCGCGGGGAAGATTTGGAAGAATGGCTGGACGATTTCGAACGTGTCGGCGCTGCTAACCGGTGGGATAACACCTACAAACTCGCTTACGTGTCATTCTACCTCACGGGTGTCGCGAAGACGTGGTTCCTCAACCACTTCATCGACATCCCCGACTGGTCAGCCTTCAAAGATCAGCTTCGCCATGTCTTTGGCACACCGGCTGTTCATTCAGCTCTCGCCAAGAAACCTCTCGCGACTCGGAAACAGCACATCGGGGAGTCGTATACATCCTACATCGAGGATGTCCTTTCACTTTGCTGCCGGGTTGACACCCCAATGACAGATTCAGACAAGGTACGCCACCTTCTTAAGGGGATTGTACCCGTCGCATTCAATGCCCTTGCAATCCAGAATCCAGCTACCGTTGCTGACGTTGCGACAACCTGTCAGCGCCTCGAAAAACTTGAGTCTATGCGACTACAACCGGACAATGACGCGGCTTGTATTACGGCAGATCCATACCTACGAGACGCAATAAGGGTGATTAAACGCGAAAAATAAGAATCAATGGGATTCACACTACCTTCAGTGTATCCCATTTAGTCTTCTTCAACGTTATTGCGGGTTGTCATCAGGGAGGAGCTCACGTCCATGACCCACATGGCCCACCTGCAGCCCACTGTCGCTCGTACTCTCCCATCGTTCTCGCATGCCATCGCCGCACCATCAGGCACCGTCAGCTCGACGTCGCCGCCACGAACGTACGCGTTGGTTACTGCCGCACCTCCCAGAAGCTTTCCATCACCACCGCCTGAGCCATCATCTGTCCCTCTCACTGCTCTCTCTCCCGGTGCATCTAACACAAGCTACTACCCTCCTTATCGATCGACTCGCCCTACGTGCTATTATTGCGGCTATCGTGGTCACATTTCACGCTTTTGCCGCAAGCGCCAGCAAGATGAGCGCCGAGGGTACGACATACGCGAACGAGACTATACCGCAGGAGCCTCGTACCAGGGCCGTCGTTATTCGTCACCGCCGCGTCGGTCTCCATCTCCGCCAGCATCAGGTGAACTGCGCAGTAGTCATCAATCAACCCGACGTCGTTCACCATCGCCCCACCGTCACTCCTCTTCAGCCTGCTTCCCTCGCTTCTGATCGGCGTCCAAAAAACTAAGCGATGCAGCTTTTGCAGGCCAAACTGCATTCCAACACAGTACTCCAATTCCTCCAGCGCGCCCTTACAATATGATTGCAGTCACAGTTGAGGGAGTGGACGTTAATGCTTTGGTGGACACTGGGGCTGGGTTTTCTATTATTCGTGCTGATTTGTGTACCCGTCTTCGAAAAGTCACGACGCCTTATGATGGACCAACACTAATTACAGCCCAGGGAACAATGATTTGCCCTTCCGCTCTCTGTACTGCCCTTGTGCTAATCGACGACATTCTTCATCATATACAATATACAGACATCGAGTTACCCCCAAACGAACATCAATTAGTCACAGTTTTGTCCAACGACGTCGACTCTGGTGACATTTTGGTCACTCCATCGCCCCGTTGCCTTAATAAAGGCATAGCTTTCGCATCAGGTGTGGCTCGCTTCAACAATGGATCAGCTGTCCTCGCTGCTACGAACACCACACCAGATAAAATTTTACTGCCGCGGGGCACTACTGTCGCCTGCGTTGCCGATCTGGAGCCTGTGTGCGTCGTGCCTCTTACCCCTGTCTCCTCTAAAGGCCATCCTGGAGATCATGCTGCTTCCTCGGCCTTTTACAGCAGCCATCAACAAGGACTTGACAGACTCGCAGAAGCAGCAGCTGCTTGATTTGTTGCAAAAGCATGCAAACTCTTTTGACGTTCATTCATCCAGCCTGGGTCAGACAACTGCCAAAGCACATCGTATTCAGACCGACGGAACATCCATTGTGCATCGTCGTCCGTACCGCGTCTCCCTAGCCAAATGAAAAATCATTGAGGAAAACGTAGAGGGTATGCTGCAACGGGAGATAATCCGACCCTCAACCAGTCCTTGGTCATCTCCAGTGGTTCTGGTGCGTAAAAAATACGGTTCCGTACGATTTTGCGTCGATTACCAAGCACTCAATAAAATCACTAGGAAGGACGTATACCCCATGCCACGTATCGACGACGCCCTCAATTCCTTACAAGGTGCTGAATTCTTTTCAAGCCTCGACTTGCGTTCCGGCTATTGGCAAATCCCCATGCACGAAGATGACAAACAAAAAACTGCGTTTTCAAGCCCGGACGGCCTATACGAATTCAATGTTATGCCGTTTGGTCTATGCAATGCGGCCGCAACTTTTGAGCGCTTGACTGACACCGTGCTGCGTGGCCTGAAATGGAAGACTTGCCTATGTTACCTCGATGACATTGTTGTCTTTTCGTCGACGTTTCCTCAACATCTGCAACGCTTGGACGAGGTCCTGACTTGCCTTGCGGGCGCTGGTCTTCAAATTAACACCAAGAAGTGCCATTTCGCCAGCAGATCTATCAAGGTGTTGTGAGCAAAGACGGAATTCGTCCAGACCCTGAGAAAACGGCAGCGGTGCTTCGCTTCTCTCGCCCTGACAAGCCGAAAGATTTGCGAAGTTTCCTTGGTCTCGCCTCTTACTTTCGGCGATTCATACAAAACTTTGCCTTCATAGCCGCACCATTCCATAAGCTACTTGCTTCTGGTACGCCCTTTCAGTGGTCTCTGGAATGCGAATTGGCTTTCGACAGGTTGAAGAGTGCCCTCACGACCGATCCTGTACTTTCTCATTTTCACGATGGTGCACCGACCTTCCTCCATACAGATGCTAGCGGCCACGGTTTAGGAGCCGTGCTCCTCCAGCGCGACAACTCTTCGCGAGAGCGAGTCGTTGCGCACGCCAGCCGCGTCCTCTCTGCAACCGAGAGGAACTACACGATCACCGAGAAGGAGTGCCTCGCCATCGTTTGGTCAGTGCAGAAATTTCGTCCCTATCTTCACGGCCGCCATTTCACCATTGTGACCGACCATCATGCTTTATGTTGGCTTTCGACATTCAAGAACTTGTCGGGATGCCTCGGCCGCTGGATTCTACGCCTACAAGAGTATGATTTTGACATCGTATACAAGTGTGGCAGAAAGCATAGCGACGCCGATGCTCTTTCTCGCTGCCCACTACCAGCGGCTCCCCTCAGCATTTCCGCAATTACTTTGCACAACACACCCTCGGAGTCCACGTCTACGGCGGTTTCCTCTCTCGCCTCTATGGACCAGCTGCCTTCGGACGACCTACACGATTTTTCTTCTCGACAGCTGGCTGACCCATACTGTCGACGCATTATAGGCTACCTCACTGGCAGTTCCCGTCCACCTAATGCGAGGCTCCGTCGCCAACTCTCGCAGTTTAAGCTGGACAACTCGGTGCTGTACCGCAAAATTTACCATCCTGACGGTCAGCGCTGGGTTCCCGTTCTACCCCGATTGCTTCGGTCCGAAGTCCTCAGAGCACTTCATGACCATCCGACGGCTGGTCACCTTGGTTACCACAAAACCTACGATCGCCTTTGAAGTCGGTTTTATTGGCCAGGTATTACCACTAGTGCAGCTCGGTACGTTAGGTCCTGCACTACCTGCCAATGTAGAAAACTACCCACATCTGCTCCAACCGGTACACTACAGCCTCTTCCGTGCCCAGCCACACCATTCGAAGTTGTAGGCATCGATCTTTATGGCCCCCTTCTAGTCAGTGCTGCTGGAAACTGATGGATAGTAACAGCCATTGACCATTTGATGCGCTACGCCGAGACAGCATCCATCACTACCGGTTCAGCTTCTGAAATTGCCGATTTCATCCTCCGAGCCATTATACTGTGTCATGGTGCTCCACGTGTATTGCTCAGTGACCGTGGAAGGGCCTTCCTTTCACAACTAGTGAACGAACTTCTTCGCGCCTCTGGCACAACTCACAAGTCTGCCTCTAGTTATCATCCCCAAACTAATGGCCTCACTGAGCGATTCCACCGCACTCTTGCTGACATGATCGCCGTCTACATTCAACCAGACCACAAGAACTGGGATGTAGTTCTACCATTCGTCACTTTCGCCTACAATACGGCTATTCAGCGGACAACCGGCTACTCACCATCTTATCTAGTTTATGGACGCTCCCCTACTTCTTTCCTGGACGTCTCTTTCTTTACCTGCCGTGCGGATTCATCTCCATCTTCTTCAGAGGAATACGTTTTACTGTTCGCAGAGAGCCGCCAACGTGCTCCTATAAACACTGAAGCCCGACAGCAAGACAGAAAGCTGGTTTATGATGAATCGCATCGTGCTGTATCCTTTCAACCTGGAGACGAAGTGCTCCTTTTGACGCCTATTCGCACACCTGGTTTGTGCGACAAATTTCAGCCACGGTTTATCGGGCCGTACACGGTTCTCAAAGAAACTTCACCAGTGAATTATCACGTGACGCCACTTGTAGCCCCAGCAGATCGCCGTTATCGAACTACTGAGGTCGTCCATGTCTCCCGTATGAAGCCCTTCATGCGACGTTCTTTGTCCCCTTGACTTGCCGCGGCCAGGCTGGCCACTTTCACGTGGGGGGAGTTAGTGTGGGCATTTAGTATACCAATCCTCTTCATCTGTACATTATCATCATTATCATGTGTTGCTCATGCATCCTCATCGTTGTCACGTAGCATCATCATCTTGATTCGTTCATCTCAGCTGTCGGCTGCCGGTTCGTCGGGCCTAATAAAGGTCTTCCAATCCAAGACTTCACAATATATATATATATATATTCGCAGTTCGCAGTTTGCAGGTTTGGTTCCGGCTCACGGCAAGTATATTCCCACCCAATTTTCTTTCTTCACATTCACATGTCAGGCGTCCCACTGATTGTTAACCACAACTCATAGACACACAGCACACCTTTGCATTGCACAGCGCAAAGCACTTCGCCCAACAAGCGCATTTCAGCGTCGTCACAATCCACCACACACCCTCAAACCTTGGAATGGCAACCACACTCAGCGCACAACACACACTTGGTCACAGCATGGGACTGTCCACAGCCGCAGAGTCGTGGTCACCATTGCCTGGTTCCCCCTTAACAGGACGTGTTCCATGGCGCTGAATGAAGGTCGCTGTCCTCAGAGGCTGGTTATTCCTGGGCCAGTAGCTGCGTGACTTTAGTGGGGGTGTGGCAGCTTGGGCTAGTTGGTATGGCATGACGATAGTTATAGCGCGAGTACAAAACGACGACACAGAGTTTCTTTCTTGTCTCTGTGTCGTCGTTTTGTTCTCGCGCTATGACTATCGTTTAGTAGGGGAGGGCGCACACAAACAGGACACACACTGCGAGCGCTCGGCCCTCCTAAGATTCGCCAGGTGCAAGTTACGGCAAAACTCCTTTCACAGTTCATTGCCGAACAGAAGACTACACTGAGACAGTGACCAGCCGAACTGGAAAGACACACACGCGCACAAGACTAATCCCTCGTAGCATGCTCAGAAACTCGAAGTACTGTTCTGTGTTTATCCCACTAGTTTGCTAAGTGGCACCTGCGCTTAGGGCGTCGCCGTTTCCGTAGTCTCGACTTCAGCTTAGTCACTAGCACACAGAGACTTCCGAAGCTAAGACCCAATTCTCTTAACAGAAAGTTGGACTTGTTTTAAAAGAGGTAATAATACTGCTTCGGCAAACTTTGAGACACTCTCACCTCGGTCTCTAGCACCCCAAGCGGTCCCTCAAACTTTACCTTTGCGATAGGCAGGCAAACGCTGTTCTCTTGTGCCACCTGTTTTATGAATGCAAACTTGCCCATCGAAATTTCTGTTTCTATGTAATCGGGGTGGATAATGTCGATTGTTGCAGCGGTGTCCCGAAGTACTCTGCAATCCTTTCCGTTTACCCTTAAGTCACGTACATAAGGCTTTAAGAAATGCATATTCTCGTTGCGACCGCCAGAAAATGAAAATACTAGCTTCAGCTTCCGGCAGCCAGCCGCGATGTGTTCTGGCTCTTGGCACTGGAAACACAGCAGTGGCTTTTTCAACTCAAAACACTTTTCTTTGCCCGAATTTGCCTTTGTTTCACTCTCAGGGGCATCCTTTACAGCACTACCGCCTTTACGTACCATAGAATCTTTGAACGGCTGTTTGCTAAAAGGACAAATGCATGCTCTCAGACTGGCAACGGTGGTGTACTCATCGGCCAACTCAGCTGTGCATTCAATGTTGCTCTTGCCTGGTCTATCTTGGATCCATAAACGCATTTCCTCATCTAAACACCCATAAAATTGCTCAAGGAATATCAAATCCACCACCTTGTCTTGATTCTCGTAGGCACCTTCTTCTTTTAGCCACTCCATCAAGTCAGCCATCATGCTGAATGCAAACTCCTGAAATGTTTCGTCCGCTTTCTTTTGAGCGTCCTTAAGGTGGCAGCGAAACGCCTCTGCTGAAAGCCGGAATTTCTTTAGGAGCGCAGCCTTCACTTTGTCATAATCCTCCACGTTTGTTGCTGGCAAACGCGCAAGCGTGTCCGCTTCTTCGCAAGGCAAAATCATTAGCAGTTTTTGCAGCCATGTTACACGATTGTAGCACATCCTCAGACAAGTCCTTTCAAAATTTACAAGAAACAATGACTGCATGAATTTCTGTATTTCCTGTTCTCTGACCTATCGCGAGTTTTGCCTCGGCAATATGCCGCTCAAGCCTTAATTTTTCAAGCTCCTTCTCTTGTCTTTGCACTTCTTCTTTACGCCTGACACTCTCTCTTTCCTCCTCTTATCGTGCCCATTGCATCTTTTCCTGAATTACCTCCCAGCACTCGGAAAGCTCCTCCTCATTCACGCCGGACTTCTTAACTGCCTTTATCAAGTGTGGCTTCCTATGTATCGTTGCCACCTCGATCCCCAGCCCCTCGCTTAAAAGCACTAAATCTGGTTTTCTTAATTTGTTCAACTCCTTGGTCCTCCCCTGTGCGGACTTCCGTTCAAAATGCCGTCAAGGTACCGCTAAAATACCCGAGCTTTCATGAAACAGCAACCAATCTATGCCCCTTCGGATAAACCTCAGCATATATCCAAAGCACCTGGCAGATCTCTACAGAAGGTGAGCGCTCACCAGCTTCAGCGCCATGAAGGAACACGAACTGAATCTCGCCGCTGCCAACCAGTTGATGTGACCGAGAAGCGGGGCTACAGGCAGTCACCAAGGCGCTGGGGAAGGAAGAACCCTTGCGAGGCTTCTTGTCGACACAAACACATAATTTATTTACAGGGGTGAAGAACACTAGGCGTGTAGAAGCGCCTTTACATCAGACGCGACCAGCCGTAACAAAGGCCAGAGAGAGAGAGCTCCGACTGCACACGTGACACACTTTTTATACCTCTCGTCCGTGCATGCGCATCTTCTCATACGCGGGCTGTGTGTCTCAGCAACGCCGATGCACATTTCCTGCAGCGCACACAGACACCTTTTGCGTTCCTGCAGGACGCGGACAGAGTTTGACCGTTACGCCGATAAGCGTCCCTTGGAATCCATCTCCTTGCTGTGCCAGTCATAACAATATATAGTTTCATAAGAATATTCCTGGCTAACTGGTTTAAATATATGACAGCAGGTCACAGTGAAAAACATGAACAATATTTATTCTGAGCTTTCGGCCAAAGGCCGGCCTTTATCAAAGATGCGATTGGTACATTAAGTTCGAGTTTAAGTACAGATTCCTGCCGTGCATATACAGGTACACATATCATCGTGACTCGTTGGAACGGGACGAGGGGAGGGACCAGAAGTACAACAGTGAGACAGTTAAGGGCGAGAAGGACTCACGTGCGTGAATATTTGTTGAAACATAAGAGCCTGGGCCAGTACAAGAAAACAAAGAATCAATAAATGACAAACAATGGAAAGTATGAACGAGACGTGGTTACATGTGCACTTGAAATAAAACAAAAAAGAAAGGGAAAAGCACAACACAGGAATTAACAAGTGTCAATGGTTGAGGACGCGATAATTATGCTGCTAAAAGGGGAATATTCATTTGCAAAAGTGAATGGATATTCCTTTTTGCTATGCTATGGCAAAGAGCCATGTGATAGATATGCTATGGCAAAAAGCCACGTGACAATTTTCTGGCAAATGTAGACAGTGAGCTCTTTTTAGATTTTAGTAACCACCGTTTGCTGTTTAAAAGCAATTTTAACCCAGTTTGAGTTTAATTACAATATTTGGTTTTTTTCATCATGATTGTAGAGAATGTAGATTTGTGAAAGCAGATAAAAAAAAAAACTATGCGATTTTGGAATACACTTGTGCTTTTCGACTCGCATGTCCCAATAATGCTGTGTGGTAGTTTGGTATGGTATGTTGAGACTGTGCAATGGATCTTTGTAAGCTAGTGGTACTTAATACAGACTTTCTGAGTTGCTTCTGTCACCCCTGGTGACATTGCAGTTTTAAGTCAAATTGATATCATTTCTCTAGGAAGCAAGACATAACCTTAAAATTACATAATTCAGTGCATTGAGGGCACAAAAACGGTGAGGAGGGCAAGCAGTAACTATAGGGTTTGCTTATAATAATTAATTTGTTTATAAAGCACACCATGGGCACATAAGCGGTAAGGCAAACAAAACTACGGTATTTACTCACATAATCCTCGCACTTTTTTGGCAAAAAACCACTGCATAGTTGGGGGGGGGGGGGGGTGCGAGGATGATGCGAAAAACTTCCGGCAGAATTGTACTGAGCGAAAAAGAAAACGAAGTGGCCGCAAATCGGGATTATCAAGTCAGCAACTAACTGCAAGCTTTCAGAAGTACTAATTAAGACTTACCTCAATAATAAAAGCACAGGTTCGGCGCGAGATTTATTTGAGACACAAAAGGCGCAAGCAAATAGTCGAAAGTTAGAATACCGTACGCAAAGCTTGTGGGCGTTGCGGGCGTAGGAATAGCGTTCGTCACTAAACAGGAGCCTGCAAAAGGTTAGCGTTCGACGGCAGTATTGAGATGATGGCCATTTAAGTGAATCGTCCGCACTTGTCTTCTGACGAAATAAAGTTTACCATCCATCCCAGTCTTAAGCACATGAACGGCCCAATGCATCTTGGTGGCTTTCAGCTGCCGTCACTAGTAGTGAACACAAAACTCTTAGACTTCGAAGAGCCTACCGGCCACCATGTTGCCATTTTTTAGTGCATGATCAATCACTTTCAAATTGAAAGCAGCCGTGTAGCTTCTGTAACACCCCATAACATAACATTACACAACCTACAAAACACGCCGCAACGCGCACTTGCCACTTTGGCTCGGCTTGGGTTGGATTGAATCTCAGTGCAATAATAGTACACTTTATGATTAGGAGAGGGTGCCACATGGTGTGCACTATCATAGAGTCTCCTGAATATAAACTAGAGGGAGCTCTGGCACTAGTGGCTATGGGAGCTGCAACGCACGGCGCTTCAGCAAATGGGAATGATGGGTAGTACACAGATTTGTCTAATCTTCATACTTCTGGCGTGCTTCTGGCTCTGTGAGTGTTTGTGTGACTTGGAGCTGTTTTCTCATGACACGAAAATCAGCAAATGTTCAGTGGTTGCGCTTCACCACCTTATTCTTCTAGGCTTACCATGTCAAATCGGGTGACAAAATTGAAAAGAATCATTCTTTCTTTCAAAATGACAAAAGGGAGAAGGTTTGGGCCTGTTGGTTATTCATAGTTCTTCATAACACAGAGCGCACAAAACACGGGACAGAAGAGCTCTTTCTGTCTCTTGTTTTGTGCGCTCTGTTTTATGAAGAACTTTCAAAACGAAACCGAAACCAGCAATAAACAAAGCCGTAAGTGCGATTCGCTACCCGCAAGTATGAGGACCAGGCAAATCTGTGTACTACCCATCATTCCCTTAATCGCTGAATGATCACAGCACCAGAGTCCATTCTAGTTAATTTTTTGGAAACTCTATGCGCGCTATCATGATCAGTGAGTGGAACGAGCAGACGACATTATTTCAGCAATTTTCGGCAGTGCGATAATTACTCGCGGTAAAAAAAATCATATTTTGTTGGCTGATGTGGGAGGTGCAAGAATTATGGGAGTGCGAGGATTACGCGAGTAGATACGGTAACCGTAATGTTACTTAGCAAATACGACACCTGTTTTTGGTGCTGAGTTACGACTTCACTAGCTTCTCACATCGCCTTTTTTTTTTTTAATTGCAGATGTTAGAAACTATTGGTAACATTTCGATGCCCTAGCTCAAAATTCTTCTGCCTACCCAGCGTACGTTGATATAATTGGAGTATTTTTGCATTTTACGAGCATTTGAAAATTGGTACATAATATTATGAAAATAATATCTTGAAATCAATCATTATTCACTCGTGTATAAAATATGCCAGTGAAGCAGGTCACATGCAGAGGAAACGGAAAAGTGAAAGAAATGGCACTGCCCAAGGCATTCTGGATTCTCACGTGGCTGAACTGTTGCTATGCAGATCGCCATTAACGGCAAGCACTACACCGAGTTCCGGCACCGCATTCCGATTCAGCGGGTCACCCACTTGACCATGGACGGTGATACGACAATCAGCTTGGTTCAGTTTGAAGGAGTGCCATCGGTAAGAAGTTCCGATGTCATAAATTAAAAACTATCTTGTAGAAAATCGCTGCTGAAGCAATGATATGCTGTTAATACAAAACCACCTGTAGCTGCATAAAAATACTCCTGCGGTTGGCTGACTCGTGCCTCTTTGTTATGTCGGAACACTTTTGCATTGGATTGTGGCGATGTAGCGATTTGCCTCCATAACCACTAAAGAAAACGTTTCGAGTAGCGCGAGATGTGCCGCACATTGTTATGCTTGATCAGAGTGGCTATGCCTACCCGCCGCTCTCGCAAACAAATGTCGAGTATGGTTCATACTGTCTCCCACAACCTTTTTTTTTTTCCTCACTTCTGGTCTGTTCAGTTGTGTCTTTTGTTGAGCTTATTTTTCTACATATGCATTTGACAATCTCAAAATGAGGCTTTGGTATTTGCACTAAGGACATTTCATTAGCATAATTAACCGTCTTAACAGATGTCGTTGGCAAGTGCGATGGAGTCGTCGTTAACTCCTGGTGGTTTGACGAGTATGTGAGTGCCGGTAAAATGGGATCTTATCGTTGCTAGATGTTTAAATAAGTTTACCAAAACATTTTTTGGGGTTCTGAAGAATGGCGCTTTTGCACAACTGTGCTCGAGCGTTCGATTTCCAGCCATAAGGGCCGCATTTCGATGGAGGTGAATTGTGTCCCTGTCGTTATTTGTGCTGTGTGTTTTACTAAGCTCTACTCTCGGCTAGTTAAACTTCTCCCCTTTTTCTTTTATTAGGGAAGAACACCATGTAACCACTGCACACATGCGTGGCCCATTGAAAATGTTTTGCACATTTTTTTAACTATCTTTAGTAATGAGCTTGTTTTTTATTCACTTTGTTCAGGGCTAAGAAATAAAGACTTATAGCTGAAATTACCTTGGGACACTTTTGTTACACCTTGCTAACATTGTTAGTTTTCCCATTTGCAGCACAGAATCAACTGTGATTTCAAAAGAATGCTGTAAGCATTGGTGTTATCTACCTTAATAATAACATTGTCCTTTCTTTTACCTCCTCAGGCTCCAATGGTAAGGATTGTGTTTTGACGTATCAAGTAGTGCCTGCAGTGTCGAAATTTGTGCGTGGAGAAAAAGCTTACCTGTACATTAAACATGTCGAGCTTTAACTTTGCAAACTGTAACCATTATTCCTCCAGAAGGGATGATGAAAACTTCGTGTTTATATTTACCCTTAATCATATATGAAATTCATGAGAAACAAGAAAAGGTTAGAGTACATAGAGACTAAGTACTATAATGAATTAACAGACTAATTCATTGTTTTACTATTACATACTACTGAGACTTCGATTTTGCAAATGATACAGCACTTAGGTGTAGACCTGTAAATGCAAAACAGTTGCCTACCACACTCGTGGTGGCGTAGCCTTTTGATGTCTCTTGTGCCCTTTGATGGCACAGTGGCCAAGTTGTCAATTGTTTGAAAGCTAACAAAATGGCTGTGGGTCTTCATTTCATGATGTCGATGTCACTGCTGGAGAAAGAATTAGAGGCAGCGCTTTTAGATTGAGCTTTCCCTGTTTAGATGTACTTTTAGAATAAATATTTTGTGTATGTGTGTGTGTAATTAGCCGCTTGGGGCCTACTGCTCTGAATTACAAGGATACACTGAGATTAGTGATGTGGCCATGTCATGGATCCTTTAAGAGACAATGACACTTTGTTAAAATCGCAAGCCGCAGTCATTATGGGGTTTGCTGCTGGCTCGAAGTCAAAATTTTATTTCCTCCAGACGACAGCCACATTTCATTATCAATCAATGAGATTTTCTGTGGCTACATAAATAATTTACGAATGTAACTCTTGTTGTCTATAGTACTGGCTCTGGTTTTACGTTTAATATTATGCGGTGATCATTTTCAATCAATCTATTAATTAATCGGTCAATTAACCTGCTCATCAATTGAAATACTAGTACAAGATGCTAGTACCAACAAGATAAAGGTCTATTTCTGACTTGATGAGACGCCTGAGTTGTCCTGATAACTGAAGTCTTCACTAATGCTCAGTAATGCCTCCGACTGGCACCAACCATATGACCAAGTTGGTCGCATGCTGACTGGTCACAAATAGTCGCAAAGCGACTGATTTGGCTCGGTAGCTCGCTGCTCAATTTTTCAGCCATGCAACTGCAGTTACAAACTTCTGATTCAATCAGATCTGCAGGAACAGCACGCCAGCATGTTTTTCCGGCCAGTGGCGATGCGAGAACCCCGTGAATTCTGTGTTTGGCGATGGGTACAGGTCACGCACAGGCCTGAATATTGGTTGCTTCGATTCTTTTTTTTGTTGTTGCCTGTAGCAAACAGTTGCCTGATCGGTCCTAGTCTCAGATGGGAATGAGCCATAGGCCCGTATTCACAAACCGACCTCAACCTTTCCTCGAGTTTTCCTTATCGGTTTTAAACTTTTATTGCACATGATAAATGAATCAGACCAGTATTCATAAACCAGTCTTGTCTTTATCTTTCGCCCTGTTACCATTTTCGTGCCTTTATAACATGTAGAGAGCACAGGAAGCTGAGGAAAATGTGAGGTAAGGCCGAGGTTGGTTTGTGAATACGGGCCACAGTCTGGTGCGTTATCCCTCGCGCGATCTCATCACCTGGAAACGACAAACTGCTTCCCGTGACAGATGCCACTGGGACCGGACATGCACATGCCAATGCCAGTGGCCCCTCCCTCTGGTAGGGTGTCACCGTATGGCGACGCAAGGTTTGGCGCACCGTACCCTCCGCAGGCAGGTTACCCTCCTCCACCGGCTGGTGGTTACTACCCACCTCCGGCTGGTGTTCAGCCCGCATATCCTGGAGCTGGTTACCCCGCAGCAGGTTACCCTGGACACGCCTCCGGAGTGCAGTATTACGTGAGTGCAGTCTTACAGCTTCGCTGTGAATGCCGCTATATAACATAACGGTGACATTTATCCCATTTTGATTTATATGATGGCATTGGTTATATTTGACACATGGTAACTTATTAGGAACTCAATGCACTGTTTTCTTATATAGTATGGTAGGCAGTGTTCTTGACTATGAACTGCGAGAGAGAGATTTCTTTTAAATTAATAATAGCTTTTGCGAAAACTATTTTCAGCCTTCGGCATTCTTTTTAGTCCTGCTATGTTTTAGCTCAATTGCGAAGTATAACCACGTGCACAAGAACCATGAAAATCTTTTTAAAGAAGGCCAGATATCAAAATCACTATGTATTGAGTTTTATAATCCTCTGTACAACTTGCCCGCAACAATAAATTCCCGAATGCTGTTATTTTAGGCTGTTCATTTTATTTGCGATTTATTGTGATATTATTGTGTCAAAGTTGCTTCGACACCAGAGGAAAGTAATTGCATAAAATTGCATTTGACTTGTTTCTTGATGGGAATGAATGTTGTGAGTGAGATATGCAGTGTTTCCTGTTAATATATTCAAATTTCAAATTGCAAAGCTGACAGCAAATTATTGTTTTATTTATTTATCTATTTTGGCCAAAATTTGTCATTTATTTGACGAATAGAAAATTGTTTTTGTAAAGCTAACTAAATTTGTAAAACTAAATCGTTGTTCTGGGTCTGAAACCTGCCCTTAGAGTCAATTTCATCGATATCGCACAAAGATGACCGGGACTTCATGCTCATACTTATCTGGACAAACGCAGCAAGAATATCCACCAACTACAGCCCCCTTTGTAGTACTACTACATAAAGTGCTCTTCCATACTACTTGAGCTCTGCCAATGTTACACGGCATACTATCTGCTCTGACACTTTGTGGGCATGCTTATGAATGCTTTCAAGTCGAGCGCATCTACAAATTCATGGAGAAGCACCACCACCACAACATCCCATCACTTTTTTTTATATTTGTCAATGTTGATCAGCTCTTCTTACATTTTCATCATCTTGTATCGTTTTCTGTGTGCTGTCTATGTGTGGCCCGTTTCCTGTGTGTTTCCTTTTTTTACTGTTGCTGCCATGCTTGCTTGAACATCAGCGAAGGACCGATACAGGGTGACCATTACCGTAGTTATTGTAAGGTTGTTAAGACAAAGCCAGGTCATTTTTCCCTTAAAAAAATACAACTTAGCAATTAGTGCTTCATTACTCCCGACACCTATGTTGACTGGTTGCCAACGTTCTTTACTAAAAGAAATACTCGAGTCTTCCGATATTCAAGCAAGGGTGGTGTGCCTGGCTTGTGTTGCGTTTTCCCATTTCCTGTGTGTGCTCAATCGGCCCTGTAGCCACATCCTACGGACCAGAAGCACAACTCCGGCTTGGGCGGCCTGGGAGCCGGATTAGCAGCAGGTGCTGCTGCTCTTGCAGGCTCATCGCTTCTCAAGCACGGGATGGTAGATACATTCTTGACACTTTTCCTCATATTGCATGTCAACACCTCCTTAGTGATGCTGTCCATGTGTTATTGTTATATGTAGCCAGTGATAGTACTCGTTTGCAACTTAAAGATAATGTCAGACCCACCCACAACCACCCCTTCACCTCCCAAGAGGAATTTGCGTAAATGCTCGATTCGATTGCGCATACCCGTTTTTAAGATGTCAAGTGGTTCTAGAGGGTTTCAAGTAGTTGACTTTACCGTACAGGCATGCATTTGTGGCACTGGTTTTAGGTCGAAAACTTGAACATCTCGGCGAGTTTCTTCGAGGATTCCGACTTTGCTGCTCAGCCAAACTCAAGGTCTTAGTAAAAATGATGGACCTTCAACTCCTAACATGCATATTGCTTATATTAACTTAAGTGAAGGTACTAGGGTTTCAAGTGAAAACCAGCTACCACAGTCGTCTCACAGGCGTAGGGCAGGGGGGCTGCAGATCTTTAGGTATAGTCCAGGGCTTAGGAGGAGCTCTTAATTAACCGACTTGATCATCTGTCAGTTCCGTAGGATTCTGCAGTGTTTGTGAGGTTGCTTGAACAGCACCAAACAAGGTAAGAGTGAGGGCAAAAAAATAACAAAAATAACTTGTGCAGCATGCCCCTTTTTCCCCCCGCCTCATTTTACATTTCCTAGCTCATGACGATCAAAACAAGTCCAAATTCTAACCTCGTCGAGGAGCTCCTCCAACGAAAGCTCAAAATTAGGCTGAATCGGCTGCTGTGCTCTTGTCTCTTCACTGACTGCATTTCAGGGCTGCCAGCTCGAGGAAACTTTTCATATTAAAGTCATTTTGAGCAGTATGTGCGACGAGAGAAACTTTGGTAGTCTTATGAAAATTTTGGGCTCAGTCTGCGGCTTTTATTTTATACGACAATTATAGTATTGTTGCTTTTTCTGAGTACCATTAGATCTTGTGAGCTTTGACTGAATTTCGCTTGTGCCCCACAGCCATTTCGCATTTTGTTGGATCATCATGTGACATCACTGGAGCACTTTAACATCTTTACTAAAGCACATGTTTTATGATTTCGCATCAAAGCAGATTTAGCGCGCTTTGCCAGTGATAAGTTCATTCGTGGAGGATAGACTTACTTCAATTTCGGAGCCTCATCGATGAACTTGGTGCTGTTAAATATATGTGAGGTGTAATCTGTATCAGTTTAAATATATAAGTTATGAAAGGAAAGAATGAATAAACACGTTAATTGCATGCCTATCTGTGCCAAAGAGAGACATTACGGCATGAATAGAGAAATTTCGGGTGTCTTATCGCGAAACTTCCAACTTTCGGGGTTGGGAGGCCTGCAATAAGTGGTTGCTACGTGTGTCAGCTTTGCACTGTTTGCTGTTTCCTCTGTAGACTGTCTTTTTGTGCTGTGAATTTTTTTTTGCTGCTTGTATAGATATTGCACCATCCACACAGCATGAAACACGGGCATGCTGGGAATACTGTGTCTTTTTTTTTTTTACACACCATGTTTCTCATATCCCCGATGCTTAAAGATCACATATCTTTGCTCAGTGAACAGCTGACTGTTATGGATTCATTACATTCTTGGGTGTAAATGAAAAGGCTGTGTGGATAAAGTAGCATGTTTGTAGTAAATATGTCTGTGCAGATTTTGTTGTCTATGCTGACTGTGATCTTGGTTTTTGCTGCTTCAACAGGCCAAACACCCATACCTAGTTAATGCAAATTTAGTGAAAGTGGGGTAGGTTCTTGTGCCGTACTTTACTTAAAGAGCATATTTAAAAAAAAAAAAAAGAAATTAGTGGAGGTGTGCAAGACCGCAAGTCATCAGTTTTAGAGGGTTGCATACAGGAGCAGCAATCATTTTGCTTTTCAGGCGAGTGCTCCTAATTGGGTCGATCATAACGTTGCACAATGCAATAACACATGTTGACCTGGACAGCATCGTGCAATCTAAGTGAACAAAAGTATGGATAAAGTCATTGTTTCCTTTTGTGCATTTCTGTCAGTGCTGACCAGAGCCAAATAAGTGTTGTTTTTTTTTGTGCATTTCTGTCAGTGCTGTAACTTATGCAGAGGCATAGCACTTGTAGCATTGATGACAATGTTGCGAAGCCATCGGGTATGGCAAGCTGAAACACTACTTGCTAGTGTTCTATTATGTAGTTTTTCTGACTTTCCAGTAACTTCCAAATTCTGCATACCTTTTCACTGCAGTTTATTCCTTAATTCTACCACATCACCATCCCTTTTCGAATTGTAAAGCTAGATTTTCTGCTATGCATTTTACCCCTCCAATGGCGGCTCGTCGCTCACTACAAACTTTGTGTTCAAGCGCAGCTTGCTGGCGCTACGAGCTGGAGAATGTAGATTCGGCTGACATAAATGAGCACAATACAAAAGTCCCAACGCATGCAATTAGGACCTCGTCTCTTGTTGACGCAAGACAGCGACCCCCGTTAGTTGGGTGAATATGCAGCACAGGGAAGCGCACTTGCAGGTTACAAATAGGGTCTATACGTTGTCATGAATGCTCGTGTCTAACGGAAAAGAAGGAAACGCTCCTCAACTTGCCTGGCATGCATTTATTTCTTTCCACAGGATGCGCTCTCTTCTTTCACAAAAGACATGGTCGAAGTAAGGATTTTGCGTGGAAATATTTCTTGCATTTCGTTTACACTTGACAGGGTTTGCATGCCGTAGCATTTCTCGGTGCTAAGTGGACTGTGTAAGCATGTCCAGTTAAACGTATCTGTGTTTTGCAGCAACGTGTCGGCGATTTTGTGACCCTTTGTCACATCTTACGCTTGAGCGATTGTTGGTACACAATGCCTGCTCAATAAAGCAAAAAATAAAAATTAAATCGTTCTTCAGGAGGAGCATTCCAAATTTAAAGGGGCTCTGAAACATCATTGTAAGTAACAAAGTGGTCTCATTGTTGGGCTGGATTAAGCCGCAATTCTCCTGCTGCGAAATTTTCTAGGCTTTCAAGTGCAAACAACAGAAAAGGAAGTCCGGCTGGTTGTACTCGGTTCATAACATATCGAGGGCAGAGTGCAGTATAAAGTGCAGAGTGCAGGACGAAAGATGAAGAAGCACGCATAAAGAGTCAGTGCTGCCCGTGTGTGCTTCTCCGACTTTCGTCCTGTATTCTGCACTGCGCATTTCCATACATTATAGATGTTTCAAGTGTAAACATAGTTATAGATGATTACCGTAAAATCCCAGTGGCTTTTTCTCTCTTCTTTCATCCTTGAAAGCACACTTTATGGAAGGGGATGGCAAGGGGACAAGTCACTCTCCAAGAATTCACATCATGTTCCTTAACAAGGCACTGTAGTACAGTAGTTAGGGTTGCCACCTGTGTGGTTTTAGACAGGCTCGGCCGTCTTCTTAAATACCTGGCAGGTTGCCAGTCCGCACCTAAGACTGGCCGCCATACGCGAGTTGATTTGTAAAAATATCACAACTATATTTATATTCTGGGATGTTTTGTACGTGCCATTTGAATATCTACAACTGCAAGTATTCATCGTCAATCAGCAAAACTCTTATGCTATCAGTCAACCTTTGTTAAAGAACCCTTCAAGTGTAGCGATCATATTAACAATACTTTGGCACGTATATGTATTCATAAACACCCGATGTTATGGTTACATATGTACTGTGCATATTTTAACATTCACTTGCGCCTATACTGTAACTGACATGGTGGATTCAAACACAAAGAGCTTTTTACGGATGGAGCATGTGCGGTTCCTTTGCAGTGCAGCAAATTTAGAGCCATAAACAAAGCCTCCCTTAGCTAGGTATTTTTATGCCAGCACTTGGTTCGTCCTGTGTCGTGTTTTTGTGGACATGTATAGAAACGTCCACTGTTAAAGGGACTGTGCTTTTGGAAGAGAGTGAAATACAAATGTGCGGCATTGGCAAGTGTTCTCTTTAACAGTGGACCCGACTGTCCACGGGCCGGGCATGTAGCTTGTTGACAGGGTTACTGCTGGTCATTTAGCGTAACTGGCTGGATTCCAAGAGAATGCATAGAAGTGAGAAGGAGACAGAAAATTAGGTAGGCAGATGATATTAAGAAGTCAGCAGGTATATCATGGCAGCAGAAAGCACAAGATCGGGTGGACTGGTGGAACACGGGAGAAGCCTTTGAACTGCAGTGGACAAAGTCAGACTGATATCAGATGATCACATTAAGTTTGTTTCACTCAAGAAAGCAATGTTACATTATGTGGCACTTCATTCCAATGACTCTTGTGGCATCTATAGTTAAACACATGGAGGAATACAAAGAAAGAAAGGAGCTTGACGTCGCACTGCCTGCGCTTGCAAGCCAACCCGTTTCATAGCCAGCAAATCTTTTACATCAAGATCACGCAAACGACGAGACTTTAGAGTATGGCGCCCGGTAGCTTTTACGCGAAATGGTCTTGTTCGGCGCAGACCGGCCGTCTCACGCAGGAGGTTAAAAAAACGGACCACCACTGTCAGTACTAAACTCTACCGCACGCTGTGAGGTTTCGGTCACGTGTTGGGACGACATGGTGGACTTCTCTTGTGTGACAAAATGCTCATTATTTTGTTATTTTTTTCCTCCATGGTTCAACATTAACCTAATTTTCTGTACCCTCCCCTCGGAGGGCCGGTTATCTTTTTTTTATTCTTGGGAAAAGGTGGCAGCCCAAACGATAGTTCAAACCATTTCTGCCACAATTTCTAATTTATGGAAGCACCGAGCTCTTTAGAAACACTCGTTGTAGCTCATCCAGCAGGATTTCATTTTGTCGTGTGCTAGGAAGTGTGTCATCCACGGGGATCAGCCAGAGCATGTCATGACAGCCGCAGTACCTGCACTGTGCAGCTGAAGCACTGATGCACAACCGAGCCTTCACTAACTGCATCACAGTGCTGATGTGGAATTTCAAACTTTTACAATTTAATTTAGTCTTGTCGAATTATGTGAGGGCCTGGGCATGGACTAATATCAAACTTGTGCCACCTTCAGGAACGGGTTGTAGCTGAATTCATGTCATGGATACTGAATTGTTATAGAGTAGCTCAATACGATAGAGTAGCTCAATACGAAGTGGTGTCTGTTGCAATGTCCTGTTCACAGGGCATGTGGAATAGCACCAGAGTGCTGGCAAGCATACTCACAATTTTTAAAACAAATGTGTGCATGCTCAACATTCTCTTCAATTTGACAGCACCTTGCCTAATAATATGTTCTAAAAGTGTTTCAGGGCATCTTTCAGTCTGCTGTAAAAGATATCAAGTGAGTTGTAGTTTTCTCTGTGGGAGCCTTGTACGGTATGAAGTCTATGAAACCTATTTACAGCGTATATTTCATAGATCTGTGAGAATGTAGCTTGCCCGTCGTTGGGAATCTAGTGTCATATTTAAGAAGTGGGCTTCTTTTGCATTATATAACTGGGCGGACATCTAAGCTGGAAGTGCGTGCACCATTTCATTTTAAAACAGGCAAGTAAATTGCGGATTGCAGGTGTTGGAAGCTGATACAGTTTCGATTTATTTTTATGGCTTTGACCATCACACGTACCCATAGCCTCAGATTAGTGTTTTTCTAGTGTTCCTTTCATAGGATCGGCATGGACGATGGTTTTTGGTTATCTGTGTTTTGTGTGACCATTGTGTTGTTGTGCCAGGGTCACAAGGCAGGATTGGTGCCAGCTGTGGCGGGAGCTGCCCTCTCTTCGGGCCTGCATCACAAGGTGGATTACGTGCGCATTTGCAGATTGCACTGCACCGGTGGCGACTTGAATGCTGCCCCGATCTACGACTGACATTACTAACATCGCACGATGACCAGTCGCCACGAAGCATGACTTGTTCTAACATTATCTGTCCTTGATGACCAGTCGGCACTGAGCATGACTTGTTCTAACCTGATCTATCTGTTGCCTCTACCATTGCTGGCATGCCCTTCTCATTCTGTGTCTCTTGCGTGAAGCTGCACATTTTCATCAACTCGTCTGTCTTCATTCTTCTGTGCAACACTTATAGGCCATTTGTTACAAAGCTTTAGAGCGTACAAAAGAATGTAGTGGATCACTAGTGCAAAGCACACATTCAAACATACAAAATATTACATTTGAAACAAGAGGAGCAGCTTGTAAAAACAGCTGCCTTTAAAAGAAATGTCACTATTGCTGTTTCTAGAAATGAAGTGTGAAGCAAGTGCGACATGGAACATGTGGCCCCTTAGCGTGACCTCAGATATCTCGGAGGTGGCATGTCCGGACCAGGGTCATAGCAACAACCGTTAGGTGCACGCACCAGATGGTTACCTACTGCTTGGAGGTGGCTAACATGAAAATTATGCAAGTTCTTGTCCTGTGTCTTTACTGACAATGCATAAGTTGTATATGACTACTCACTCATTATGAGGTTAGTTGAAGTGAAGCCTAGTTGCACTTGGTCTTTGAATCTGACTCTATTGTTTTTAGGCTCACTAACAGCTGTTGACATGAGCCATATCGGTCATTAGTTGCATGAATTGTCTGTTGTGAGCACTAATTCCGCAGTGTCCTTGTTATGGGCAAACTTATAGGCCACTGTCTTGTATAGGTAATACATTTTTATGTGTGTAAATTAGTGTTAGGCAAATGTAGTGCTTTGAAAAAATCTATTTCATAATGTACATTGTTAAGTGTGTTTTGTATTTGTTGGTCTTGTATTGTTTGAGAACATTGGTGCATGGTATTAATGAGAAACACCGTCGTGCATTAACATAATAGGAGGAATCACTGTGGTGCTCTGTTGCACGTCAGTGCTTATTATGCCATGCGTCACTATCATTCGGACAATTAATTTCAAAAATGCTCGTGGTCAGTTCAAGTGCCAACAAAGCTTTTGCACTGTGCTGCTTCTACTAGCCTGGGTCTGCTGACATGCAGTTTTCATGTTTTTTCCCCCCAAATTTTAACATTGCGCAGCAATCCCAGTACATTTACAAAGTCAGAGAGGTGCAAACAGTTATTTCAGTGCAAATTTGCTCTAATTTCTGGTCACTTTAAGTGCAGTTGAACCCCTTTATAAGGATACTGATGTAAGACACAAGTGGGTATAAGAGATACCAGTGGGCCTACATAGAAATTGGGTTTGATAAGAAAATGTAAACGTAACCTACTTATAACAGGCACCTCATATAGAAGACAGGAATTGCTCCCTGGTGTGTGTCTCTTATTATGGGGTTCAACTGTATAATTAAAAAAAGTTAGTGAGTCACACACTCGACTGTTTTTCAGCAATACTGTGTAGAAAGCGCAGGCTTCTGCGTTTTCTACGTATCCACATTTCTCGTTCTTTTGCGTACGCAGTCTCACGGACACAAGCCCAAGTCCAGCATGCCACTTCCCATCGGTGCCGGCACCCTTGGAACAGGACTGGCCGTCGGTGCTACGGCGCTTGCCGGTGCAGCTTTGGCGAAGAAGGCATGTATCATGAGAACTTAATGTAATCTGCGGTACTAATTCATGCAACGAAGTGTTGACCTCACTAAGAGTGCATTCCTGGCTTGTATGGTTGTCTTTCTATTAATGAGACCTGTTCATAATTGTCATTGATCACTGCTAAAAGCTAATGACTTCACTGCTGACATCGAAGCCACTTGTTCTATTGCTGCTTGTAGCTGCTATTGTGCATTTATTTTTTATAATCAATACAGTGTGTGGGCTTAAATTTTGTCAATTAGGGAGATTGCTGGAAAAAAAGTGTCAAAATTTATTTGGCTTTGTACTTTTTGTTAATTATGGATTGATTTTTATTCAAAACCTCATGGCTATTACTGATAATTAAGCTTGTGAGAATATTTGAGCACTTCAAATATTTGAATAAATGTTGTAGTATTGAATTTTACTTCGATTCAAATTTAAGTTTTTCAAAATTTCAAAGTATTTGAAATAAAGAAATAGGTCAAATATAACACAATTGTGAAGGTGGTTCTAGTGCAGTGGAGGGGTGCTCTGCCATAGAGACGTCTACATTAGGGAAATGTAAATTGCTGTGAAGCCCCACTTCAAGGTTAAATAAACATAATACTTTCACATATATTCATCATTTTATAAGTTTATAAGCTTATTATATTGGCTTATGTGCTCTGAGTAAATGTTAAAATGTAATATACTTCCTAGGTTATCGCTTGCGATCTACCGAAAGTCAAATTGTGATACTATTCAAAGTTGGTTGCACAGTCTTTGAGCCAAAAAGAATGACATTGGTGCATGTTTTGTTCCAACTGAAAAAAAAAAAGTACTGTTCAGGTTAGTTGGATCGTGACAAATGTGCTAAGTTTTTTTTAATATCTGATATATACTATTCAAATTCGCTTCAAAATAGTTAGACTAAATCACTATTCGCTTCGAACCTAAAATTTACTGTTCACACATGCCTACCAGTAATGGCATGTCTCTTGACGAACCACCCTGTATTGGAAAACATTGGGTAGTATTTTTGTAGAAGATCCCTGTGCATCTAGTTTGCATGCACATAATCTGTCAGTGACGATATTTCACTGTGCATAGCGCTGCTGTTAAAGGGACACTCAAGTCGAATAACAATTTACGTCAGAGTGAAAGCTCAAAGTATGACATCTAAAATGACAATATTATCAACAACAGTGCCCTACTTACCGAGAAATTAACGTAAAAGCCCAAGAACACATGCGCCGCAGTAGAACATTCTCAGAATCATCATGATGGCATCAAACGGACCGCCTACAATTAAACACAAGTAATTGATCTAGATGCACTAAATAAAGAACCTTCCGTGCATCGAGAGACGCAATAGAATGCTGCTTGTTCGTTCGGTTTGATTCATGCAAAAAAGAACTGCCAAACGTTACTATGGGGAATTGCACGAGTAGTCCAAAAATTCAATTTTCGCGTAGTTACACTGGACAGATGGTGCCATCTAGCGGGGCTCAGTTGAACAAAAAAATGTCTGTTGTCTCGGAGCCAATGGCGGGAAATTGATGAATGGCCAGTGTTGGTGCTGTGACTCTCACTGCTTTCGATTTGCAGCTAGTAGCACAGTAAAGCCGGGCAACGTTGAGCACAGCAACAGTGATGCGGGCCGGTCTGGTTGGTCCGCTTCTTGAGGCGGGTAATTTGAAGTGCGATAACCTAATGCGGATTACTAAAACGTGATTTTATTTCAAAATAGGCCCTTCCTTGGCACAAAAGTAACACTACAATCTTTCGGGACTGCTATTACAACAATAAACGTAGACCTAATAGTTACCTTTAGTGTCCCTTTAAACAAGTTTTTTTTTTCTTTTTCTGGTGATCGGATTGTAGCTCAAGCCCAAGAAGATGTTCAAGCATAAGCACAAGCATGGCTGGAAAGGGTGGAGCAGCAGCAGTAGTTCAAGCTCAAGCGAAGAAGAATGAGCAGCACCTTCGGCATTTCTCAAGAAGCAGCAACGGGCATCGTCAAGGCGGGTTTCGCAGTACTTCCACAATGTCCTCCACGTGTATGGCTGCGGACTGTGTTGTTTTGCAACGTCTTGCAATTTGAAAAAAACTTCTGCAATTGGAGTTTTTCATTTCATTCACTCCATCATACTTGAAGAGTGCATTCTAGGATATTAATTGGCAACGCTGTGGTTCTGAGGAACCGCCGACTCAAAAGAAACGTCCAGTTACAAGACACCGGAGGCCGCTATTGTAGCACTGTACCAGCATACTACTGAACATCTCGCAGGGTTTACATGCCAAGCTGCCTTAGCTTGTCTGCAGGCTTGCACAGTGAGGATATGTACAAGCTTAGTGTTCCAGAGTCCATCTGACACGATTAATGGCAAGTCGTCTCTTGTACAGTGTACTCTTTTCTTCAGGCATGGCCGCTGCAAACTCACACCGTGTCTAACAAGAATGTAGATTCTGTTTAGTGTAGAAGTGCTGTGCCTAACCACCTGTCTTCTTGAATGTGCCTCTACAACTTCCATAAATGCTTCTTCAATATCTGTGAAATGATTGCTCGCTTAAAACAAGGGCCCTGCAGTTTGTTGTTGCCTTTAATAAGAAGCTGAAAGCATGAAATAAGAGCGGCTTTAGATTTTTTAGGAAGCGTAATTATGATCATGTTTGAGTACCTTTGCAGCACTGGCATCCAGTTGTGTTGATCAAAATGATGCCTTGTGGAAAACGGGGTTTGAGGACTATAAACTGCTATTCAACGACATTGCTATCACAATGCTTGCCATTGCTCACTCTGGCAGTATTGATTGCAACAGTGTCAACATTGCACTGGTGCAAGCTGGCAAACTTTGCAGTTATTTTCACTAGTGTGCCATTGTTGCTAATCGATCTGCATGATGCCAAAGATGGTGTTCTTTTAAGTTTTCTTCCTAAGTGCCGCACCGATGCTTAAAAAAGTTGCTTTTGTTGCTCATATGTTAACACTTTGTTGCCATGTTGCAGCCAAAAGGTCATGCAGTCTTGACATATTGTTCCTAATCATTCTTCTGTGCAGTAACAGCCGTGATAGCATAGTGGCTATTGCGTTGTGCTTTAAAGCCCAACGTCACATGATTAAATCACCACAACTGCATCCAACTGCATCCACAACTGTGCGTGTTACTACTTCCATGCTCTAATGTTACCTTTTATGTCACGACCTATTGCCAAGCCTTCTGAATGTCAATGTCATGTGATTTAATTCTAAATTTGGAGTGCTCACTCCACTTTGCAAATGAGGGAACCGGAGCGATTTATTTTGAAGTGTACGGTAAGGTGTTCTGAAATGCTTTTTAATGCCCATTATGTATACAGTCAATCGATGTGTTCATGTTTGATGGAGGTACGTCACCTTTTCAACGTTTACTTGTCAATCTAGCAAGTGGCGCTGTACAGTGAGCACATTTCGATGTGTAGCTGGCATAGAGTTTCTCTAGAAATTTGCAGTAACCTCAGTGCGTCTTCTCTTTTTTACATGAAGTAGCAAAGCGGGCAGATTGAGTGTTTTCAGCAATGATAAAGACATTTAGCATGTCCATAATTGTGTTGAACTTCAAGAAACATCGGTTTACTGAAAACATAATCGTCTGGTTCGATGGTGCACCCTTTAACCAGAGCGGATGCTGCATGATTATTACAATTTACAATAACTAACATGCCGTGCTGCCATTCATGCTGGTAATATCATGGTATTCTGTGATAGGTTATAGATTTATAAAAACCTTGTAGTGCAAAGCTGCAGTGTCCCAAATAGCCTTGACTGAAACTATATTTGCATGTAACCTCTTAAAGGGCCTATACACCACCTCCAATATTTTTTTCAGACATTCTGCACGCGTGAATCGTGTGCAGAATGCCGTCGCGATCAACAATTCTACACTTGGCAGCTCTTCAAGTCGCCAGCAAGCCACAAATTCTGAGAAACAATCTCTCCTTCTTTCCGGGCCTTTCGGGCCTCTGCGCGACGTGCCGTACGAATATCTCTGAAGCGCCGTTCAAATATCCATGCTAGCCACAAATGTGCTGTGATTGGTCGAGCAAGAGCCTACGACTTCCGGTTAGCCTGCAAGCAGCTGTCCACGCTGCTTCTTGTTCGTCGTACGTACGAGTCCATAGTGGTGGTCACCCTTTGAAGGCATGGATGCAATGCACCGTCCATACTGGCACAATTCATATAAGCACGGGCCGGCACGGCAGGCGCGGTTCGCCAACAAGCGCCGAGTTGAAGGAGTCTGGGCAATCGGAAGTAGATAATGTTTCAAGCAGCGCGTCAGCGATAAGATATGCTACGCGACATTGGGAAAGGCACTCGGCGAGAGGGCAAAGCTGCTTTGGGAGAGGATACCATGGGGGTAGCGCAGGAGAGAGTGAAAGAAGGAATCGTGGTGCTTTCGATAATTAAACAAGTCTAACTCTGCTATTACGGCTCTTTTTCATAAAATTCTCGCGGCTCTGTGTTTGTCGTAGACTCGCGCACAATTTCTTCACCACAACTGAATTTCGACCTCCGGATGATTTACGGGTCCTTTAAACCTTCTTGCAGTCATCGTTGTTTTTGTTCAAAAACATCTTTTTGCTGGAAGACACCCGATATGACTACATCTTCAATTATCAGTAATTGCAATTTTTTTAGCACTTGTAAGGTCTCCGCATTTAATTCTGAGCACTGTCATCTGTAAGTGAATATTGCTTTCCCTAATACGAGTCTGAGGAAATTTTAAAGTTCGTCATTCTTAAAATGTGTGTTAAGTTTCAAAATTTACACTTTAGGGCCATATGCCGTCTTCCACAGTTGCTTTTACATTTGAAAAATCATTGTACAATCATTTACTAGCTACAAGAAAACCCAAATGGTAATTTTCGAGGTGTATGTTTTGTAACATGCGGTCTTGAATTCTGGTACCTTTGTTTGCACTTAGTATTTCTCTATTGAAATATATATTTCAAAGAAAGTTTATTTAGCTTTGACCCCATATATATTGCTGTTTCCCATTTTTTTTTTCTTTTATTCTGGCTGATCATTGCTGTTAACACAAGCCACATGCACAAAATCGAAATACATATCTCACTTGGTGCAACAAAGGTGGGACGAGTGTTACCTACTTACTGGCTTCACTTTTTAACATAATGAATGTGTGGAAGATGTGATTGCAATAATAAAGGTATTTGCTTTTGTTTTCTTGTGTTATCTGTACAATGCCTCGAGGTTCTACTCTAGTACAGACTTTGCCACTCTGCAGCCAGTCGCGGCCTCACAGGTTTGGTTGTCATTTGTTCTCTCATGAGGTGATAGCACAGAACTACGAGTCCGCAGAGGTGACATAGGGTGAAGTACCAGGCAATAAGAAGTGACCTCTGCCACTCCTTCAGCTAAGATACAACTTTGAACTTACTTCGGCAGAAATACACGCTTTCATACACACATCATCTCGTCGTACGAAAGTTATGTGGGCTTCTGATAGATAACAGCGAGCTATGTACATGCACCTTTTACCACTGGCAATGAGCTTGATATAAACATTCTTGAACAAAACATGCACTTTTTTTTTGGACAAGCCATACATGCTTTTCCGTGCCCAATGGCTTGATCAGTGGAGGGGCCCCATCATTCAGATCCCATCAAAATGCACACCATCGCTTTCATTTTAGACCAACAAGCTCAACTCGCTGCCCCAGATGAGTTCTGGTGACGCATGCGCCGTTAAAACATCGTACGGCTTCGTTGTCGCAACAGTGAACTTTGCGGACTGCCGTCGTAAACGTCTTGCTGCACAACTTCCGTGCAGGATACGCTGGTGATATTCACTGGAGACTTCAAAGTTAATGTCATTCGACGTGAAAACCAGTGGCTTATCGAGTTTCTCTATGCTGAATTGGACTTCGCCTTCTGTCGGATGTCGCAGTCAACTATTCACAGCACCTGTTTAGATATTGCGGTAACTGCATTTTTGTCAAGTCTAGCCCAATGGACCGTGTTTACTACATTTCGTACGGTTTCTCAACCTCCTAACCTTACTTTGTATAACAACCCGATGTGTAGCTATCACATTCGTTGCTTCTGCCCTGAGCCGAAACTGTGAGTTTTTTCCAATAGCCATGGTGGGGTCTTCCGCGAAGCAAGCATAAGAACATGGTATAGTAAAGTAGCAGTTCTGGGACCGTAAAGGGTACTTGAAGCTAATGCATGGCACCTTTTGGAGTAATTGCTGCAATAGGACACACGAAAGGTTCCAACAAAGAATGTGCCGTACCAGCCGAACGTTGCCGAGTATGCCAATTCCTTCGGCACCAGGTCAGGTGATGCTTCAGAAACCCCATTTTCATATACAGATGTGCGCAATATGGTAGGTCGATCTATAGTGACAACAAAAAGTAATTAAGTCAACAAGCAAGTAGAAGGAACCGAGGCAATCAAACTCACATACGGCATGCAGCAAGAATAGAGTAAAGTGGAACCTTGAACAGAGACACGCACCTTTGCTGGGGTATTGGCCAACAACCGGTTAGCCATAATGACCTCATGGGTGTGTTTTCTTTGTAGACTTGGTGTGCGTCCAAATTCGCGGTGAAATTTGCATTTTAGGTTCTAGTCATCAAATATATCACAGCTTTTAGGTGAAGTTCTTCGTGTTTCTGGTACTACACACAAGGCGGCGTCTAGCTACCATCCTGAAACTAACTGTCTGACCGAGAGATTTCATCGAACCCTTGCCGACATGATCGCCCTTGTACATTCAACCGGATCACAGAAACTGGGATAAACTTCTACCGTTCCTCATTTTCGCCTACAACACTGCTGTTCAGCGCACAACCGGCTACTCACCGTTTTATCTTGTTTACGGACGTTCACCTACTTTCTTTATCGACGTTTCTTTCTTCACCAGCAATGTCCCTCCATCACCGTCTTTTTGCGAAGAATATGTTTCTCGCCTTTCTCAGTGCTGCCAGCGTGCTCATATGAACACTGAAGCTATGCAAAAAGCAAGGAAAGTCGTCTATTACACCTCTCATCGTGTGGTATCATTCCGACCGGGTGACGAGGTGCTGCTATTGACACCAATTCGCACACCTGGTCTGTGCGACAAGTTCTAGCCTCAATTCATCGGCCCATATGTAGTTTTAGAGCAGACTTTACCTGTTAACTATCGTGTGATGCCTCTTGCCGTGCCAACTGATTGCCGTTACCGCAGCACCGAAATTGCACACGTTTCCCGCATAAAGCTTTTCACACGACGTTTCTCGTCATCTTGACTACCCGCCCGCAGCGGCCAGGCTGGCCGCTTCCACGTGACGGGAATTAGTGTAGGCACCTATTATACGCTTCATCCTCATCTGGACAGCAGTCAATCATCATCACTTGTTCTGGCTGACAATCATCATCGTCTTTGAACGTGGGCTCCATCTTTGGGTCCGTTGCGCTTGTTCGTTCCCGAGTTCACGGCCAATAAACCTCGTTAAAACCAAGTCGTTATAATATGTAGGTTATTTTATTTTGGAAAAAATTACTGCTCAATTATACGTTTACCTGCAGGCACGATAAAACAATGGCTAAGCATTTACTTAAGAGGACCGATAGCCAAATCTCCTTTTGCTGCATGCTGAAGGACTAAAAAGCCTCACCAAATTATTGCCAAAGGTTAGAACACTGTCTCCAATATCAAAAGATGTTGCGCGACTGAGGAGGACACATTCGCCGTTACTACACGTGCACATTCGAGGGAATCCTAAAACAGTGCACCACCTGTATTTTGATGAATAACTAACTTGTCGCGTTGCTAGCATGCATTCTCTATCGAACACTTTAACAGTCACACTACTGCCAGAGAAAAAAAAATGAAAGTGATCTTTGTAGAAATAATAAATCCCTCCTCTGCATTAAAAAAAAACAAATATTTTCTCTGAGAAAAAGCTTTCAAAAGGCAAAACATCAAAGGAAAGCAAAAATGACTTTATAACCACCATTAACCGCTATCACTGTATTGCCGTTTTGAAGAGTTCGTGAAATCTGGTGAAATTTTGTTTGAGAGTTGGTGTCGGGGCCTTCTTTGAATTTTTCAACACTGCTTTGTAGTCGCAGTGATCGTTTTGATGCGACCAGGTCTGTCTTGGGTTACATGAAAAAGCACAGAAAACACATTAGTAACCTCAGTTTTGATCCCTCGCCATGATCGCTTCTAACCTTACATGTGCCCAATCACAGGCCCGTGCCATGCGTCGTCATTTCGGCCAGCAATAGTTCTGGCGAGCACCACTACGTGCTCATGCAGTCAGCAGCAATGCATTGATTTCATTGCATGGTTAATATACTAAATCGTTTGATATCGAGGCATACTAAAATTATCTCCAGCCATCACAATATGCAAAACGCACGTAAAATTGGGTGTTCTGTCTTTTTGCGCTAGTAAATCCATCTCTCGTCCTCATAGTTTCCAAGCATCCCTAACCTCTATTACTCTAAATCTCCATGATATTTTATAAGACCACTTAATTCTTGGCCAATCCCCCACAGCGGATACGAGCCACAAGAGAAGAGTTGAGCCGTTCCTCCAGGAACCAACAAAACCATTCTTGTATTCGTATTGCTGCATTTATATTTTGGTTTTTATATTCAAGACTCTGGCACATACCTACTAAGTGGGATTGGCGAAGACTGCGTGTTGCAACTTTTCGACGGCAACTTCGAGAACGCCTAATAAAAATATTAGACAAAAAATATTAGGAAGAGGCAACAAATGGACTTGACAGCTAACATGTCGGCAAAACGAACAGATCGGGCAGTTGTATCCGCCTGACCAGACAAATATAGAATGACTACATTAGATCTTTAATTAAACACAGTTATAGCGCTGTTTCTCCGTTCCTTGCACGGTTTGCCCGCCAGTGCGACGGTGTCGATCTTGGCGAAGACGACCCGCAAGGTTCACAAACCACTGCACGTGGGTAAACACACACTTCGTCTTGACACACACGTGACACTTCTACGAGTTCTCGGTCTCCTGGAAGAGGCACTCGGGACACGAGTAGAATATCGTCTGGCCTTCGTCGGCCGACCTCGTCTGCAGCGTGGCGTACGTCATCCCTTCGTGGCCGCACCTGGAACACTTGCGGTCCACCAGCGGTCCGGCGGGCTTGGCCGTCGACGTTGGCGCCGCCTTCTTGAGGGCCGCCTTGCGGTCGTTGAACACCACGCGCGAGAAGGTCTCCAGGCCGTGGAAGTTGCGCACGTCGATCCTGGCGCCGCACAGCTTGCACTCCACGTAGTCCTCGTGGCTGGGCAGAGGCAGCACGGAGCCGCAGCGCTGGCAGAAGTCCGGGTCCGAGGCGAACAGCTCCGTCGGTGACTCCGTCATCGTGGTCTGCGGAATTTTAGGAAACTCTTTGGTCTGTGGGGCTTAGCTGAACCGGCTGAACAACGCACGGCGTGTACGACTACAATGGCACGACTTGTTTAGCGATGTAAGTTGCCATGTTGATTCTCTACGTCATCCAAAACGTCAATAAAACGACGTACAAGGCGACTTTTTTTTTAAATAACGCAAACAGCGCTAACAGTATTTATTAGTAGTTCAATTTTTTTGCACGTGAAGTGCAAATAAATGTTACCAAACAAGTAAATAAGTTTACGTCACGCTGACGTCATGTTTTAGATTTATTGTTGAGGAAGCATATTTCTCAAATTTTGTCACTGGATGTAATGCTTTGCACCATGTTCTGCTAATGACATTTTAAGAGTTGAGCTGCTGTGCTGGTTTTAAGCTTGAGAACGCAGCTCGGAAAAGTTTCAATAGTGACTCATCGCTGTAGTGAAGATAGCGTCATAATGACGACACCAATGCGCACGTTACGTCACACAAAAAGCGTTTCAAAAAATAACGTAATACGTGTCACACACAACAAATAATATATTGCAGTCAAAATTTATTGGACATAAAATTGCGCACTTTGCAATCCCAAGTTGTTTTTGATTCGCGTATCAAAATTTGCTTCGTGGGCCAATCAGAGCGCTATTCGGCATTCGTTTGTGACGCATCATGACCGAAGACACAGCCGATCATGAAAACTCCAACGAATCAACGGTAAAACGGGCTTCTACCTCCTCGCGTTTATTTTTAACGCGTTCATAAAGCTCCAAGGGTTCTGAAAACGTGCTACACTTGTCTGAAAATTGCGCCACCGATTTAGCGCGAGCTTATTTAGCTCTGGGTTTGGCTGAGCAAAAGTCGGCCATTTTGGTTTTGCCAGCGCCGCGTAGGGGCGCTAGCGATTTTGTTGACATTTGCATCTCCCGCACGTGCACTGTGCTTACTCGGCGAGCCGCTTTGGCCGCTTGTTTTGCTTTCGCGCCCCATGACAAGCGTCTAATGTCGATATACCTCTAGCATATTCGATAGTAGAAGAGTTCCCTTACTGATTGCGCATTCGTTTTGCTTGCCCTTCAGCCCCAAGTCACTGAGGGATGTCGGATGCCAGTTCGTATGCGCAACAGTAATGACTGGCGTAAGTATGAATGACGTTTTCAACCTGTGACTATTAGAGGACGCTTTTTGACTGATCTGCAACAGTTCGTTGAAACACGAAGCCCGTCGTTTACATCTTGTCTGAATAAAGTACTTCATCAACGTCCAAAACGAACCGGTACTTTCTGGTGTCTCATGTGGACTTGACACCTTACGGGGTTTTTTATGGCACTAGTTGCCGTTTTGAAATGCCGCATGTGGCAGTATAAAGTAAGCAGTTGTTGTTTTCGTGAAGGTTGAGATAAAAGGCGGCGCTGCAACGCAGCACGTGTCGTCTGCTAGATTTCATGCGGATGTAGCAGACGACGCTGCGTGTGCCGTGAATACCGGGCGCTCGTCGGAAGCTTTTGCGGCGATCACTTTAATCCCACCGTAATAAGCATGATAACACTGCATGAGCCGCTCAAAGTCGTCCGGCGGGTCATTTGGACCAGCCTCGTGTCCAGATTGCAGCCGTGGCAGCTTAACGACTTAAGGTGTAGCTCTGCTGAGCAAAGGGGCGTGGGTTCGGCACACGGTGGCCTCGTTCAGATTGGAGCAGATTGCGAAAACATTCATGTGCATAGATATAGCGACAGTTTATCCAGCATATAGCATAATACGGTTTTGGTTCGTAAGACCGCCAATGTATTCTTTATTGTAGGCCCGTGTGCTCAGATCTCGGTGCATGTTAAAGAACACCAGGTGGTCAAAATTTGCGAAGCCCTCCACTACGGCGTGTCTCATAATCATATGAAGTTGCTAGGACGTTAAGCGTCACATATCTATCTATCTAATGTATTCTGTCGTTTGAAATGGTTAGAGCTGTGCAGCACGTAGGTTTAAAGCCAAAGAAATAACTACAGTGAAATTTATGTTGTGTCACATGCCAAAAACATGATTGTGAGGAATGCCGTAATAGGGAGCCCCTTAACACTTTTGTTCATTGAACTTTCTCCTGTTTGAAAATTTCTCTTTTTTTTATATTGAATGTTTTGCTTTTTGAAAAACATGTTTGGATTGACTATAAAAATTGAGTGGTATATCAAGTCAAATTAGCCTAACAAGCTTTACTGCCCCATGGCCTGATAGTGTTTCATGTTTTGTGAAATTGTGTCTTTGTCGAGAAATTGGTGAATATAACACGTGAAGTCATCAAAGTAAACTGCAGTGTTTTTGTAGTTAGCTTTTGAGGACCTGCACGATGACCAAAGGCTTGTTCTCTTCAATAATGCACAAGCTACACACGTGTTGCCTTCACTGAACAACATCTCCTAAACACATATAAAGCTAAAATTCCCAAGCTAGTGCTGCCATCTGTAAAGTGACATACGAACTAGTTCAGAAACAAGCGAGTCTCATTCGAAATGCATATGAGGAGATATTATCCCTAGGGAGTGAACCAGACTCATCCCGAACGGGTTGGGCACAGTTTGACAAATGTGAGCTCTTCTCATCCATGGTTAAGGGCTTAATGTGCACATAAACCTAAATACAGGGTCTGTCTCAATACTTACCTTTTTGTAGTGGGCTGCCTGACGATGCTTCAGGCAAAGATATTAGTGGAGAATGTAAGCTTCAAAATCAGCCTGGTCTCAGTTGCCTGCGGACATCGTTTTGGCATGTCGTGCACCATGTTGTGGTATCTACTGCACCCTCATTAAAGAAAAAGTGGGGGGGGGGGGGGGGGAGCAGTTTATGAAGCAGCATTATGCAATAAAGTTTGGTGTGAAACTGGGTATAAATGAGTGGCAGAGGTGCTCGAAATGCTTCAGAAAGCCCACAATGGTGATGAGACAAAACCAAGCCAAACTTTCACATGGCGCAAGAGGTTCTAAGATTGTTGGGAGTCCGTCACTGCTCAGGGCAGCTGTTGATATCGCAGGCTGCTTGGTGTAAAAAGTGCATCAGTTTTTTGACAAGGAACAACGATAAAGTGTCCGCATGATTGCAGAGGAGTGTAGATTACCCGAAACACTCATTAATCTTTTCTGGAGAATCCTCAAATGAGGAAAGTCTGTACGAAAGTGGTGCCAAAGGTCCTCATGGGTGAAATGACACCCTTGTTGAGGTGTCAGAAATTTCACGGATGCAATGAAAATGGACCTAGAATTTTCGGACAGAGTGATGACAGGGGACGAGGCTTGGATTTTGAGTCTGATTTAAAATAATTGATATTCGTGTTAAATTTAATGTTAAATAAAATAGTTTGCAATGGCCAAGTTGCCACGCTCGTTCTGTAATTGTATTGTTCAAATTTTAATGTTCCATATTTTACAGTGTGGTGAGCTGTAACAGTCTTTTGTTTTCCTTTCTCTCTATGATGGACATCATCTAGTATAATGTTCACTATGTTCCTGCATACATCGATGTAACATTTGTTTTTTGTTCCCACTCTTTTATGCATTTAATCTGTCTTTCAAATTACTGTGCACTTAAAGGGGCTATCATGTTGTCGCCAAACAATTTGTAGTTTTCAGCAAAAACTAAAAGGAGAGAGTCTATATGCCTCTACAGGTATGAAATATGAGTTGTAAAAGAACATTTCAGTGCAAAACAGGCCCTAGAAGTTTCTAGCTCTAAATTCTGCCCACCGCTGGGGATTGCCATTTTGCCAAGGCAGCTGTGACGTCATGTGCATATTCTACCTCAGTTTTACTCGCTGCAAGTTGTTTACTTTCAGTGCCAAGCAGAAGAAATCTCAAATATCTTGATTTCGCGTGCAACTGACAATGGAACAATATTGTTTGCCGAACGCAGATGCTCACATGGCCGGCTGTTTGTTATTTTTTTTATATTATTACCCACAGCACCAATTGGCATTACAGTGGGGGAGCGTTTACAAAAAAGTAGAATACAAAAAAAGATTGTCAGCCAAACAAATACTCAAAGTCACCTTAATCACAATCCGCAACACCAATATCTATATCAATGAAAAATACAACACACTCATTCTAACAGAGAATAAAACAAATCATTTGACATGGTAGAGGCAATGCTAGAACGCAGTAGGTTCCATGTCATGACTTCCGAGTGCACCAGTGTTGCCTGCCTCTCAGGCCGCTTGCGTATTTGTAAATATATTCAATAATGAATTGTGGGCTCAACTAAATGCGCCTAAATATTGTCAGCTTATTTGTGGGTGATGAAAGATTTACCCACATTACACAAATTATGATCGAAAATTGGGTGTCATGGTTCCTTTGAGCATTTTCTTGCATTACCCCCCCCCCCCCTATTACAATACCTCCCCTTTTACTGCAATGAGTCTATGGACCTGTAAGTTAGTAAAATATGCAAAATTGTCAGAGCAGCGAGTGGCATTCCAGAAAGTCCTGAAAAAAGAAAGAACGAACAAATTGCAAATAAAAATAATGCTTATTGTGTCTTTTAACAGAAAATCTGCGGCTCATAGTGAATTTCTGCCACAGGTACAGTCAACAAGGAGTTTTCTTTCGAGGGCTCAAAACAGTGCCAAATCCACACCATGGTTTTATTGTTACAACCTTTCACCATTCACTCTCACTAGACGTATTTCACGTCACTCATGATTTTCATACTTCTATGTTTTTACCCACATTAGCTCAAGGAATTTTAAGGCCCTTATACAGCCAGCTATCATAATCATTGTTTGCATCTCTTGTCCCCTGACTTGATGCTCCTTGGCCATCAAATAGACCTTGTTCCATAAAACACCACACATCTTCATCATTGCATTCAAAAAGAAATTCGAGGCAATTGAACCTTGGACCATGACAACGCACCAAGCCACACTGAGCCCATTGTCGCATAGTAGCTGGCCAAAATGGATGTGACAGCACTTAAAGCTCCTATCTGGCACCAGTGGACGTCTTCTTGCTCCTAAACATCAGAAGAACTTTGAAAGAAACACGGCATGGGACTCTGTTAATGGAAAAAGCAGCAGCAATGTAAAAAAAACCTCGTTCCCATTGATGACTCAATGTGCCTTCAGTGATGGGATGAAGCATGAAGTGATTGCATGATGCTGAATCGAAGCAGGGGGAAAATACCCAGAAAAGTTATAAAGTTACAAGCTGATATTGAATCAATGCATTATATAAAAAAAAAAACGTACCGAGAACTTTTAGGAAACATACAGAGAGCTTTCGGGACAGACCCTGTACACAGGTGTTCTTGCGTTTCACCCCTATAACCAATTTTATTCATCTAGTTTGTTCAATCAAAACTAGGTGGCATCACTGTACTGTGGCCTTCCCTGTTTCATGGCCTTTGACAGTGCTGCTTATTATGTCTCCATCATTGCTGCGTCCTCTGTGCACACGCGTTGGGCAAGTAAAAGCAAGCAGACAGCAGTACCAAAATAAAGTCAACTTGATGGCACTTGTGGAAGTGGTTTGCTTCCACCTTGAATTTATCGGGTTGTCGTGCACTTTGTGACCCATAAGTTTGAAACCTGTGCTTTTATTTGCCTTATATTTGTGTTCTGAAGCTTTGAAAGCACTGTATTTATTGGCAATTGGCAGTGTTTCCAAGAATATTTCTCGAATTCTTGGAGAGAAGGCTTGGCAGGCATGGCATAGCTAAATAAACCCTGATGATCCCATTAGTAAAGACACTTTGTCCTGGTGCTTTGTGCTCAGTTTGAGATAATATAAAGTGATAGCCAATTCTGTTTATCAGCAAGGGTCAGTTCGGATCGTAGGAGGTGGTTGCATCTGCATCGTTGCTGCTATGTTGGCTTCTAACTCCAGCTACCTATGCCGGACATATGCCAGAAATGCAAAGTATAATAAACATATTGCATATTTCTGCTGTGTAGTACCCACCAAAGAAACACAAATGTCTCAACATCATCTATTTTCGGGCAATTACATGCACAACTATGTCTTGCTGTGCAAGGTTGTGACTTGCTTACATTCCGCTGCAACCAGCCTGTGTGATACAGCCATGGTCAGCTTCTATGGCAACGGCCACTTTTCTGGCCCAAAGCGTTGGCCTGGGGAAGGCCATTTATGATCAGATTATCTCAAACGTGGCTGCACCCAGGTGCCGCTGCAGAAAATCGTATACAGAAATTCAGCAATGAAGCCCAGGAAACTAGCCCATGTTCTTCAGCTTAGCAGCGTAACACACATACCTGCTAGATAAGCATGGCGGGTAAATTCAGGGAAAAAGCACAACAGTGGTCATCATTGAAAAAAATTGTGCTTCATGGTTGCTCCCTACCAGGGAATTGATGCTGACCAGCCACGTTATCACTGACCTATGCTCGTTCTTTCTACTTCCAGCACTTGCGGAGATCCTCAGCATCAAGGAGCTACCCGACAATCAGTGCCTGTACTACGTTCACTTTATTGATTGTGAGTACAGCCACACGTTTGCTTCATCATTTGAACTAGACGATGCTTCTAATTTCTTCCTTCTCTTCAGAATGCCTCAACAGTAAGGGTGGAGGAGAGGTCGCAGATTTTTTTGTTAGAGATAGGAGTGCGGAAAACAGTAATAGCGCAGCAAAGATGGTACATTGAATTTGGCTGAAATGCAGAGCACGGAAAAATGCAATGTAAACCTTTTGGGGCATTCACATTTCAATGGTTATCCCAGACAAAGTAAGCCAAGCTCAAACTAACGATCGACCGCGGTTTGTATATGTCCATTATTTGGCCTGTTGTGCTAATGCGTATCATGTTCAACAATGACTTTAGTTTTGTTAACCATGGTTAAGGTTGTTTGTTTGACACGATTATTAGTTTGGAGTGGCTCACGGCTGTTGCTCTTGTCCCCAGACAACAAGCGCCTGGACGAGTGGGTGACAGTCGAGCGCTTGGACCTGAAGAAGTTGCAGTTACCACGAAAGGAGAATAAGACTCCCTTGAAAGACGTTAAGAATGGATCTCGACCATGCTCACCCGACTTGCTGGCACCAGCATCTGTCGTGAGTGCTTTTTTTTTCTTCTTTTTATAGTGAAGATGTTGATCGAAAACCTTCTCGATTTGAGGTGGGCGTTCACTGACAGACCCCATAACCTTCTTTGTGGAAATGGTGACATCATGTGCATCGTGTGAGTTCACTGGAACGCCATAAGATGCCAAAACTTGCGACGTCATCCTGACATCACACGATGGCTTCATTAAGTGACATAATCAATTGAGATCATGGATTGGTTGAAGGTGATCCCAGATGCTGTGCGTTATATGTAAGAGTAATGTGTCTTTGTACGTGTTCTGTCGTGTCAATCAAGTGTACTACGTGCTGCTCTAACGCAGTCGTGCGGGACAAGTGTGGGTCTAGCACTCACAGTGGTAACAGCAGTGAAGAAGCACGCTTATGAAGAATGCCGACGACAGCACGAACAGGAGTTTCTTCCTCAGCTATCCTGGTCATCCACGTTGACAAGTGCAATGGCTTCAATCTTTTGTCGCTTCATCGATTCTCTCTGAAGGGGGGTTCACGTAAACAGCAATTCATTATTTGCCATTTGTGGACCACTGCAGCGAACGACGTTTGTTTGCTGTACAGAAGAATTGGCCCAAGGCCCGCTTCTGTCAGTGGCAGTCGCCTCACGACGAGACCAGTCAGCCATGCAAGTAATGGTCTAGTTTTGCTGGCAGCTGCCAAGTGTTGCCGGGCTGAGCGCATTTTTCATCTCTAGTGCTTCAACGCTGTAGTTAAAGCTGCTCCAATGCTAACTGCTGACATTCACAAACCATCGTGTTTTGTTACGATCATGGTGTAAGAAAAATAGCTTAGGTGTTGGCACTCTCTGCCCTCTGCAACAGTTAGCGCATTCAGATGTTTGGCTTTAGTGCATGCACTGGCCACAGTTTCGTGCGGGGTGCAGCGACTGGGCACGAAGAGGCAGACACAAGTTTTTTTTATCTTCGTATTTTTTTCTTAAACTGTCGTGCACGCTAGTACCTAGAGCTAGCAATTCATGCTGCATTTTTCACGACTAAAAACACTACAACTGCCCCCACGGTGTAAGAAAAATATCTTTTTTACACAGTGGTTCTTACCCTGTATTCTCATCTACGCAATACCCTTATGGTTACCACATACACAGCATGTATTCTATAGCAAACACGCTGGCAGCATTTGCTTGGGTGGTACCGTGACATTGGGGCCTAGAGGGACAGAAAGTGCCCAACACAATCTGGACCCGCTGTGGGGCGAAGTGTCAACACCTCAATTATTTTTCTTACACCATGGTTGCAATATATGGTGCTCGATCCTTTCCTCGCAATAATTTCACGCACAAAAACGTGCCAGCATGTCTAGGTGACGTGCAGGCTCACATTTCAAGGGTCACAGTGGGTAAAGCCCTGTCATGACGTCCTTGCGGTCAGCATGACGCTGTTTTCGGATGTTCAGTTATGTGTGTTAGCAAGAGCTCACATGCGGACTTTGCTGCTCTTTGAGGGCGATGTCTCCATAAAAAACTTGAGCAGAGGTACGACAGTTCACAATATGTCACTTCCGAATCCTCCACCAGCAGTAATCACTAGTACAGTGGTTAGTGTTCATGCTGTTGAAAAGTGCTTGACTTGCTTCTTTCTTTTATAACATACAGGAACGACCTACTCCAGCTGTAAGTATATACATGCAAGAGCATGTCACCAATAAGTGAAGCCAAAAAATTACAAATTACATTTATGTGACAATTTACAATTGTCATGCTCCCATTGCGAAAAACAAAAACTAATTGCAGTGGAAATTCACCAACATTACGTTTGTATCGCATGCTCCGTAGCGTGTGTTGTCGGTGCCCTGAAGGTGGGAATTGCTAGTGTGTGAAGAATTTGGCATGTCCTAAATGCCATCTAGCCTCCCACATTTCTTTTCCCATAGGATCGTCCAGGTCCCATCGTAAGTAAATGCCGACGTTTTTGAATTTCACATTTGCAGCATGTATGTGATAAATCTTCTCACTTAATGCTGAGTTTTTGATATTCAAAAAAGGGCAATGGCCACCGTCACATGTATGCTATTTTGGAAACAGAGTTAGTTTGGGACAATGAAAAAAAAAAAAAAAGCATAGAAGAAAGCTTGTTCAACCTACTAGCTTGCTAAAAAAGGAGATAAATAAATAAATACCATATATCTCTTCCTTGTCATTTCTGTATTCATTTCGTATGAGTTATAGATTTTACTGTGACTCAGTGGCACGGTGGTAGAATAGGAGAGGCAGCCGATGCGCTGCGTGTTGCTTGAAATCGCTAGAGTTGCCACCACTTTGTGCAAGGGGGCAGCAAGAGTACTGTGCGCCGATTTCTTCATTTCAGCGTGTTTGTAAGCACGTAGCTGGTGGGCGCTGCAAGCATGCAAACCGCATTTTTACATCTCTGGCTCTCGAGAAAGAGCTTTGCGGTGTATTTCTCAACAGCGGAGAGGTCATGAATGACACTGAATTGTTAGTGAAATTTTAAGGGCTCATTTTTTCTTGTTAGACACTTCATTAATGAGAGCTAACAGACAGTAATGCCAGGTAAAGTATAGGGGACATTATTAGAAGTAACTGTAATGTAAATGAGAAGTAAGAAAAGTGGACAAAGAGATAACTTGCCACCGGCAGGATCTGAACCTGCGACCTTCGAATAATGCGTCCGATGCTGTACCACTGAGCTATGTACTATGGAATGCCAAACAGGCAAAAGTGCTCCACACCCGCCGCAATGGTAACAGCTGGCGCTGACTGACGTTCTCGGTTAAATGAAAATGTGTACCCTATAAAGTAAAGGGAGAATGACGGCCACCGTAGTTCAGTGGTAGAGCATTAGACGTGCTATTTGAAGGTCACATGTTCGAATCTTGCTTGTGGCAAGTTATCTTTTCGTCCACTTTTTTTTCTTGTCCATTTACATTACAGTTACTTTTGATAACATCCCCTATACTTTCCCTGGCATTACAGTCTGTTAGTTCTCATCAATGCAGCATAACTGTCACTTGAAATGGGCAGATAGGGACTGGTTCTATAAAGTATAAGGGACTATCGTATCATTACCTAGTGAATCATCTGTTTTGTTTTATTACAAAATAATAAGGAAGTCATGATTAGCATGCACGACTATAACTGTACAGAAACAATATTTACTGTTTTCTTAGTAAGTGCTGGCACGACGCACACACACATTAAACGAATGTGCACGCGCTTTTGTGTATTCTCGTTACAGTTATTACTGACGAAAAGTTATGGGTCAAGAAATGATTTGTTTGTGCATGTTACTAAAATATTAGCTCACTAGAAGGACAGGCTTAAACAAAAACAGTTTATTGGCGCTTTGTTGCAACACCAGGATATTCCTTGTTGATCGGCTTCACTGTGCGTGAACGGTCTGCAGTGTGAGGTTCTCTCTTTCTTTTTTTTACTGCGTACAAATGTTGATAGGAATTCTAATGCTTCGAAAGGGCAAATAAAATATGCACGTGCGTCTCTCCGTGATCGGCACTATATTTCATTTTTGTCAAGATTACCCGCGTTGATTAAAATCTTTAAGCTTTATAGAGCCTGGTGTGCTTAATTTTGTGGGTAAATATTGTAGACAACCTTTACAAGATATTGAAAATTCAAACTGCATTTTAAAGCCAGGAAAATGCCTGTGGTATTCAGCCTTTACAGCTCGGCAAAAGTTTAACAGGCGTGTCTTTTGATTCCCAAACTTATTGCCAACCTAGCTACAGTCGCGAGCAACTCGAGAATTTCGGCAACACCCTGATTCGGCCACCACTCCTATCCTGCCACAGTGCTCAGTGGTTTCCTTTTGGTGTTATCGTTTTATTGGGATTGTCCCAAGAACAACTCGGCTATTCAGCATTTGTATGAAGGGCAAGTTCGCAGACAGTTGAAAGCAGTCGTGCAATGTACAGATGGTTTTCAAGTCAGCTGTTCCCCAGTGTCATTCGACAAATATCAGATTTCTGTAGAACTATGTGGCTTAACTTGACCAAACCAGAATGCAGTGGCAGGCAAAGTTCGAGTGGGGGAAGCGTTAAAAAGAAAAGAAAAGGTGATGCTTGCTCACATTGCAGAGCCGTGACGCTGTTTTGAAGTTGTGCATTTCAGATAATTTTGTTTTTTTCTATACTTTTTTTTATCCTCATAGACACGTTCGGCTCGCGTAAGTAGAATGGTATGGTCTTTTTTAATTATTGTATGCATTCACAATCTGACTATCATATTAGATCAGCAGCTACGACATTGCTCTGTTAAACGTGGTGGTAGCACCGGCCACGGTAATGTAACGGTTACGATGCTCAGCTGCTGACTCGAAAGTTGTATATTAGGTCCCGGCTGCGGCAGTCGCAGTTCAATGGAGCTGTAACGCTCAAGGCCTGTGCAGTGCGTGTTAAAAAACACCAAATTGTCAAAAGTTTTTGAGCCCTCAACTAAGCCCCATAATCGTATCGGTGTTGGCATGCAAAACTACACATTAACATGGTCCCAGGATTTTGGCGCGGACAAAATGTAAAAAGACCCGTGCACTTAAATTTTTCACGTGAATTTTATAACAACCCCAGGTGTCCACAATTAGCCCAGGCCCACCTCCGTGGCATGCCTCACAATTGTATTTCAGGTCTTGCTTGGTTCGTAAAATTTTAAAACTGAATTTTTTACATGGTGTGATATGCGCCGTAGGCCTTGACCAAATGTGTGCACACATTGGCGCTTGTGAGTCGTGACAAAGCACGCACCCTTGCGAGGGAAGTTACTATGGATAACATATGCAAAATTTTGTCAATGAGCATTCCGAAGTAAAAGGCCGCGTTGTAGGGTGTGTTTACTTATAAGGCAATGCTTATTCGCAAGCAGGAGCTCTACAATATTGTGGCACATCTTTTCCATTTTGTTCCATAGTGTAAATTCCAGTTGTGCCACGCAGGTTGACGTGTGGCCCCAAAAATCGCCAGCGGAGGCCAAGGTTCCAGTCAAGGAGGTAAGACCATCGTGGTTTGCCGTAGGTGGACATGATGGCACGTACACTGGCACTTCTATAGTACGTCATTTGAGACGTGCAATTTTTGTCTCCTAAAGAGAATTTGTTGCTGGGCTGGCTGGCTCATAATGACCAACTGCTGAGTGAAAATTTAGTAGAAATAGAAGAGCTGTCCTGTGCAGTGTGCTCTGATGTTTCCAATATTGAATTCATGCTGTGCAGTTGAGCTTTTGTCCTGTAGCTTGGCCATCTTTGACCCCTTACGGGCTGGACATGGTCTCAGCTTGTTTGTACGTATCTAGTAAAGATGGCCGAGGACGAGCTCAGCTTGTTCACCATTGCTTATATTTAACGACAGTGCAGTGGTAGAGCAGCCTTCGTCTATATCGCATAGCTTGCTGTTGCGCTAGTTGGCAAGTTTTTTTGATGAAGTACTTAAGTGAAAATTAGCACTCTGTCATCTAAGTTCAAGTCCATGTACAAATATATACCGCATTTACTTGTGTATGTAATGAACGCACTCGCATGGTAAAAGCAGTCCCAACTTCGGTCGTCAAAATCTGGATTTTTTTTTTTCTTCCGCGTAATAAACCCACCCCCTACATTCATCCACTGCAGTCCAGCTAACCAACACCTGGCGTCTTCTTGCCCGTTATATCTCTTTCACTTTTCATTATTATGCTAACCGACCTCGGCTCGCTTCCTCTCCCCCCCCCCCCCCCCACCTTTACGCGCTGCATTGCTCTATCTATCTGTGCACAGCACGTCCCCTGCCCTGCCTTTTTTTTATTAAGTGTGCGCCACAGCGGAGTTCACAAATGGTGCCCAGTGTAGAGGCATTGCAGCTGATAAGCACGCAGCAAGCGACGGTCATAAAACTACTCGTGCCAAACGACGGTCGTTTTCTGAAAATACGAAACATTTAGACATAACCACATGCTCGCAATTTTGTAGCGACGACCACAGGATTTGCTGTCGCGAAAGGCCATTCGTTGCCATTTCATCGCAGGTTTCTGGAAAACCAGAAAAAATCGCTTGTCGCCCAGAAAAGATTGTGACGATTTCCGCAACGTGGTAACACCCCCGATTCTTGGTTGGGTTGCAATTTTCATGCTTTTTATTCGTGCATACTTCATGGAATGCAAGATATAGGCTACCTTTTCTACAGTAACTTCTCATGTGGACTGCAAGAGACTGCGGCCGTATTTTGTCGTTAATCTTTTTTTTTGACAGTGTGTTTTGATGATTCGCCGGTAGCTTGCTGAAATGTCAATGGCGTCGTCATGATCGTCATGCGAGATTACCACGAAGTCATCAAAGTGCGTCGTAGCACACTTAGTGCACGCCAGAATTAGCATGAACCACAGCAGTAATTAGGTAATCAAAATATAGAATCTGGCAACATTCAAGGAGGTGTCCACAGAGCACAATGGAAGGCGCCACTTTGATTTCAAAATTTTCTTGTTTTCTCATTTGCAAACGCTCTGTTCTCGTTGGGAAGGCTCAACTGCTTATTACAGAAGTCTAATTCTTCAATCTAGCTCAACTTAACAGTTCCCTTTTGTGTCCCTTTAAAGCATACGTATGACGCAATTGATATGAGCATACTATTAGGCGGCGGCACATTCCTGAGCTTTATCCTGCTAGACCTCTTCTTTTTGTTCACCCAACCAATCCTTAGTTCCCACTCCCTCCCTTTCCTATGCCTGGGTGTTGCTTGATGCTTACTTTGCCACATCCCCGTTCTGTTCTGTTTTCATTATTGGTCCTTTTCTGTGTCTCTGGTAAAGGCCCTCCCACCGGCCAGTGCCGCAGAAACGTGGGCGGAGAAATCGCCCGGTGAGCCGGCCGCCCCGCCCGCGGCTGTCAGAGATACGAAGGAGGTACGGCGGCCACTGTTACGACCTGTCGCTTTTTGTTGAGGTTCTTCACAGGCCTCCGCTGTTGCATTTGTTTTTGTGGTTTTGCATTCTCTTTGCTGAATATGACTTCTCATCTTCTTTTGTGAATATGACTTCATAAGCAAATTATGCGACTGCTAACTGCTCAGTGTCATCAAAAACCTCATGCCTTGTCGCCCAACTTCAAGAGTGAACAGAAGTCAAAATCAGTAGCTGGTTTGCAAACTACAGTGGGAAGATAACACAGCACGGCTTTTTAATTCCAACTGTTTAAACGTTAGCAATTATTTTTTTTTACATACAAAGTAATGTGAACAAAGGTTACGCTGTTGGTTTTTGGGAATCACATGGAAAATATTGATCTGCACCAGTTGCTAAATAATATAAATATTGAAATATGTTCTATTAGTCTTCTTTATATGCTGTGTATTTTATTTTGCATTCTGTTTTGCATTTGTGTCTAATTTGGAGGCTTTTTAGCTGTGGCTCGTGGCTGTGTGTTGCATTGTTCTTATTTTTCTTTGTAAGTTAAGTAACTTCAATTACCACATCAAGTTGTATCCTACCAGTGCTTTATTGCACCGGCTGACATTTGTCCATATTGATTGCTCATGTTTTGGCTAATGACGACTCAATGATGGTTGAGATTGTCTTAGTCTCAGCTCAACGATTGAATTTTCTACCCCTTTTTTTAGAGGAGCATTGGAATATGAGTAGTCCAGAGAGGCACATAAGAATAAGCTCTATGCTTTGGCCTTTTGATGCTGCGTACTTGCTGGCTTGCCATCGTTTCGCATCCTGGCACTCCTACCCTTCTGCTGCCTGCCTATTCGTATCACCTGTTTTACCGCCTGCCTCGCTTTTTTTCCTGTTCACAGAACTCTGAGGTTTGGAGCAAAAAAGCCAGGACGTCCGAAGTGAGCAAGGCTGTTAAGGAGGTGAGCACGGAGGGTCCTGTTCATATACTGCTGCGGTGATGGCCGTGTGCCAACGCAACCTGAGACGCTTTTCACAGAGAGGTATAGTGGTGGACTATAGCAACAATTATGTGCGAAATTGGAAAGACATGGTTTACAGTTCAAAGGCACGCTACGGATTGCATGGGTGGCCACTTCACTTGAGCAGATTTCTCCAGTGTACTGTACAAGTACACATAGGCTTGTTTGCTTGCTTGCTGAAAGCCCTTGTCCGTGATTTATTGTTCTCAGCAATGTGCATAGCGTGCACAGGGTTTGCAATAAGGTAGGGGGGGAGGGCGGCAAGTTTCAGTCAGCGCTCTGCCTCTCGCACCCTCCCTGAATCCAGAGACAGTGGAATGTAGATTAAAGAATAGGTGCAGGAGCGAATTTTTCTGTCCTTGGTTGTCATTACCATTGGAGATTTGTACTGCCTTAACCGTGGCCATAACACAGTTGAATCTCGATAATTCAAACTCGAAGGGGCCCGAAAATATATTCGAATTAAAAGAAATTCGAATTAATGAAAGGTAAATAAGTGGAGGGATCTTCATGCAGTTGCACATGTGCATTGAGCTAACACATGAGGAGGAAGTTTAGGAAAGCTTACATTCATTCACAAATCACAGGACATTCGTTATTAATTGAAGCAATCGGTGATGCGCGTCTGCACACATTTGCCTTGCAGCGAGTCAATCAATTTCGCACGCAGCTTGCAAAGCATTTCTACTTTGCGGCTTCAGCATTCTCCTGGCAAGACAAGTTGCGCGCGGAAATGTCCAGCACCGACACTTTCTAAAGACGACGACAACAACGACGACAACAACGACTGCTGCGTAGCGGAGCGTCTCCATGCGGAGAGAAGCAGATCGGTATTTGAGAGATAACCAATCCTCCACAGCAGCTTTCTTTTTTTTTTTTTTTTTTTGCTCTCTTCGCTTGTGTCGTTTTGAAAGAAGGGTTACGTGGCAGGGAAGGAAAAGGGGGAAGCGTGTAACAGGCACATAATAGACCCCCTCCCCCCCCCCTCAAGGCGCAGGGCCGTGCTCCCGCAAGGGGCAAGGGCTGCAGAAGATAGCGCCTTTTTCCTTTCCTTCAACCACACATTCATTCAACCCAGGGACAGCTTTCTTTTTTTTCCTCTCTCTCTTCGCATTCCGCGTTGGAAAGAGGAGGATCTTTACGTGGCAGGGACGGAAAAGGGAGAATCCTGACATGGGCGCGTCGCAGATCGGCATTTGAGAGAGAGCAAGCATTCCACCGCAGCCTTTTCTTTCCTTTTCCTTTCCTTCGCGGGCAGCATTGAGGTGTCGCAAGTGCCGCTGTGGGATTGGGCAGGGTGCTGAGAGCATTTTCGGAGCGCGGTATGTTCGAATTAACCGTCGGAAGTGCTTGGTCGTTTGAATTACCGGGCGTTTTCGCCCATCAGAATACACTTAGCTGTGACGGTACCTCATCGTGAGTTCGAATTAACCAGAAGTTCGAATTAAGCGTATTCGAAATAATGAGATTCGACTGTAGCAACGAGAAAAGACTAACAGATTAAAGGTAATGGGGCTTGGCACGTCCTGAGACGATTAGTGGAGTATGTCAACTGGCCCCCTCCTACCGTGCTCATGCCCATGGTAGTGCATCGATTTAGGCTGCACTTTGCGGCTGGGAAGGATGTCATAGATTTGATTCCCAGTTGTGAAAGCGGCTCTACAGTAGTGATGCCAGAATTTTTTAATGGGTGAATGGGACAGCTCCTTCCATGGTGCAGCCTCTATAACACTGTGAGGGGTTCAAAATGCAGGAACATCTCAGGTGCAGCCCACTTGGGGTACAAATAAAACCCCGGATGGTTACGACTAACCATGCCTTTCACAACTACAACATCTACGAGTGCTGTATTCTGTGAATAGTTCAGAAAATGCTAAAATTGCTGAGGCCTCGATACAGATTTAATGATGTGTCTACTACTTCGGAAGTTTTATGCCACTTGGTTTGCTGCGAGAAAATTTATTTAGGGCCGAAGCTTCACAGGGTCGAACCATGTTTACCATCGTCCCTGAATGACAGTGATGATGATGAAGAACAAGCGCGTTCCAGACCACACATTTTCTTTCTGCCATCACGGCACAGCTCATGCAAGGTACCCACTACATGTCATGACAATGCCTCTGATAATGATGAAGAGGATTATGGAGAACGACAGGCTTGTGCAATATATGACGTCTCGATATGCTCTACGATGGATTTCGTATGACTGGAAACAACCACCAAGGCGCACAAACCTTGTTCTTGCCAACTTCAGACTAGATCCAATACTTCAAAGCAGTAATAATGAAAGAAAAACTAAATTCATAACACAACATACTATTTATGACCAATAAATATTGATATATTACTTTACACTGCTTTGTTACTCATTTACATGGATTACGTTTATCAGAAAAAGTTGAAGGGCTAACACTCTAAGGGTGCTATCACACCCTGTAAAGTTCTTTATGCCTCGTGGTGCACACGTGTCTCGCAGTTAGACCACATATAGGTTTTACGCTAGAAGTGCTACGATGGCGAGGCTTGGTGGGCACCCTGGAGAAAGATTCGAGAGTCTCTTTGGTGTGTGGTGGCTGGTGCAAAACAGTCGTCTCTCGTGATGGGTTTATGGGGGCGGCACCGCGAGTCGTCTCCCGTGGGCCCCTTGTGGTGAGTCGAACATCGGCGACGCCACCTTTGCGTTGCCTTGTGTTTGTTGTTATTTTGTTTGAGTGTCGTATAGAGAATATTCTATAAGGTTGTTTCTTAGCATGTCACCGGTGACAGTTCTGATTCTTTTCACTTTTTTCCCTTAAAGACTCCACATGGGAGCATTACAAAAGGGGTGGGGTACAAGAAGAATTCATGACACTTGACCAATCAGGATAAGAAATGAGCACATACAGCTTCAATGAATGATTCTGGATTGGTGATGGCAACGATGGCGTAGGGAAGGCTGTTCCAATCTACAATGGTGCGTAGGAAAAGGAAGACGAGAACGTGAGAGTGTAGGTATGGGGCCGAGCAACATTTCTGGAATTGCTTGTACGAGGTGACATACATACAAGATGGTGGTGAGAAATAAGGTGTCTGATTTAGTGAACTGTGGTACATTTTTAGTAGTAAAGATAGGTTGGCAATGCGACGGCGACTGGAAAGGGTGGACAGGCCTGTTTCCGTCTTCAGTGAGGAAACACTTACATTGTATGAATATGATGAGTGAATGAACCTGATGGCGCGGTTCTGCGCCATCTCTAGAGCATCTGTGAGGGAGCTTTGGTGAGGGTTCCAGATGACAGATGTAAATTCAAGTTTTGGGCGAATTAGGGACTTGTAGGCAATGAGTTTAACATCAGAAGGAGCGTTTTGTAGTTGACCTCTTACAACGCCTAAAGTTTTCTTACTGGATGAAGTGATGTTGGGTGCATAGTAAAACCAGTTAAGATCTTTACTGATAGTGACACCAAGATATTTGTAATAACTAACAGTTTCAATCCGAGTGTTAGAAATTTCATACTCATAGAGGAGAGGGCTACGTGACCGGGTAAAAGACATAACTTTACATTTACTGGGGTTAAGAACCGTGAGCCAGCAATCGCACCAGTTTAGGGTATTAGTTACACTGCTCTGCAGCACAACCTGGTCGGTGGTATTAGTTACTGTTTGATATAGGACGCAGTCGAACATGCGAATAGAACAAGAAACTTCCAATGGCAGATCATTTATATACTATATAATAAATAATAGAGGACCGAGTACGGAGCCCTGGGTGATGCCGGAGGTTATGGAAACAGGGCTAAAAGACGTGTCATTTATGCGCACACGCTGAGACCGGTTACTAACGAATGCGTTGATCCATTGTATGACATCAGGGTGCAAGCCTAGACAAGACAGCTTTAATAGCAGCTGTCGATAACGTACCTTGTCGAATGAATGCCTTAGCATAATCGAGAAATATTGCATCTACATGGGTGTTAGTATCTAAGTTTGAGTGCAGGTCGTGAAGAAAAAAAGTGAGCTGAGTTTCACAAGAAGACCCATGCTAAAACCATGATGAAACCAGAGATAGAAGGAACTGTTGAAATCGAGGAAGTCCGTGATATTTGTGTATACGATATGCTCCATGATTTTGCATGGTATACTGGTTATGGAGATGGGTCAATAGTTTAATGGTGAAACTCTGTTACCAGACTTGTAAACAGGAATGACCTCGCCGACTATCCATTCAGTTGGTAAAGTGCCTGAACACAAAGACTGTGTGAAAAAGAGGGTGTGCACTGCGGCAGAAACATTTTTAGTGTTTTTTAACAGTTTAGAGGTGATGTCCTGCGGAAGACGAAACCTTTATTTTATCAATCAGTGATGCGATGCCTTCGGCTGAAAAGTTTTTTATAGCCGACATTGTTGACATGGTAGAGGTAGAACATTCGGGCAGTTGGGCATGTGATTCACTTGTGAAAACGTATGAAAAGGCGGCATTGAATGCGTTAGCAGACTCAGAATCTGAAAGAATATCACCCTGATCATTGTAAATGTGGATAGGGGGGTCGGGCTGATAGTTAATGGTCTTCCAGAATTTAGATAGTCTGCCAATGGCTTGCCAGAGGGTTATTGGTTATCATGCGGGGAAGGCCGGAGCTAAAAGGGGAATGTTTGCATTGACGAGCAGCCGTAAGATATTCGCGTTCAGCTTGATAGTATTTTATTTGTCTCATGAGACTGCATCCCGTTTACACTTTGCAGAACGAAAGACCATTTTTCTTTATTCTCAAGTGTTTTCAAAGTTCTTGTGAACCATGGTTTATGGCAGTTTGAAAGAATAGAGACGACAGGGATATGCTTATCGGCCAAACCATTCATCTTGCCCTGAAATAATGACCAGTTTTGTGCACAGAGTGATTTTCAACTACTGATCTGTGACTGGAAAAATTGATGCAGTTCGTTGTTTATGGCTGAGTAGTTATCTTTATCATAGAGGTGAATTCGTTTCACGGGTGAATGGCAAAGGGGTGGTTTAAGTGAAAATGTAGCTTCAATTACTTTATAATCACTTCATTTTTTAAGGAAACTAATTAATGACAAGTATTTAGGGTGTTTTGTTAGGATGAGATTAAGAGTGCTAGCACAGTCTTGCGCTACACGAGTTGGTTCGTTTATCAATCGGGTCAGGTTATGGTTAAGGCAGAAGTCCATAAACTGACCAGCCTCTGAGTTATCGGCTGGTGATATCTTTGTTTGCAAAAGTAGTTGAATGAATGTACAAAGTGTATGGGTTGCCCGACCGTGTGGCTGCATTCGTGTGTCCTGAGAGCGGGGTTCCAAGACCCGGCAATTTTTTAAAGCCTGTTCTTTTTCTCTTGTACCTGGCCTTGCAGCACCGCCATGTCTCTTCTATCCAAAACTGTGCACACCAAAAGCACGTCCTGCATCCCTCGATAAAACAAAGAATTGGAATAGAAACATCATGCATGCGTTAGAAAATGAAATACCTAATTGCAAATAAAATTCATTTAATTGAGGCTGCCCTCAAATTTCTGTCTTTTTTTTTTTCTTTTTTCTAAATGCTATGCGTTTTGTTCGTGCAGAATGGGGCCCCACCAAAGAAAGCAGCAGGACGGAAGAGGAAATGCCTTCCCACTGAAAACGAGGTGAGTCTCTGCCGTACTGTGATGGGACACGGCAACAGATCCTAAAATACTCCTCGATGGCCGTTGAAGGGTGTATTTGTCTGCAAGTACAGCTGTCATTGATTGAGTTGTCAGTAATCTCTGCCAGTTGAAATAACATTGCACACGCGTGCACATTTCCCACTCCCTATTGCTCTGATTTCCTGCAGCTCTCACTTGCACTGCATGCATACCTTCTCACAACCAGTCGCCTATATAATCTTGTGAATCATTATTCATTGTTTTTTCAGTGCTCTATCACCTTGTTTGGCGATTACAGACTGCCCAGATACTGTATGAAAAGCTGCATACTATTGCACTGCCTGTATCATTGTGTGGGCATCTGGCATATTTGGGCACTCCTGAGCAATCTGATATGACAAACTATAAAGATGTGCTACTTGGCCTGTTCCGACTCTCCTTTTTGCAATTAAAACCTATGCTGATGTACAAGCTACTATGCCTTTGCTTTACTTTTTAATTATAACTGTGCAGTCAAATCTTGCTACAACTAAATTGGTTGGATGATGTTGGTTAAAGAGTGTCTTGGACTGAAATTTCATACACAGTCGAAACCCTTAATAAGAGACATGCACCAGGGAGCAGTTCTCGTCTTTCATATGAAGTGTCTCTTATTAGCAAGGTACCACGTATGCATTTTCTTAACCCCTGTTTTGCTGTAAGCACACTGGCCTCTCCTATACTCATTTGTCTGTTACATCAGTGTCTCTCATAAATGGGCGCGACTGTATACAGTCGCCTCATTAAGCGGAACCCAGAGGGCCCGCGAAACACGTTCTGTTTAACAGGAGTCCCATTCACCGAGTGATGAACAGGGGTGCAGAATTCAAGCACATGAAACCTGTCATATTAGGGGTGGTTGTTCCATTTCAATTCGGTAGTTTGTTATAGTTCTGGTTAGTACAGTCGAACCTGTTTTTAATGAACTTGAAAGTGCTGCAATAAGTGGTCGTCATATTTGTAGTTTGTTGTATATGGACTCGCCCGTAAAAACATGCACATGACTGACCAAACCTTGACAAGCTTGTTTTTTAGCTTGTCACTGGTGACATTTTTTATTCGGCTGGCCATATCTACTTCGTATGCGCCATATTTTTACCGCTATTGTGTCGGAAGTGTTTCTTTATAGAAGAAGCTTTGAAAAATGTTCGCTGTATGTGGACTCAGCTTCAAAGGGTAGCATAGCAAAATTGTAAGTGCATCAAAATATGGTCGTTATAATGGATAGATCGTTATATCTGGGAAGTGTACCACAAATGTGCAACACAAAGGCAGCATTAGCAGCCGATCGAAGGAATTCACATCCACACAGTATTTGTCAATGGGAATTGTATGCAAGTGACTAGGAAACAGAGCCACCATCGTAACAGAAGTCAGTCATGCTTATTCGCATTGCTGTAGCTTTTATCCTTGCAGCCACCACCGTTTGTGACAGTGGATGGCTTCAGCTTGCCTTCATTTCCAAAACTGAACATTACCGTATTTACTCGATTCTACCGCGCCCTCGATTGTAACGCACACCCGATTTTCACCGCGAAAAAAAAAAAAAAAACGTAAGACACCGATATCAACGTGCACCCATTTTTCTCGCTGGCCTGCACGATCACACCACTCGAAAAAACGACTCCTTTCGGGAGCGTCTTCCATTTAAATATGAGGTATGGGCGAAGCTTGTGCCCATCTGACGTGTAACAGAGCATTGCCGTCACTGTAGTTTTACCGTGGACCGATGTCAGCACGCGAACTTGCTTCGCCCTTTTCTTCTCGATGGTTGTGGTGCCAGGCATGTCGAAGTAAAGAGGCGTCTGATCGGCATTCCCGATTTGCCCAAGCAGGTAGCCGTTGTTGCGCCGCAAGTTTAGGACGAACCTCTGAAAACTGTGAAGCTTTTCATTGTACTCCTCCGCAAAACTTTTCGCATATGCATGTTCCTCTTCGGAGGGAAAAGCCTTTCCTCTTCATAAAGTTAGTTAGCCAGCACCTGTTCGCTTTAAACTGGCTCCGCATTAGACCTTTTTCTAAGACTAATTGCATAGCCCGCACTTGAAGCAGTTCTGTCGTCACGGGCCGCTGTGCCGCTCGCTGCTCAAGCACATACTCGCGGAGCAGCTCTTTAATTTGCGGAAACCGACCCTGCTGTGGTCCACTGAAGCCTTTGCGTGAAGCTTTGCTGTCGACAATCTGCTTTTGTTTCCGCCGGTCCCGCACACACGTTTCGGGAACTCCAAACGACCGCGATGCAGCCCGATTTCCGCCCGTTTCTGCACACGCGATGACTTTTCTTTTAAAAGCGGCATCGTTGTGCACTCGAGTTTTTGGAGTCGGCCTTCCACGCCGTCGATGCTAATGCACTACTAGATGACGAACTCCTCAGCACACGTACGAAGTGCCGCACATGGGAAACACATAGGCAGAAATGGCCGACGCGCCATGTCGATAATGCCAACGCACGTAGGGGGCGGCCATTTTGATTTGCCGATGGCAATAGATTGACCGTAATTTTTTTGTTCGTACTCGATTCTAACGCACATGCGATTTATGAACTCGCTTAACCGGAAAAAAGGTGCGCGTTAGATTCGAGTAATTATGGTACTTTCTTGGCGACTATTCTCATGTGAGAACACATCATTCAGTTGTCTAAATGAGGGCTAGTGAAAGTCTTGGGTTATCTTTGTCATCATGAGGCCACACGCTTCCCTGTTGTGCAAATCATATTTATCGCAACTGTACATTAATTAAAAAGGGAGGGGTGGGGGGAGCGACAAAGGCTCTTGCATCATTTTGGGGATGCTGTTGGAGTTCCCCAAGGCCACAAAGTCTGGAATAGCCCGCCTTAAAACAGAGATACAGGTGTTATCTGTAGCTGTACTGTGGTAGATGTCACCGAGCCTTTCTAGAATTGTCATCCTGGGGTGCAATGCAGGATGGCCCGAGCTTCTCGGGCACCCCGAGCTTGCTCCGAGCTTACTTCCAGTGGCCTTGGCATGAAGACAGTGAGGAGTGCGTGACAGCAGTGTTGATGAAAATGGCTACACGAATGCGCATGGCATTGTAAACGCATGTGGAACATTTTTGGCAGTTGTCAAAGAAACACCACGTGTGAGCACATCAGCGCCGGCACTCTCTCAACAATTTTAGCAGTGCAGCGACGTCAGCGCAATTGTCGTGCTGTATTTTTGCCAACTCAACACGCACCTCGCACAGGCGTGTTCGTGGGCGTATTTTTTCTTTCGCGCAGGTTGTTTCGCTCCACTTGCAGCATGGAAATTTCCACTTTCGAAGGCAGCAAGGATGCACTCACAGCACTATCCTGCTCCCCCTTTCGCTTATATCAAATATTGCGGATAAATGTAAGGAAAGGGGGTCACCAGGGGCACTCGCATCTTGTCAGCAATGTGGCTGTGATTGGATATGTCGTGAGCGCGGGAAAATTGAGAAAATTGAAGCTGGTAGATCAACTGTGCGCTCGCTGGTGTTGCGGCGTGAGCACTGCTCCTCGGGAAGAGCGAAAGTGGTGGGCGGACTCGATATTCGCCACAGGCATCTGTCAATCAAACTGATGGACGCCTGAACTGGGATACAAACTGGATTCTGAGAAGGTCGGAGTTCAACTCGTGACTGCGATGGCGCCGGTGTGACTCTCAGGCATTTGATGCGGTGAACATTACGAAGCAGCTTCTTTGCATGTAAAACATGCGACGCACTTTTTATCACCCTCTGTCTGTGCACGCACTTCTGAAACGCCGTCTGCGTGTCACAGTGTTCGTGTGCGACGCCGACCATGTGTCACTGGCACGCCTTGCAATGCACTTGGGAGTGTTTCCCACTTGGGAGTTTTTTGTAGTGCACTTGGGAGTGTTTACGCACTCTTGTGGGACGCAGACAGCATTCTCGTTGACGAGCACTGCTTGAGAGAGCTCAGCTGATGAAAGTCTCTTGCACAGCCATTCCCCAGTTATGACATGGCACACTTCTGCACTCAGCGGAACGACAAACGTATAAAAGAAGATGCCTCTGGTTTGAAAACACCACCCAACTTAGTAGACTGTCCTTGACGCGATGACTGGTTCCATCGTAAGCAATGAAACGCTGCGCGCTGAGGGGTGGATTTGACTTTTTCAAACTGTTGGTTCGTTCATAAGGGGGTGTCACCAGAGCTCGGGAAGATCCCGAATTTCACGAACTCGGGTGGAACTCGGGTGAAACTCGGCCTATCCTGCATAGCACCCCTGATGTATTAGAATTTTTGGGCAATATTAAGAAAGCACCCCTTCCTTATTGAGTTGTTTTCACGAAAAGTTAGTTGGAATGGAAATACTTCTAGAAAAGTAATTTGTTCTGAGGAGGCTTTTTCTATGATTTCCTTTGTAGCCTATGAGAATATTGCCATCGTCTTTCTTGAGCAAGCACGCCATGCCAACTACGATGCAAGTACTACTGGCCAAAGTTACCTGCTGCTGTTAACCATCGCGTGCGAACTTGCACCGACTGCCAAAGACGCAAAGCGCCTCCCAGCAAGCCAGCCGGTCTTTTACATCCAGTCGAAGCACCAGAAAAGCCATTCACCCAGATTGGAATAGATTTTCTGGGTCCCTTTCCAACTTCCACAGCAGGGAACAGATGGATTATTGTGGTCACTGATTACCTGTCCCGTTATGCGGAGACTAATGCTATGCAGCGTGGCACACCAGCAGAAGTCGCTCAGTTCTTCATCGAAAACATCGTCCTTTGGCATGGCGCTCCGACTACAGTGATCACAGACAGAGGACCTGCCTTCACCGCGGAGCTTTTGGAGTCGGTTCTCAGACTCAGCGGTACAGCTCACCGGAGAACAACTGCATACCATCCGCAGACAAACGGACTGAAGGAGCGCTTCAATAGGGCCTGCACAGACATGATCAGCATGTACGTTGACACGGAACATAAAAACTGGGATCAGATATTGCCGTACGTGACCTTTGCTTATAACACCGCTCGACAAGAAACCACTGAAATGACACCGTTCAGTCTGATCTATGGTTGCGAAGTCACGACAACATTGGATGCGATGTTGCCGCATGAGTGTCACGACATCCATGTAGATGCCGAGGAAGCCAGACAGCTCGTGAGCGTGCGCATCTGTCATCAGCAGCATCAAGATGCACAACGCTACGACACCCGACACAAGTTTATTATCTATACACCAGGCGACAAAGTGTGGGTCTGGATTCCGATACGTCGACGTGGACTGTCTGAGAAACTACTAAGACGGTACTTTGGTCCATACAGCGTCACGCGACGCTTGAACAACGTGAATTACAAAGTTGTTCCCGACACTGATTGTAGTTCTAAGCACCAAAAGCATTTGCCCGAAGTCGTGCACGTCATGCGTATGAAACCGTATTTGTCGAGTTAATTAGCTCCCGGTTACCGTTTTCGTACGACCACTTCATACGCCTGGTAGAGCACCTAAGTTGCACATCGGGACGATGCTTCTTTCGGAGGGAGGCAAATGTCACGTGCTTGCTCAAGAAAGACGATGGCAGTCGTGCATGTGCCACGAAGGACTACGAAATGGACGAAAAAGAACTCGCTCGCGCGTTCTAATTAAAAAAGATCGACCTGCTTTTGGTGTTTCAATCTCTGTGGCAAGACTTCTGTTTTGACGTCGTGACAATATTTTGTGGCTGAAATTTCGTTGTAGTTTTGTTTGACTGTGTGCCATGCATACATAGTGTGCCTGGAAGGGTGGCAGTTGCTTGACCCATGCACCTCTGTGCCCAGCAGCACGTGCACCACATTCTCATTCTTGCTGCGGTGGTGGTTGGAGGTAGATGCACCGTGTCTTGCTTGTTCTCACAATGTTGGGAAAGTAGCCTGCTTGTAGGCAGTCAAGTATGTGCTGGACTGGACATGGTTGGTTTATGCTTCGAAGGCTCTGCCTTCGGCGGTAGCCACGCAGGACTCCCAGGATTCGTCCACGCCCTGTCCGCGCTCCACGGGCAGCATGGTGGCCCACCACGATGACATCGTGACGCGCATGAAGAACATCGAGATGATCGAGCTGGGACGGAACCGGATCAGGCCCTGGTACTTCTCGCCATATCCTCAGGTAGGTGGGCTTGCGTCATCCATGTCGAGAGAATGGTACCATTGCTCTGAAACACAGTGCTGCAGTACAGTAGAGTTGAAAGAAAGCTTAGGCAAGTCGGTTATTCATCATTCGTAGTGAAATTTCAGCACGTGTGCAAAAGACGAGGACGCAGTTTAGGGTACAAATGAGTGCACAACCCTGTACAGTTCAAAATCTCTTCCCACCTTCTATCTATCCTAATGCTTAACCACCATAAAATCCTGAGCAAGTGCCTTTTCCCTTTTCGAGAGGTTTGAAATATGCAACAATAACGGAGCAAGTCTCTCTTTTTTCCTTTATTCTTTTTTTGTGTGACCGAGCTGTTCTCTTTTAAAGCATACTGCTTCTTAGGAACCCAAGTTATGAGAGATTGGTACTTTTACAGTGTGCCACCTCAGGGCTGCATTCTGAGCTGTCACTAATAGTCAGTTCCTTGTCATAACACAGGAACCCCTCCAGTTTCTTAAAAGCAGGCGTAGGTGTAGAAGCAAGTGTTTAAGAAAAGTTATTTGGAACATTTGTGAGTGAAATCTCTGCTTGAAATTGACTTACTCAAAAGTGATCAACATACCATAACCCTTATTCAAATTATGTTTAAAACATCCAGTTTTGTTGCAGTGCAACAAAACTATGATTCTATATTACTGTGATATGCCGATTTACTCTGTAAACTCCCTCAGTTTGTAAAAGAGTATTATTGCTCCCATTAAGGCAGATGAAATATTTTGTATTTTAGAAACTACACATTATACAAGAAAAATAATTGCATATTTGCAATCAGCACACGTATATACATAAACTCGCCTAGTTTTATCAATTCAATTAAGAAATGAACGTTTTAAGTGCATTAGCACAGCCATGATCACGCCAACATTCATGTACTGGTGTTTTGGTGTGGAATTGATAGAAGTGCTGTGGACATTCATTTTCTCTTTTAGTAAAGAATTAGTTATTGAAATTGGGGACTGTTGCATTGTCAATGCCAGTGTTAACCTGGGATTTCGCTCAGAAATGTCTGACATACGGTAGCTTTTGTTCAAATGGGTTTTGAACATCCGTTTCTGTTTTACTGCTTACATTTCTGACTCCAGATTTATTGTGAATTCTCTCAGTCTAGAAAAAATATTGCTCTCCGAATGGCACAGGCGACATTTTATACTATTTAAAAATCTGCATATTGTGCTAGTAAAATATTTGCATATTTCAAGTCAGCACGCAAGTATACAAAATCTTGGTAACTGTCATCAAAGTCAGTCAAGTTGCATTTATTTTTTTAAAATTCAGCTGTACTCCCCCCTTAGACATGCTTCTTAAGCATTCCTGTGATTGGGTTTTTTTTTTTTTTTTTTTGGAAAAGCCGTCATCACTGAAGTGCACTGCTCACTACTTAAGAACTTGACATCGGAATCCAATGTGATTTGTTTTTCTTTTTTCTTTATCGCTTATTTCAGGAACTAGTCAACTCGTGCATTTACCTCTGTGAGTTCTGTCTGAAGTACACAAAGTCCCGAACCTGCCTCAAGCGACATCTGGTCAGTAAAATTGCCACATTTTTTGTCTTTTTCTGGTGCAAACAAATAGTGTGGATTATGCAGACTGGAAAAAAACTTGGATTGAGATGACCCACCTACTCCATGCATAGGCTGCACCTTGTCAATATGGAAAGGGGGGTTGAGGGTGATCCTTACATTAACGAAGTTGCTAACCTATTTCATTAAGGTAGAAAAAAGAGCCACACAGTCCGCTTGTTTTCATGGCTCGTGTGGCTGTTACAAATTAGAAAGTAATTGAAGACACGCACAGGTGCGTGCACAGACAGACTGTTAACTAAATTATACTTAGAAAACAAGTAGGAAGAAACCAGGTTGCAATGAACAACATAGGAAGGCCTCCAGAACTTGCTCACTTTCAGACATAAAAATGTATGCACTATGCATCGTCCGTGTTCATCACACAACACCGTACATACAAAATAAGGCAAAGGGTCTGAAAGTCTCGTTTTCTGTATTATGCGCAACTAATAAAAACAACAGGCACATATTGGGGACGTGTTTTGTGGCTTCTTGGCTGTAACAGAATGATTCTCGCTTACAATAGAAGGAATGATTGGGGACAAAAAAAATTATGTGCATATGTATTTTCTTCTTCTCCCCTTCCCCCCCCCCCCCCCCCACTCAGGCCAAATGCACACTCAAGCATCCACCGGGGAATGAAATATACCGTAAGGGAAACTACTCCTTCTTCGAAATAGATGGCCGGAAGAACAAGGTATGTGTCCATTTTCCAATTTTTTATTGTTTCGCTTGACTTTGCCAAGGTATCGCTGTCAGAGCCGTTGTTTTGTGTCAGTTTGTGCAAGATTGAAAATCCACGCAAGGCAGCACCAATGAGCAGCATATAGTTGCTGGACAGTTTTCTGTTATCGCAGAGCTGTGATGGTGCACGTAATTTGCCATACAGTGTAGAGATGTCTGTGAGAGATGTTCTGTAATGAGCATTGTCTCCTTTCCATCTTCCCTTTTTGTTTTTCTGCATGGCACATTTCCAGTGGCAGCATCGAACACTCCGCATTGGATGATGAACCGAATTTGTGTGCTGTGGTCGGTGACATTCCAAGAAATGCTTGTATGTGTAACTTAAGCTTGAAGTGCTGCTTACTCAAGCAAAAAGGGCGTGTGCTTTTTCACTTGAAATTTTTGTCGTATTCACACCACAAAGCTGTTTTGGACTTTGCAGATAGTAGTTTTCCATGGCATGGTTTACATGCCATGCTTGTTTGCTTGCAATCTGCTCTCCTGGAAGTCGCGGGATGGAATAATGGCCACAGCGGTCGCATTTTGGTGGAGCTGAAATGCTAGAGGCGCATACACTTCCAGTCTAAGTGCATGTTAATGAGGCCCCAGGTGTCCAAATTTCTTGAGCCCTCCATGCCTACTGCATGTATCGTACTGATATCAAACTTCTGAATTGGGAAATCCCCAACAGTTGTTATTATTGTATCTGTTTACAATGCCCAGACATTGTGATGGGGTTATTTTTCTGGAAGAGGGAAAAGGTATTGCGAACGAATTAGCACGGTGTGTAAATTGACCGGCAGCAATCATGTCTGCAAGGTGCTACACGACTACGTGATGTGAAAAATGGTTGAAATTGTATATGGAGGGGCGTATGCATTCGAAGCTCGTTGCGCCTGGAGTTGATCCCTGTATCTGTGCTGTGTTTGTTGCAGATGTATGCACAGAACCTCTGCCTGCTGGCCAAGTGCTTCCTCGATCACAAGACTCTGTACTACGACACGGACCCATTCCTCTTTTACGTCATGACAGAGGTCGACAGCCGGGGTTACCATCTTGTCGGCTACTTCTCCAAGGTGTGTTCCTCTGGCTTGCTTGCTGCTTCTTTTCTTTGAGAAGGAGGGGGGGGGGGGGGGGCAGAATTTGTTGACTACTGCATTGAGGCCTCTCTGACAGATGTACAGCAGAATCTAGTTAATGTATCTCTTGGGATGCTGGGAAAACGTGTTTCATTTAACTGGCATTGTTCACTTGGAAAGACGTTTGGTAGCGCAGCGCACAAATACAAAACCAACAAGGTTAGTGACAGTTTTTCTATGTAAGTGTAAACTACAATTAAGCAATTTTCATTAGGCCCAGCTACTGTAGAACACCTGTGTTTTTTGTAAGCATTGCACCTTTTTGCTATATACTTTTTAATCATTCATAACGTTAGAGCTCGTATCAGTGCCTTCGCGTTCTAGCCCTTGTAGATGTACAAAAATTTTTTAGTATGATTTGGTTCTTGCACCTTGGTCTGTTGTGCCTTGCTGCACAGTGACTTTTTGAAAAGCACTAAATAACCAGGAAAAAACAAAAGAAGATTGACAGGACAGGAGAATGAATGTTAGTTTGAAGTCGGTGTCTGTTTGGTGCACCATGGTTTTCTTTGGTCCTAGTTATCTTGTGCTCTTCAGTTAGTCACGATTGAGCTTTACCAACTGGCCTGATTCTCCAAACTTGTCAGTCTACTACTGTGTCTCCACTGCATTCTTGAGAAGTAAAAAAAATTGTGACAAGGCCTGTGCAAATGCCTTATTTTTTTCTTTAAAGGGCCAGTAAACAGGCTCTGACTTTTTTTTTACACCGCCCGTACAAGCTCAACAATTCATAGAGACCGCAGTGATCACGTTTTCTGAATATTAGAACGCTGCACGCCACGCAGAGCCTCTATTTCAAAAAACAATACCCGCGCATCTTTCCTATGCCTGACCAACCCCCTTGCAAGCGCAGTGGCGTCAACTCAGCGATCGGCGACGTGACGTAGCATGCAGCTCGGCGAAGCAGCTCGCCGTTTGGTCTAAATCAGGTGTGAAAAAAGATCAGTGAAGTCAACATCAGTTCCTGTTCTCACCCACAGCGATGAAACTGCCCCTTGTATTTTGGCACAGCCATGAAAGAACCAGCCTCGAAGTTGTCGCGTGCACATGTACACTCCTCGCTCAACTACAGCGTCTATGCGCGCGCACGAACGTACTTCGCCCTTGACATGAGCAACACAGGTAAAAAGCGTTGCTCTGTCGTCGGCTGCAAATTGAGTGACTGGGCAGCAGAGAAGCATCAGCACCGGGTGCCTCACATAGGGCCCTGCGCGCTGCATGGCTGAAGCAAATAGGCAATCCAGCGACGTACGTTGGGGACCTGATCGTTTGTGGTCGACACTTCGCACCTGACGCTTAAACGGTTGGCCCGCGGCTGGTGCTGCAAACGGTAAACAAACAACCACGCTTCGTCGCAAGCGAAAGTGCGTTGTGACTGATCGAGTTCGCCGATGATATCAATCGCTGACGTGGTGTCACGTTGTGGAAGTGGGCGTAGTCACCACGATCGATGAGCTACGCCTTTCCCTTCATGGAAGGGAGAAGGGGGAGCGAGGCCGCGCGAAAATTTGAAATCAGCTTAGACCGATGTTCTGACCCCTGTAACTTCCTTAATATAGCACATATTCGCAAAATTCTTGCGGCAGCATGTTCGGAAAGAAAAACTGCACATATATCTCTTTTTAAAACTTTTTGGACCTCAGGGCTGTTTACTGGCCCTTTAATAAAGCAGCAACAACTTTGAATAGTAGAAGAACTTGACTTTCAGTTAAACGCAAGCGAGAGCCTGTAAAGTATGTTACTTCTTAAAATTTTCTATACTTGGGGCATGTATGTCGGCATAACAAGCTTTTAAACTTAAAAAATGAACCGATGTGAGGATAATACCCTCACTTAACGTTGAAGTGGGGCTTCACGGCAGTGCAGATTTCTCCTGGATAGGTGTTTTCGCAGCTTAGTACCGCTTCACTGCAGTGATACCACCCTTACGGGAGTCTCACACGGATTAGTATGTAAATGAAAATTTTCAATACTTTAAATTCGATTGGAAGCGAATTGGAATACTGTATTATTTGTTCAAATATCTGAAGCATTTTAATATTCGCATAGGCCTAGTTTCTCCCACTTCCTTCTCTTGCTCCTTGTAATCTCCTGAATTTCAAGATAACTATATGTTGGCAGGTATGATGTTCAAAGTGTTGATGCTATAGGGCCAACATCTGATCAAAGTAGTACCAACATTGCACGTTCGTCGCAGCTTATAGCTCCTCAGTTGTACGATGTGCCGTGCAGTCAAATACTATGTTGCGAAATTCTGTCCCACTGTTGTGCAGGAGAAGGAGTCAACGGAGGACTACAACGTAGCCTGTATCCTGACACTACCGCCCTACCAGAGGAAAGGCTTTGGCAAATTGCTCATCGAGTTCAGTGAGTCCCCCATCTTTGCAGTCTATTCCCATCGGCTGTACAGTCGATCGCGGATATATCGAACTCGAAAGCGAACGCGAAATAGTTTGATATATCAGTATTCTAAATATAAAATATACATATTTAAGGTCTAAATTAAAGAATTTCGGGCCTCAGAAATCATTACAAGAGCTAACATATCGATTCGCTCAAAAACAAGGTGGGAACTGCAGGTTACCCAACTTTATTTAGTCCGTAAACTTGCCTTGCTTCTTGCACGCCGTCTAGTTCCATTCACCCTTAATATCATTGAAACTTTTCAAGTAAGCGAAGTTAGCTCCTTTGGCCACAACGTTCATTGACGCAGAACGTTGATGCAAGCTTTGTAGCGCGGCAAAAACTTGGTTAGCGGCGGAAGCGAAGGCATTGGCACATTCATAACTGCATGGCTACACTCCGCGGCACCGGCAACGGCAGCCAAAACCTCAGCACTGATGCAGTCAGAAACGTCGTCATCTGTACGGATAAAGTCGCTGCTGTCCGAGATGGTGCCCGGAAACGCTGATAAGTCACAGAATTCACTGAGGCATCGTACGCCGTTGAGACATGCAAAACGTAGCCTCTGAGACATGCATTCTGAAATCAAAAACACTTAAAAAATACGTCACAAGATCGCACATCTCGAAGGCCATGCTTTTCAGGCTCGCATGCGATTGTGCGCTAACAAACAAGGAAGAGAACGCAAACCAAATGCTAACATTGCACTGAGATCACCGAGTCGCTTCGCATTATTTTTTAGTGCCCTCGGCAATCGGTGTTTTGGAAAACACTATGCCCACGCGGTAAGACCTGCAGATCGCGCATCAAACGTACCGATGTACACGCAAGTGCCGTGCAATGAACCAAATCAGCGCGATGAAATGACACAATTTTTGTCTCGCCTGCGCGCGAAAGAGGATCAGCATTTGTTAGAACGTGGCCTAAAATTGATTTATACTTGCTAGGAAAAATGCACTTTCTGGGCTGCGGCGCGGCGTTCGACATAGCGAATGTGCCGCTGTGCGGAAGTTCGATATATGGGTTCACCAGTCTCATACTTTTGCATGGGAAATTCAATGGAATTTTTCAACTGTTCAATATAGCCAATAATTCAATATATCTGAGTTTTATATATCCAGGATCGACTGTATTATTGCATTCTTCGAAGCATATACTAGGAAGACGCGATTTTACCACAGAGATGGCAGTTACGAAGCATTTACATAAGTTATCCATGTACTGGTACATGCGAATTATGGATTGACTGAACGTTGCTTCAGCATATCGGGGTGCAATCTTGATTGAACAGTATGCAGTGTTATGAAATAAGGAGAGGCGCAGCAAATAGTTTATAAACCAAGGGGAAGTGCCCCGAAATAATGCGTCACATTTCAGTCGTCTGCTGGGGGATTGTTTAATGAATTCAGGAATGTTTTTAACACATATGAAAGTGTAGAATTATTACAACTGAATGTCAATAGTTGGGGGAATTGTTTTTCAAAGCTCGAAATTGGTAAGCGTGATGGCTTCACCGATTTACCTGTTTTAAGGTCTTGATAAGCTGCTAGAAGACGTTCGGGGAGGGGGGGGGGGGGGAATGAAAGTGGCCACATTAACACTATGTCAGCGCGGGATGGAATTTAACCCGACTCAAACCAGTTTCATTCACTTCTCCGACCTGATTTGTTTTGTTTCGATCTAATCCAAGTCACCTGGAGACCGTTTTATGCCCATTCTGTATGACAAAAGGGTGTCTTCATTCATTCTTAGCCTTGCAGATGACAGAATGATTGACAGCACTAGCTCTTATGGTTGCTGTCCTCATGTCTGACCATCGGACGTATACCGTAATTACTCGAATCTAACGCGAGCCTTTTTTCCGGTTAAGCGAGTTCATAAATCGCATGTGCGTTAGAATCGAGTGCGAACAAAAAAATTACGGTCAATCTATTGCCATCGGCAAATCCAAAATGGCCGCCCCCTACGTGCGTCGGCATGGCGCGTCGGCCATTTCTGCCTATGTGTTTCCCATGTGCGGCACTTCGTACGTGTGCTGAGGAGTTCGTCATCTAGTAGTGCATTAGCATCGACGGCGTGGAAGGGCCGACTCCAAAAACTTGAGGGCACCACCCACGATGCCACTTTTAAAAGAAAAGTCATCGCGTGTGCAGAAACGGACGGAAATCGGGCCGCATCGCGGTCGTTCGGAGTTCCCGAAACGTGCGTGCGGGACCGGCGGAAACAAAAGCAGAAGATTGTCGACAGCAAAGCTTCACGCAAAGGCTTCAGTGGACCACAGCAGGGTCGGTTTCCGCAAATTAAAGAGCTGCTCGGCGAGTATGTGCTTGAGCAGCGAGCGGCACAGCAGCCTGTGACGACAGAACTGCTCCAAGTGCGGGCTATGCAATTAGTCTTAGAAAACGGTCTAATGCGGAGCCAGTTTAAAGCGAGCAGGTGCTGGCTAACTAACTTTATGAAGAGGAAAGGCTTTTCCCTCCGAAGGGGAACATGCATATGCGAAAAGTTTTGTGGAGGAGTACGATGAAAAGCTTCAGTTTTCAGAGGTTCGTCCTAAACTTGCGGCGCAACAACGGCTACCTGCTTGGGCAAATCGGGAATGCCGATCAGACGCCTCTTTACTTCGACATGCCTGGCACCACAACCGTCGAGAAGAAGGGGGCGAAGCAAGTTCGCGTGTTGACATCGGTCCACGGTAAAACTACAGTGATGGCAATGCTCTGTTACACGTCAGATGGGCACAAGCTTCGCCCGTACCTGATATTTAAATGGAAGACGCTCCCGAAAGGAGTCGTTTTTTCGAGTGGTGTGATCGTGCGGGCCAGCGAGAAAAATGGGTGCGCGTTGCAATCAATGTCTTAACGGGTTTTTTTTTTTTTTTTTTTTTTTTTTCCGCGGTGGATCTAGGGTGCGCGTTACAATCGAGGGCGCGGTAGAATCAAGTAAATACGGTACGTGCGAGCCTTGACCAGTCTTGTGTGGCATGTTAGAACGTTCTGTCATAGAATGTTAATAAAATTGCACCGGTGGTCTGGTGCAGCGAACAGTTACAGTGTTTTGCTTGCAGTAGGTGAGCATCACGCATCCTTAACAAGCTTTAGGCTTTATTCCGGTAAATGTTTCAGTTACTGCCATCGCTGCTTTACTGGCTGTTGAGTGATTTTGAAAAGCACTGCTGCACAAGGTATGTGAACTTGTTGAAAAAAAGCTTTGAACAATTTAAAGCATATATTTATTCTATGCTATCTCTGTGTTGACATCCCCCGTATCCCAAAAGTGCTTTCATGAGACGTGTAAAGGAGAGGTGCGTAAAAACGTGCTATCGGAGTAGGAGTCTGTCGTTGCGCTACTAGCGAGTGGTCGCAATCAGTGGGCTTTGCTGGCATGTCTCATGCAGGCTACGAGCTGTCAAAGTTTGAGGGCAAGACAGGCTCCCCCGAAAAGCCACTCTCGGACCTGGGGCTGCTTTCGTACCGCTCCTACTGGTCCGAGACCATCCTCGAGATCATGATCAACATGGCTCCCAACGAGGCAGGCGAGAAGCCGCAGATCACAATTCAGTGAGTCGCCTGCTCGCATTCTGCTGCCATCGTTTGACGGCCACTGTGGATCACCTCTTGGCATGCATTGTAGTCATCCATATTGACAGGTTTGAGTGATACCTGCCAATGTGCCACACGATGGTCGCCTGTGTGTCAGTACGGCTGCATGGAAACTTGCTGTGGCAATGAAGGGCTTAGTATGAATGCAAAACATCGTTTGCATAATAGTCGTCATGAAAGCAGTGCCATATTCTAAAGCAGCATTGGCTTAAGCTCAATAAGAAAACATTGTTTTGCCTACAAAAGCAAACTGAAGACAGTTGTAACAAAATAATATTATGAATGATCAGAAAATACCTTGTGGCCTTGGAAACTGGACCAGACTTCACTGAAAGGATACTAGAGGAGCCAGCACGGGCCATTTCTGTTACTGTGGTTGTACTCTACAGTGGCCTTTCTCATTGTCTTTTCGTAGACTTATTGTCAAGTGTGATGCCTAGCTAAGTGTTGGTGCTAGATGTGGTGTAGAGATATGTTAATGAGAAGTGTGCATCATTGTGTGCATGTGTGTTTACATGCTTGTTTGCTGGCTAACTCACCCGACTTGATGGCAAATGTGAGCAATTGGAGATGCAATGCTTTTTCTGGTTCCAGCTCAACTCAGTGACACATTTTAATCACTTTCGCTCTCTTTCCCCCTCGTCTGTGTGCAGTGAAATGAGTGAGCTGACAAGTATCAAGAAGGAAGATGTGATATCGACGCTGCAGTACCTGAACCTCATCAACTACTACAAGGGCCAGTACATCATCACCCTGACGAGAGAAGTGATCGACGCGTACGAGCGGGCGGCCCTCAAGCGGCCCCTGCGAATCGACCCCAAGTGCCTGCACTGGACGCCCAAGGACTGGTCCAAACGCGGCAAGTGACCGCCGCCAACATCGGCCGTACGCCCCACTCCTCAGGAGGTGAGCGTGTTTGTTGAGCCTTTTGCGAGGATGAACACTCGGTTATGGCATGCAGCTGAAGTGCCTACTGTATGTATTATGTTGTTTGTTCATGGCTCGTGGCAATGGATGGTGTCAATGAAACAGTAATGATTTACAGTTAAACCTGCTTATAACAAACCTCTATATAACGAATTTCTCAATATAACGAAGTTTTTCAATTCCCGCTGTTGCTCCATAGAAGCAGATGTATTTGCTACCCCTATGTAGTGAAGTAACAGTGGGAGACAATTTTGATATGATGAATTTTTCCCACAGAGAATGTAGGAATTTCACTCCGCATTTTGGTACGAGCATGCATCTTCCGCGGCTGTCCCGCCGCTGCCAAAGCTCGAAGCGGCGGCGGTGCGCACGGCTCACTAGGCTAGAGCGAGAACTCGTTATTGCGCGGGGGTGAGCACAAAGCAGGCAGACGGGTCTGCACTCCACGAGCCGGCATTGCCGCCGTTTTCGCTGCCGCGGTCGCATGCGCGGGTGTGCCGCTCCCCCTCCAAACAAAAAAAAATTGGCCCCGTATCTGCATGTTTCACTGCAAATGTGATTGAAAGACGATAGTCTTCTTGCATCTAGAGAGAGTGAACAAAACGTTTAATTGATGTTCTATGCGAGAAAATCGGTGAATGGTATATTGGAGGTGCCGCGTTAGAGTGCCTCGATGTGTGCAGTGGAGGTGAACGAGTGCATCGAGGCACTTCACACGTGAGACATTAGCGCTATCTAGCAGATATCTTAGAAAACGAAGTGCGCGGCATGTGTGGCCATCTCAGAGGCGATAAGGTTTGAAATGCAAGGCGATGGGTAGGTGCCACCACCGTGTCGTCTTAGCAAAGCGTTGGAAACACTTGCCGGCCTGTTCAAAGCTCCTGTTCGTGCCTCGTTTGTTTAAACAGCACGTTAAGTGTCAAGTGGTAAACATTGTTAGTTCGCTCTTGTCCTGCGTATGTTATTGTCGTGCGTTATTTGTGCGTGAGCAGGGCTGCACGTTTCGATCTGCTTGCTGTTCTTAGCGTTACATTCCATGTTGTTATTTTGCATTGATTGCTTCGTCCTTGTGGCGAAACTGACTTTTCTTAATTTCAGACAACCGTGTCGTCGCCACCGACGGAATGACAAATTAGGCGCTGATGGAAACTCTCCGAGACCACAGTGACGACGAATCTTAAGAGGTCGACTAGTCATGCGCTTCCATATTGCGCCGCACCGGGAGTTCGCAGGCTGGTAGCTTTCGCGATTAGCCGATTAGTTCTGGCAACACGACGGTATGTTGAATGCAATACAATGAATGCGATAGTAAAAAAGTGTAACGTTATAAGAAGTAAGGCTGACAGCCAATTCTTTTGGATCCGATATTGTGGAACTCCTACAAAACGCTGATGTGAGCGAATGCGGCTGCTCCAGGGAGAAGTGCTTTTTTCACACAGTCCTTTCACGTTGAAACAGCTCTTATACTCGCAGAGATAGCAAGCGTGCCAGCGATCGCGTCTGCTCTTCCGAGTTCATCATTACTACTCAAGCGTTCCCACCCTCTTTCCTCCCCACGTTGTTTCATGCTCATTCAAGACAAGTAGTTTACTTAGTGTTTGAGCATTCGACGGCAGTTCTAACACACGGAAGATATTATCTCCTGCACTTTCCAGGCGATAAGAAGGATTCGACTCATTTGATCTCTGCTTCAGCAACGCTCGCACGCTTTTACTCGCTCGTGAAAGTTACGATGCGCGGGTGCATGTTATCAATTTGAACTTGTTACGGAATATGGCGGCGATGGTGGAAAGCCGCCGAAAATGTTCAGCAATAATAACGCAGTTTTTTACTGTAATATGAGTGTTTTGGTTTAGCTCTGGCTTCAGTCCCCCATTTGTTAAAATTTTTTGTTTTTTTTTAATTTTTGTACCGAACCTGCATATAATGAAATCCTCTTTATAACAAATTTTTTCGAAAATTTATGAATTTCATTTTATCCAGGTTTAACTGTATTTCATTTTCATGTAAGTGCTGTATTACTAGAGCACACTTCAACAGGGCAAGCATTCTCGAAAATGACGTGTGCTGATGATCCCGAATATATCGAAACCAATTATGAACTAGTTTTATACTGTATATACTTGAGTGTAACGCAAGCTTTTTTTCCAGACTTTCGCAGACTGAAGTTGACCATCACATTACAATCGTATACTTAAATTCATTTTTTCTGGAAAGTGGAATCATGCACACAATTTTTATTATTATTTTTTCCTTTCTGGATGCAGTGAAAAGTCGGCTCTTACTTCATAATTGTGTCCTCGCAGTCGAGAAAGTGCGGTATGTCGATAATACAAACTACAAAGTATGTGTAATTAAGGCTCTTATTAATGCATTGCTGATCTCAAAACTCTCCGAAAATTGTAACAAGCACCAATGTGTCAATTTGCTAACAATAAGCTAAAAGGTGACAGCTTCTTTTACTACTGTTAAACCTGAATATAGTGAAATTGACTAATTCCAGAAAAAGTTATAAAGAGGATTGTGTTATGTGCAGGTTCGGTACAGCAATTCAAAAAATAAACACTCAAGTTAAACAAAAGGGGCTCTGAAGGCAGAGCGCACCCAAACCACTTATTTAGTGGTAAAATACTGAGTTATTAGGGGCTTTTAGCTGGTATGTGTACTTCTTTACGTTAACATGTTACCGGATACCGGTTTGCCTTGACCGTATTGCTAGAACAGATGTTTTTCAACAATCTAGCTGCTCATATGTAAACGTTTATGTTTATACGGAAACCTATATTTTTACGTTTTCTCAAATCTTAAGTGGTGATGCTAACTGCATTTGAACTATGTTTAACTTAAATAGGATTGATTCATCACTGCGGCAAAATCATGAGACGTTGTTTTTATCGTGTGCAGTATCCTCGTATGCGCAAAAAAGTAAAAAATACGAGGTTACTGCAACAATGGTGTTGACATCTTGCGACACTTCGTGGAACCACAGTCATGAGTACGTTGGCTTACATGTAATATTTTTGACGTGAAAAATAAAAAGGCGACTCGTAATAACGCTGCTGACAGGCTTGTAATCTGTTTGCCATCTTTTCTAATTTTCGGTGTGCTTGCTTTTTTTTTTCTTTGCAGTGACAGTGCATTTGTCCATCGTCTTGCACCAGAGCGTTTTCCGCATGCCGTTGATGCCAAAGCCAAAGCCTTTCTGTTGACCCATTTCCTTTACCACCTGGAGGCAAAAAAGAATGGCCACGTGTTTGCACCTGCTGTCAGTGCATCGATCATCTCTCCGACTTCTGGCGACACAAGCTCTGTCATTTGTATGCATGTGTACTTGCGTGTATCTCATCTTTCCATTGTTATTTCCGACGTACCCAGGACACTTCGTGTTGCCACCAAATACCCTGGGTGCCATCTTGAAAAGCTCGGCTTGTGTAAGGGGTTCACCTTAGTACTCGCATGAAGCCGACGGCATCTTTACCAGTGTTTGTGTGACCAAGTTGTGTTGAGTTGATGTTGGTTCACGAATTGTACAGTAAACACACAAGCTGGCAGTTGGCTTATGGCTGTTCCAGCATGTGCACATTTGCACAAACAAGGAAGGCCTTGGCAGGCTGCACGTGACTGCTCTGTCATTACTGATGTAGTTTGTGTTAATTTTTGGTTGACTGCTGGATCACCTAACAATCTTGGGGGTTATAATTAGCAGCCAAGCATGGTCGATAATTGGCCAGTGCCTTAACTGTCATCTCAGCATTTTTTTTTCTTTCGTTTAGACCAGCATCAACTGTCAGTATACTCTGTTTCAGAAGTTCCGTGCAAAACTGTGGAAGCTACAGTCCTTCTCAAGCAATCGGGAGGGCGAGCACATCTAAGTGTATCCTTACGAGTCCTGTTGTCTGCTAGCAACGTGCGCTGCAGCGAAAGCGGCAAGAGCGTCTCGGGACACTGTGCAACTGCGCAGTGAGATGAGCTGTAATTGTGAAAGCGGTTAAATATTCTCCTCAGCACCATAAAAGTGCGCGTCTTCGAGATACTTGCACGTATACATTTGAGAGATAGGGTTCAGTGGCTCATGTCTCGGTGGAAAGCGCCGCACTAGCCAAATTGAATATGAAAGCACCACACTTCGTCAGATTTCGTATACACATGCCTATAGGCATATGCGAGATGCTGCTCGCGTTCGATACGAAATGATGCTCTATTCCTGGTGCCTCGCCGTGCTTATCGTGCTTCGCTACCCACTTGTACAGCGCACGCTCGCTGACATTGGTGAATGCAACCATTCTCTTAATGAGAGAGCTCATGCTTGCATTCCTGCCGCCCTCCTTGCGCAGTGTACCGAACACATTTAGAGCCAACTGCTTCGCTCTCTTGTCATAAAAGCTGATCTGGGAGCGATATTGCACAGGTAAACCAGGTGCTGCCATCTTGACAGTAGTGAACACATCTGCCACCACGGACTAATCACAACACAAGACTGGGTCCTCCGCGGCGCTGTGGACGCTCGGGCTGTGCGGACTACTCATGAAAGTTTAGACAGTGTTGTACCATTCCTTCGTACTTTTATAAGTAAAAACATAACACATACAAGCCACAACGGCGTTATTTTTTTTTCGTCGTTTGCATGTTATGACACGTACAAGCAAGAACTCTTTCTTCAGTATCATGGAGCCACAAAAATTGTTTTCTACAGAAAATGCGACAATATTGTCATACAAATCACAGCTACAACATGCAAAGAAGCCTTCAAGTAAAAATTTTCCAACGAGACCGCTTGCAAAAGTCACGAGGACAAACAACGGGCTACGTATACGGGGCACTATATCCCGCTTTGCAACAACCTGCGTTCAAGGGTCGTGTAGCTTTGGCTCTGCTGCACGGCACTTCTGGAACAGAGTATAGGTACGAGGATCTCACTGAATCAGGCAATCGATTCACTTCATCTCTGTAGAATTGATTGGCATTCGGAGGCACAGGAGCTCTTGAGTTGTCCACTCACAAAATCTGGTGCCAATGCATGCTCTTGTTTCTAGTACCCCACCGATGACTTGTCTGTTTTCTCTTGGGGATGGGGTTGGGGGGGGGGGGGGGGGGGGTGAGTGTTTGCTCTGGAAATGGTGCCTTCGGTTTTCATTGAGAGTTGTTTTGTTTTGCAAGCCCAGCTCCGCCACTTCACTCAGCTAGTCTGAGAGTTGCTGTTCATCGTCTAGGCCGCATTGTCTTTCATCATCATTAGAATGCTATTTAATATCACTCAAAAATCCTCACCACCATTATGCGAAAAGCGGCAAAGATGAAACTTTGCTGATCCCCTTTTTGCTCCTTGGTTCTTGTTGAGTGCCACTTGGTGCGTGGCTATTTATATGCGATGGTTGTTACTTCAAACCTCTTATCAAGAACGATGGGTGACCTAATGGATCTGATTACTCCAGACCCGAGTGAGGTTGAAATGTAGAATCATTTGAGGTCAATATGTGTGTGTGTTTTCAGTCTAGAGAATAAGATTAACATTAGTTTCTGACATTTTGTGTGCATGTACGTGTTTTAAAGGGTAAAAGCTGATCGTGTTGTCAATGGTGTCCCCTTTCCCGTTGAAGTGTGATACAGTTTTTTCATCAATGCGTGCGACTAATATGTGCTTGCTATGCTGCCATCTTTGTTCGCAGTGTTTAACGCCCTGTGTTTCCGAGTCATTAGGTGGTGATGCAGCTGTGTCTAGAAGTCGAACACCTTTCTGCCACGGTACCTGGTGTAAAAAAAAATGATAAGAAACAGCTCCAAGCTTGTTTTCAGTGTGTGGTAGTATTGTGGTGTGTGTACAGTGTATGTGTCATCCTTTCTTCAGAGTCAAGATCACTAAGGGAGAAAAAGCCAAAAAATATTCACCACACATTATTTTATTGTATAATACCTTCCATTTATGTACATACGTTACACTCTGCATTGCCTTCCTGTCTTGGTCGGTACTTATTGCAAAATGTTGTATATATGTTGCTTCTTTCCACTTTTTTTTTTTTTTCTATTGCGGCGCAGCGCGACCCTTAGGTTAATAAATTTCTGTAAATACAAGCGTGGCTGCCTGTCTGACTTCTTAAAACGCGTGTTGTTTTTTGTGGCCTGTCCCAATGTGTTGTTTCCAAAATAGCTTGACGTCACTGGACTTTTAAAGGGTGTACTTGTGTCTCATCAGGTGTTCATAGTGACGCACCTTTTTAGTAAAGAAAGCTAGCTACAACGTGCACAAAACTAACGCTTCAGCGACAAAGCAGTGAAGAGCGCGCTAATTTCAGGGGCAACGTCACTATATCGACGCACAGATGTCACTACGGGTGTTTTCTAAAACCAACGGGCACTGTGAAACGTAAACGGGCTGTACTGCAGCTCGTTGCAAGAAAAATAAAGTTCGGCAACAAATAAAATTCTATAAACTTAACGACTCTGGCTTGACTACGATTGTCTCTTCATGGCTCGCTCTAAGCCGGAAGCAAACTGGAATTGACCGGAAGTTTACGTCGCCATTTTGGGAAATCTGCTTTTCCTTTCTTTTTTTTCAATCAAACTTTTATGATTCCTCAATGGCGAACGGGTAACCACCCGATATCGCGTCTAAAGTCAAGCCCCTTTTATGATCGGCTGCGATTCTGACTCGTTAAACGAGTATCTCTGCCTGATGGAGCCCACTTCGACGTACGCTGACCTGGGAAGGAACGCGGCACCCGTCAAGTTTGATCCACCGCGCCGGAAGCGTCGAGACTTGGTTGACTCACAGCAGCAGGTGTGTTGTGCGGTGTGTGCGTGTCTGCGAAGCAGCGGGGTGCAACCAATCGCTCGCGCTGTGGTTTCGCATCGGTGGATAACCGGCGTCCCATTGTTCTCGCGATAAGGAAACTATCGTCAGGATCGAGGCTTGTTCCGCCCCGGGTTCGTTTTCCTCTTTCCGTGCGTCGTTCGCATCGTCAGCGGCTTCATCGCTCGTTCATGATTGCGGGATTGTAGGAGCCATGGAGGCTGTAGACGAGCACCGTTTAATTGAGGTAAATAGATCGAAACGTGGCTCAAAACGTGTGCTGTGAAAGTCCGAGGCGTGGTATTTACACAGCGTAGTATCTTTTAAAATCACGCTCCGGGGTCGGGGGGCCCGCGAAAGATTTAGAAGTAAACACAGCCGGGAGGTGCGTGCTTTTTGGATGGCGTTTAGTCAGAATGACAACTGGCTTTCACGCATTCTAGCCGTTTCAGTTTGCACTTTGCTTGGTCTAGGCTGTGTCCGTTAGTTAAAGCTTTCGCCTCCGCCGTGTAACCCAGTGATGTCCTTTAATTTCTGCCTATGTGAGAGAAACCGTCAGATATGGGGTGTCTGTATCGCATCGCATCCACTCGTGATCCCTTGGCGGCCAGCTTGAAACCTCGCCCTCGAAAGATGGCTCATATTAACGTCTCGGAAGATGCGCGACATGCCTTTTGACTTGATCGGTGCCGTAGTGCACGGCGTATCGATGCCAGCGGAGTTATTCGCGCATGGAATGATACTGTCGCTTCAATTTCTAGCACGTATTAGGTTAGGTTCTAGTGTGAATGATGTGAAGATCGACGGAAATGTGACCGTACATTTGTATTTTTTTCCCCTGATTTATGTTCTATCGCTGTTGCTCGACAGGTTAGGTGTCACGCTGCTAAACCCGCTAGTGCTGCTTTGATTCCTGGCCATAGCGAAGACATACTTGATAAGTGCAAAACTCCAAAAATTGCGTGTGTGTTCACGTTTAGATGCAGGCTAAACCCCCAGCAAGTCAACCACATCATGGTTTTGGCCTGTCAAACCTTGGATATTGCCACCTGCATGTAAAGGGTTGGGAGCAAGAGTGGCTCTCACCCTGAAAAAGAAAAGATCGCGTGCGTCGACTTCGCTTGAGGTCCAGCCGCGACAGATGCGCTTTTCAAGAGCTGGCTACATCTTGGCTAATTAAAAGCCTCTTGCACATCTGAAGTCTCGTGACAAACTGGTAGAGCTGCTGGGTAGCCCTCACGGGTGTTGCAGGCCCCTCCAGGGAGTCGCCTAACGTGTCCAATCCCAGTTAACACCCCAGTGCATCAGACCAGCCACCGAATCAGGGGATTGCCTCCGGAAGTCAATGACACGAACCCCACCACTTCAACAGGTATGACGAGTGCTTTGGTTCAAACAGCTTCAACCGACACAGGAACTGCGATTCCAAACCGATATATGTTGGAGAACCCCCGGGTCCTGACGACGTTCCAGGGCACGGAGCATAAAGACGTCAAAAATTGTTTGGCCGATTTCGAGCGCGTAGCCGCCTTAAATCAATGGGATGACGCGGCCAAACTGGGAAGTGTATACTTCTACTTGGAGCATGGAGCGCGTACATAGTACCAGAATCGCGAGGAGCACCTGACGTCGTGGCACGAGTTCCGTCGTAGGCTTCTGGAGACCAACACAAGCGCCGATCGTCAAGAACGAGCAATTCAGGTCCGAGTGCCATTGCAAAATGAAACAGTTACCACTTACGTGGAAGACATGACACGTCTCTTCTGACCAGCTGACTCACGAATGGCGGAGGATGAGACGTTGCGCCATCTGATGCGTGGTGTTAAAGATGAGCTCTTTGCCGGCCTCGTGTGGAGCCCTCCTATGACCGTCGCGCAGTTCTTGACGGAGGCTAAGACCATGGAGAATATGCTGCAGCAACATTTCAGCATGTATGACCAACAAATAAATGGCATGTGCACTGCAAACATTCTCGCCACAACTGGAACGAACGACATGCTACGAGAACTTATTAGTTCCGTGGTCACGAAGAGCTGCAGAAAGCCGGCGGGACACCTCATCTCTCATCTGGCTCACTTGCAGCGGTTATCAGATAGGGGCTGCACCAGGCACTACGGGCCCCCTCGCCTCCTGAAAACTCCGTGCCAGCCCTCACTGAATACCACTGTGAGACGACCACCTATATGGAAGCCTTAAAGCTGCCTGCGACCGTTTGCGCTCCTCCCACCGTGTCACTCCAGTCGCCGCAGCCAACACAGTACTACGACGATAGGTATGCGTCGCCAACATTTGTCCGGCCCGCCCAGCCAGCCATTATTAAAAGCAGCCAGTTCACTACGTAGATGATAGGCGCACGTCTCCTCGGAAGTCAGATATTTGGCGTACACCCGACCGCCGGCCTCTGTGCTTTCACTGCAGTGAAGCAGATCACTTGTACCGCCAGTGCCCATACCGCGCCGCCTTGGGCTTCGCGGCTTCTCTGCGTACTCACCGCGAATCCCGGTACGGCCAGTGACCCTGTGACATCGGAAACTACCTCGCCCAGCGCCCTACACTACCGTCCGCTGGGTGCCAGTCGCGTTCACCGTCACCGAAGTTATTTTCATCGCTGCCCCAGCGGTATTCTACTGCAAGATCTCGCAAGTCCCCGCTGGGAAAACTAACTGGAGCAAGTTCTGGGGGCGGAGTCGCTGAAAATCGAAGTGCTGGAGACCTTTGACCGACTTAGATACGTAATGATACTGCAGAATACGACTGGCTTTCACTTCATATATCAGTGACGATTGATGGTTACGTGGATGACGTGTTAGTGGACACTGGCGCTGACTACTCAATATTAAATGGGAAACTGGCCTCGCAGCTAAAAAAAAGTAATCACGCCGTGGCAAAACTCGTAGATTAGGACGGCTGGCGGCCATGTTGTTACTACGCTGAGCGCCTGTGCTACTATAGTTCAGGTCCAAGGATATACGTTTGGCGCTAGCTGCCTTGTCCTACGCGCTTGCTCCCGTGACGTTATTCTTGGAGTTGACTTTCTTCAGGAGTATGGTGCTATTATTGACCTGCAAGAGCGTCGTGTCATGTTTTCAGCCGACCGAGCAATTGATGTACAGGATGACGAACAGCATTTTGACGTACTTCGAGTTTCTGCAGACAGCGTCACGCTTCCTCCTCGAGCAAGCATCATGGTCGACGTCACATGCTGCAATTTTGGCGATAGCATAGCAGTGGCAAAAACGAACTTTGACCACCTTCTGAGACAAGACATTTGTGTAGCCAGAAGTGTCATACAGCTTCGTGGGGGCCGATTGCAGTTGCTTGTTGCCAACTTTAGCAACGAGCACCGACACCTCTTTCGCAGCACTTCGATCGCTTTTGCCAACAAAATAGAAGAAACTGGCAACTGTTTCGCGGGGTTGTCAAAGGCCACCTACGCCACAGACACGGCATTCGCTAATATTGACATAAATCCTGGGCTGTCGACCAGTAGCCAGGCTGTACTGCGCATGCTCTTGTTTGTTTTAACCAGACTGCACTGCGCATGCTCTTGTTTGGATTCCCGTCCTGCTTCGCAAGTTTCTCTAAGGTGCGCCAGACGTCCATCACACAGCACAGAATAGTCACGTACGACGACGCACGCCCGATCAACCAGCATCCTTACAGCGTGTCGATAAAAGAACGCAAAGCGATACAAACGCAAGTCCGAAAGATGCTGGAAGATGGTGTCATCGAACCATCCAACTGCCCATGGTCATCTCCAGTGGTCTTGGTCAAAAAGAAAGACGGGACACTACGCTTTTGCGTCGACTACCGGAAGCTTAACAACGTGACCAAGAAAGACGTGTCCCCCTGCCGCATATCAACGACTCGTAAGATAGACTTCGTCATGCCCAGTATTTCTCTTCTCTGGATCTAAAAAGAGGGTATTGGCAAATTGAGGTAGATGAGCGAGACCATGAGAAAACAGCCTTCGTGACTCCAGACAGCCTCTACCAATTTCGAGTGTTTCCTTTTGGCTTGTGTTCAGCGCCGGCTAGCTTTACAGTGAATGATGGACACTGTCCTCACGGGGCTGAAGTGGCAGACTTGTCTTGTCTACCTTGACGATGTGGTGGTCTTTTCTGCCTTGTTTGAGCAGCATCTTCACCGATTGCACAGTGTGCCGAAGGCTATTTGAACGGCGAACCTCACACTGAAGCCACAGAAGTGCCACTTCTGTTATGAGGAACTCAAATTTCTTGGACATGTAGTTAGCGCCGAAGGAGTCTGTCCTAATCCAGACAAACTTGCCACTGTTGCTGAATTTCCAGCTCCTGTCTATAAGAAGGCCCTCCGGCCCTTTCTTGGTTTGTGTGCCTACTACCGCAGGTTCATTGACGACTTTTCACGGATAGTGGAACCCCTGACTCGCCTCACAAGGGACGACACACCATTTGTGTTGGAAAACGAGCAACGTTTGCTGGACTGCGATAGCGCATGCAATCAGCGCCCGTTCTCGTTCATTTCGACCATGATGCTGACACGAAGTTGCACACTGACGCCAGCAACGTTGGTCTTGGTGCAGTGCTCGTTCAGCGTCAAGGTGGCATCGAAAGAGTCATAACTTACACCAGCCACTCCCTATCCTATGCCCAGGCGAATTATTCCACTACGAAGAAAGAGTGTCTTGCAGTAGTGTTGGCAATCTGCAAGTTTCGCCCGTACCTTTCTGGTCGTCCCTTCAAGATAGGGACAGACCACCATATGCCCTCTGTTTGCTGGCAAACATGCGAGACCCTTCGGGACGACTAGCATGGTGGAGCTTGCAGCTGCAGGAATTTGACGTCACGATCATTTATAAGTCCAGCCGTAAGCATGAAGACGCTGACACACTGTCGCGCGCACCGCTTCGTCTCGTCAGTCAGGAAGCAGAGGATGACTAAGGCTTCCTGGGAGCCATTAGCTCGTCGCACCTGAGCATACGACAGCATGATGACGAAGAAATTCTACCAATTATTGATCACTTGGAAGGCCACGACACAACCATACCACATCATCTCTCCCGCTCGTTGACCTCGTTTTGCCTGCGAGACTGCGTGCTATACAAGAAAAACGTTCGCTCGAACGACCGTGCCTACCTCCTGGTGGTTCCTCGGGACATGCGAGACGATGTCCTTTTCGCTTGCCATGACGAACTCACGTCTAGCCACCTAGGCTACTCACGTACACTTGCCAGGGTGAGCGAGAAGTACTATTGGCCTGGACTTTCGACATGCGTCAAACAGTACGCCAAAGGCTGTTGGGAATGCCAGCGCCAAAAGCAACCACCTGTTAAGCCGGCTGGCTTACTTAAGCCAGTTGAAGCACCCTGTACACCGTTCATACAAGTTAGCATGGACATCCTCGGCTAATTTCGCCTGCCTTCTGATGACAACAAATAGGTGATCGTAGCGACTGATTGTTTAACACGCTACGCTGAGACACAGGCGATTCCACGAGCCACGTCTTTTGAGGTAGCGCAATTTTTCAAGCGTCACGGTGCACCTTCTAGCATCATAAGAGACAGAGGCAGAGCATTCACGGCACAGCTTATTGAAAAAGCTTTTGAATTAAGCAACACTAGGCACCAAAAGACTACCGCGTACCATCCGCAAACGAATGGGCTTACTGAGCAGCTGAATAAGATGCTTGCAGACATGATCGCAATGTGCATCAACGTACAGCTCAAAAAATGGGACTGGATCTTGCCTTACGTGACCTTTGCGTATAACACCGCCGTGCAAGAGACCACGCGATTCACGCCACTTCGGCTTCTCTACGGCTGCGAAGGGCAGACCACGCTAGACTCTGTGCTACCATGTCAAGACAACGATGAGTTGGCAATTGACGCCGAGGAATTCGCAGAGCGTGCTGAGGAAGCACAACTGCACATCAGCCAGCAGCAGCAAGCAGATGCACAACGCTATAATACCCGCCACAGGGACGTGGTCTACAACCCCGGAGACCAAGTTTGGGTGTGGACGCCCATTCGCCCCTGAGGCCTCAGTGAAAACCTATTTAGCCGTTGTTTCGGCCCATACAAAGTGCTACGCCGCGTCAGTGACATTAACTACGAAGTGGTCCCGGTCTCAAGACCTCAGGCACGGACCAGCTCACGACCGAGCCCAGACATTGTTCATAATCTGCGCATGAAACCGTTCATTGCTCGTTAGTAACTTTTTTATTTATGATTCATTGGTTTTTGTGTTCTTCATTCATTTTCGCAAACTTTTTGCTCGCTCATTGACTTTTGTCTTATTGTCACGATCTTTATTTTCTACTCTCCGTTTATCTAGGATTTCTGTTTCTTTTTTTTTCTTTTTTTCACGCATGTATGTTATAGCATTGGGGCAATGCTATGTCTTTTCTTTTTCTCTCTTTTATCTTTCTTTTTTGTTTTTTGGAAGGGAGGATAATGCCACCTGCACGTAATGGGTTGGGAGCAAGAGCGGCTCTCACCTTGAAAAAGTAAAGAAGATCGCGTGTGTATTCTTTGCTCGAGATCCAGCCGCGACAGATGCGCATTTCAAGAGCCGGCTACATCTTGGCTATTGAGAAGCCCCTCGCACATCTGAAGTCTCGTGACAATATTATCTTCATAAATGTGTGGCAACTTGCAGAAGCGCTTCAATATATGCATTTTTAACTGATTCTTATCCAACAATTTAGGACTGCTTTCATTTAAACTGATTTTATTTCGTGTCATAGTAGCGAAATCGAAACTTGAACACGAAAGCGAATAGATGGCTCTCTTTTATGTCACCGAAACCGCCGTGTTGAGCACCAGGTTGCGGGAATGCCTTGTTTGTGATGTCACAATAATGTTGTCAAAACATCAAATGTAGGTTATTTCGCTATTCAAAGACGTGTTGCTGCCACGGCATTATCAAACTGAAGTAGGTTAACCGCAGTTTCTCAACAAAGCTGTCATTGTGCAGTGTGAGTGCATTTAGAAGCTACGTACATGACGTCTCATGCAAGGGATCTAATTTCATGGCCAAATGTGTTGACACATATCCCAGTGGCTTTGAGCACTTGCGCAGACCAGACACAGTAGTAAAAGTTTTTATGCTGCATGTTAATTCACCCACCGTACCTATAATTAGCGAAGACAATGGCGTCGGCAGGAAGTTGCGAAAGGTGCACTTCAGCCTTCAAGCCACACCACCCCTTGCCCCGAGCCGAATTGCACTCGCTTATTCAGCAATATTCACCACAAAAGCCCGAAAAAAAAGGAGCAACTTTCAGAAAAAGCTCGAAAAAAGCAAACATTTACATTATATTTTGTATCCATGAGAACATTTTTATTCATAATAATTAATGCAAGCACGAAGAAGAGTTAAAAAAATCATTTTAATAATTTTGTAGTGTGAAAGTATATGCACAACTGTGAATGAAATCACATATTTACTTTAAAAGATTGTCTCCCGGGTAGTCTCCATTCCGTTAAATGCACGTGTGCCAGTGCATGGTTAAAATTACTTGTTATTTCCTCAACCTATGTTTGATTTCAACTCTTGACTCCTGAGAATCATTGACGAGCATGATGATCATTAAAATAACTTATTTGCTGGAAAAATGCAGATGTGCCAAAAAAAAAGCAACAAGCATTTGAAAAATTCTTCAGGCAGTCAGACATAAAAAGAAGTCCAGATCACCTTATTGTAAATGAAAGTAGCAACTCTCGTCCGAACACACTTCTTGCAATCTGTGCAGCCGACGGGCGATGAAGAAGTGGAAGTGGCATTCTCCGGGGGGCCAGTCGGCCGCGAGGGTCGGGACTCGGGTGGGGCCGCGGTGGCGAGTGGCCGTGGCCGGGCCCCGTCTTGGGGTGGCGAGGGCGGTGAAGAAGAGGAGGAGGAGGAGCTCAAGTATGGTGCCAAGCACGTCATCAAGCTGTTTGTGCCTGTGTCGCTGTGCATGCTCGTTGTGGTGGCCACCATCAGCTCCATCAACTTCTACCGGCACACCAACACCTACCTGTAAGTGCTTTATTTGACTTTTCACTGAGTCTTCTTCTTTTCTTTCTTTAAGTCGTTGTTGTAGTGACCTGAAGCTAATAGTGCAACATTTTTATTTCGATAGCCAATGGACATTGCCTCTTTAAGACGTGGGGAACCTTGTTGGTGTGCGTAAACTTGAAACGAAGATTATTGGACGGTGTCACATTCATTTCTAGGCACTTTTGTTTTTTACTTTCCAAAAAAATCAGTTTTGTCTTTCCTTAGCTGAAAATTATTACCAAGTATTTTATACAAAGTATTACCCTGCCACAATAGTCTCATATTGTCTTAAACCCCCCCCCCCCCCCCCCAACAAAAAAAAAAAACTTTTCAATTTTGCTTGCTTACGTATGCACACACTTGTATGTACATAAAATATGGTCGGACCCTCCCCTCCAAAAAAAAAGAAAGTTTTAAAAATGACTGAATGATGTAGAGTGTAGCGAAGCTGGGTCGGCATGCTGCTGTTCTGCCACTTCGGCCTCCCGCTTTTGTATTCCGGGATCTTGTCGGCACAGCCATGCAGCTTCACAGCACGCTTCTGCCTCGCGCACTTGCACATTGGGGTTCAGTCTTCGAGCGCAAGCCACTCTGCAGCCTTGTTTATCCACCAACATTCTGAACGCACGCGCGCGCGCGCCAGAACAACTTTTATTTTAATACACAGCGCCCCCTAGCGTATGGCACACACGCGATCGCCAACGTTTTCGTGTGACGGCGTTCCTGTTTTCTCACGTACTTGCACATCAAGGTTCCGTCTTCAAGCGCGAGCCGCCGCCACCTTGTGCGTATCATACTTTCTATCGGCAAACTATGAATCATCCACTCGCCGTGTCCGCCCGTTGTCTGTCTGTCTGTCAGTTTGATGGACGAACGCAAGGACAGACGGACGGATGCACGAGAAGGAGGACGCATCAACGGACGCACGGACTTATGGACGAATGCAGGGACAGACGGATACACGAATGGACGGACACACGGATGGACAGGGACGGAGGGATGGATGCACGGATGGACAGAAGTAAGAACTAACGAACGGCTGGAAGCATGGACAGAATGACGGACGCTGCGCCCCACTCATCATCATTCACTTCATGGATATGCTGTGATTTTTATTATTTATCATACCACAAGTAACATTCTCTAGTATTGTACCATCTGCATTTTTCAGCTTGTAGGCATTTCGTTATACGTATGTACAAGTACTGCCCTCTACGGCCGGTTCAAGAACTAACGAGAGGTGGCTACATACGATTATGACGGGACGCTCAGCCCACCCCTTAAGGAACTTCGCTTTTAAAATTAAAAATTCTGGCTATGCTCTTGCCAGGCAGGCATAGCGAGGAAACTCTTCACTCTCAATTTGTTACTACAGCTGCTCACACAAAGCAATGCCTTTTCCAATGCTGTACTTTTCACACTTGCTCATTGGTCAGAGCAATGGTGTGCCCATTAATTCGGTCGAAGATGGAAAAACTATGGAATTGGAAAACAACAGAAAGTATAGGAAAGCTATAGAAAACAGTAATCTGAAAAAGGGGCATCACTCCATGACAGCATTCCAGAAAGCGCATGCTGCGCATCAAATACTTTTTGAATAGCTTGTGGCTATGTCATCGTAAAGGACCCCTGACAGCGAAAGTCTCTTTTGCGAGTTTTTTACAGTAATTCATAGCTTTGCATCTGGTAAGGCCGAAATTATATCAGAAATGCTTTAATGCATTGTGTAGTTAATGTTAGCAGCATTAGTTCAGAATGATTTTGCATCAGTTTGAAACGCCTACCTAAATACCATAAGAAACTAGCGCCCCACAGCGGAACAGCGCCTTAGACTTTTTTCAAATAGGGGGACCCGCTTTCGGTAAAGGATGAAACGATGTAGGTTCTTTGAGCGTGTTCCCCTCAGGAAAAAGAAAAGCATTCCTGCATAAGCAGCCAAAACCAACTTGAGAGCAGCCCAACAACATAGCGGGAGTGGTGACGAACAATAACTCTGCTGGGTGGCAGTTGGGGTATTGTGCGCGCCCCACAACTGTTTACCCTGCAGCGTCACAAGTGGTGTCCCAGTCTACGTGAAACCACAAAAAATGTCAATTGCACCTGAATACTTAAAAGGGTATGCACTCTTACTTTAAAACAAAAATTAAGTATCTTCTAGGCTACGCTTGCCACTAATAATTGGGCAGAGGTGGCTCCGCATGCAGGACTATCAAACAACTCAAGCACCGCGAGTTTCCAAATTTGGTGTCGGGGGTCCTTTAATCACACAGGGTGAGTGTACATGTTTACAGTGTTTGATGAGTGATCTTGTTAGCGAAACACTTTATTTTGTGCCTTTCAATATCTCATGCTTACCTGAAACACTGATGTGTGCACATATATATTAGAGTGCAAACACATGACAAATTCACACACCCAGGCATTTTTTTAAATGTTGTACCAACTAGCGCAACAAGTTCTTTCATGCATGTATACTATAGATCGACTTGCAAAACACTATTGACTTGTGTGGTCATTGTTGTCGTAACTGCAAGCAGAAACCGAAACGGTCTCCCACAGCATTTCCTTGAAGGGAAAATGAGTGTTGCAAAATAGGACATAGACAGTGTTCCCAATGGTCCTCCCATTCAGGCTTGCTATTAACCGTGTTATTTTATTATGTTGGTGTGTTTTATCGGTGTCATTCCGTGCACTGCTTATCGTGATTAAGACAGATCAGTTTCAAATTTCTCAATAGTGGTAGGCTCCTTCCTGAAGCTTTCTTAAGGGAGCCAAACACAATCACGATATTGGATCCGTATTGAGCTCGATCGTCATCAAAAGTGATTGGGTGACACAGCTGCTAGAGTACTACTGTACTCTGCTGTCTCATTGCTTTCTGGTTAGGAGAGTTGAACTTGTTCTCTTGCCCCTTGTATTGCGTTTTCCACTTTCTTCAATTGCGAACAATTGATGTTTGGTGGCCTTGTGCTTTGTCCCACACGTGCATGACTGTCCTTTCCAGGGTGTACACGCCATTCACCGACCAGACGGTGGACACCGGCACCAAGGTGTGGCAGTCCTTCGCCAATGCCTTCATCCTCATGGGTGTCATTGTGGTCATGACCATTCTGCTCATTGTCCTGTACAAGTTCCGCTGCTACAAGGTTTGTCCTGCATGCAACTACAGAGCCTTACGTGGAGGCACAGCAGTGCTCGGCCTATAGCTTTAGTTTCAGTCTGTGTTCGTGTGTACTGTTTTTTTTCCGTGCCTAATTTTTATCTTCATTTCCTCTCTGTTTTCCCTCCTCGAAGGAGTAGGCAGCCATTGTGCCCCTTTATATGGTAATTGTTTCTATTTCCTTGTGTCATTGTGCATCCAAATGAAGTAATAATAACAATTATGAAATGCGGGGAGCTCTTCCGTATTGATGACAGTGGTGCCATCGTGAAAGATGGGACAGATAGTGAATGTTACCTTGCCATATGTGCCAAGGCTGCAGTGTTGCTGTTGCTGTTGGGCAAGCCAGCAAAAGTGGCTACTTCAAAGAGTGCTCAGTGTTGAATGCTGAATTATCTACCTGGACAACAGTTACAGCTAGTGCAGCTCGATTGAATCATTGAAGCAAGAAGCACGCATGTTTTACACTCGTGGTGTTTCTTACTGTGGAAACATTGGGCTGGCTAGTGCTTGCAGTCATCAAGTGACTTATGTTGTTATGACTTTTGGCCGTTTGCATGCCGCTTTAATGATGATACGGTGTAATCACGATGGTACGAATATGAAGGGAGCACGCAAGGTATTCAGATCATCCCGATTTTGCTTCAACCAAAAACAATTTAAGCTGATCATGAAGATGAATAAGAAGATTATTGGGATTAACTACTTCTTGTTGGAGAAAGTTCATTATGTTCTTTTGGACTTTCCTTCACCGTCTCTCAAAAAGTGCCGCGGTTTCCTCGCTCATGCGGCCGGTGTTCCCACAGACAAGCCGCGTTGCGTCGCTTGTGTGCAGCGGTCAATCGTACGTTCTTATCATCTACTGTGGCTGGGCAAACTATTCATATAACACCAAATCATGGCAAAATTGATATACAGTAGTTCATTCGAAACAACCTTAAAATTCGTATCGTCGCAAAATTCACATCAACCATAATCATATCATCGAGATTCTACTGTATTAAACTCAAACCTCAATGTAAGGAACTCAGATATAACGAATTATTGGTTATAATGAAGTAAATGAAGAATAGTGCTGTCATGAATAGAGTGCAAAAGATAACCGTTTATAACCAGTTTTCAGATATAACAAAGTTATTCTTGTGGCAAGTGTGACTTTGTTTTGATGAGGTTTTAGTGTATATGGCTTTTTAATGGCGCAAGGGCCAGGTGCAGCTAAAGACTGCCGGGACAGAGTGGGACGCTTTTGTTCACAAGCTGATGTTTTCCACAAGTACGTGTTTCAATTCCAGGAATACAGAAAAAATCAAATTTGCCTTCATCAGCCCTAAAACAATTGAGCTTGAACCATCTGCACGAAATGTACAACAACCACGTGCACATATACACCGATGGTTCAACCACAGCGTCTGGTTGTGGTGGTGCGATGGTGATTCCAGCTAGAGGAATCACTCTGCGAATCAAACTGTCACATGTCACTACGTCCACAGCGGCAGAACTTGCGGCTTTGCGTGGCGCCATAGAGTACATCAAATCCCAAAGACCGAGTAAATGGGCTGTGTTTTCCGACTCAAAACCAGCCCTACAGAGCACGCAGTCAGTCCTTCGACGAGGTTGCCATGAACAATTAACTTACGAAGTTGTCAAGCTCGATCACCACGTCACAGAAACAGGCCACGAGGTCAAGTTTCAGTGGCTTCCTGGCCATTGTGGGATCAGTGCCAATGATTCCGCAGACAACGCGGCTCGCACATCGCACCAAGAAGAACACACCCTTCGGATTCCTTTGTCAAGGACTGACGCTGCAAAGCAACTTCGTCACCTGGCACGTAGTCTGAGTCTGCAGGAGTGGAACACCCCAAGCATAAGACATACGAGACTATACCAAATAAACCCTCGACTGGAACTTCGTTGACGTGAAGCTTCACTTCTTTGTCGCCTTTGGTTGGGGGTTGCCTTCACAAAAGCATATAGAACCCTCATCGGATTGACCGACAATGCAGAATGCGACGTCTGCTGCACCAAAGAAGACATCGACCATCTGATATGCTATTGCCCTCGATTTGCCTCTGAAAGACAGAAGCTTTCGGACGCATTGCGACAATTGGACGATCGGCCACTGTCTGTGCAGATGCTACTGGAACACCGTCTTCGCCTTTTGTCGGCTCAAAAAGCAGTCAAAGCTGTCTTGTGCTTTTTGAGGACTACAGGCCTTTGTGACCACCTTTAACTTTTGTGTAGTGCCACCGCTGCATACGCGCCAGCCGATTGACTGACAATCCTCCTTTTTTTTTCTTTTTTTTCTCTCTCTCTTTTCTTTTTCCTCTCTCTCTCTCATCTTTATTCCCCCTTTCTATTCCCCCAGCGTAGGGTAGCAAACCGGGCATGTGCCTGGTTAACCTCCCTGCCTTCCCTCTTGTTGTTCACCCCCCCCCCCCCCCCTGACGTTTTCTGATATTCGCACTGTTCATAAAACTATACACCTTACTTTTTACATTACAAGTTAACTTTTTGTGTATCTCTATCAATCCTATGCCTCTCATACAAAACTGCTGTGCAGTTTACCAACTTACATGTTCCAAAATGTGCGGTATGCCTCTTGGCAGTCCAGTAAGAGCTTGCTATATTCGGAAAGTTTGGACATGTTATTCAGTTCCAGCCTGCATATAAATTCTTTAATGGTATCCAACTCTCAATTATTTAGTGTTAATTGGCCACAACACGGTTAGTTAAGGCAGTCCTGTGAACGCAGTGGGTGCAAATCTTCGCGAATGTGTGGGGCAAAAGAAGGAAAATTACTGTTGCAGACGTTTGAAACGAGGCGGTGCCGTCTACACCGCCATGGTCATCACTGCAAACCACATGGTAACAACCTGAAAACAGAGTGCTTCGTGCTTATATTTAAGTTTAGCACTACGTGCAACGCCTCGTTTATTGGCAGGTATTCGCACTAGTCTTATAGTGAATTTTAGATTCGAACTAACCTGTACAATATCTTTTAAAAGTGAAATAAGGCCCCCTTAAAAAGGCCCCCCCCCCCCCCCTTTTTTTTTTCAAAGGAAGTCGAAATAACTTGGAGTAGTAGCAGGATTTGACTTCGGTATAATGCGAGTGATAACCTGTAAAATACATAACATTTTAAAATTTATTATGCTTAGAGTCATTAAGTCAATATAATGAGCTTTTAAGCTTAAAAATGATTAATCAATTTGAGGGTACTATTTTCATTTAAATGAGTCCTGCAAACTTCTTCAAGTAGCCATAGGGTGGATTCACTAAAGAAGCTTGTTTTCTCATGAATCCACCGCTGCGAAAATATTTAGAATCCATCGAGTACGAGCGGAGTCACAAAGATTTGTCACATGCATTTTCTTTTCTCGTCCCAACGAAAGCGCTAAAAGCTAAGCAGGGCAAGTGGCACAAGGAAAGAGAATATGTCACGCATGCCTTGTGACCGTGAGCACTTTTTCTCTCTTTTTTTTTTTCTTCGAATACGCGGCTTTTGGCTGCAATCGGGCTCTTACGCGTGGGCAAGTGGCGGCCTCCCGCCCTAGTAACGACTGAGCGAGCCGTGCTCAAATGAGCCAATGGCCGATGCAAATGGTTGTGACGAGCAATTTTTGAGGTTGTGGCAGCATTTTCCCAAAGAGGAGAGCAATCTCTAGCTGACTGAGAATTTATTATGAATCGCAGGCTGGTGTGCTGCACTATAATGTTTGGCTCACGTTTTCTCGATAGCCTCGACCACCAACCAGCAGCGGTTTCTGACCATGCTCAAAAAATGTTGCAGCGCCCCTTTAAATCTGAAAGGGAGCTTTGCTGCAGAGAACCTAAACTGATAACTCATATGTACTATTGGTCAATGGCCCTGTAGTCAGATCAGGACTGGTGAAAATTTTATCTCACAAACTAATGTAGCGTTTAGTGCTTTTGTGATGAATTTTCTTTGGAAAGGTGTTTTCACTGTTTATCACGCCTATAGTCCAGTGAAACCACCTTTACAGGGGCGATACGTGCAGACTAATAAACATTTATTCGTTCATTGCAAATGCTTTGAAATTTTCTATAATTTAAACTCGAAGTCATTTCAAATACTCTGCTATTCGTTCTAATATTCGAAGCATTAAAATATTTGCACAAGCCTAGGGGTACAATATACAATTTCGTTGCTGGTGACCAAGGCTTCAGCGGCTATGGCAAATTTCTTTCGTTTACCGTTCAACAAGAGTATGCTCTCATGTGCTTGGTGGTTTTGGCGGCAGTAGTAATCGAAGAGGGGTGCAGAGCACTTATTCAGCTAGTTTTAGGACATGCGGATCTTACATCGTGGTTGCATTGTGGAAGAAGCCGCAGGATGGCAAGAATTGCTGCTTTTATGCTGCGCTTGCGGAAAGTAAGCGCAGCACTTATGTATTTATCAAAAAGCTGAAAGTTAGTTTACGTTCAAAGCATGCCCTTGACATTTTTGATAATTTGATTACTTCACACAATTTTTGTTGTTGTGGAAGTCATAATTAACTAGCTTTTGCTGTAATACAGTTTAATGGTTATATTACAGGGCAGGTCTACTTTTGTGAGTTATAGACATTATGTAAAAAAGGAAGGCAATGGTTCGGTAGCTCTGTTTTTCGTTTCAGACACTATCTAATAAAGCCAACTAACAGTGAAGCTAAGGATAGCAGAGGTGACATTCTTTGTAATCTTCAACTGTTGCAGTCAATGAAAACAAGCTAAAGTGGTAACTCGAAGATTGTGGGTGTGAGCTCCAACAGGGCCGAAGGATATTTTTTTAGTTTTATATACATTTGTGAAATAATTACTGGGCTGCAGTTTAAACCTACAAATAATGGCCCCTCTGCTTTACTTGGCTTCATTGCTCACTGTATTCATTCAATATTATCTATGTTATCGAATGCATAATGTGTGCAAGTTGGGGCGAATTTAATTGGATTGCACTTTATTAAACAAAATATGGTAAAAAAAAGCATGTTAGAAACTTATGGATTCTTAGCAGAATGCTTGTATGGATTTATGCAATTGCAACATACAGGCAGGGATGGAGTTATTTGCAGTCGTTTACCAACATGTTATATACAGTCATCTACTGACATGTTTGCTTAGCGTACAGAACAGACTGAAAACTTTTAACTTGTAATCAACAGTCTAACAGTTTTGGGTTTGCATACTAAACACAAATAAAACATCGAATATTTTTATAGTCAAACACTTTTATTAGAGGCACTATGTAAGAGGCAAATGGGTATCAAAGAAAGAACGCTAGTTTTTCTGCATTGAAATATGGACTTATAAGAAAATGTATACATTGTACACATCTTATATAAAAGACAAGAATTGTTTCTTGGTGCATGTATATTTTAAAGGTGGTCAATAGTCATTATCAGTTAGTATGCAAAACGTAAAGTAGTCCAATATCGTGTCATGATATAATACAAAACATACAAATCACTAAACAAAGTTCCTTATAGTGACATTTAGGCATCAAAAGGAACTTTTTTTTTTCTGGCAGGCTATTCCCCAGTGTCGTGCCAACCATGTAAAGACATCATCAGACTCCAGCTTTTTACACACGGTGTATAGTTGGTGACTTAAGCAACACTGCATATCATTTTGACCCATCTGCCCTTCATGGTTTTATCATCTGTGTAAACTTTGAAACATGTACTACATGACTATGCTTTTTCCGGTGCAGGTAATTCATGGATGGCTCATTCTTTCCTCACTCCTCCTGGTCTTTCTCTTCGCTTACATATTTCTGGGGTGAGTGACCAAACTTGAAACAACTTGAGTGTTTGAACTAGCTTTCACTTATTGTTCTTCGGTTTCATTGTCACTGTCTTGCATTAAAGATTCCTGTAGTGCTGGGCACACAGTCGACTGCAGAACCATATAGGCAATTGTCTCTGGAAATTTTCTGGTGCACCTGCTGCCATTGAGATCAGTTGTACACCTAAGAAGCATCGTCAACTTGATCTGCAGCCTATCTAGTTTCTTGCCCTGCTTGAATCTTTTGTTTATTTCCTTCTTTAACGTGACTGGCCTTTAAGCAACAATGGCTGTGGGCTTCTAACTTGAAAGCAGTGTCAATATAAACAATTTTTTGCATCCCCTTTGGCTGGTACAGGTTTGAGCGCTACTGCTATCTAGGCCCAAGCCTTTTTTCAGGTCCGTTGCCAAGAATTTTTTTCAAAAGTAGCCTACTTGCCGAAGACCTTCAATTAAAAAAATTTGTTTTTAATTGCTGAAGTTGAGTGATCTGTAAACCCGCTGGGTGTTGAAAGGGTTAACAAAGGAAAAATAGGCAGCCACCTGTTTGTAGCACGACGCTACAAGGAAATCCGCACGGATTGCTCTGGATGATTTTTTTTTGGCACTATAAATCATTTCTTTCTGAGAAATCTGCATGGATTTCTTTGTAGCGTTATGCTACAAACAGGTGGTCATCTATTTTTCCTGTTATTTTGATTTTTATTACTATTTTTGGTTGAACACCCCCACCCCCTTCATTAGAACTTCGTGTTGTTGAGGGGTTTTCTTAAGGTAACCCCCCCTTTCCCTGGCTACAGGCCTGCCTCTCGCACCTAGGCCACAGCTCCCTGTGCATAGGCTATTGCTTTTGTGGTTATAGAAAGGTAACTTACTACTGATAGTGAAACTCATTTCCGCTCTTCAGTGTCTCTCCCTTTATCGTTTCTCTCAAATACGACAATGTGTGCAGAGAGGTGCTGCGGGCTTACAATGTGCCTATGGACTACCCGACGGTGGTTTTTGCCATGTGGAACTTTGGCGTGGTCGGCATGATCTCCATCCACTGGAAGGGACCCCTGCTCTTGCAGCAGGCCTACCTCATCCTCGTCTCGGCGCTCATGGCGCTCGTCTTCATCAAGTACCTCCCCGACTGGACCGCCTGGGTCGTCCTCGGGGTCATCTCCGTGTGGGGTGAGCTGGCGACAGTGCTACGTCTGCTCTTCGCATTGATGCCGAAAAGGGCCTTGCAACACGTTTCTAAGCTTCAGTGGAATAGTCTCACGAGTAGCGCATGACGCTTCACAAATCACATGCTGCAAGAATTTTTAGAATTCGTCGAGTACAGGCAGAGCTACAGAACTTCATCACACCCATGAAGCATTTTCTCCTTTTGCACCAGCAGGCATGCTTAAAGTTGCACAGGGAAGTGGGGTGGGGGGGGGGGGGGGGGGGAAGGGGGTATCTTTGTTGACGAGCGTCATGACCTTGAGTAGTTTCTTTTTATTTATTTCTTGAACGCACAGCTTACTTTCAGAGCAACTGCGAGCGAGCTTCCGGGCAGGTGGTGACATCTCGCAGTGGTTACAGTTACTACCAAGCTCGTGATACTCAAATCAGCCAACCGCCATGCACTGGGGTATATAGTGCAGTAATTTAGGTATGTGGCGTCATTTGTAGAGAGAAGAGGGGAGAGTGATCTTTGGCTTACTTTGAGAAGTAATTGCAAATTCCAGGCAGGGTGCTGTGCTGGCAGGGTGCTGTGCTATTAGATCGAAAGCCTTCGATCTCGTCCCTCACCAACGACTAATCAACAAACATTCTTCACTTTCCCTCGATCCCCTGACCTTATCATGGATTAAGTGCTTCCTAACCCACCGTTCGCAATTCACTGTTATCGGTGGTGCCCATTCTGATACTACTCCAGTAATCTTCGGCGTCCCTTAGGGCTCGGTTCTCGGCCCGCTCCTCTTTTTAATCTACGTAAATGACCTTCCTTCCGGCATTTCATCAACGATTCGGCTTTTTGCTGACGATTGCGTCATCTACCGTCGTATATCAACTCCCGAAGATCAGCTAATACTACAGCAAGATTTACACATCATTGATAACTGGTGCGCCCAGTGGATGATAAGGCCGAATACTTCCAAATGTAAGTTCATGCCTGTCTCACGAAAACACACTAACGTCATCCACCCGTATTCATTAAACTCAACAGTGTTATCCCAAGTGGATTCTTACCGATACCTGGGCGTTGTAATTACAAGCAGACTAACCTGGACCGAGCATATTACCAAACTAGCTGCCGATGCCTCAAAAACCCTTGGCTATCTTAGGAGATCATTGTCATTATCACCTGCAAGCCTTCGCAAATTGGCCTTTGAAACTTTTGTTCGTACTAAAATGGAATACGCATCTGCAATTTGGAGCCCTCATCAGATATAGCTAATTAACATTCTTGAATCCGTCCAAAATCGCGCCGCCAGATTCATCTCCGCAAATTACGACAAACGAGCAAGCATCAGTCAAATCAAACCATCCCTCGGTCTCCCTGTTTTGTCAGCTCGACGCAAAATTTCACGTCTCTGTCTCTTTCACAAACTTTACTACAGCTTTCCTCACCTACATGGCTCACTTTTACTTCCGCCTGTCCGAACATCTCGTCGCCTATTTAATTCCCTGAGTATCCAACGTCTGTTTGGTTCTACTAACGCTTTTAATAAATCATTTCTTTCTACGGCTATCGATGAGTGGAACGGTTTGACGGATGCTATTGTCAGCGAAAAAGTTGCTTTTAAATTTAGAGATTTATTACTAGCTACCCTTGACTCTTAATCGCTGTTTGTCTTTCTTTGTTGTTTGTTCTCTGCCGCCTGTATATTTTGGACCGCGAATTGACTGTTGAATATTTCGTTTGACATGCTTTGTTTTCTTTTTGTTTTTTGTTGCTACCTGTATGTTTTAGTAATTCAAAAACTGTAACCATGAACTGCATTTTCATTGAAATTTGTACTTGGATTGTTCCCCCCCTTATGTAATGCCCCGAGAGAAGCCCTTAAGGGTAAAATAAATGATGATGATGATTATGTTTGGCTTGCGTGTTCTCAGTAGCCAATTGAAATCATTTTCTCATCGTGCTCAGAAAAGTGTCACAGGTACCCTTGACGTGATGACCCTGCAAACTGTAGTGTTGACGTTGGAGTTTGACAGCGCAACGTATCTCCTGTGGTAAAGTAGGATTTCATTAAGCGTAACCCAAAGGAGATAGGAAAGTGTGTTCCATTTTAAAGGAGTTCCATTTATCGAGAAAATTTGAGCATAGTGGGGCAGCAGTCAAACGCAAAACTAATTGTATTTGAGCCAGTTGGGCTGTTCAAGTATTTTTTTGTTTAGCTTAGTCTGTCATGCTAGCCTGTTTTTGGAAATCAAAGGACTTGACCTCTGCATAAAGCTCTAAATCAGCTAAGCCGCTAAATTATCGCAGCTAGCACTAAGTCACACAAGGCTGGGTCACAGCAGAGCTGGTGGAGAACTATAGCGTGTGCTGGCTAAGCTGGGCTTTTACTCCCTTGCCTCTAGAGCTCTTTACCATTCCTTGCTGTTCTGTACTGCGCATGGCTATGCTTGCCCTCTTTTTCATTTACTCAATGTTTATTTCTATTTCTTTCTCTCCCTCTCTCTATTAGTATTTTCTTGCTCTTTTAAACCCCTTTCTTTCTTTCTCGTTTCCTCTTTCTGTCGTTTTCTCTCTTTCTCTTTTCTGACTCTCTCTTCCCTTTCTTTCTTTCTATGCTTTACTCTTTCTACTCTTTCATTCTTACCCTCACCCCAGTCCCCTTCTCCATCACCTGTACTATGCCATGCTTCGCTAGCACGCCTTGATAGCCGAGTGGGTAGTACGCTTGCCTTCAGATTGTGAGTACACGGTGTCAAATCTCTGCCGTGCCAAGAAGTCCTCTGCTACGAATTTCCATCTTTCTCTTTCTATCTCTTTCTCTCTGCGCTTGCTGTCTCACACATCAGGGTCATCACATCCCAAGTCGGACAAATGGGCGCCCATGCTCTGGGAACAAACCATAAGAAGAGAGCATGTGCCAGTTCATGATTGTGATAATTTTCTATCGACAACACACCATGAATTTCAGCCACGCAGCCCTTCCGCAAAAAGAACTTTGACCATGAGCAAGGTATCAGAGGAGTGGTCCTAGCTATGAAACACCGCTAATGCACTAGTGTGATCTCTGACGTGTACCGGGTTCAGCGACCATCTGCAATATCAGCAGTGGACTTGCTCTTGTTAGCTCAAACTTTTCCTCGCCTTACTTTTTCCCCGGTGCACATCAGCCAACTGGCTTCAGTTGGGGTTAACCTGCCAGCCTTTCTTTGGGAGCAGGCTAAAAGAGGCACGAAGGCAAGGGCATTTCCTCTCAGCTGGGCATCGCGCACCATTGGAAGGAATTGTATTCTTGTGAAAATAAATGCAATTATTGTAATAACTCTGACAAACAGTGTAATGCCAAGAAATGAAGACGTGTTACAAATGATTTGCTTTGTTTGGGCCCTTATCAACATTGTAGGCCAAGCATTGCCGCGTCGTATGAAATAATACCATCATACTGGCAGTGGCGCGACGTCCTTTACAAAACTCAACAGCAGCAGCATCATGGTTCCTCCTAGGCGTTATATTAGGAATATCTGCGCCTTGTTTAACCACATCAGCCTACTGACGTGGATTGCCTTTCTGACTCTGTGTGTCTGACTCTGTGAATCTACAGCAGACTCTCGGAGAAGGGAAATCTCTTGAATTGAGCTGCCTCTAACATGACTGTTTTATTACTTCAATTCTCCAACGCTGTTCTCCTCTCAGTAAATGGAACTCCTGTTCAACAGGACGTAATACTTTTCTAGTCCCTTGAGGCTCTATTTAATGAGAGTCATTTGTACAGTACTTGCCTGCCTTTGCCTTGGTTTGTGACTGGTGAACTGTAGGATAAACTGTGACCTCCTCTCCCTGCAGACTTGATTGCTGTGCTGTGCCCCAAGGGGCCCCTGCGGATCCTCGTTGAGACGGCTCAGGAGCGCAACGAGCCCATCTTCCCCGCACTCATCTACTCCTGTGAGTGGCTGTCAGTAAAAGCAGTCACTGTTTTTTGTACTAGTACTATGTACACTATTGTGTAAACCACTTGTTTTGCTAGTTGTATGAACTCAAACCTCGATATAATGAACCCGGATATAATGAATTATCGGTTATAACAAAATAAAAACTAGTTTTACAATAGATGTAGTGTTAGAAATGTACCTTTGTAACGAACCTATTTTCATGCAAGATGCGAGTTTGTTATTATGAGGTCTGAGTGTAGTGGCTAACGAAGAGCAAGGTATGTTGATTTTTAGATAAATTGAATATCTCTCATAATAATTCCAAAATTTGTCTTCATTTCACTTCATTTTACAATGTACTGTCCCCTACGATCGCTTTGAAGGAGACACTAACATGTTTGACCAGTCGTTTGACACGCTGCTCCCCCAAGCCCTGTCAAAGGCGCAATTTTTCTTTGCTCAACGAGGACATAACCGAACATTGGCCGACCCTTAAGCTTCACCTTTAGGATTTGAACGCGATAGCAATATCCTCTCCCTAGTGCGTACTTCAAACACTTTGTGCACGAAATCTTTTTGAACTAGCTATGCACCCACTACTCAAAGGAATAGGCACAGTAACAAGTGGGTGTTTTGTTGTGGGTGACCGGCTTTAAACCATGTAGTCGGTGTGATAATCACATGTTCTGATGCCCTACGGCAATGTACACCTGTACCATGCATTATTACTGTAATACAGTGGAACCTCATTATACGACTTTCAGGGGACCACCAAAACCGTTGTGTGATCCGGGCGTCGTATAATTGAGAAACTAAGAATATAGCAATGACACTCAGCCTTGCCCCAGAAAAATGGGTATAGACCACCTGAATAAGCCCACGGCACGACCTTGTGCCTCTGATAGAAAGGTAAATTAAATTATTCTTGCCGGTGACAGTTAATGGTAGCGTAACTTAGTTGAAAGAGGTGTGAGCGAATTTCTCTTCTGAAGTTTAAAAAGAATTGAATCCAATGCACATCTTTAAATAGAGTCCAAAAATTGCCTGCGCGTGAAAACGAAAACGAAACCGCCTTGCCAATAGCCTCCCGTCAGAAGAGTCACACACAGAGTCATCACTATCATATAATGGCGACCGACCACGAGTGTGCGTAGAATGCCTTCTTGTGCGACAGAGCTATGCACGTTGTAATTTGTAGACTTGTAAAGTGCAACTAGGGATGTCCCGCTGGTAGTATGAACGCCGACGTCAAAAAGTAAACTTGCACTGCGAAAACAGCTGTGTCGTGCCCTCATGCGTCCGCAAGCCTGTGACTGCGAGTGTGACCAAGGCAGGAGATCACCCTATGTCGACCAGAAAATGTTTCCATGGACCGAAAACGTGAAAACAAACTTTTCGGCCGGCTGGAGCTACATTGTGTGGATAGAGCTTGACCCCAGATACGCACACACGCGATTGCGGCGTTGTGTAGAAGTGCATGAACTTACAGGAGAACAATTTTTCCATTCTACGAAGACATCTGTCTCGCTCTCTACTTTTCTAATCGTCAACCTAGGACAACGCAAGTTTATATTTTGCACTCCTGAATATTTGGTCCACACTTGATTCGAGTAAAGGCGTTCTTCTTCTTTGGACCAAATCTGAATGTCGTCAAACATGCGAGGTCGGCGTAAAACTGCATTGTATAACCAAGGTTTTTAATACATTAATCTTATGGGGATTTTGCCGGGACCTAACCGATTCATCGCGGAACCGGGGGACATATAATCGAAGTTCCGCTAAATTTCATGTATTGTGAAGCATGGATATGGGACGCACGTGTTTGTCAAGCATGAGTGTTACTTTCACTGCATTTCCAAGCAGAGGAAGTTATTTTCACTGTATTCACAAGCAAACTGGGGCTGTGTGGTAGAACACACGCATGTCACGCAAACGACCGATTCTCACTCAGACCCAGAATTTTTATTATCTTGTTTTGCATCTTGATTTTTCGGTCACACAGAAGATGATGATTTTCCACTCGCTCACAATCAACGACGCTGATGCCATAATTTCTGTGAAACGAGCTCTTTAATGCTATCACGTTAAAAACTAATTTGCCCCGTGTTTCTCGCCTGGGAGTTGATTCTGTTTATGCAAGAGTGGAGCGTAGATGACTTCGGAATACAGTCGAACCCTGTACAACGAAACTGACGAGGCATAGAAAAAATTTCGTTGAAGCGAAAATTTCGTTGTAGTGAAATAAAAATAAAATTGCTGATCTGAGCTAGCAAAACAAAGGAACGTTTATTTTCAAAATTCAAGAAATGTCCGCTGCTTCCTATTCTTTCCCAGCAATGTCGTGACGTGATTGTCACCTATGCGTAGCGACACTATGGTGAAAATCACGCTGAAACAATGCCTAGAACCACCTTCGTTAACAAACCAAACAGTTGCGTTAACACGTTAACACCAGCAGCTGTCCTCCGTCAAAAGTACTTGACAACGCCGAGATGGAGGCAAGGTATCGTGGAGCGGCGACTTTTGCATTATTCTGTGCCATTCTTATCAACCACCACACGTGGTTAGCTGATTTTGTTGATAATGTGAACAAACAGATGCTCTAATTAGTTACCACACTGGCCAAGTGTGAACATAATGATAAGCAAGATTGACCTTGATGATAAGCATCGGAATCGGAAAAGGCATCATTTTGCAATTCCACCCAGCAGCTGCGTGACGGAAACCATGAATTGAGCGACTGAGCTTTAGCTTCAGACCGTCTGCAACTCAAAGCAAGCCAGTGGCAAAAGCAGGGCAGCCTCACTACCGTCGCTATCGAGCAATGGTGGCACCCATGCTTGCTGAACAGCGGCGGTTTCTGGTGGTTCCAACCCGTGTTTTAGACTTCGTTGACACATTTTCAGGCTCTGAAAATGCATCAAAATGTTAAAGATTGGGACTATTGCATAAAGATAAATGTCTGAGCCTGGAATTGCATGGTAAAATTTCGTTGAAGCGGGACGATCGAAGAAAAAGCGTCATTGTGGTGACAATATTTATGCATCGACTCCTATAGACTGCTGACGGGGAATCGAGAATTCTTCGTTGTAGTGGAAATTTCGATGAAGCAGCGTTTGCTGTTGCGGAGTTTGACTGTAATTATATATTGAATTAAGATTCATTACTATGGTACATAAATTTACATATTTTTTCATTATTTTTGTTGTAGTCGTATGTCAAGTGTCTCGAAATAACGTACTGGTTTGATGCAGTTAGGGGCAGTTTTTCCTAGGTTATGTTTGTAAGGACTAATTGTAAGAAAGGACGTGCCAAATGTTTGTTCCTGATGAGCAACAGCGAAGCTAAGTCAGTGTTGATCCCGAGAGCCTGTGCTAACATTTAATAGCACACCTTATACCTATATGATACAGAAGTGGGCGACACCGTCTTTCGGCTTTCTTCTTTTGACACAGCGGCCATGGCATGGTGTGTGGTGACAATGGCTGACCGGGACCCCTTCTACACCAACCAGAACCAGCTGGGTGCGCAAAGTGACACCTCATCAGGTAGGCTGCACTCCTCCTGCTAAAATGTTTTCGTGGCCATTGTAGTTACAATTCTAAAGCAAGAAAAAGACCCATCTTCCGTTACAAGTTACAGGCCGATTGCATTGACAAGTTGTCTATGTAAACTTTTCGAAAAGATGATATGTCGGCTGTTACATTTTCTAGATACAATGTACTGGACCCATCTCAGTGCAGATTTCGCGATGGTAGATCCACTACTGACCATTTGTTACGAATCAGAACACAGATCCGTGATGCTTTTGTCCATAATTCTTTTTTTCACTGTTTCTCGATATGGAAAAAGCTTAGGATACCACCTGGCACTTCGGCATACTGCAAGACCTTTCACAACTACCTAGGTGTCCGAGGTAACATGCTGACCATAATCGAAAGTTATTTGCGCAACTGCACTTTTCGTGTCCCTGTGGGGAATGTCTTGTCACCAACTTTTGTCCAGGAGGCCGGAGTGCCGCAAGGGTGTTTGTTGAGCTGCACACTTTTTATTATACAAAATGAATATCCTCCATTCCTGCATTCCACGCAATATGTTCTATTGCACATACGTCGATGATGTGCAGATAAGTTACGAATCATGCAACCTCGCGATGTGCAAGCGGCAACTTCAACTTGGTTTGAATAAGGTTACCAAATGGGCAGATGAGAATGGATTCATCCTTAACCCACAAAAAAGCACGTCTGTTTTATTTATTAGGAAGAGAGGTCTTCAACCCAATTCGATCATTGACTTCCACGGGCGGCAATTAGCTGTGAAAAGTGAACACAAATTTCTAGGCTAAGTTCTAGACAAGAAATTAACATTTGTCCCTGACCTGAAAAACCTCGAGAACAAGTGCCTGAAAGCTACAGTCAAATCTCGATAATCTGAACTCTAAGGGGCCCGAAAATTTGTTCGAAGTAAAAGAAGTTCGAATCAACGAAATCCAAATAAACGGAGGGCTCTACATGCAGTGGCGCATGTGCGTTGAGCTAATACACAAGGGGGAAGTTTAGGAAAACTTACATTTATTCACAAATCACAGGACATCCGTTATTAATTGATGTAATCGGTGATGCACGTCTGCACACGTTTGCCTTGCAGCGAGCCGATCAATTTCCCATGCAGCTTGCAAAGCATTTCTACTTCACGGCTTCAGCATTCTTCTGTCAATAGAAGTTGCGCGCGGAAATGTACAGCATCGACACTTTCTAAAGACGACGATGACGACTGCACAGCAGAGCCTCTCCTCTACGTAGCCGCAGCGTGGCAAGCACGTGACGAGGAAGGGGCGTCTTCACGTGGAGAGAAGCAGATCGGCAATTGAGAGAAAACCAACACTCCATGGCAGCCTTCCTTTTTTTTTTTTTTTTGCTCTCTTCGTGCGTGTTGTTGACAGGAGAAGGGTTACGTGGCAGGGACGGGAAAGGGGGAAACGTGGCACCGGCGGGCGCGTAATAGACACCCCCCCCCCCCCCCCTCAAGGCACAGAGTCATGCTCCCGCAAGGGGCAACAGCTGCAGATAATGCCTTCTCCGTTTCCTTTAACCACACATTCATTCAACCCTGCGACAGCTTTTTTTTTTTTTTCCTCTCTCTCTTTGCACATGGCGTTTGAAGGAGGAAGGTCATTACGTGGCAGGGACGGAAAAGGAAGAAACGTGACACAGGCGCATCACAGATCGGCATTTGAGAGAGAGCAAGCATTCCACCGCAACCTTTTCTTTCCTTTTCATTTCCTTCGCGGGCAGCGTTGAGGTGTCGCAAGTGGCGCTGCGGGACTGGGCGGGGGGCAGAGAGCACTTTCGGAGCGCGGCATGTTCGAATTAACTGTCGGAAGTGCTTGGGGGTTCGAATTACCGGTCGTTTTCGCCTATTGGAATACACATAGCTTTGACGGGACCTCATCGTGAGTTCGAATTAACTGGAAGTTTGAATTAAGCGTGTTCGAAATAATGAGGTTCGACTGTGTAAATATACTCAAGGTTTTGTCGCGGACATCGCGGGGCAGTTATAGAAAATTCCTTATGAATCTTTATAAAAGCCTCATACGCAGGCGCTTAGATTACGGAGCGATTGTCTATCAGTCTGCCACACCAAGCTCTCTTAAAAATGCTTGACCCAGTCCATCAATTAGGCATTCGCCTTTCTGCGAGTGCTTTTCGCACTAGTTTCGTAGAAAGCCTGTACATCGAGTTGAATGAGTGGTCGTTGCAACTCCAGAGGACTTGCATGTCTTTTGTGTATTACCTCAAAGAAAACGCCGAGAATAAGCAGCCCTCATATTCTGTAATCAATGACTTGTCCAGTTTGACACTGCATGATAACTGCCCTTCGTTTCGACAGGCCTACTCGGTTCGAGTGAAAGGCCTCGTTGAGGAAACAAGAGTGCCACCTCTTGATCATTGTCTGATGGATCCTGCCGCGCAACTGCCACCGTGGCAATGGCAGCTCATAGAATGTGACATATCCTTCAAAGAAGTTACGAAACACACACCTGTGGCGCATATTTGCATGTACTTCCTAGAGCTTCAATACAAATACAATTGTCCTGACTTCTTCACAGATGCCTCCAAGTCTCACACTTATGTGTCGTATGCAGCAGTCGGCCCATCTTTTTCAAAGGCCGGACCGCTGCATTTTGGTACGACCATCTTCACTGCTGAAGCCTACGCGATACTTGGGGCCGTCAAACACATCAAACAACCAAAACTACAAAAGCCAGTAATTTACACAAATTCCCTAAGCGTCGTGAAGGCTCTGAAAACTCTTAAAAAACGCAAAAACCCTGTTTTTGTCTCGCTTTATTCTCTACTATGCACAGTGTACAAGTCTAAACAGTATGTAATAGTGTGCTGGGTACCAGGACACTGCGAAATCTAAGGTAACGTGATGGCAGATCAGCTAGCCGCATTTGTCCATGACAGTGCTGTTAATACGTCCCTGCTCTGGCATAAAACCATATCTTAAACGAAAGCTCAGAGCTTATTGGCAAAGCACATGGGATAGCCGCATAGAAAATGAATTACACGTCATCAAGCCGTTCCTTAGTCATTGGCCACTGGTACAGTAAAAGCTTGTTTATCTGGACATCGTTAACTCAGAAATTCGGTTAACTCGGACTCGCGGCACGGTCCCGGCAAAACTATGAGGTCAGATGCTCATTAATTCGGAGGGATTTAGCTGCGCACCTGTTATTTCGAACAACTCCGAAGAGGGCTATCGGGACTCCAGAGTCGTGCGATCTCGGCGGCTTGGAGGCTCAAGCACCGCTTGCCGTAACCGACGGCAGAACCGGAGTTTTGGAGAAACCGGAACCGAGCGAACTGCAGCAGAATATGACGATGATGATAGTGAATGAGGGGGCAGTGGCTAGGTGGCGCTAGTCACTACCCGGCGGAAGCGCTTGGGCCACCGGCACCATAGAGTTTCCCAATGTACACTAGAAGGAACTCTGGCGCTAGTGTCTACGGGAGCTGCAACGCATGGCGCTTCAGTGAGCATGGGAATGATGGGTAGTACACACATTTGTCTAATCTTCGTACTTCTGGCCTGCTTCTAGCTACGTGTGTATACGTGTGGCTTGGAGCTGTTTTTCCACGAAACAAAAAATCAGCAAATGTTGCGCTGTAGTGCTTCACCACATTCTATTTTTAAAGCTTACCTTTTCAAATCAAGTCACGAAATTCAAAAGGGTTTTCTTTTCTTTAAAACGAAACCATAACCAGCAATAAACGAAGCCGCAAGTACAATTTGCTGCCCGCAAGTACGAAGACTAGGCAAATGTGTGTACTACCCGTCATTCCCATGGTCGCTGAACGATCGCAGTGCCAGAGTCCCCTTCAGTTAATTTTAGGAAACTCTATGACCGGGACAGCTGCTCGCTACGCCCATGCTACGCCTACTGGTGTACTATCCTGTCTTGGTTCTTTGTGTTGTGACTTCGCGTGTTGCGGCTGTGTTTGTGTGCATTGTCGCCGCCGACGCGCTTCATGGCGACCGTCACAGGAGTTAAGCGGCCACAGCAGCCAGCAAATGATCTTGAAAGAAAGGTTATGATATTGAAAGACGTGATGAGCCAACGCGACGTCGCCGTACCGTGCAGGAGGCCGCCGAAGCCCTCGCTGTCCTCGAGGGGTTCTGAGTTTGTTCTCACGACAGTGAACGCGTGCACCACCACCTGATGGGATTAAATAAGATCGATCTGTCAGAAATTTCGACAGCGAGGCAGGCAAAAATAACGCACTTTTTAAAAACTAAAGGTTTGTCTGTGCCGTGTACGTTTTTCTTTTGTTTTCATGGTCCCTTCGATGATTCGGAATTTGGTAAACTCGGACATTTTCTCCGGTCTTGTGAGATCCGAGTTAACGAGCTTTTACTGTATCAAAATCACGCCACACAGAAGTTACTTACAAGGCTACGAACAATACACACAGCACACACTCATACCTTTTGTGCAGTGCAATCCACCTTTGTGTGATAGATGTGGTGAATCACTCACCGTCAACCACATCCTCATCCAATGTAGTGAATTAGACTCAATTAGAAAAAAGCTTTTTTGTTACCTTACGGTGAACACATTCCACTTCATCCTGCGATACTCATTGTCAAAGAACCACTTTTTAAATATCAGTCATAATTTGGGTTTTTAAATGAAATCCAAAGTTCAGCATCATATACAAGGGAAATCCGTAGAATAACCTCTCCGCAGAAGTTGTTGGTGCTGTAGCTACTCTGAGAAGCTCCTGCCTCTCACGCTTTGGTTTCAAAGGGGTTGCGGAGGCATACGGGCTATTTTATAATCGCTCACTTGTAGATACCATGGTCACTTGCAATTTATTCCACACCTATGCATCAAATCGCGTATCACTGTCATAATTTTATACTTTGTACACACATTTTACGCTTTTATACAGCACGTGATTTTAGGCCTTTATACAGCCATATTACACCGTGCCATCGCAATCATTGGTCATTGCTTACATCGCATCAAAGACATGGCGCTCTTTGGCCACCCATGGCCCTTGCACCGCAAAACTCCACTAATCATCATCTTTCCTATCGTTCGGCAGCGTCAACTGACAGCCCCGGCCAGCGTGCAGAAGGCGGAGATGCCGATCCCTCTGTGGAGGTCGAGCAGCCACGGATGCGTGGAGAGAGGACGCGGCGGCGCTCTCAGCGTGGCAGCACTGTCGCCAACAGTGGCACGCTGGCAGGTGCCACCGACAACGCTAGCGACCTCCCCCACCAGGAAGAAGAAGAGAGTGAGTCGGCAATTTCTGGTGCTGGTAGTGAGTCCCAAAACACGGTGCCCTTTCACTTATCTTGCTACTACTCAAACCTCTATATAACGAACCCAAACATAATAAAATATTGGTTATAATGAAGTGAATGAAGAATACCGTATAGTGCGGAATATAGGTAGAGATTTTTTTCAAAAAAATGTCACTAAAAAGTCACCCCTCGACCTATATACCGGCCCTAGGCATAAACCAAGTGATCGTCTGGCAACAGGGAGTGTCGCATGCTTTTTGGGCATCAGCATCGACATTGCCTCTTTGGGCTGACGCGTTCTCTGCCGACGCCATTTTTCTATTCTTGTTCATTCAGTGTTTGTAGCGAGTGGCGACCTTACTCTGCGACCAGCCATGAATAGCGGGACACGGCGCCAGTTCACCGCCACGTTTAAAAAAAAAGTTATTGAATTCGCGCAAGCGAGTGGCAACATAGCGGCACAGCGGCAGTTTGGAGTGTTCGAGAAAAGCGTCAGGTACCTGCGCAACCAAAAACCCAAACTGTCGGTGTGTAACGCGAGCAAGACGTCGTGTCGCAATCGCCGAGCTGTGCACCTGGAACTCGAGGGCAAAGTGGTGGATTTCGTCCGCGAGTACCGTGCCAGATCCCTGCCAGTGAACGCGGAGCTCATTCGCTCAAGAGCTGTTGAGTTGAGCCGGTCTGTCAAAGAAGGACTTCAAGGGTTCCATTTATTGGATCCGTCACTTCAAGTGACACAAGAGATTTGCCCTTCGACGGCGCACGTCGATATGCCAGAAGCTGCCAGAGATGTACGAGGACAAATTGATAGAGTTTCAACTTTATGTGAACAGCCTCCGGCGGCAGCATGGCTCCATGCGAGGTCAGATTGGCAACACCAACGAAACGCCGGTGTGGTTGGACATGCCATCGTCGATGACTGTTAGTGAACGCGGGCCAAGATAGGTGAAGCTTTTGTCGACTAGAAGCGAGCATTCGCGTTTCACCGTTATGCTTTCCTGCACGGCTGATGGCAGAAAGTTGCACCCCTTCATAATCTTCAAGTGGAAGACGATGCTGAAGGAGGCCTTCCCACAGGATGTCGTCATCTGCGTCAACGAGAAGGGGTATATAGACGAGGCCCTAATGCGCGAGTGGATCCGCACAGTGTGGAACCAGCGGCCTGGAGCCCTCTTGCAGCACCGAAACATGCTCGTGTTGGATGCATTTCGCGGGCATTTGACGGCATCAGTGAAGGTGAACCTTTGCGACGGAAAGACGGATCCTGTCGTCATTTCGAGAGGGATGAGGTCAACTCTGCAACCGCTGGACGTCGTTCCTAATAAGCATTTCAATGATCGTGTGCGTGCATTGTACACCGAATGGATGGCTGGCGACAACCCGCTGACCCCGACAGGCCGGCTGCACAGGCCACCTCTCACGACAGTTTCCGGTTGGGTCTCTGAGGCATGGAGGTCTCTGTCTGAAGAGGTGGTGGTGCGCGCATTCAAGAAGTGCTGCATCAGCAACGCTCTCGACGGCACTGAGGACGACATGCTATGGGAGGCGGCTAGTGATAAGCAGTCGTTGTCGGAGGAGAGCTCCGACAGCTCGGAGGACTGAATAAAGTCACTGAATCCGTGAACAATTCTGCGTTTTTCTTTTTTACTTTTTGTTGCTAGTCAAGGTAAGGGGGTTGACCTATATTGCGCCTCGACTTATATTTCACATTATATGGTAGTCTTGCAATTGCTGTAGCATTAGGAATATACCTTTATAACAAATTTTCGGATATAACAACGTTATTTTCATCTATGATGCAACTTTGTTATAGTGAACTTTGTTATAGTGAAGTTGCCATGATCAACACTTGCATCAACTGTTGTAGAGGCTCAGTCATTACAATGATCTGATGCCAGACTTACTGGTTCAAGTAATTAGCCAGCATGAGGCCAGCTCGTAGTCATGTACAGTATGGTAAATGCCCGTCAACAAATTTCAGATGATGGAAATTGTTCTAAAGCTTACCACTGCACACTTTCCTATTAACCATTAGGGCATTCTCACGATTTTACGAGTGCCGCTTATTTTCAATTGCCAAAGCATATTACCGTAAAAGCCCGTATATAGCTCAGACCCTCATATAGTCCCGGTTGTAATTTGCGGATAGCAGACACAAGAAAAATGTTTTCACTCAATTATAGCTCGAGTAAAATGAAAAAATGCTATTTTTGACACACTTCATTAATCGTCGTTGTCGGACGCACTATCTTCTGAAGCTCTCTTGTCAGAAATGGTCTCCCACAGCACATCATCCTCAGTGCCATCAAGCACATTCAAGGGGGAGCACGTTTTGAACGCGCGGCAAACGAGCACCTCGAAAATGCAGACCCAAGCCTCGACTATCTACGAGCACAGCATTGGTGGCGAGGCTCGTTTCAGCCGTCAGGCAGGGGTCACTTCTGGGTCTCCGGACCTCATGCACTCTGCATACAGGCGCTTGGCATGATCTTTAAATGGCTTATTAAGGCACATATCAAACAGCTGCAGCTGTGATATCATCCGAGCTCGGTGCAAGAGTCGTGCAGCAGTCGCTTTACGGAGTCGGTCAGGTGACACCAATACCCGTCTAGCACAAGCATCAAAGGGAGCCCCAGCAGTGCTCCGGGCCGTCAAAACCACGCGGACTTTATCCACTCAAGCACTAGCGATTCGTTCATCCACCCCTTGTCCTGGCAGCGGATGGCGACATTTTTTGGGGAACTTGTTCCCCTTCAGCAGCATCTTTCGTTTGAACACCACATAGGGTGGTAGATTGTGACCGTCTGCAGTGCAGGGCAACATTACAGTCACCCGCGTTTTTTTTTGTTTTCAGTCGATCGCACGATAACTTTCCTGGAGCCTTTCTGATGCAACGTCAGGGCCGAGGGCATATTCAGGTAGACTGGCATTTGATCTCCGTTGCCGATTTGGCCCACCTGAAACAGGACAGCCTTTTGCAATGCAATTACATACTTTCGAAACCTCACAAGGACCTCTTCATAGCTCTTTGGTAGATTTTGCGAGATCAACGAACGCCAACGTAGAAAGAACCCAGCACGGTGCATCAAGAATGAAACCCAATTCTTGCTCGCTTTGAAATCCTCCGGCTGCATGCCTTTGTTCTGGGCGATCTCCCTTGCCTTCGCTTGTAGCAGCTGGATGTTAACAGCGAGATGTGCCACTCGCCGCTCCCACACAAAGTCTAAGAGTTCTCATTCCACGTCAAGAAGCGCTTCATTTTTTTGGTTCACGGAAACTTTTTTGCCGACTGCTGCAAGCAAAGAGGGGGTCCTTCTGCTTCCACCAACCGTGAATACTCTGCTCGTTGACTCTGAACTGCTGCTCCGCGACACAGTTGTCAATGGTTTCGGCAGCAGCAATAACTTTCCTTTTAAAAGCAGCCTAGTGCAGCCTGCGCAGTGCTGACATGGCGTAAAATCACAGGAGCAAAATCTTGGCCGTCGTTATGGGCGTCAAGTTGAGGCAAAGGCCATTCAGCACTGTTGCATGCGTGAGTCTGTAAGACTAGCGCCTGCTAACGCTACCTAACACCTAGGGCAGAAGCATGCAAACACCTGATGATGAGGATAGCACCGCGATATGCCGAAATTAAAACTGAATTTTGGGCGAAAATTCTGGGGACCCACATATAGTATGGGGCCGAAATTTTGTACCCTAAAGTCTAGCGAAATATCCCGGGCTATACGCGGGTTTTTACACTATGTTCTATCTCAACTAGATCTCTTATATTTGGTGAGCTAGTCAGCTTAATCATTACTTTAGACAGACTCGCCCCGTTATCTGGCCTCTTCATTCAAGGGTGTTTCCAGTTTGGTTTGTTGACTGTTTGTGGTTATCCATAAAAGTAGAGGGAAGGGACAGGAATCGCCCCCACTGAAGCGCTGAAATAGATATGCTCATCTGGGATGTAGTCCTATGGTAGGGAATGCCAGGTCGGCAAAAACTGTTAATACTGCATTGTCCCCCGCTTTGGCATGCCTTCTAATCACGTAACAGTTCTGGCATAATATCAAACTGTAGAAATTGATTTTCATGCTCTCCACCGCCTTCTTTTAACAGGAGGAGTCAAACTCGGCCTGGGCGACTTCATCTTTTACAGCGTCTTGGTGGGGAAGGCATCCTCTTACGGTGACTGGAACACAACTGTCGCCTGCTTTGTGGCCATCCTCATTGTGAGTGGCGTGCGCAGTGTGGTACTGTAGTGCCCATTTGGTTATTCGCTTGCTGATAATTCGTACATGGTTAGTTAATGGGCACTTAGACCGCTGCACCGTATCTCTGTAATCTCTGTAAACAGAACCTCAAGGAGTGGGGAAGCGTGTTCCCATTGACGAAGGATCCGTTCATCGAAAATGACGGCGTCGCTCTACACCATTAACCACACTCTAAAAACAGTTGCACCCATCAGGCCTTACCTTTGTCACTCTCTAAACGTCACCTATAATAAATATAGCTGCAATCGCGTCTTGACACAATGCTTGTTGATATCATCTGTGTAACAAGTGTGTCCTTCCTTGCGTCAATGCTGTGAGTGCTATGCACCTGGTGCTTTCACATCACAAACATTGTGTATGCATGCATATGTTGGCAAAGTCACTCAAGAGTTCACTAGATCGTGCTCAGATCTAGCCATGAGTCTAAGTCTGAACGAGTCTGAATGCGACGGGGGGCTTTGGTTCTTTGAGTGAGTTGAAGTTAGTCCGATTGAATAAAATATGGATGAGTTCAGGTGAGCCCTTAGCTCAAAATATGCTTGTTGAGCAAGTCTGAGCAAGCTCCTCCTTTTAATGCCGACCAATGCTCCTATCTACTCGGCTTTAGCATTGCAAACACCTTTACATCACGTCACGTTTTATACAAGTCTATGCATACATGTTTCGACGCAGTAGCACTCACGCACCAGCTCTGTATTTACTGATCAGTGGTTTGGGTTAAGGAGGAGGATGCCTTGATCCCCCCTTACAAACTGTTTCGCTAGAAGCTTTCGATAAAAATATATTGTGTGACTTGCATATTTAATGAAAATGTTCTTAGTAGATGAAAACCACCGACAAATTGTATTTGAAAGTACAAAATTAAAAGGCATATCACAGAGTACAGATTTTCTTAGATATTGGCTTTGAAGAACATTGTCATCGTAAATTTTATGCTAATACAGTCGAACTCCGCTACAACGAACGCCGCTTCAACGATATTTCCGCTATAACAAAAAATTCACGATTCCCCGTCAGCAGTCCATAGGAGTCAATGCATAAATATTCGCCACAACGAACACTTTTCCTCTGATCGTCCCACTTCACCGAAATTTTACGGTGTGATTCCAGGCTCAGATACTTATTGCTATGCAGTAAACCCAAACTTTAACATTTTGAAATACATTTTCAGAACCTGAAAATGCATCAACGAAGTCTGAAACACCCGTTGGCACCACCAGAAACCGCCGCTGTTGAGCAAGCACTGGGCGCCGCCATTGCTCGATAGTGATGGCAATGAAACTGCCCTGCTTTTGTTTTTCCGCTGGCTTGCTTTTGAGTCGCAAACGATTCGAAGTTTAAGCTCAGTCGCTCAGTTCATGGTTTTCTTTTCACAGCTGCTGGGTGCAACTTCGGCACGATGCCTTTTCCGATGCTTATCATTATGTTCGCGCCTGGCCAGTGTGGTACCTAATCGGAGGGGCTGTTCGTCCGCATTATCAACAAAATCAGCTAGCCGCGAGCATGGATGATAAGAATGGCATAGAATAATGCAAAAGTTGCCACTCCATGATATCCTGCCTCCAACCCAGCGTTGTCGGGTACTTTTGACGGCGGACAGCTGCTGGTGTTAACGTGTTAATGCAACTGTTTGGTTCTTTCAGGAAAGCGGTTTTAGGCATTGTTTCAGCGTGCTTTTCACCGTGGCCTCGCTATGCATGGTAGAGAATCACGTCATGACGCTGCTGGGAAAGAAGAGGAAGCAGCAGACATTTTTTGAATTTGAGAATAAACGTTCCTTTGTTTTGCTAACTCAGATCATCGATATTTTTTTCTGTTTTACTACAACGAAATTTTTTACACGCCCCGTCAGTTTCGTTCGTTGTAGCGGGGTTCGACTGTAGACTCGCATGTCGATTTGCTCAGGCCCACTCAAACTCGGGTCAAGCTGTGAGTTTGACTGAGTAATACGTTGCTGAGTTTTAGTCCTAGTGAGTCCTGTTGAGGAAAGTTTTGTAATTCCTAATCCAAGTGAGCACTCGGAGCAAAATGTATATCTCGAGTAAGTCTGAGTGATCTCCAATTTATTTTTTTACCTATGCATGCATGTCATACAACAATTATTGCATGATGTAGCAATCTTGACACAAAACTAGTGAGTGGAGAGTCTTTAGTAAAGGAAAGAAGAACAGTAAAATCTCTCGCACAACTATCATTGTTGTCTGACAGAAGTCGTCATATGAAGCTCTGAAGTAACTCCAGTTGCAGCTGTGTGAAGCAGTGACTTCAGTGCTTCCATGACTAGTAAGCAGCGTTCGGGGTATTGAATCATTCTACACAACTTGCACCCTCGCAGGGTCTGTGCCTAACCCTCCTCCTGCTGGCCATATTCAAGAAGGCACTTCCGGCTCTGCCGATCTCGATCACGTTTGGCCTCATCTTCTACTTCGCCACGTCGTCGCTCGTCCAGCCGTTCGCCGACAGCCTAGCGAGCGAACAAGTCTTCATATGAACGTGTCTCTGCCACGAAAGCGACGTTGCACAAGGAAGTTGCGGCAATGGCGAATCACCTTCGCACTGCGAATGACCTTCCGTTTGAAAGTGTGTTGTTTTTGCGTCGTATGAAAACACTATCAAGTCATGTGCTGTGCAACATCATCGGTAGTCTTATATTTATAGAACGCCGCACAATTTTTCGGACGGTCGAGTTGACAGCTTGCTGTGATGCGGTGTGCCGCACGAGAGGCCACCGTGCTCCGGGAAGGTATACAGACTGGACTGTCAACTGTACCTTTGTTGTTTCTGGACTTCCAGTGTACTTTTTTTTATTCGTTCCATGTTCTCCCATTGCCTCCCTTCTAAAATGATGCTTTTAATGAAGTGACACTTATTTATACAATTCTACACAGTTCACTTTTTTCTACTTGTTTGATTAGCCTGCACTTCTTACAGCAAAGCTTTCTTGTTCTCCCAAATTCAAAGCGCTTTTTCATTGGTACGTGGCCTCAAACACTGTATCTGAAAGAACGGTCATTTCTTACAATTGTAAATGGTGCAGCAAAGTGCCACTAGTTCACCAGTGCAAATATGTGTGCAAAGCGGTGCTACTGCTTCGAGTATGTGAGCGGTGCTCAAACTGGTGGCTTGAGAATGATGCAGCGAATGAGTGCTGTAGTTTACAAGCTCAAAAAAGGACTAACACAATGTGGCGCTCCCATTTTGAGTGTGAAAACTAGAACAAGCGCCGTCAGGTGCACATTGCTGACGTCAACTTCAGCATTGAAGTGCAGTGTTTGCCTAAACTGGTGTCCCTGAAGTGCAGGCATATGGAACGGAATATTTAATGCATCACCAGCTCGATGCAGCGAATGTTACTTATTATGTCTCGTCACCAAAGACGCCCAGAAATAAATTGTCTATTTCATTGGTCATGTTTCACGAAGTTTTCTTCTTTCATTCCCTGTCCACATAAAGTTTTTTTATCCTTTTGCTTTTGTTGACATGTACAGTCGTTTTAAATTTTGTACCAAAATTGCCAGTGACGACTATACTTGTCATCAACCAAAATTGTTCCCACATGGAACCAATGGTGACTACACTCGTCATAGTAGCTAAGTAAGTAGGTGGTCCTAATCCCTTTTGGCACAGGGCAGGCGCACCCAGCGCCACAGGACAAAATGTTGTGTGCTCACCCATACACACATCACTAGGCAGGCGCTCGCAGCGCCACCAGCCAAAACTTCGTGCTCCACACGCACTTCACACGAGCACACACACACGTTTTCAACTTCACTGTTCAGAAAGAAAAAAAAAAGAAAAAAAAAGTTGTGTTTCTTGACACCAGATGGCCACACTTGTCCATTTTGTGTCATTTGTGTGTATGCTTTCTTGCATTGCCGTGCAGTGAAGTTATCTTTTTTTTTTTGCACAGTTAGTGAAATAAGAGCCTTATTGAATTGATACAAAAGTGTGGTTCTATTTAAAAAAATGATCTCTGCAAATTAAGCAGTGAGTGAGTCAAAAAACTTTATTTGGTCCACAATAGACTCAAGGAAACTCAATGTCACCTGATAGGGCCACACTCTGGGCTGTAGTGCGAGAGCAGTCAGGTGCAAATCATGGAAATATTTTTTTCGGTAAATGTGGTACAACCTTTTTTTTTAATGCGATAGCACTCTCGGCTAGATTTTGCTGCCGGCGTCGGCGTCACTCACCGTATATGTTGCCATCACATTCATTGCTTCGCCTTTGCAGCAAAGCTGTGACTTTTTTCGGTAATGAAAGATGTGATAATAGTTCACTGGAGGGAAGTGTTGTGCTCTTGTTTATAAGAGCTGCAATGCATGACATTTGAGTCAGCATGGGGATGATGGGTAGTTTGCCAAAGTTTCTTTCACCAGAAGTTCAGCAAACCAACTTCACCAACTGATCCCTTTTTGGCTCACCAATTAGAATAGGCTTGAGGTTTGCGACGAGTTGTTTCTTAGAAAACAGGAGGCAAAATAACAATAAGGAAAGGCACAAGCATGAGGACTAGGCAAATCCACGTACTACTGATGATTCCTATGGTGGCCAAATGACCACAGTGCCACACTAGCCTCTAGTAAATACTGCAAGAAACATAATTCCTGTACAGGCCTACAAATGAATGAATTGTGCTGCACTGCACCGCAACCTAGTTAAATAACCAATTCACCTTAATAAATACAATAAGTCGGCTTCCTGGCAGAGCTCAGTTGCATGATGGTGTAGCATAACAGAAAAACGGTCGTTTAGTTTGTGTGTGGCCTGTGTGTTTAAAATAGAGTGACGAAAGAGCTTGTGCTGTTTACGGTCAATTGATATTCTGTAACGTAAGGTTAATTGACTGGCATTGGTCGGGGGCCACATTTGGGACGCCGGATCAATTCGGACAAACCCGGTATCATTTATCTCGCATCGAGACCTTGGCTTCTCTACTTCACTGTCTATCTTATGTTTGCTCGTTCGCGAACCACAACTTCTGTGCAGTTGAGTTTATACATGCCGAGTGTAGGACGTGTGATTGATTCTGCTCAAATATGGTTCAGGAAATCGGTACGTGCGCGTGACTTTTTTTTTTCTTTTGCTCGGAGGTTTTAATTGTAAGGCAAGACACGCACATGCCAGCGGTAGTTTGGATTCCCTTCAAAGCCTGAAGGTGTACAATGTACCGTTTTGAAGATTTAAGACAAGTTCACGCGACAAAAGTAAAGCACAGTATATAAAGGAGTAGAGATAAAAGGGTGGCGGAAGTAAGAAAGATCCCAGAGATACAGCAGGATAGAAATAGAAATGAATAAACTGGGAAGTGAGAGAGAGGAAGCAAAGAGAAGCAAAGTATACCACCCGGCTCCACACTTACTTCAGACTTGACACCGGTATATTGTGCGAAGCTAGCTTAATTAGCTTTTTTCCCCGATATAGCGAACTAGGTATGCACCGAGTTATTTTTCCCGCAGTAGACCGTAGCGACACGTGTGCTTTTCGGTAACCGCTGGTACGGTGCGCTTTCACCGACTTTCGGTATTAGAGGCACCCATTTAATGAAAAGAGGAAAGGAAAGACTGAATTGATTGGTGAATTTTCGCTTCGGCCGCAGCGCAACAGATGGCGACAGCTACTTGCAGCCGGCTTTGATCACGTGACCGCGCTTTCTCGGGAAGAGTCCGCGATTGGCCGGGAGCGATGTTGTTTAGGTTTTGCACCTTTTTGTTTGTAAACGGTCGCCGCCGCTAGGTCAGCTGCTAGCTTCCTTTCAACCGCTACTTTCGCTTCTCGGTGTTTTCTGCAGGCGTGCGCGTTCTCTTGTGCGTGCGTCTGGTCGTGTGTGATCGTCTCGTAAAAATGCGGACATCGGCCCGGGAATAAGGCGCCGCCACCGCGATTCGGGCCCGCCTTGCAAGCCCGAAGCGACGGCCGCCCGTGGGGCACTGTGTGCTAGCTTCACTGCACCACCGCGCGATTACGGCGGCCGTAGCAAAAATGCCTCGCGGGAGCATCGCCGGTGTTCATCCTCGGCGGCGACGATCGGCGCCGAATCTCCCGTGGCTTCTGCAGGCCTGCGTGCGTCGTCGCCTACGGTGCGAGCCCGACGATCAGCAGCAGCAGCGGCGGCTCCGAGCCTGAAGAGCGCGATGGGGAGCGAACGTTAGGCCTAAGGAGGTCCTCGCGCGAGCGCTCGATCCGATGCAAGGCGGCTCACCAAGCCTCACCCGCGACCAACGAAATAACGGGGCGGCGTGGTGTTGCCCGCTTCCCGCGTGAGTGCGAAGACGGTGATAAGTGACTCGGCCAGCGTCGTAAGCTCCGCCGGGAAGTGCCAACGCAGGTGCGGCATTCCCTCCCCTTCCCGCCGGCGTGTGCTGCTGCGTTGGTACGTGACGAGAGCGGTTCCTTCTGGGAGAAGAAGAGCGGGCGGGCGGGTCATATCGTGGTTTTTAAACTTGATAGCTCGCGGTGTGGTACGACGACCCTGAGTGTGTGTGTACTGGATCGGCGGCCGCAGGCGTCGCGCTGGTGGCTGGCGCGCGGCCCGCGAGCTTGCTGCTCGTCCCGCTGGAATGGTGGCACCACGGCGCCGAGGCTAGAGCACGGTGGCCGCAGCGTGGCACCGCGCCTGGCCATGGCGTACCGTCGCAAGACGGACACCGGAGGAGGCGGCGGAGGCAGCCAAGCCAGCGGCTCGGCGGCATCGTCGGCCGCCGCCACGGGCAACGAGGAGAACCCGAACCAGATCGTCTGCCGTAAGGTGAGCTTCGCCGCTGAGCTCCCGTGCATTGCGCGATTCGATCGACGACGGTTCGATGATCGCGCTCCCCTCTTCCTGCTTCGTCGATATATATTGCGACGTGAATCGAAGTCGGGTCAAGATATTGCTAGCGTGCACGCTTTATCATGCCGTGCCGTTCGTCGCTGAAGCTTACCGCAAGCGCCTATTCATAACTCCCGAGCGCTGTCCTCCAGAGTTCATGTCGTTCGGTAGCGTAGCAAGATATATAGATATATATATGTATTTTCCAGGTGGGGAAGAGTTCATTCATACTTTATGTAGTCTGAAATGTGAAATTGAAAGTTTTGGGGGGAGGGGGGTTATACTTTCGGAGGGGGGCAGCGTGCCCCGGTTATGTCAATTACGTGCTTATAAATGATCTAAGGTTCTCGAAAAAAAAAGCAATTACGAATTGCAAGTCCCAATACCCAGCCTATTAAAGCTGCTAAATATGTTTCTCCTGAGAGCCCCGCCATGGTGGTCTAGTGGCTAAGGTACCCGGCTGCTGACCCGCAGGTCGCGGGATCAAATCCCGGCTGTGGCGACTGCACCTCCGATGGAGGTGGAAATGTCGTAGGCCCGTGTACTCAGATTTGGGTGCACGTTAAAGAACCCCAGGTGGTCGAAATTTCCGGAGCCCTCCACGACGGCGTCCCTCATAATCAAATCGCAGTTATTTCTAGACGGAAAACCCCGGGTATTATTACTACCGTTTTATTAGTTCTCTTTGTACGATTCTTTTTTAACAACACACGTTATCACTTGCTGCTCAGTACGGTGCGCTGATGGATTCGTTGTGTCCTCTTTATTATTATCGATATCATTATAATTAATTTCTTGTTGTAAAGTAGTGGCTGAGAATGCTCGTGGCACCACGTACGTCAAGTGATTATTCTTATTAGTGGGTAGCCGTAGCAGTTACCTGCAGTAACGCGGCGCGGTGCTTTCCGCCATTCCTGCTGTCGGTGTATTTCCACGCGTGCATTCTTTCGAACACAAAAGCCCGCTGCGCTCAATAACACTGGCTGCGTTGCAACGCTTTAAACTCCTCAGGTTCGTGCACGAAAATATACATAGTGGATATATTGTTCCAAAGAATCTGTCATTTGTGCGCAGGCCCTCATGTGGGAAAGAAAACAATTAAGCCATTGTTTTGTCGTTTCCGCGCACACATCACGCGTTTCAAACGCGCTATATCCGAGGTTATTTCTTACGTCGTTATTTCACGATGTAGTCATCTTTAACGTATTACTTATTATGCGTGTGCTGTATAATATGTGGTTCGGGGGTTACATTGTAGTGAAAATGTTTTACTAAACTACGATGTATTGTTAGCAGCGTTGTCTAATATGCGCAATAGGGATTTAGAACGCGGGACAATTCGTACTATCCGGGAAAACGTTCTATGCAAGTTCACCAGAACATCGTGCAGTCTCGCTTGATATCGCGAACGTTGGCGCCGGGAAACGTAAGCTAACGGACATGTATCAATGTGCGTGTGTGTGTGTGCCGCAGTATGTACCGCAACTGATGTGATTTAGGAGCTTTTCAACTTCACTCGATCATTTAATATTCGATTCTCTTTTGTGTACTTGCGGGTATTCCGCTTAATTCGGTTTATATCGAGCATTAAAAATTACCACTCAGCTGCCAATCACAGGCTTTTTCTTTCATTGTACTTGTGCAATATATATTTTTTTAAATTACACCGTAGTTGGAACCCTCCGCGGTGGCTCAGAATTGGGCACGGTGTCGCCCTGCGAAACTTGAAGGCGTGCATGGGTTCCATTGCCGCGGCCACAGCGTCTGAATTTCGATGAGAACTATGTCCTCCGCTACGCCTTGTTTACTAATGATATCGTGGTGTCGGCTCTTTAATCACAGGAATTATTGCTACATACCCGTCACCTAAGCGCCTAGCTTACCGAAACAAAGTGGCGTGGTCTACGTCTTGTGTACGTTGTACCGGTATGGGCAATCGGCAGCGGGGCAGCTATAGAGTTACTGTATATGTGTCAGTTGAAGCGCATACAGTAGTGTAACTTTGGAAGTATATAGAGGGGCGCCCAGTAAACTGTATATGCTACCACAGTAAGTGTGTATGCTACCTACAATAACTGTATGTTATACCTATGTAGCAGTTACAGCTCAATTCTGTATGTGCTATAGCTTTAGGAATAGACTATACTGGTAAGTAGCAAGACTGTATATGCTACCTAAAGCATGTACAGTTAGAGCTCCCTTAAGCACATGCTACCTTTGGGTAGCATATACAGTTAACGAGCTGAAAAGAGCCATATATAGAGTAACTCGAGGCTTCCTGTGCTGGATGCTCCGCTGCAGATGCCTTCCTTACTCCCTGTAGAACGTTCCATGGACGCCCCCTTTGTATGTGGTTCAGGAACTATAATAATTCCTCGCGGAGACATAGATCGATGTTGCGTGAGGGATCATCATTTGGTAACCTCTCCTCCGCGTCTTGGGCTGAAAAAAAAAAAAACGAAAGAAAGAGGAGACAACCGATGCGGAAACGTTGGCTCACTTACGCACGTCACCGGTGTATTGATAACATTTTGCTCGATCGCTTTCTACTGCGCACGTACTTTGACGTATATGACTGCTACCGTATTATGGCGGGCTTCGGCGAACATTAATTATGCTAATGAGGAATAGTCGAACGCGCTATCGCTGACTGGCCGCTTTGTGCTCATGCTTCTGTGGCCCTCTCTGCAGGAATTGAATTTCTAGCAAACCTAGGTGCCGGTCAGCCAGCACAGCTTAGTTTAGGCTATAAGTGAGCTCGTGAATTTTTGAGAAGTCCTCCATTCACGAAGCAAAGGGCAGCAAACGAAGCTTGAATTGTGACTGCGCCAGAGCTATTACATTCAATTTATTCATTTATTTTATCGCATTGTGCAATGCTACCTGCTAACTGATTCCTTCCAGGCCCGTGTGTTTAAATTTAGGTGGGCTGTGTGGGCGAATTGGTTTGTCACACTTGCCTCCCCGCCCCCTCCGCCCCACCAGTAAAGCTGAAGGTGTTGAGGGTCGTGAGGTTGTTTACAGGACAACCGGTGGGGGAGGGGGGGGGGCAGTCAGGTGCATTGGTGATCAGGTCGCACTGCGCACCATGATGTAGTAGCGAACTAAGATAAACGCAAGGAGGAGAGGTTCAGGATGGGAAAAGGGAAGCTATTTCTGCGGCCCTAGTAAAAATAAAAGCTAACACGATACAGGAATATAAACAAATGAGGTTACAACTATCAACTCAATCTTGCACGCTGTTGATTGGTGGCAAGGGGGGAGGGGTAGTTACTCGTGATGAAACGGCAGTATGTGTGTCAGGTGGGCGCGCGTGTGCACAAAACTAAAGGGATACGTAAGAACGAACCGTAAGTAAGGCTAGAATAGTAAACAAAAGTTCCTTAGAACCCCCAGACAACCGGGTACTCTTTCTTTTTTCTTGTTTTTCTTTACTTGCACTCCTCGTTGTATACTTACGTAAGCCGCTTTTATGTGTATGCAAATCAGTATGTCGTATAGCTCACTCGCGATCGAGTTTGCAGCGATCGCTATACGCAGTTCCTTATATGGATCTCGACAAGGCAATCAAATCAGAAAACGTTCGATATAATGAAATAAAAAAAGGGGGGGGGGGGGAGGTCCCGTAACCGCGAACTTGTGGGTTGTCTGGTTTTTGTTCACACGCGATTATTTGGGATATATCTCTTCACGAATTTAATTTTCTCCAAACGCACATTCACTGAACTGGTATGAGCAGCCGGTAACTATTCAGGTGAAGCCGCCGATCGGCACCCGTTCATTCGTGGCAAAGCCGCGGTTAGCCACTTTACACGTGCAGTCTATGGCAAGGTGGGTTCAACTGGTCGCTGACGCGTTCGTCGTTTTAATGTCGTGAAGTTTTTTGCAGCTTTTCAGGTCGACGCCTCGGTTCTAGTTGTATTCACGAAGAGAGCTATTGGCGACTATCACAAAGCAAATAACCAAATAAATAAATGGGATAAGCTCTTTCGCACCGACGGCACCATTTATTTCTAGTTACATGTGTTTTGAACCTTAGATATCGTACTGCAATTACAGTACGATACAGAGGCCCCGCCGCGGTGGTCTAGTGGCTAAGGTACTCGGCTGCTGACCCGCAAGTCGCGGGATCTAATCCCGGCTGCGGCGGCTGCATTTCCGATGGAGGCGGAAATGTTGTAGGCCCGTGTACTCAGATTTGGGTGCACGTTAAAGAACCCCAGGTGGTCAAAATTTCCGGAGCCCTCCACTACGGCGTCTCTCATAATCAAATGGTGGTTTTGGGACGTTAAACCCCACAAATCAATCAGTACGATACCGAGGAACTCTATAACATACATCCAATGGCTTTCCGAAGCTCGTATATATAACGCGTTTCTAGACAATCACTGTTTTCGGCACTTTCTGCTGTCATTTCAACCGAGATATTAATAAGCATCCGTGTACTGCTTACGAAATAATACATGTTGCGAGACCGAATCCCCTCTTCTTCTTTTTTTCATTTTGACCTATTGTAAAGAAAGGAAGGGGTCCGCGCTGCCACACCCCGCCCCATCATGGTGGCTTCATGTGTTTATACAATAGAACCTCCTTATAAGTCAGATTATGAGAAAAAAAAAAAGTCAAGGAGTATTCGGTTGCCCGAAATTCCTTTTCGAAACTGTTTGACCTCGCCCTATTGCGAAAACTTTCTTCAGTAATACAGAAAGACGGGCTAGTTGGTTTTGTTGCATACTGAAGCTTTAGCGCGCTCGCACGAGGACAAATACGATAGAGACACAGGGACCAGCGCAGTCTCTGTGTCTCTATCGTATTTGTCCTCGTGCGTGTGCGCTAAAGCTTTATAGTAAGAGACTTTCTTTCTTTATTCCTTTTTTTTCGGTAGTAGTAGTGGTAGTGGTAGTAAACATGATTAAAAAAAAACAGAGGTTGCCAGGGAGACCAGCCTCTAGTGGGTCAGCCTCCCTGCAGTACTAGGTGGAGTCCCTAGTCAGGGATCACTAATTGGTCGTGGCCGCTGTCCTGGCACGCTGGACCATGGCTTGTTGGGCCGCAAGGTCCTGGCAACCGAGCAGGGCCGCCTCCCAGTCCTCTCTTGTTGAATTCGGGGCTAAAGAAGGATTGAGCTGGCATGCCCATACCATGTGGTAGGTGTCAGCCACCTCCGCACAGTACTGGCAGAGGCCGGAAAAGGAAGAGTCCAAGTTTTAAGCACTGGCGGGCACAGTAAAGTATTGGTAAATAGCCGGAGAAGAATTCTCTCGTCCGCCTACCTAAGTCCTTTGCAGGGCCGAGGAAAACGGTGGTGGGAGTCCCGGTAATAGGTAATTATCTCTCTATAAGTTAGGAGAGGAGCGTTTTCTTCTGGAACACAGAGGTTATCGCTGGGCGAGGCAGTGGCCCGGGGAATGAGTGCGCGGGCGGCAGCGTGCACCGCCTCATTGCCTGCGAGGCCCTGATGGCCAGGAGTCCAGACTATTGAACGCTTCGTTCACGAGGTTCCCGCCAGAATAACACGTGGCATGTTCCCGCAAAATGACCGAACAATAACCGCGTGTTTCCGCCAAACCCACATCGTCTGCCGCAGTGCAGCGGCTACTTGCTATTCAAAGGTCGCGGGTTCGATTCCGGTCGCGGCGGTCTCATTTCGATGGAGGCGAAATGCTAAAGGCCCCGTGTGCGCTGTGCGATGTCGGCCCACGAACGCCGTATAGTCTGAGTTTCATGTGGCATGACGATAGTACAAAACGACAACACAGAGACAAGAAGGACACGAAAGACACTTCTTGTCTCTGTGTCGTCGTTTTGTTCTCGCGCTACAACTATCGTCATGCCATACCAACTAGCCCAAGCTGGTAGTTTTGGGACGTAAACTTGAGATAATATTATTATTAAACTCGTATATATAAGCGGGGCATGACACGTGGGGAAGCTTTCTTCTCGCTAAGGTGGGGGGCCTGTACGTGTTGGTAAGGTATCTCGGAAAGCAAATCAAGGCGCTAGAAAAAAAAAAAGAAACACAACCTTTTGCTTCGGTAGCACTATAGCGCCGCTGCTTGCTGCATGCAGCCTTGCACCACAGGTGCAAGCTGCGTACGCCCGCCCCCCCCCCGCGCCTTGTTTTTCTAAAGGTAAGGGCACCCTCGCCACAACGCCAGTGAAAGCGCGCTGACGTTAAGTTTACGAAGCGGTCGTTTTTTACTTTGACTGTGCCCGCATCTTTCAAAATGTTTGATCATGTATCTGTACGTATTGTTCTTTTGCTGTGAAGACATATAGAGCTTTCTGTGCAGCACTATAAAATGTATCCAAAAGATGTGTTACCATCTATGCCCACTATCAGTAGTGACATTTGCAAAATGATAGAAACAGAATTTCGTATGCTCGTACGTCATTTTCTTAATTGTCACCATCACGTCGTTAAACTGCGGTCGTTAGTCGGAAATGATCTCGGCTGTCGCAATAGGTCAGAAACACTGCATTAGCGATTCCCACTTTTTTTTTCAATGAAGCCTATAAATGCATTAACTAGTTTGAGACGTGCATGTATTCTTGCGTGTACTGTACTATGACGAAGGCGAAACGTAGGCAGACACATATTTCCCAAAAATTTGTTGTCAGTGTTCGGCCCACTGAAATTGTTGTGGGCGTCAAGTTGAGCTATACGGCTATAGCACAGTTACACGTTTGTCTAATGCCCGTTAGGCTTATTTTCGATTTGCAAAGTTCATACAGCTGTTGCTTCAAACAGAGCGTTCACAACAGGATATATAGTCTCCTAAGAGCGAAGCTCTTTTTTGTCGAGCCTTTCATGTGCGGGATCCGTGGCAACGCTTGTGGGAATCGCAAGCGGGTATGCGCGACAGACATTGGGTAAGTCCCACTATATATACTCATAACTGACCGCTAAAAATGAATAAATCAAATGTTAGCCCAACAAACGAGGGTGTGTCACCGAATTCGGATAAATCTCGCTACACACAATTCTGAAAAAAAAAATGAGGCAACAGTTATGGCCTAACAAATGCCATGCGCGTTACCTAAGTCACACCACTGTCACGTGATACCTTGTGGTTTTAAAAGGTGGTGGCTGTACTACCACCTCAATTCTTAACAAAGAGTGCTTAATAAAAGTGCAGTGATACAACGTATTGAAGCACCTGAAGTGGAGGCTTGTTTGTGAACCTGTTTTCAAGAGTGGCATGGGCGCAGTAAAACTATATAGGAGCATCACAAAGAGTTTTTAATGAAGACAGCACTGATACAACATATATGAGAGACTCGCAAAACAGTAAAAAAAAAATACGTTCGCTTGGCGAAAGGAAGGCCACCAACTTCGCCGTTTCATCAGTGTCTGCGAAGCGGAGTTGTTTGACTTCTTTTTTTAATCTGCTTTCACTTGTCTATCCGGTGAGCGCTCGTTCCGTTTTGAGTCATTGTGCTGTTCGCGCCGAGTCGCTCGCAAATGTGGCCTTCGTACAAAGACCTATGTAAGCCGAAAGGTCGTTCCGGTTGTTCTGCATTGATATACCATGTCGTTTCACGGCGTAACACTTGTCTCGTTGTATATGTCTAGTGTCGACGCACGCGCGCACAATTGCGTAGATGCGTGGAGGAACCGTGCTCGAAGTAGTTGGCTACCGTTTTCCTTTCAAACGAAGCTTGTTGCTTAGAAAAAAAAAATGGCCCCGTATCTGCATGTTCCACCGCAAATGTCGTCGCAAAACGATAGTCTTGCGTCTGGAGAGAGTGAACAAAACGTTTATTTGATGTTCTGCGCAAGAAAATCGGGGAATGGTATTGTGAAGGCGCTGCGTTACAGTGCCTCGACCGTGCAGTGGAGGCGAACGAACGCATCAAGTCACGTCACACGTGAGACATGAGCGCCATCTGGCAGTTATCTTGGAAAACGAAGCGCGCCGCGTGCGCGCCTGTCTCGGAGGCGATAAGGTGTAGAACGCAAGGCGACGGGCAGGTGCCACCAGCATGTCGTCTTAACAAAGCGTTGGAAACACTCGCCTTTCTGTACAAGCGTTACATGGTCAGCGCAGCGTGATAAACGCTACGGTCCTTAGAATATACTGCTGGCCCTCAGACAGCAAGCGGTTATGAGAACAATCTACATGCACATCAGCAGTACGTGCGTTAAGAGTAGTCGGAACTCCCCAGGTGATCGAAATTTCCGGAGCCCTCCACTACGGCGTCTCTCGTGATCATATGGTGGTTTGGGGACGTTAAACTCCACATACCAACCAACCAACCAGAAGTCGGAACTTTCAACCAGTCTTTAGCATATCTTATGTTTCCGTAAAATAGCTAAATCTAAACATACTGTGCACTAAGGTGTTCCCTCTAACACTGGAACCGTCTGTACACGACTTCGTATAAGTGCCATGAGCTTGTTATGAATCGCAGATATTGCTTGCGGTGGCGGCCGCAGCTTATACGCAAAGAACCCGGTGGCGCCGAGTTTTGAGAAATGCGGCCCTGAGAGGGGCGCTGGTCACACGCGTACTCGTGTGCACGGTTTACCAAACAATGAGGGCTCTGTCGATCTGGGCTTGTTGGCGATCGGTCGCTTCTCGCATGTATGGTGGTCTGACCTTTTGTGGACGTCGCGCGTCATTTCTCGTTGGCGCACTTCGTCGTTGACAGCAGATAATCGCACCACCGTCTTCACTGCCTGCAAAGTGAAGGGGGAGCGTTATGAGATAGATAGATAGATAGATAGATAGATAGATAGATAGATAGATAGATAGATAGATAGATAGATAGATAGATAGATAGATAGATAGATAGATAGATAGATAGATAGATAGATAGATAGATAGATAGATAGATAGATAGATAGATAGATAGATAGATAGATAGATAGATAGATAGATAGATACAGACACGCCTGTTTTTATTTATTTGTTTTTAATTTGTTTTTGTCCCGTGCAACCGCAACGGTGAAGCGGACCCTTGATATTCTGACCTGCCCCATTGCCCCCTCACCGCCAACTCAAGCAACTTAGATTAATATTAAATGTATAGGTTTTACGTCCCAAAACGACGATATGATTGCGACAGTGGGCTCTTAAAATTTTCGACCGCCTTCGAGTTATTGTCCGTGCCCTAAACATGGCCTGTGGACCACCGCCTCGATCAAAATCTGACCTCCGCGGCCGGAATATGACCCTGTGACGTTCGGGTCGTGGATAGGGCGCCGCACCATCGTGGCGGGTCAAACCAGCTTAGATCACGGTGGTGTTGTTTTCGCAGTCAAAAGATGCATCGATGTCACCCGTCTACCCTGGCACTTTTGCAGTCACTGGCATTTTCGTAATCCGTGGAAAGCGCCCTTCATTGGACAGCTCTTTCTCTCCCTCTCACACAAATGCGCACGCACATGTAATCCGTGCCCAAATGGCGGTCGCTATCAGCTCAGTGCAGGGCTTAGCGACGATTTCAGACTGAACTTTCGAGTGAAAAAATGTGCGATGTGCGGTTGATATTCTCAAATATAGCATGTAAACCGCATCGACGTAACTGAATGATCGTGGGTTCATTGACCCATGCAAGCGCGTAACAACAATAATCTGCTCGGGGTGCCGATTTGTTTGTGCGCAAAGCGTGGAAAGTGATCCCCGAATAATGAACATTTTAAGTCGCGACAGACTCGTTCTAGGTTTCCTTCTCTCTTCTTTTTTTAAACTGCTGTAGTGATAGAAGAGTCAGCCCAGATAGAGAAAAAAAAAAGGGGGGGGGGGGGGGGGAGAATAACTTTGACTAGTCGATTTGGATTCGGCGTTGTGTGCGCAGCTATTGGAATTGTGGTCGCACGGAAAGTGCGGTGGTCGTGGAAGTTGGCTTAGTAAACAATCAAAACCCTGCTTCTATACTGAAGAGTGAAGACCGATTCTCCGACTGCTACTGCAGTTTATTATTTTTTCTTCTTCTTCGTTATCAAATGGAAATGTTGTTGCTCGCCACTGCCAAGTGTTTGGGCTTAAAAATAACTTTCCACTGGTCCCTGCCCGCGGCACGTTGTCTTTTCGTCCACTTTTCTTTATTCACATTTACATTACAAATATACTTCTAATAACGCCCCTGATACTTTCCCTGGTGTTGTTGTCTGTAAGTTCTCATCAATATTATAACAACATGGGGTTTTACGTGCCAAACGCCGGATATTATTGTGACGTGCACTGACATTGCACAGTACATACACGGGCCTTTATTTCGCCTCCACCGAATTGCGACCGCCGTAGCCGGGACCGAACCCAGGACTTAGGGCCAGCGGTCGAGTACACTATAGGCATCGCACCACCGAGGCCATAGATAAGTACACCCGAGGGGATTCTGGCGCTACTCTCTACGGGAGCTGCAACGCAGGGTGCAAGCATGGGAATGGTGGGTATTGCACGGATTTGTCTAACACTCGTTCTTTTGGCTCCGTTCGACTTCGCGCGGCCTGAACTCGCCTTGCCGCAAGACGAACTTAATCAGTTACGCTCCACCACCTTGATACTTTTTTTTACGCTCGCCAATTCAAATCGGCTCACGAAGGTCACAACGGTCCGCTCTTTTATTCGAAACAAAACCGAAACACAACAACAAACGAAGCCAGTGCGTGCGAAGCCCGCAAGCACGAAGACTCCGTGTACTACCCATCATTCCCATGGTGGATGAACAATCGCCATAGAGTTTCCTAAAATTAACAAGAGGGCACTCCGGCGCTGCGACCGTTTAGCGACCATGGGATTGATGGTAGTACACACATTTGCCTAGTCTTCGTACTTGCCGGCGGCGAATCGTACTTGCGGCTTCGTTAATTGCCGTGTTTCGGTTTTGTTTTGAAAGGAAGATTCAACCCTTTTTAACTTCGTGAGCCGATTTGGAAAGTAAGACTAAAAAAATAAAATGGTGAAGCGCAACCGCTGAAGATTTGCTAATACTTGTTTCGTAAAAAAACAGCTCCAAGCCACACGAACACACACGGAACTAAAAGCAGGCCAGAAGTACGAATATTAGAAAATTTGTGGACTACGCATCATTCCCATGCTCGTTGAAGCGCCGTGCGTTGCAGCTCCCGTAGACACAAGCGCCAGAGTTCCCTCTAGTGTATATTAGGAAACTCTATCATCGAGGCGGACGGGCTTTCAAAAGGAAAACAGTTAGTAGTATAGATTACGGTTTAATATAAGAAAACTGGTACAAGTGGTACGTGCCTGCCTCTAAGATCGGAGGCACCTTTGACCCACGTACGATGCCCTGCGGTGACGCTATCGCGTGTCGTCATAATGATGTCACATGGCGACGCCATCATCTGGGGATGACTTTCTTTTGCATCACTAGTGTTGACGCCGCCGATGCGGAACGCCGGTGGATTTCAGCGTTTGGTGGTGAGGCATCTAAAGGCTTTCCGCCTTCTGTAGTTGTACGAAGCAAGCCGGCGCACCATTTCTGCGGATGTGATTCCTAGCGTATTTTTAACTGCAAATCGACGCTGATAGTTTACACCGATGCAGTGTGTGGTACGTACGTGACACGTACCACACGTACCACGTACGTACGTGACACATTTTTCCCAGTCAAAAATTACTTGCTCAACCTGTAGCCCCACCTGTAGCCATGGAAGCGAGTGTGGCACACTCTGACGGACACTCCCACGTTTAAATTCACATATAAACCCAATAAAGTGGCTGGGGGGACGGCCGTCGTGGTAGCTCAGTGGTAGAGCATCGAACGCGTTATTCGAAGGTCGCAGGTACGGTTCCTGCTCACGGCAAGCTATCTTTTCACCCACTTTTCTTTCTTCATATTTACATTAGAATTCGGTCTAATAACTTCCTCTATACTTTCCTTGCATTATTGTCTGTTAGATCTCATTAATATTGTGTAAAACACAGAAAAACGAGCCCTTAGCTATACACTTCTTTCCTTATATATATATATATATATATATATATATATATATATATATATATATATATATATATATATATATATATATATATATATATATATATATATATATAATCAATTAGACTTATTAGACTTAAAGTTTAGCAAATTCTGTTTTTCTGTACCTTTCATCAGACTTCTGTGGTGTGTGCTGAACAGCTTCGCTGGTCATCCACATTCACAGAGTCAAATGGCATCAGACTTTTCCTTTACTCCTTTGTTTTGTTTTTGTTTTTTTGTCCTGCATGGCCGCCGGTGCGCAAGGGCTGCACGTGTGCAGACCCTGCTATCGCTAATGTTCGTTTCAGTGTCTGATAACAGGCCTAAGTCTAAACGCAACGCGCACCTTTATCAGCCAACGCTCTTTTATGCTTCTGCTTGCAAAATTGATTCGTGTCTTAACGTACTGTACTGTAAGCTTCGCCGCTACACTTGGAGACCGTACAGCGAGAGCACGCTCTACAGGCAGACGGTGGTTCGTATTTGTGCACTTGCGCGTAGGACACACGTACAGGCAATTGCACTGCGGATTGGATGAAGATGATATACATCATAATCAGCTTCGTCATTGTTATCATTCGTATTATCATCAGTCTACTGCAGGGTGTTGTCGAACTGACGTTGCCAATCAAGCAGCTCTAGTGCTTGCTGATGCCGCTTTGTACCGCGAACTGCTCAATCTCATCTGCCCATCTAATTTTCTATCTCCCGCTGACGCGTTTGCCTTCCCTTGGAATCCAGTCAGTTTCCCTTAATTACCAGCGGTTATCCTGCCCACGTGCCCCGTTCTTGTTTATTCATTCTTCCTGATTTCAACTATGATGTTCTTAAAGCGATACTGAACAAAATATTAAGGTAAAGTCTCCACCCACAATTTTCTTTTCGCGTGTTTTCTCGTTTACGATTCGTCATCTCTCGGTAAGAGCGGGTTTTTCTGTATTGTGGAATCGTACTATACTAATACGCGACAATTCGTTTTTCCTTCTATAGTGTCCTTTCAAAAGGCCTTAAGGAGAAACACTATATGTAAATAGTTCGTTAAGTTGTTGGTTCTTTGGAGCTTTCGACGGCATGCAGGCTGCGGCGGCTGCATTTTCGATGGAGGCGGAAATGATGTATGCCCGTGTGCTGAGATTTGGGTGCACGTCAAAGAACCCCAGATGGTCGAAATTTCCGGAGCCCTCCACTATGGCACTGGGACGTTAAACCTCACATATCAATCAATCGATGGCATGCAAGTCTCACACTGGCCGCTAGAGGAGGATGAGGCTCGGTTGTTGTGGTATACTTTGAGGAAGGAGGAAGGCGTCTGCGCTTCTTCATTCGTCGAAATGCATCCAGAAATTTTGTCCCGTTATTCAGAAAAAGTATCCTGTAGTATACCGCACTGTATAAGCAAAAGAGGCTCATTCGCGGTAAAAAAAATGAGGGGGGGGGGGGCGGAGGAACTCGCTAAACTAACCTGTCAACCGCAGCGACAAAACAGGAGATACGGGGGACATTGGGGAAGGGGTGCTGTGCGATGTCGTGGCGTTCACCGTGCGGGCGATAGGGGGAGCCATGAGCGATGATCCGAGGTAACGGCGGTTGATCGCGATAAAAGTGTGTTCCCGCGCACGCCAACATGGACGCGGGCCGCGCGTCTCTGATATCTTTGTCTCTTCCTTGGTTTCATCGCATCGGGCCTGTCCAAGAAGAAGCCGAGGCAGTACGGGCTACAAAAGATACACCGCCCCACGCCGCGCGTATAGGAGTTGACATCGTTTTTCTTTCCTCGTCTCGCGTTATGCGGTGCTGATGTTTTTGTGTGTCTTTTGTTTCATTGTTCTGTGACGTGTCTAGCTGTTTCTTTTTTCTCTTCGCTTAAATTTATTTGTGTTATGGTTTCTCGTCGTCTTATCCGTTCCGCTTCGTGTCAGTATACTGCGAGCGCAGCTTATTTACGAATTTTGTGTTGTCTGCGTCGCTCGTTTTGACTTTTTTTTTACATTTCTGGCTTCAGTTGTCCGGCTTTCCGTGGCTTTCTCCTTATACACACTCTGATTCAGCGCGTCGGTTGCTGGGAACCTTTTTTTTTTTTCCCTCGGCAACTGTTTGTCAGTTGTGTATACCTCAGCAACTACCGAAAAGAACGTAAAAAGCGTTAGTTTAAAGATAATGAAATAGAAAACGAACTACGACCGCTGCTGTAAGAAATCTCTTTTCCTGTCTTCGATGAGCGACAACTTCCACCGAATCGATAATGGGGGGGGGGGGGGGGGGGGGGCGAACGGACGCCAAGTTCAATACGCATCCGCTCTAGCTCGCTATCGATAGATGATATACGCTGAGGTGTGATGTCATCAAAGTCGTCACATTGCAGCACTGCCTTGCTTCCACGGTGCATGAAAAAGCTGCACGCTTACCTAGAAGTTCTATTCTGGAAACTATCAAATTCCGCCACTTGTCAACGCTGATTTGTCCAGAGGTGTGATGCGGCCCCTCTGATTGGCCGAGAATGCTGTCAATACGAAAATCTGGACTAGACAGTTTTAGTGTCGGGGTCCCTGAGTAGCTCGAGTGCGCACGCTCTTGCGTTCCTTTGTACTCAGAATCGCACCCATGGGGAATACAAAGGAACGCGAGGGCTTTACGTACGCAAGCTAAATCGGGGCCTCGTTTATAAAACTCCTGAGTGTGTTGCAACTTGACGGTGTTCTGATTATCTTGACAGCTCACTGGGAGCTGGGTTGGAGCAACAAATATGGCGTACTTTCGTATGCATACTTTTAGACTCGCACCTCAAGTGACATCTTCCGTCACGTGTCCCAGCCTCGACCGATTAAAGTGGCGTTTGTGTGTGTGTGTGTGTGTGTGTGTGTGTGTGTGTGTGTGTGTGTGTGTGTGTGTGTGTGTGTGTGTGTGTGTGTGTGTGTGTGTGTGTGTGTGTGTGTGCGTGCGTGCGTGCGCCGCAAGCGTCGGATACTTCAGGAGAGGGAAGCACGTCAAGGGTGCCATGTTTTTACAGTCCGCTAGCTAAATATTCGTCTGTCACATTTGTACTCTCCTGTTTCCGTCTTTACAGCTTGCAGACGACACTCGCGATCCCGATACCATCGGATCGTTCAGCCGACCGGTGTGGCTGTCAGAACGAAAAAAGAAAGAAATAAAACAGTGAAACTAAAGGAGAAGCGATAATTTTATTATTCTTTAAAATGACGCATAAGAAAGCTGCTCGACGGAGGAAGATATACAGAACTCTTTTTCTTGATGGGACGCGTGGGCAAGAGGAAGAAGCTCGAAGGATAGCCGCAAGAGGGCGAGGTCAGCAAACACAAACAAATTGAAGCACGATGCCTCCTTCGGCTGCTCTTTGAGAAACGCAACAAGCTCGGGAAAAAAAGAACGGTGGCCTGCCTCCGTCCACTCTTGTTGTTCTTTTACTGCAGTGTTCCTCCCGAACGGCAAACGACTCGTTGAAAGCCGCGCGAGCGTCCGACTCTTGTGTGGTGTGCCATTTTCCGTAGAGTGCATGCATCCTCCTCGCGGTACCGACTCGTGGTGGCTCCTTTCGTGTTTCCCGGCGGCTCTGCACGAGCAAGCATGCGAAAAGGATTTGCGAATTCGTCCTCTTCATTTCTTTCTTGTTCGTTGATGGCGCGTGTTCTCTCATCCACGAAGAAGTAGAAGAGAGTTGGGGGTGCGCTGGGCCTGCCTGCCTGCCCCGAGTTTTGCGGCGCTCAACGTAAACAAGCCGAGCGGCAAATATGAAGAGTTCGGCGTAACGGTGCTACTCCGTGGGCTTCCGAAAAAGAACATGACGAAGAGAAGGAAAAGCCTCGTGTGGCGCAGCAGCTGCCGCTTTCGGCTCTCCTCTTCTTCGTGGTCGTCACCATTCCTTTCCGCGTCCTTCGCTACGTTGCATGGGTGCCGTTCTGTTCTTTTTTTTTCCCTGAGCGAGAACCAAAACCACCATTACGACCTACTTCTTCTTCGTCGTCGTGTTTTTGTTGTGTTGTCGCCTGTTCTTGTTCCTCGTAGCAGACGACTCTAGCGAACAGAAGGGTGGTGAAGGCTAGCACCGTTCTTCTGCTCCTTCACTTTTATTTCTGGTCGTCTGTTCTCGTTTCTAACAGACGACTCTAAAGCGAACAGAAGCCGGGATGGTAAAGCTAGGCGACGCTCGCAATGGCAACAAGACACGAAATAAAAAGAAAAAAATAAGAGTGGCGCGGTCTTCTGTCTGTTGCGTTTTGTCGTCTGCTTCGAAGGAGAGAAAAGAACGTCTGTTCTCGTTCGGTCGCACATTTTCTCGTGCGTTGTTGCCTTTCCGCGCTAGTGGTCTGTACTTTTTTTTTTATTCGCGCGCAGTTTCTGGCCACTTCTCGCTTGCTTGTCACAAGTTACTCACGTCTGTCTTCGTATTTTTTTTTTTCGAGAAAGAAGAGGCCGAGTAAGTGTGACATATAGAGCCACGGCTGGGGCTTTTAGCTTCGGCTCTGGTAGTGTGTCTCTACTGGAGGATGCCGTCTATAGTTCGCCCCTCGTTTTCGGCAACGCGTTAGTATGTGTAAATACATAAAAAGTGCCGCTTCCCATTTTGCAACGTTTTTTTTAATTTGCTTGCCGTTTTAGTACTGTATTCTGGTTGTGGCATAGCTTTGGAATTTCGATTGAAAGGAAGGCTGGATTGTGTAGGCGTTTCTCCTGTGCAGTCTTACAGTCTGACAACTTTTCGGGATATTTTGTGCCTTCTCAGCGAGATACGCTTTGCACAGCTTCATTTGATGCAGGCCTGGGGCTGCTGCGTTATGGTCGTAAACCGTTTTTTTTTATTATTTTTGTTTCGCGATATACATTTTCGTTGGTAGTATTAGATAAATGCGGCATATCAGTATCAGTTACAGGTCTTCGTTGTTGTTGTTTTTTTCACTGTCTTTGTAGCTATACCTTTAACTGCCAGCATCTGGTTCGTTTTAGTGTATTCGTACGCACATGTACATCTAGCATTTTCGCTGCTCGAACCACCGACTTCAGCGACACTATCCGTAACCATCTGTTCTTTTGCGGGATATGTCATCTCCGGCCGACATCTCGAAGTACAGACAACCCATGCTTGTGGACAAAAGCACACAAGCAGAACGCACACGTCATTTCGATGTCGTCTGGTACGAGTTCGTCCTATACTGATGTCATCTACTGCATGACTTCAAATGAATTTCTACATCGTGGCCTCCTTTGTCTTGCGCACTTACGTATTTTGACGCGAATGCGTGCATGCGCGGCTGTTTGATACATGTCGACTGCAGTATTAAAGTGAAGGATATGGTGAGCCGTCAGCGTTTTTCGGAGCGTGACTGCAGCTGTCCCATTGGGAAGTTTCCATTGGCACATATAAGGTCCGACCACTGTGGCTTATCGAGGAACATAAATGTAACCCATGTTCTCCAACGTAGCCCAAAGCACGATCTTGTAAGAATGTACATCGACGCGATAGTGTTAAAGAGCTCGTTTCGCAGAAGTTCCGGTGTTGGCGTCGTTGGCTGCGAGTAAAATATTATCTTGTGACTAAAAAAGTAAGAAAATGCAAACGAAATAATAAAAAAAAATGTTCGGTTAGAATCAGAATCGAGTTCAGTTAGCGTGGCAAGCAGGTGTTGTGCCTAAGAGTCACGATATTTATTCAAACTGCTTTCTGGAAAAAAAAAAACTGTATGAATCGCATGCGCAGAATTTCGCCACGTGTCGATACATTTGAATTGGAGCAATGATGGAGTGAGTGCTTTATTGGCTGACCCATTACAAAGCGCTCTGACACATCGTCAGCTGCAGTAGCATGAGCTACTGCCGCTGTAACTGCAGTTACTGCAGCTACGCGTAAAGTGGGCCCTTCGCTGCTTCGCGAAATGAAGAATTATGACGTAGTTTGGCACGTAACGATTGCAACTACAGTAGGCATACTATAGGATACACTGAAACGGCTTTTGTTACGCGCACAGTTGCTCGTTTTCTTACGGCACGGCTGATGCATGCACCGAGAACCGAAGCGAGGCTTAGCAACTGCAGGGGAGGCGGTGGTGCACGCGTGGCCTGATTGCGCTATCGCGTTCTGCATCTTCCACGCCGGGATGAACAACTCGGAGGCAGAGGACACGCTTTGGCATTGCCGAGATCCACTCCTAATTTTTCAAGAAATTTGTAAACACCATCAATCGGAACGGCCGAGGTTCCGCCTCCCGCATCCAACTTTAAACAGAGCTCATACGTTTCTCCCCTGAAGTGCTATATGGACGGTGTACAGCGAGGCTGTCCTCGCTGTGATTACCCGCGTCGCACTTTGCTACACATGCTGTGGCAATGTTCCCACCTGGGCGAGAGCTCCGGGTCTCCCTCAGCGGAGGAGGACTGGCGATCTCTTCTCACAAGCAACGAGAAGGAAGACCAGCTACGGGCTATCCAGAGAGCCCATGACGTGGCCGAGGAGATGCATCTCCCCGTCCCGTCGTGGGTCCATCCCGCTCCTATGGGGGAGTCAGCGTCGTCTCCCGATCAAATAAAGTTCTTTTCCGGTCCGCCTGTTCTGCACTTGCAGGGGAAACGCAAGCGTCCTCCAAGTTTTTGACTAATTTACAGGAGGCTCTTTTTTGGTCCCGTATAGGGCTACGGTGGACCCACACGCACAAAAACTCTTGGGTTGGCGCATAATTCTACGTTTCACGGCCTTATCATTTCACGCCGTGTTATAAAAAAAAAGAAGAAAAAAAAACAGAAAGAGAAAACATTGTGTCAGTGCACAAGCCTTTGAGAGAGTGGAGCTGCGTAATCTTCCTTGTTTTTTGTCTATTATACATTTTTTTAATTTTCTTTTTTTGTTCGCCATCACGGATGAGTGATTACGGGACTCGGCTGCTCACTCGAAGGTCGCGGATTCGATTCTGGCCGCTTCTCCAGGCCACTTGGATGGAGGCCAAGATGATAGAGGCCAGCGTACTGTGCGATCTCGGTGCACCTTACATAGTCTAAATTTCCGGAATTCTTCACTGCAGTGCCCATCATAATCATATCGCATCTTTGGGATGTGAAACCCCACATATTCTTTTTTTTCTTTCTTTCTATTTCTGTATATGTTTCTTGTGTCTATCTTGGATCTGTTTATTTGTTTCTCCCCCTGTGTGTGTCTTTATCCATCTTTCTACACAGTGACCTGTGTTTGAAAGTACCCAATAAAGGTTTATCCAGTCCCATACAATCTAACTTTCTACCTTCATTGCTCTTTCCACTCTTTTTTTTCTCTCTCTCTCTTTCGTTTCCTGCCTTGCTCTTTGTTTTTTTCTCTCTTTATCTCTTTTTGTGCTTTCATCTGGCTTTCTTTATATCTTTATTACCCTGTTTTCCTCTCTCCTTTTGTATCGGTTGCTCGGGGTCAAACTTTTATTCCGCAAATTAATCGATACAGGAGGTAAGTGAGTCGTGAGGTTCATCCAGGTATGCGTGTGGCACAGAGGCCCAGGCGGGCTTTCAATGCGCAGACAGGGATTAAGGCACGCTGAACGCCGTCAAGCGCCTCCCTTGGGTTGCAAGTTAAGAAGGGTGGCACTCATACGGGCCACGTGGCTTCATGGAGGCGGTACTCTTAGGGGCCACGCGGCTTCAAGGAGACTGAAAGGTGTTAATGTGAAAGCAGGTGCGCTTCTTGACAACGCTCAACCTGTGAAAGCGTTCGCCGGCGGAGAACAGTGCGAGTACCCGCGCAGAGCTGTAAGGCCAGTGCCGCGATTGTGGAGTCACTTAGCAAACCTTCAATGCCACATATTTATCCCTTTTTGATATTATGATAACTGTTAACGTCACAAAACCACGATGTGGTTATGACGGACGCCGTGGTGGAGGGCTGTGGACATTCCAATTACCTTCGATCAACTTGCATGCACTCAAAGCAATAGGTACACGGGCCTCAAACATTTTCACCTACATCAAAAATGCGGCTGCCGTGGCCGGGATCCAATCCCGCGACCTTACACGAGTACCATAACCACTATAAACTGTCGTGGCGGGTGTGGACCCTTTTACATCGAAGCAATGTATGGACAGCAGGCGCTAAGCCATCATCACGGGCGTTGTAAAATGACGTCGCTTTCCGTTTTTTTTTCCATATCACTACATTTTAGTTAGTGTCCGCATACTTCACTGCAGCCATTGTAGGGGGATAAAAATTACGTATGCTGTGGCCGCTGTGAAAGGGGATTGAACCCAATACATTGAGCTTAGTCGCGTTACACTCAGCGTTCTAGGCCATCACGGCGGGTTTTGGCAATGAGTAAGGTGCAGCTTCTGTTTACATTGAGCACCACGACGGGAAATGTGCCACCACCAGCTGAATAAAAAAATATGGCCGCCCGCACATTCTCACGGGGCGAACTCAAGTAAATACGTTGCGGAGGGGGGCATCGCGTGAATGTTGCGTAATTGGGTGTGGTTTGGCAGTGCTTAATTGTTATTTCGTCCTCATCATTCTTGATTATTTATTGAAGAAGAAACGTTGCCTCCAACGTAAAACAAAAGCCAAGTCAAGACGCCCTTGACTGAATTCCGAACGCGCGATCCAGTCCCTACATGTCCGGGGTGGCCAGTGAACGGTTGTGCAGCGCGAGCAGTAGTTTTTGAAATGCGAATGCATTTCTTAGGCGAGCCATCTAAGGAATCCGGTGTTGTCCGCGTTGGTGTCCGCGCGCTGGCTGGTGTTATCTCTCCGCTCTCACTCTCTCCCATAGAAACAACAGCTGCTGGTGCGCACGCTTATCGTCGCCCCTAGAAACCGGAGCATGTAGTGCGAGATAATGTAGGAAAGGGTGCAGTGCGTCGCCGCTCCTTCTCTCGCCGTTCGCTCTCTCTCCTCCCTGCAACCCACTCCCCCTTCCGCTCTCGCCTCACTCTCGACCGTTCGCTGGCTGGGCGCCTCTCGAGGCGATGGCAGAAGTCGGTGAAGGCGAATGTCTGACGGCAATGGTGCGACCAGGAATTGCTCTGCATATAAAACAGCCGTGGTACTCGTGCTATCATATCTTAAAAAGACACTAAAGAGCAAAACGTTTATTTTTTGCGCATTAGTAAAGTAGTAGTACGTACTAGTACGTACCTCGTAATACGTACCTCGTAGTACGTAACCGCCAGTGGCACATACCCGGAATAGTGGTCCTAACGATTTTGACCTCCAAAGTGGTTCCGGTGAGAGATTTCTTCTGTGCGTTGTTGAACAATAAAAGATAGTGCTCAATGCACATGTTAATCACTGCTAAGGGGGAATGAGAGACAGGAGCATTCGGCCTTTAGGTAACGCGCACGCTGCGATCCCCGTTAGCAGCTATTGGCATGTACATTGAGCACGATCTGACAAGAAAGGTTCGCTACGTACGTTATACTCGCTGGGTGTAACCTCCTTGGTTTTAGAAAGGTTTAGCGAGCGTTGGGCCGCATAGCCATGAATACAGTGAACTAGTATATACCATGAACTCGAGGTGGTTAAAGGTGGGAAGTAAACCCGAAGCGCAAGCCTTAAGAAAGTGTGCGTGTGCCACCTCCCGTTTAGTCCTTGAAATGTCCGCTGGATGGCGGTGCTTTTATATGGGGAATATATGATGAAAAGATGCGAAATGGTGGTACTTGGAGTGCTGAATAGATGGACGAACGGACACACAGACAGATGCATGGATGGACGCATGAACGGACGCAGGCGCGGATGCATAGACGAACGCACGAACAGACGCACGCACGGACGGGTGGATGGACGCATGGACGGTTACACAGACGTACGCAGGAACGGACGGAAGCAAGAACGAATGGACGGACGAATGCTTCGCCCCACTCCCCATCATTCACTCCGTGGATATGCTGCCATTTTTTTTTGCAACAGATGACGCTGAAAGCTAATGAATGAATGAAACCATGTTTATTCCACTTTGTTCGCGCCGAAGGCGCTGCGGTGGACAGTCAGGGCACTATAGCAGGGGGGGGGGGGTAGAGCTGCCTCCGTTTTATTACCGGACGTCATGGAGGCAGCTAAGTGGGGGCCGCTTGAATGGCTTGAATCTTGTGGCTGTCGCGGAGCCGGTCGCCAACCGGTGGCGCGGCCGGGTCCTGGAGGAACATGATGAGTGCTCGCCAGAACTCGATGGCGCGATCAGGGGGCGAAGGCTCCGGGCAGGCCCATGTCCGGAGAGAAGAAGGCCAGGGTCCCCGTTTTATGGTGGCCAGGGCACGGAGCCTAGGCGGGTTGTACACAGGGCACTCCCAGCACAAGTGGTTGAGATCAGCCCGGCAGTTGCACGTGGAGCAGAGACCTGTCACGGGTGGTGGCGTGTCACCCCTGTGGAAACGGTTCAGCAAGAAAGGGGTAAGGAGTGTTCCTGCCTGAATTCTCCGAAGCAGGACAGACTCTCTCCGTGTGAATACCTTCGAAGGAAGCAATGGTATCGAGAGTGGATTACCCACTGCTGTGAGGTAGGCGGCGCGACGTTGTTTGGTAATGTGCTTATCTGCTATCGGATCTGCTAGCTCGGGTGGGGTAGCCAGAAAAGTGGAAGGAGTATCGGAAGCTCTGGCTAGCGCGGTGAGGAGATGAGCGCGCGCTAATCTGTGAGCCTTCTCGTTTCCGGGGATACCGCAATGCCCGGGGACCCAGTGGATGGTAACGTCATGACCACATTCGCGGAGCAGGCGCGTCTGGTGTCGGATCTTCTGGAGTACAGGATCTGTGTAAAGAACATTAGCGCATGCCCGATGGGCAGCCTGGGAGTCAGTGTACACACGATGGTGAACAGGGTCAGTTTGAGGTGACATTTCGAGGGCCCACTCCAAATAATCTAAGATGCCCACTAGCTCTGCTCGAGTGCTATACATCGCATCTGCTGAAGCATGATAACGTCGGCTGAAAGCTAACGTATTTTCTTGTGCAGTGGCGGGTTCAGTTCCTGCTTACTTACCGTAAGCAGGAACTGAACCCGCGACCTTCGAATAACGCGTTCGATGCTCTACCACTGAGCTACCACGGCGGCTATCCTCCCAGCCACTTTATTGGGTGTATATGCGAATTTAAACGTGGGAGTGTCAGTCAGCGCCCTCAGTAGCCATGGCGGCGGGCGTGGCACACTCTTTATAAGCCTGTGTGGCGTCGCGTAGCACGTGAACTTATTACGAGCTGGCAGCTGACCAATAGTCCCTCGGTCGCAGGTTCGGTTCCTGCCCACGGCAAGTTATCTTTTCACCCACTTTCCTTTCTTCACATTTACATTACAATTCGGTCTAATAACTTTTTCTATACTTTCCTTGGCATTATTGTCTGTTAAATCTCATTATATATATATATATATATATATATATATATATATATATATATATATATATATATATATATATATATATATATATATATATATATATATATATATATATATATATTGTTGAGACGTTTATTGGCGGACGGTTCTCGACGATGCTTGACAGTGACAGTCAATGCGGGTACCGACTCTCTGCACGAGCTGCTCTTCTTCTTGCTAAAAAGGGCAACCCACTAGAAGGCGCTGGAGAGGACGACCCACTGTTCGAAGGCTTCACCACAACTACCCCGGGTACGAAGAGGGAGCCGCCTGGCGACCTAGCAGCTGGTTACTATGAGCGGGTCGTGGTAGGCTTTGAGGCGCTCCACGTTGACAATGTCGCGCCCTCGACGGCGCATGTCCGAAGATGGTTCGATGGGTTCGATCAAGTAATTTACAGGGGAAGTGCGTTCGACGACACGGTAGGGGCCTTCGTATTTGGGCAATAGTTTTGAAGATAGGCCAGTTGAAGTGGTAGGGATCGAGAGCCAGACGAGCGCTCCAGGGAGGAACATGGGCGCAGTGGTGCTGGTGTCAGCGCGAATGCCTTTTTGCCGCTCTTGATCATGCGCTGTAAAGGTCCTTGCGAGCTCTCGACACTCTTCAGCAAGCTTGGCTGTAGCAGAAATAGGCGCCCACTCTGACGGATCTGGCTTGTACGGAAGTATAGTGTCGATGGTGTGTGACGGGTGCCTTCCATATAATAAAAAGAAGGGTGAAAAGCCAGTAGTGCTCTGAGGGGCGGTGTTATATGCGTAGGTGACGAAGGGTAGAATGGAATCCCAATTTGTGTGATCGGCGGCGACGTACTTGGAGAGCATGTCGCCGAGCGTACGGTTGAAGCGTTCAGTAAGGCCATTCGTCTGCGGGTGGTAAGCAGCAGTTTTGCGGTGAACAACGTTGCACTCTTTGAGAATGGCTTCGACGACTTCAGACAGGAAGACGCGGCCTCGATCACTGAGCAGTTCCTGAGGTGGACCGTGTCGCAGCATGAATCGTTGGAGCAGGAAGGAGGCCACATCGCTCGCTGTAGCCGCGGGGAGAGCGGCAGTTTCGGCGTATCGCGTGAGGTGGTCCACAGCAACAATGGCCCAGCGGTTACCGGCCGACGTTAGTGGAAGTTGCCCATACAAATCAATGCCAACGCGCCCAAATGGCCTGGCAGGGCAAGGTAGAGGTTGCAGACCTACCGGCGACAGGTGCGTTGAAGTTTTGCGGCGCTGACATTCTATGCAGGAGCGAACGAATTTCTGCACATAGCGGTACATGCCGCGCCAAAAGTACCGTTGGCGAATGCGCTGGTAAGTCTTCGATACGCCGGAGTGCGCACATTGCGGATCAGTATGAAAGAGTTCGCATATGTCAGAGCGCAGACTGCGGGGTATGACTAGTAGCCACTGGCGGCCGTCACCGCTGTAATTGCGTCGGTGGAGAAGGTCGTCGCGAACGGCGAAATGGTGGGCTTGACGACGCAACGCACGAGTGGATGGAGTGGATGGATCAGTCAGCAAGTCTATCAGTGAGGCAATCCATTGATCCTTGCGCTGTTCAGTAGCAACGGCATGAATGCTAATGGAAGAAACGGCAAGGTGAGACGCTCGCTGAGTCGTGGGCATTGTCGTCAGGCAAGGGAGAGCGCGACAGGGCGTCGGCGTCAGCATGTTGCCTTCCGTTGCGGTACAGCACGCGGATGTCGTAGTCTTGCAGGCGAAGTGCCCACCGGGCGAGACGGCCTGAGGGATCTTTCAATGACGACAACCAGCATAGTGCGTGATGGTCGGTGACTACATCAAATGGGCGACCATATAAATAAGGTCGGAACTTGGTAAGGGCCCACACGATTGCCAGACATTCTTTCTCAGTGACGGTGTAATTAGTCTCGGCTTTTGTAAGCGTACAGCTTGCATACGCCACGACATATTCCGGGAACCCTGGTTTGCGCTGCGCAAGGACAGCGCCGAGACCGACACCACTGGCGTCCGTGTGTACCTCTGTAGGGGCAGTAGGGTCGTAGTGGCGGAGTATGGGAGGCGACGTCAGTAAACGACGAAGCGTTGTGAATGCGTCGTCACACTGTGATGACCACGAATGGAGAGGCCCGTTACTACCGAGGAGTTTTGTCAGCGGCGATGCGATAGACGCGAAGTTTCGGATGAAGCGCCGAAAGTAAGAACACAGTCCTAAGAAACTGCGCAGTTCCTTGATGGATGTCGGCTTGGGGAACTCGGTCACGGCCCGAAGCTTGGCTGGATCGGGGAGAATTCCGTCCTTGGACACGACGTAGCCGAGTATTGTCAACTGCCGAGCTGCAAATCGGCACTTCTTCAGGTTCAGTTGCAGACTGGCGTCACTCAGACGCGTTAAAACATGCCGCAGGCGTTGAAGATGCGTTGAGAAGTCCGGAGCGAAAACGACGACGTCATCGAGGTAGCACAGGCACGTGTGCCATTTCAGGTCACGCAGGACGGTATCCATCATGCGCTCAAAGGTGGCAGGCGCATTGCACAGCCCAAACGGCATGACGTTGAATTCGTACAAGCCGTCGGGAGTGACGAAAGCGGTCTTCGGTCGAGCGTCTTCAGCCATAGGTACTTGCCAGTACCCTGAGCGCAAATCTAGAGATGAAAAAAATTCGGCTCCTTGCAGGCTGTCAATCGCGTCATCCACACGCGGTAGTGGGTACACGTCCTTACGAGTGATCTTGTTGAGACGTCGGTAGTCCACACAGAACCGCACAGAACCGTCCTTCTTCGCGACGAGAACGACAGGAGATGCCCAGGGGCTGTTAGAGGGTCGAATAACATCGCGGCGTAGCATGTCGTCCACTTGCTCGTTGATTACACGGCGTTCTGTGGGAGATACGCGATATGGACGTTGCCGTAGTGGTGCTTGTGCGCCTGTGTCAATGCGATGCGTAACAGTCGATGTGCGGCCGAGAGAAGGTTGAGAGACATCGAAAGAAGAGCGGAATTCTTCCAACAGGGCCAGAAGCTGGGAGCGCTGGACCGACGTAAGGTTGTCGGCAATGGAAGGACCAAATACATCAGCGGATGATGAAACAGATGTAGAAACAGCACTAAGCGTATTGGAACTTCGGCAGTGCGTGTCATCAGGTTGATCCATGACTTGTGCGTCTTCGATGGGTTCCACGCTGCCGAGACATTCCCCTCGCACCAACGTAACACTGTACGGGGATGAGTTCAGAACAAAAATAGTGGTGCTGCCGCGAGTTACTTGCACGGTCGCGAAAGGAACCAGCAAACCTTTTCTGGTGAAAACACGATGAAATGGTGAGAGGAGTGCAGCGGTGTCTGAAAGACTGGCACAGTACACCGACACCGCCGCGGACGAGTTTGCAGGCACTTGCGTGTCGTCCCTGACGAGTAATTTGCTTGCAGTAGATGGACTGTCGGCCGGCGTCAAAGAAGAGAATGGTGTTAGCTCTATTTCTGCTGGTGCGCAATGAATGACGGCGTCGTGGCGGGAGAGAAAATCCCATCCTAGGATGACGTCGTGAGAGCATGAAGGAATTATGATGAATTCAACGGCATACATCACGTCCTGAATCATGAGGCGGGCTGTACACATCGCTGTAGGGTGAATGCTTTGGGCGCTGGCTGTACGGAGGGAGAGCCCGGAAAGTGGCGTGGTCACTTTGCGCAGTATTCGGCTAAGCTTTGCGTCCATCACGGATACGGCGGCTCCAGTATCTACAAGGGCAGATGCACGAACACCATCCACAAGCACGTCTATCACGTTCGAAGGTCTTTCCTGAGGGCTTCCGCAGTTCGACAGCGTCGCAGCCCTTGCCTCGTGGACTGCGACGACTAGTTTTCCTGGTCACCCTCTAGTGGACGTGGCCGGATCGGCGACAGTGAGCGACGTCGTGGAGAATGTGAGCGGCGGGTAGATGGAGCGGGGCGGGACGACGGTGACGTAGGTGGCGGTTGGTCATAGAAGCGGCTCGATTGGCTGGGAAAATTGGAGGCGACTTGCGGTCGCTGCACACGATTGCAGTAGCGTGCTACGTGCCCGACGCAACCACAAGCAAAGCAGATGGGGCGATTGTCCGCAGTGCGCCATCGGTTCGTGGGTCCCATCCATGTCGAAGAACGCGATGGGCGAGCCGGCTGCTGATATAACTGCATAGTGGGCGGCGCACGGGGCACGTGGATGACGTCGGTATATGTAGGCGGCACAGTTTCTCCGAAGGCCTGGGGTCTGGCGATGGTTTCGGTGTAACCAAGAGGGCCAGTCACAGGAATCGGTGGGGGTGGCCTGGCGACAACTTGGGCGTAACTGAGTGGTGTAGATACTGGAGGCGGCTGGTGATATTCTGGAACGACCTCCGCGATTTCCTGCTGAATGGCTCGGCGGAGGGGAGGCAGAAGTGTGCTTGACGACTGTTCAGCACGGTGCGGGGAAGCAAAGGCCAGTAAAGAGACCTGGCGGGCAACTTCTTCACGCACGAATGTCTTGATTTCAGCAAGCAGGGCGGTGTGGTCCGGAAGTGTTGACAAGGCCGAGAGATCAGCGTCACGTGAGGGTGGTCGACGGGTCATCGAGCGCTGCCGTCGCAGCTCCTCGTAACTTTGGCAAAGTGTAATGATCTCTGCTACAGTGCGAGGGTTCTTGGCCAGGAGCATGGTGAAGGCATCGTCGGCGATGCCTTTTAGAATATGGGTAATTCTGTCGGCCTCTGACATGCTCGCGTCCACTTTTTTGCACAAGTCAAGGATGTCCTCTATGTAGCTTGTGAAGGACTCACCGGTCTGCTGTGCTCGTTCACGTAACCGCTGTTCGGCTTGGAGCTTACGAACGGCAGGACGGCCGAACACGTCGACGACGGCGGTTTTAAAAGCGGACCAAGTGGGGAAATCGGATGCGTGGTTGTTGTACCACATGCCGGCCACACCCGCGAGGTAGAAAACCAGGTTGCCGAGTTTACCTGCCTCGTCCCAATGATTGGGGACGCTGACGCGTTCGTACATAGCAAGCCAGTCCTCGACGTCGGTGCCATCCGCGCCGGTGAAGACAGGAGGGTCCCGGATGCGGGGAACACCGGAACATGGCGTCGGCGCAGGAGGAAGCGTTTGCTGTGCGGCGTCTTGGTGCATGGTAGAAGGCACGGTGCGGGATCGTAGCTCCAGGGGCATCAAATGCTAACCGAAGGTGTTAGAAGGGCACAGCACTCTCCACCAAATTGTTGAGACGTTTATTGGCGGACGGTTCTCGACGATGCTTGACAGTGACAGTCAATGCGGGTACCGACTCTCTGCACGAGCTGCTCTTCTTCTTGCTAAAAAGGGCAACCCACTAGAAGGCGCTGGAGAGGACGACCCACTGTTCGAAGGCTTCACCACAATATATATATATATATATATATATATATATATATATATATATATATATATATATATATATATATATATATATATATTGAAATCGCAGTGTTGTACGTCGAGAAAGGTTCAGACGCAGCTTGGCAATGCTTTATCAGGCAGGTCTGGCTAATGGCGAGCGGCGTGCGCGAGCTACTACTGCAGCCACCGATCATCATCGTCTTCTTCATTACCAGCAGAGCGTCCGTTATACAGATTTATTACAATATATATATATATATATATATATATATATATATATATATATATATATATATATATATATATATATATATATATCGCCGCTTGTACTTATTAAGTCGTGTAAGGTTGAGTCACAGCTAATCATTCACAGCAGAGCTGGTGGGAACCTAGCTGGTAATGGCTTCGTTAGGCGTTTACTTTTTTTTAGCTGTTTTATTTTTTCCTTTCTCTCTCTCTCTCTCTCTCTTTTGTCTTTCTTCCTCTGTATTAGCCCGCTTTTCTTTATTTACATGTGATGGTTTACCTTCTACCCTCTTCCTCATCACCCTCATTTTCCTTTCCCACCACTTGGTGTATTCTGCTGTACAAGACGATGCTATGCTATAGTGTCCTTGGATATCCGAGTCGTTGCGACGCTCGCCTTCCTCTTCTTTCTCTCTGTACTTGTTAATAACAACATCTGGCGTTTAACGTCCCAAAACCGCTATACGATTATGAGAGATGCCTCAGTGGAGGGCTTTGGAAATTTTTGCCACCTGGAGTTTTTTAACGCGCACCTACTCGAAGTACATGGGCCTCGAAGCTTTTTTGCCTCCACCGAAGGTGCAGCCGGGATTAGATCTCGCGACCTTCGTGTTAGCAGTCGTGCGCTATAAGCTCTAGAACACCGCGGCGGGGCACTCTGTACTTCTTTCGCCAGGCAAGGTAATTGCATTCCATGCCGGACAAAGAGACGTGCGTGTTCTAGGAGTAAAGCACTACAGGACGATGATGACGAGCGCATGCTAGCCGGTTTACGATGATGATAATTTTCCGTCTAGGACACGCTTCTACCATAACAGCTCTGCTGTTAGACTTCGAAATTTGGGACTTTACCCGGACGATAGTTATAACGCGAGAACAAAACTACGACACAGAGACAAGAAGGACACGAAGAAGATGTGTCGTCGTTTTGTTCTCGCGCTATAACTATCGTCATGCCATACCAACTAGCCCAATCTGCCACACGTCAAACTTACCCTGACGTCCACGCGCTCAAGTGTCGGTGCCAAATTCAAACGTGAGACTGTGGCACCCATTTAGTATTTTGATCACTGACCATGTGATGGCGACATTTGTAGTTGTGAATATACCTGTCCAAACTCACTTTCATGTTTTACTTTAGTGTACCTGTAGTCCTGTTTGCGTGTTACGCACTCTCACATCTCTTTCCTCTGCGAAGCGCCCCCATGCAGCCTACACTCCCGCCCAGCGCGCATTGATGTATGGTGCGTGCATTGTACCCTGTATGAGCGGCACATGTGTGTTGGAGCCTTAACACCTAAAGAAACAAACGAATAATTGGCTGGGATGCAGGCGTTATCGTATTCCTGCCGCTGTTTATAACAACGGGACTCGGGGCATCGTCAGGAGCAGCAGACGGCATCCTGAAAAACCGCGCGAAAAAGAAAGAAGCTCAGCCTTCTGCTTCCGTTGTGAGTGCTTGGAAAAGAATAAATAAACAGGGGAGCTGTTTGATTTTAAACCTTTTTTTATTCTTGTAATTTAATTCACCTGACGCCTCTTGGCTTCCGGTTTCCGTTTTTGAGTTCCTCTCCCCTTCCCTCATCGTTTTTCGTCGTCTGCCGGAAGGCGATAACCGTGTTCCGGTTCAGCGCTGTCGTCTGCTGCAAACCGTCGGTTGTTGTCTGCTGCAGCCGCGTCGAGCGCCCCAGGGCGTCGGTCATGTCAGCGGTTGGTTGTTGCACTTCGCTTTCTCGCGCAATTTTGTGTTTTTATTTTTCCTTTTTCCTATTCAGCCTTTCGTTCTTTGTTCGCCATCGTTTTTTTTTTTTTTAATGTTGCCAGAAACTTCTTCGTGCGCTCCGAAACATTTTGTTATTTCGCCCGACTTTCTCGGGTCACGCACGCGTGGACGCCACCAGCTAATTATAACGACAAGTTTCATTCCTACATTTGATTTATTTGTGAATGCGAAAGCGTCGAGTGGCTTATCGGGTGAAAAAAACTGGCGTGTCCACCAGCCAAAGGACACCTAAATTCCAATTGGCTGCAGCCCTACTTAATGTGCGTTTCTCGTTGCGCGACTGCGGAGCGCATCGCCATGACGTCACGTCACTCTTCCTTGCAATCCCGTGTTCCCGGTTCGTCGATGATTTCGAGATTGTAATAGCAGGAAGCGTTCGGTCATAACTAATGACCGATTACGTCATTTATCACTCAACTACACACCGAAACGGAAAGTGGGTTTTTATGTTTTTACAGTAGACTTTTAAGCTAAAAGTACCCCTCATAATGATTCAAGCTAGACCGACGCCCGCAAGTACGCGAATGGGCCTCGACCTTCGATCATGTTGCGGCCGAAGCGACGCAACCCCCCCCCCCCCCACCTCGGGGACTGCTCACTCCCCACGGGTCTGTCGCGTGACGATCGGAAGATGGCCGGCGATGCCCCGCAGCGGTGGTCTAGTGGCTAAGGTGCTCGGCTGCTGACCCGCAGGTGGCGGGATCGAATCCCGGCTGCGGCAGCTGCATTTCCGATAAAGGCGGAAATGTTGTAGACCCGTGTGCTCAGATTTGGGTGCACGTTAAAGAACGCCAGGTGGTCGAAATTTCCGGAGCCCTCCACTACGGCGTCTCTCATAACCATATGGTGGTTTGGGGACGTTAAACCCCACATATCAATCAAGATGGCCGCCGATCGTTTCCTCTCTGCTTGAGCCGCGATCGTCGGCTGCCCTCGCAGGCTTTCATTCGCACATAGAACATACGACGAACAGAGTATATGTGACCGATTTCAACTTTTAGAGAACATCACGGCGACGCCTACGCCAACGGCGAAATGCGTTGGTAGTGTCTATATATATATAAATTCATATTGCAATAAAATAGAATAACTTCACAAGGAAATTGTTACACATATGTGTAACAGTTTCTTTGTGAAGTTATTATAGTTGCTTACATATGTAAGCAACTTAGAGCCTAAGATCCACGCTAGGTAATTAAGTGCCTTGCTTAGTGCACTCAACCAGTTCTCCTAAATGGCAGAACTGTGCCTATGCTTAATGATGTCATGCTACTTTGAAGCAAAATATTTATCTCGCCACTTCAGTTGCTACTGCTAGGCCTCTGGAAACTGTGCATGAAAGTAGCATGGTGTCATACAGCATATTGCACCGGCCTGCTGTTTGGGAGGTACTGTGTGCAGTACATATATCCCTGTCACCACCACTGGGTTTACTTACTGTACACACGTGCTGGCCATGGTGGTTACCTTTGTCTCTTGTGTTAACAGGTGTCGATGTCATGCGGTATTGGCACTTCAGGCTACTTCCGCTTTTGCTTGGTCATACGTTCAATCTGACAATAATGCTTTCAAATATTCAGAACTCATCTTGGATTTTATTATTTTTATTATTATTAGTGTTCTTGTTGTTAGGGTTATAATAATAGCACAAGAACATTCACTGCCCTTTCAAACATTGTACTAATTTTTCTTCCTAAACTTAAATATATGCCTCTGTTACCTGTTATGGCATTTCTAAATCCGGAAATGACACCATTGAGGGCGTTCAAAAAAAAAAACTCCAAAACAAATATAATTATCTCTATGCTGGAGATGACTAGATTCTGTTGTAGCACTATTTGGTTATTGTCACGGTCACTGAAACTTGTGTCAACGAAATCGTGCCAGTCTGCTATTTCATTTGTAATGGCATTACCTGCCCTGAACTGTTCACCTGTATATATTTTATTAACTTAGATCATAAATGCTTCATACTCCTTGCGTTATAATAATATATTTTGCCCTGTCAATGTGACTAGATATTTATGTCTTTATTGGTATTTTATAAAGTTTGCGCATTGTTTATTACTTCTTTCTTTCTTTTTTGCATGCGTCCCGCTGTGGATTTAGGTTCACGTTAAAGAACCCAAGGAGGTTTAAACTTCCGGAGCCCTTCATTACGGTGTTTTTGTAATCATATTGTGGTTTTCGGGCATTAAACCCCACATATTGATATTATATTGCTCTTTTTTGCATGCAGCAAGAGTAAAACATCTGAGTTTTTCTTGGGAATGTTAAAGATATGATTGCTTGATTTAATTATACTCTTATAATAGCTTGCAAATGAGTTCTGCAGAAACCTGAAAGGTGGCGGAAAAGTTAAGAGAGGGAAAGAAGACAACCACCTTTTTGTAGCACAAAGCCGCAAGAAAACCTGTAAGAATTTTTTTAAAAGAAAAGCCTCTTAGTTGCCGAAAAAATTGTTCTAGACCGGGGTTCGAACTTGGGACCAACGTCTTACTGGGGCTGTTGCTCTGCCAATGGAGCTAACCAAGAAGGTAGCAATTCACAGTGCGAGGGCGAATTCATTGACAAATCGAAGCACATGGACACATGTATTGTAACCTTGTGGGTTTCCGAAAAACTCATTTGCAATACTTGTTCCATGTGCTTCGTTGTCAATGGATTCGCCCTCGCACTGTCAATTGCTACCTTTTTAGTTAGCTCCAATGGCAGAGCGACAGCCCCTCTAAGGCACTGATCCCGAGTTCGAACCTCGCACCATGGCGAAGTTTTTGTCAACTAAGAAGCTTTTCTTTCCGAGAAATCCGTAGGGATATTAAGGCTTTGTTCTACAAATGGGTGGTTGTCTTATTTCCCTCTCCTATTATAGCTTTCTGCTAGGCATTATATTCTACATCCACGTGCTGCCAATTCCCGTATTGAGAGGCGCATTAGTACAACTTCATCTCCACTTCTTCAGGCTTCCACACTGACCGTATGACATCATGAACAATGCCTGTCTGATTTCACTTGTAGAATTCAGTCACGTGGTCGTGACGTGGGTAAAGGCTGTAGGCAGTGTGTCAAAGATAAAACTTTATTTGGTCGAACATGTATGCACTCAGTAAACACTGATCACGGCAAAAAAAAAAAAAAAAAGCATCGACCATGGAAAAAGCTGATCATTGTTGGGATCCGCTGTCTTTTATAGATGACAGATAAAACTTTCCAGACCTATCACTGGTGGTTGTGCAAGCTCTGTAATAAGCTTGAATGTTCGCATTACGCACATAATCTTAACAAAATTATCTACTACAAACGCAAAGTTTATTTTATCGAGCACTGAGGTGTGGTCTGCGCCGAGCATTATTGACAGTAGTATTTGTGGGCAGAAGCTCAATACAGCAAAATTGAAACAATAAATGCATGTGGTAATATTCCTTATGTGGAATATTTTAGGATAACCATAAGCTGCGTGTTTTTAGGGAGGCAAACCCAAGCTGGCCATATACATGCTGTATGTTGTTGTGGGACAAAAAGGCTTCTCAGGGCGTGTGAACCATTTGTGGGATGTGGCTGCTGATAATGAAGCATATGGCCCAGACATCTATATAGTTCAGTGGCCCAATGTTGTAGCCACTGAGAAAACACAGCAGGCTAGCAATTCATCATGTATGTCTGAGGTTTCTGAATATGCATTCAAAGGGTATTTTAACATTCTATCACTTTGAATTCGACCCATTGTTATGCTCAGCAGTGAAGTGAAATGATTTCGACAAGTGTATGGGTTGGATTCTTGTGGAAGTTTCTTCATCGATTCTAAAGAGATTCTATAGAAAGTCATATACTGTTAAATGTGTCTGCGTTTGAAGTATACTACATGTGTGGTTGTATGGGGAAGAAGTAGCCTAAAGATCGTCAATATGTGTTCTTTAAGGTAGCCCCGATATGACATACATTTTTGTTGATCTGTCATACAACCCAGATGTGGAATCTGCTTCATTGAATTTTGCAAGTCTAACGTGACCTGCCTTCATGTGCAGCTTATGTTCAATGCAAATATGTACCAACCTCTGAGGAGTCATTTTTTACAATGCCTTCATTTATACTTGCATAATATATTTTTTTTAGAAATGGATGTATCGATGCTGTATGTACAAAATTTTAAACTTAATCCCTCCCCAGAATTCCTCACGTAAGCTGTCCAAGAGAATGCATTCTATCGTTCGATGATGATGCAGTCTGCTTTTCTATTTTTTTTCTTCGGCACACGCCAACAGATGGAGCAGATCGTGGAGCGCATGCAGAACGAACAGACTGGCGTGCCCGTGCGGACGGTCAAGAGCTTCATGTCAAAGATACCCAGCGTGTTCACTGGTGAGTTGCCCGTCTTGTACAGTTATTAGAACTATGAATAATAATTGAAAGAAAAAAAAATGTCTAGACCATTCCAATCAGTGGAGGTGGTTGACCAAAGGATCCGATGTATCTCTTGAGAGGTAAACACATCAGATCTCTAATGAAGAAAAACAAGCCTTTGAATTTCCACTTACTTTCTTTGGAAGTTATTTAAGGCATAGAGCTCTAGTATAAGCTCTGGCCTTTCCTAGGATGCTGTTTTTGGGGCGGCATCAGCATTGTGTCTTCTTTCTAGTGCTTTGTCATGATTTGAGCTGTCCCTTATCGAGCGCATGATGACTCGTGTGTTTGGCATGAAATTTTCGCTAAAGCAGAATTTTCATGATGCGAGCAATTCCCAATGTCAACTTTGCATGCTGTTCAGTAGGTGGCTTTTATTTCATCGCCAGTACACCCGTACAACAGCAGAAAGTGACAGGTTTGCTGCAGCAGCACCCAATGGCGAAATGGAAGATGTATTTTGGTTGTAACAGCGTCATGCACTCGGCAAAAGCAACCTTGAATAGCGCAAACCAGTGGTTCACAGCCATGGATATGTCGGGGGACCCCTTGTGGGCTAGTGGAAGTAATGGGGGACCCCTTGCCGTGGAGGGAGGGAGGGAGAAGGGGGTACGTAGGTAAATTAACACAACTGGAGCCTGAAATAGGCGTCTTTTATTCCTATCAAAAACATCAAACAAACGTGTCACGTCACTTCATTATGGACAGTTTATCAATACATGGCACAGTTATGCTTAAATAAAAATGCAGGTGAGGGCTTTGCAAATCATAGAAATGGCTTCGCAGACCCCTAGCATCCGCGGACCCCCATTTGAGTACCACTAGTGTAAACGGAACACAACACACACACATCACTGGCTGATAGCCTATCGGCTTGGCTAACCCAATGTTCTCTAGCCATCATGCTTATCTCGATGCAAAACATGATTGCCAATTAACGATTGTTCATGCGCAGTGTAATCGGCAAAGCCTTACAACTATTTAATATCATAAAAGCATTGACTAAAGGATACTGTAGTTCTGTGACAAATATCTCAAGATGTACCACACGATGTGCTAATGTGCAAAGTACACATACACATAAATGCTGTCTTGTACACGGTTTTGTTTTTTTTAGAGATATTCAAATTCCCTGTCAGCTTTGAACACATAGTCATGTGCTCCAGAAATCTATTGCGTAGCTGGTCACTGTTTTGTTGATCTCAAAGCTTCTGACCGGTATGAGACATCACCATACTTATGAGTTTACATTTTCACAAAATCATGCAACATTTTAAAAGTATACAGCATGGTTCACTAGGGAACATTCAAATGAGCACCTTTCATATTGCCGACCCCCCCCCCCCCATCAGTGCAAGCAGATATGGAAACATTTTTTGTGTGCAACTCTAGTCTGCTAAAGGAGCCAGAACTGTCAGTGACTAGTACTACTATGCAAATCTAAGCAAGCTAGACATGCCATACGCACAAGTATTTCCTTTAACAGTGGACCCACTTGTATGTGCATTATGAAGTGTTGTCGTAGTTTAATTTATTAGGCTCGTTTTGAAGTAGTAAGCACATAAGCAGTTGGGGAGGGGGTCACTGTCAGCCTAGATGTGCAACAGGATGGGAAAGGCGTACAAAAGAGTTTTGCCTTCAGGACAAGTGAGACCACTTATAGATGCTGTTTCACAAATCTCTTAATTAAGTAATGCATACGTTTTTTGTGCGGCAGGAGCTGACCTGATTGCATGGATGATGAAGAACCTTGACGTCGATGATCAGAGTGAGTTGAAAGGTCTGCCGCTTCCGTCACACATATTTCCAACTCTCTGAAACATTCTGTCTAAATTTACTTCGCAGTTCAGTGGGCAAGATTTCTAATCAGTTTCACATCCACTTTGCTGATACTAAAGATTCTTGTCCTAGAACCAAGTTTGATACCATGCACAGGAGGTTTTAATATTGAATGGGGCATGGCGATGCATGGAAAAAATGTGGGTCATGGCGATGCCACATTGCTGCATGTAATGTCATTTATTGTGCGCACAATATAAGATCACACAAAGGCAATAGAAAATGAAGCAGAAAACAGTATGCAGCCGATTGCCACTTTGAGTCTTCATTTGAAGTATAGTTAATATGAGATAAACAGAGAATGAAAAATGGATGAGAAAACAGCTCACTGTTGGTGTGAATTGAACGTATGATCTCTGCATTACATGTACAGATTCCATTTGTGGCATCAGGAGAGCTTCATATTTAGGATTTAGTTAGGTCCCCTTGGTTTTGACAACAAAAAAGTATGTGGGTGGGGTTAATAATGCTGTATGACATATGATAGATGGTATTCTAGAATAACAGCTGTTGTGGAAGAAAGGTAAATACAGTAAGTGAATACAAGCAATCAATGTGGCGTGACAAAATTGGGAAACTTTCAGGCACAAGATGAAAGCCGCCACTGCGAGACAAGTGGTAATTGCAGAATCATTATAGGAAAGTCCTGACTCTGAAGCAGTTATGTGGATAATGACGATGCACAAAATATTGTGTAGTTCCAGCTGTGTGCTATGAGATAGCCAACAGTAAAGTGATTGCATGGCGTCGTTTGCTGCCTTTGGTCACAGCGGAAGCTCTACACCTGGCGCACTTGATGGCCTCGCACGGCTACTTCTTCCCCATCGATGACCATGTGCTCACCGTCAAGGCAGACGGCACCTTTTATCGCTTCCAGGTGTGTGTGTGTGTACACCTGTTACTTCTCATGCCTCATTACTAGTTAGTTTGTTAGTTAGTTAGAATAGCACAGAGCCGAGATAGTTGTCATACTCCTTATGATCTACGCTTTGATCACTTTCGATTGCCTTTTTTCAGAACAGCATATGTTAAGCAAACATTATCATATCAAATACCTTATGTACTCCATGAAAATAGCTATGTCCGTGAACTTTTCAACGAACATAACACTAAAAACAGTGTGAGAAAAAAAAGTTAAGATGTACTTTTTTACTTGTAAGGAGTCTTACTTGTATTATTTATTATAAATATTTCTTTTTATATCATTCGTCCTTTTGCATATTTGATGAAAGTTGCTCGATTTCTTTCTTTTCAAATGTATTTCTTTATGGTACTTAGTAATTCTGTCAGAAGTTTCTCCTTGTTGCATTTTTTTATATATATATATATATATATATATATATATATATATATATATATATATATATATATATATATATATATATATATATATATATATATATATTTTTATATTGCTACTGCTAATTGGTGATGGCTGTAATGTGTTATTTTAAAACGTATCTGTCAACATCTGCTATACTTTCTGAATCTGAATTTTGTGTCCCCTCATTCAAAAGCAGAATGAAGTTTGTATCCTTTGTTCCACTTCACCTGAGCAAATGTATGGGTGGAGGGACCTTAGTCAGGCAGAGGTAATCTGCCTTTGCTCCCTTCAACCTAAGCAATCTTTGTTTTCGTCTGAAGAAACAGTGAATGAGTGAAGTATTTATTCTAAAAAACAGGGTGTGCAAACACGGACACAAGAAAGAAGTCAAGATGCCACAAACGCCGGCGTTTGTGGTGTATTTACCTTTTAGTTGGTTAGTTGGTTAGTTGGTTTGTTAGTTGGAATAACACAGAGCCTAGCTAGTTGTTAAGTATTCATTCTAAAAGACAGGGCATGCAAATGCTGACACAAGAAGGAGGTCAAGACGCCAGCATTTGTGATGTTGAAAACTAAGCAACTAAATAGTTAGTTGCTAGTTAGTTAAAGTTTCCTGCAGTGCCTGCACTTGGGGGAAACAATGTAGTATGCAGTAGCATACCCTCAGAAATGCAGTCAGTAGCCATGTCAGGCTAGCTTTTTCATAGAGTTTCCCAGAAATACATTAGAGGGAACTTTGATGCCGCCAGCGTGTATGGGAGCTGCAACGCATGGCGCTTTAGCGAGCGTAGGAAGGATGGGTAGATGGTGCACAGACTTATGTATTTTTCGTTCTTTTGTGTTCATTTGGCTTCGCCTGGCTCAGAGCTGCTTTGTCACGAAATGAAAATCAGCAAATGTTCAGCAGTTGCACTTCACCACCCTTAACTTTTAGGCTCTTCATTTCAAATCGGGTAACGAAGTTCACAACTCTTCGTTCTTTTATTTGAAACAAAACCAAAACACAACAAACAAAGCCACTAGTATGTTTGTAACCTGCAAGCATAAAAATTAGGCAAATCCGTGTACTACCCATCATTTTCACGGTTTCTGAACGATCGCAGCACCAGAGTCCTCTCTCGTTTAATTTTAGGAAACTCTGTGGGTTTTTCAACATAAAAATGAAATTCAGAAGTAAATAAGTAGCAGGTCTTTCTTACTGATTTAGTACTCGTTGCAGGTTGTCGACACAGTGCAAAAGACTCTCTGGTCACAACGCTGGCATGGCTGTGTTTCATGTTTTTTCATGCTGTGTCACATTTTTTTAGACTGCTGCAGTGAATCTCTCTTTAGTCTTTTTGGTGCTTGTTTCACGTGGGGCGTCTTTGATAATGATTAAGCCTGGTTGGGTTCAAGTTGCTTGAGTGCAGTAGGCTTCATTTCACAAGGTTTGTAAGATCAGTGTAATCGCTAGGAAGGTACTCTGTTTGCATTGCACTCAGTCACAGCTTAGTGTGGACTGTGGGATGGTCATTAAATGAGTGAGAGGTTCACAAAAAAAGGAAGACTTGAAGTTATTAACAGTGGTAACTTCACCTTTAGTTTTTGTTCAGCGACTTCTTCCCATTATGGCAAAATTATCTGTTGCCCCAACATGTTTATGCAATAACTTCAGCCATTCGAACTGTTAATCGTTATCTGACGACTTACTTAACAATACTACTTAAGTTGCCTTAGCCAGTGAATGGTCTCTTTTATGCTTGCAGACGCCTTACTTCTGGCCCTCAAATTGCTGGGAGCCTGAAAATACTGACTACGGTAAGCCACTGTTTCCTGGTGACCGCAGTTGCTCTAGGAGAATGCTAAATGCTAGTTTGCTGATGGATCTTTACTTTTATTACTCTGTCATGAAAGGGCTAACAGGCTGTGCCTCATGAAACAGCTAACAGACTGTGCCTGTACTGTTATTGGTTTGTTGATACACAACTCGGATAATCATTGGACACACTGCAAAGTGTATTCAAAGATTCTAATCTAATCAATGGTAATTGCAATGCAAATCTTATGTCAAACTAAATTCATTGATTATGTTTCGTAAATTGCTCACAGCTCGGGGTTCCCATGGGAATATATGTGACGCAGAAGAGCAGAATCAAATGCAAAAAATATTATTTCAGCACTATCTTGATGTTTTTGCAGCAGCTACTGCATGGATGGAAGACATGTCGCATGTTGATTCGGTAGTCTCATTTTGAAAGGAAGTGTGTGGAATTTGAACACTCTCACAAAGACTGAGTCTGGCCAGTTTCTGCGGACATTGTTTGAAAAACACTTAGCTGTGAAATTTAGAATATACTATTGCTGTATTCATCCTTGATTCCCAATGTTTCAAACCTTGTTGCGTAGTCACGTTACCTTCGAATATTATTGTTTTTCCTAATTAATATTAAGTTGTGTTTGTTAATGGAGTTTTCAGCTATTGGCGGCTCGATTTACTAATGGTAGTGGGCTAACCGTCAAGTCTTGCCAGTGTGTCTCACCTTTGATAAAGACTCGGCACTAAGTGCTGTGCCACTGGTCTCCGCTGTGTATGTCTAACTTGTTCTCTGTCGGTCTCTTCCACCTCGTCCGGTGAACATGATTGGCCGCTGGGCAGCCGTGTACCTGTGCAAGCGAACAATGCAGAACAAGGCCCGCCTGGAGCTAGCCGACTACGAGGCTGAGAACCTGGCCCGGCTTCAGAAGATGTTCTCGCGCAAGTGGGAGTTCATCTTCATGCAGGCTGAGGCCCAGGCAAAGTGAGTGGCCATCACTGGAACATACTTGGCACTTGTAAGACTAATGGGATGCTATTTGATGCTTCTTCAAGCTCATCACACCCTTATACCCAAATGCTCTTCAGACCAATTATGACTTTAAAAAAAAAATAGATATACGAGCCTGAAAAACACTTTTTGTTTGAATTTTATTATTAGATGCTAAAGACGACAGCAACTCAACGTGCGTGGACAAAGTGCATAGACTCTCCCCCCCCTTAAGACCCTCACAAAAGGATCTTAAGGTTATTGTGAATCAAAAGGTAGCCATCCCCTCAAATTTCTTGGGAAAAGGAAAACATCTTATATTGGCCAAAATGCATAGGCCATCGAAAATGTAAAAGGATCTTATAGTGTGCTCATGGAATCTTTTACCAAGTCACTGTATTATGCAATTGGCATTTTGCGGGTGTCTATCTGTTGTCTATTATGATACACTGATGTAGAACAAACTGGCGTGAATTTTCATTAGTGCTGACAGCAATATAGTTATGGTGACCCGGGTACTCACTGTAGCGGATGATCACTGCGGGTTCACGCTTAGTGAGCCACAGGGCTTCGACTCTGTCACTTACTCGTGTGTAGCGCACCACTCCGCGCGCGCTCAACTAATAAGGCGTTCAGCGCGACAAACAGACAGTGTTTAAATACAAAAATACACAACATTTTATTGCCTTTGGCGGCACCCCGAACAACAGTACAACGTCCGCTCCCGGGACGCGGGGAGCAAAGGCACCCGAACGCGGACATTCACAATAAGGGGAAACCGCGAGCACGTCGCAGCTGGCAATGGCGAGCTTTGACACGCCGGTTGGGAAAAGGTCCCTCCCTGCTATGCTGCGCACTCTCACGATGGCCACTGGGCCTGGTCGCGAGTGTTAGGGCAAACCTCGCATGCGTAGACCTACGGCAAGTGCGGCTCGGTGTAGTACGACCACTTCGAGCACTAGGCACCGCTGTGGGCTTAGCGTATGCTAGTGAAGCTAGCACTCAAGTGAACACGCCTGCCGAAGTGCCCAAGGCCACCCCAGGCAGGCTACAGTCCGGCGATTACCAAAGGGGACGCGGACGAAGGAAAACACGTGCTTACCCGGCGCCGACCACAAAGAAGAGAGCCAGCTCCCTCGGCGCGCACATAATACGTGCGATGCCAGCACATGGTGCCATCTATCGCCACATGCCGTTACCAGAGCAGAAAAGCAAAAGGTTGTGGCCGTGTGGAGGAATGCTCGCGGAATGGTCGCGGGCGCGCCTCAGATCCCCACATAGTTCTTCTACAATTTCTTCTATTAGAACTCTCCCTGTTTGTAAACAGTGTGACGTCACTGCGGGCACCCCGCCCCCTACACCCTCTCTCAGAGCAGGTGCTGGTTCGCAAGAAAGTTCCTCCCGCGGCACCTTTATGCATAGCAGAGTGGCGTGTCTGCATTTTTTCGACAGAAATTTCTATATTGCTTTGTACTAAAGTCACAGCTTTTAAATGAAGGGGGTGGCGGAAGGGTCACTGCTCATAGTGTGGGAATTTGCTCGTCGTAGTTGGATGGATGGAGAAACTTTGTTTAGAGTACTGAGAGATGCGACTAGCACGCAGTGGGCTTTACCCACATAGATGGCAGCCATAAAAAAAATCTGATCTTTTTCGAAAGCGAACGTTTTGAATGTACACGATTACTGGCACTTGGAAGAATATTTGCATGGCACGGATCTAAGCTTACTCGATTTCTATCGTGGCATGTGCAATGCAGTTTTAAATGAGGTACAGCATTGGCGGCAGTATGGTTTTGAGTTGCTGTGCGCGATGTCATGGATAAGATTCTCGCTCATTGCCCAAAAGTCTCATAGAAGATAAATGAAAAAAAAAAAAACAACACTTCTTGCCATGGGTTAGGCTGAGGTTAACATGTCCTCGTGAAAATCAAAGTGAAGTTCTGCCGCTGCGTTTCTCAAGAACCCAGTGAAAATTTGTGATCTGAAACCCGACATCTTAATAATATATAATATTATCTGGCACAGTTACCTTGCTGCATTTGACACCAATAACGTGTTTTCGTACCTATATTGCTCCTTTAGGCCTGATACACAAACTTCTAACGTGCATTGTCACTTCATAAGGATCGAGCCGTAAAAGTACTAAGTAGATAAGAAACCAAAATCTCTGCTGTTTTTATAAACACGTATCAGGTATCAGATATTAAGAGTTATAGCCGATACTACAACATGCTTATAACTCATGCGTAGTCGTATATATCACGAGGAGATCATGCACTTTTATTTTTCTGCATGCCGCGCATACCCACTCACAGATGATCGCGTCGAATGTATTTTTACCTTAAATACAATGTCAGATGGTAAAGCTCCATGGACAGTCGGTTACTGAAACCGGCCCACAACGAATACCAGTGTTTTCGCAAACAGGATGCGTCGCATTATTCACACTGCACACACCACGCACAATATTCCCAGTTTCACCATCCGTAAAAATGAACCGAAATTGTCAATGCATTTCAACGCACACTACACGCCACAGTCAACACTGCACATTTTCGAAGAAGTGCCGCTGTTCCTCGCACAGGCTGCCACGTGTGTTCACTTTTTGTAGATAAACAGCCAGCCAGCGTGGCGAATATTTCATCACACACATTATCACACACCTAGTGTTCTCTGACACATGCCACAGCTAATGTTGCCACTGTGAGATGAAGATAAAGCTTTTAAAAAGGAAAAAAAAAAATTGCCCTGAGCACCGAGCGACTACACCCCACTCAGCCACCGGCGGGAGTGTTTTGCCAACCACCGCCTTGCACATGCACCGTTGACGTCACGCTGTGACGTACCCTGGTAGAGGTCTATTGTGCCTGCTGGTATTATCTCCACCTGTACAGCCGCGGCATTCATCCTTGTATGCATGATGGGATGATTATATTGCATAATTGCTTGTGCAACCAAATGAAAACATCAAATCACTTTAGTGTGCCCCATAAAACAGGCAAAGCTTGGCATTTGCTAAAGGAGTTTTAAACATTTCTTTCAAATCAGTGAAAGACGATGAAAAACAACGTAGGCTGATGTGTTTTTTATAGCGGAGCTGGTCTGGTCGAGCTTTGCCACCTCTCGTAGGTAAATAATTATCATCGTCACAAACCGACACGCTTTTAAATCACCGCCCTAGAATTTTGTACAGAAGATTAACAAAGGGAGCTGAAAGGTAGTAGGATTTACCCAGTTTCTGTAGCACATGCATGATATAGGAAGTTTACTGCAGAGATGTTAGGGTCTAGGTTTGCTGTGTGTTACAGATAGAAAATTATCAATGTCATTATCATTATCGTCACCATTATTATCATTATCAACATCAGAGGTTCGTATACAGTCTCTTGACTATTTAACCGTCTTTTGTATACTTAATGCCTGTAATTTTACCCAACTTTTAATACTAAAATTCTGATTCTGATAACAAACCAATATGAGCTTACTGACTGCCCAAGAGTTCTGTGCAGCTCGTTGACTAAAGAAGCTGTGTGCCCGCCAACTCTGCTACGACCCCGTCTTGCGCAACTTGGTGCCATCTGCGCAAATTTTCAAAAATCTTTTTGCACTGTTTAACTTATGCAAATCAGCCATCGCTACACCTTATTGCATCGCTGTAGCCTCGTCGGCTGTGTGTTTTTCACCTCTCTTTCGTTCAGGGTCGACAAGAAAAGGGACAAGTTAGAAAGAAAAGTTCTCGATAGCCAAGAAAGGGCTTTCTGGGATGTACATAGGCCAGTGGTGAGTAGGCGCAGCATCTGCTTTCCTCTGCTACCTTTCTTCAAGCAAGCACTTTGCTTTGTGGTTCCTCTGGGCAATGCATTGTATCGTGATAGTTTTTTCGTTCTTTTTCAATGCATGTCATGAAGTGCCCAAAGCATTGTCGTAACGTATGCAGTTATTTCTGTGGCAACACCTTATAAGAGCGCAGAACTCAAAGTGACAACTGGAATTTGCAATGGTTTTAATTTGTTTGTAATTTGTACCATAAAATAGACGTCTACCAAGGCATTTACATATTTAAATAAAAAAAAAGGGACAGTTCTCACGCTGGAAATGTTTGGAAATAGTGGTACGTGGAACTATGAAAGTTAAAATTTCAAAACTATAACGAGAATTGCTGGGGAAATGTTTTGTTAAACATATATGTAAGAAACGTAGGTATAATAGATTATTGATTATAATAAAGCAAATTAAGTGTGGCCATCAATAGAGTCATAAATGTGCATTTATAATGAATTTTGGGATATGGCAGTTATCTTCATGTCGAATGTCGCCTTGTTTTTTCTGATGTTTGACAGTATTTAGGTGTGTTTGTGCAATTTGAACAAATTGTAACACACATGCACAGAAAAGACGGACAAACCACATTTCTCCTCTGTCGGTCACCATTTTTAGTGCTAGTTACGTTAATGGTGTCCATTAAACAGTAATGTAATTACTGTGTTTTCTACAATGAATCATGTCATTGTAAAACAAAAGGATCTGAAATAGAAAGCATGAAGAACACTGTACTTGAATTCAACTCATTGGCATATCAGTGCATACGGTATAGTAACAAACAAGAAAATTTCTTTGACTGCGTTGAAAGGAAAACACACAAGGAATTTTTCTGTCTAATTACATTTTTTTAGGAAGATGACAATTGTCTTTGTTCATGAATTCAATGTCGAGATTTGACCTTGTCCCTAAAGCTAGTTTGAAAAGAGTAATGAACTAATACTTGTTAATTAATGTTTCTTCATAAACTTGAGGGTAGCCTTTGCACAGAAATATTTGAAATCAAGCGCAATTTTTCGGATTTATAACAGATGACTTCGTATATGTCGTGTATTGTGAAGCCCTAAAGTTTTTAGGCTTTCTGACCACATATGTAGTAAATGATAAACGTCACAAAACTTTTGCATATGTGGCATCGTTATGAGGCATGGTGTAATGTTATAATGCTTTCACAGAGCGGTGCGCGAATACTTTATATGATGTGGCGTTTATGGCATTTGTGACGGTCTTAAGTGGTTTTATGGCTTGATGGTATTTGTGACGTGCCGTAACAAAGTTTTTGCAATAGCAAAGTTCGTCCCTTGTATTGGCTGCTGAGTTTACTCGGTGCCTTTTTTGCAGCCGGGCTGTGTAAATACTACGGAAATCGACATTAAGAAGGCCTGCCGCATGAACAAACCAATCAAAAGCGCAAAGGTGAGTGGCCATTCAAACTTTATTCCCATGTTTTTTTGTTCGTCCATCCTCGTTGCAATCTGTGTAATGTTACTGTTCTTTAATAACCGAAGCTGCATAAATTAAGACATTTACAACACGCCATTATGCCTGGCAGAGAACTAAGATACACAAGGTTGCATTTGACTGGTTTTCACGACCTGGTACTTGATTAAATATCTACTGGAGGATGTCGTTGAAGTTGAGTGTGAAAATTTGAACAAGAGTACATCGATTGAAGTGAAAATATATATGATCCAGGTTTATCATAACAAAAGTACAAAAGTTCTGTGAGTTAGCATTTGTTGCAGTATTTATCAAAACAGTGGAGGGCCTTTGAACAACCAAGGTGTTGACACTTGTTGACATATAAATCACGATCGCCGTCGACCATCTGTAGCTGTACCTACAGATAAGGTCGTCAGATGTTTCTTTCTTTTTTCGTGGCCATGTAGCTTTTTTTTTAGTGTAATTCGGTCGTTTCTTACCGAGGTGCTGAACAAAGTACATTTTCAAATGACCGTACTTTCTTGCGTATAATCCATGCGAAACATACAAAAAATTCAGAGCTAAAGCCATGGTACAAGGTAAGCGTGAACTTTAAAGTTCAAGTTAGCTTCGCAGCTCTGTTTTACTCTAATACAAGGAGGTCAATTTCATGGCATCGTGCAGTCTTTTTCTTTTTCCTTCTTATTCATGATGTGGCGATAGCAGTTATGTGGACAGTCTCGATGTGCTTTTGTCGTCACAGTCATATCCTGAATAAAGTCCACATTGACCAGATTCCCCAGCATCATGGTACGTTCTACCTGTGTGTGCAATGTGTACAAGTGGGGGAAATTAATGCAGCTGGAACACAGATCAAATAAGCCAGCCTATATCCATCAATTGTAGGTGCATGCAATAAAATCCCCTCGCCTGTTAGACTGGCTGTTGAATGCTCAAGCAGAGAGGAAACGCTCTACACGTCTTTAATGAGCATAAAAAGTTAGAAGGGTTGCTCGAGGAGCAACTGTAAACTTTGATTATGCGGATGCAGTCACCATCGCTAACAGGCGCACTCACTCACTATCTCGGCAACCATCAGTGGGCGGCTCGTATGCCCTTCTACATTCTGCGCTCTCAACACGAAGACTGTACGAAAAGCGTCCCTGAAGTGGCCATACTCTCTTACACTAGCGTTTTGTAGAGTTTCGCGGCATCGGATCCAAAAGAGTTAGCTGCCAGCCTTACTCTGTATAGTAACATCAAATTTGTTGCTATCACGTTCGTTGCTTCACCCATGCCGTGAAATTGTGAATTCTTTTTTTTTATGATTTGCGGTTGGGATTTTGGTTGTATGAAGCACAAGTTACACAAAAGAAATAACAGTACACATTGCTTTAATTGACGCACATTGCAGCTGTTTTCGACTGTGCAACGAGCCTCGTTCCACTAAAATGTTTCTCATTTTTAAACAGTTTCACAAACACCATCTTGTTTGTTTTCAACTCTCAACTGTAGCACTTGCAGTGCGCAGTACCTGGCGGACGCATCAGTCCCAGCGTGTCGGAAGGGGAGATTAACACACCACTAGATGTTCTCAAGAAGGAGGCAAGTATCATTCTTGCGTTCTAGTGTGAGTGTTACCACAGGTGCATTTTCTCTGTTCTCTTGATGATTGCTTTCAACAAACTCTTATCACATTTTCAACTCTTCTGTAAGTTTGGGAACTTCATTATTTTGTCTGTCTCTGTGAGTGTAAGATGAGTATTTCACTTTGTTTAGATAGAACACACATTACGGACACTTTAGTAAATTCAACAGTTGACACGGGTGATCCAGAATTTGGCAGATCTACGATGACATCAGCGTAGACAATGAAGAAATTGAAGCAGTGTTACATGTCTTAACGATTGTAGACTGCGCTCGCAACTAGTCAGCATCAGTAGTCAGGCATGTTCTTTGCGCTCGTTCCTTCTGCTGATGTTTTTACCAGTGTGCTATCACAAGCAGTACATCCAGGAAATTAGTTTCGTGTAATTCTACCAAATCAGAAAGGAGGGGGGAGGGCGCAATAACCTTTTTGTGCATTGCCCTGGTGCCATTATGCATTCTCTTGAATAAGCATATTTTGGCATAGTTGAATTTACGGTGTGTTGAGCATTTATGTAAGGCTATCCTTGTATGTTGCAGTGTAACCATCGAACACAATGTGCAGGGATGACCTTTAACTTGCCGACAGGGTGTTCAAGAAACTATTTTAGGTATTTTGGGTAGTTCTGAAGTGAAGCAGGAAGCTTAGGCAGCGCCCCCTAACTGTCAGTATACACGTATTGCTTTCCAACTGCTCAATCTCGCTCACCGCATCTTGTATGGGAAGAGTTATTGGCACTTTCTGTTATCCTTGTTCTCTTTGCAGGTCATGTATTTATAGGGGGGGTGGGGGAATAACATCACGATGAGACTATGACAAGAGGCAGAACACGCATGCACTATATTAAAGTACACTTTACCTTGGCAAGAAAAATTTTAAAACAAATTTTTAAACAAATCTTAAAACAAAAAACCCTAGCATCTACTGTTGCCATAATGTCCCGTGTGTTGGTTTTAGTTCGGTTCTATATCCTGCTTTTATCAATTGGCACATCAGTGTCTGAGCTCTCTTTTTCTTCTCATGCGTCTCTGTCCAGGTGGAGACGCTCAAGGCGCGGCTCGACGGTGGCAATGTCAAGATCACCGCAGCTCTTGAAACGTGAGTGCCTTGCTGGCCCACCGTGCAATTTATTGGGAAGACTGTCTGTCAGCAGCAGTTGTCATTGCCACTACTTTCATTTGTCTGAAATAGTAAAATACCATAGCATCTCATTAAAGGGAATCCGAAGGGACCAGGAAAATAGGTTCCTTTTAACGGGACTTTTGTTTACTAAGAGGTGAACATGGGCGCAGAATACAAGTGCAAAACCAATCACATTAGATCCAGTTGTTCCATTTAAGCAGCAGTTTCGTTTAACAGATTTCTGTTTACTGAGAGTTTACTGTAGTAGCTTGACATTGACCAGCTGGCACAACTGTCGCATTGTATTTGCATCTTTTTGTGTGTGTGGCCTGATATTGCATCATTTTGCACTGTAATTTTCTGCAAACATCTCATGTCATTCATTTAAATGTGATAGCGTTAAACAGCTCGTTTCACAGGAATTTTAATGCTGGTGTCGGTGTTGGCATCAGTGTGTCGGCGTCGATAGTAAATGAGAAATGATCATCTTGTTTGTGACCGAAAAATTAAGAAAGGTGCTAGTAAAATAATTAGAAACTTCGGTCCGAGTGAGAATCGAACCCTGAAGGCGTCTGCATGGCAAGCTGGCGTTCTATCATAAATTCACGTTTATTGCTCAAAACTGATTCGGAAAAAAACGCAATATGAATGTCATGTAAGGGAAGGAGTCTCTTTAATCCACATAATATTGCATGGTGGAAGAGTAGAATCGTGCCAGGGGTCAAAGCATGCGAAGTGCGCGACGAGTGGGTGTTTTAAAATCCCACTCTTGACGAAGCGTTCAAACATATATTCACGTGTTGCCTTACGGATGCATAGTGGGTCCTCTCTGATATGCATAAGGAAGATTTATGGTGTAATGAGCACTTAACAACTGTATTTACAGTAGGCATCTTAGGATAGCTTGAAGTGGCCAATGTTACACATGCACAGTCGTTTATTTTCTTACGACACAGTTCAGGCGTACAATGAAAACATATAGTGAATATATATATATATATATATATATATATATATATATATATATATATCCTGATGAAGGGAGGTCCCCTCCCGAAACTGTTGGGAAATAAATATATTTATCCTTGTTGACAACGCTCCCGTTGTGCCATATCCCATACCTTCACGAAGACTAACTGGCCCATTGAATTATTACTCCCACTATATATTTATATATATATATATATATACACACATATATATATATATATGTATATATATTGTAAGCACAATATTGACAACGTCTGACCTTCATCTTCTTCATCTGTATATAATCAGCGTCACGAAAAACGTCGTCTTCGTTCAAAGGGTTGATCAGGCGATTCGGCCTAATAAACGCCGTCGAGACTCCAACGCTGCTACTGTCTCACAGAGTGGTGGAGGTGTGGGTATATACATATATATATATATATATATACATATACATATATATGTATGGACGGTGTCTCTACACTTCTTTCCCATATATATATATATATATATATATGGGATATGGCACAACGGGAGCGTTGTCAACAAGGATAAATATATTTATTTCCCAACAGTTTCGGGAGGGGACCTCCCTTCATCAGGGGATGAGTTATACTGACATGAGCTTCCAAACATCCTTGCTGCCGCGTCCCTCTCGCCTTGAAAGACGTTTGAGAAAGTGAGAGGGAACTGGAAGAAGGAAAAAAAAAGGAGAAAAAAGAAGAAAAAAAAAGAAAAGAAAGAAGATCGATATATATATATATATATATATATATATATATATAGTCATGACCAAGAAAGACGCTGGCGCTTCGGCGCGTGGGCAGCCAAGGGAAGGTAGAGGAAGATGAAGACAGAATAAGAACAGCTGGCCCAGGATCGGGTGTTGTCTCTTGCTCTCTGTCTCGCTCATCACAATGGCGCAGCCGACAAAGAAGTCTTACGTCCCGTGTTCGTCATCCAGGACAGCCGTGATAAGCGCCGCTTGAGGACGGCGTCAAGGCCTCTTCGGCAGAGGTTCACCTGCCGCCACTGCCACCACCGTTCGGGGACGGTGTCAAGGCCTCCTCGGCAGCTGCAGTACAAGTTACCGGTACCATTTCACAAGAGACGCCGTCCACGCATCTTTGGCTATGGATTCTGCCGTCATGCGGGCTTCTCCATCCAGGAATGCCGTTCATGCTTCTTTGGCGATGGAGTCAATATCCTGGCCGCCGCTTCAGCTGCCTATCAGACCATCAGGGGACGGTGTCCATGCCTCCTCTGTGCTACCAAGGCATCACCCAATGGACACTATGCTACCACTTCGCGGCCGTAATACGCACGGGCTCCTGTTCTTTGAGAATGCTGTTCAAGCTTCCCACGGCCCGCATTCCCTGTCCGGTACTCTTCCAACACATGAGCCGCCAAGAAACGCTGTTCATGCTTCCTTGGACGTGCGTGTCACCACCGTGAGTACTACTAGAACCACGTACTTCACGGACGCGAACCAAAGTGGTTCAGAAGCCTCGTGCGACAGTGCCGTGGAGCTGTGGCGTATCATCGCACTGCTCCGCGCCGAGACTAACAAACTGACAGCGTTGATCGCCGAGCGAGCTCCTACAATGTTGCCAGCATTGTGTGACATTAACGCAGTGTTCGATGTAGCTGCCTCATACGACCTTGAGGCAAGCACACCGGAGCAACACAGGGAGCTTCGATCTTCTCTGATCGAGCTCTCACACCAGCTCGACTGCTTCGCGTCGGTGATATCTGCATTGCCACCTGCCAACTCACAATCACCAGCCATCTGCGAACTACCGGAATTCCACGGGGTCCGGAACGACACCGACAGCTGGGTGGCAACCGTCAACACGATAGCAATGCACGAGGCCTGGACGGAATCTCAGAAAAGAACCGTGGCTGTAGAGTGTCTTCGGGAAGGTGCAGCAGCGTGGCTCCGGTATGAATTCTGGAAGCAGCAGTCATGGGCGGAGTGGAGCTCCAAGCTCATACATAGCTACTTTCGTTCGTAATCGTTACCACCTCTCCACCACCACCCCGTCCAACCGGCCGGTATTGAGGAGCAAGCTCCAGAGGCTTCAGCCTCTGGAGCTTGCTCTGGAGCCTCTGGAGCCTTGAGGCTGCAGCGCAAAGCTGCAGCCTCAAGGTTGCAGCTTTGCGCTGCAGCTTACCACACGAGAAGTTCCCGAAGCAAGTTCATTGTGACCAGAGGCCGCTACCCGAAGCAAGTTCACTGCGGCCAGAGGCCGCTACCAAAGTCGGACCTCTTGAAGGGCGTTGCTCCAATGAAACAGCCGCAGAGAATCATCTCGACTCTGCCGCATTGCCCTTCACCGCTGCAACCCCATTCGCACCCCGAGCTGAAGTGGAGCAACACCTCGAAGGTTCCTCGGAGCCCTCCAGCCGCGCGGCAGAAAGCTTCCCCGCCTGTCCTACGAATGACGTCAGACGCAGGTGCGACACACAAGATTCCTCGCCTGTCCTACGAATGACGTCAGACACAGGTGCGACACGCCACTGCTGCTCTCAGCACCCGCGCCGGTACGCGATGCCATCATGTCAGTGGAAGAGGCTGATACCAGTCCTCATACAGCTCAGTTAGAGAAGCCAGCCCCAATATCACCTTTACCGAGGCAAGTGGAGACACCAGCATCGCCTATGCTTGAACCGCCTACAGTGATGGCGCCGGTAAGGCCCAAGGTAACCACTGCTAGTGTCACTGACCAAGATCATGAGGAGAAAGTTGGCGCTCAAGATGCAGACAGCAGCCAGTCTCGACCTCCCGATAGACTTGTGGAAGACTCTGGCACCCAGTTTCAGCGTGGCCAAGGCGGACCTCCGAGATGCAGCCACTATATTGACCGCCAGGTCTACCTTTGGCAGATACCGGGAACAAATCGCGGCCGACAGCGTCGGCCGCAACGGGGCAGCCAGTTCCGGCCGCCTGAGTCTACAGCACTTTTTCAAAAGTCATCGTGGCGTGGAAAAGAGCGACCAGCTCGAGGCAGCCAGTGCCGTTCACCAGAAACTTTGCCGCCAGCTCCGCGCGCGCGCAGTCATGGCCGAGTGTCATGACGAAGAAAGACGCTGGTGCTTCGGCGCGTGGGCAGCTAAGAAAAAGTAGAGGAAGATGAAGACAGAATAAGAACAGCTGGCCCAGGATCGGGTGTTGTCTCTTGTTCTCTGTCTCGCTCATCACTGTATATATATATATATATATATATATATATATATATATATATATATATATATATATATATATTAGACACACACACACACACACACTATATGAAACAGATTAGCAGTTGAGATGGCAATGCACATAGGGCCAGATTACACTGTTGCGTGCTACTCTTGAAGGTGAAGCTCAGGCGTCCTCCGAGTTTTTTCTGTCAAGGTTACGTGCGTTCTAACCAGTGTGTTTCCTGAAAGTTTGCTTTAGAGCATGTAGTGTTGGCAGAGAGGAACTTGTTCCGTCTCAACTATAACTTTATTGTGATAGCAATTATAAGAACACTCTTGGCTAGATTTTGCCACCGGCATTGACGTCGGTATTGCCGTCACTCATCGCATATGTATACGTATCTATAATATGAAAATTCAAAAACAAAAAATAACCCAGGAAATGACTGGCGTGCGAAATCGAACGTGGGACCTCTGAATTGTGAGTGCAATGCGTTAGCCACTTTGCCAAGAAGGACCACATCCTTCAACACTGAAACAACAAGCTATTTATATCTACCACTTACCACTGGTGACAAGCAACTTGGGGGGATCTATTGTGTTTTCAGCATTACCAGCAAGATGGCGCAATGAGCGCGCGCAGCAACATTGTCACATTGTGGCACTCTCATCTTCCACGCATACTTTGCCCAGCGGAGAGGGGACTGGGTGGACAATCACGCGTGTGCTTATCTCGCGGTGAGGACAATCGTACGTATTGGCTGGCTTTGGGTTTTCACTGGAACGATTCTGTTGTAGTTATTCGGTGCACAAAGGTCACTGCAATCATTGCAGTCTCCATTTGCGAAAAGGGCGAGTTTTTCAGACACAGCGAAGTAACAACTGGGACGCTTATTCGCGTTCATCTGTACCTATGAATACATTTCGTGCGTTCTTTGTGAGTTATAAACAGGGGGAACGTTTGGACCTGCTTGTCATTCGGCGCGTGACCTTCCCATTTATTGCTATCGCGTTTATTGCTTCGCCTTTGCGGCAAAATTGTGACCTTTCTTGATCTCTTGCGTGATGAAGTGCCCAATAGAAAAGCGACAGGAGGCACAATTTATATTTCTGTAAAGTTTTTCTTCACGTTTTGCATCTGCTGTGTGTGCCGTCTTTGTAGTTAGAGAAATTTACAAACTACTAGCCAAGGTGTTCGAGTAACGTATGCCAAACGAGCCACTGACCTGCGAATATTAACGCTGCCGTTTCCTCGCTTTACAGGTACAAATCGTATTACGAAAAGCACGCAGAGTACGATGGCTTCTGCATGCCGCTTGAGCCTTCCAATCCTTGGATCTCGGATAGCACTGAGTTCTGGGAAGTGGAAAAGCAAACGTGAGTATCCGCGCACTTTTCTCTTCTTTGGCGTTGTACTGACAGAGCTTCGCAGCGTGAGCACTTTCTTATTTGGTGCTCCCTTCATGCCATGCCAATTAAAGGCATGCAGAGTTAATTTAAGCAGAGCACACTTTTTACAAGACTTGAACTCATATGTATGTACATACCACAGTAAATCCCTCAGAACTATAACTGTTGGGACAGTACTCCTTCGAGAACTGCCGATGGCATAGCTGAGTCATTGAAATTAGAGTTACTGTTCATGCTGGCAAAGGCTGTACATGTGTTTTTGTTCACTGCCTATTTCACCCCTATTTGTCAAAGGAGGTTGTGCTGTTCAAAAAGCAAGTACTTAAAGGAGTACTGACACAAGTTTCAAAGATTTTTTGGTTGTTGCTCTATATAAAAACGCAGGTGTTTAGAACGCCAAAAAGCATGCCGTAGAACTTGCAAATGAATTGAATATATTTTTGATACCGGCACCGTATAAAGGTAATTTCGGTTTTAGTATTGAGAGGGTGGCTTCGCAATGACGTGTGAACACATCTGTCATCACAGGAAGACTGCAACTCGCAACGTACTAGCAGCAGCTGTCAGTTGGCTGTCAGTAGCACGTAGTTCCAATAGACGACAATGAATGGTCATCCAGAGATCCCGACAGTAACTTCTGGGATTTAGGGTGCATGCAAGGACTCGGATTTCGCAAACCCAGTGGACTGTGTTGACTTGTGATGGTGCTGATTGCAGAGGGGCTGGCTTGCAGATGCTGGGAAACAAAAACTTCAAAATAAATCTAAAATGTTTCATACGTGTTGTCTGGCTCCGGTGTGGGAAGAGCTTGAATGATGCACACCGTGGAAATTGAAAATGTTCGTTTCGGGGTGCCTTGAAATCGTGTCAGTACTCTTTTAAATGGTACAAGCAGCCACTATGAGGCATACCTAAACAACATTGGCAATGACAATGCAGCATATTGCCACAGTTTGGCACTTTCTTCAAACACCACTAACCATATTACTGCTTGAGAAATCAGTGCCTTATCTTGACTTTTCTATTGTGGAAAGTTGCATGATAAATACTTTTGCTCATTTTAATCCTTGGTTGCTGGTCGGCATATGGTTCAAGCAATGGGATGGGGGAGAAAGTGGCCTTGCTGATAGGTGAAAGTTTGTAATAAAACATTCCTCTATAGTTCCTGACAAAGCACGTTAGTCATATCCGGCATATAAGCCACCATAGCTCAGCGGTAGAGCGCCGAACACGTTATTCTAAGGTGGCAGGTCGAATCCTGTCAGTGCCAAGTTATTCTTTCATCCACTTTTCTCACATTACATTACAATTAATTCTGATAACATCTGCTGTACTTCACTTGGTATAATTTTCAGTTAGTTTCATTAATGTTGTAAGCCATAGAGGTTACATACCAGGCAGAAAAACAGTGTTCACTTTCTCGCCGTCATGGCTACGTGGCACAGACTGACACTTCCATGTTTAAATGCACATATATAGGCATACATCGTAAAGTGAGTGGAAAGATGATTGCCTCTGTTGGTCAATTGGTAGGGCATGGGATGCATTATTTGAAGATTGAAGATTCGCTCTTTGCCGGCAACAAGTTGTCTTTTTATTCATTATAATTTCTTCACATTTACATTACAATCTAGTAATAACACTCCCTATACTTTCCTTGACTTTGGTATGTTAGTTCTAAATAATTTCGTGCTTAACAAAAAAAACAAGTCCTGAAAATGTTTTTTTTTTTTCTGCACTTATGCCATAGTCATCTGCAACACCAGAAGAATGCAACGTGAAGTTTTTTTGTTCTTGTTTTTTTTATACTTGGTGTGTGTGCAGCATGATGCAATTTTACCTAACTTTACTCCCATTCGGGACACGCTAAGTAAGACTCCAGCTTAGATGATCTCCGTGTTTCAGACGTTATGTGGCCAGTGGAACTGAGAGCTTCTTTCCGTGTTTTTGTAAGTGACGGCACATCTTCGATACACCCTGAAATTTCTAAGGAGCGACTGGTGTTGTCCTCGCTTGCCATTTTTCCAGTAGCAAGGATAACTGGGCTAGTTGGTATCGATTCATTTTAAAACTAGATAAAGCACCCGTGGTTTTAGCATTTCTTTCTTGTGTCTGTGTGCGTACCTTCCAGTCTAAAAATTACCATTTTTAGTTTCGCATATAAAAAAAACTGACTAATGTTGTCCAAGGTTGGATAAATGATGATAAGCTCTGACTGCTGTTGGCTAATGATAGGCCATAACAGAACAGCAAGATTATCTTAAGTCAATCCAAGCCCAATGATTTTCTAGGATATACTATGTGAAAAACTATCAAAGTTGGCCCCAGCTTCGACTGTCTTTTCTTTTTTTGCTTTTTCAACAAAATTAATCTTTCTAAGGATGTGATAACACTCACCAAATCTCCTTAGTTGCATTGAATGCAAAAGCATGGTGCACACCCAGTTGCGACAGTTGTGTTGACAACTCCACTTTCTCAACATCCACTTCACTTGACATCTTACGACACGTTATCTCCGACAACATCACTCTGTGATGTGATGATGACTTTCTAGCGATCGGGTAGTAGTGTCACACACTAGATGTGCGCTACAATTTTTTTCTTGATGGGGAATGTAGTGCTTTGAACTGAAATTGCTGCTATTTGCAACACTTCTGCCGGTGTCGCCTGGTTGGTTAAGACTGCTTTTCCTTTCCAGGACCAATGTTCCACCGCGTCGGGTGCGTCGCTGGAAGAACTCCCTCCAGGAGCTGCTCCGCGACCCTGCGGGCCGAGAGCACTTCATTCAGTTTCTAGAGAAAGAGTTTAGCCTCGAGAATCTCAGGTGAGCCGCATCTCAGGATGCACCTGGCTGTGTCTTGCTGTGGTTACATTGGTAACTATTTTTGACAATACCTTTGGTACTAATTATGGATTTGGTGGCTCTGATTTTATAAAAACTGCTTCTATTTATTGATTGACTGATTTATTGATCAGCTGTTTAATCTACTGATCAATCGAGGCAGCTTTTTATGGAAACAGCTTCATGTAGCTGCCAGTGACATATACAAACCAATCAATCAAACAAGCTGTGGTTGTTGTAATAATTGATTGAATCAGTTGGTCAGTTCAGAGAGTGTCTATGGAAAACGAGCCTCCAACCTTCCTGCATAAATCAATGAAACCTTTCTTGCCAGGTTCTGGGAGGCTGTGCAAGAACTGAAGCAAATTCATCTCAAAGATGTTCCCGTCAAAGTACAAGAAATATGGAAGTGAGTTTCAGTTTTGCACACTTGTAGTTGCAATCGTGTGATTGTTGTCATCACGGTTTTTGATGTTTTGGTAACTTTGTGTCTTGGAATTTGTCCTTGAATTGAAATTATGCAAGCATTTGTGAGTTGTCATCGTTCAGCATGTGGCCAAGGGCATGCAAGGAAAACAGTTAAAATAAAACCAAGTGACAATGTTATTGTTATTGTTCAAGCACCACATGCCAGGAGCGAACATCAATCAAACTTCAAGTTAAAATTTTATGGGCAGCTTCACACATTAGTATACACAATAATTTAGCATAATAATTACTCTTACAAAATAAAGCCCCATTATCAAAATTTTATGAAAATGGAAAAATAGTAGACTTGTACGAATAATGAATTTTAGATCTGAAATGAATTGGAAGCGAATAGAGATTTTGGTGGAATAATTTCCAATCGAATTGGAATAGTCTACATGACATATATAGAAAAATCAGCATAGCATGATCTGACTAACCTGCACAATATTTCTTTAAAATTAAAATAAGGCATCAATGCAAATGCCATTTTTTTCTATTGTTCAAAGAAAATTGAAACAACTTTCAGTTATCGCAGGATTTGACTTTCGATAGAATGCAAGTGATTACCTGTAAAACATGTTACATTTAAAATTTACTACACTTAGAGCATATGAACTGGCGTAACAAGCTTCTAAACTAAAAAAAAAATTATGAATCGATGTAAGGGTAATACGTATGTAAAGGAACCCTGCAACGCTTCTCCAAGTATCCATGGATTGGATTCACTAAAGGAGCGGAGCTTATTGCATCACGAATTGACTGCCACAAAAATTTTTAGAATCTGTCTGGTATAAACTGAATTACAAAGTATTGCCGCAAGCTGCGATTGCATTTTCCTTTCTTTCATCCCAACGAAAATGCCCGAAGCTAAGCAGGAAGGGATGGCACGGAGGATGGCGCATGCCTCATGACCTTAAGCACGTTTTTACTTTTTTTTTTTTTCATTTGAATGTGTGGCTTTTCAGTGCAATTGACCCGTCCATGTGTGCCAATTCAAACGATAACTGCATTAAGGTTGATCCAGATTTCATAACATTTGAAGGCATATTTGCCATGCTTCTTAATATCAAATCTAAAATATCATGTGGCCCAGACAACATCCCTAATGTATTTCTTAGTCGCTACGCCGAGTCACTCGCACGTTTCCTGGTTGAAATTTTTCGCTCGTCCTTGTCGCAAGGCATTGTCCCGAAAGACTGGCTCATCGCCCGGGTGGTCCCAGTGTTTAAAAAGGGAGATAATGCCATCGTAACAAACTATAGGCCCATATCACTAACTGTGTCGTGTTGTTAACTCATGGAGCACATTATTTCGAACTACATTTTGAACTTCTTAGATGAGCGTAATATTCTGTCACCATTTCAGCATGGGTTTCGTAAGGGCCTTTCTACCACTACTCAGCTTATTACTTCTATTCATTCGTTCTCTGCTGTAATTGACAAATCAGGCCAAACCGACGTAGTTTTCATAGATTTCAGTAAAGCCTTCGACAGAATTTCCCATTCAAAGTTAATTTTCAAGCTTAATTTACTGGGTCTTCCATCTACAATCGTAAATTGGATAAAATCTTACCTGCATTCCCGCATTCAATTTGTAGATATAAATGGCTCTCATTCAGACTTCCTTCCTGTAAACTCCGGCGTCCCCCAGGGAAGTGTTCTGGGACCATTACTTTTCCTGATTTATATTAACGATGTAGTATCATGTGTTAAAGAAGGCGTTGAAATACGATTATTTGCAGATGACTGTTTGTTATTCAGCACAATTAATTCTTCTAATGATCAGCAAATTCTAAACGATAGCCTTGACGCAATAAATAATTGGTGCGACCTTTGGGACATGAAACTAAATACTGAGAAAACCGTATTTATGCGTATTACTAACAAAAAGCAATCATATGAACATCAGTACACAATCAATGGTCTTCCTATCTCGCGAACTGATAGCTTTAAATATCTTGGCGTTACAATTACTAGTAATCTAACATGGTCCTCCCACATTCTTAAAGTATGCGCCTCAGCATGACGAAAACTAGGCTTACTAAGACATAAACTGAAAAATTCGCCTGCGAGCATAAAGCTTCTTGCGTATAACACAATAGTACGACCATGCCTTGAATACGCATGCATAGTCTGGGATCCACGTACTACAAAAGACATTGACAATCTCGAAAAAATCCAAAGATTAGCCGTCCGCTTCATTTACAACCGATACCGCCGTTATAACTCCCCGACAGAACTAATGCAGATGAATAAAATCCCTACTTTGGAATTTCGACGCAAAATGAATAGGCTAAAATTTCTTTTCCAATTATCACACGGGAATATCAGACCCGAAACATCGGCCTTCCTGACTCCGTTATCATCGCGTCCCACCAGGAATTACCATTCTGCAAAGTTCTCGCCTATCACAGCGCGCACTAACAATTTTAAGTATTCTTTTTTTCCCCGCACTATAACCGACTGGAATAACCTCCCGCATGAAATTCTTTCATCTGACAATGTGCTGAAATCTATTGATCAAATGTTTGACTTGTAAAATTTTGTATTAATACTTTACAGTGTTTTCAAAATATTTTGTATTGTCCTGTTTATTGTTTTTACCTCGCTAAAGATTGTATAGTTGTTCTAACGGCTCTGCAACACCCCCACTCCTGCTTGGGCCCATTTGTGGCCTGCAGTATTGTATAAATAAATAAATAAATAAATAAATAAATAAATAAATAAATAAATTGCCTACGCAACCTGGCCAAGTCATGGCCCCAGTAACAACCAACGCGCGAGGCTGAAATCAGCCAATCGCTGATACGATGACTGTGATGAGTGATTTTTCAGCTTCTAGCGCGATTTCTGCCGCGTTCTGCGCAATATTATTCGGCTCATGTGCTCTCGGGAGGCTCAACCACCGATCGGCAGCGTTTTCCGACCATACCCAGAAAGTGTTTCAGTGTCCCTTAAACTTTGAAGAGAGGCTTCGCGGCAGTGTGCGTTTCTCTTGAATAGGTGCTTTCACGACTTAGCACCCCTACACTGCAGTGAAACAACTTTTGCAGAAGATTACATGCGGATTATTTTTTGTTTATTTATTTACAAATACTGCAGGCCCTACTCGGGCCCAAGCAGGAGTGGGAATATCTATAAAAACAATACCAACAATAAAGCTTACAACTTTCGACAAGTTAAGTAGTAAACCACAATCAACAATTTGTTCATTGTGAATACTTCAAAATTTTCAATAATTTAAATTCTAGTCGAAGGGAATTGGGATATGCTACTATTTGTTCGAATATTCGAAGCATTCTAATATTCGCACAAGCCTACAAAATAGTGTTTTAAATAGAATCTGGATTTTCACGCTCCGATAGCTCAATAAAGGTTTCTTGCCTATGATCCAGCCCATGTAGTAGGCCTGTATGATTGAACTCAGCCAAGTATGGTATGGTATGGAAAAACTTTATTTAGGTTTGTCGGGGCGTGAACTAGCACATAGCGGGCTGCTCCCACGTCGAGATAGGCCTAACCTGTCTGCCACATCGTGGGCCAGTGGACTGCCCATAGCTGCGTCCTTAAACCCGTACTGCATAGCATGGCATCTCACTTTGACGATGTAACTCAGTCAAGTGCGTACGCTTAATTCTACAACACAATAACATCACCACTACAACACCAGAACAGACGCAAACTTTTTTCGTCATTTGTGGCTTTGCTGAACTATGGTTCAAAAGCCAGAAGCACCAAATGCATCAGTACATCAGTTTCGTAGGTAGTTGTCATTGGCGCGAAGTTCGGTCTTCATTGTTATTACGCCGGTGAGGCTCACGGACAGTGCAAATAAACCGTGACAAGCACTCTATTGTTTTTGCAGTGAGTACCTGGCCCCTGACGCCAATTGTCCCATCAACATCGACTCGAGAAGCTACGAGATCACCAAGGTCAACATGCAGAATCCCGACCGGTGGACGTTCGACGAAGCTGCCGTGAGTGATTTGGCCTTGTTTCAGATGCCGGTTCCTTCAATGCACGCACTGCGCTGATCGGCTCATTTGCCAAAATTTTGTCTCTGGTGTCCAGCTAGAATCAATTCAGCAAGCACCATCTTACCATGACACCATAAGATATTTCATTAAGGTCGTCTCAGACAAAAGGAAGACGATTCCTTGAAAACTTATTTTTTGATTACGGACTTAAGTTGTAGTCATATGTTATGAAAGCAGTGAAGAAAATGTATAAGAAATTATATATTGGGTGGTGAAATGTTAATATTGTCGCAGTGCGCTGTGAGATCGCTCTCATTTCGTCTTGGAAACGATTTGTTGGGAAACTAGCTTATGCCTACATCTACACAATCACAACTGGTGAAGTGAATAATTACCACGTTCACTGCGGCATGGGTCACCAGTGAGTTACGGGCTGTGCTCCTCCTATGCGGCTGCTATGTTACAAATACGCATCTGCTTTCTGATGCGATAACTTCAGCAAACATGAACGCAGAGGTTCAATTCTTATTGCAAGAGGTTATAAACGATCAGAAGAAATTTTTTCTAGTGTTAAATGCCATGACCCACCGGTGGGTCACGGCACACCTTGAAAGTACGCTGAGTGGCTCACTGGTAGGTCACTCCACAAACAGAACGAGACCTCAAAGAAGCTTGCTGCAGTGAACGGGTTAAGGCTGTGGCACTACGTACAGGGCCACCAGCCATGGGCATGATTATGTTTGTGTCACTGGCATGAAGTTCACGCTGTAAACTAGCACCTGGTCATCTGGCCCCGCTGCGATGGTCTAGTAGCGTAGGCACTCGGCTGCTGACATGCAGGTCGTGGGATCGAATCCCGGCTGCGGCGGCTGCATTTTCGATGGAGGCGTAAATGCTGTAGTCCCGTGCGCTCAGATTTGGGTGCACATTAAAGAACCCTAGGTGGTTGAAATTTCTAGAGTCCTCTACTACGGCACCTCTCATAATCATATGTTGGTTTTGGCACGTTAAACCCCACAAATTATATTATAACATGTTCGTCTGGACAATAAGCACAATCGTGAGAAATTATGCAAGACGGAAGAAGAGATGGGAAGCTGGAAGCAATGTCAGTTGGTTGAATAAAAAAGGCTGTCAGATGACAAGCTTCGACAAGGTAGCCTGTCTTTCCAGGACAAAGGCAAGTCATGTGCTTGAAGCATCATTTCAGATAAGAAGTGGTCAAACAAGCCTTGTTCCACCACTTCTCTTCTATGCTGATCTATGTATTACTAGTGCATTGCAGCAGTATGCAAGTACTACGGTTGAACCCCTTTATAAGAGATGCTGGCATAGACAAATGGGTATAAAAGACCAGCGAGCCTGCATTTAAAAAGAGGTTGATAAGAAAATGAGAGTGTGGTACCCTGCTTATAAGAGACCCTTTTTATAATTCTAGTCTTTTGATAAAAGACTAGAATTACTGCCCAGTGCATGTCTTCTATAAATTTGCTCAACTGTCACTAAAGTCATTGAACAACATCGAGAAACCTTACCTGCAAGCTTCTAGTATCCTCCTCTGAAGAAAATTTCTTTTACACACCTGATGAGTGTGCTTCCAGCTTTAGAATAGAGTAATCGGTATGTCCTTGTTTACTAACGTAATTTTCCACGTACTTTCCGGCCCCCTAGCTTTAAGTGCTCACACATGTCACAGCTAGGGTAAAGGTAGGAACCTTGCTCTGTGACAGAAGCGTAAGCTATTTGTGAGACCCTTACTGTCGTGTAGCCGGCACGGCGACACGTGAAAGTAACCATTGGGCTGAAAGTAACCATTGGGTGAAAGTAATCTATTGGGCTGTGCCCACGTGGGTTCGGGTCCCACCCTCGTCGCCAGAATGTCGTGTAGCCGGCACGGCGACACGTGAAAGTAACCACGCTACACCACAGTACGATCCATGACAATAACCCAGTTTAATCAGCGAGTATCGTTTATATACACACGAGTGCAGTGACGCCATCTATTGCGAGTCCAATGACTCGGAAGGCCATCTGGTGTAAACGCACAACACTACACTTACGTTATCCACTTTTTTGTTGCTACTGTTCATTGACAAAGATTGAGGTCCTCACGGGAACAAATGACGTGTGGGAACTGGTTGTAGTAGTCTCTGTCACGTGATGTCCTGCCATTTCGACAGCTGCACTTCTGTGGTTAACCTTTGTCGCTCTTGTTCTTTCCTGCTCTCTGACGTCATTTCTCCTGGTGGCCAACGTTGCATCCAGTGGCACGTCTACTTCGTGATGAGGAATGACAGCTATAGGCGGTACACCAATTCTGCCATGTACATGGATTACGCTAACGGCACTAAGAAGAAGGTAAGCGAGGCCATGCCGACGCAGAAACATCGCATTCTTCTCGCGAGAGCTCTCATGAGCGTTAACTGTCATTAGCCTGCTGTCGGGTACACATAAACATGATCGCCTCAAGTTAACTGCTAAAGTCCCTAAAACATGATTGTCATTTTATCTAATGCTAATTGCTAAAACCATCCAGTAGTATCTAATTGCAGCACTGTAATGACATTACTCCAATCTTTTCTTGTGCAGTTATGATAACCACTCTCTTTTTCCTATATTTTTGGAAGTCTGTGCGTAAATAACAATAGTGCAGTTGCTTAGTGTTCAGTTGCTGATTGTGCATTTTAATTGTTTCTCAATACGTTAAAGGCTAAGTTCTGTTTCGCACCTGCGTGCGTACACTTTGTTGTGTGGATTACACTAGCACTCGCATTGAAAACACCGTGGTGTGTTGTGAGTTGTGGTGACTGTGCTTCACTCTATCTGCACCCCTTCAGTTTTTGTGTGCGAGTACTCTCTACTTGAGCTCTTGTACATATAGATCTTTCACATAGGTACAGAACCACCTTTACAGCTTTAAGTGCAGCTCTTGGGTATTCGTATAGGGGCATTGCAGATGGAACATCGCTGCAGTCTTTATTACACCCCATCTTGATGCATAGTTATTCTTTGTGGCAAGACCAATGCTTCACACGTAAATTAACATTATTCAAGCCTAACATATGTCTAGTGCAATTATCTTCAAAACAAGTCTTGCATTTAGCTTGTCAGTATAAACACAATACATTCTGTGCTATGCTGGGCCACCAGAGACATTAGCTTGAGTAGCCGGGCTAGCACAGCCATCTTGTGGTGCATGCTTCAATCAGAGAGGTTGTAGAGATATTGTATAGCGGGAATCTTCCATACTCTGTTCAACTTCATTTGTAATTTGATTAGCAGAATCATAATTAATAATATTTAGTCGTTCACTTTTATTTCATAAGAGTACCGACATTATGCAAGACCCATTCAATCTTTTGTGTAATCTAGCAAAGGGTCCAGGTTGTCCTCACCAGTGCCGATGTCCACTCTTCTGTTCATGTTGAGTTGTAGAGTATTCATGAATTAACTATAACCTCAGTTTAAGAACATTGTATAGTTCTGATATTGTCTCTGAATTTCCTCTGGCATTTTGACTGAATGCTTCTTGACCTGGGACGTGTACTGCGTATCTATCATCAGTTTAAATGCGTAGGCGGTTTTTAAAGCATCAGCCAAGTTTTTGTTGGTAGCTCTTACGCATTCCAATAATTAGTTCTGCATATCACAATCACTTAATGGTCCATAAAGGCCCTCACCTAATGTCTGAATATTGCTAGCACCCTTAATTGCCAGCACGATGCCAATAGTTTAGACCAGCAATGAAGTAGATTACTTTTGGTTACAGCTGTAATACTTCTGGGTTTGCCTGGTTAACCAATGTTGCTACTCTTGCTAAAGCCTCCGGTAACCCGATAATCCGCAAACTTGTGCAAGTTTGTGGACAAACTAAAACTCTCCAATAACCTAGCATTGTGGGTGATGTTGCTCGTCAGGGCTGTCTCGTGCATTAAGACTGTGTTACTGTTTTCAGGAGTCAGCCTGCATCAGCCTGCCTAAAGCAAAAGCCTGCCTTCGTAGAACAGATTTGCTGTGTGTGTTAGTTCCCGTGAACCTTTCTTTTTTTTGCCCCTTCTCATAGATTTTGTGTATGAAGCGCTCGTAGCACCCGCACTCAATGTGGCAGTAGATGTTAGATTGATAGATCGCTATGACAACTCCGTGTATGGACAAACCCGTTTCGTTTTCTTTCCTGTCCTGATGCGGTGCCTTCCGTGCTTCTGTGCTTACATGTGAATGTCGTCCGAGTGGTCTTACTTCCCACATTTTGTCATGCTACTTTAGTAGCTTCCTTTTTTTTAATTAAGCTTTTTTTCAAGACTACAAGTTATCAACTTTGACCCTTTCACCAGAATGAGCTAGCAAACTTCGTAAAGCTCAGTGGATATCGAAGTCACCAAGCTGTTTGAATAGCAGTATATCTTTCTAATGACTTTTTTGCCTAAACTGATGGCTGTAGAGATGGATGATGATGGATGTAGAGAAACTGATGGCTGTAGAGACAGTAGGCAGTTGAATGCTCTCCCCATTGGCTACCGTAGTGATCTACCCGATAAACAATTGTATCGGGCCAGTTGGTATGAATCCATCTTGGTAGGAAGCACAGCAACTATTACACAGAACACACAACACAAGCACTTGTAATGTGTGTTCTGTGTAATAGTTGCTGCACTTCCTACCAAGATGGATCTACCCGGGTCAGGCTGCAGACATTTGCATTCCGTGATTCGTTATGAACAGTAATTTTGTTTCTGCAACACTATGAACTTTCCTGCTTCAGTAGTTCCCAGAGCACTAGTTTAGAACATAGTCTCCTGCTAGCGGTGTTCTTGTTTTAAGCAGGACTTCTCCATTGTGCATTCCTCTTAGCCTGCTGCCCCAAGATGCTAAGGTGCTAGCTGAAGGGTTTAGATTAGGTGCATAGCAGATGCCTCATATTTGCAGACTACGTATAACAGACTATGTGAAGCAATGTGCATCAGACGACGCACATTGGCGTGAAAGAAACGCGGGGGAAAACCTGTCCTGAAGTGTGGTGAGAGGGGTGCAGGGCAGAGCTGCCCCCTTATTCTTTCTCACCTTCTCCCACATCCTTTCAACCCGACCTCAACGGTGTAGTGTTCAGCTTGCAGCCACCGCTAAACTGTGCCCTCCTCGCAGACCTCCGTGAAGGGGCTCCGCTCTGTGATATCGTTCACGGCCAAGAAGGACCCGGGTCCATCCTCCTCCTAGCTTGCCCGCCGCCATGGCTGCCTTGCGCATGCGTGCGTGCCTCTCTCTCTCTCTCATTTATCTGTTTCTCTCTATTCTTTATTTTTTAGCGGCATAGGTCTTAGTCCCTGAGAAAGTACACCTCTGATGCAAGATTTGCCACAGTCATATCAAAAAGTCTTTCCCAGCTGACTTGTAGTTGTCTCTGTAGGTCAGATCTGATTTTCATCTGGAATTATGCGTGAAATGCCTGTCAGAGGGTAAAGTAGCACTCCTTTTTTGCATTTGGTTTCTACTTTACTTCTGGTCTTTCAGTGGCATCTAGTTTTTACATATATATGCCTTTATCAGGGAAAATACATCTGTATACACCTAACGCTCAAGGTTTCTTCAAGTTCACTTCACTTGTTCAGCCACTCCCAGAAACTAGGCAATCAGATTAGAGTTTTTAAACTTTTTTTCACATCCAAGTTTTATGTTTATTTTGCAAACTATAGCGTGCCTCTTATGTGTACGAACCCAACATAATGTCTGTCAAGCATATATAATATTGTTCCTTTTTTCAGGTAAAAAAAAAGTGATTTTTTCTTAAATTTTCATTGTTGGCTTTTTACCTATATTCTGATATTATGCACTCTAGTGCAAGGTTTTAAGAACAGCAGATAAAGGTACAACCATATTGGGCATTAATGTCACTGTTAGCTTTTCAAACATCTACACCTTTAAGCAAGCCAGTCCTGATGTTACTGGGGTGAACTCTGGACGCTGTGTTTGAGTTCTAACTTTGTGAAACATGGCATAGTTAGGAGGAGCACTTTAGAGGCTGAAATTCCTGTGCTCTGATGCTGAACATTAAGCAAGTGACTTTGAAACAAGACGAAATGAAAGAACGTGTGCAATGTGAAGAGTGCATAAGTGCATCTTGTATTGTGGATAGTTAGTCTTCACGGTATTCTGTAGTGGAGCTGACTATAGCTGATGTAGCTGTTGGAGTGACACAAGCTTGACATGGGTATGATCCAGGTGTGACACAGGTATGATAAGGGTGTGACACAAATGCGACAGGTTTGACTCAGATATGACACAAGCAGACGTCGGTATGATATTGTTTTGACACCGGTGTGGCATGGGTGTGATAACAGTATGACACAAGCGCGACAAGGATATGACATGGGCTTGACAAAGATATAACATTGGTAGACGTGGGTATGACACTAGTATGACACACGCAGTTCATATATGATTTTTTTTTTTTTCTAAATAAAGAGTTGTGTCGGTGCTATTTCTTTGCTGTATTGTCCTTCTTTTTCAGTGGCTGCTTTACATTTGTGACAATCGCTGAGTGCGTGTTTTTTTGCATGAGCTCTGTGGCGCTGCTGGATCTTTTGAAGGGCTGTTGTGCAAAGGCTGCTGTCTCAACCAGGGCTTTGTCTGTTGAATATGGCAACCAAATGGTCGTACTGACAGTCTTGTGGCTGGCACCACTAAACTTGCCTCGACTTATAATCAGGCCTACTGTAATTATAGTTTCTGGTCGTATACGTATCTTCCATGTACATGCGAGTACCCTGTAGGGAAACTGAAATTTATATAAAAATTTTATATATTTCATTCTGTTTTCTTTATACAAGCTTCGAAATTTAGGTGAAGACTTTAATGCAATTACTGAAACTACAATTGCTAACAATATTGTCACGAGGTTGTGATACACGCAGCACTTGAGAGGAAGCACGCAGGAGTCAGGGCGGTGTCAGGCGAACTGTTTATTGGGCGAACTTGTGCCCAGCAAAACAGGGCCAAACACAACTCACAGCAACAGCGGCGTGAACAGTCGTCGGCCGACGGAAAAAAAAAAGACCCCCAGTGGCGCACTGCGCCGGCTTTTTATACACACGTCGTAACGCGTTCCAAAGTGGCATACAAGATAAACGCGGCCTGCGTTGCGCTTAACAGAAAGTGATAGCGTCTTCCTTCGCAAACGAAAAGAACCGCACGTGTCAGTTTTTTATACACGCGTCGTAACGCGTTCCAGAGTGGCATACAAGATAAACGCGGCCTGCGTTGCGCTTAACAGAAAGTGATAGCGTCTTCCTTCGTAAACCAAAAGAACCGCACGTGTCACTACCCCCCTCTGAAAAAGCATCGTCCCGATGCTAAAGACAGAACATAAGAGAGAGTACATGCAATAAATTACATTAACAATGCGTCACAGCTAATCAGCGCGCGTAATAAGGTTTAAGTCGCACCACGTGTACGACTTCGGGTCGTGCACGGCGTCGTTGGGATGACGTTAAGCCATCGGGCACGACCTCATAGTCCAGTTCACCACGACGTCGGACTACCTTGTAGGGTCCAAAGTAGCGTCGCAGGAGCTTCTCAGACAATCCCCGTCGTCGTATCGGCGTCCAGACCCAGACAAGGTCACCTGGTTGGTATTCGGTGTGGTGTCGTCGAAGGTTGTAGTGGCGCCTGTCGACCGTCTGTTGGCTCTTGATACGCAGGCGGGCTAGCTGTCGAGCTTCTTCAGCGCGATCCAGGTAGCTGGCGACGTCGAGGTCTTCTTCGTCGGTGCCGACCGGTAGCATGGCGTCAAGCGTCGTTGTTGGGCTCCGTCCGTAGACGAGCTTGTACGGAGCAAACTGCGTCGTTTCCTGCACGGCCGTGTTGTACGCGAAGGTTACATACGGGAGTATGGCGTCCCACGTCTTGTGCTCGACATCCACGTACATGGCCAGCATGTCGGCGATGGTCTTATTTAGACGCTCGGTGAGGCCATTCGTCTGTGGGTGGTACGCGGTGGTTCGGCGGTGGCTTGTCTGACTGTACCTCAAGATCGCTTGCGTTAGGTCAGCCGTAAAGGCCGTACCTCTGTCGGTGATGAGGACCTCGGGGGCTCCGTGGCGGAGGACGATGTTCTCAATGAAGAACATGGCGACCTCGGCGGCAGTGCCCTTGGGCAAGGCCCTTGTTTCGGCATAGCGGGTGAGGTAGTCAGTCGCTACGACAATCCATTTGTTGCCAGAAGTTGACGTCGGGAACGGCCCCAGTAAGTCCATGCCGATTTGTTGGAATGGCCGTTGAGGTGGTTCGACGGGTTGCAGAAGTCCGGCTGGCCTAGTTGTCGGCGTCTTGCGTCGCTGACAGTCTCTGCATGTTTTTACGTAGTGGGCGACGTCGGCAGCGAGGCGAGGCCAATAGTACTTCTCTTGTATTCGTGACAGTGTGCGGGAAACACCAAGATGTCCGGCTGTCGGGTCGTCGTGTAATGCTTCCAGAACCTCTGGACGTAACGCTGAAGGTACCACGAGGAGGTGGTCGGCGCGGAGCGGCGAGAAGTTTTTCTTCAGGAGGACGTTGTTTCGCAGGAAAAACGAAGCCAGTCCTCGGCGGAATACTTTCGGGACGTCGGCGGTCTTGCCTTGCAGGTAGTCCATGAGGATCTTGAGCTCCGGGTCAGCTCGTTGGCGTTCCGCGTAGTCGTCGGTACTTATGGGTCCCAGGAAAGAGTCGTCGTCCTGGTCATCCTGGGGCGGCGGATCGACAGGGGCGCGAGACAAGCAGTCGGCGTCGGAGTGCTTTCGTCCGCTCTTGTAGACGACGGTGATGTCAAATTCTTGTAGTCTGAGACTCCACCGTGCGAGGCGCCCTGATGGATCCTTCAAGTTAGCTAGCCAACACAAGGCGTGGTGGTCACTCACGACTTTGAAAGGCCTGCCGTACAGGTAGGGGCGGAATTTTGATGTAGCCCAGATGATGGCAAGGCATTCCTTTTCTGTCGTGGAATAATTGGCTTCTGCCTTCGAAAGTGACCGGCTAGCGTAACTGATGACCCTTTCAAGTCCGTCGGTCCTCTGCACGATCACGGCGCCGAGCCCTGTGCTGCTTGCGTCCGTGTGAATTTCGGTGTCAGCTTCTTCGTCGAAGTGCGCCAATATTGGCGGCGTTTGCAGGCGTCGCTTTAATTCTTGAAATGCCTCGACTTGCGGCGTTTCCCATTTGAAGTCGACGTCGGCCTTCGTGAGGTACGTCAGTGGCTCGGCGATCCGCGAAAAGTTCTTCACGAAGCGCCTGTAATAAGCGCAGAGGCCAAGAAATCGGCGTACTGCTTTCTTGTCGGTGGGTGCAGGAAATTCGGCGATCGCAGCTGTTTTCTGTGGATCAGGGAGCACTCCCGACTTGCTGATAACGTGGCCAAGGAACAATAGTTCCTCGTAGGCGAAGCGGCACTTTTCTGGCTTCAGGGTAAGTCCCGAGGCTTTGATTACCCGAAGAACAACTTCAAGGCGCCGGAGGTGCTCGTCGAAGTTGGAAGAAAATACGACTACGTCGTCCAAGTAGACGAGGCAAGTCTGCCACTTCAAGCCTGCGAGTACTGTGTCCATAACCCGTTGGAACGTCGCAGGCGCCGAGCAAAGACCAAAGGGCATGACCTTAAACTCGAATAGGCCGTCTGGTGTTATGAAGGCAGTCTTCTCTCGGTCTCTCTCGTCTACTTCGATTTGCCAGTAGCCGGTTTTGAGATCCATCGACGAAAAATACTTGGCGTTGTAGAGTCTGTCCAGAGCATCGTCTATCCGTGGGAGGGGATACACGTCTTTCTTCGTGATGTTGTTCAGGCGACGATACGTAATCGACGCAAAAACGTAGGGTTCCGTCCTTCTTCTTCACCAACACCACGGGTGATGCCCACGGACTCGTAGACGGCTGAATGATGTCGTCACGCAGCATTTCGTCGACTTGTTGCTTGATGGCCTCGCGTTCCCGTGCAGAAACTCGGTAGGGGCTCTGACGGAGCGGACGGGCATATTCGTCGGTTATGACGCAATGTTGTCTTCGGCTCACTCGAACGACCGGGTCGGCGTCGTCCTCTTGGCGGCTTGGGCTTGGCTCACGGCTGGACGGGGGCGTACGGTACATGGACAGAGAAGCACCTCCACCAGATGTCACGAGGTTGTGATACACGCAGCACTTGAGAGGAAGCACGCAGGAGTCAGGGCGGTGTCAGGCGAACTGTTTATTGGGCGAACTTGTGCCCAGCAAAACAGGGCCAAACACAACTCACAGCAACAGCGGCGTGAACAGTCGTCGGCCGACGGAAAAAAAAAAGACCCCCAGTGGCGCACTGCGCCGGCTTTTTATACACGCGTCGTAACGGGTTCCAAAGTGGCATACAAGATAAACGCGGCCTGCGTTGCGCTTAACAGAAAGTGATAGCGTCTTCCTTCGTAAACCAAAAGAACCGCACGTGTCAATATGGTGTCTCTTTTCTGTGAGCCTTTGTGCAAGAAAAGTGAATTTCCGACTCTCCGCCTGGCATCAATGCTCTAAGTAAAGAACGCACTTGCTGAGAAGTTCTTCTTGCACTTTGCGAATTTCATCTCTCAAGTGCAGTTTTGCATCTACTGAGACCATACTCTGTATATTAAGTTCATTTCTCCTGCACTCTTCTTGGCTTTGCTTGTTTAGCTTCATATAGTTTGGGAAAATATTGTAGTTGCCTAATGAGAGATGGGGCGAACTTATCAGTAAACGAGAAAACACTAAAGCTTTGACAGAGGTAGGAAATGCGTCGAGCTTCAACATGGAAACGTGAAATGGGTGACATTACTTCGGAGTTTGCCAGTTGCTTAATTTTGATCTTCGAGACTAGCAAAATTGGCAATGGCATACCGAACCCTGTCCGTGTGACCATTACGTTGGCCTAAATGTAATGCGTTGTCTCGCTTTTGTGACTTAAGCATGGGCATGTTGCTCAGCGCCTGCTTGCACGTCGGCTGTCTCATCGAAACACTGTCTCATTTTACACTAGAACACCTCACATTTGACCATTTGCTGAGCATAATGCCATGCTCAGCCTTTCTTAACATCACATGTTCCCTCCCTCGGTGTTCTACTGTAAAGCCAAAGCGACTGCATGCCAGCTTAAATTGTGCCTTTGTGTCACAGTGGTGCAATCTCACCAATGCAGTTATGTGCTTTAGATTTGTGTCTGTTCATTAGTTTGTGCAATAGTTGTAACTATCTATTGACCGATACCTCCGCATACTTTCATCTTTGCGAGTCTTGTTGCATCATTTTAAAGGCTGTGCCCATATCAAAGTGTCGCATATATACTTCACATCAAATGCTATCACAACCTTCACAAATCTTCCTACGCACTTATGCTTAGTTGAAATTCTTTACTGTATATGTAGCTAAACACGTTTTAACGTAATCCCTAAATTGAAATCCTGTGAACGGAATGTCTTTGTTGATCTGTGATATCACAAGTTCGGTGATTTCACCTTGAAAGAATAAATGTAAATGTAGATTAGGTGGATTTAAGCCTGCTGACTGTACATCAAGAAGTATTTGTAGCCCAAGAAACAAAAAAAGACTGGAGGCTACAAACGGGCACTAACATGAGCGCTTGCATGCCAAGGACATATGAGCACTCGTATGTTGTATCATGTCTTCCTTTACGTTCGAGTTTTTTGCTCTACGAATTGTTGCTGACCTGAACGGAGTGCCACACAAGCGACATAAAAGACGTGCGTAACACTGCATACATTCTTTGCATTCGTTTGCAGATCTTTTTTCCCCTTTTTTAAAAGAACTTTTGTTTCCTTGTCTCGAGTTGGCTCACTAACAAAATTTGAGTGTGTTGGCAAGACATTAGAAATAATCTTTCAGCACACAGCGAGACAAGGATGGAGGTGAAGAAGACTGAAGACATACAAGCTCTAAGCACGTCCGCAGATTAGTTTTTATGTTTGTCTGTTGTCTTCTTAATCATCCACATTCGATAGTGCACCTAAAGGTCGCTCGCATCGAGTTGGCATTTTGGGATATGTCCCGACTTTGGAAAAACCACTGTTTCTCAACGATAGCATGAGCAATTAATTTTCCTTCCGATGATTTTGACTATGCTGTTCGCGTTTAGCATGGAGGTTGTCCCGGTTGTCCAGACTCCTGTAATATTTCAAGTTGTCCATTTATACCTACATGGTCATGCTTACTTAGTGCTTCACCCAATGGTTATGTTTGGAAAGTATGACATTGTAACGTGTGTAATCGTGGCGTTGGGAACGGCAAAACTTTAAATGGAAGCTCAGTTTTGAATTGGAAAAGCAGCAGAATAATTCTGCTGAATATATACTCTAGCTGGTTGCAAACGGATTACATACAGCGGAATTTCGTTAATCCTTTGCAGTTCAAAACCTTTGCCTACCTTCTTTCTATTCTGGTCTGAAACTAAGGAAAGCAAAGGTCAAGAAAAAAAAGGAAGAAGTTTACACTAGCCATGTAAAGCTTAATAAGATGCAGCGAAGCTGGTTAATTTTGGCGTTCTTATCATGGCCTTTTCGGCTGATGCTTGGTCTCTCCTTTGCTAGGAAAGATTAGAGTCGAACCAGAGCCTGTCTCAGGCCATGCAAGAATGTCCTAACTTTGGCCCTAGAAACTAACTTTTAGGTGCCACTAACCTGGGGGTGCCACAGCCAGGTTTGGCTGTGGCACCCTCATAAAAGCATAAAAAAGGGTATCTGTATTTTGCTTTTTTTTTAAATAAGCGGCATAGCTGTTAAGCTTTTGGTACTGCCAGGTGGTGCATACAGAAAGGAGAAATCTATATAAACTCTTCGCTTCCACAAGTGCCAGGTGGAGTGCATGGTGCACAGTCTCTTTGTCCTCTTGTTCATCTACTGCTTTGCTCCCGGAACATGTGTGACGATTTTACATGAGACGCAATAACTCTGTTGGGAAAAAAAACAAGCACACAAAGAGGTGAAGAAAGAGACAGAAACATAGAGAAAAAAAGAAATGGGAGGAAAGAAAGGCAATGAAGTGAGAAAAACATATAAAATAAAGAGAGATAAAGATAGAAGGCTCTATAATGAGTACAGAAAAAAAAAACAAAGAGACAACACAGGAAAACAAACGGAAAAAAAGAAAGCGAAAAACTGGCACCCACTCAAAGAAATGTACCTCCCAGTATCGCACGACACTAGCCACATGGCACGATTTTCAGCAGGAACATGTCACGTGACTAATGTTATGGGATGTTACAGCACGTGACCTAAAATCACGTAACAAGTCACGTGGCTTCAAATAAATCATGCAACATTTGCCATATGAGATGCTTCAGCCAAATTCACCAACACTATTCACGTAATTCAAAGTTACATGGACAGTAGTCATGTGGCGTGTTCCCTGCAAAGAAATCACGTGACATGTTCCTGCTAAAGTAGTCTAGCACTAATCACTTAAACTTTTATAAAGATCTAACCGATAGAAAATTGATTAACTGTTATTTAAGTGCACGAACAAACACAAAGGAACAGGGGACAGAGTGTTCCTTCATGTGCTTAAACGACAGTTATACCATGCATATTCAACTAGCCCAACTTTCGATTCTGTTGCAAGATTGATTAATTAACCCAAGCAGACAAGGAACTCTGTCAATAAGTGCAGTTTTAAGCACTAGTCACATGGCACAAAATCTCATATTACCGTATTTACTCGTATAATCCTCGCACTTTTTTTGCCGCAAAACTGATGCAAAGTTGGGAAGTGCGAGAATTACGCGGGGAAAACTTTCCACGAAAATGTACCGAGCGAAAAAGAAAACGAAGTGGCCGCAAATCGGGATTCTCACACCAGCAACTTACAGCAAGCTTTAAGAAGTACTAATTAGAACTTACCTCAACAATAAAAGCAGTGGTTCAACACAAGGCAAGATTTATTTAAGACACAAGAAGTGGAAGCAAATAGTCGAGAATTAAAATACCATACGCAAAGCTTGTGGGCGTTGCGGCCGTAGCGGTAGCGTTCGTCGCTCAAAGTTAAGCATAGGACGTTAGTATTGGGCTGATGGCTATTTAATAGAATCGTCCGCAGTTTCCTTCTGAAGAAATAGAGTTTACCATAATTCCCAGTTCTAGGCACACGGCAGGCCCAACGCGTCTTGGTGGCTTTCAGCTGCCACCACCAGTAGCGAACACAAAACTCGTAGACTCCGAAGGGCCTACCGGCGGCCCTATTGAGGTCGTTTAGTGCAAGATCTATCACTTCCAACTTGAAGCAGCCGTGTAGCTTCAGTATCACCCCATAACATGACAAGATTAACGACACAGCATACAAAACACGCCTCAACGCGCATTGGCCACTTCGGCTTGGCATGTATTGGATTGAATCTGCATGCAGTAATACGCTTGATGCTTAAGATATGGCGCCAGATGGCGTGCGCTATCATCATCAGTTGCTGGAACGAGTAGGCGACATTATTGCGGCAGTTATCGGGGGTGCGATAATTACTCGAGGAAAAAAAAGAAATCGTATTTTTTCTTGGGCGAAGTGGGGGGTGCGAGAATTATGCGAGTGCGAGGATTACTCGAGTAAATACGGTACTATTTATGCACAAAAAAATGTCATCATGAACTGGCAAGCACTCTTTTTGTCCTTTTTACAGTGCTCTAGAAGGAAGGTAATATACAGGCTCATTGGCGTCAAACACCATTGATGTCTCCTCAAGAGCAAGCGTTGCTCACACACGCTAAATTGTTCTTGACCAACGCTTTAGGTGCACTCAACTGTCGCGACACCTGATGCACAGCGGCGTTAGCACCATTCGTTTGTCGCAGCTCCCTTTCTTGCACTGCCACACAGCAGGTGTCGCAGCCGCCGAGCGCACCTGAAGCATTGGTTGAAATCAATGAAGCATGTGGAGCCAACTTTTGCCCACGCAAAAGCTGGATAAATTTTGCGACACTTAGTAAAACTGCAACAGCCAGAGCTACCTAGCTGGCCGTCAGCTCGCTGTCCCTTGAACATTGCGTCTCCAGTGGAAGCTATGCTTAATCCCTTTTAAATGTGAATGCATTTCTTAGTCGGGCTACGCCAGGCGTCCGTCGGGATCTGTCCACCACCCTCTTCCATAGCAACAGCTGCGGGCTCGCGCGTTCCTAGCAACTGGAGCTCCCACCATGTCACTCTTTGGCATCGGCAGATGTCAGCAACAGCTGTGGGCGCGCGCGCTTATTCTCAACCGTAGGCACTGGAGCCTCCACCTCCTTGACTTGAACGTGACATGCCACCGCCTTTGCGTTTGAAACGCTTTTGTAGCGTTTGGGCTGCTGGTGTTTGTGTAGGATTTGTGTTGATAAGACATCAACATCATGGTCATCGGGTACAATGACAGGTGCTGTGCTTCGCTGCTCCTTCTCTCGTCGTTCACTCTCTCTCCTCGTTGCGCCCCACTCTCCCGCATGATGGAGTAAAGCGCGCGCCTCACTCTCGACCGTTCGCTGGCTGGGCGCCTCTCAAAACAATGGCAGAAGTCTGTGAAGGTGAATGTCTGACGGCAATGGTACCCTCTCTTTGCGCGAGAAATGCATTCGCATTTCCTCACGATTCTCTTCAGGGAGGTGGGGGCATTTTTTTACGTGATGCTGTTCTTTAGTGCTGTTATTTTTTTCAAAATGCTTTTCTAGGCATTATGTAGTCGTGGGGTTTATGACATTGGTCAAATTCGTGCTTGTGAGAGTTGTCTACATCATGAATCTTGTGGCGCACAAAAAAAAGATAGATGTACAAGGAAAGTGTAACAGGATGAAGCTCATCATCTTGTCATCACTTGGTCCATGTCTTTTTTGTGCACCAGAAGTTTCGCCTTGTGTCACCACCAAAAAGCCCATTCTCACATCCTGTTGAGAGTCGTCTGTCGTATATATTTTAAAGGAATCATAAGGTTGACCTCATGTTTATCTCGTGAGTATAATTTGCCAGATTTGTTGTGTTTTTTTTTAAGACTGTACGTTAGGTTCATCACGTGCATTCTAGCTGCCATGCTTTAGGTGATATTTTTTAGTTTCACCTCGAGCTGTACTTGGGCTGCAGCCTGATTTATCACACTTATTCAAAATGCCAAGAGCTTGGTTGTTTGTAGCTGCCTTAGAAGTCATAAGCTGGCCTTGTGACATCCACCCCACGTTTCAAGAATAAGGTGTATATGATATTGATTCTGAAGGTCGAAAGTTGGTTTTAAACATTTGTTCTGTGCTTTAAGCTAGGCTTGAAAGCACCATAATTTGTCGCATTGGTAATCATAGCCAACATAAGTTGGCAACAATGGAAGACAAGCAAGGACATTGGATGACAAACAAGGTCTCTAAGTGCAAATATATAGATCGTTACGGATAACTTCTCATTTAGAGTTGCTATCCTCATACTTGGGGAATGAAACTGACACAATATACCTAATTTGAACAACTTCTCAGGACGCACGCATGGCACCTCGGTGTCAAATGACCCAGCAAATGTGGGTTGAAGTACCAACGACAATCTGTTAGTGTTATTGCAGAGTGAATGCTAGGGGCAGAAGCACTCTTCTTTATTTCCATGTCAAAAAATTTTTTTAGAAGAGTCCCAGTATGGAATGGTGAGCTGCACTTTTGTGGGGGCCATATGTTCTCTGAACTCACAACTAACACCTCTGCAGACAAAAGGTGAAAACCCAAGCGCAAGGCATTCATATCGTCTTTACACTCTTTTGCACACCTTCTGTGTATTCTATTGCACTTGCACTACGCTTGCACACATGTATGTTGTTCCTTTCACTGCATGGCACATTTGGTCACAGTTCAGCTGTTCCTTTATTATGTTTAGGCATCTTCTTGGCTGTGGCATCCAACAGCATAGATTATTCTGTGCATCGCACCGCTTTAGGGTGTTCTTGTGCGAACTGATAAATGCTCCTTTTCTGGTTTGTGCGGCACTTAGCTGAGTGAAATATTAGAAGGGAATGTGACTTAGCTCTCAGCATCGTAAATTTGTCTGCACAAATGTTTAGCCTGCACAGCAACTTCTTTCTCTGTTCTGGAGATGTCAGTGCACTGCTAAATTCAATTACATGCACTACTGTTGTGTTATCTTTGGCAAATATTTATGCGAATTCTATCATACATATGGCTTGCTTTATTTTTAAACTTCAGTGCACATTACACTCAAACCTCATTGTAACAAAGTTGCATCTTACATGAAAATGAGATTGTTACTGTATCTGAAAGTTCATTACAAAGGGACATTCCTAACACTATATCTATTGCAAGATAGTTTTTCATTTACTTCGTTACAACTAATATTTCGTTATATCTGATCCCATTATATCGAGGTTTCAGTGTAATGAAATCGTGTTCACATTAGCTCTTCCTAAGCAAATTAGAGAACTCAGGCAATTTAGTTTTCACAGGTTGATGAGTGGTGATAACTTCAGTATTGATTAAAATTGCCTTGCTTTGCATAAAAGAACATAGTTGCTTATGTAGTTTGCTATGAACGATATGTGATCGCTTTGGACCTAATGCCTTGCTGTATTTAACTGCACGAAAATTTATTTTCAGCTTGATTCAGCTGTGCTACTTAAATTAAGTGAATAGTAAGGACGTGTTGCTGAAAATTTACTGGTTGAGCTAAAGCACTAAAAATACTATTGTATGCGCGCATTATTTTGTGAGTGTGTGTTGGTGATGCACCCTTTTTTTAAACAGTGCAAGATAACACGTCCTGGCGTATTCTATTGGCTTGCACCTTGTCGTACGCCTGCTTTCTCACTAGCACTGATGAAGCTGCACAGTTATTGCACTTGCACTGCTGAAGTTGCACTTTTCTGCACCAGTCGTACGATGAGCGCACGTGTAGCTCGACACATGCACTGCCTCTATTTACTCGAGTAACGAGAGTACTGCACACACCAGCCTTTGGCTAGAAAATCACTGCAAAACTGTGTTGCTTGAAGTAAATTGCATGGTATGTGGCAGCGCCCATTAAAATTTGAGCGGTTGTGTTCTCAATCAAACGCTGCGAGAAAAACATATTTTCACTTTTGTGTGACGTGACATTGAATATTACATTGCAACATGATCCTTGCGTATACCATCAAAAAGCAACGCTTGTGGGAGCAGCGCCATTTCCATCATGCCTGGTTTAGCCGATCGATGCGTGTCCACTGGATAGTGATTGAATCAGAAGTAATCGATGGAGTGATTGATCAGAACTGGGTGGTCGCGAATGCGGCCTTGATCACGGTGCCGCCAAAATGCTTTCTTGTCTCCCTACCTTAGCCACAGTGGCTCTCTGGACACTCTCTTTGCTCGGGTCATTGTTTGGCACCAACACAATTCAGAAACAATACATCAAGCCACTGGATGCCGGCGCAGAAAACCTACAAGAGCTCCTTAAAAGTGGCTTAGCGAACTACCTGCTCAGTCACTGTAACCGTAAAATTTTGAGCAAGCCCGCTCCGTCCCTTTTTTAAGATGAAAGATAATCGTACAAGAATTGAAGGGATAGCTTTCACTTGGTCGTGGACCAAAATTAAAGATGGCAGCGGAAGAGTCTGTTAAGAAGAATGCACACCAGTGCTTTAATGAAATGCTTTAGTGAGCGTATGCATGCATTTACTTTCGCACTGAACCGGAGGGGATCCTCATGCGAAATTTTTTATGTTACGACGAGGGGGGAAAGAAGTTCTTCAAGTGTTCCAACAATTTGTGACAATGCGAAATGCAAGCCGGAGGCATGACGTTGTAAAGGTATTGAGAAATTGTGCCCCATATGTAAACTCACTCAGAGAATGGGTTACTGGGAACTGCTGCTGCAGCATTCACTAGCGAACGAGTTGAAAAAAAAAAAATGGTGGAAAGGGAGGACTTGGAGCACATTGCAAATGTCCCCAAAACAGGAATTAATGATAAAAACAAAATTACTAAAAATAAACATGCTTGTCAATTAAAATGTAAGAGTGTCCTTACATGACTATTCATGCTACATGATCTATGAGTATCTAGATCTTGGCAGTACTTTTTGCTGGGTGTGTTGGTACATGCTTGCTGAAGTGCAAAAAAATGCCTAACCACCTCGTGAGTACTCAATACAGAATGTAGTCTTTATTTCGTTCTGTTTCTATAAAGAGCTTGTTCAATGTTTTTTCTATACTATCTTTGGCTCCTTTTGCAAAGGCTACACGTCTTTTTGTATTTCAGTGTCATTATCTGCTGCTTCCCAAGATTTCGCAGTAACAGCAACATGCAAACAAGCTCTAATTTCGAGGTTCAATTCCGGACCATGGCAGACACATTTCAAGCTGGCATATGCACAGAAACGTCGCTTAGCCAAGTGATAGGTACCCAATAAGTATTCTGAAATCTGGGGTTTCGTGTGCAGAAACCAGGTTATGATTACAAGGAATGCCATAGCAGGGGACTCCGGATTACACTTTACCATTTGAGGTTCCTTGACGATCATTAAGTCATTTGGATGTCCTTGCATTTGGCTCCTTCGAAATGTGGCTGTCATCACTGGTGATCAAACCATCATTCTCGAGCTCAGCAGAGATGTATGAGCTATCAGAGATCTGTGAACCTTATTCAATGTATTAGCTGTCGCAGCAGTTTCACTAAACATTCGCGGAAGGCCAAAAATTGAGTCACACTACAGCTTTTGTGTTGTTTTGGGACATTAACCGAATTGGCTAATTGAGTAAGAGTCCATCAAGTTGCGACTGAGGTACCATTTCACTGCACCTTTAGTGTGCTCTTTTAACTGGGGCATGCACGAAGCAGTCTGTAAAGCATGTGACACCCCTATTGAAACTGCTTGTCTGTTTTCAATGCCCGAACTTACAGTCTCTTTTTTCAATGCCCACCCCTTTCTGTTCACCCTCTCTTTTCTCTCTCGCAGCAAAGTAGACTGTTCATACCCAAGCTGCCCAGTCTTAGTATAGGATCGTGAGAGGAAAAACGAGCCAGTGCCCCTTGTCTGCTTGCTCCGCGCCGTTCATGCTCCCGACAAAACAACCACCGCCAGCCAACAACAAAAAATGCCACAGGTTAGATTCCCCAACTGCCATAAGGCCAAGCCACCTACTAGTCTGCGTGACACCAACGCTCCACCGGCAATGGCTGCGACAGAGCGAACTATATTTCATTTTTTTTCTTTTTGTTCATCACGAACACCGCCTCGAGGAGGAGAGCGAATGGTGGGTTCTGCGACACAGTCCCATTCTTCGTAGTAGGAGGTGACCCGGACGGTGCCAGCGAAAGAAGGGACTCATCAAGCCACTAATGCCGTCGGACGGGAGAAAAAGGAGAAGGCTGTTGACCAGTCGTCTCGTGTGCCGTGCTTCCGGACGCACTGACCACAGAAGCAACAGTGACGCCCGCCGAGGGGGCGTCCGTAGTGCAAGATGTTGCTTTATCGTTTTGTGTTCCCTCCCCTACCCCCAGGGAAAGGTGAAGCCACAATTGTTCCTTGATTCTCCTCGCTGATGTCTATGTCCAGCCTTCTTTCTCTCTCTCGTGTAGTTTTCTACTGCTGCACTGCGCCACTCTCAGAGTTTCTCGGTCTGTCAAGGCAGACGACGACTCAGTGTTGCCAGATGAGACCCGCGAGCATTAAAACATAGTATATGTGATAGGTTCAATGGAAAGTCATACATTCGATGGTCACAATAATTCCTCATGAACAGCATCATGTAGGCATCTGGTGCAGCAGTCATCACTGTTGGATCGTTGTCCACATTAAAGGCATATATGCAGTCGTCTTGTGATGATTCAAACTCGCATAGCTAAAAGTTCTTTTGTGTTGAGAGAACCTCACAGTTCTGCTATTCCTCCTATTTTTCCGGCAGATAGTGGGACTTTGTTTTTCAATCTGGAAGCTGTAGCTTTCCAGCTCACAGCAGTGTAATGGAAAACAGCTCACAAAAAGTCATCGTCAGTGGGCAAGTAAAACGCACTTGTGTTTCATATTGAGGCTGTTGGTATGTCGTGACATACATCACTCAGGTGGCGCCACTAATATAGTTGTACGCTTCCAGCTCTGACAGAGAATGCATATTCACAAGAGGCTCCTTCTTTCTACGCTTTTTTCAGTTTTAGGACAAGCATATCTTTTTGTGCGTATACGTTCATATCGATGTTCAAAATGGAATACTCGATAAAATATCAGTACCCATAATTGTAATATTACAAAAATTTTGCCTTGAGGTCATTCTGGCTTTTAGTGACTCAAGAAAAGAAAGTTGTGATGGTTCTTACAAGTTTGAATTATCAATATTCGACTATGTCACTTTGATGTCCACTATCATTGAAAGCAAAAGTTACAATGGCACAACTTGGCGGTTTCGTGCTGTGATCTCCCACCCTCACGAACAGGTTGTTTTTGGGGATGGCATTCGTAAAGACAGTCAACCGCCACGATTGCGAAATTCCTGTAGTTCATGATGCACGAAGACCATCCGTAAAATGTCTGCCACACTGCATCATATAGTGTGCCACCCAGAACGTGTCGTTCGTTCAAACGGCATTTCGTGTGGCTCGCACTTCCCGCATGACGCGTCTCAGATGGAAGGGTAACGTGTAGGACGTATCGTGGTGGGAAGCGTTTGTTAATACGCTGCAACCTAAGTGCTGTACAGTTAGTAGAACCCAATCTACAGTTCTTGAAAGCTTCCAGATATCATAAGGCTTGTGTTGCACCAACAAGGATCGACTCAACTTAACTGTATTCACTTCTAAATCGATGGACAGCAGCTTAAAAGGAGAATCACTGCTACTCCTCCTTATTGTGGCTGTCCGTAAAAATGCATCTTAGCTGCTCTTTTCAATCAATATGAACACATAGAATTCAGTTAGATGAGAATACGTCGCACTGCACAGCGGCCTCTGGTATGCTGTCCTATGTTTAGTGGCTGACATGGACATGAGTTACCATGGGCTTTATTTGACCACTTAGGATGTCACGGGGACCCAAGCCAATCGAAGTACTTCTGCGCACTGGATGTTGTTGTTACAGTGTGAAACATTACCTCTTGGGAGATCTCTGAAGTAAAAGTTGTTTTGTACCGCCAGAGGACTGCGGAAAGGTGTACCGCAACAATGTACTCCACTTTTATGCACCTTTGTGCAATTTGTCCTGTGAACTGGCCTGAAAATTATAATGTTCTTTGCATACCAGTGAACCAATCAATATATGGCTACAGGTCGTTCACTATACTTGGCTTTGGCGGGGCTTTCAGTATAAACCAGCTGCATTCATTGTTGTCAATATTACAGCCTAAAAGAACAGTCGCGTAACAATGATCATTATGCGCAGCCCTTTTATCGCTTTAGCACCGCGTACCCTGTAATCTCAGGTCAGCAACCTCGTGCACATCATCATAATGAGACAGCATTCTTGGTATCGACCACAAAGTGACCACAAAGTTTTTGAGAAAGATCACAAGCATACAAGGTGAAAATTATTGTCGTGTGACAGATATACGCTCGAAGCTGGGCGACTGCTCTTGGAATGCGGTGAGAATGAAACATATTTGAAAGAGAATGCGTGCTGTGCTCCAGAAAGCCTGGAAGTCGTCAAACATTATTGCTGACAACCTGTACCAGCGTATTCCAGAGCGTGTCTCGAAGTTGAACTTGGAATATGTTGCAGTCCTCATTTATTGGTGGGCTGGGCCATCTGTGACTAGCAAGAGAACTGCAGCATGTTCAAAGAGAGGCACTTTGTGCTGAATAGAATAGTTTGTAGACCTGAACTACAGCCTACGACGTGCGCTATTTGGTGACATAACCGGTTAATTTCATCTACGCTTGTAGCGGCTCTCTTTTATTGAAATGTGTCTGTTATACACTGTATGCTCCGACTTTTTTTTTACTACTATATTTGATCGATTGGCCATTGTTAGATTGTGTAAAAGAAGTGCAGCTGTTGAGCCTATTTTTGTCCTGCTTTTCATCCATACTCAACTCGCAGAGAGGACTCTTTTTAAACTGACTGAAAAATTTGAGTGTATTGTCTCATTGCCTTTCTGCTGGCTTCAAACCATAATATTAATTTTGGAGTATTATTTGTGAAAATTATGATGTGAATATGATAATTCTGTAGTGGAGAGCTTCAAAAATTTTGATCATCTGAGGTTCCCTATGGTACACCTAAGTGTAAATGCACAAGCCTATAGCAATTTATCATAGCTAAATTATCGCCGCCGCTGCCTGGATTCGATTCCATGACCAGAAGTCGAGCACCATATCTGCTAGACTGCTGCGGCAGTTATCTTGGAATTGGCTATTTGTATTTTACTTTTAAAAGAGGTTGCTGGAATAGCCACCAAGGTAATGGCAAATTTTAGTGCATCTTTAATCTAGCTACAGTGAAGCAGCTCGTTAGACTCGTTTACTGATAGGACTTTCCCTTTCCTTTTGGCACACTGTGGTCATAACACGCACCTCTTCCACCCGTTGTGTTCGCCCTTCCTTGCGTGTCCTACAGGGAAAAAAAGCATACTTTGCATAGCTCCACTGCAAAACAGTCGCAAAGCGTTCTAACTCCTTCTACGCGCACAGTTTCGTCCTGTGGTGGTGTGGAACTCTTTGGCCATGACTGCGAGCATGGCGCAGCGACGCCGACACGCTTCACTGAGATGTAGCTCAGTGTCTGCGGCCCCTCGTGACATCCAAGTGATATAGCACACACTCGGGTATGATGCACCGAAGCATTTTTCGTTTCTTTCGTGACTCTTAACACTCTTCCAACATACAGTGCTTGACAACAGTTCAGGTGAGATGAATAATAATAATAATAAAAAAATCCGATGCAGAAGTACATTTTAGGACTAGCATAATCGTGTACATAGAATGACGCGTGCATATCAGTAGCTGACGCGACGCGGACGAACACCCGGAAACATAGAATCCACTCACTGCAGGCTGTTTTTTTTGCGTTTCTCAGCATCTGCTGCAAGCAGTGAGGCCGATTGCATCACACTGGCGCGGGAACGTGAAAGAAGGGAGAACGTTGAGGAATGATTCGAAAAAAAGGACATCGTCATAAGCAGGCAGTCTTATAGTTTTGTAATAATGCTGTCTTAGTTGCTGTTGTCTGTTTCGCTTGTCCAGTCTTACGACTACATGCACAGTCGACATGGTTTTCTTATGTCCATGCTTTTACCGTGTTGTAGTTCACATGTGAAGTGAGACTATACCTACTGGCCAACATAGTATACTGGTTACAAATCAACAGGTTATGTTGGCATTATAGCCAATATGAAATATTGGTTGGTGATCGTACTAGCTGAAATTTCGATGAATTGTTTAGGGATTTAAACACTTTGTTGATGTACTAAATGGCAGTATATTGACTGGTGGTCAATATAATTTAATGATGTTTTAAATGACCTAGTATGTTGGTTACCAATCGACAACGGAAACATGTACGTTTGTTATTCACATCATACCTTTGGCTTAAACACAGTACGTTTGCTGACGGTACTTAAAAGAATGGGCTAAAGCCAAATTTGTTCCACTTTGTCTGTTTCTGCACAGATTTTGTTTTCAACTGTTGTTCTATTCTGTTGTGTTCCGAAAAGATAGATTCTAGCCTAGTTGAGTTTTCTCGTTTTCACAATCATTCATTACAAGAGCTGGAACTTTCTCTTCCCTGTTCCGATACTCCGGCTTGTCTGTGATCTGTCTAGTCATTTACTTTAGCAGTAAAAAAAAAAACCTCCCAACAAGTTTATGCAACACCGCAGTTTGTTACTTTGTGTTGCTGTTGTTCTTGTTTGTAAGGCCTCATATATATACACGTTTTGTTTCAGGGTTGATAAGAGCAGAAACCAATTTTCCAACTGCTACGCCCGCTCTTTTTACGAGCCGGCGAGTACATTCTGTTCTCAATTAAAGCTCACGCAGTTGTCCCAACTACATAACAAGTCACAATCTGTACATGATAATTATCTGTTGCTTTGTGTTACAGTTCTTGTTGACAATTTTATGTTTTAGACATGTTGGAGTGGCGTAGGACCAAAAAAAAATTCAAGCTTTATACACTTTCGCGCACCTGTTGATTTATTTTCTATCTTAAAGGGACACTAAAAAGGGAAGCAGTCTCTCTCATATCAGTAAGCCGCTTTGCCACAATACCAAAACTACCGCTCTCAATGCACGAAGGCTCCTGGCAAACCTGAAACAGGTGATAGTAATGGAACTGGTGGCGGCGATGTTTTTCAGGTTCCTGCAACAAACTCAATACGGCAGCACCTGTTAGGGCCTGTGCACTTTAGAGATGATATATGTCATGATTTGAGGAAGCCACATACTTAACCCAGCATGCTTTGATACATTTTACTCAGCCGATGTGGCCAGATCAAGAGGAGAAAGACTGATACGACGTCGTTCGGATGTCGAGATAGTAAGATTTGGGTATGCGAAATGGAAAAAGTCAAATTTCGATCGTCACATCGTCTTCTCGTAATGGGCAGATTATGGTGAATCTAGTCATGGCAGATTTCTTGAGGAATTAAGTCTCGTTGTGAGCTGATTCACTGTTCTCATTTTAGTGTCCCTTTAACAAAAAACATTTATTAGATCCTCTTTTTTAGGGGACTCCAGAAATGTGCTCCACCGCTGTATCGTGCTTCGAGTGACGAAGGACAAAAAAAGGAACCGTCTTTTTGAGAACGATACTATGTAGAGGTACACAGTGGACAGGCCAAATGGCCAAAGTGTTTGTTTTATTGCTGCACTGCCCATAAATACCAATTCATGCTGACCTCTAATTTGAATAAACATTCCAATCAGTTTCAGTGTTTTGCATACGTATTCATCGCGCATTTTCTCAATGATACTTAGCCTTTCTTTTTTAACATTAGTCAATCGATTGTTGTTCTGTACTATAATGTTGATTTCAAACCGCTTCTGTTTTAGTTTTGTGTGGTCTTCTGTCTTGCGATTAGCTTATGTGTATACGCTTTCTACGAATTTCAAGAAAACAATGCAATACTTGACCTGCGTACCATTTGTACGTTACTTTGCAGAGTGGGTGCCCTGTAATTCCACTCACATCGCAGTTACGTTAACGACAAGAGTGTGTGTTTGTTACGCGCAGTGTTGAAAGTCGTCACTGGTGAATGCTTTAGACTGCCTTGAACGGGAATCGTTTTTGCAAGACGTAATATGAAAGAAGAATACGCTGGGATTGGTCAGTTTCGTTCGTTTCATTTCCTTCGCACACTTGCTTTCCAGGCTTGTCACCTTTATAGTTAACGTGCATATACATCAATGTACATACATTAAAAAAACATATATGCATACCTGAAGAAAAACCATAGTTTACCAGGCCTTAGCGGAAAAGGGAGAAGACATATACGTGTAATTAAGAGGACATGTTTGTAAACTGCCTTTTGACTGCGTATGTGTTCTTGATTTCCTATGAGAACAGACTAGTGTGTAACATACGTGTTAATTAAAACAAGTTTGTTAAATCTACCTGGCTGCCTGTTTCTTCTTCAGCACGAAGGGGATGCTCACGCATCATTACAGAGTCTTTAAAGGCAAAGGTAAGATTAATTTGAGCACAATAGAATAGTCTGGTTGCGTATCGACTACTCATCAGTAGGAAATACTGTTGCTTTACGTAAATGTGGCTTTTGAAGGCATTCCCACAACATTCAATAGTGATGTTCTAACACTTTTCTAACACTGCATGGGTGTTCATCCAGCATGGCAACCGTTGAGTGACATTTACCTCATGCAGCAAAATTGATGCAACTTGTTCGCATTGCTACTTGCAACTTCAACTTAACATTTCTTTTAAACATTGCGGTGACATTGCCAGACGTTGCCAAATTTTGCTGAATATTTGACAACACTTGCGAAATTGTGTCTATGTTGGATCAACAACTCGTGCTACCATGACTGTAGTGGAAAACGAATTCGAAGTTCGTCAAGATTTGGAAGCGCAATCCCTAGCAAAAATTCCAATACAAATCTGTACAGAAAATTTTTTGTAATAATTTTTTTTAGCTTTATGCAACTTTTTTTTTTCACCTGGTGAGCCTTCAGAGAGCTGAGTTGCAATGTTCGATGTCCCACTTGAATCAACGGTCATCATGTTTTTAACTAACTGGGCTTGCACTGTCAACCAGAAAGAGCCTCTCTTTACTTAAGAAGCTTTTGGAAAATGTTCAGTGTTTCATGCTATGAAAAGGCAAACTCCAGCTTTTCCAGTCAAGAAAAACTGGTCATAAGGTTACCAGCTACTATATCCCAAAAAGTGACTATAAAAGGAATCGATTGTCTATTTACTTGCCAACGTCAAAGAGCCCCAATATAATAAAATACTTTGACTTCTAGTTCATTTTTTCAAATTCCCGAATCCCTGTACCTTATTCACAGGAGTGCTTCTTGGCATAAAACTTGTGTACTTTGCATTCATCGTTCAAATGAAGGCAACATTTTCAGTCCTTGTTTCTCAATTTTTTTAACCCTGGCTTATTGTGAAAGGCCATCTACATTTTTCTCGTTGTTTAGTGAAAACTGTCAGTATTTTACAAATTCAAAGGAAAGTTAAAGTTGTTTCAGGACGTTTACTCTATTGGTCCACCGACCAATTTGAGAAAGCTTGATGCACCCTTGCACAGTTTCGTTTCAATTCAGTTAGCTTCAAGACAAATTTGCATCAGTAAGATGATGTAACTTAGAAGTGTGGCAGCTTGGGCTAGATGATGTCACAGTAGTTCAAATAAGGGAATATATGCGGAGTTTTCTGATAGTAGTTTTTTTTTTTTCAAAGCAAAATGAAAAAACTACAAAAAGCCACTCTCTACCAATTATATCAAGTTACAAAGATCTCTATTGAAAAGTGAAACTACAATCATGTATTTTTACTAATTTAGTATGGGGTTGTTCAAAGGGGCATTTAATAGATATTTTGTGCATCAGTAAATTATCCTGTTGGGACACCAAAACACTGTGCTTGCGGTTAGAAGGCTCATAGTAAGTGAGAAAATGTGGGCGGCCATAGAATAAAGAACCAATGGGGTGGTGACGGCACCTTAAAGTTTCCACATCATTTGCCATGGCGTCATAGATTTCGCTCCATAGATCTTTCCTTCCTCCGTGGAGTTATCCAACCATATTGTTACTGCATATGTGATTTGGGTGTGAGCCTCTGGGTAGCGGGGAACAGGCAGATTAGAGAAGAGGACATTCGGCTAGCGAGATAGGCCTCCGGTGCGTGACCTCTTCAAGCCTCCCAGTACGCCACAGTGTAGTAAACCCATTTATAAACGTAACAGAGTGGTGGAGGTGCCGGGTAAAGCACGTCGACGAACCACAGCTGTCTGAACTTCGCCGGAGCCTTCGTCTTTCCGGTCTGCCATCAACAACAACCGTCATGGCCGAGAGCGAAGGTCACGGCTTCTCAACCACGCAAAGGTCAGTGCCGGCTGCACCTCGGTATCGCTATATGGAACCCCACCCGTTCGCGGTAAGAGCAGGGGAAGATGTAGATGCGTGGCTGACACACTACAGAAGAGTGAGCCGGTACAACGGCTGGGATCCCACCGAACAACTGGGGACTGTCGCGCTGTTTCTCACGGAAACCGCCTTGATGTGGTACGAAAACCACAAAGAGTCATTAACAGTTAACGTGGGATCGTTTCGCCGAAGAACTCAAAAAGTGCTTCGGCGACTCTGATACGAAAAAAAAAAGCGCGGAGCGCACTTTGGCTCAAAGAGCCCAGACACCTGGAGAAACGTATACCACCTACATAGAGAAGGTTCTGATGCTCTGCGAAATCATAGACCCGCATATGTCTGAAGAGGACATGGTCGGACACCTTCTGAAAGGCATAGCAGAGGACGTCTACAATTTCTTGATAGGCAGGGAAGAACTCACTTCCGTCTCCGCCGTCCAACGTCACTGGCGTACCTTTGAGAAGCTCAAGAGCCGTCGTATTGCCCCGAAATTCGGTAGGCTGGCAAATGTAACAACGGTCGCCAGCGTCGACGTAAGCCCACCTGCCGACCTTACCGCTGCTATCAGGGCAATAGTGCGCGAAGAGCTACAGCGACAAGACACACTGGTCGACTACACTATTCATCATCCGCCTACCTGTTGATCCTATTACCCGGCGCCGTTCGCTCCTCTGCCACCATCGGTTTGTGTGACGGACTTTAGCGAAGCTGGAACTGCTTGGCCACGCCGAGACTCATTCGCGCCTGACCAGTGGTATGACCGACGCCTTCGTACCGGCCCCGCTCCACAGAGGCGGGCAGTTCCCGTTCAGCAAGCTGCTCCACTCCATTCGGGTAGGCGACCTTTCACAGCGGAGCGCTCTCAGCAGTGGTTCGGCGAAGGACCCCTAACCGTCTTCTACAACTGTGGCGTCGAAGGGCACATTGCCAGGTACTGCAACTACCGGCAGCCGCCGAGGTACGACCGCTCACCAAGATCCCACCTGTCCGCACGAGCACCAACATTCCCTGGAAGCACATCTCACGAAATAAGGCCAATGCGAAACCGTTCTCCGGCCTCTGACCGCAGTCTGACACCCCCGCCAGCCCCTCGTCCCAATCGGTCGGCGTCTCCTAGGTGCCGCTACCCTTCGCCGCCTCCGGAAAACTAGTGGATGGCACCACTAGTTGGGGAATGACCGTTGGCGAGACCGTTGGAGGTGAGGTCGCTGGACAGTCTTCGATTTCCACAGAAATTTCTCCTTCATTTTGCATGTTTAAAAATAAGGTTCGTGTGCTAATTGGTGGTGTCTCAACAATGGTCTTAGTGGACACAGGTGCAACCATATCAGTGATGAGTCTCGCATTCAAATCCCTTCTTGGACGAAAGGTTATGTTCCGTTGGGACCGTGTTGATACATTTCGTGGAGTGAACGAAGATGTCTTACAACCTGTTGGTGTTTGCACAGTGACTGTTAGTTTGGGTGGCCAAATTTTTTTGCTGATTTTGCTGTTCTCTTTCATTCAACGCATGATGTAATTCTAGGACTCGATTTCCTGAATCTTTTTGGTGCCACTGTCGATTGCTGCACAGGAGAGATCACAGTAGATTCAAATGTTCCAGTAGCATTTATGGAAAGCCCGCCCTGTATGGAAAGTTCCCTTTGCGTGTCCATGGACACAATTGTACCACCCTTGTCTGCCAAATGTGTTCCTGTCGTCAGTTCCCCTGCAACCGAGACGACATTTGATGCCACCGTAGAGCCCATTCACCTCAGCTGCATGAAGAAGAGTGTTCTAATACCCTATTGTACGCTGTCAGTTGTGCAAGGGCATACTGGTTTGTGGGTGATCAACGGCTCCAATGAACCTTCGGTACTGCCAGAGGGTCTACAACTTGCTAAGATCCGTCAACATCAGGTGTTCTCCCTTGCCATCCTTGCAGAGAGCAGTGATTCTCCGGGTTAGCCCAATTCCAATCATTTGCACGCCAGGGACACCTCCATAATTTGGCAATGATTGACCAGTCTCTTAGCAGCGTAATGACCTGGCGAGTATTCTGCGCAAGCATGCTGGTCTTTTCGATTTCGCACAGCTACAGGCTCCACTGTCAATCCCTGTTTTTTCGTGTAAAGCATCGCATAGATACGGCATACCATAGACCTCTCCGACAAAAGCCATACCGGGTATCGCCTTCGGAACGCGCAGTGATAAATGAACAGGTTGGCGAGATGCTAAAAAATAATGTGATTCAGGAATCATGCAGTGCGTGGGCCGCTCCCGTAATATTGGTCAAGAAGAAAGATAAAAAAATGGCGATTTTGCGTTGACAACCACCGTCTCAACGCCATCACAAAGAAGGACGTGTACACACTGCCACGTATTGATGATGCCATAGGCTGTCTTTCATCAGCCTCCTACTTTTTGTCTGTTGATTTGAGGTCAGGGTATTGACAAATTCCAATGCACGAGGAAGACAAAGAGAAAATGGCAGTTGCTACACCAGATGGACTTTTTGAATTCAATGTGATGTGCCATTCGGACTATGCAATGCGCCTGCAACTTTCGAGCGCTTCATGGACAACATTCTGCGTGCTGGTTTGAAGTGGGAAGTATACATGTGTTATCTGGACGATGTTGTCATTTTTGGGCGCACTTTCAGTGAGCACAACACACGCCTCGACCTCGTGCTAAACTGCCTAAGCAAAGCATGCTTAGTGCTCAACTCCAAGAAATGTCGTTTCGGAGAACGCCAAACACTCGTTCTTGGACACTTGGTGAACAAAAAAGGCATAAGGTCAGATCCCGCAAAAACGGCTGCAGTGGAGGCGTTCAAGCAACCTCGCTCAGCGAAAGAACTACGCAGCTTTTTGGGCCTCTGCTCATACTTCCATCGATTCATCCCTGGATTTGCGAATATCGCGCACCCACTCACGTGCCTGCTTCAGAAAGGCGCGCCATTTGACTGGACTTCGGAATGTGCGTCCGCCTTTTCTGAGTTGAAGTTCCTTTTGACATCCCACCCGATTCTTCGACACTTCGATCCTCTGGCTCCCACAGAACTTCACACGGACGCTAGTGCTGTCGGTGTTGGGGCCGTGCTGGTTCAACGCTTGGATACCAAAGAACATGAGGTTGCGTATGCAAGTCGCTCGCTAAGCAAGTCCGAGCGTAACTACGCCGTCACAGAGCAAGAATGCCTCGCAGCTAGTCTTCGCAGCGCAGCGCTCCTGGTCCTACCTGTACGGACGCCCCTTTACCATCATGACAGATCATCATTCGCTCTGCTGGTTGGTCAATCTGCGTGACCTATCTGGTCGACTGGCGCGTTGGGCACTCCTTCTGCAGGAATACGACTTTACGGTTTTCTATAAAAGTGGTCGTTGTCACGCTGATACAGATTGCCTTTCGCGACTACCACTCCCATCGACGGACTACGACGCGGGCAACTTGGACACCTACATGGCGCCATTGGACCTGCCATTTCCTGATACCAATGCCTTTAAGATTGAGCAGCAAAGGGACCGCACCATACAGGAGCTCCTTCCTACCGAGTTAAGACTATCGGCGACTCGCTTCTGCATGCGCGACGGGCTTGTGTACAAAAAGAACTATGCTACGACCGGCTTACGATATCTTCTAGTGGTTCCGAAGAGCCTTCGCGTTTCCGTCTTGCAGGCCATGCATGATGACCCAACGTCCGGCCATCTAGGCACAGCGAAAACTCTTTGCCGGCTTCAAGAAATATTTTACTGGCCGAGAATGCGCCAGACGACGGAACAGTACATCTCTAGTTGCAACGAGTGCCAACGCCGCAAGCGCCCTACCAGTGCACCTCCAGGGAGACTACATCCTATCCCACCCCCTAGAACTCCATCCGAGCACGTTGGGATTGACCTTCTAGGTCCCTTTCCGAGGTCTTCTAGTGGTAATCGCTGGATAGTCGTATGTACCGACCACTTAACACGGTACTGCGAGACACCATCAGCAACTGCAGCTGACGTGTTTATTCATGCTGCGTTTTGTGGTTCTACGACATGGACCTCCTAAAATTGTTATCAGTGATCGTGGGCGACAATTCACTGCAGACGTGGTGGAAGAGATGCTTCGTCTATGCGCTTCAAGCTTTCGGCACTCTACGCCATATCATCCCCAAACAAATAGCCTGACAGAACGAACAGGACTCTCACGAACATGCTTTCTATGTATGTCGCAGCAGATCACAAGAACTGGGATCGCGTACTACCTTTCATCACTTACGCATTTAACACCGCACAGCACGAGACTACCAGCTACAGTCCGTTCTTTCTTCTGTATGCTCGGCCACCTCGTCATACCCTAGATACCGTCTTCCCGTTTTTGGACCACCCGACACGTGACGTATAATCGCGGAGACCTCGTGTTGCTGTGGACGCCAAATAGGAAACAGGGGTTGTGTGAAAAACTGCTTGCACACTATGCGGGCCCTTATGTTGTTCTAGAACGTATAAGCGATTTAACTTACCGCGTAGCACGTCTTCATTCAAATGGCTGACGGTCTGCAAAGACTGAACTTGTCCATATAGCACGTTTGAAGCGCTATATTCCCAGATAGACTCTTTAACTCGCCCGGTGGGCTTCGTCTGCGCGGAGGGAAATGCTACTGCATATGTGATTTGAGTATGAGCCTCTGGGTAGCGGGGAACAGGCAGATTAGAGAAGAGGACGTTCGGCTAACGAGTCTGGGTGACAAACAACTACTGCACTCCTTTCATTCTGCCTAGGGTGTCTTTTTTTTTCTTTTTTCTGGTGGGTGGTTTCGATATTAAAAAAATCTTACTGAATTAAGTAATCGATTCTTGGCCGATCCCCCTGAATGGGTACGAGCCACGGCTGTGGAATCATCATCGAGTGCGGGTATGAGCCATAGATTAGAGGCTACAAACAAACAAACAACAACATAGGCCTCCGGTTCACGACCCTTTCAAGCCTCCCAGTACGCCACAGCGTAATGAACCCATTTATAAACGTAACAATATCTTGGCGCTTATTTATATAGTTACCAATCGGTGAAAATTGCCTTTTGAGAAGCCGCGGAGATGGTTAACATACTAAGTTTAATGGAATTTTGTCGAGCCAACGCGGCCACAACACAAAAAGCACTTTGAAATCCGTAGCGTCACCATTGGAGACTTTCGGCGTGAAATGGAAAAGTGAAACCTTTGGTATTGATTGCAACATTAAAGTTTTCGAGGTAAAGGTATCAGTCTAAACTAATATATTGTTTCGCTTTAGCAACAGAAATTCAAGGGTTTAATTGCACATACAGTTAGATTCTCGTCATCAAAACAAACTTCAATAAAAATATAATGTGCCAGGGGCATAGCCAAGGGGTGGCACTCCAAGCCCATGCCCCCGCCACCTTCCCAAATTTTTTTTTCGCCATGAATACATCGCGCAAAATGACCATCTGCCTGCCTGGCCCCTACTTTAGATAAATAAGGTACCCCCCCCCCCCCCCCCGCCCGAAAAACATTCTGCATACAGCCCTGTGTGCGACCGAGTTTCTGTGAGTGTGTGCTCAAAACTTCCAAAATAAATAAGTTCTGTTATGATTAAAACTACGTTAACTTTGGCCAATTACATTAATCAAGAGCATGCTCTGCCACATAACCAAATTGCATTAAAACTGTTTGTCACGCTAAATGATACAATCTATGTCCAAGCCTTATGGATAACGGTAAATATAGTAACAAAAATATACTATATAATCAATATATCTCAGGAATCACACAGTCAAAAACTGATATAGTAGTATCAGTCAGTCATCAACAAACTTTATTTGGGTCCTAAGGAAGGAGTCGTAGTTGCGGGCCGCGCCCACGTTGGGGTCGGAATGCATTTTTATTTCGTTTCTTTTTTCTATAAGCGTTCGTACAAATAATATTCACGCTTAAACTTTTTAAATTTTTACCTCGGACAAGCAAGTGTGGAAAGTGTGCTTTTTGAAAAGAGGCTAAAACCAAACTGCCGAAAGCGACACCAGTGCTGGTTTGCTAGTTTTGTGATACATCGCACGATAGCATCATCTAGCGAACATGGAGATGATTATCGGGTCCTGATCTTACCAGATGCGGCAATAGATGACGCCACCAGCCTTTTTAACCAACGGCACTATTGTTTAACGCTGCTTCATTTTGTCGTACCATCGGTGTTTAGGACTTCGTCGCAACGTAACGATGAAAGTTTGCTCACGATGAATGTTCAAAGTTGCGCGCTACTATTGCTGTGAAAAATACGCATTTGTCTGATCATTGTACAACTGGCACGCTCTCTTTGGCGCTAAACATAGCCAAAACGGGCGCGCATCATTTTGGCGCGTTGAGCAGACGACTCGGAAAAGCGTGAGGACAGAAAAAAAAAGAGAAAAAACGCCGTGCTGCGGCGTTGCGATCGCTCAGGCGCGCGTTGTATGCCGGTCGTGACGTTATTGCGCGCACGCGCAGTGTACACAGAACACCTACACGACGCTAGTCCTGGCAGGCAGGGGGACAAAGAAAGATGTCCGGTAAGAGAGACGCTGCGCTGGCGGGATCGGGCTTTCCCGTGAAAGCGGCCGATTCCCGTTCTACGCCGGCTTCGGAAAGCGCTCCATTTCACCGAACGAATCTTCCGCTATTTCGCAGGTGTCATCGCCAAGTACCACTGCAACTACTGTCAGGAAGACATCACGGGAGTGCGCGTCAAATGTGCAGAGTGCCCAGACTTTGACCTTTGTTTACAGGTTGGTAGCGTTTCTCACGGCGGCCTTCTGCCCGCCTGTGGCGAGGCTATCGCGTAGCGGGTGTTTAGCGACGGCCGCGACCGCGATTCGGCCTGTCGGACTCGGCATTCGTGCATTTTTCCGCAAGGCGGAATCGGGCACACGCGCGTTCCCTAGGCGGCGAACGGTAAAAAAAAAATTAGCAACAAAAAGCGCATGGCTTCCGCGCCCGCTGGGATGCGAAACTTGGGGCAGAACGCACCGGCTGGATTCGCCGCGAGTTTTGCCTGTGTGCGCGCGTTCTAACCGTCTACTTTTGTGGTGCTGACAATATTTTTTGTTTGATTCCCCCCCCCCCCCCCCCCCCCGCTGTCTGAGACAGACCAGCGTGGCGCTGTGTCTGTTTGAAGCCGAGCGCGCTTTCTCGTATTTACGAGGAAAGGGAAATGCTGAGATAAGCGGCGGGCAAGCCGTCACAGCCTAGCTCACGCGTGATCCCCCCCTTCCCTTCATGTCGCCTGCTCATCGGTCGTGTATGCAGCTGCACACCGCGTTTGTTTTTCTCGCTTCTTTCATTTTATTCCGCCGCTGCACTCTCGCCGTTCGGTTTCGGCCGGTGTAGCAACAGCAGGCGTCGCTTTTGTGCGGGCGCCAGTTCTTGTGCGTTTGAATCAAACCGCCCGAATAACGCCGTTCACGTTCGTCCTACGCTCCACAGATGTTTCCCGATCGCCAGCCGGCGAGTTTGTTATGTACCCGTTGCTTCCGCTATGCGATAAAAAGCTGTTTTCTGCGAAACGTCCGACTAAAATATGAACGTTGCGAAATAATTTGAGGCAGGCTTCGTGCACACGTCCCACGGTGATCGTTTCTCGTGAAAAGGTTTTCTTTTTTAATAAAACACGAAAACGCCGCCAGTTCTCTGAGGTTGGACTTCCATAACATTGCGATCATATGCTGGGGCGTTATTGTGTGTAATGTTTCAGGATAGAACCGTCTACTTACCCTCGCGTGATTGGTCCGAATCAACCCTTCTGCTGACGTAATCGTTATTCTGGCCATTCATGCGAGAGCAAGCGAACGAATTCGTTTTCCAAACCACTGCAAGGCAGCTCCAGAGTTATCTATTTCCAACACCCACGGCCTATATGTGGCGCGCCGTGCGATCCAAGATGGCTACAGAAGGATGATCAACCCGTGAACTCGTATAAGAAAAGAGAGGGCACCCGGACGTACTCCTCGCACCGCTTTCACCGGATCTACTCTTGATGTCAAATGACTGTATATCGAACCAAAGTACTTTCCCAACCAATAGGAACTGCTGAATGTTCGCTACCTCATTTCTCGCCACAGTGTGAAGGGCGGTGGTGTCACCTAATCGTCCGTGTATCAATGATGCTTTGCGTAATCCTGTGCATGCTACTGAAAACTGCGCGAACCAGAATTCACGTACTGAACTGAACGGCATTCCGACATTATTTGTGCCGAGCCTGTCTGGCAGATTTGCCGCAGTAGTATGCCACTAGTGAATAGCACACCGTCGCGGCTGCACAGGAATAAATGTTTAACGTACCGATGCTTTGCAAATATATTACGCCATCGTTACTTGCGCTGTAAGCATAATGTAGCTCCTTCTTCAACAGAACACAAGCATTTAACTTCCTATTAAGTAGCACTTGTGTCACAGCTACGATCAGACTCAAACAGTGCGCAATCCCCTGCACTTGGATGTTACAGGTTTCATCAGCGTGATCGAAACGAACACACACGTACGCTTTTTGCAACGCCAAAATTGCCGAAATTTGTCGAACACTGTCGTTTGGACGGCACCAGTGAAGTTAGCGTTGACAGTAGTTGTAACTGCATATTTCATTGCGCTAACTATAATCGAAAGCGCGAGTTGCCACGTATTTTTGCAAAAACTTCGTGTCTCGCAAGAGCGGATCAGATTTATTGTGTCACAGACGGTCCGGTATATTCACTGATGCACGAAACATAGAGTGGTTTGTGTTCATTTCTTGCTAACATGTTAACACTGAGACTAGCACCCCCGAACAAGGCCGCATTGGGAGCATCTGTGTACTGATCACCATTGAGGAGATGCTCCCGAATTCCGCTAGGCGGCGCGACAGTCTATGAACATTGCGAATATGCGTAGCACCTGCTGATGTTGACGTGGGGCGCTACCAAACATGATGGCGATAGAAGCTGGAGATCTTGATACCACCATGCTTGGTGTATGTCGTGCCTCTAATATTGATAGCTTGCACATCACAGCATTGACACAAGACATAGATGACTTCAAGGCAGGATAGTAGGTTAAACAGAGAGGGAGGGCACGAGATGGTGTCGGTGTGAACGGCAGCACGACCATCTTGGAGGGGGCTCCACATAGGCGCTCAACTGCATTCTATCCGTAGACACTGAACAGCAATGCGCCGCTTCGACAGAACCAATAAAATGCTACACCAAAAAACATATGCGCCACCATGGATCACAGCGATGGCAGCGGACGCCACTAGGCCTCCCGAGCAAGCATGTGATGTACTTATAATTGTAGCCTGACATACAAAGTTCGCCCTCACTATGTTGGTGCTCCAGCACGGCTTTCAGTGATATCGGTGCAAGCCATCTATGGGTTGTATGCGCGGAACCTGGATATGCAAGGTGGCAACAGCATAGCTGTCCCATTTTGAAGATCTGTTGATATGTCCGTCTGTGCGTTGGCATGCAGGAGTATTAAGAAAAGGAAAGAAGACAGCCACCTGTTTGTAGCACGAAGCCACAAGGAAATTCATATGGATTTCTCAGAAAGAAAAGCTTTTTGGTCGATGTCTGCACAAATGGAAAGAGTGTCTGTCCCTCAGCGACTGAAACCAACCCCGTTTTCCTGTGAATAGTAGAATTAAATATTTATTGAAAATTGCGAAAATAGCTTGCGGCACCACTGGTGGCTGAAACTTCAATTATCCTATGTGCCCTGTCATGTGACCGTAAACTGGTGTGTGTGGTTAACAATTTTCATGTTAGTATTCAAATATTGCTTGTTTGTGTGTAGTTTATGATGCTACTCAATAAAAATGTACATATAAGCCTGCTTTAGTTGTATGCATTAAAATGGCATGACGTAATCATCCCATGCCTGTCAGCGCATCTCAAGCAACTTTTGTGCGTGCTCATGAAATAATACGTCTAGTTTCTGGGTCGCTAAGATTTTGGGGTGACGTGGTTTGGCTATTTACAGTTTGTCTCAGAAATGACGTGTACTGCTAGTTAGCACGGTCGCGCATATACACAGTCACATTTTCGGTGACTTGTCTTGGGTCCTTTGTTGAGAGAGTAACGACATGACAAGGCCATCCACGACACAGGCGCAACAACCTTGGGCACAGGTGCACGTAACACAGTACAAATACAGAGATGTAATGGCTTGTTACTTAAAAAAAATAGTTGTAAAGCTCAGAATAAACGTGATTGAGCATGCTTATAGAAACTCCTGCGAAAGCCAAACAATAACAGCATGCACAAGTCGCCAGAAAAGCTACCGGCATCGCTATCAATTCACAACATTGCTAAATGAAAGGGCTCATCTTTGTTCAGACTAAAAAATGCTGCTTATATAAATACTATGTGCTTTTGGGATTAACTATGGCAGCTACAAACCCTACGAAGGGTAAGCTTTTTGTCATGCCAGAAAAAGAGATTGGGTAAAAAAATCGGTTTTCAGTCTCTAAGCTGTGGCTAATGAAGTAAAAATGTGGCTTAGTCCTTTCTAATAGTTTGAAAGCATTCATTAATCCACTCATGCGATTCATATTGTGTTATGCCCGATTTTGTTCTTTTGCCATTTCATATTACAAATGTTAATGCGGTTCGTTGCCCATCATAAGCCCTTTATAGGGTCGATTTTCGAAGGTGTGTCAAGTGCCTGCATGGCTTTGTAGTAGAATACTTGACTGCCTTTCAGCAGGCCTGGGTTAAAATTGGATCCAATCTTACAAAATCTACTTTCTCGTGCGGAAATGGTTACAGATGGCAGTGGCAGACAACTATGGCACGAGAATCGGATGTTGGTGTGATCTCGTAACTGCTTTTGTTGCAATAAAAAATCTTTCATATTATCGAAAGTACATTGTGAAGAGCAGTGGCATTTCAGATTGAAGTTTGATATACAAATGTAGCAGTAGTGATCTACTGGTTAGGCAGATCTGGAAGCACTGATACCATGCCATCACCACCTCCAAAAGCACATCAGTGGAAAAGGTGGAGGGTGGCTTTGGGACTCTGGAAAAGGTGTTGGGGCTTCTTTTCTAGGCAAGAAGTTTTCCGAATTCTTGCCCCAGAGGGGTGTGTAGTCAGTGCCAATTTGTGCCACGTGCAGTACTCGTGAATTCATAAGGTTTTAGTAAACAACTAGTATGCCTGATTGCTCTTGGTAACTCTCCTTCCACTACAAATCTGACTGCTCCAGGCAATGTTGGCTCTGACAATCTCACTCAAGCTGAAGACTATAGAAATGCATTGCTTAGCCCCAAATGTAGTGTTTCATTCTGCGAGTGCTGTAGAGGGTTCACACGTGACTTGGAATGATAAAGCCTGTTATGATGATTTCACTTCCTAATGAGCTCATGAATACATTTCCACGATTGGTGATTTGTCCGAGGGGCCATACTAATCTCTCGTGCATTCACAGTCTCACTCATCTTTGTTTCTTCTTTTTCCCTGCAACAGTGCTTTTCCTGCGGGGCGGAGATGGGAGCGCACAAGAACAGGCACGGCTACCAGTTAATAGTGAGTTCCAGACGATTGAAAAAATCTTTCAACCTTGTTTCTTAGAAGCTTGTGCCTCCCATGCACAGTGACTTACGCTTGTCCCTATGCAAAACCGACAGTGAACAGCACACCTTGGTACAGTGTGTGCTGTTCTCTATAATTGCAATTTCACTGCCTATCGAGGCTTTGACAGTCTCTTTAACCTGGAAATGAGCTATGAGTTGTGATCTAGGTGCAGACGATATCTGCAAATGTATTGCTAAAGAATAAATATCGTATTTACTCCCATAATTTGTGCACCCTTAATATATTGTCAGCTTTAGGGAAAAAAATATTTACTTGCATATTTCGCGCTCCTCGACCCGCCCGAGCTTGCTCGCCGGTGCACGGACGCAAACTTTGCACCTTTGGACTCTTTGCACGGGCGCACGCCACGCTGATCAGGCGAGCGCAATCAAATGGGCTGAGAGTGCGAAGTCCCTTCTTCCGAGGACTTCCCCCGAACTTGCGTTACTAGAATACCGTACCCTAACACCCCAATCTATTGGTGGGTCTACGCTGATGGGTCGCCGAAATAGCTCTAGTGTTTTCCCAATTCTTTTCTATGGTTTTCGTCCCTCTATCTCTTCATCTCTACCACCGTGGGCATACCTGCTCGCGTCACAGCACCGATAACTTTCGGCACCGCAGGCTTGCGAGGGCCTGTTGAGCCAACTGTTCCTCTCGTGTCTGCGTCCGCACTGCAACACGCTTGGTTGATTTCGGAAGTTTAGGTTTCGCCATTTGTCCACCGCGCTTTTACTGTTCTCTTGCAAGGGGCTACAGTAATTATACATAAGACAAAATTCAAGCTCGCTATTATAAACTTTGCTGATGAGAACGGGAATCATGCCACCGCCGAGCACTTCAGCGTGAAGTGCTTCAACCTGTGATGATCGGTACAAGAGAAAGCAAAAGCGTCCGCGCCTGCTAACAAAAGTTTCCTGTCTGTTAAAGGCATTTTCAGTTATGTGTAAACGCTCAGGCCCTCCGGTATCGTTGTCTTGGGACCTAGTTGTCGAGAAGAGCTTCAAGAAAATGAGACATTCAAACGCACTGAATGGAACCGAGAGCGATGCACTCTGGGAGGGCGGTGACAGCGGCTGCGACGATGATTCTCAATCGCGCCTCTCGATCAGTGATTCCGACTAGACCGTGCTTGACCAAATCTGACTGGTTTAAGTACGCGCTAATTCTTTTAAATAAACAAGTGTGCTTCGTTTGTGCTCCATGTTGTTAACTTTTTAAATTATATACTGCGCACATTAGGACTATTGCACATTGTTTTGCATGCATTCGCCAAATCCTCGGGTAATTTGCACACCTCCTTCTCAGAGTCCCAAAATTGCAAAAGAAAAAAGTGCATCAATTATTTGAGGAAATACGGTAGCCATGAAATGGCCAGCGTCGACAAACAATGTACTGCCTGCGCTTTTTTTTTTCTGGTAGTGCTGTTTCACCTGCTGACTAAGCGTTGTTTTGTATGTGGACCCTTCTTCCTCTGTCGTAGTCTCTCTTTTTCCTTGTATTCATGCCCTTTGAAGCAACGAAGGGAAAAGCAGCACTGAAAATTTGGCAAACGCTCGGAAAGGCTGACGACGAACTATAGAAATTTGTGTTTGTCAAAATTTCAGCACTTTTTCCCCTTTGCACTATGTACCAACTCACAGAAGCCTTGATCTTGGCAACCTTTTTTTTTAAAGCCCTGTTTCAAAGTGCGCACTGTCGTTTCAGGACTGTGGCAACTTCCCCATCTTCCAAGCTCCCTGCAACTGGAAGGCCAAGGAGGAACTGGTGCTTCTGGAGGCCATCGAGCAGTACGGCTTCGGCAACTGGTACATTCCTTCATCTCTTTTCATTATTTGTCAGGTATTATCGTGTGAACGGGTTGGCCAGGTGGCAGGGCCTCTGGTTTTTCTTGTATAAAAGAGCAGCATAGTGTTAGTGTGTTGGGGTTACGCAGTGGCTGTTGTCTAAATGATAAACCAGGGGTGAAACCTTGAACAGCTCCTGTGGATGAACGGAGCATAGCATCACGGGAGATTTGGAGGTTGCCAAAAAGGACAGGCACACTAGAAGAATGCATTATGTTTTGACAGTCTGAACTCAGAAATGCACTGCAATCCCATTATGACGAAGTCAGTTTTGACACTAACTTTATGTCTGAGAGTTCATTATGGACATAAATTTGTAGCACCCTGTCTATGACAAGACTGTTCATTTATTTTGTTATATCTATGTGTGTTATCTCAATTTTAGTATATTATAACTTGATAGTAATTGAGGGCATTGTTTGTTAAAGCATCGAATCGAAAAATGTGACATTAACAATTTATTTTTGTTGATGAATTGAGTGGGGTGGTGTCGCAGTTTCACGACACGTTTGGTGGTGGGGCTAATGGACATTTCTTGCAAACTGTTGGCACGCAGTCGCATTAAGCCAAGCACAAAGCAGGCCACTTTGCTTCTCTGGCCCAAACACCTACGTTTTGATCCAATCCAAGTCATCTGGAGGCTGCTCTATACATCTGTTCTATCGGCTGTGTGCCTGTTCTGTGCTCGTTCTTTGCCCGCTAGACGACTAAGTGACTGTCGGCAATGCCTTTTCTGTTTGCTGTCCTTATGTGTGACCACTAAACGAGCCTCAGCCAATCTCTCGCAGCGCTATAGAACGTTAAATCGCAGATGTAGGTCAGCGAGCTCACTCATGACTCGACTTACTCATACTCAGATCGAGCCGGGAGTCCGGGTGAGTAATATTTTGGTGAGTTTGATTGAGTCCAAGTTATTCCAGTGGAATAAAATTTTGGTGAGTGCGAGCACGAATGAGCCCGACTCAGGAAAATTTTTGTGAGTCTGAGTTAGGCCTGAGCACAAAATATATTTCTTAAGTGAGTGCAAGTTCCCACCATTTTTGCCAACCTATGATCGCAGAACATGTATAAGATTGCTCCCCAGGCATCAATTACAAGGATGGGTGAGTGGCAGCAAGTGCGAAGGTGCCCGTGTGCCTCTGGTAGCGTAGTGCTTCTTGGGAAGTTCTTTTGGAAAGTTTGTCTGTATCAATACTTTTCTTTGCTTGCAGGGAGGACGTCTCCCAGTGCCTGCCAGCTCGAAGCTGTGAAGGTATGATGTCGAGTTTTCAAAACTCTTTCAGATGAGTTAATTACGCGCAGCTATGTTGCATTCATTGCGGCATCTGTTGAGCCTTTGCTGTTCCTTCCTGGCTTTGCGAAGTATCCCAAGAGCAAACCCCTCCCTTGGATTATGTTGTCACTCCGCATCAAGAATTAGAAAGTCAAATTGGGATCACGTTGCAGCCACTTAGAAGGGACGTTACTGTGGCAATTAGTAGAGGTGGTTGAGGATGTAGCAAGAGAAGTTGAAATTTCATGCGAGTTCAGGGGTCAATGTTCAGATTGTGCAAGTTTTCACGCATTGAATAAGCAAAAAAAGCTGTGATTTTCGCTGCATCAGATGTTAGTCCTAGTGCGTATCTTGCAGTGAAATTTACCGCTTGTTTTCGTTTGGTAATAAACTGTGTGTAAATCAGAGTAGCGACGTTTTGCTTACTTTTGCTATGTGCCTACCAATACAGCAATGGCCTACCAAATCTCGGGAATTGTCGGACACTAAAGATTTTTTCTAATTACAGTTGTTTGCATGCAAAATGTCTCTTCGAAGGCCGACAGTGTGTTTATGATCTGGGAGTACTCGTGTGCAACCGAATTTTCAGTGTCCTGGCATTGGCTCGTTACGTACGTCGTCGTACGTTTAGTAGTACCCAATAAAATTCCTTCTGTAAGGCTACTCATCGTTGTCTGTGCTTTTTCTTCTGTTTTGATATTTTGGGGCTGCTTTTTTCATCCGCCAGTTGATTTCCTTTGGGCAGGTTGGAATGCAGAGTTTCAAAGGTGTTATGGCTGTGTTGCAATAGTGGGGAAGGGATGATAAAACCAGTGACGTTACCTTCATTCATGTGTAAATAGAATCGATACTGAAGGCACTAGCATTTCAATGTTGCTTTCGTGTGCCTGTGTTAGCAAGCAAGAAGTATTGCCCGTGTTGAATACAGTTCATGTTCATTAGCCTTCCTTGATATGCAGCATCTCAAATGAAAAGTGACGATGACGTGGAAGTTGTGTGGGTATGAAAAGGTAATGATTGAACAACTGTACCCATGCTGGTATTCATGTGAAGTGCAACAATCCAGAGGTGTCATTTTTAAAGAGGTCACGAACCACCTTTCTGGCTTGATGAATTAACACATGCCGCTATAAACAGCTCAGCAGAATCTGACAGCTGTCCGCAGCAAGGAGAGTTTACGAGCTGAGCGCGATTTTGAAGTTTTCTCAGGGGCTGCAGGCACATGCTGTTTAACATCAAACAGGTAGCATGATATGGTTAAAGCTCGTTAATTTGACACTCATCACTTTGGAAAGCCAGATAATTCTGGTCATACATATGGTTTATTGGCATCAAACTCTTAAGTTCACTGATATCTGACCTCAACCCGATTAAGCACGCCGCATGTGAAGCGCCGCATATGTAAGGCTCAAAGGAACAAAAATGGTGGTCATGGACAGCAGTAGGTCAGAGGATTTTGAAAAGGCATGATCATAATCGCGTGCTTTTTATATAATTCAGAGCAATTTTCCAACTGAAACATGGGTCTTGAGCAGTGTTCACAATGTGAATGGAGGTTCAAATGACAAATTGCAGCTCTTGCACTACTTTCATGCAAAGGAACTACTGAATTTTCCTAATCCATAAGAAAGTAAGAGGGCGTGGATATAGTAGGCATTCATTTAAAGTTTTATTGATACTTTCGATGACTCGGAGGTCATATTGCCATATTGGCCCATAGCAAGAATTAATGGAGTAGCATTTGAATTTATGCAATTCTTCCTGTAGGTTGCCAGCAACGAGCTCCATAGCCTGCCAACATAGACACAGTAGCCATTCTAGTTGGCACAAGATTTACAACAGGAGCCAGCGACCGCTTTTCATCTCTAGAACCCAAAGTCTCGACACTTTCTGGCGTAACTTGATTCCCCCATGCCATTGTGGCACACTCTTCAGGACGAGAGCAAGCGCTTATGCACACAACAAATCTCCAAATCTGCTCCTTATTGGTGGATTCGAGAAATTTTACAACAGTTGATTAGTTGGGCACTTTGATACTCATGTCATTCAATAATTACTTGTAAAAAAAACTCCGGACTGCTTTTCCAAATAATTTTGCGAGATGTTATAGCAATTTTCATTGCTAAATTTTGCAGTTGGTCTGGCCACATAAGGTCCCAAACCCATTGTCATCATTCCGCTAGCCGATAGACTTGGTCGGGAATATACTTCAAAAGAGTAGCACTAAGCTGGTACAAACTGTGATCGCCGTAAGACCGAAATGCCGCCATGTGTTCCTGACATTTTTCCCACGATGATGTGCAGTGTTTACTAAATTTGCCTCCTGGTACTTGGTAGTCCATAAGAGCACCGCAAAGATGAACCTGTTGTGGTAGTGCAGCGGCTGAGGTGTTGGTGTGCTAAGCACGGGGGTGCAGGTTTTTTTGTGAGCCACGGCAAGCGCGTTTCACGAAGAGCTAAATGCCAGAATGCCCACATGCTTGGATTTGGGCAAATTTTGAAGAACCGCAGGTTGTATGGTCAAAATTGTCCCAGAATAACCCCCACTATGGTTTGCCTTGGAATTGTATTGTAGTTTTGTTATGTAAATGTATAGAAGTCATTTTGTTTCTATTTAACCACGGAGGAAACATGAAGATAGGACGTGGTGAACACACAACGACTTCAGGCTTCAGCTTTTTTTTTTTCTTTTTTTTTTGAATTTGGCACTTGATCCAACTGACAGTCCAAATTCCAGCACGTTTGAGTGTACACTTAAAACTTCATTCCATGTAATCATTCAGTAATAACAGTGAAACACAGGTCAGCAGGGAAGAACAAAGTCTGTGTTTTTTGAGTGTACACTTAAAACTTCATTACATGTAATCATTCACTAATAACAGTGAAACACAGTTCAGCAGGGAAGAACAAAGTCTGTGTTGCAAAATGTTTCGAATCACTTCCTTGACGCATGAAATATGGTGGCTTAGCAGCTAATGGCATTGGGCTGCTAAGTAACAGGTGGCAAGATTAAATCCCTAGTGTGTCTCGATGTGTCCGAAACGCAAATAATATTTGGTGCTTCATTTATATTTTGGTGCAAGCTGAAGAGCTCGTTGGTCAAAATTGATGCAGAAGTTCGTACTATGGCGTAGCTCATGATCAGGTTTTTGATTCTGTGCTTAGAACTCAACACTTCTCTTTTTTTTTTTTTTTTTAAGTGATTGCCGTGGTGGTCTGTGTTGTCTCACCAATACATCCTTTTTTCTTAACAGAGGTGCAGGAGCACTACAACAACCATTACATCGAGGGGAACATTGGGAGAGGTGAGTTTACAGGGTTCTTGCAAGTCCTTGAAATTTTCGAAAACCCTTGAATTTCAAAAGTTCATTTTCAAGGCCTTGAAAGTGCTGGAATGTTTGCAAATTCTTGGATTTTCTTTTTTTTATATATAAACAATGTCGCACATTTTTCAAAGCATTATCTGGGATGCTGTAAATGTAGCACGCAGCATATGTAATGTGCCCATCACAAAAGAATTGAGACTGTCAGTACTTTCTGCATGGAACCAGAAAAGGCAAGTAGCAAAATGAGAAACAGAAAAACAACTGCCGAATATAGGAGGAGGTTAAAATGTTCACAAAAAAAAAAAAGGACTTTGTAGCAGCTTTTAAGGTGTTCAATTTTTTTTTTAATGTCTGCTCCAGTCATTTGACCTTTTTTCGATGAATTCTAGTCACTTCAAGCCTTTATCCTCCTCTGAACAAGTTTTATTTGGGTTTATAACGGACAATGTTGTCCTTGGAAATTATCACACATAGCCTTAAAAGGCGTTAAAAACCTATGAATTTTTGTCGTGCAAACGAGCATGAATCTAGGTTAAGTGCCTCTTTCGTGGCCGGTCTCTACTGGCCACAAGAGTTCCCTTTTCAGTGTGGCCCTGCATTTACGCATGTCTTCCTGTGAAGGCAGTTTATAGTGTGCTAAGCAGTTGCCAAGAAGTCTTTGTGCTCGTGAAGTACCACCACCTGGTAGCAAACTGTAATGAAACTAATCTTGAAAGGTCACCCTTTGTGTATAAGGCTGCGAAAACATGTCGGTACTCAGGTCTAGGGTAACCACTCCAAGGAGCGTGTTTCAGTTTTGCCGTAATGAACTTGCTTGAATTTTGGAACTGAAGCTGTTAATGCTGCTTAGCTCCCTAAATCAAGATGCAGAAGGCCACATGTTAAAGTTGGGGAGATTGGCGTTGTTTTCGGCATATCACTGAACGTCGCCTGGAAGTGTTGTCAAGGCTTTGTCTGTAAGGCATCAGCTGGTACCGGTTGGTACAACATTGTTTGTAGTTTCCTATGTTGGAATTTCACGTGAAAGTTGACAAAAATCTGAGGACAAAGCTCTGCCAAGATGTATGCTTTTCTAAACGGCTCAGCAGTGTGTGCCGGCTGCCCAAGCAAGGTTGAATTATCCAGCGAAGGTGTTACTATGTAATCCAAGCAACCTAAATATGGGTTTACGTGTCAAATGGACACCAGTTTGTGCCTAGAGTAGAGACCATGAAGTAGTAATTTGTACCCAGTTTCGTTGCCTAGATTGCATTTATTTACATCAGTTGTTACATATGACATAAATTTTCTTTCTCTCTTCAGCCACATGGTCCACGGAGGTGGCAATGCAAATCAAGGATCACACAGTGCCTGAAGGAGGTGAGTGGATGTGCCCATCAGTTGCCAAATGGCTTATTGCTCTGGAAGCAGCCAAACTAGTCACCTTTAACTTCTGGGGGCTAAATTAATGAGGTTGTGCATTGGGTTCTATTCTTGAGAGTCTGGATGTAAGTTGTCTGCTGTTCGGCGCATGCAACTCTTTTTTTTTATTTTTTTTTAGTCTCTGTTACCACTATGTAGAAGCCACTGAATTGGAAGAAAAAAAAAAAAGATGCACATTAGAGTCGAAGAAATGCAGTGTTCCGATTTGCAGCGTAGACTGCTGCACTCTTTGGTGTGCTTTGGCTTAAGGTTCTATTTGTCCTTCAGGTCCATTGTCTCCAAGCCTAAGCACTCCGGTGGCCACAGTGGACATCGCATCCACTGAGCAACAGGAGCTTGGCTACATGCCCTGTCGGGACGACTACGAAAGGGTGAGCAATCAGTCCATCAATCGGTCCGTCATTGACTTTGTCGACTAAATGTGGCCATAGTGATTTATGATTAGAATTGAGATAGCAGCTCACATCACCGTAAAGCTCCAAAGTTATAGACCCCAGGTTAACCCAAGTTACCCAATAAATTGGAAATAGCCCGGGTCGCCAGGCTGCCTCCGATCAGGAATGTCAAGCATCATCATCATCATCACCTGTCGCACTTCACTCATGGTGAGGTAACGCTGGCATACTAGAGCCCAGCATTTGAGGTTATTTGCCAGACGTGCGTGCAGATGCAGCGTTTTTCGTGGACATGTTGAGGCAGCCCATTACTTTTTAAGAAAAAAAAAAAGAGGCACCACTTAGCCTAGTAATATGTTTTATCAGCGATGTTGGAGCTTAATTATCCGAGAATGCCATAGTCCGACGGAAACGAGTTTGCGCGGCAAATGGTTACTTCGTTGCATGCTTCCAGAAAGCAACAGCTGCGCTACTTACTGTGTACATACACGTGCTCGAACGAAGGCCTACTCGTAAACAGGCCTTCAAGCAGTAAAACAAGACCTCAGCTGTCAGTAGTTTTTCTTCATCACACGTACAGAGCTCAATTGTGGGCTTTTATTAGGTCATTTTTGATCACATCTCGTAATGCAGCAGGCTGGGGTTGTAAAAAGGGCGTGGTTGGAGCCGACGTTTTGATGAGCGGGTTTGCCTTATTCAAAGCTGCAACTGCACCTTGTAAGCTGGCTGCACCCCCAAAAGAAAACAAGTACGCTTGTTGAAATGCAGCGCCTCGTGTTTCCAGATTTTTATCTCCTCGCGCTTTTATCTTCCCCTGAACGCATCTGCCTTTGTTTGGACCAACGTTACGTTGGTTATGCAATGTGTTTTCTCGGCTGCCTTACAAATATCCATCGATTTGTTGTGTCCAAGTGGTGTCATTACCTTTATCTTCTTGGCTTTCCACTCTTTAGGAGTATGATAACGAAGCCGAGTCCCTGATCAGCCAGCTGTCGATGGGCGGCCCAGATGAGGACGACCTGGAGGTTGCCCTGAAGCTGGCCCAGGTGGACATGTACTCAAGGCGACTACGGGAGCGCATGCGCCGCAAGGGCCTGGCACGGGAGTACCGCCTGCTCGAGCAGTTCTGCCATGCGGGCCGGCCGGCCTCCAAGGCCAGCCCAGTGTCCCGCAGCAAGAAGCCTTCCCGTGAGGCCGACAAGTGAGTACCAAGAGTTGCACTGGCATGTGGAAACCACAAAACGCAACCTCTCTGTAAAATGAAAGCAGCAGCAGTGTGTCAGTATGCCTTAAAATTCTTTTGATGGGATTTGCAGCATAGAAGACGTTCATATGCCTTGTACTCAGCATTTTAAGCTGGTTTGACAGCCAGCTCAAAACTGGAGAATGTAAATGAAACTGAAGTCGCCGGGCATGTCACGACCTTTGACATCGTTTTCCCTCTGGTAATTGTCATCGTGCTGTGACGCAGGGAACTCCAGGAGAAGATGCGCATATTCAGTCAGTTTCAGTCGGCCACGGAGCATGAGCAACTTCTGGAAAATCTCGAAAGTGAGTTGCCTTTCTTTTTTAAATGCAGATATCTTCGTCATACTATAGAAGCTACTATACAATTTAAAAATGAAAAAACCTCATCAACTGCGATTTCAGAGGGCCAGGAAAGAAATACAGTTGAACATGGATACAGTCGAGCCCGCTTACAACAAACCTGAGCGTGACGCGGCATCCGTTTGCTGTATCCCGAAGTTTGTAGTAAATGAAACACTGCTTTTAAAAAAAGTTGCGAGTGAAAACACAAACTTTTTATGCCCGAAAGAGTCCGTGGTCCATGTGTTTGAATAGCAGAAGCGATAAGGGTGGTCTCGAGTTCATTTAAAACGGCAGAGTGCTCGTTCGCCGAGGCCCGTGGCATAAGCTGTTGAGGCACTGACTCCAAAGTTTCGTTGTTCTTGCAATCCGATTCCTCCAAATCGCTCTCGCCACGTGCTTCATTCACAATGCCCAAATCCATGCACGGTTTCGCAGTGTCGGCATCATCATCGGCCGTAATTAAATCATCGACACAGATGTCCCACCCGCTCTCCCAGGTTGGAGTAGATGACGTGCTGCCACAAATCGCCGCCGCAGTGGTCCTGTTCAGAAGCTTCAGGCTCGACATCGGGCCCGACGTCGACGAGGTCGGCCTCGCAAAAACAGTTTCGCGCGCATATAGCCGTCACCGCCACCCACGAAATATTCACCATCTCCACAACTGAATACCGGGACGCCCGAAGCGGCAAGGTGGCTGCCAGGTGATCAACAGCTATGAGCAGGCGCTCCGCAACGCGGCACCTAACGCTTGGATTACGCTCAAGCCAAGTGGCCACACTTTCGACGTTTTGTTGAGCGGCACGAAAAAGCGTGCTAGTCTTCCCGTCGGCCATCATGACCACACACGCACACCAAGAGCGAGCAAGACGCGCACACGCGACACATGTGCCAGAACGCGTGAAACAGCTGTGCACCCGTTTCCAGTCAGAAAACGAAACTAATTGGAGCCAGCACGGCGGGCGTCGCGGAGCGATGGAGACAGGCAAAGGGGTTGTGATAGAGTGAGGAGAGCAGACTTGCGAGAGATGGGCATGGAGTTGCGATAAAGAGAGGGGAGGATGCGGCGGGAGGGCGACCTTGAAAACCAAACACACGGGAAGGATGCAGGTTGGGTAGCTTGCTTGAATAGTCTGCGAAACTCGCACGTAGAAAAACTTGGAAATAGTGCATGGCCGCCTGATTCGGTGCGCGCGGCTGTGTTCGGAGAATTGGCATCCGTGGTCAAAAAATCGTTTTGTTAACGCGCCCGTGAGTTTGCGATATTTCGCGATTCGTTCTACACAAATTAACACCTGTTTTCGCGCTTCCTCACGCGCGCGGAAGGCATGCTGAGCAAAGTGCAAAGTGAGCAAGAGCAAGTTCTAAACACGAAACTAATCGCAAATTATCAGAGTTGGTGGGGTAGCGTTCGCATTTGCACTAGACACAGACTACCGGGTTCAGTCGGTGGCCGACGATGTTGGCAAATGGTCTGGTCACTCAAGGCTGGCGACGTAAATGACAGTACCAGCGATCAAAACGGGTAGATCTTCGATTGGTCTTAGAAAGATCAATGGCAGTGTGAAAACAAGGGCCTCGTCTGGCGATGCGGAATGCTCAGAGTAGCGGGAAGACGAAGGGCGGAGGGGTGCGTAACAAAAGCGGTCGGGGAGAGCGGTAACTAGAGAGGCGCGGAGGCAGGGTCGGCGTTTAACAATAAAAATGTATGGGCACCTCGCCGATGCCTGATCAGTGCTCGAAATTGGTTTCCCAGGAAGTCGGCAGACCGCTGACTCTGTTCACTGTAACCAGTCAGCGGCGCTCGGAGGCGTTTGTTGCAAGTGTGACTTTGTGCCATTGAACCAATGTATATTTTCACGATCATGCGGATATCGTTGGTTTTAGGTGGGGCCGTTATATGTGGGCTCGACTATATATCGAACCCGAAGGGGATCATGAGTTGGTTTGATATATGAAAAATTCAAAACGAAAAAATTGGCCCCATATCCGCATGTTAATCTGCAGATGTCATCGAAAAAAGGTAGTCATGGGTGTGAAGAGAGTGAACAAAACATTTATTTGATGTTCTGCGCAAGAAAATTGGTGAATCGTATTCTGGAGGCGCTGCGTTGTGCCTCGAGCGTGCAGCAGAGGCGAACGAGCGCATCAAACACGTCACAAGTGAGACATGAGCACCATCTGGCTGTTTTTTTTTTTTTTTTCGGAAAACGAAGCACATGGCTCTGAGACGGGTGTGTGTCTGAGACAGACAGACAGACCAAAATGTTTTCGTCGAAGGTCCCCAAGAAAGACTACCGTCTTTAAAATACAGGCCCCAAGAGCTTACCTGTAGCGGATCATCATACACAATAAGTGCATTGAAGAATGACAACTAATTCCACACACACGTTGCAACAGAATAATTTATTTGTGTAAAAAAAATCGCTAACCCTGATTGATTGATATGTGGGGTTTAACGTCCCAAAACCACCATATGATTATGAGAGACGCCGTTGTGGAGGGCTCTGGAAATTTCGACCATCTTAGGTTCTTTAATGTGCACCCAAATCTGAGCACATTGGCCTACAACATTTCCGCCTCCATCGGAAATGCAGTTGCCCCAGCCGGGATCTGAACCCGCGACCTGCGGGTCAGCAGCAGAGTACCTTAGCCACTAGACCACCGCGACAGGGCATCGCTAAACCTGGCTTGCTTCATATGTAGCCTTTAACTTCGTCGCAAAGTTAAGGGTCTTGCACTTCTTGACGCTGGCCATAGCTACACGAGAAGTCGACAAGTCAGGGAGTCCTTAGCGGCTTTGCTCACCATGCTTGCAAAAGATAAAGGCTAAACATGCGGTGTTACTCAGACGACTCAACAGCTCGAGAGCAACAAAGCGCTCCCGAGGTGATGGCTACCTGCGAGAACAACAGCAAAAATGGCACGAGCTGTGGTTGGCTGATCAAACCTCGCAAAACACCAATAAAAAATAAAAGGAAAGGCGAAAGGAGGAGGACGTCCTTCATTCCTGCTCTCCGAGCCGACACGTACGCGGAGAAAGCATGAGAGAGAAAAGGAGAAACGAAAAAATAAAATGCCAGTCTGCAAGTTGGAGATTGCGTAGTCCGAGCCCTCTCGCCCTTGCCTTTTTTTTTTTTTTTCGAGCGTTTAGTGTTTTGGCGGAAGCGTGATGCTGCACGGAGATCGCTGGGAGCTGCTGCGAGGGCCAAAAACGCACCTTCTAGCTCACGTGGCATTATACAGTCGAATCCCGCTACAACGAAACTGACGGGGCCCGGGAAAATTTCGTTAAAGTGGAAATTTCGTTGTAGTAAAATCGAAAAAATATAGCTGATCTGAGCTAGCAAAACAAAGGAATGTTTATTCTCAAAATTCAAAAAATGGCCACTGCTTCCTATTCTTTCCCAGCAGCGTCACGTCGCGATTCTCATTTATGCAAAGCGAGGCTATGTTGAAAAGTAAGCTGAAACAACGCCTAAAATAGTCTTCGTGAATGAACCAAACAGTTGCATTAACACGTTAACACCAGCAGCTGTCTGCCGCCAAAAGTATCTGACAACGCCGAGATGGAGGCAGGGTATCGTGGAGTGGCGGCATTGGCATTATTCTATGCCATTCTTATCATCCATCACTCGCGGCTAGCTGATTTTGTTGATAATGCAGATGAACAGGCGCTCTGATTAGTTATTACACTTGCCAAGAACAAACATAATGATAGGCATCGGAATAGGCATCGTTGGGTGCAACCACGTGAAGGAAACAATGAACTGAGCGACTGAGCTTCAGCTTAGGATCGTCTGTGGCTCAAAAGCACCAGTTGCAAAAGCAGGGCAGTCTCATTGCCATCGCTATTGAGCAGTGGCGGCGCCTATGCTTGCTAAACAGCAGCGGTATAGCGGCGGTTTCTGGTGGTGCCAACGCGTCTTTGACGCTTTTTCAGGCTCTGAAAATGCATCAAGATGTTAAAGATTGGGTTTACTGCATAGAAATAAGTATCTGAGCATGGAATTGCATGGAAAAATTTCGTTGAAGTGAAATGATCGAAGAAAAAGTGTTGTGGTGACAATATTTATGCATTGACTTCTTTAGACTACTGACGAGGTATCGTGAATTTTTCGTTCTAGCGGAAATTTCGTTGAAGCGGAGTTTGTTGTAGCAGAGTTTGACTGTACCTGAAAATTTGTTATATGTGTGTCGATATAACCGTGTTTGACTGTATTCCCAAATCAATACTGAAGGCGCACTTACCGACAGAGTCAGTAAAACAATGTGAAAATGCCATCACGACCTAGCCAGCGTGTTCGATGCCAGCTTGTGAGCCACTGTAGAATCTGTGCCTCATCGCAGAGAGCCTGTGCCATGTTTGTGTCCTTACGCACTCGTGGCACTGAGACAAAGCAAGGCTGCTAAGCAGCACATTTGCTGCGTGCAGAACCGTGGTTATCGGTGACTCGAGTGTGGATGGTGTGCTCACATTTTTAAAAGCACGTGCTTCCATGCGAGTCATACCTAGGCTGTATTTTTTTTACTGTAGTTGCTGCACATGGAAGCTGAATAGGTAACAACTGGTAATGTGGGAATATTTGAAATTTCGGATATTTTTCAAATAGTGTTCACTATTCGATTCAACTTGCACCGAAATTTTACTATCCGAACTTCCCAAAGACAAATACTGATAGCCGATTAGCAGTGGCCCCTTCAGAGTTTCAATGTGCTTCATCCCATAACACTCTCATATTGTGGCAAAGCCGTCTTTCAAGCTCGGCTACGGTAACATAAGTATTGACTAATGAAAAACTGTGGTTCCAACAGGGGATAAATGTGGCAGATGTGCGAGCTGAATTAAGGGGCCCTGCAACACTCTTTGAGCAAGGTCGGAAAGCGCTGCCGATCGGTAGTTAAGGCTCCCGACAACACACGAGCCAAATATTATGGCGCAGCACGCGGCCTGGAATTCACAATAAATTATCAGTCAGCTAAAAATTGCTTTCTCTTCTCTCGACATATCACGCAATATACCCAAAAATCACACTCAGCAAGCCCATCTACCTGCCATTGTCTGATTAGAACATTGTGCGTTCGGTCGTTACGGAGATTGCCGCAAGAGGCCGGGACTTGTCCACGCGTGTGCGTACAATCATACTGAAAAAGCCGCGCATTCAAAGAAAAAAAAGAAGAAAGAAGTGCTCAAGGTCACGAGGTCCGCGTGACGTCTTTCTTTGCGCCTGCCATTTCTCCCTGCTTAGCTTCCAGTGATGGTGTCAGGATGAGAGAATGCAATCGCAGCATGCGACGAATCTTTGTACAGTCGAATCTCGATAATTCGAACTCAAAGGGGCTTGAAAATTTGTTCGAATTAAAAAATTCGGATTAATGAAAGCTAAATGAACGGAAGGCTCTCCATGCAGTGGCGCATGTGCATTGAGCTAACACACGAGGGGAAGTTTAGGAAAACTTACATTCACAAATCACAAGGCATCCCTTATAAGTGGAAGTAATCGATGATGCACGTCTGTACACGTTTGCCTTGCAGTGAGTCAATCAATTTCGCACGCAGCTTGCAAAGCATTTCTACTTCAGCTTCAGCATTCTCCTGGCAAGAGAAGTTGCGCGCGGAAATGTCCAGCGCCGACACTTTCTAAAGTCGACGACAGTAACGACTGCTGCGTAGCGGAGCCTCCCGCACTCCACTATGCAGCCGCAGCATGGCCAACACGTGACGAGAAAGGAGGGAGAAGAGTTACGTGGCAGAAAAGGGGAATGTGGGAAAAATGGCACCCGCGCGTGAGACCCCCCCCCCCCCCCCCGCTCGCAAGGGCTGCCTTTTCTCTTTCCTTCAACCACACATTCATTCAACCCAGCAACGGCTTTCTTTTTTCTCTCTCTCTTCACGGGCGGCATTGGAAGGAGGAGGGTCTTTACACGAGGCAGGGACGGAAAAGGGAGAAGCGTGACACGGGTGCATCGCAGATCGGCATTTGAGAGGGAGCAAATCTTCCATTGCAACCTTTTCTTTCCTTTTCATTTCCTTCGCGGGCAGCATTAAGGTGTCTCAGGTGCCGTCGCAGGATTGGGCGAGGTGCTGAGAGCATTTTCGGAGCGCGGTATGGTCGAATTAACCGTCGGAAGTGCTTGGGCGTTTGAATTACCGGGCATTTTCGCCCATTAAAATACACATAGCTTTGACGGGACCTCATCGCGAGTTCGAATTAACCGGAAGTTTGAATTAGGTGTGTTTGAAATAATGTGATTCGACTGTAACTTCACTCGCACTGGACGAATTTTTTAAATTTTTTCGCCGTTTCATTTGTGAGGCAATAAGCTCTTGCGGAGAGTTCATTCCATGGTTACTTGACGAAGTGTTTCAGGGCCCCTTTAAGGCTGTTTGGACCTGAAACTCGGGCAATGCTTTGGTTGCTCCAAATCATGTACATAAATACAATTCAGCCTTTGTATTGTTGCCTCAGTCTTGATCAGACGACTGGGAAACACAACCACAGCAGCGCTTCATCAACCTAACCAAAAGAAACTCTCATGTTTCTATTTGATAAGCATATGCTTTGGAGTTCTCTCCAACTTTCAGTCTCTGCAAATTCATTTTGAAATATATTCTAGAAATATTTAAGAAATATTCTATTTAATTTGCAATCATATTTGAATGTGTGAATTCGCTTTGCAGCCAAAGTTTTGCTATTAGCGCAGCTCTATGAACGATTCGATTTTAGATGGTAGCCGAGGAGTATTGCAATCACGAGACAAAACTTCTTTAAAAGTTGCCGTAGCAGCTGCTGCAGAAGCTTATATACGAAAATTGTGCCAATCGCAGTCTGAACATTTTGTCAATGGAAAACGTCACTGTTTGTAGCTTATAAAAATGTAGTGTTAAATATCATTGTACTGTTTTGTTTCACATTTATGTGCATACTTCAGTCTAAATGGTGCACTATTCTTTTCAATCCCTTTCGCAACATCTTGCATCGAGCATATCGCATTTACACTTTGCTGCGTTTCAGGGGAAAAGGAGCTCAAAGCCAGGATCAAGGAGCTGTTGAGGTATCGGCGGAATGGCATCACCAAGCTCGACGGTAAGAACTGCACTGGAGGATTGTTAATAGCGTTCTTGCTTGGTCACATTTGAAGATCGGTAAAATTTTGTTAACATTTACTAAACTTAAGACATACCAACAGTTGAGAGTGATGGTGGCAGTGAATGCTATGTGAAGTCTTTGGGGAGTGAACTTTTTTGGCCAACCACATAAACCGTGTGGCTCATTGTAGACTAACCAATTTGTGCGAACGACTACTTTTTATTGCGTAAACTCTTGACTCTGCTGTCTTGACTTGTGGTTCATCTGATGCTGCGTGATGCTGCAAAAGGTGTTGAAAACCTGTTGTTCTGGAAAACAGGGCAAAGTTCAGCCTATCAAATGTCGCAGTGCGGGTGCAGTGATGATGCTTTTCTAAGAACTCTGAAAACTAGTCTAGTGCAATTCTATTGGTCAATGAGTGAGATTTCTCTGGTATGTTGTTTGTGGGGACTGGTGTGCATGGTACCAACTACAAAACGCCCCATCTTATGGTCTGCGTTCTTTTTTTTTTGTCAGATTGCTCAGAGTTTGACGTCGCGAGGCATCGTCGAGAAAAACGGAAGGAAGTGAAAAAGAAGTCTGTAAGTGTTATCTCTCTTTTGCCTGTTTCTCGCTGATTTTTGCTGCATGCAGAGAGGATTGGTGCCTTTGAAAAAACAAGTGTTCGTGGAGCGTGAAAAATCGAGCAGTTTTCAAATTCTGCACAGGAACAATGTCATGGTCTATCCCAGCATCATTACTACAGACATGCAATCTCTGTTTTTTAGGTGGCTATTCTGCTAGTACTATCGTTATGATTGAAATTGGGATCAGCCGATCATGAGCACAGTTGAACCCTTCTATAACGGGTTTAAATTGAGCTTTTTAAATGCTACACGACATGTTTTCAGCGTGTTCACTGATTCTAAGTGGCACTGTGGCATGCCTTGTGTTGTACAGGTTAGCGTTTTGGTCAGATGTTTTCAAGCTCTCTGGTGAGCTTCAAAGGTTTAGATAAACTAGTTAGGACCAATTTCCGAACTTAGATAACAAGAATGCTTTGGCTCGGAACTATACTGCGCTCAGGGAATCAAAGATGTCATGTAGAACACGTCGCTGCTGTTACTGCTTTATGCTGGGCTGCGAAAGAGATGCACTGCAGTGTACAATGGAATGAGATTTTGCAACTCTGCATAATCATGCGTTGAGTCATCTAAGCCCTCTCCGGTGTTGCAAAAAATGCTGACACAAGGTCAAAATATTGTGCTTCAATCTAACCCTATACATGTTCTCATAGTCGGCCACAATTTATTTTGACGGTGGAGCGAACGCTACAGAGGCAGCGCTCCCGCACAATTGTGTCACGCCGCAAGTAGTATAGTGGCTTGCGGCTGATTTCAGTTTTACTCGCTCACATCGTTAACGTGTTCATAAAATTTCTGTTTACACGGAATTGTGAATAGGAGAAACTTTTTGAAGGTCCAGTGTAACATATTACGAGTACATTTTGCTTGGAAAACTAAACAGTGTTTAGGGCTGCACACTGACGCACTACGTCATGGACGCCGTGTTTACTTTAGAAAACGGGTGTGCTGAAAAAGATGTCGAAGAAATGGAAAGAAAAGGAAGGCATTCTTGCAAAGTGAATAATAACTGTGTTCTATGTACGATTTCTCGCAACTGTTGTTTCTCATTAAAAAGCAGCATTTATTTCGGGAGGGCAAAATGAGGATGTTATCAATAAAATTAAGCACTATTTCTTGGCCCGGCAACAGGCACCTTCTTCGGTTCTGAAGCTTTAACAGTGCTGTCAAGAAAAGTTGTTGCCGAGTGTAGTTGTTATATAGAAATTAAATCGGTGTAATATTTGCTATGCCTTTTTGGTTGCCTTTTTGGTTGCCTTTTCTGTTGCCTTTAATGCAATGCGAAAGCTACCAACTTGTGCGAGCTTGTTTCTAGAAGCTTGCATTTCTTGATGTGTGTGTGTGTGTGCGCCTTGCAACTAGTCTAAGGAAGAGGGGCGCTCATGCCAAATCAGTTTGCCCTCAACGCAGGCACCCGCCAGCTCCGTTCACAAAAAGCCCATCTCAACGGCATCAAAAAAATACGAGTGAGTGTTCCTCCACTTTGCAGCGCTGCATGCCACTTACCATATGTGGTCCCTGTTGCTGCGCATGCACGTTGCACATGTTCAGCTTTTGCTGCTCCTTTGCTCACTTAAATGTGTGCAGAGTTGGACAAGTGTAACATCACATTCAGGCTTGTTTTGATAATCGTGGCACTTCGCCCTGTTTTACCCATGATGTCACGCTCCTGGCCACATTTGAGGGCAAGTTGCCTTTGTATTTCTTGCTTCCGTACTAGCAAAAAGGTCCTGTGGCAAGGAAACACCAGCACTGCAAAGGTGCAGTGTCAGCGTGGCCTGTTGAACTCGAGAGTTATTCAATCGTACCTGTTGCGAAACTGCGTTCTGAAATCCGGACATGCAGTTGGCTTGATTTTTTGGAAGGTAGCTGACTGCCGCGCCACCCAAGAGCTGCAACACAAAACACAAATAATGCGGTCGACAGTGAGCGTGTGGATCAACAGGTGGCGCGACAATCTGCTCACTCCCCAGGGGGGGGGGCAATGACCTGTCTGAATTTTGATACACAGAGCCTATGGGGAGTTTCGCAAGTCATATGATATTAACTCTGGTTGCTCTGACCAAGCTGCAAAAATTTTACAGTGCTTTGAAATTCTCAGATCAGCTGTCTTACTGAATCGGTATAGCTTCTAGGTGTGATTATCCTGTAGATGGCCGCTTCAGAAAGTGAAAACTGTCAAAATGAGTGAAGTTTAGTGCTGAGCTGCGTCACTTGTGCCCGATTTCAATATAGCCAGCCTTGTAAGATAAGAAAATAAGATGCTGACATTTTCTGTTGCCCCTTGAAACTGTTACGAACAAGGCTTCGGAAATGTTTACGGATGCTCAATTCCACACATAACTTTATGTGTGGAATTGAGTAGGGTGAACTAGAATGCAACTGATCTTGCTTCGTGTTTTAAGTTTGATGCAGGTACCTAGCAGATTGCCTTAAACAGAGAAGGAAAAGTAAAACACAGTTGCAAGTGTGATTTGAAAGCAATGTAGCGATTCTTTTAATAGTGATTGGTTGTTTAACTATAAGTCTCGCATCTGCTTCAGCTTTTTTGGGTGTGATGAGGAAGTGAGGCCATGGCATTGCTGCTGCTTGTAATAACTGCTGAAATGTGATAATGATAATGGAAAATGTGAAATAATGATAATGTGAAATTTGATAATGGCTGCTGAGATTTTCCCACCTGCAGTTTACCTCTTTTTTCCTTTTAGTCCACAGTGAGGTTCTCAGTGCATGTTGTGCATGATAGCACCCTTGAGTGGTACTATGACAAGGGGTGTGTTGCATACGAGCTTTGTAATACCATGCACTATGCCTTGTTGGCAGTGCTTTCTTTCTCATCTTCGTGTTGTCTTTTTTTTTTTTACTTTCCTTGGATTGATTGACTTCTGAACTTTTCTTCCACAGAGAAAAAGGAGGCGTCGACACTATGCTAAGCGAACAAGGTACGTTGTCTCTGTGTTTTGCAAGTCATCGTGTGGGAGCACTTTGACCCTGAAAGACGTCGCACTCGCAGAGGAGGCTCTTTTGGTGTTGCCCAATACTGTCGCCCTGTCACAACAGGATCTGTGGCCTGGTCTCAGACACTTGGCTATCTTGTAACTCAGGTCACAGATGGATTTCGAAAGCCTTATGGTTCAGTTATTTACTGTTAAGACAAAGGCTTAAGTACCTGCGCAATAAACATGCAGCTAGAATGTGCACTCAGAGTGACAAATAGGTATAACCGAAGGATAACAATTGTAAGGCACTGCCTCTGCTTCGTTTAGCGCTCCTTGTCTCCCACTATGATGGACTTCCTTGATGATTACCCCCTGGTTGTAGTGAGAAATTTGCCACAACAACGTAAACAACAAAATTTGCAAATTCGAATTCGTAGTGCGTTAAAATGAATTATTAGTGAAGGCCGATCAATGCCGACGTCTTTCTTTTTTTTACTTGCGGTGGCACTATGACGCTGTGGCCGCACTCAGTGGGAGCTGGTTGCATGCCAACCAGCTGCGACATCTGAGGTAGTGTAGTATAGCACAGCTCTGAAACAGACTAGTAAATGTGCCACTGCTGCCAGGCATTCAGTCTATTGTATTCTAGAGCTGCGGCTAGAAAGCCTAAAGCACAACAGCTTTAATGGAGTACCCATTATGCGAGGAAAATTTTTTGGATGGTTTCACAATAGGCAATTGGGGGAGTCAAACTGGTGCTGCCCACATGAATGGATTGCTGTTGGAAGTTATGGTAGCTTGAACTGCCAGTGCCTTTTTTTGCTGTGCATTCTGTTTTTATTATTCCCATGTTGGTGTTTATTATGAGTTTTTGCTAAATCATCCACCTTGCTACTCAAGCGACTTAATCTTGAAGCTCATAAAAGCGAACCACAGTACGTCGCTCTGCAGTTTTGAAGGTACAGTGGAACTTTGATTACCGTATTTACTCGCATAATACTCGCACTTTTTTAACCGATGCAAAGTTGGGGGGTGCGAGAATTATACGAGGGAAACTTACCACTAAAACGTACAGGGCGAAAAAGAAAACGAAGTGGCCGCAAATAGAGATTCTCACACCAGCAACTAACAGCAAGCTTTAAGAAGCACTAATTAAAACTTACCTCAACAATAAAAGCAGAGGTTCAACACAAGACAAGATTTATTTGAGACACAAAAAATGAAAGCAAATAGTCGAGAATTACAATACCATACGCAAAGCTTGTGGATGTTTCAGGCGTAGCGATATAGCGTTTGTAGCTCAACAGAAGCCCTCAAAAGGTAAGCGTGGGATGTCAGTATTGGGCTGATGGCTATTTAACAGAATTGTCCACAGTTTTCTTCTGAAGAAATAAAGTTTACCATCAATTCCAGTTTTGGGCACACGGCAGGCCCTACGCGTCTTGGTGGCTTTCAGCTGCCGTCACCAGTAGCGAACACAAAACTCGTAGACTCTGAAGGGCCTAGCGGCGGCCCTGTGGCCGTTTGGTGCATGATCTACCACTTGCAACTTAAAAGCAGCCGTGTAGCTTGAGTATCGCCTCATAACGTGACAAGATTACTGACACAACATACAAAACACGCCGCAACGTGCACTGGACACTTCAGCTTGGCATGGATTGGATTGAATCTCTGTGCAATAGTATGCTTGATGGTGAAGAGAAGGTGCGCTATGATCATCAGTGGCTGGAACAAGCGGACGACATTATTGCGGCAGTTTTTGGGGGGTGCGATAATTACTCGAGGAAAAAAAATCGTATTTTGGTTGGGCGATGGAGGGGGGGGGGGGGGGTGCGAGAATTATGCGAGTGCGAAGATTACGCGAGTAAATACGGTATATATCCCCTAGTTTCGCGCTGGCCTGCATTTGACGACGAATTGGTATGGTACTGGCGAAATCACCATAGAAGTAATGTATTAAAAGCCTTGGTTATACCATGCTGTTTTACTGGGAATTTCAAATTTCGTCCAAAAGAAAAAAAAAACACCTTTATTCAAATAAAACGTCGTCCAAATATTCACGGGTGCAAAATGTGAACTTGCGTTCCCTTAGGGTGATGATTAGAAAAGTAGAAAGAGGATGTCTTCTTGGATGGAAAATTTATTCTCCTGGAAGTTCGTGCACTTATTCATACGCTTCGGTTGCATGCGTACATATCTGGGTACGTTTGCTAGTTAAGCTCTATCCACACAGAGTAGCTTCAGCCGGCCAGAAAGCTGATATTTTCACGTTTTCGGCCCGTGGAAACTTTTCCTAGTCGTCGTACAGCTGATCTCCTGCCTCTGTCTCTCTCGCAGTTGCAGGCTTGTGCACGCATAAGGGCGTGGTGAAGCTGTTTTCACCATGCAAAATTACTTTCACCTATCATCCACATTCACAATAACAGTGGGACATGATTACTTGCAGTTAACGAGCCAACAAATTACAGCTCAGTCGCACACAAGGGCATTCTATGCAAACTGTTGGTTCGTTGCCATTATGTGATAGGAATGACACTGTGTCCAACTCTTCTTATGGGAGGCTGTTGCCAACGCGGTTTTGGTTTCATTCTCACGCCCACGCAATTTTCGGACTCTGTTTTTTCGGTAGAAACATGCACGTTAGATTCAATTTTGTAGAATAAATTCTTGCTTGCACCTCCTCCAATTATGTAATGCTGCCATTAGCTGTGACTAGAAAGAATAATTTTATCGATCTTGCTTGCAGAGGCGTGAGGTCGTACTGTGGGCATATTTAGGGGGTGTGTACCTATTTTTTGGGCAAGGCTGAGTGTCACTATCTATAATCTTAGTTTTTCGATTATATGACGGATTTGCGTGATCACCTGAAAGTTGTATAATCGGGGCTCTACTGTATTTGTTATGCCATAATTTTTATTTCATAGTTGTCAGTGTTTTCTTCCATTCATATCCTTGTTGCTCTATTTTTTTGTGACTTAGTGTTCTTTGTTTAAGGAGTAGCTGAATACTATCCTAAATGAATTGCCTCTAAAACTCATTTATCTAAAAAGAGTGCTTAGGTGGGGACAGCATGAAAATTGTGGTGATGATCAGGCAACTAAACGTCACCGCTTGGGTGCTCTAAACTCGATTCTTTATTGCTCAACCTGTAACACCAACTGCAGTTTGCTACAGGCGTCTGGTGCATGGAAAACTTACAAAAATGAGGTTGATTCATATTTTTTTCTAAGCACTAGAAGAGTTGAGGCAGCCTACAATTTTTTTTTCATCACTTATATCTGTGAATGAGAAAAAAGTTATTTATAGTTAATGTGGAATGTATCGGCGATGGTGAATTCCAAGTATGTCACCACAGCAGACATGTTATTTGTGCGGCACTGTTGTTTTTCTCATGCAACAAGGACAAGACCGAGAAATCGATGGAGTATTTTTTTCACTTTGTCCTCATCTTAGTGAGCCTTGAATGGATGTAAAGATGCATGCATATTAACTAGCCGAGTTTACCTTTTTTGTGCAACACTTTTTGTACAGTCATGCCTTTACTGGTGGATGCAGATTAGCAAAGTATCAGACACAGAATAATAATTCTAGAACATCTCTCGCAAGACTAGCATGTAGTGAAGATAAACCGCTTATTACATAAAGCATCAGATTTATGGCCAGGGCATATTTGTGTCCACCCATGGTTTCATTACGAGGTAGTTTGACTTTATGCACTATAACTGATTTAATACATATTACAGGGCAACTAAAAAAAAAAAAATGTAGCCAGGAAACATGTGACGTGGTTAAAATTGGGGGATGAAGGGCTTCTAAGTATTAAAACAGGCATTTCACCCTGCTCTATCTCAGAATAATTTATTCATCAGTTTATAGCTTATAGAGGCCTCGATGAAAGTCTGGAGCTTCTTTTGTGCCTGTGCCCCTTTTACCACACCTGTTTCGAGCTCTTGTATAACCCTGTGGCAGCCCACGTTGCCAAACTCGTTGACATACCTTCTCGGCAGATTCAGCGCAGAGACAGTTGGCAGATTTGCGGGAATGAGGTGCGAGAAGGTGGTCGCAATACTTTGGCATTTGTGGATTATTATTTTTTTCTGACTGTAAACTAGAAATGTTACACAAATCAAATGGTGTGAAATGTACAAGTGAGGAACGTATAAGTGGTGTTTTGCTCTATATGTGGTTTTGTCTGTACAGTGTGGTGGATGAGGAGCAGTTACTGTGCCGCATTTGTCGCAGCCACTGCTGAGTTTGTGTGCTTGCACTTGTCTGATGGTACCGTTCCGCCCATTCTTTTTTTTCCCCTCCCCCTCCTGCCTGGACGGACGCTCTTGTTAAAAACGAGAAGGTGACACGAGGGAAGTCTCCAAGGAGGCCACCGACATCACCAGCTTGCCTGGCTACGAGCTGCTCTCCGACAAGGAGAGGAAGGTATGCAAGTCTCCTCTACACTTATATTATCTTTCTGGCATCATTACTTTCCCAACTGTAGTCATTTGCAAGAGTAAGAAGAAGAAATAATGCCAGCTTCATAGAGTTTCATACAGTAACGCCTAGAGGGGAATCTGGCGCTAGTGTCTACACGGACTCCTTCGGTGGCGTGTGTACTACTCTCATGGGAATTATGGGAAGTACAGGCTTCAGATCTGCGTTGGATGGGTCGCGTTCTTGACATTCGCGATGCTTCTTTTTCGAGTGTAAAACAAAGTGATACGAAGTTATTTTTAATCAAAACCTGCTCCATTCTTTTATACATAAAACTTATTGCAAAGAGATTCTGTGACCATGAGGTTGAAGGGAAATGGATGAATTTAGCACCAGGGTGTGCATTGCTCTGCCATTGCACTCCAAATTTGGCATCAATATATAATGAATTATTTTTTACAACACTTTGAAACAAACACTCTTGTTTTTCCCTCAGAAGTTTTCCCCCTTTCAGTTTCGAAGAACGAAACTGAAACTGTAGAAAAAGACAGTTCGCTAGCTAACGCAGTCCAATCTGAAGCCTGGACTTCGCATAATTTCTATGGGGGTACACAATCACAGTGCCAGATTCCTCTACAGGTATTATTGTATGAAACTCTATGGCTAGCTCCAATCACAACCGTTGCTGCACCTCCCACAAGGAACTTATGTGAATCCCTTATCCACTTACTCATTTTTGTGATGTCAATCATTTTCCTAGTGTTTCATACAGGTGACTCTCCCATTCAGATTCATGTGTGTGTCGCTACTGTTGGCTCTGGAACTGGAACATCTTTCTAAATTCTGTTAGAGATTCTGACATTGCTGCTCGGCCAAACGTTATGTTTTACGCATTAAAGACGAGCCTCGAACTCTTGTAGTGCTTAGTATTTAATGCACGAGCCAAAAGGGAGCACTTCAGGTTCGAGAGGAAACCAGCTAGCGTCACTGTTTTTTGTATTTGAAAGGTGTTTAGCATTTCTTATTCCATTGTAACCATGTGTACATGCCAGCCAATAATTCTAACGTTACGAGCAGTGCCTAAGAATCAACTGTCTTCATCTAGCCATAATTTATACACCTCACTGTCACGACAAGTTCTCAATGCTGGCTTGTTCATTGCGCTCATCTATCTTCTGTCTCTTGCAGCTGTGCCAGTCCATAGGAATCAGCCCTGCGTGCTATATCACCTTTAAGACCGTAGTGTTGAAGGTGAGTATTTTCTGCATTGGCAGCATTTTTAGGCATAAGAGCCAGGCAGTGAACTGCACGAAATTTTCTAAGGTTGTGTGTGTGTATGTTCAGAAGTTTACAATGCGTGCTTTGAGAAGGCCAGTGAAACTTCTTTGTGCTCCAAGCAAGCAAGAATAGCCTGAGCAGTCTGCCTAAGCTGGTACTCACACTTGCATGCTTTTTTTTACTTCCGTATGCAAAGTAAATTTAGCGGTTCATATGCTGACAAATGACATAGGTTCGAGAAAGAAGTGCTTTCACATTTTTTACCCTCTCAAGAGGTACAGTCGCCGACCGATTTTTCGGACCTGGCGGGGACCGAAAAAAAGTACGAAAAATCGAACAGTCCGAAAAATTCGTTTTCGCCAAAAATCTGAAGTTTATTGCATCAAGCAGGTTTAAAAAAGTCCTTGATGCTGCCTTGCCTCAAACTACGCTTGGAGGCAATTTGGTTTGCCCATATTTGCGCCAAGGTGACATCGTCGCCGTAAACGCTCGACAAAATTGTCACCGCGTTGGCGATCTCCGACGGCTGCGGGCGGTCGTCGTTGTCATCCGACGACAACGACGACCGCCATCCGGCGTCGACCGTCATCCAGCGACATCTAGCTGCGAACGTCCACTCTCTATTAGCTTGATTATGGCAGCTTTCTTCTCCATCGTCAGGGTCGTATACTTCCCACGCTTCTTCACACCACCTGGCTCCCGCGATGGCACAGATAGCGGAGCCATGGCACCGAGAACACAAAATTCGATGCCGCAAATAGCCGCTGCGAAGCACACAACGTCTCGACGCTGCGCGACACAACACGTGCAGAATGGCGACTGAAAAAAGCTGCAACGACAATAAAAGAATCCTTCTTTCGCCTCCTCCCCGTGCGATGTGATGACGATAGTGCTGACCGAAGACGAAAAAACGGCATCCATCACCGCGTCTTTTAAAAAGCAAACACGGCCTCCGAAACCTAAAACATGGCGTGCGCATTCCAATCTCGGAGGCAAGAAAGGCATCTGAAGACCAAGCTTAGCCAAGCCGACAGAAAATCCAACATGGCGGCGTTCACAGCGGGTTAGAGCGTGGCACAAAACGAGCGATTTAGTCCGAAAAATCGAACTTTCAGGGGCAAATTCGCCCGAAAAATCGGTCGAAACAATGCATTAGCTCTATGGGAACCCTGACGGTGCATTTATGAAGTCCGGAATATCCAACAAGTCCGAATTTTTGGAGTCCGGAAAATCGGTCGGCGACTGTAGTAGGTGCATGTGGTGATCCAGTTGCTTACTTTATCGGCCTCGACGTTTTTCTGAAGGCCGTGTAACTGTTGGTTGAAGGAGCATATTTTGAAGCACAGAGTATCATCTTCAGTCGAACCACTTTATAATAGACATGCACCGGGGAGGAATTCTAGCCTTTTGCATGAGTTGTCTCTTATAAGCAGGGTACAACTATGGCATTTTTTTATCAATCCCTGTTTTTCGATAGGCCCACTGGTGTCTCTTATTCCCATTTGTGCCTGACATCAATGTCTCTTATAGAGGGGTTCGACTGTACTCTGTGATCTTAATCAGCTTTTGATTTTTAGATTATTTCACATGAGGTCAGGAGCAAAGTGCTTGTTCTGCATCATGATCTTGGTAATATCAAACACCTACAGCAGTGCCCTGACACTAGCGAACCAATTGCAATCTGGTTAACTTCCTCACCTTGTGTCCGTCTTTCGCCTCTCTGTTCCCCTCTCACAAACACACCTCGTCATTGCATGATACGATGCCTCCGCATTCGGGCATGTTCTCTCCGCAGGACCAAGCTCAGCGGCAGAAGGGAAGCACGGCCAAGTTCCGATCCCTCGCGGGCATGGACAGGTCGCACTGCCGGCGGATCCTGAACCACTTCGCAAACAGTGGCTGGATCTCGGCCACTTGATTCCGGTGCCCTGCTGTAGCAACCGAGAGCGACCTGCCACAACAGCCCTGCCACCTTTTTTCCGCAACGACCGACGACGACACCACTCCGCACCGATAGCTACGGCACGACTTGTGATCCCAGCGAGAGCTTCCTTCTTCTTCCACTTGACCAGTCAAAAAAAAGAAAAGAAGTGCTGCTGCTTTTGTAGCATAGTTAGGGACTTTTTCTGTGTTTTGTTTCTTGTATCGGAAGTTGCTGGCTTGGTGCTGGATTTACTCGTACGAGAATGGTATTTGTGAAGCACTTCGCAAAACAATACTCCTTCGTCAGCATGTGCGATACAGCTTTTGTAAGTCCGGGAACTGCTGTACCCAAGTGAACCAAGTGTGCCGTCGATGTGGAACACTCCCCTCGTCTCGTGAAACGACATGTGCTGAAGGCAGCAGATCTTGCCCTTCGAGACTATAGATTGGGTGTGCCCGAGGTTGGCGATGAGGTTGGCAATGCCTCTCAGTGACATTTTTCAGCTTCTGTAGAAGTGCACCAGCGATACTGCAGCTTCAATGGAATCGTTTGAAAATGGCACAACACTGCTCTAACGTCCAGAGTCCGCACAACTTAGCAATCCAAGGTCGGCACTACGTGGTAATCTCGAATATAACGTTTCACGTCCATACTGCAGGAAAAGAAAGCACATAGTCGAAGAAAGATGGCCTCCGGGACACAAACCGGCGAAGAGTTGGCGTCCTCCCTTCTTTGATAAAATGTGCCAGGAACTGTGATCCCCGTGGTGCTCTCAGTTGTTCGGAGCATTCTTGCGCGTGCAAGTGCACAGTAGTTGACGGAGGTGTGGCTTGAAGCGTGTGAGAATGTGAAGTCTGCTTGCAAAGGATGTGTTTTTGAGCTATGGTGCGTGAGTTTGAATGTGTAAATTGGTAAAATACTGGTTACCTTTGTCAATTTGATGCTTGATCTGTGGCATTTCAAGTGCACATACAGGCTTTTCTTTAATTATTTAAGAAAAAGTTCTTGTGTGGAAGTGTCAGGCGGGGCGAGCTTCTCGCAGCATGAGCAAGGGATCTTGATGTTGTTACTGCACGAAATTCAATCTGTATTTGCAAGCAACTCATCTTTTGTTCAATTGCAAAGGGACCAACAGCGCACAGATGTACTGGACACCCTATTGATGGGAGCTTTTTCTTTCTTAATATCTTCCTCTTTCATGTATAACACATCTACACTGTTCCCGTGGTCTTTCTTTCTTTCTTTTTTTTTAATCACAATAACAATCGTTGCTGTGGTATAGTTGTGAGGAATTTTAAGTAAAAATCATATGGTCAACATGAAACAGTTACTCGCAAATCAATATGTTTTCTGCTGCTCAGTTCAGGCTAGCAGTTGTAAATTTCTCACTGGCTCTTTTGGATCATCACACTCCAGTACTTTGGCACAGAGTTCGCAGGAAATTTGGGAGGCATGTAGAGTGGTGCCGACATCATGGGGCAGTTACGCTGCCTTCATCTCTTAGAATCATGAGTATTACGTGGTCGCTCGCTTTGAAGGCAGCTTCTTAAAAAGAACTAGTACAATTGGCCGTGGCAGCATCAAAAACCACCATTAGTGTTTGCCCAAAATGGGCGGTCACTATTTTCAGAGGAGCATGTGCCCCATCTCGGAGGCCATGCCAAGGAGTCTTGTCATCTGAGCCGTGCATCACGTAAAGGGAGTACTGGCACAAATATTGTATGTTGTTTTTCTTTGGCACCGATAAGTAGCTAATGACCCACTTTTCTCTGTCGGATTAATTGTTTGCTTCATTGTATGGCAAGTATTTATTCAAAGACATTTTTTTATAGAGCTTGGTAGCAGTTTCGTGCAACAAGTAAGATGAGTCCAGGTAAGCGTGAATCCAAATATTTCTGTCCCCGGTACAACCCTGCATGCGGAATAGCTCGCAGGACACTGGCTTATGCGGCGTTGCGTGCGACTATCTAAAAATGTGCCCGTGCTTTGCTTACAACTGGAAAAGACAAAATCAGGTGGGGCAATTGTGTGTAAATTTTGCTAGGTTAGATCCGTCGGCTACCTACAACATTCGAAATGCTGTGGCCACACAAGACGCGTGAGGTCATGCGCTCTTACAGGCTCGAATCTTACACTCGAATCTCAATATAACGAACACGGATATAATTAAATATTGGTTAAAGCAAAGTAAATGAAGAATAGTCTTGCAGTAGATACAGCGTTAAACCTTTCTAACGAATTTTTCGATATAACACAATTTTTTTTTTTTTGATGATGAAACATTGTCATTGAATGTTGTTCATTTGCCATGCTTACTCATATTCTTAAATCCCCAGTCTCCTACACATATTAAAATTCATTTTAAATATGTTCTGGGCTGTATTTGCCATTGCCGTTTTGTAGACTGTGCATGTGCCTCCTCACAAATCAACCTCGCAAGTTGTTGTCTAGCTTTGAAAAAGCTTGTGTCTGTACTTATTCAATGGGATATGTTATTGGTAAACCCGTTTAACCGGTTGGAATCTGTTTCACAAACTAGAAACGATGAAATATGCGAAAGTGATTCACGCACGCAACTTCGAAGCTTCGAGAAGACCGGTGTAATTTTTTGTGGCGGCACCAACAAGCTGCTTACTCTGATCTTTCAGGAGTGTACCCCTAGTCTCTGAGGTAATGCCGTCCTAGTCTTGAATGTCTTTTAAAGGGGAGCAATAATGTTTCCGTAATTTTATCCCCATAAACTCCTATTTTAGCGAACCATCTCTCTCGATGCCTTTGAGTTTTCCTCAAATGTGTAATTTGATGCGACACTTTTTCTTCTGCACAGTAAAAATATCTAGGCTTCTTATGCATCTGAAATTTTCTGCAGTACCCTTGAAGGACACTTCTAAGAGAAGTGACCTTGAAGGATAGGCCTCAATCATTGCATACAAGGTTGCTGCATGCCTTTGCAAAGTACTTGCATTCAAATGTCCCTCATGTGTGCACATGTGTGTTTGGTTTCAGTCAGGATCAACTTCCCTTGCGTGTGCTTGGTTGCATGTGTGTGGCTTCGGTCGAGGTTGCTGTAATGTTGCGAAGACGTGCATGAAGAGTGTCGAGTTCAGTGTGTTTTGATACGGAAGTGGGAAGGGCGGTTGCTCACGCTAGCCAGTGGCACTGTGTCTGTACATAGTTTGTAAATTTGTTCATTGAGATTTTTTTTAAAAAGCTATCACATTGCTCATGTACATATTTCACAACATAGATCATCATATATGTGACACCTTTCATTGAGTTTTTCTTTCTTTGCTTGTCTTTTCTCACGCACAGTTTTGGCATCGTGCTGAAAAAGGTACATTGCCATCACAACTACATTTAAAACGTGGTTTTTGTGCTTCTACTCTTTTGAGAAGTGCGTCTGTGAGGTGGTGAATGTGGCACCAGGTTAGTGCTGCTAAAATTTCTGTGAATTTATCCGGTAATTCTTACATTTTTACTCTAATGCAGTTACTGTTCTTTAGATTCAGGAGGTGTAGCGGAGTGCCATTGGCAGTTTCTTGCAACACTGAATTTATTTGTGCAACCTTTTTTAAACTCTGATGTTTCTTAAAATTTATTTGAATCGTACACAGTGTCATCAGAAAACGCACACGTGTCTGCTTTGCTCTGTGATATGCCATATACAGTGGCATTATTAGGCCGGTCTGTGGTACATGTTTAGTTCTCAAACCGGGAATCTGTTTCGAATTTTAACCCTTTTTTTTTTCAGTTCTAAATGTTTTTATGGAATTATGTTGTATTACATTCATCTGGGAACAAGAAAGCATTAAAGAAATATATTTTTTAAAAAATCCCACCGAATTTTTGTGATGCACTGGCTTTTTTTTATTCACGAGTGTGCATCAGTACCTGTTTGTCTTTATCCCAACATGTGTAAGTTCTGTGAAATTACACGGAACAGTGAGATAAGATATTTTTATAGTATTAAAATAACCAGGTGGTTATTTGACTTGTCAACCCACTTTGGGCTTTTGGTGTAGGTAACTATGCTTTTATTTGCTCACAGGGGAAATGTGCAAGCGACTGCTCATGCGACTTTCATGTATTGTTGCCATTTTATTGTCATTTTGTACGTTTTTGCTACACCAGGTGGCAACACTTGTACAATTTTCTTTTCTGTCAGATTTGTTGTCGCACAATTTGTAAAGAAGAAAACTCTTTGCTTCTTGAGCAATATTTTGTGAGTGTACGGTGTGAATTCGCTGTCGGAATAGCCAATGCCATCCCGGCGGTAGTGGACAGATGTCGCCTCACAGTTTCAACCATGACTGCTACAGCACTGAAAGGAGCAAGCGGTGAATGCATAGTTTATAGCGAAATTAAGCAGCTTGATGGTGATAATAATAATGGCTGAAGGCTCTTCTATGTTCCTTCATAAAAAAAAAAAGCATCTGAAAGGCAGGGCATTGACAGCACAGGATACATGCACGAAACAGCTATGCATAATAAGGTTTATATCTGCATTAGACCTAGCTGAAGTAAATGTTACTTCACAAACTAAATCTTGGAATTAGATGCCACACTCTCAACGAAAGAAAAATGAATCAATCCCAAGTCAAAGGCTAGCTTGCACTTTCAGAGCATGCTTATTGCTATCAGCAGCTATAGGTGCCTGCAGGTGTTGCCAAAAGCCATGTCTTGACCGCTAGTAGGTCTCTTGGTACTGGTGCTGCGTAAACACATACAAACTTTCAAGCCCTGGATATGGCTTGCGAAATATTGCTGTCCAAGAGCAGCGATGGGGACTGAGAACACAGTGGAGGATGCAACAGCTACAGTAGTGTGCGCAATGCCAACGTGGCGACATCTGTCCATCGTTCACCTCGTGTCTGATGAGCTTGTAAAGTCTGCGTCTCTCATAATCAAATGGTGGTTTTGGGACGTTAAACCCCACAAATCAATCAGCTTGTAAAGTCTATTTTACTTGCCTCAGTACACCCTTCCCATAGTGTTGTGTAAAGAGAATTATAATATATGCCATTTGCAATAAAACCCAGTTTCAGGCTGTGTTCCTCGGTGAGATTATTTTTGAGAAATTCAGCTATTCGTGAGGCTTAAGTTTTGATAGTTACACTGGTGTGCATGGGTGAGGGGTGTAGGTGCTTTTTGTGCATAGATTGCTGGCTAGGCATTGGCAGCCAAAATTTTTTTGTTGGCAATATATGGTGGCAAGTTTTCGTGCAGTCCTGAATTTCGCAGTTTGAATTCATTTTGTAGTGGGCGTACAAGTGAAGAGCAGTGCAGGCGCAAACATGTCGTAACGTACTCAGCCACGGTGTACGCTTAAATCCCTAGGTCGGCGAAATGAGCCGTGTACTCGCTCGTGCTCGTTACCGATATTTCCGCAGGCCGTGTGGTACTTGCACACATGTACACTCGCACTTTGCACGGGTTAGTGCAAAGCCCATTCTCAGAGACTCGCTCATAGTCGTACTCGCTTGTTCACCAACGGCCACTTGCAATCACACTTGTATGTACGCTCGCTCATTCACATGTCTGAATACCATACGTGAGTGAATACTTGCATACATTCCCTCGCATGTAACCGAGGGTAGGGCCAGAAATTGTTCATAAGGGCATGATGGGTATGCCAAAAAGCGTTTGTGATCATGAGAACCATACTAGAACACTATAGATCTCAGAAGGCAACCAGGTGAAGAAGAGTGTGGCTACAGCTAATGTTCAACCACACTTAATTTGAGACCACCTCTGGTCATGCCCACGTGCACTCGCACGTTTCTTAACTTATGTACGATCTCATGCCTGTGAAATGTGCGCTGCGAGTATGAGTCTGTGCACTTGCAAGCAGTTACGTCGACCTATGCTTCAAGCTACACCTTTAATTATCCTAAGTAAGTGCCAAAAATGATTATCATCGCTGGCAGCAAGCCATTTCCAGCAGTCAAGTAGAACGAAACCAGTAATTATAATACAAATGGTTTTGCATGTTTGGGTAAACTGGGTGGGTCTTAATATCCTTTATTGGCACTGCTCTTTCCATATACGTCTAGGCAAAACCCTTCATGTTGATAGAACATTACATTGTTCACACAATTTTTTTATACAAATAACAAAATAAAATTTTATCCTTGTCTAAACACACCACATAATTTCATGTGTATGGTGAAATCGCCACGCAGGCTAGCCAGTGGTTTAGGTGTGGAGGTGCATTTATACCCGTTTCGCAATGTGTGGAATTGAAAACTTTCTATAGTACACAGATGAAAGCTCACACGGATATTTGAGATGTAATAAAAGGCGTTTTTTTATTTGCAACTTTTGTCTCAATTCTGACTTTCTTGGACAAGGACAGCAAGTTCAACTGCTGGGTTCGCGTGCATTAATTGATTGACTTAGAGACTTACTGAAACGGTGTGGAGCTTACTCGGACTAAGATTTGGCAAAATTTACCTGAGCAGGACTGACTTGGACTCAAACTTACCTAAACATTACTCAGTCAGACTCACGACTGGATCTGAGAGTATGTGAGTCGACACACAGTTAGCCTAGAGTTCCGCATCTTTTTCGACCTTAGTGTCGGTGCTCTATGACACCATTATCGCACATAATCAGTGTGCTTCTTGATGTCGTTTCATACAGTACCTTAAGTACGAGTTATGAGTAGTTGCGATCCAGCAAGGACATTTTCTTGAAAAAGATGACATGAGAATATCAAAAACTTCTGTGGAATAATAGCTGGTGATGGGGGAACATTGATTCACTCCCTTACATAGTTCACGCCTCTGATCAATAAATAGTGGAATAAAGTATGAACAACAGTGCTTTAGAATGCGTGTGAGTATAGACGTAAATCCAGGTTAGGCTGATAGTGATGCTGAAGATGAGACTAAATGACCATAGGTTGGCAAAATAATGGGGAACTCATTCAGACTCTCTAAAGAAATAATTGTTGCCCTTTGTATTCACCCAGATTTAGGCGCACCAGAATTTTCCTGAGCCGAACCCACTAGAACTTACTCTTGAGAAAATTTTTCAATTTTTTTCTCAGCCGGGACTCAAACTCGCCAAAATATCACTCACCCGGACTCAATCCAACTCGGGGCTCGATCTGAGTCCGAGTGAGTCGACTGATGAGTGAGTTTTTCCCACCTATGGCTGTAACAGCGAATCGTTACGGTGTCTGGAAACTTCTCAGCGGCTCAGCTTGTGGGTGGTAAGCATAGGGAACATTTAACGTTTGTTCATTTGCGCTTTGTTCTAGGACTAGCAAGACATTTTAAGGCATTCGCTGAAGATTATCAAAAATATTCAGGTTCCTTCCTTGCCAGACTAACTCAAAAGGAAGTCCCTTTGACACATAAATCTTGTCCGGACCTTGCTGATGTCTAAAAGAGATCCCCCTCGTACCTTTGATGGAAATGCCTGTGCACAGAACGGTGTTGTTCGTGGGCAGGTCGTGTTATCTTTGGGATCACAGAAATCGTGATTAAACACCAACACTTCCACTCAGATATCGCCACATAAGAATTAATATATATTTTTTATTTGGTAGTGTCGTATGGGGCACGTGAAAGCCCCTGGGACTTTAGGCACGTGTAAGGTCCCTATATATAGATAGAGGGACTTTAGGCACGTGTGCAGTGTACTGCCATCTATTGAATGCTGCTTGATACAAACAACAAAACACAACCTCCAAGGTCACACAGCACACCTTTGTTGCACAGCCTTAAAGGTAGAAGAAACTTGAGGTCCTAATTTTTGCATTTTTATTTTAATTTGACCAAGAGAATGATATTAAGTCTGCCCATTTCAAAGGGTTATTGACCATACAATTATCTTTTGGACAGCATTCTATCTCCTCAAATGATAGAAACATTGTGACTAAATTATTAATGCACGCATTTATTCGAAACAACGAAATTAAGATTTAATTGATGACCCAAAATGGGCTCTGATTGCTGCTTCGATGACCGCAACAAAAACCTCAAGTTCTGAGTAGTGATCTGCTTGTGGGATGAGTTTAGTTTTTTCCCGTGGATGTCCTCCCGAAATCTGTCGTGAATAGAGTGCCAGCATGTTTGGAACATTACAGGATATCCGTGGGATACTTTGTATTTACTGGAATTAATCGGGCTCTAGTGCTACGTGTCCATTGGGCCAGAGAGGTTTTTGCTGCGGTGGTTACACAAGAAAGCACGTGCCTCACGGCCCTTGGACGCAAGGGTTTGAACGAGTGAGGCACTTGTGCTAATGCCATACATATCCACCATCGTCTTTTATTATCACCAACTTTTGTCATCTATTCACGCCACACACACCTTTCACTCAACGGTCATGATTTTATTACTTGTATGTTTTTACCCGCCTTACTGCGAGGAATTTTATGGCCCTTATACAGCCGCTTATCAGAATCATTGTCAATATTTTTAGTAAGATGAACTGGCGCTCTTTGGCCGTGAAATGGCCCTTGCGCCATAAAACATCAAACATCATCATACGTGTCCATTGGTTATCATTGGAAGGTGCTCCAAGGACTTGAGGCAATAGATTCTTGCAAGTTTTGCGCTATGAGTATGCATTGCGTGAACGCAACGCTCCTTTGGTATTTCGCTAGTTAATGCAGCGTCAACTGACGTGATATACAACTAATTCGCGGGAAAAAAAAAGGGGGCAAGGTGGAGGCAACTGACAGGACGCAGATCTAAAGGTGCTGGCTTCACACAAAAGGATCCGCAATGCTAAAGGTGTCTTAAGACACCTTTTTTCCTGTAGTAGCGTCCTTTTTGCAGCTGGTGTGTGTTCTCAACTCGCTCCCCTAATGGCGCGCTAACATTTCACGTGGGCGGTTCATGTTTTGCGTATCTGTGTGTCTCGATTCTCGAGCTTGCGGTCCGTGCAGGTTGCGGATTCGAATGGTTCGAAACACAATTCAGCAGCAGAACGGCCCGAGAGCCAAAACGAGAACCGAAACTACAGTTGATGTATATGTTTAGCTTAGTACTTTTTAAATGCTATAAACTTTTGAGTTGATTTTTTTCCTTACAATTTGAAATAGTACACGTCTTGATTACTATATTTCATCAATCCGTGTCGATCCGCGCCATGCATGGCTTTGAGGCACGTGTGCTTTTTGTGTAATGTTTTGAGGCGGGCAGGTGTTCCGTGGGCGGGCTCTTTATTCCAGGCTCGCAGCGTGTGTCCTGTGCTATGGAAACTCTATGTCCTGTGCCTTCGACAACCGTGCGTTCTTACATAAGGCTAACGACACTCTGCTTCATAATGTTGCGTACAGCTACCTTTTTTTTTAGCTGAGTCGTCGTTCGACGTGCCGCGAGGGAACTTCGCTCAAAATTCTCCCCACCGTGAGACTCTCAGTCATCGTACAGCAATGGAACAGATTGCGTGAAGCATCAGGGGTTGTCCTAACGAGTTCGAACTGAACGACCCGTCTCAGCTACTGTACGTTTGCACGGCGGACGACCTTCGGTGCAAGGAATGGCTCACCGCGATACCCAAGCTCTCGCTTCAGCGACGCGGCCGTCACAGGCTGTGTGTGTGTTCCCTACACTTCGAACGTTAAGCGGATGTCAGCGGCGACGCTTTGCCGACCATCTTTCCGTCTGTGCTAGGTCTGGGCGTCATCAGGTGCGAGCCACAAGAGCAGCAGAGTGATAAACAAAGCGACGAAGTGTGCTCAGCACTGCGGCAACGGTCAAGCAGGAACCCTTTGAAGTAAGTACGCTGCGTTTCCACGCGTACGAAAACGCCTTGTTTCACGAAACGTATCTCTAGTGCAGCGCTAATTTTAGCGTGAACTTTGCTGCTAATGTAACGCTATTGTAGTGGTTTAGCTCGGAATATTGCGCTACTGTCGTCCTTGTTTCACCCTTCCCCCATGCGTTCACCTATAGTGCAGTCCTGAATCACGCGAAACTCGAGGGAGTGTGTAGCACGGGCAACCCAGCGATTCTCTTGACAAATGCGCGCTTGCCAAAGCGGTGGCGCCATCTCTAGCGCGACGCGGGTGTCAGCCGGATGTGGTGGTAGTGGTTGGAAGAAACCACCGGATTTCTGCAGCCCAAAATGCGTCTGGAGCTTTTTTTTTCTTTTCGGTGTGGCTAGGGTTATGTTCAGACGTAACGATAGCGCTGGCTATAGTTACGTCTATAGCCAGCGCTATCGTTACATCCAGACGTAACTATAGCCAGCGCTATTGTTACATCCAGCCGTAACTACAGCAACTAGAGCCAACAGTAGCAGTACGTCTAGACATAACGACTTAACTAAAGCTACCACTTGCTTTACGTCCACGGTAATACGGTGACGTTTGCACCTGCTACGGTAATATTTGGCACTGTTGCTCGCTGAATTAAGTGGTCATGTGCTCAGTTTCACTGTCGTATCACCGATTTACCGGTATCACTTGAATGTTGAAACCTGTGTCGTTTATTTTGCCAGACTTTTTCGTGTATCAGCAGCTCTGTTGAGACAAACCAGCTGACGAACTTTTGGAAGACGTTGCCGAAATCAGTCTGCCTGCAGCCACCGTCTTGGGTGCTGCTTTTTCATTAGCGTCTTTGAAGCGGTCAACAAGCGGCGCAATCATGATGGAACCCTGCCCACATCGCGGTTAGTGGTAAACTGCAGCTCTCCAACTGGATGGAAGCACAGTTTGTGTGCCCATGCTGATGCATTAAGCGTTCACTAGTGTTATTCCCATACGCTTGTAGTGTTCCTACTTAAAATAACGGAACAGCATTAAAGCTTCAGTATGGAACTGGCGTCCATCTTAATCTGCTTTATTTTTCACTTCATCCTCCTCTTCTTTCCTGCCCCGGCCCTCGCGCTTCTTCATCTTCTGTCCAAAGGCTCATACCGCTTCACCCTTCCCGCTTTCTTTTAATTACCCCTCCTGGGGTAATACTTGAAGACATTCCCAATTGAAGCACATTCAACAGATCCACGTTCACCAGTGTACCAGACAGTCTTCAAAATTCCGTTCTGGGTGGCTGTCTTGGTCACAAAGTAAGGCCCATAAAATTTGGCACTGGAATCTCTTATTCCTTTTCTCACTAGTACGAGGTCGGTGACTTGAATGTCTGGCATGTCTGCTCGATGCCTCTTGTCGAAATTCTTTTTCATTCGTTTTCGGTACCTCTCCTCCTGTGATTTTTGTTGCCTCTCCTCGACAATCTTGAGGTTTTCCAAGAGTCCCAACTCACGGTCTGCCTGCAGAATAGGGGTCTCTCCTGTAGAAGCGTACTGTGGACTGCACCCCAAGCCACTGGTGTAGGATCGGTTATGATGTTTTACGGCTGCTTCTAAAGAACATTTCCATCCCCCAGGAAAACTATCGTACATCTTGATGTATTGTTTCACGTCCCGTATGGCACGTTCTGCAAGCCCATTCGCCGCAGGATGGTATGGCGCACAGAACTTGATCGATACATTGTGATCTCGAGCCCATCTTACTAGCTTTTCACTCTTGAACGCGGGGCCGTTATCGCATACGATTGTCCGCGTAGTTCTAAACATGTCCCTTTCGAGAAGGGTTATGACGCTATTTGCATCTTCTTTTCCTGCTCGTGCCGCGACCATCCTGGTGCATTCATCTATGGCCAGCAGAAAAGCTTGCGTTTTTCTGACTCCTTCCCGTTTCTTGTTAAGTTCGGCGAAATCCAGGTGAACTACTTCAAAAGGCACGTTCGAGTGGCAAGGTAGTATCATGGTGTCCGTAGGCTGTTTATACTTGACTTTGTGTACTTGACACACATGGCATGAACGAACGTACTGACTAACGTCTTTCTTCATGTGAGGCCACGTAAACCTCTTGACCAACTTGTTGTAGGTACGCCAAAAGCCGTCGTGTCCTCCAGATTCTGGGCTATCGTGGTACAAGTAAAGCACTTTGGAAACAAGAGTTGGTGGGACTTGATACCGACCTTCCGTAAAAACCAGTTGTTCTGAGCCTTCCCACAGCTTCACTTCATTGATTTCTTCAGATTTTTCTGTGTTGTTTTGTACCATCAATCTTGATAGAGCATCTGCATTGGTTAAAAGCGGTCCTGGTCGGTGCGAGATGGTAAAGTCAAATTGCTGCAAGTAATTCACCCATCTGGCGATACGCCCTTTAGTTTGGGTCATATTCAAGAGATGAGTGAGTGCCTGGTGATCGGTGAACAAAGTGAACTTCGTACCTTCCAGGTACGTGCGGAAGTAGTCAACGGCCTTCAGAACCGCCAGTGCTTCTTTTTCCGTAGTAGTGTAGTTTGTTTCAGACGGCTTGAAAGTGTAACTGTAGTAACCGACTACGTGTCGCTTTTCTCGGCCAGATGCTTCAATACATTTTTGATACAACACTGCACCAGTCCCATAATGTGAGGCGTCAGTGTTCAATTCAAAGGGTAAAGTGAAATCTGGTATACGCAGAACGGGGTCAGAAGAAATTCTGTGCACCAAGTCACGGTAGACTCTCTCACATTCGTCACTCCATTCAAAGGGAACTTCTTTCTGCGTTAAGCGCGTGAGGCATCTAGTTTTGACAGCAAAGTCCTTTATGAAAGATCGGAAATGTCCTGCCAATCCCAAAAACACACGCAGTGAATGGACGTCATATGGTTTCTTCAACTGGGAGATCTTCTCGACGGACTCTTGTTTTGTGCTTTTGGTGTTCCCATCGAAGACTCTTCCAAGAAACACCACTTTTTGTTGAAAGAATACACTCTTCTTAAAATTAACCTTGAGATGTGCCAAGCTCAAGGCGTTTAACACCTGAGACAGATGGTCCTGATGCTCAGCCTCTGTTTTGGAGAAGACTATAATGTCGTCTATGTACACATTACAAAAAACACCAAGGAATGGCTTTAGGACGTCGTTCATGATCTTCTGGAACCACGCTGGCGAGTTTTTCCAACCGAAAGGGAGCCGGTTGTATTCGTAGAGATCGAATGGCGTGATAAAAGCGGTGTACATTTTTGTTTCTTCGGTTAGTGGGATCTGCCAGAAACCTTTGCATAAATCGATGCGGGAAAAATGTCGGCAACCCCCGGTCTCATCTATAATTGTGTCGATCTTCGGCATAGGAAATGGTATGAGTTCTGTCTGACGATTGAGAACCCTGTAGTCGGTGCATAATCTGAAGGTTCCGTCTTCTTTCGGTGCGATCGTTATGGGAGAAGCGAAGGGTGATACCGAAGGTCGTATGATATCAGCATCTAGCATCTCCTGCAACTCTTTCTTGAGCCACATCTTTCGCTCCCTTGACATATTGTAAGGTGCTTTCCGGATGACGGTCTTGTCAGCGAGTTCGAAAGGAACCTTGTGGGACTTCATCGCCTGAGGATAGCTTCCTATGCATACAAGTTCAGGGTAGGTCGTTGCGATATCCGCCGCGCACTTGACAACTCGTAGATTATCTTGTCTACCTTGATTTGTCTCGTTCCTTGCTACTCCTTCTACTAGAACCACATCGTCCCAGTACACGTTGATCTTTAGTTTCTTTATATCTGGTCTTGATAGCAAAAAGTCGTACGTTACCCCCTCTATCACCAACACTTCGCTCTCTATTTGCTGACCCTGGAACTCGATGTTTACCAAGGCCCACTGATCATGCAACGTTACTTTTCCATCATAGCCTTGTACTCGTAGAATTCTTCCACTATGCAAGCGATTTGCATCCACCAGCTTGGCATTTATAATGGACACAGAAGCACCGCTGTCTACCAGAGCCATCATATGTTTGTTTCCTACTTTGACGGGAATGTGAAGTAGGCTAGAGCAACTTAAATAAACAGTCTCATTTGGAGTCATCGGGTGGGACTGATCACCCTCGTTTATTAGTTTTTTTTTCTGTCGAATACTCCTGAGCTTCAGTGTCGATATTATTCACTCGACCTCTTGGAACACGCCAGGGCAAGTTATCTGTGCGAGTTGCGAGGTGGCTCGGTTCTCGCTGAGCGCGGCTTGACCAGTCCGATTTACTCCGACTGAAACAGCTGCTTGACTCGGCGGTTATGCTTGTTTCCGAAGCTGATGGTATGTTCTGAAGACACGCGAGGAGGTCATCTAGAGTCTTTGGTGACAGTATTTGCACTTGCTTCAACACGTTAGTGTGCAATCCGTGCATTATTAAGGCAACTACGGCCGTAGATGGAAGCAAAGGCTCCGCCAGCTTTAAAAGACGGCGTTTCTCAAAGAAGTACTCGACAAGGCAGCTTTGCTCAGACTTGAAATTAAGCGCCGTGTTCCATCTTTCTACTGGATTGCTTCGGAATGCAGTCAAAAACTTTTTCCTCCACTGGCTCCAAGAGTCGTCACTGTCTTCCAGAATGCATGTTTCATACCACTTTCGCGCAACACCTCTCAAGTAAACGCGCATGTTGGTGATTTTAGCCTCATCAGAGAGCCACTTGTTTTTTCCAGCGGCATATTCGTAGAAATCAAGCCAACTTTCTGGATTTGAAGACACACCGTCGAAAGCATCAGGTTCTACGAAATTAGGTGTCGGTCTCTCAGCATTCAGAGAGCTTATAAGAGATGTCATTATTTGGTTTTGTTGAAGCATCTGTTCCTGTTGCAGCTGAAAAGCTTTCAAAACGAGGCTCACCTCTTCCGTCGAAGATCGTGATCCTGAGTGTTTTCGACGCGCTGGTTCAAGAACTAGGTCGTTGAAGGTCGCCACACGCAAGTTCACTTTCACAGCACCTTTCCGTCGTAGTTCAGTAGTGTCTACGGCTGCCTTTTCCACAACCAGGTTTACGAGTTCTTCCGAGCTGAGCTCACGAGGTAGGTCTACCGCTGCTTCGTCTTGAACTTGGTACTTCGAAAAGATGATCTCCTCGGAGGTCTCGTCTATGAAGAACGTCACCCACATGATGGCTTCGATGGCCGGCTGCGCCAAAATAATGTAGTGTTCCTACTTAAAATAACGGAACAGCATTAAAGCTTCAGTATGGAACTGGCGTCCATCTTAATCTGCTTTATTTTTCACTTCATCCTCCTCTTCTTTCCTGCCCCGGCCCTCGCGCTTCTTCATCTTCTGTCCAAAGGCTCATACCGCTTCAACGCTAACCGTAGTTACAGCGTTCCCGCATCTGGACATGTAAATGTCTCATTCACCTAGTTATAATGGAGCAGTCCGTACAGCCTACTCGTAGTGCATTGCCACCTGTAGCCATGAGATATCAGGCTACATGTGGCAGCACCATCGCGGCTTTCGGAGGGAAGCTGAGCGAAGTCTGCGCGACGCGGTCGGAGGGACTTATCCCATGTATTGTACTACGTAGGCACCGCGGCTTCGCTCTGAGTGGTTTGAGCCGATTGTTCCTAAAGAAAGCGCTTTGACTACAGCCCAGTAGGCGTATATATGCCCTTCATTGCCACATCAACGTACGAAGCTGATCGTACAATGATGATCGTGAAATTACATCTGCATCGAGAACAATTGCAATCAAAAGTGACCGTTAGACACCTGTGTTAGGCAACTGCACAGATATGTAGAACTTGTAAATGAAGAAAAAAAATTAATCTGTGTAGGGTCTTGCATTCTCAGGAACTAATAGAGCACCTGCTTGGACAATGCCCAGAAACTGCTGAAAACTGCTAAATCTTTTGAGTATTCGGAGCTGTATGCGGTTTAATTGTTTCACTACTTCAGGCCCCTCAGTGTTAAAAGGATAGCGCCATCACATTTTGAGGCTGTAACAAACCTCTTGTGGGTTTCCTCTGTATGACACTCTATACGAATGGTCTTACACAGCAAACGTCTAGAATATATTTAAATTAAGCTGAATCGGGCCCGGTCCATTCGATAGCGGTAGCTACAAACATGCACATATACGAACCCTGTCATTATGCACCAGATATATCCTCACATCTATAGTTCTAGTGTCTGCCAATACTGTACCACCAAAGCCACTGGCCACATTGTCCCGTATTGCGAAAGGGCCTCACAAACAATCGTTATATTAAAGGGTGAACTTGTGCCCATAAAAATAGGTGAAATAACTGAGTCCACTAAAGCGTTCCACACGAACGTCTCTCTCGGACACCTTTCTTACAGTCAGAATATCAGGCCACTGTCAAGAGCACGAGGAGCATGTCTCGCGGTGCCGCAGAAAGCGTGAGCAGGCGCGCTGCATTGTGGACGCTTGCATAGCTGCTCGCTGGTTCTCCTGGTAGAAACCTAATTTAAAGTAGTCTCTGCGGCAATATCCTATCCTATGGGAATGTCCAGCGTTAGAAATTCTAGGGTCGCGGCCTCCAATGAAGACCTTCGGGCATGTTGGCGGACTGCGCTGCTCAGTTCGGGCCTGGACACAGGTGATGCGAGATGGGAGATGGCGGTACTCGGAGTGTTCACAAGATGAACGCATGGACGGATGCGTAGACAGACGGACAGGTAGACTAGCAGACGGACGAACGCCCGATGCAGGTATGTGCCACTAGAGCGGGTATGTGTCACCGGTGGCTACGTGCAACAACAACGGAGGAAGGACAGACCCACACCCCAAGGAGCTTCGCGCCTAAAAGTATGAACCGCAGTGGGGCCTAAAGCAGTCGGGCTGGTGTCTGGCAAGCTTTCCTAGTAGCAAAAGGCCTCCCCCCGTCTCTCCCCCTCCGTCTTTTTCCAGGCGCTTCTTTTATCCCCCTGTCCTTGTTGCCCGCGGCCCTCGTCAAGACTGGACAGGCAGTTTCATGGAAGGAGCAGGGTTGGGAGAGGAAGCTGCTGGGCATCGTTTCTCTGGAATGTGTCAGGCAAGCGAGGAAGGGGGTGCCATGCTGAGCCGGTTCCGTTTCTCGGGAAGACGTGTTACCAAAAAAGAAGGGGGTGGGGGATGTCACGCCGAGTGCGACCTTACAGTGATGGTTGAGTTAATTCAGCTCTGGCGTGAATCATAGCTGTTTTGAAATAATGTTTTATATGTGAAGATTGGCTAGTACTATGGCAATCGGCGTATGAACACTGACTCGATAGATCTGTACTTCACAAGTGTGCGATTACTAAAATTGTTGGTTTGCATAATTTTTTGTTTTGGTCTCGATTTCAAGGCTTAGTTGCAAGTTTTGAGAAACGATTAGGGCAACACTGCTGGCATCACCAGGAACATCCTGACTTTTTCATCTCTAATGTGTACCTCCTTTGTATTGTTCTAGCAGAGTTTAAAAGTTATTGCTTGTCAAGGTAGCTGTTGAGTGACTTGTGAAAAAGCTTGTACAAGCACTAAATGACTGTAGAAGCTGATAGAGAAAGATTAATTAAAATTCTTATTGCCTCTTCTGCTGATGTTTTCGTTTAAATTGGATTTCTTGTAGCTGAATCACGTTTGAATGTTGAAAATTTTGAATTATTTTAGTAATTCAATTATGTATTTGGAAGACTGTTTTCGTGCTTTAATAGTTGACTCTCTCAAAACAGCTCAATTTTCATTTGAGATGATAGCTTGATTTCTAACCCATTACAATGGTGATCACATACTTGAATTATTGGTGCTTGCCTCTCTGCCACCAATGTTGGTTGCTAAATTGCATCTCTTTATTCAATGTGCGTGTTTGCAGTAAAAACTGCTTGTTGCAACCACAGAAACATAAACTTTCGCTGCTTGAGAGGTCAACAAGGAGATGAGAGTAGTTTCTGAGACTTGTGGTTTCAATGATATAGTTGAGTTGACTTGATCACTATGCAACAACTCTTCTAATGCTGCTGGAAAACATTGCAGCTTTGAAACTCTGGTTTAGCATGGTTGAATTCGCAGAGAGGCCACTTTACTGCTAATGCTGTGGGTAACATTACAAACTGGATGTTCAAGATAGTTTTGAAAAGTGAGGTTCATGGGGTTTTTTGCAGTTAACTGTGGCACATGCTCTTGGGTACAATGGGAGTTTCGCCATCAAGCGTACCACCATCCTGTGTAAATGTCTGCACAAATGTAAATGTCTGCACATCCTGTGTAAATGTCTGTAAATGTCTGCAGGTGTCATTTCACCTACAAGCATGTTCACTTTTTTAAGGCAACAAACAATTTACAGTAGCATATGTTTCTACATGTATATTATTCAGATTGCATTTGTATTTGTGTATTTCTTTTTCTGTGCTTGTTTTTTTTTGTTATCTAATTTGTGCATGTTTCAAGCACTGCTGATTTGCTTTGAAAGAATACTGTTGCAGTATGCATTTGCTACTACTCTTCTCTATGTTTATTTCCAAATAATCTCTCGTCTTTAGGAGGGGCTGTCTCTTCCATAAGCGCGTGTGTCATTTCACGACGTCTTTGATTTTCATCATAATGTGTTGAAGCATTTCAGACCGTCATCATGCTTTGTGTAGAACAATGTTTGGCTATAACTTTATGTTAGTAACTACATCTTTCAGATTGAATTTGTCATTTGTGTTCAGTGCACGTACAATAATGTACATTTATTTTATGTGGACACTGTTACACACCTTAAGGGAGCACGTTGAAGCATGCTGGAAATTTTCCTGTGTGCATGAAACAGCCTATGCAGGATTCATAATGAATTTGTATTTGTGTAATTTCCGTCTTTGTTTTCCTTGTACTGATTTGTCTATATTTAATGCATCTCTAATTTTCTTCGAAAGAAAAAGAAATGCTCGATTGTACGTTTGCTTCAGCACTTGTATATGTTCATGGCTGAAAAGGTGTTCTGTGATGTTGCCATAGTTATTCTACTTGAATAACTTTGAAGCACTTGAAGTTGTGATACTTGGTGCAGTCTTCAGAGGGATAGGTTTTCAATATTTTCATGATTTGAGGTTGAGGGGTGGAAGTTGAACAAGCTGTGTGTGAAGAAAGGTGAAGGAAAAAAATTTAATCTCGTTGTTGTGGTTATAGTTAGGGAGTTCATCTCAACCTCCTCGGCTACAAACCTTACTGTACGTGCTGTCTTGTAATTTTTCTTTATTTTTAATGAAAAATTCAGACAGCTGGGTTGTAAACAGAAGCAAATGCAGAATCAATTGTCAGTAATAACATCCTTGTTTTAATAAAATCAATGTGTGAAACTAAAAGATAGGCTAGCTGATAAAAAAAAAAAAAAGGCCTTGCTTACGGCAAAATGAGAGCTCAAGGAAAAGGGAAAAATTCATTGAAAAATTTTTTTTCTGTAGTCTTATAGTTGTCTAAGACTGCGAGCAAGCATTCCGACATTGCTTTCTTGGGCAAAATGGGTTTTTAGCCCCGCCGCGGTGGTCTAGTGGCTAAGGTACTCGGCTGCTGACCCGCAGGTCGCGGGATCGAATCCCGGCTGCGGCGGCTGCATTTCCGATGGAGGCGGAAATGTTGTAGGCCCGTGTGCTCAGATTTGGGTGCACGTTAAAGAACCCCAGGTGGTCGAAATTTCTGGAGCCCTCCACTACAACGTCTCTCATAATCATATAGTGGTTCTGGGACGTTAAACCCCACAAATCAATCAATCAAAATGGGTTTTTAAAGTCTCGCTATGGTATTACCGAGGCAGAACAGGTATTGGGAAACTTTTTTGTAAATGTAACGCGTCTGTCATGTTGCCAGTTCATTGGATGGCATAAGTTGCATTTCTGCAACAAGTGCTTGTGTACATTTTCTGTTTGTTCTTTATTGGTTGGTTTTATTCCTTGCCATGCTATGAATCCTTGGAAACAGTTTTTTGCATTTGTTGAGGATCGACTTTTAAGTGCATTGGCTATGTTTATGCTTAACTGCAGAGCACAAGTTCGGTACGTTACAAACAAGGGCTCACAGAGCACAGGGGAAGGGCTGCGTGCACTCGTATATTTTCCATAGTGATTTGCGACTGAAAATGCAATGAATTGACGAATAAGATTGCGTTGCAAGACCTCCAATTTGTAGCGCTAGCAGCGCTGACTCAAGGTAACCTCCAGACTACGTCACGGCTAATAACTGGCCACAGAAAGAAGTGACACAAGGATCAGCTGACATTTCACTGGCTAGGCGCGCACATGAAGTTGTCATTGTCACCAGCGTCCCTGTCGTTGCCATCAAGAGTGTGGACAAGCTATGAAGATGACGTCGAATCGGGAATCGCTGTAATTTGCGACATTGCTAAGCATTCTAGCATCGACCCTTTAAAGGCAGCGATTCCGAAAGAGACGCCATTCAAATCGTGATGAGAAAGTGCCTGGGGATGCACGCTTGGGCCATATTTGCTGATGTGCTGCATTTAGCTTTATTAGACAGTTTTAGTGTGTAAGGCATTCCTGTACATGCAAAGGGGCCTGCAAAATATCGATTTACCTGATGATATCCACATCTTGCAACACTTTGAATAGCCACAATGATATATACGTATGTTTCTTTGCTTTTAGTGAGTATTGTTGACAAAAAGTCTTTGACCAGGCCATCCATTCAGAATTACTCACCAGCAGAAAAGTGGATTATGCTAGGTTTTTTACGTTAAAATTTCTGTCCTTTGCAAGATTCTTTCTTGAGCCATTATATGACCCCATTGATCCTGTTTCTCACATTAGTGGCTATGGTAATTAGGCAATATACTAATGCACAACAGTGTATGTACGAACTATGATTTTCTATTAACACTCTCTATATGTTACTTGTTGGCAGTAATATTTCTATATACCATACTTTCCTCTACCAGTTCTATTTCTATGGCATCTGACTTTGCTAGTGGTGTACCATGCGTAAAATGAAGCAACACACTTTTACAGTTTTTTTCTGCACTTCAAAGAACATTTCTGCAGCGCACGACTGTTCCACGACATGTTGATTAGCAAGCACACGACATATATATTTGAAGCGGTGCGACGAAGACTAGGCATGAGGAATGATAAGACGTTTTGAAATGTTGGCATCAGTTGGCGCCACAATAAGAACACTCGGATCATCGACGTCATTGTGACTGGCACATCATGACTTGAGGTGGTACGGGCCACACCAAAGCACGTCGTAGTAATATCCATGCCACAGGGTGCTGAATGCACCGTTTAGTTTCCAAGAGCTGTTTGCACTTGAAATAAAATAACGTTCAGGTGACAGACACCATTCAAACTTAGCCAAAAATATTTATGAAGGGCACATCTCAAACTTAAAATTTGTCAGTAACCTGTTAAGGCCATGTTAATTACACTGACGAGTGAGCATTGCATGGGGTTGACAAACACAAACTTTGCAATTGCTTCTGGATCATTTCTTAAAGATCATTTACATTTGTCATCGCAGGAATCTTGCTCATGACCAACAGCCACAACATTGCTTTTCAAGTGACAATGGGATTCACCGAAATGCAGGCGACCGAGGCAGCGCCGACCAACACCGTCAGGCCACGCGCACGTCGGCTGGCACCACGTCCTCCCAGCCAGACGGAGTCTCATCCTCCCGGCCTGACGCCAAACAAGAGAATGTGAAGCGGTACTACTGCGACCTGTGTTCCTTTTCCGCGATTTACCCCAACAGACTAAAGCAAGACCTCCGCGCTCACTGCGTAGATGTAGTCAAGCTGTCGTGCCTCGTGTGCCTGCAGGCGTATCCAGATATGGAGGGCTTGACAATCACAGCTCGATGCATGCCAGAGAGAAGAGGCACAAGTGCACCCTGTGTCCGTACACGTGTGTCTCGACCAAGTATTTGAAACATCACACACTCACACACACACGGGTGTGAAGACATTTGCCTGCAGCTTGTGTCCAAACATGTTCCCAGGATAAACACCTTGAAGAGGCACATAAACATAGTGCACCTTGGTAAATCTGCCAGAAAAAAAAAAAAAAAGATAATCCGGTGTAACTCGTAGACTCTTCTGCAGTTACACTTCTTGCTGTGAATTTAAAGAGCAGGGCGTTCCGAAGCTGCTCTTTGAAGGCAGTGGCACCGTCTCACTTGACCTGTTCTGTTATCACTACCTTGTTTAGTGTTTAATGGCGTTCCGAGTCGCACAGTGTGGCTCCAAAGTCTGGCTGAGAAATCGATACTATAAAATGCGCAAATGTTGTGGGTATACGATACTGCCGTCTAAGTGATCACTAATTCTTCCAGACACGTACTCATTACAAAAAATAGGCAAGCAATTATAATTACTCCATTTTGAATGTTGTTGATTACAGTGGTCACTTACAGCTCCAGAAATGTAACTGAGCTATTACAAAAATGTAGTCGGTAAATTTTGCATTACTTTCCTTCAAAATTTTATTGCCAGAGCACAATACAAGCTTATTGTACCTTCTGTGATGCAGTGTTACACATTGCGAACTTTCTACAAAATTTGTTTCTAATTGTCGCCGCTGATGTTTTAGAGACCGGCTGCTACCGTGAACACTCTCTCAATGCATGTGCTGGAGGGAAGGGTAGTGTGATAATGCGGACACACCTTGCAGATTAGCTCATAGTTGGACATTGCTTCCGTGATAGTCGCCGTGTCCTCTATAAAGCGTTGGGCTCCACTGTTGGTGGCACTTGTGTTAGGAGCTACAGGTAATGCCGAGGAAAAGGTGAAATATATGCTTTGTAGAAAAGTCCGTTAGCATGGATGTGGGGGGGTCTCTACACGATGATTGCATTGTCAATATACGAGGTGTTTTACTGATGGCAATTGAGTCGATGAAGCGGTTATTTATTTAGCACAAGGGTGAACTCGATCGCAGGTTGGTGATCACAACGCATTGTCCTTTTTTCATTGCTCAAGCTCACTGTACACTGCCCTTATTACAGCATACTTTTCGGAATGAGGAATGCCGTTAAAGACTAGTTGAAACTTGGTTTTTGCAAAAAAAAAGTATTCAGTTGAAAGCAATTAGTCGCAAGATAATTTAACTTGATTATGCTCAACATACAGTTTTGATAAAGTATTAGAAGTTATTAAAAAGTTACTAAAAAATGTAATCGATTACAAGTAACCGATTGCCTGTAATGCATTGTGTACAATGGTGGATTCTTCTAACATCGTCTGTGTATTTCATTATGTTGTTAACCAGTTCCTGTGCTTGCAACTGCCTCTTAATAAGGCAAGTACCTTAAATGCTTCATGAAACACGAAAATCGTCTTTCGGTGTCAACACAGGTCATGCTGGAAACAATCGTCACGTCATTGCATCATGATGTTGCAGATCACGAAAATTGGTCTGCACGATGACGCTCTTATGACGTCACATTTTGACATCATCACGCATTGTCTCTTTTGGCCGGAGGTGCGAGAAAGCGCTAAACCACATTAAGTGCAGAAATCTTTCGGAAGGGAAGGCAGGTGGAAAGCTCAGTAACATCGACTGACATTAAAAAAAAAAATTTTTCGAGTGGTCTTCGGCGATTGTGTAAGTGATTCTGCGAGTTTTGACATTTCAGTGTGAATGGTGTTGAGCTCATCATTTTGATCGTTTTCCCGATAAAACAGCCAAAGTTTCTGCGAGCCTGTTTTCCAAGTGATGCAATTTGGTCTCGTTGGTGACACATCTTACGTATGTTTTCTTTTTTTTTGTAGCTCAGTTGGAAAAAATTGAAAAATGAAGACATTTCAGCAAGTCTTTTTTCTTCTTATGCTTTACTAGCGCTACAGAATATTTATTTTACGCACCGTATTTTGCTAAAACTGAAAGTGCTGTAGCGTGTGGTTTCTTCGCCGGTGCTCTTCGTGAACATATTTTATTCGTACAGCAGGCGACACGTCACGTCACTGTAGCGTTCACTTCTTTTGTTTAGTGTTGAATTGTGATTGCTTGTGTTCTTGCATCACCGTGTCTTGCAAAAAGAAAGATTGCCTGACGGGCAATAAATGACTTTGCACTATTCAACACCTTTGTAGTGATGTAAGGCATTCCAGTGCAATGTTCAGTGCGGCAAATTGTCCCTCCATGGAAGGAAAATGTATGCTGCTCATTACAAAGCGAAGCTTGCTTGCTTACGTAGCACATGCATTGCGCTAAAGTCAATAACTATGATGGTGTTCTTGAAAATCATTTCATACTGTTTTGAGGCATGATGAATGAATGAAAAATCGGGACTAGAGAAGAATGCACACTGTGATTTTGGGTGTTTATTTATTTATTTATTTATTCAAAATACCTTACAGGCCCACTGAAGGGCATTGAGTAAGGGGGGCATCAGTATACAAACGAAATAACAATAAAGGAGAAAAGCAGACGAAAAAATATATACATATATAAAAGATTACAAAAATAAAAAATCAAGGTGCAACAGCGTTATACAATGCTAGAGTGCAACGAAATCAGGTTGTCACGAAAAATTTTACGGTTACAAATGGATACAACATGATCCGGAAGGCCGTTCCAATATGCAATGGCTCGAGGTAGTGATGATAAGTTAAATGCCTGCGTGTGATCATGAATGCGCATAAAACTACGGGCATTGTGAATGCGCTGGGAAGTGCGCGCAGGAGAATAAAGTGGTAAACAGTGAATTTCGTTACTATAAATGTACCTATGAAACAGACATAAAAGAGCAATGTTGCGCCGTATTTCTAGTGACTGAAATGCAAGGTCTTGTTTTATTAGGGTAATACTTGAATGATAGTCGTAGTTTCCGGAGATGAATCTCGCTGCCCTATTCTGGACGGCTTCCAACATACGTACCAAGTAATCTTGATATGGTGACCATGTGGATGATGCATACTCTAGCTGTGGGCGAACATAAGTAATATATGATAATGCGTGTACATTAGAAGGAGCGTTGCGCAAGTTTCTACGGAGATATCCGAGAGATTGAGATGCTTTCGATGAGACAGCTGCTATATGCGTAGTCTAGGATAGATCCGATGTAAGGTGAACGCCTAAATATTTGTAAGATGGTGTAGCTGACACAACGGCGTTATTAATCTTATAGTGAAATGCTGAATTGTTATGCTTTCGAGTGAAAGAGATTAACTTGCATTTAGAGGCATTAAGGGACATCTGCCAAGTTTCGCACCACCGGAAGGTTAAGTCAAGGTCATTTTGGAGAGCGGAATGATCATTAAAACATTTAATGTTGCGGTATATGGCGCAATCATCAGGGAACAACCTAACTGTGGATGAAAGGTTATCGGGCAAATCATTAATGTATATTAGAAAAAGTAATGGACCCATTACACTGCCTTGGGGAACCGGATGTGACGTCGCAAAGGTTAGATGAAATGTCGTTGATCACCGTAAGTTGCTGACGTGAAGAGAGGAAGCTTCGTAGCCAAGACAGGATTAATGAATCAATACGGAGTGCGGCCACATTAAACGACAATGAGGGACAGTATCGAATGCCTTGGCGAAATCAAGAAAGAGGCAATCAGTTTGTTCGTTAGCATTCATATTAAAGTGAAGGTCAGTCGTGAATTCGAATAACTGGGTGTTACATGAGTAGCCTTTTTTAAAGCCATGCTGATGGGAGAAGAAGAAGTTGTGCGATTCAAGGTGATCGTAGATATGAGAAGCCACGATATGTTTCAGTAGTTTGCAAGAGATGCATGTAAGTGAAATGGGTCGATAATTACGGGGCGAGTGCCTGTCACCGGACTTAAATACGGGAGTGACCTTACCAATCTTCCAATTTTTGGGCAGTTCGCCTGATGATAGCGACTGGTTAAATAGGAGACAGAGGAAGCGGCTGGAGATATCTGTGGCGTTCTTCAGTATTTTAGAGTAAATGTTATCAATACCTGATGAAGTAGAAACCTTAAGATTCGTGATGAGTTGGGCTATACCTTCGGCAGTGACAATGATTGGGGCCATTAAAGCGAAAGGGTGATCTGGAACAAATGGCACATTGGAACAATCTTCCTGTGTAAAAACAAACAGATTTTGGGTGTTGTGTGCACTGTGCTTGTTGACTTGCATGTGCGTGGTTTGAAGCTTGCATGAACACACTTCGTGTGTGTTGGGTTGAAACGTTCCAAGAGTGGCACACTTGTAAGTGCCATAGAAGGTGCTGGTTGTGTTCATTCAGCTCTGGCATGAGTTATAGCTATTTGCCCATAACGCTTTCTATAGAAATAAGCTGTATTTGAAAAGTGGCAGCACCTAGAACTATGGCAATCAATATATAAATACTGACATTGTAGAGAATGCATTAAAAAAAAATGTCAAATCACTGTAAAATTATTTCTTTGTATAATTCTTTGCTTTGGTCTCGATTTCAGGGCTTATATGCAAGTTCCGCAACATGATACGGGCAACACTACTTGCATTCCACGAACATCTTGGCTGTTTCATCTTTGATGCGTCTTTCTTTTTGTGTGGTTCTAGCAGGGTTGCTTTTATGTTATTTCTTGCCAAAGTAGCTGGTCAGTGACTTTTGAGAAAGGTCTTACAGGCACAATGTGACTGTAAAAGTTAGTGCAGAAAGACGGATGGCAATATTTATTACTTCTGCTGGTGTTTGTGTTTACATCAGTTTTTCATGGCTTTGTCATGTTTGATTGTGAAACATTTTGTAAATCAATAATTTAAGAGAACTCTCTTATTGCTTTAATGGCTGACCCTCTGAAAACAGCTTAGCTTCCATGTGAGGTGATAGCATGGTATCTAACTCATTTCGGTAATGATTGCATGTTTGCATTAATCAAAATGGGTAATTTGCCCAAGAAGTAGGTTTACTTTTTAGTAAAACAATTAAAGTATTTTTCTTCATACTGACTTGTGCATGTTTAGCGTACCACTGACTTGCTCCAAAGGAGAAATGCTGTATTATGCATTTCCTACAGCATTTGCGCAGGTTCATCTTTCAGAAGTGCCCTGTCTTTTGAGAGGTCGCTTCTCCAAGCTAACTGGTCATTTCTAGATAAATTTTCATGATTTTGGCCAGGATGTGTTGAAGCATTTCAGACAATTATTGTGCTATTTATACTAGAACCATGTTTTCCTATAACTTTATGTTAGTAACTTTTAGATTTTTCAGCTTGAATTCGTAATTTGTGCTTAGTGTGTGCAGTAACGTGCATTTCTACATATAGAGGTGGTTGAACACCTTAAGGTAAAACTCTGAGCACATTGAAGCGTGCTTGTGGTTTTCTCATACATATGAAACAACCTACACAAGATTCATAATGAATTCGTATTGGTACAATTCCTTTCATGTCTCTCTTTTGTTGTACTGATTTGTGTGTGTTTAATGCACCACTGATTTGCTTCGAAAAAGACAGCAATGCTGGATTGTGCATTTTCTATGGCACTTGTGTGTGTTCATTGAAAGAAATAGTTCTGTTGTGTTGCCATAGCATTGAACCTGAGGCTGCTTGGAGCGTTTCAAGCTGTGATACTTGGTGCAGTCTTTGACAGAGGAATAGGTTTCTAATATTTCAATGATTTTGGGCTGAGGGGCGGAAGTTAAACTAGCCATGCTTGTAAGGGAGGCACAAAAAATGCATAACGTCATTGTGATCACAATTTCAGAGCTCATGTCTCATCCTCTTGTGTCGCATATCGTCGCACAGCTGCTACCCCATAAATAACTTGTTTGTTCTTTGACATTGTTTGGACAGCTCAGGTGTTAATAAATGATGCCAATGCCGAACCGGCTGTCAAGATTAACATCCGGGGCAACTTATTTTTCTCCTAATGTCTCCTAATGTCTTTACTCTCTGAATTATTCCTGCTTACCTCTTTATTTTTCATCTCTCTTTGATGTGTTTCACATGCTCTATTTCTTCGAGCAGAGTTTTTATTTAACGCTCGCACCTGCTATATGCAGTAGTGGGACTTGCCCAATTCCTGTGGTGTATACCCACCTGAGAAGTTTTGCACAATGGAGCACAAGTTACTGATGACTTAATGAGCTTCTGTAAATAGAATGAAAAGAGCATGCACCAATTCCTGATAGCTTAAAATAATGCTTTACTGGAAAGACAATGAAGAGAATGCCTGGTGGTGCCTTATAATGATAGTTTTTGACACTAGAGCACAAGAGTTACTGGCAGCTTTTAAACAGTTGCACATTTAAAAGTCAGTACAGTGGCATGTATGGTGTCATTTTGGGTGTTGTGTGCACTACACTGCTTGTTTTGCAAGAATTAAAGGTCAAGTAAAAACTGACTGCACTCTGGATGTGTTGTGTCGGTGCATTCCAAGAGTGGCTCATTCAGACGGGCCGTAAAAAGTGCAGGTTGAGTTTATTCAGCTTTGGCATAACTTGCGGTTGTTTCAGGTAATGTTATGCTGAAAATTTATTAACAAAGGAATTTTAGAAACAGCCAGACTTTCGGGACTGGCAGCACCGAGAGCTATGGAAATTGATGTTCAGCTCTGAATTTTGCGAGTGCACAGACATTGATATTCTTGCTTCACATAAATCTTGTTTCTGTTCATTTCAGAACATGGTTGCAAGCTATGCGATGAAAGAAGCAGAACATCTGGCAGCACTTGGAAGAAATCGGTGCTGTTTCATCTCTGATGTGTGTTCTTCTTCTATGCTAGCTATGTTGTTTTAAAATTCCTTCTTGCCTAGTTATCTTGTGTATGGTTTATAAAAAAGTTTGTAAAAGCACCAAAGGTCAGTAGAAGTTAATGAAGAAAGACTAAAAATTCTTGCCGCATTTTCTGCTGATGTATGTTTGTTGTTTACATCACTTTTCTTGCTGTAGTTTTGTCACATTTGAATGTAAGAACTTTGAAATCTATCAGTGACCCAATTCTTTGGAACACTTCTCAATTGCTTTTGTGGCTGATACTTTATAAATACACAGCTCAATTTCCATTCAAAGTGACAGCGTGGTTTCTAAATTTTGCAGGGGTGACCATTTAGTTGCTTTATTGGTGTTTATCTCAGCACCACCAATGGCCGTTGAATTGCATGTATGTGTTTGCAGTGAGAACTCTCTTTAGTGCAACCATATAACAGTGATGTCACAGAAACAAGAGAATTTATTGTTAATCATGAGATCAACGTAGAGATGCACAGGTGGTGGTTTTTAAAATACATGACCTCGGTGATCTTCAGAGGGTGACTTCATCACTCTACGACAGCTCTGCTATCACTGATTAAAAAGATTGGCATTTTGCCGTGCAGGTTCCACGTTGTTGATTTCGTAGGGATCACATATGTGCTAGTCCTTGCGGGGCATTATGAACTTGAGGGGCAAAATACAATATTTTTAATGAAGTGTACAGTGTCCTTTGACATTGACGGTTCTACATGTACATGTATGAAAACCAATTTAGCTGTAGTGTTCCATATTAATGTGTACCACCTTTACCGTTTTGTGTGTCAGTTTTTATTAGTTGAAAAATGTCATTTGTTCTTATCATTCAACGAGCATGGTTACATTTTAAGGCAATAGAGAATGTATTGTCTCTCTTTTGAGAGCACACACCTGAAATGTTTGTTATTCCGAGAGTAATTTTTGTCATTGGTGGGTAGTGATGGCAGTGGTTGTTAAATATTGTGTAAACGACGAAGATAGTCACTATCATCATTAGGGGATCAAACCAGTGTTCAGAACAAAGAAGTCGTCGATTGGGTGGGCTTCACCATGGGGACGGCGACTCGTCCTTTCCTCAACATTTCGATGCCATAAAACCCGGGAGGAAGGACCTTCCGAGGTGAGATGGAACGGACTTCATGAATTTCGACCGCCGTCGTAGCCTCGAGGACTTTTGGGAAGCCGCCGTGGGTAAAGCTGATGTGCGAGGCCTAACCTCCGCTGAGACGTGGGAGCGCGACTCCGGTTTCAACTGAGACTGAGACTGCCGTGAGTACAGGCATCGTCTGGAGGTTCGGAGACGGGGGAGCCCTTATGTCTACTTTGGCTCTGTCCTGACTCGCCCTTTACGACAACGGCCTGGTAATCGCAAGGCAGGACAGTACAAGAAGGTCGACTAGGTACATCTTGAAGGTGCATCAACGTGAGTGCAGGCATCGTCTGGAGGCTCGCGAGATGGGAGCCTTCACGTCTACTTCGGCTCCGTCCTGACTCGCCCTTCACGATGACGGCTCGATATTCGCAATGTCATGAAGAACGACAGCCCGACAACCTACAGATATTCTTTGTGCGAACCTTCTGCGATGGATGCCGTGTTGACTACCACTTCTCCTCGTGACACTGCCGGCCAGTGATATCTCGTGTTTCCCACACTGGACCGGATCATGAAGGTCCTCTACAAAAGGCGGAGTCAAACACGCAAGGCCGCCACGCAGGTGATCGCAGATATCGGACACCTTTGGCATATGAACCACCCATCAATATGCGAGTTGAAGAAGTTTCACCGAATTTTGACTGAACAGTATGAGTTCTGAGAGGAATCGATGAGATTGCAAACACAGTTGACATCGATCATTTGGAAGTGAAAATGGAAGAAGCCGAAGTTTATGGAGGCCAGATTATTCTAGCGAGGGTGAGAGCGGAGTATCAGATTCAAGATGCACAAAAGGCTCGGCAAAGTCACGTGGAAGCGATAAAACAACGGATGAGAGCAGAAGCAGGAAAGGAAAATACTCTCTTTGTCTCCGTCACCACCATCTAGCCATTACGTGCGAAATAGCAATCTTGTCGCACAGAAGCTAGATGAGTCAGCCTTAGGACAAAAGCGGGAATATAACAGCAGCATACAAACCAGGGTTCCCAGAACAGAAAAAGCAAACCAAGAACCCAACACCAAAAAACAACCTCCAAGTCTGAAGACACCTTCCACCACTTTGGAATTCACGCCAGCGGACTGTACCCACGAAAATATTGACAGACTGTCTACAACAACTCAGCTGATCATGGTGAAAGACATTTCTTTGATAGGAAACTGGGAAGCCTTTAAAGATCACAAAGGTAAACCGCCAGGTCTTAAAGGTGAATGCACGCTGAAGACGACAACTCCAGACCAAATAATGTCACCACCAATATGCTTAGAAGCGCCTGGCAGAAGCAAGACAAGACCACTTCTTAAAGCGAGTGGAAACAGAAAGAATACTGCGAGGACAGATGCAAGTTCCTTGTACTGCATTTAAATTCTCCTCTTTTAGGAAACTACAAATGTCAAGGTTGAGGGCAATGCGGAAGACCCATCTTATTTCAGCAAAGAATGCCCAAATAGCATCACAGCCACGTATAAGACACAGCAGACCAGAACAGAAAGAGACGGCTGGTGCTTCTGAGGTAAACAAAGGCAAGACGAGAAAATCAAGAAAACTGTCCTAAGCGAGCTACAGTAAAACATCGTGGAAAAGACTGCATTATCGTTGGTCATGTGAAATTAAAGTGTTCATTGAAAGTCCATCATGAGAAACACGTTCAAAAGCACGATTTGGAACAAGCATCGGAAACACCGCTAGAAGAGCCGGCACAGGAGAAAACTTGAATTGTCACATATGGACTGACTGTGAACTCGATTAACTACTCACTAGTATTGTGTACTAAGAACCTGTGTGTGTTTAGTGTTCTTCGTAGTCATGCATCATTATGGGGGCGTGGAGGATGTTAAATATTGTGTGAACGACGAAGATAGTCACTATCATCATTAGGGGATCAGACCGGTGTTCAGAATAGAGAAGAGGTCGATTGGGTGGGTTTCGCCATGGGCACGGGGGCTCGTTCTTTCCTCAACAGTGGTTAGAAGGAGAAGAAGAACGGGCCTAATTTCTACAGCCTTGTTGGGAGCACGGCATAGCGCCTGTGTCATTGGCAGCAGAGTGCATTGAAGCTTTTTGGACGTTTGTTGAGCTGTATATAGTATTGAAAACTGTTTTTAAATACTTGTTATATTATTGCCTAGATTATGCAGCTTGACTTATTGGTTCTTGTTCATCATGTACAGTAACATGCATTTCTACGTATACTTGACCCAGCTGTGTACTTTCACCTGTTTATTTTTCGCTATACTGATTTGTGCATCTTTATTGCACAGCTGATTTGCTGTGAGAAAGAAATGCCGCACTGTGCATTTGCTACAGGCTTGTATAAGTTAACTGCTCAAATTCTGTAGTTCTGTAATGCCAACGCTGTAGCACTCGACTTGAACAACAATGGAACATGTAAAGTTACAATACTTCGTGCTTCCTTTAAAGGAACACCAAAGTGAAAAAGCAAGTCAGGTTACTCTGATCCATTATACCTTGAAAACTTTTTTATTAGTTTCATCATTATAGGCTTTGTAATAGAATAGAATGGTCCCAATCCATTTCGTGTCAATTTTTTCATAAATTCATTGATTTTGAAGTTTTTTGTTTTCATATTTCGGCAACATTGCCCCAACGAAATTTTCTGGAACTTGGGGTGCTATGTCTCTGACTTTCTCATCTGACAGCAAATTTCGTTTTTGCCGATTTGTAACGTGTACGCCGTAGTAGACGCCTTCAAAATATGACGTCGCGACACTGTGCAAAAACTTCAAGGTGGCATTGCCATCAGTAATTGTTTGTGGTGCGTTTTCTCATGTGCCAGGCATCTTCTCCAGGTACGTGTTGCGATTTTGGTATTGTAAAACAGCGATTTACCTTTGCACAAAAAGTTGCTTTTCTCTTCAGCGTCCCTTTAAGAAAGGCACTGGTTTGTAATATTTCCAGGCGCACAGCACACAATGGTTGACAAACACATACCCTGCAATCGCTTCTGCGCTGTTTCGTAATGAGCATTTGAACTTGCCCTCGCAGGAATCCTGCTCATCGCCAACAGCGATGACATCGCTTTGCAAGCGGCGACGGGACTTGCCGAAGTGCTAGTGGCCAAGGCAGCGCCGACCAAGACTGGCCGGCCGCTCGAGCGTCGGTTGGCACCACGTCCTCCCGGCATGACGGTGTCCGAGAAGCAGAAGACAGAGCAGGTGTATACCTGCAAACTGTGTTCCTTCTCCTCGATTTATGCCAACAGGCTGATGGACCACGTTCGCACTCACAGTGGGAAGAAGGGGCTGCTGTGCCTAGTGTGCCAGCGCACTTTTCCGGACACATACCGCCTGAAACGGCACATCTTGAGCCACACCGGAGAGAAAAAGTACAAGTGCAACTTGTGCCCTTACGCGACGGTCTCGTCTACCTTCTTGGAACGTCACGTGCGCACGCACACGGGCGAGAAAAACTTTGCTTGCGGCGTGTGCGATTACGTGTGTGCAAGGATGGACACACTGAAGAGGCACGTCAACAAGGTGCACTCTGGTAATAAACCCATGAAAAGGATCATAATATGATGTAATTTGTAGACTCAGTGACGTTGACGCCGGTCATGATGAGCTTTTACCCCGTACCTTCTGGCGATGAGTGTAGTTACCAGATTTTGTACCGGTACAGAATTCGTCATGAACAAAGATCGGTTGCACATAGAAGCGACGATGGTTATACTCGTGATAGTTGCATTTCTTGACGTTAGTTGACCACACTTGTTCATGTTCTGCTGTTTGTGCCTCGGTTTTCATTTTATTGCTATCTTTCATTGTATTGCCATGTGTGAAGCCATTATTAAGCTGGTTTTTTATGCAGTTAGTCAAATAAAAGAACCCCTTTGAATTGAAAAAACTCTACCATTTTCTATTGAAAAAAAAAAAGGCCTCTACAAATTGAATGGGAAATTTGGTACAGCTTTTTTTAATCCTTGTAGGTAAAGGCTTAGAGCAGGGTGCTTCAGTGCTGCTTTCAGGAAGTCATTGACATAATCCCAATGCACATATGTCATTATCACTGCCATGTTAGTTCTGAGAAGTGCTGTTCCAACTCATTTAGTCTGGCTCGAAATGGTAAAATATAAACTATATTAAAGTAAACTCTCATCAAATTGAACCTAAAGGGACCAGGAAAATATCTTCTATTTAACAAGAGTTCTGTTTACTGGGAGATAAACGAGGGTGTAGAGTAAAAGCACAAAACCAATCACAATAGAGCCAGTCGTTCTATTCAAGCAGCAATTCCATTCAGCAGATTTATGTTTACTGAGTGTCTACTGTGTGAGCCACAGAAGTCTGACTCAGCACAGCCATCAAAGCAGGCCTTATGCTTAGCTAAAAATCCCAATAGCGCTTTGGACTGTGCGCATGTTCGGTCAGAACCAATTACTTCTCAGAAAAAGGAAGACTTGAACATGAAGGTGCTACTGGTGATGAAAACGGACAAAGTGCTGCAATAGATATCAGTGGAGGGGCGGCTATTGTCGCCACAGTCATTTGCTTGGGCAAGAATATAAATGCCAGCAAGTATACAAAAGTTGCTGTGATACAATGCTGGCCGGCCTAATTTAATTTCTCAAGCAGTTTCAGAGTTTAGTCCTCATTATGGGGTTCATGTTGAACAAAGTGCAGAAAAAAAGAAAAAAAAGAAGGCCTTACCCATTTCGAAAACAATGGCTAGTCACTTCGTAGTCTTCTTTTTTTTTTTGCATCATTCCTAGAATTATTATCGTATAGCTCTTGCTTCAATTTTTAACTCTGTCTTGATGAAGCATTTTGTTTGTATACCAACTTGATTGTTTACATTAGTGCTTTCCCAAAAATTCATCACTCTGTAAACTTTCATCTTCACTGTTTTTGAAATTTCCGGAAGGTATTCGAAAAATTTTTACCTAAGCTCTAACCATCTCAAGGCAGATAGAGCTTTTTTGTTGTTTATTCACTTGTGTTATTATCAGGGCGTTGGCATTGTTACTTTAGTTCATCTTGGTGTGATGTTATGATGGGCTTCGTGATTTGCAGGTTTGGGCCATTGAATAACATTCGCAACGTATAAAATTGTACAGCGCAGACTACAGGACGAAACACTTGAAGCACACACAAAGACCATCGACTATCATCTGAAGTTTGTTGCATTTATTTATTTATTTACTTTACATGCTGCAGCCCCAGTACAAGAGCTATTGCAGGGGTGATTTATACAGTATGGAAAAAAAAATCGCAACAGAAGCCATATATGAGAAGTAAAAACAGAACAACGAAAAATACATTTATACCAATAAGGAATTAAGCTTTTGTTATATAATGATTTTCAACGAGAGTAGTCCCATAATCATTCAGGGGGAGTGATTGATGATTGATATATGGGGTTTAACGTCCCAAAACCACTATATGATTATGAGAGACGCCGTAGCGGAGGGCTCCGAAAATTTTGACCACCTGGGGTTCTTTAACGTGCACCCAAATCTGAGCACACGGGCCTACATCATTTCCGCCTCCATCGGAAATGCAGCCGCCACAGCCGGGATTCGAACCCGCGCCCTGCGGGTCAGCAGCCGAGTACCTTAGCCACTAGACCACCGCGGCGGGGCAGGGGAAGTGATCAAATGTGACCAGGTAAAGAATTCTATAATTCTATATTTTGGGGAAAGAAACTATACCTAAGTATATCTGTGCGTGCAAAAAAAGGTCACAAGATTGAGCTTGTGTAAGTTATGCAAAGAGGAAGGCTTGGCAAGTGACAAAAAGACTGTGTTTCAAATGCGATATGAGTGATCGATTATGCTATGCAAAAATTTTGATGATTCTACACGACGGCGTACCGAAAGAGGTTCTATCTTTAGCGCATGTAATGCTAGTGACGGTGAGAAGTAGCGGTCGTACCTGCGGAAAAGAAAACAGGCTGCCTTTTTTTGAACTGCTTCCAGTCTGTGTACGTCGCGTTGTCCGTAAAGTGACCGCACCGTAGAGGCATAATTGATAATAGGGCGAACAAGAGATTTATACATTAAAAGTTTATAATCTTTTGGGGTATTCTGCATTATTCAACGAAAATATCCTTGTTGCTTTAAGACTTTAGAACATGTTAAGGTAATTGTGAGTAGACCATGAAAGATCATGAGTGAATGTGACACCAAGATATTTATACTGCCTTACTCTGATTAAAGAGGCACCGCTGAAGGAGTATGTTGCAATAGCTGGCATTAGTTTTTTTTTTTTGTAAAGAACTATACAAGTCTTTTTGAAATTAATGCTCATTTTTCATTTTTCCCACCAAGCACAAAATAAGTTGAGGGATTCACTCAAATACTTTTCGTCAGCTGCGGAAACAATCATGTCATATGAAACTCAATCATCTGCCTAAAGGCGAATGTCTGAAGATGCATGTTTCCTTTGTGCATATGTCGAATGTTTGAAGATACATTCAACATAGGCACAGAGGAAAATAGTTCCACCTACTTGTAGTAGTGGGTCGTATGCCAAGGCGAAGGCTCACACCACAAAAAAGAAAGAAGTGTGCGTGGGCCCCGCTCTGGCAAACAAGCCCAACCTTGTTTGCCAGAGCGGGGCCCACGCGCATCGCGCGAAGAGAAAAGGCTCGTGACGGATCGTTCGACGCTCTTGCCTCGTCGTGTCCGGTAACTCGACGGTGGAGCACCAACGCAGGTGTCTGCTCCTGATCGCTACATGGCTCATCGAAGATCGGCCCAACGTCGAGCGGCAGGATCCTTTTAGCTAAGATTTGGTTTGCTTTTCATTCCTCGTATTGCTTGTTAGTTTCTCTCAACTGAAACGTTGTTGCAGCCCTTTGGAGGTCAGGCAAGTCAGAATATTCTGATGTCTTTCTCATCACCCAGCCAAGGGCACTCCCCTTGGCTGGCCTCACTACCGGTCAAGGATTGGCCGCTCGATACCTTGCTACGCAGTGGAGATAGCTCCCTGTGGTTAGCCTCTCTGTGGCTCCCTGTGGCTCTGGTTCCTCCCTGTGGCTCTGGTTCCTCCCTGTGGCTCTGGTTCCTCCCTGTGGAGATAGCCTCCCTGTGGCTCTGGTTCCTACAAATGGGGGTTCCATTCCAATGAAGAATCCGAAGGTGATACAAGTGGAGCTTCAGAAAGCCTCATCGCTGTTCCAGAAGATTACTGAGGTCCGCCAGTTCGGCCGAGGGAGTATCCTGTGCTGCTCTACAGACCAGGATTGCGTCCGAGAGCTTCTGAATTGCTCAGAATTTGCTGCACAGCCGGTGAGCCCGTTTATTCCAGCTAATCTTGCATGTACGAAGGGCATAGTCCGTGGGGTGGATACGAGTCTGGCACCTCAAGAAATTCTGGACTTATTTGCTGTAGCTGGGGCAGTTTCAGTCTATCGATGCACCCGAACGACTGATAAAACAATATCGCCTACTGAATCAGTTATAGTAACTTTTGCAGGAAGAGTCAGACCAACAGAAATTAAGGCATGGCCACTAATCTACAAAGTAGAGCCACTTTTTCCGAAACCTTTGCAGTGCTCAAAATGTTGGCGATTCCGCCACAGCATGAAAGGATTCAGATCACAGGCTAGATGTTGTCTGTGTGGAGAGAGTCATGACAGCTGCGATTGCAAATCTGATGATCAGAAGTGCTGCTTGTGTAACGGAGCGCACCCTGCAGGCTCTGCTGAACGTGGTGCAAAAGAAAGAGAAATGGGTGTTCTAGAAATCATAGAACGCAGGCGTTGCTCTAGGAGGGAGGCGGTAGCAGAAATGCATGAAAGATAGAAAGGTTACGCAGGCATAACATCCCGGCACACAGCGGCAATGGATGCATTGCTCGCAAAGTCGATAACTGAGGCTATTGAAAGGTCTACTGAAAAGGCAATGCAGCGTCTGGCAGCTACTCTTTTTGAAGCCTTGGCTGATATGTTAACATAACAGCTGACACAAATCATTGGTGCAGTTTCTGTGCAAAATCGGGATTCGCACGCTCTGTTGATTTCAAGGCGTACAGAGGAGGAAAATCAGACAGTCAATCATAGATCTATCTCTCCGAAAGCAGGACCTTCAAAAAATAGAGTTCAGACTTAGTCAGAACCTGTGACAGATGATTCAGGAGACTTTACAGATATGGACACAGAATCTCTAAAAACTTTGAAGCGTAACAGATCTTCCCCTTCTAAAAAGTCTTCTCAGAACCCAAAATCCAAAAAATACTTGTCAAAGAAAGACTTCTTTGAGAACCTTTCAAAAAATGATTTCCTGAAAAAAGATATTCTGGATCAGGCAGTTTCTTCTGCCGGTATAGCATCAAAATAGGTTCTCTAAAAATTCTGCAGTGGAACTGCCGGTCTATTTGGTCGGCAACTACAGATTTACAATACATTTCTTCGCAAATTTCTCCCGACATAATTGCCATTCAGGAAACCTGGCTTGCTAACGGTAAAAAATTTTACATGAAAAATTATCGATTAATCCGGCTGGATCGGCCGAGTAGAGGTGGCGGTCTGGCTTTTTTAATATCAACTAAATTTAGTCACAGGGCCAAGATATCGTATCAGTGTATGGATACGAATTACGAAATTCTGGTGTTAGACATAACACTACCAGACTGCTCGCCTTTCTCTTTTGCAAATGTATACTTTCCTGCAGGAGTTCAAGACACGAGATGCCTCGATAATATGGTAGCTTCATGCAGAAAAGAAATAGTACTGTGTGGTGATTTCAATTCACACCATGTGTCTTGGGGCTTCAAATCTGATGTATGCGGAAGACGTTTGTGGGAATGGACGCTTGATAATAACTTTTCCTGCTTGAACTCACACGTTGCTACATTTGTAAGAGGTAACTCTAAATCGACTATTGATTTAACATTTTCCAGCTCCACTTTAAGCATATCCTCGTGGAATATATTAGATTGTGCTACAAATAGCGACCACCTTCCCATTACGTTTGAAATTAAGTTCACGAAATTTAGTTTGGCAGGGAAAGTTGGCTCATTCATAAATTATGCTAAATTACAAAAAGACTTAAAATCTACGTTAACTTTACGAGAGGAAATGCAGGAAGACCTTAGGGCTATGAGTCTATCTGCGGTGTTGAAACGATCATTTAAAAATTCAACGTTTACTGTAAACTCGAACACAGCGGGATCTTTTAGCCCGTGGTGGAATCTAGAATGTGTCAGGGGGTATAGAAAGCGAAAAGCGGCTTGGAAAAAGCTGTTAATTGACCAATGCCCCAAAAATTGGAGTGATTATAAATTCATGGCCACCGATTTTAAGCGTATAGTGCGCAAAGCAAAAGGAGACTATGATATGAATAAATTTAATTATCTGTCTAAGTCTAAAAATAAGAAAATGCTTTTCAGGTTTTTACGTGCGAGAAAAATCATTCCACAGACAGAAAGCAGTCATTCCACCATTATGTCTCCTCGCGAACTCTCTGATTTCTTGGAAAATATTGCTAAAGGCTTGCAAACCAGGTTTACGACAATTATGCCAAAGTCCATGGTGAAAGTAAAGGTGGATTGTGATTTCCAGGTGGTATCTTTAGCTGAACTGGCAGATGTGATGAAGAGCTTACCGCCCGCTGCTCCCGGACCTGATGGGGTGACCTCTACAATGATTAAAATGCTATACGAAATATCCCCACATGAAAGCCGTAATATAGTTAATTATTCACTAAAAAATTCTTGGATTCCGGCAGATTGGAAGCTTTCCAAATTAATTTCAATACTTAAGAAACAGGGAATGAAGTTTACTCTGGATAACATAAGGCCTATTTCATTGACATCTAACCTGGTCAAGCTTGTAGAGAGAGCCTTAAATGCCCGTATAATAAACTACATCAATGAACATACAATACTAAACCCCAGACAAATTGGCTTTAGATCGGGATACTCCATTTGGTGTGCACATGTGGATTTGGAAAGTCGCATACAGCTGGCTCCGCATCGCCGCAAATACTGTGCACTTGTCACTCGAGACTTAGCAAAAGCGTACGACAAAGTGGAATATCCTATCCTAATTCAGCAGATGCAAGACTATCGCTTTCCAAAATATATAACAGCATGGATTACAGAGTTTGTGAAAGACAGAGAATTTTATTGCTTCTTGGATGGATGCTCTTCTAAAAAATATAAGCAAACACGAGGTGTACCTCAGGGCTCAGTATTATCCCCGGTGTTATTCAACATATTACTAAGTTCCATTCCAACTCATCAGGATATCCAAATTTACGTATATGCAGATGATATTACTTTCTTCGCAACAAACAGTGATCTGCACTCATTGTATCAGGCATTACAGAATTACATGAACATGCTAGAAGGATGGCTTGACAATATCCATATGTCATTGAACGTCAAAAAAAGTGCGCTTCTGCCATTCTCTTTTAAGGATCGTGTCAACATTTCCCTGATGTATCGTACCGAGCTCATTCCCCAGGTCGATTTCCTGAAATACCTAGGCATTGTATATAATAGGACGCTAAATTGGAAAAGCCATATAGAGGAGGTTGGCTGTAAAGCGTCACGTGCCTTGGGGTGGTTACGCAAATTGGGAAACAGAAAATTAGGATTCCGTCGGAGTACATTGATAATGATTTACAAGATGTATGTGCGGCCTATAATGGAATTCGGGTGTGTATTATTTTCAGGCAGCACGGCTTACAAGATGAGACAATTAATATTATTAGAAAGAGAAGCTTTGCGCTTGTGTCTTGGACTCCCCAAATTTGTGGCAAATAATGTGGAAGCGTGCCTTCCACCTTTGTTAACTCGGTTTAGAATACTTACAGTTCAAACTTTCTTAAAAATATACAATTTGCCTCTGCGACAAGCTTCATACGTTTTTATTCAGGAACCAACCGCATTCTTTGGAACACAATGGTCTAGACTACACTCCCCTCAGATTAGGTTCGTCCAAGCGTTGCTAGAGCCTCTAAATGTAAATATTTATCAGATTGGTATAATGAAGATGCCTAATTCAAAACTTGAAATTGAATTTGATGATATTTTCCCCTCTAATGTGAAACAACTGCCCCTTCAATATTTAAATATTCGGTTAAAAGATTACTTGACTCATCTGTCCATAAACAACATTATTGCGACGGATGCATCCATATTGAACGAAAAGGCTGAAATAGGCATCTTCTGTACTTCTCTCGACTGGTCTTTCTCAGTTCAATTACCAGGTTACACGCCTATATTCATCGCTGAATTATTTGCTATACTTCTAGCGCTTCGTAAACTTCCTGAAAGCGAATCAGAAGCAGTAATACTTACCGATTCTCTCTCAGTATGCACTGCAATATCTACAGCAAAAAATTTGACGTAATTGAGTATGATTAGCAGTTTATTACCAGAAAATCTGAAAAAATTTCACTTGCTATGGATACCTGGCCACTGCGGGATTTATCCAAATGAGATGGCAGACTCGTTAGCCAAAGCATATTTAAGTGAACCACTCTTACCTATTTTACCTGATTTCGCCTAAGCACTCAGATATAGAAAGGCTTGTTTGCACAAAGAAATAGAAAAATTATCATTGGATAAAGTCAAAGACTTCGTACATCTAAGATATTGCTGGAACAAACAGTGGGGTGTATCTCGACAGTTAGAAATTACAATCACCAGATTACGATGCAGAATTCCGTATCTGAATTACTACCTACATAAAGCTGGACTAACAGCATCTCCGTTGTGTCTCTTCTTCAAGGAATCGGAATCAATAGATCATTTCTTTTTATCCTGTCAACATTATGCTTATCAAAGGAAAAGATACCTGGTCGAACCAATTGAGAAGCTAGGTTAAAAAATAAACGTGGAACTAATTTTATCCTTCGGGACGTTACATTAGGTTATAGCCACAGGGAGGTTTTCTCTGCTGTGTGCGAGTACATAAGGGCAACAAATAGATTACCCTGTTAGCCTATTGTTATTATTTACGGCTACGAGACTGCCTGAATGCCTGACCTAGCACACTTGATGATCCTGCCGCCCGGTTCTTGGCCGATCCCCCTTCGTGGGCGAGTGCCAGCAAAGCTGAAGGTTTATCATCATCATCAAGCCCAACCGACGCGCTTGGTTAGAGCCCTGTTGCTCAGACGTCAATAAACCTTGTCGACACCCCTGGGACGACGTGACAATTGGTGGGGGTGCTGGGTAGCCCCTCACGGATGTTTCAGACTCCTCCTGGAAGCGGCACCACAAGCCCAGTGCGAGTCAACACTCCCGTTCATCGGACAAGCCGCAGGATCAGGGAATTACCACCCAAAGCTGACCTTACAGTTCACACCAGTATGTTGAGCACGTCCGTTCAAACCACTTTAACAGGTACAGAAAACCCCACGGTGACTCGGTACACCCTCGAAAGTCCACAGGTTCTGACACCGTTTCATGGCACCGAGCTCGAAGACATCGAGGACTGGTTGGTCGACTTCGAGCGCGTGGCGGCTTTGAACGAATGGAACGACGCGGCCTAACTACGGCGTGTGTACTTCTATTTGGAGGATGGAGCGTACCTGGTACATGAATCATGAGGAACAGATGACATCCTGGCCCGAATTCCGCCGCCGGCTGTTGGATACTTACAGTATATAGTGCTGATCGCCACGAACGAGCGGAACGAGCGATCCAGGCCCGCATCAGATGCCCAATGAAACTGTCATGACCTATGTGGAAGATATAACGCGCCTGTTCCGACGGGCTGATTCGAGTATAACAGAGGAAAAGAAATTGCGTCACCTGATGCGGGGAGCTAAGGAGCAGCTTTTCGCTGGCCTTGTACGGAGCCCTCCGAACACGGTCGCCGAGTTTTTGTCTGAAGCCGTCGCGATGGAAAAGATGCTTCAGCATCGATCCACCCTGTATGAGCGGCAAGTGAACACGTCCACTGCTCAAGTTCTCACGACTATTGGGAGCAACACCGAGTGTCTGCGCGACCTTATCCGCTCTATAGTACGCGAGGAGCGGTGAAAGGCTGCCGCACCACCACTACCTACGATGAGTTCCATTGCAAGCATCGTCAAGGACGAGCTGCATCATGCCCTTCGTGACCCTGTGAGTCTGGATAACGCCACACCCTCCCCGGCTGACTACCACGGTGCGACCTACCGGAAGCCTTGAAGCGCCCAGCTTCCTCTTTCCCGCTGTTTGTTCAGGCACCTCCTACGGTTTTACTTCAGTCGGCGCAGCCTCTACGGTACTACGAGAACACACGCACGCCCCCACCCTTCATTTACGCCAGCCCTGTGCATCTTGCTGAACAGCCAGTACACTACCTTGACGACAGATGCGCTTCACCTCGGAAATCTGATGTTTGGCGCACTCCTGATCGCCGACCTCTGTGCTTTCACTGCGGTGAAGCGGACCATTTGTACCGCCAGTGTCCACACCGGCGCCTCGTGCTGCGTGGCTTTTCGGTATATTTAGCGCATCCTCGGTAGGGCCAGTGACCCCGGGACATTGAGGACTACCTGGCTCAACAGCGCATGCCACCGCCTTTTGGACGGCAGTCGCGCTCACCGTCGCCGAGGCGCTTTTCATCTTCGCCCCAGCGACTTCCTGGCGCACTGTCCCCCAGTCCCCGCCGGGAAAACTAACGCAAGCGACCCTTGGAGGCGAGGTCGCTGGCAGTCGACGTGCTGAAGACCTCCGATCGACGCTAATAGGAAAGGGTGTAGATTCGACTGAGCGATATGTGCGGGTTTCTCTGGATATACCGGTGCTGATGGACGGCTATGCAGTAGGTGCTTTAGTTGATACCGGGGCTGACTATTCGATACAAAGCGGGAAAATTACCAGACTACTAAAGAAGGTAATCACGCCCTGGCGTGGCTCCGTGATTCGAACGGCCGCTGGCCACACCGTCTCTCCGCTTGGAACCTGCATGCACGAGTAGAGTTCGGGTTTGCGGTTATACATTTGTAGCAAGTTTCCTTGTGCTCCGTGAATGTTCACGCGACGTTATTCTTGGTGTTGACTTCCTGCAGGAGTATGGAGCTGTCATTGATCTTCAAGAGAATTGCATCACCTTCTCAGCCGACCGAGCAATCGACAAGCAGGACGACCAGCAACGCGCTGACGTTCTTCGTGTTTTTGCTGAAAGTATAACGCTTCCTCCAAGAGCCAGTGTCATAGTCGAAGTCACATGCTGTGGATTGCGAAATGGCGAAGTGATTGCAGAAAGTAATTTTGAACACCTGCTGACTCAAGGTGTTTGTGTGGCTAGAAGTATCATACAGCTACGTGATGGCCGATCTCAACTGCTCGTTGCAAATTTCAGCAACGAACACCTTTTCCGTGGCACTTCGTTAGCGTTTGCAGATGAATTAGGAACCGTTCCCATCTGCTTCTCGTCGGGCGCAGTGGAGGCCGCCGATACGTCTCTAAACAATATCGATATTAATTCTAACCTCACACCAGAAAACCAGACAGCACTGCGAAAACTCTTGCTTGAATTCAAGTCATGCTTCGCTACTTCCTCTAGGGTGCGCCAGACTTCGATCAATAGGCACAGAATCATCACTTACGACAACGCCCGCCCAGTACACCAACAGCCTTACCGCGTGTCAGCGAAAGAACGAGAAGCCATTCGCACGCAAGTTCGAGAAATGCTTGACGACGGCATCATCGAGCCTTCCAACAGTGCGTGGTCCTCTCCGGTCGTCCTAGTCAAGAAAAAAGACGGAACGTTACGTTTTTGCGTCGATTACCGGAAGCTGAACAGCGTGACTAAAAAGGACGTGTACCCGCTGCCACGCATCGACGACTCGTTAGACAGATTACGCCGCGCCCACTATTTTTCCTCTTTGGATTTACAAAGCGGGTACTGGCAGATTGTGGTTGACGAGCGGGACCACGAGAAAACGGCCTTTGTGACCCCTGATGCCCTGTATGAATTTCGAGTCCTTCCTTTTGGTTTGTGCTCAGCACCCGCAACCTTCCAGCGAATGATGGACACTGTGCTTACTGGTCTGAAGTGGCAAACTTGTCTCGTATACCTTGATGATGATGTCGTTTTTTCTGAAACCTTCCAGCAACATCTTCACCACCTCAGGAGTGTGCTACAGGCTATTCAATCAGCAGATCTTACACTCAAACCGCAGAAGTGTCACTTCGGTTATGAAGGGCTCAAATTCCTTGGCCATGTAGTCAACGCGAAAGGAGTCCGACCCGACCCCGACAAACTTGCCGCTGTAGCCGCGTTTCCGCATCCTACCGACAAAAAGATGTTCGTTGCTTTCTGGGCTTGTGCGCCTACTATCGACGATTTATTAAAGGGTTTTCGAAGATAGCGGAACCCTTGACTCGCCTTACACGCGACGACACACCGTTTGTATGGGCTACCGAGCAACAGGCTGCTTTTGCCGAGCTACGACAGCGGATGCAGTCAGCCCCTGTTTTTGCGCATTTTGACGATGATGCTGACACAGAGGTGCACACTGACGCCAGTAACATTGGCCTCGGCGCAGTGCTCGTCCAGCATCAACACGGCAAAGAACGAGTCATAGCCTATGCCAGCCTCTCACTGTCCCGTACCGAGGTGAATTACACGACCACAGGGAATGAGTGTCTCGCAGTAGTGTGGGCGATCACCAAGTTTCGCCCGTACCTCTATGGTCGTCCATTTAAAGTGGTGACGGACCACCATGCCCTCTGCTGGTTGGTAAACATTCGTGATCCCCCTCCCTGGACGACTGGCCCAATGGAGCTTCCGTCTACATGAATTTGATGTGACCATCGTATATAAGTCTGGACGGAAACATGAAGACGCTGATACACTGTCGCGTGCACCCATACCTTTAGTCAATCAAGAAGAAGAGGACGATGACGGTTTCCTGGGCGCCCTTAGCTCATCTGACTTGAGCAGACGCCAGCGAGAAATGAAGAGATTCGACCGCTCATCGACTATCTGGAGGGTCATAGCGCCGTTATACCTCGCCATCTATCTCGCGTCGTGACGTCTTTCTGCCTCCGAGATAATGTCCTGTACAAAAAAACAAAAAAAACGCCCGTTTTACGAGCCGCGCTTACCTCCTCGTCGTTCCGAAGGACATGCTGGATGAAGTCCTCTCCGAGTGTCATGACGAGCCCACATCTGGTCATCTAGGTTACTCGCGAACGCTCGCCAGAGTAAGTGAGGCGTACTACTGGCCCGGACTTTCGGCAAGCGTGAAGCAGTACGTCAAAAGCTGTCGTGAATGCCAGCGTCGAAAGTCGCCACCAAGCAAGCCGGATGGATTACTTCATCCTATTGATCCACCCCACAAGCCATTTGACCAAGTCGGCATGGACATTCTCGGCCCATTTCCTTTATCGTCCGACGGCAACAAATGGGTCATTGTTGCAACTGACTATTTGACCCGCTATGCTGAGACACAGGCGATACCACGAGCCACGGCTTCTGAGGTAGCACAGTTCTTCATGTGCCACATTGTTCTGCGCCACGGTGCTCCATCTACAGTGATAACTGACAGAGGAACAGCGTTCACTGCACAGCTTATGGATGAAGTTTTTCGGCTAAGCAACACTAGGCATCGAACGACGACTGCTTACCATCCGCAGAGCAACGGCTTAACCAAGCGACTAAATAGGACAGTCACAAACATGATCTCCATGTACATCGACGTCCAACACGAAACATGGGATCGCATTTTGCCTTATGTGACGCTTGCTTATAACACCGCCGTTCAAGAAACAACCCGATTTACACCGTTTCGCTTTCTCTACGGCCGCGAAGTTCAGACGATGCTGGATGCGATGCTTCCTTGTGAAGACGCCGATCAATTAACAACTGACGCAGAAGAATTTGCAGAGCGTGCCGAGGAAACTCGCCAGCTCGCCCGGCTACACATTGGTCAGCAGCAACAGGTCGATGCACGACGTTACAATATGCGTCACAATGACGAATCTTACAGTCCGCGAGACCAAGTTTGGGTTTGGACCCCTGCTTGTCGCCGTGGCCTCTCCGCAAAGTTGCTCAGCAGATACTTCGGTCCGTATAAAGTATTACGCCGCGTGAGTGACGTAAACTACGAAGTGGTTCCGGACGCTATACGTCGTCACGATGGGTACAACGAAGACAACCGACGTCTGACATAGTTCTGTGGTGCGCATGAAGCCTTATTTTGCGCGTTCCTAAGAGACCACTTTTTCTGTGTTTTTTTTTATTTCTGCTCCGACAATTGCCTCATAATTGGTGAACTTATCGCGTGTAACATTTGATTATTGGTGCCTTTTTTCATTGTTTAAGCTACTTTGTTTTTTTTTCAATAACTTTACAGCATCGGGACGATGCTCTTTCTTTTTTTTTTGTTGAGGAGGAATAGTGCCACCTATTTCTAGTAGTGAGTTGTATGCCAAGGTGAAGGCTCACACCACAAAGAAAAAAAAGCGTGGGCCCCCGCTCTGGCAAACAAGCCAAAATATTTTATTGGTTTATTAGAACAACACCTGTCTCAATTAGGTACTAATATAGTAATTGCAATGGATGCATCTATGAGTGGCGAGAAGCCAGGTGTGGGTATTTTTTCTCTCTCATTATTCTGGTCATTTTCTTTACGCCTCCAAGATTATACACCAATATTTGAAGCGGAATTAATGGGTGTTCTACTAGCTATTTGTAAACTTCCTGCGACTCATTCGACAGCTGTGATAGCGTCTGACTCGTATTCCGTGTGTTCATTTTTATCATCGTCGTCGACATCAGCAGTACTAGAAACTTTTAAATCATTAATCCCAGCAAACATTCGTCTAGTGCGAATGATATGGGTGCCAGGCCATCGTAGTATATTTATAAACGAGATGTCTGACACACTTGCGCAAACATCTCTTGATCTTCCGATTGTGCTAATCATGCCTCCTACAGCTTATGTAACAGCAGCGAGGTTTAGAAAACTTTCCCTTCTTGAAGACTCATCAAAAATCATGTTTCCGAATCCAGATTTGTCGCACCTGCACTTCACATGGAATAATAAATGGTGTCCCACGCGTAAATTGGAAGTCTTGATAACAAAATTGCGTTGCCGTGTACCACCTCTTAATTTCCACTTAAACAGGTCTGGTCTGGTGCCATCCCCTCTGTGCTCAAGCTGTAACGAACCTGAAAATATCGACCATTTTCTTATCACATGTCACCGTTTCAAAAATCAAAGAAAAAACTGCTTCGAAATTTTATTCAGAAAACTAGGAATATCACTTATTACTCCCAATATTTTGTCTTTTGGGGTCACTTCATTGGGACACAGCGACAGGAACATCTGCGGGGCTCTCTGCGAATTCATATATAACACAAGAAGATTACCTCGCTGAGTCAGCGATCAGCTGTCGAATTTTACTAGCCACACTACCACTTATTATTTAGCTGATACACTGCAATGATTCAACTTTCAGGAGAATTTTATATAATGATTCCACCTCAGATATTCAACAAATTCTATTATTTCTCTCCCCCCCTTTTTTATTTTTTTACAATGCGCCAAATTAATTTCACAGTCAAAACACAGTAATCATATTTGCCTAGTCTAGAAAATCTATACGTATTGACTTGCATTAACCACCGGCTTCTTGGCCGACCCCCCCTAGTGGGTGAGAGCCACAAAAGAAAGGAACAAGCAAGCAATCAAACAAGCCCAACCGACGCGCTTGGTTAGAGCCCTGTTGCTCAGACGTCAATAAACCTTGTCGACACCCCTGGAGCGACGTGACAATAGTTATAAACTGAAGAAAAGAACACAAGCACCGCAATTTGTTTACCGCCTGTGCGTGACTATCAGGAATTCAACATCTTTATCACTTGAGGTGAAAGAAGGCTGGCCAATACACTGCTCTTTATATTTGTTAATATGCTGCAACTATTCTATAAAGTCTTGTTCATGCCAGTGCCTATTTATTTCTCCCTTCTTGTTAAATGGTGACTTGTATTGATGCTGTGTGCGATGAGCAACCAATTAGTTCGATAACTCGTAATTTTTTTCGTATTTCCTCTGGTGCTCTGGTAATCTAGCATTTGTGCTAGTACCAGTCTGCTGAAAAGAGCTCATGACCTTTGTGAAGTTGGGCATCGCACAGGACAATGAGTGAAATTCTTCATCACTTTTGAGCACCTCGGGAAAACGCTGCTGATCGTTAGTCTAGGCTCCCGAGAACACGTGAGTGAAATATAGTACGCAGCACGTGGCTTGGAATTCACAATATATTCTCAGTCAGCTAAAAATTGCTTCCTCTTATTTCTAAAATGTTGCTACAAGCTCAAAAATCGCTCGTCGAAGCTAAAGCCCCTCCTTGCGTTTTCCGCCGGCAGTAGACCCAATGAAGAGGCTTTGGTCGCGCAGCCATTGTATCAGCCATTGACAGATATTTGAGCATGGCGCCACAGAACACCCAATGGCGCGCACTACAGTGTAGCTAGAGGGTACTAGAAGTGTTGAGTGGCGTGGCCGCGCCTTGCCGCCTGTTCCCTTCCGCGTGGCCCGTAGCGGCGGCACTGAATAGTACTGAAAGAGCCACCCGCCGCGCGCAGGAACTGCTATGCGCTTCGGCTCCTCAAGCGTGCTTTTTTCGATGCAGATTCCTTCATACCTGCCCATCATTCATGTCTAACACATGATGTCATTACCCTTGAAGTATGACGCGCCAACCTACTGAATTCAAGCTCCATAAAACCCTTGTGAGAGATCAAAAATGTTTTTGTTGAGGTTAAACCGTTAAAATGGTTACTGTAGGTATAAAAATAATAAGGAAAAATAATCTGATCGGCCTTGGCATTATTACACACGTTACCTGAAGTTAGATGTGCTTCAAATTACTTTAGTATTGTGAACATCGGTAGGAGCGCATCGCCTAAAACAGCTGGTAACGCATTGATTAAAGACAACATGGCTTCGGAGATGTGAAAGATCATCATTATTGAAAGCTTAACACAAGTGAGTTGCACTACATCATAATAATGGTCCTATTTATACGTAAAAATTATTTATTATGCAAAAACTTGTTTTAAGAGTCCACTGACTTGCAGTAAAAGCGCACCCCCAGAAAATACTGGTAAGAAACCGAATCATGGCTAGATGCTGACGTAAGAGACGCCGAGGTCTTTTCAAGCTGTTACAACTGCTTTAGGAACGATAGAAATCGTCATGGCGGTGGGGTCTTTATACTTGTTGATAGTTCGCTGTCTTGTTCCGTACTTTATCTAGGTGGCGGCACTTGCGAGAATGTATGGTGCAAGATCAGATTGCCAAATGGAAAAGCATTATCAGTGTGCTCATTTTATAGGCCTCCTGCAAGTTCTACAACTGTCATGACCGATTTTTCAAAGACACTAGAGACCGTCCATACTGATTATCTTGTTATAGACAAAAACTTTAATATTCCAGAGCTTTCGTGGAATGATCAGTCTTCCAGTGCGGGGGCTACATCTGCAGCAGCAAAGGAAATGTTGGACATGCTTAACAGCTTTTCCTTAACTCAGATGGTAAAGCAAAGCACGAGACAAAGTAATATCTTAGACTTATTTTTAACTAATCAGCCAAACTGGGTAAAAATGGTTTTGGTGGTACCTGGCATTAGCTACCATAAAGCGGTTTTGTGTGAAATGAAGCTAACATACGAAAAGACTCAGACGGCCGCATCAGGAAAGATGTATAATTACAGCGAGGGAAACGTACACCAGATAGGCCTTGCATTGGAAGCTTTCTTTCCAGAATTCGAACACCGTTCCGGTGCTTGCAGCATTCAAGAGTTATGGCTCCGTTTTAAAACAAAAATGCTTGACCTACAAGAAAAGTACGTACCTTCATGGGTGCAGACTACATGACGTAGTAAATCGAAGCCATGGTTTAATGGTGAGCTGCGGTGCCTTACCGGTAAACGGAATAGGGTATATACAAAATCTAAGAAAAATCCCACCTCTGAGACTTGCCAGCAATTTGAAACCATCACGAAACTTCTGCAAACAAAAATCCGTCATGCGAAAAAAGAATTTTTCAACGATCTACCTTCTCGATTCAAAACAACAAAAAAGTTGTTCTGGAATCTGGTCAAATGTAATAAAAAAGATGGACTGTGTATTCCTTCGCTTCAGCGTGATGGTAAAGAAATGGCAAATAGCTTAGATAAGGCCAGCTGTTTTAACACATTTTTTTCCTCCATATTTTCGTCGTGTTCGTCAAACAGCGTTTTGCCTACGCCTACTAACAGATGTATGACAGATACGGATGACGTAGCTGTTGATGAAAACGGCATCCAGTGTCTTCTCGAACACTTAGACCCTAGCAAAGCAGGAGGGCCGGATGAATTGAGAGGCGGTTTTCTCAAAAATGTGTGCACCGTTCATCGCGCCTTTCCTTAAGTTTCTATTCTCGAAATCATTGAGAACGGGAAGCCTGACACGCGACTGGAAGGTGGCAAGCGTTGTGCCTGTGTATAAATCAGGTCCTCGTGAATTAGTCGACAATTACAGACCGATATCCCTGACAAGTATAGCCTGCAAAATATTAGAGCACGTCTTGTGCAGCAATGTAATGACACACATAACCAATTAAAATCTTCTTAATCCAAGACAGCATGGTTTTAGATGAGGGCTTTCCTGTATAACTCAATTAACAGAATTTGTTCACGAAGTTTGTAGTTGACTACATGAATGCTCCTGTGTTGATTCAATATTTGTAGACTTCAGGAAAGCGTTCGACCTCGTAGATCACGGGCTGCTTGTAGGTAAGCTACGTTGGTTTATTATCAATGAACAGGTGATAACATGGATTCGGGAATACTTGTCCTTGCGTTCTCAGTACGTAGTGGTAAAAGGCGCAATATCGGGTATGGCTAGCGTAACATCCGGTGTCCCTCAGGGTTCAGTGTTGGGCCCCATGCTCTTTTTATTATTCATAAATGATCTTCCCGACACCATCGCTTCTTCCATCAGATTGTTTGCTGTTGATCTAATAATATTGTTACCACATGTGTAATTTAGGTATGTGCACCTGTGTAGCGGGGAACATGGTGGTAGCAGAAGAAGAGGACGTTCGGTTCGTGGCAAGAGCTCGCTGCTTCGCGTTCACTGCGGTATACCGTCGAGTCGACCGTTACGTCTGCTTCGAATAAACCCCTCGTAGGCGTAACAGAGTGGTGGAGGTGCTGGGTACGACACGTCGACGTACCACGGAGCCACAGCTGTTCGGAGTTCGCCGGAGCCGTCGTCTTGCCGGTCTGCCGCCGACAACAGTCGTCATGACCCAGAGCGAAGGTCAGGAATCAACCGCCTCGACTTCGCGTCAATCTACACTGACTACACCTCGGCATCACTACATGGAACCCCGCCCGTTCGCGGGAATGGCAGGAGAAGATGTGGACGCGTGGCTAACGCACTACAAAAGGGTGAGCCGGTACAATCACTGGAACTCTATCGATCAGCTGGAAAACGTCGCGCTGTTTCTCACGGACACTGCACTGATGTGGTATGAAAACCACGAAGAGTCCTTGACAACATGGGCTCTTTTTGTTCAAGAACTCAAGAAGTGTTTTGGTGACTCCGACTCAAAAAAGAAAAGCGCGGAGCGGACTCTTGCTGGAAGAGCCCAGACTCCTGGAGAAACCTGCACTGCTTATATAGAGGACGTCCTTAAGCTTTGCAAGATTATAAACCCGCAGATGTCCGAAGAAGACAGGGTCGGACACCTATTGAAAGGCATAGCGGAAGACGTTTACAATTTTCTGATAGGCAGGGATGACCTCACCTCTGCCTCCGACGTCCAACGCCAATGCCGCAGGTTTGAAAAATTGAAGACTCGTCGCATCGCCCCGAAATTTGGTAGGCTGGCAAATGTGACAACGGTTGCCAGCGTCGACGTGAGCCCGCCCACCGACCTTGCGGCTACTATTCGGGCAATCGTGCGTGAGGAGCTGCAGCGACAAGGTCGACGAAACCATTCCTCATCCACCTACCAATCCACCCTACTACACGGCGGCACCATCAGCTACTTTGCCACCATCGGTATGTGTGGCAGACATCACCGAAATTGGAAATCCGAGGCCACGTCGTGACTCATTCACGGCCGACCAGCGATATGGCCAACGCCTTCGGCACGGCCCCGCCACACAGAGGTGGGCAGCCCCCGCTCAGCAAGCTCGTCACCGACCCTTCACAGCTGAGCGGTCTCAGCATTGGTTCAGCGAGCGTCCTCTACCAGTCTGCTACAACTGTGGCTTCGAAGGACACATTGCCAGGTATTGCAACTACCGGCAGCCGCCAAGGTACGACAGATCACCGAGATTTAACCGTTCTGGCCTTACCCGAGCACCGACATTCCCGGGAAGCGCGTCTTACGAGATCCCAGGACCGCTACGAAACCAATCTCCGGCCTCTGACCGCAGTGTGACACCACCACCTGCCCCTCGTGCCAACCGATCACCGTCTCCTCGGCGCCGCCACTCCTCGCCTCTTACGGAAAACTAGCCGGCGCGGCCGTTGGAGGTGAGGTCGCCGGACATTCCTCGATTTCAACAGATATACCTCCGTTAGCTTCCATGCTTAGAAATAAGGTTCGAGTGCTTATCGATGGTGTACCGACGATGGCGTTGGTGGACACAGGTGCAAGCGTGTCAGTGATGAGTTTAGTTTTCACCCGCCTTCTTGGACGAAAGGTTATGTTTCGTTGGGATCGTCCTGATACGTTTCGTGGAGTGAGCGGAGAGGTATTACAACCTGTTGGTGTCTGCACTGTGACTGTTAGTTTGGCATGCCAGAACTTTGTCGCGGAGTTTGCTGTTCTTCCTCATACTACGCACGACGTCATTCTGGGAATCGATTTCTTGAAGCTATGTGGTGCTACTGTTGATTGCCGCACAGGACAAATTACAGTAGATTCTGATATCCCAGTTTCGTTTATGGAAAACTCGCCCTCTCAAGAAAGTGCTCTTTGCGTGTCTGTGGACACAACTGTGCCGCCGTTGTCTGCAAAATGTGTCGCTGTTGCCTGTTCACCTGCAAGCGAGAAAACATTTGACGCAACTGTGGAGCCCGTGCATCTCAGTTGCATAAAGAAGACAGTTTTAATACCCTACTGTACATTATCGGTTGCGCAAGGGCATACTGGTTTATGGGCGATTAACTGCTCTAATGAACCTACAGTGCTGCCGAAGGGTCTGAAACTTGCAGAGATTCGTGAACACCAAGTATTGTCGCTTGCCACCCTCGCAGAAAGCAATGATTCCCCGGATAAGACCCGTTGCGATAATCTGCACGCCAGGGACGCCACCATTATGGCTATGATTGATAAGTCACTCAGCACCAAGGAACGTAATGAACTGGCGAGTATTCTGCGCAAACATGCTGGTATTTTTGATTTCGCACAGCAAGATTCACCGTCATTCCCTGCTTCTCGTATAAAGCACCGAATCGACACGACATCTCACAGACCTCTCCGACAGAAACCATATCGTGTATCACCTTCCGAACGCGCAGTGATCAATGAACAGGTTTGCGAGATGCTCAAGCAAAATGTAATTCAAGAATCATGTAGTCCGTGGGCCGCTCCAGTAATTCTAGTGAAGAAGAAAGATGGGACATGGCGATTTTGTGTTGATTACCGCCGTCTCAACGCCATCACTAAAAAAGACGTATACCCACTCCCGCGGATTGATGATGCTATCGACTGTCTGTCATCGGCCTCTTACTTTTCGTCTGTGGATCTGAGGTCAGGCTACTGGCAGATTCCAATGCACGAGGAAGACAAGGAGAAGACGGCATTTGTTACAACAGACGGACTATTTGAATTCAATGTGATGCCGTTCGGACTCTGCAACGCGCCCGCAACTTTTGAGCGATTTATGGACAACATTCTACGTGGATTGAAGTGGGAAGTGTGTATGTGTTACTTGGACGACGTTGTAATTTTTGGGCGCACCTTTTGTGAGCACAACACACGCCTTGGTCTCGTACTGGACTGTCTAAGCAAAGCACGCTTGGTGCTGAACTCAAAGAAATGTCGTTTTGGAGAGCGCCAAACACTCGTCCTTGGACACTTAGTAAACAAAGAAGGCATAAGACCGGATCCCGCCAAGACGGCCGCAGTGGAGGCATTTAAGCAGCCAAGCTCGGTGAAAGAACTGCGAAGCTTTTTGGGGCTTTGTTCATACTTTCGCCGATTCATTCCTGGCTTTGCCAATATCGCATACCCGCTCACGTGTCTGCTTCAGAAAGGTGCGCAGTTTGACTGGACCCCGGAATGCGAGTCTGCTTTTTCGGAGTTGAAGTTTCTTTTGACGTCCCATCCGATTCTTCGCCACTTCAATCCTCTCGCTCCCACTGAGATTCACACAGACGCGAGTGGTATTGGTGTAGGTGCTGTCCTGGTTCAACGCTTGGATAATCAAGAACACGTCGTAGCGTATGCAAGTCGCTCGCTCAGCAAGTCCGAGCGTAACTACACTGTCACAAAGCAAGAATGCCTTGCAGTAGTCTTTGCAGTGCAGCGCTTCCGGTCCTACCTGTACGGACGCCCCTTTACCGTCGTGACAGACCATCATTCTCTCTGCTGGTTGGTCAACCTGCGTGACCCATCTGGTCGGCTGGCGCGCTGGGCACTTCGTCTACAAGAATATGACTTCACGGTTTCCTATAAAAGCGGCCGACGTCACGCTGACGCAGATTGTCTTTCGCGACTGCCGCTTCCAACGATTGAATGTGACGCGGACACCTTCGATACCTACATTGCATCACTCGACCACCTATTTCCCGATAACAAGACCTTTAAGGATGAGCAACAAGGGGACAGCACCGTACAACAGCTTCTTGCTACCAAACCAAAATCATCGCCTACGCGCTTCTGCATCCGAGACGGGCTAGTGTACAAAAAAAGCTACACCAACACCGGCTCACGATATCTTCTGGTTGTTCCGAAGAGTCTTCGCGTTTATGTTTTGCAGGCTATGCATGATGACCCAACATCCGGTCATCTAGGCACAGCGAAAACTCTGTGCCGTCTTCAAGAAAGATTCTACTGGCCCAAAATGCGCCAGACGACGGAACAATACGTGTCTAGCTGTAACGAGTGTCAACGTCATAAGCGCCCAACAAGTGCTCCTTTAGGGCGATTACATCCGGTGCCGCCCCCTAGAGCTCCATTCGAACAAGTCGGGATTGACCTCCTTGGACCCTTTCCCCGGTCGTCTGATGGAAATCGCTGGATAGTCGTTTGCACCGACCATTTAACACGGTACTGCGAGACAGCTGCCATACCATCGGCAACTGCAGCCGATGTGTCTTCCTTCATGCTACGTTTTGTAATTCTTCGACATGGACCTCCCAAAATCGTAATCAGTGACCGTGGCCGACAATTCACAGCAGACGTGATGGAAGAGATGCTTCGTGTCTGTGCTTCAAGGTTTCGGCACTCTACGCCATACCATCCCCAAACGAACGGTCTAACTGAACGAACGAACAGAACTCTCTCGAACATGCTGTCTATGTATGTTGCATCCGATCATAAGGACGGGGACAGTATTCTACCCTTTATCACATATGCATTCAACACCGCTCAGCATGAAACTACCGGCTACAGTCCTTTCTTTCTTCTATATGCTCGACCACCTCGTCATACCCTGAATACCATCTTCCCGTGTTTGGACCACCGTGATCCCTGCATATCCGGGATCATCTGTCGGGCAGAAGAAGCTAGACGCCTTGCTTACTTGCGCACTCTTGCTTCGCAAGATCGCCCCGCCGCGGTGGTCTAGTGGCTAAGGTACTCGGCTGCTGACCCGCAGGGCGCGGGTTCGAATCCCGGCTGCGGCGGCTGCATTTCCGATGGAGGCGGAAATGTTGTAGGCCCGTGTGCTCAGATTTGGGTGCACGTTAAAGAACCCCAGGTGGTCTAAATTTCCGGAGCCCTCCACTACGGCGTCTCTCATAATCATATAGTGGTTTTGGGACGTTAAACCCCACATATCAATTGCTTCGCAAGATCGCTCGAAGGCACATTTTGACCGCCGACGCCGACACGTGACGTACAATCGCGGCGACCTAGTGTTGCTGTGGACACCAACTAGAAAACGTGGTTTGAGCGAGAAACTGCTAGCGCACTATGCGGGACCTTATCTTGTTGCAGACCGTATCAGTGATTTAGTTTACCGCATAGCGCGTCTCCATTCAAACGGCCGACGGTCTGCAAAAACTGAACTTGTCTATGTTGCACGTTTGAAGCGCTTTATTCCTCGAGAGACTGTTTGACTCGCCCAGTGGGCTTCGTCTGCGCGGAGGGAAGTGTTACCACATGTGTAATTTAGGTATGTGCACCTGTGTAGCGGGGAACATGGTGGTAGCAGAAGAAGAGGACGTTCGGTTCGTGGCAAGAGCTTGCTGCTTCGCGTTCACTGCGGTATACCGTCGAGTCGACCGTTACGTCTGCTTCGAATAAACCCCTCGTAGGCGTAACAATATATAGGGAAGTTACAAGTGTTGATGATACCGTTATTTTACAAAATGATTCAAGAAACTGTTCATATGCGTTTCAGAAAAAAATGTCTATACGTTTTTTTTTTTCTGAAACGACACTTTATAGTCTGTCTGGTTCTCCGTTACAAACTGTTTCAAAGTATAAGTACTTGGGCGTATTCCCTACATCATCCACGTGTTGGCACAGGCACATCGATTACGTTACTGCAAAGGCATGTTAGGTGTTGGGATTCTTGCGGCGTAACACAAAGGTGTTTCCTCAGCAGGCCTGCGATCTTCTCTACTAGAGCTATGTCAGACCAATATTAGAGTATGGGTGCACTGTGTGGGATCCTACCACAAATGCCGATTGCGACAAGCTTGAGCGAGTTCAGAACATGGCTGCAAGATACGTTATTGGTAGCTATGGGAGAAACCTTAGCATTACTGCTACAAAGGAAACATTAAAATGAGAGCTTCTAGAAAAAAGAAGGCAAATTTTGCGCTTGATGCTTTTTCACAATATTGCCGCGAACCATGTATTGGGTTTGTTTATTTGTGTTATGTTTTTTCGGCCTGGCTGCGCCGGCCTGTGCTATCGCCGTTTTCACAGCGTTTCGAACAAACGCTACCACAGCGTTTCGAACAAACGTTGTTCGATAGCGCTTCTTCTTCTTCTTCTTCTTCTTCTTCTTCTTCTTCTTCTTCTTCTTCTTCTTCTTCTTCTTCTTCTTCTTCTTCTTCTTCTTCTTCTTCTTCTTCTTCTTCTTCTTCTTCTTCTTCTTCTTCTTCTTCTTCTTCTTCTTCTTCTTCTTCTTCTTCAGCCTAGAGGGGGGGTAATGCCGCGAACCATGCATTGGGTTTGTTTATTTGTGTTTTGTTTTTTCGGCCTGGCTGCGCCAGCCTGTGCTATCGCCGTTTTCGCAGCGTTTCGAACAAACGCTACCACAGCGTTTCGAACAAACGCTATCGAACAACGCTTCAGGCGTTGTTCGATAGTGTCGCGAACCATGCATGGAAACAACGCTTCAAGCGTTGTTTGTTAGGCAGACGACGCCGATGCTTCGCAGTGTTATTAGCGTGCTGGCGCCCTTCGCACAGACACCGAGTGCGTCCGTCACGGACGCTGGGCGCGACTCACAGAGACGCTGGACGCGTCTCAAATGGCGGTGCTGCTCCGTCCTCCTTCAGCGTCTCGGCGCGTGTAAAAGGTCGGCGCATCTAGCGTCGGAGGCTTCTAGGCATCATCGGAGCAACCGAGTTTTGCTCGTGCCTTCACAAAACAAAAACAAAACACAAATAAACAAACCCAATGCATGGTTCGCGGCAATATATATCATGGCCACATTGGAATAGACCGTAATCAGTATATTATTCAGCCCGATTATGTATCAAGACAAACAGATCATGAGCTCAAGGTTAGAGAATATAGCTGCAGGACTAATCCTTTTAAAGACCCTTTTTGCCCAAAACTATTTCTGAATGGTGGTGGTGGTGGTGGAAACATATTTATTTATTTAATTACATGAAATTTTCTGCGGAGAAGCTCCGAGTAGTCGGACATGCTTGGCTTGCGGTGGGGGCCCTTAGTCCAGGGCTCCGCTTGCAGCAGCCGCTCTGCGGGCCTGGTTGATCAGACTCAATTGATCTTCCAGGTTCTCGCTGGCCAGCAGCTCCTCCCATCGCTCCGCTGTTGGATTTTGTACTGGTTGTAAGGCTGTAATGGCCTGACACTCCCACGTGACGTGGTACAGAGTGGCTTTAGCTGAACACCATGGGCAGAGAGGAGAGTATGCCGAGGGGTGCATTTTACTCAGGATGTGCAAATTTGGAAACGTGCCGGTTTGAATTTGCCTCCAGCTGACCGATTCCTCTTTATTTAGTGTTCGGTGTGGTAGCGAATAAGCTTTCCTAAGTCCTCTGTAATGGTTTAGGATGGCCGAATAGTCGCAAGGGACCGGAACGAGTTCCTCAGGGGCGGAGTTGGAAGGTGCTCGGCTCGCATACCCTCGAGCTACCCTATCCGCTGCCTGATTCCCCTCCAGTCCCATGTGGCCCGGAGTCCATATAATCCGATGCCAAATTCTGAGTGGATGTGTAATGGAATGCTCGCCAGTGTCTGTAACGCTCATGATGACGCTGAGAGCGGGTTGGCTGATGCGCCCCTGTAGGTAGTTGCGGCAAGCTGCTTGAGAGTCCGTGAGAACTGTCAGCGACATTCGTTGTCTGTAGCCGAGGGCGAGAGCGAGCGCCATGGCAGTTTCTTCAGCATCGGTGATGTTGCGGCACCGCACGGAAGCGCTGGTACGTTCTGTGAGTGTGTGGTCCACGACTGTGGCTACAGCCTTATTGTTTGCATGGTCGTAGTTGGCGGCGTCAACATAGTACGTAGTGTTTTTGTGTGCATAAGTTCGCTCGAGGGCTTCCACTCTGGCTTCCCTCCGGCCCTGATGTAGTCGGGGATCCATATTGCGGGGGATGGGAGCGACCTTATAAGTGGCACGAAGTTGGTCCGGAATGGGCTTGCGACGAGTTGCGTCGTGAAACTGGCTGATGTAGCCGAGGCGTAGGAGCAGGTCACGGCCTGTAGGTGTTTGCTTGAGCCGTTGCAGTTGTGTGGCGACTTGCGCTTCACAAAGTTCTTCAAAGGTGTTGTGTAGGCCCAATGCGAGGAGCTTGCTAGAAGGAGTACCCGGTGGTAGCTTGAGTGCCGCTTTGTAGGCCTTGTGGAGCATTGCGTCTACTTGGCCCTGTTCGCTCTTGGTGAGGCGTTGGTAGGGCAAACTGTATGTCACCCTACTGACCACGAGGCTACGTATGAGTTTCAGGGTATCCTCCTCGCGCATGCCATGGCGACGAGTGGCTACCCGAGATATCATTCGGGCCACTTGCAGTGTAGTGGTGCGGAGAAGGGAAAGTGTGTGATTCACATGGCGGTTCGACTGTACCCACATGCCTAATATTCGAATGGTGGATTTCTCTGGGATTTGTTTGCCAGCAAGGACAACCTGGAGGCGGGAGCCTTGGTTGTTCTGCGTCGATGGTGGGAGCTTGCGTCGATAAATTCGTAGAAGCTCAGATTTTTTTGTTGCACAGGCCAGACCTCGTGCCTGCGCGTATTGTTCGACGCATGTGGCTGCCTGCTGCAGGTTATATTCTTTTTCTCCAAGGGACCCCCGCGTGGCCTAGACGGTGATATCGTCCGCATACATTGCGTGATGGATGCCATCGATGCGGTGGAGTTCATGTGCCAGGCCAACCATAGCTACATTAAAGAGTAGCGGGGAAATCACTGAGCCCTGCGGGGTGCCCTTGTTCGGAACCTTGATAACATCTGATCGAATGGAGCCGAGACCGACTGTGGCAGTGCGGTCCGACAAGAAGGCGTGAACATAACTGTAGACGCGCTGCCCACAATGAAGGGCCTCGAGGCCCTCAAGTATGGCCTGGTGGCTAACGTTATCAAATGCGCCCTTAATGTCTAAAGTCAAGATAATGTTTTCTCCTTGCTGGGGGGCGTTATCAATGACTTCTTTTAATTGTAGCAGTACATCTTGCGTTGAAAGATGTGCCCGGAACCCGTACATTGAGTGCGGGAAAAGGTCATTGTCTTCGAGGTAATCTTGCGCGCGATTAGTGATGACGCGTTCGAAGAGTTTACCAAGGCAGGAAGTTAGGGATATTGGTCGGAGGTTTTCGATCTGAAGTTTTTTTGCCCGGCTTCGGTATCATTATGACCTCCGCGTGCTTCCATTCAGAAGGAAGCGTGCCACGTTGCCAATGATCATTGAAAAACGCCGTGATTTCTTGTACGGCGCTGTCGTTAAGGTTCCTGATAAGGGAGTACGTGATTCCGTCTGCCCCAGCAGCTGTGTTGCGATTGCTGCTGCGAATGGCTGCGTAAACTTCGTCCACCGTTATTGGTCGGTCGAGAGTGTCATTGGCACGTCCACGATACGCAGCTTGAGATGCGGGTGGGTAGAAATCGCCAAAGCATTTTCGCCGGACTTGATCCAGCAGCTCATCGTCAGTACCCTCAAAGGCATGTATGAGGCGCATGACTGACTTATTCGTCTCATTTTTTGTGCGAGTGGGGTCCATCAAAGCGCGCAAAATGTGCCACGTGCGGGCCGTGCCCAATGAGCCTCGAAGAGAGTCGCTAAACTGGGCCCAATTGAGTCGCGCCAGTTCTGTAGCGTACTGCTCTGCCTGAGTGGTGAGTGTGGCGATCCTTAGCTTGAGGCGTCGGTTATGTTTTTGCGTCCTCCATCTGCGGATGAGGCTTATTCGGGCTTCCCACAGATGTAGCAGATGGCCGTACACTTCCGGCAGTGCAGGTGTTCTGTTAATGGTGGTGGTCCAACGCTCTCGAATTTCTTTAAGTTGGGTGCACCAGTCGGTGAGGCTTGTGAGGCTGTCGAGTGAATATTCGCTCTCACGACGAAAGGCGTCCCAGTTTGTGATGCGTGCTTCTCCAATAGACCGACGCGCTGCGCTCTCTGTAACTTTTGTGCGGAGAATGAAGTGGTCGCTACCCAAGGATTCCTGCAGGTTGTCCCAGTTATAGTTTGCACGGCCACGGGCGAAGGTGAGATCGGGGCAAGTGTCCCTGCACACACTGTTGCCGATCCGGGTAGGGAACGCGGGATCCGTAAGCAGTTCAAGCTGAAATTTTTCAGTGGCAGCCGCAAGCTGTTTGCCTTTGACATCCGAACGGTTGTAACCCCAGCGTTCGTCGAGAGCGTTGAAGTCGCCGAGCAGTAAAGAGTTCTTTTCCCTGGGCCAATCGGCAGGCACCTTGGACGAGGGCATGGAAATCAGTGTTTTTTTTGCTTTGGGGCGCTATATACGTTGACAATGATGATACTTCGCTTTTCTCCTTTCTTTTTTTGCCTGAGAACTAGCTCCACAATCACATGTTCTATGTTGGTGTCTGGGATATTGTCTAAGCCAACTGCGGTTAGCGCTTTGTCAATCAGGATGGCCGCTTTGCCCTTTGTTTGACTATTATAGGACTCATAACCTGAAAATATGGGTGGCGTTCCGGGCTCCTGAAGCGCTATGACATCTGGCCGAGCAAGGTGTGTGTTAATGCACTGTTGGAGGAGGCTCCGCTTTCTGCGGAAGCCGCGGCAGTTCCATTGCCAGACATCTAAATGTTCGCCAATGAGTGGGGCTGTGCTGCCCATGGTTAATTCGTTGAGTGGAAAGGCGTGGGTATCGGAATCTCGGCTTGCGACGCCGATGTAGGAGTGAGGGTGAGGGCGCTGGGTGTCAATGCGGGGGTAGCGAGGATTTCGGATGCATGTGATTCCAATCCTAGACTATGGTAACCTTGATCTGTCGTGGCGTGCGAGCTACGAGTGGCCCTCTTCCTGCGTATGTTTTCGCCTGTTTCAGCAATTTGCGCCTCGAAGCGTGTCTCGAGAGAGTCGAGGCGTTCTCCGAACTGCGTGAATACGGCACTGAATTGTTGCGATAGCTGCTGCGCGAGCGTTGAGAGCATTTCGCGTAACTCTTCGCGTGTGACTGTGGTGCCCGACGCAGCAGGAATTGATAGCGCCGTTTTAGGGGTCTTCTGTCTCTTGGGGGAGGTTGGGGGTTTTTTTTCGGGGGAGTCGGGCGGCGATCCAAGACGTGCCATTAGGGCATGAAGTTGAGAACTGTCCTTTGCTTGACGTGCCCTGACGGCCGCCAGCTCCTGTTTGAGTTTTATGTTTTCCGCGAGAAGGTGTTCGTATGCGGTGGACAGGGTACTGAGTGGAGCGATGGGAGGATCTACATTTGTTGACCAGCTCACCTTATTGTCGGCACCGGCTGATGGAGTGGGATTGGGCTTCTCATTATGCTTGCTGGAGGCGTGCTGGGACTGTTGACAGGTGGGTTGCTGCTGCTGCTGCCTCTTGGTCATCTGGTTCTTCGGATGTTGTCGCTGCTGTGGTTGCTGCTGTTGGCCAGGTTCCACAGAAGGGAGGGGCGGGAAGGACTGTGACCTCGAGCGTGAGCGGGAGTGGCTGCATGAGGTCTCGTTTTCCTTGCTGAACCACCTACGTTTGGGAGTGGGTGGGTTACGATAGGGGTTGCGACCCCTGGCTGGTGCTGCTGGTTGAGGAGGTGGCCGTGGGCGCGGGGCCTTCAGTCTCTGAGAGCACTCTTTCGCGCCCGTTAAGTGGGCATCTCCACACAAGTGACATTTGGGAGCACAGTGGTGACCGTCAACGGGGTTGAGTATACCACACTGCCGACACACAGGAGTGTTTGGCGTGGAGCATACGTCTGAGCGGTGCCCCGGTTGTAAGCAGACTTGGCAGGCTTGTCGCGTCGGCTTGTACGGATGGCAGGCCACCTCCCCACCGTAATACAGTACATATCGGGGCAGAAGGGGGCCTTCAAAAGTGATCACGGTAGATTTGGTAGCACCAAGCATTCGTGCACTGTGCACTGTCACTCCCTGCGTGCGCACGCGGAGGTTGGCGGTGAGTTCTTCCGGAGTTGTGCCAGGGTCTATCCCATGAATAACTCCCCGCAAGGTGCCCTCAGGGGCCGCCACATAGGTATTGAATTCGTAGGTCTTCCTCTCAAGCGTGAGGGTGGTGATCCGACGAAGAATTTCGGCCGTCTCAACATGTGGCGAGCTGGCAATGATGATGTTCGACCCGGGGCGAGTACGTATAATGAAATGATCACCAGTACAATGTTGTCGTGAATTGCCCGCCAGTGCTACGGCTCGGGAGATTTGATGCGTAGTGAAGTTCCGAATGGCCAGGCCCTTTTTCGGGCGCATGATAATCTTTATGTCCGTGCGTGGAAGCGGGGGCAGCTTCCGTCGTAGCTGGCGCGGCTTCGTTACGGGTGGTGGTGTTCGCGCCGGTGCGACGCCGGCCGCGTCTGCCTGCGCAGCAGGAGCGCTCGCACCCGCAGCTGCCCCGGCGTTGACGTGGCTGGGCGGAATGCTTGCAGGACCGGCCGGCTGCATCAATTCCGCTCGAGCTTTGTCGAATTTTTTCTGGCGTTGATGCTGGCGACGGGAAATCGCCAGTTTCCAGTTGGCGTCGGTGTCGCTCGCCGGTCCCAGCGATGCAGACGATGTAGGATGGTGCACGGCAACTTCATCTTCGCTTGCCGAGGTGAGCTCGTCGAGGTCGAGAGATTCCGTGTTAACATGGGTGTCGTTGGGGCTGAATGCAGGTTGAACGCATCCGGTAGTAGTCACGTCATCAATTGGCGTAGTGCTAGCGTCCATATTGTTGTTGAAGGGGTCCCGCCGTTAGGCCTAGTCACCCGTACTCGCACAGGCGAGCCGGGTCGACGCTTAGGCCTAGCGGCCCAGCGCTCACATGGGTTCTTCTGAAGGCGATAGAGCAAAATGGAGATGCTCTACAGCCTCGGGAAGGGTGTGCGGTTCCCAGGACAGTTAAAACTTGATGATCCGACACAGTGCCGGCGACGATATCGAAGTAATCCGGTCAACGAGAGCACACGTTCGGCGGAGCGCATGCGACGCGCGTCCGCTCGCTCCGGCGTCCAAGCGCGTCTCTCTATTTCTGAATGGAATCGTCTGCCTGCTGACAAGGTCAGCATAATAGATAACGATGCTTTTGCGGCCGCTCTTTGACATCTCATTCTGTCTTCAGCTGCAGTCGAATTTTATGCAGTGTTTAGTTCGTATCACATCATTTTTGTATTTTGATGTTTGTAAAGTATAAATTTCATTTTTGTTTTCTCTCTTCGTCTGGTTTAGCTGATATTTTTATGAAATTCATGTGTATTGACAACAATGTACGCCGCTATTTCTCCTTAGTTTTTCACTACCAATGTTCTTGAAATGTATGATTTATAAATTCTCTGTGTAACCCCTCCCCCGTAATGTTTAAATGGCGCTGTGGGTGTGAGTGTAAATAAATAAATAAATAAATAAATAAAGTGCAAGTGGTTGTAATGAAATCAAGCCTCTTTCAATGGTTCCTGCTGTGATGGACTACGCATAAGTGCTCTGTAGGTTCTGAGCACAGCTCATGCAGACCGTGTCTGAGGTAATTACTTCAATCTTCAGGTGCTTTCAGCTCGGCTACCGCGCAGAGATGAACTGTGGTCCGGTGGATGTCACGTAACATAAACGCAGTAGCCGGAGGCACATAACACGTGGAATGACTTAACTTCCAAAACGATGCAACACAAGCACAGAAATGGTTCGAAAACAGCACAACACAGGCTTATGAACAAAACAGTGTCAGCACATCATTCACAATGTCTGATGTGTGGTAGGGTGATCACAAACACGTGCATGCAAGCAAGTAGTTCGGCATAAAAGCTAATAAAGCCTACAAAGTTTCAGGTGCTTTGCAGAATTCCACTTCGCCTGCAGCTTTGATTTATTCAGCCCTTAGAAGTGCAGCCTCGTTGTCAGGTAAAAGCTGATAACCTGCGGAGTGAGGACCTCCGTATGCTCAAAACAACCAATCTTCATCGATGAAGCTCAATGGATTATATGGAGTATGTCAAGGACATTTTCGCGGTGAACTTTCCGCGTAGAAAAACACCCTGTAAACACCTTTTCCAGGCGCGTGATGAAGCGAAAGAGATTGATCGAAGGATAAACCAAGCAACCTTGGTCATTGTGTAGCACCAATGCTGAAGCTGCTAGACAACCGCCTTGCTCCGGTGTAAGCAAAAAGAGACTAATGCACGCGGAACAACCACTTGGGAGCATGCATTTCTTTGCCACATATCCACACACGTAGTAGGTCAGCCTCGAATCGCTTCGTTGTACCTGGTACCTGTGGTCTTCAACTTCGCGCTGTGATGTTGAAGCCGCAGTCAACTCTGCTTCGATGTGCGCTTTGCAAACATTGAAGAAGCCTTCCATATGTGTTTGTTCATCTAGCTCTCCGGTGTTAAGCAACAATATTATCAGGTCCTTGTCTACGTTGCTACCTACGACATTGCTCGCCAAGTTGTAATACAAAAGGCAGTTAACTGTTAGTAAGAACTGCTGAGACATGGGGTGTGTATTGCAACTGAGTGACAGTCTGGCTATTCCAAAGAAACTTTCCACCTTGTCCTGACTGAGCTGTGATGTAAGCAAATAGGTGAAACCGCCCTCTTTGTTCAGGTACCACAATAATTCTAAGGTACTTGTGAGACTAACCCTTAAGCCTTCCACAGTAGATTCACTAAGCATTTTTTTTTATCGGCGTGATGTTCCCACCATTCCAAAAATAGCAGCATGTCTTCAATATTTTTTATGCTATCTGAAGCAGGTGTAAATGCTTCCGATGCGAAGGGGGCCGTCATGATGCTGATCAAATCTGTCATTCTGGAAAAGAATTTCTGTGTGGCGTCAATGGGACCACGTTTCCTTTGAAGTTGTACGCGATAAAGAAAGAAGGCGTGCAAAGGCCCCTGGCCAAACAGTTGAAAAGCGTAATTAGCTCTCATTTTTCGAAATTGTTTGGCGAGATGTGAACGCAAGTTATGTCTGACATGGGCTTCAGTGTCACAGCATGATTATCAATAGCGAAAGCCTCTCTGACAAACTCTATGGACACACGTCCTTCTGTCATGTCAAAAGTGGTTTGGAGTAGCCTGTTCCGAATATTTTTAACCTGATGAGGAAAGTCAGGACAGAAGTAAAGGAACCGGTTTGAGTTGACTGTGTGCCTCTTTTTGCAAACAACTTCTTTTAGCGAGGCTTGTATGTTGTAGACGCGCCACATTTTTCTGTTCCACGAAGCCACGTCACATGTTACATAGTCTACAAATAAACCCATTTTCTCAGCGAGAATAGTAACTTCAAGCATAGTTTTAGCCAGGAGCTCACCTTTAACATTTTCATTACTTGCAAAAGCTCCAAGAACTTGCATCCATTTTCCTATCAAGGGCACGAACGTAACCACGAGGCCATGGTTGCACGGTAAAGTTCTTTTGTTCCTCGGAGGAGTAGGGGCGCAGGTCTACAAAGCCTTCAATTTTTGCACCAGTGGTGACGAATATATGTTCTGAGAGCTTCATTTCATCGATGATTATCCCTTCATGCTGCTTGAACTGATCCATGTGGACCACCTTTTCTTTTCAGTGCACCAGGCACTTTTTGTTGAATCCGTAACTGCTTTGGTTACTGAGCTGTGTATTTCCTAAGAGTCCAATCACTGGGCAATGCTAGGATCTGTTGTTTTTGCATGTGCTGATACAGCGTGGGGCTCCTAGTTCTCAAGAGGATGCATTTGAGTAGCCACTCTTTGTCGTGCAACATCCCACGTGCACTTTTCCTCTTAGACGCCTCAAAGCAATGGCGCATGGCATGTTGTTACTTTGAAGAAAGTGACTGAATCATTTCGACGAGGACTTCCTCGTCTATCGCAGCACATTATCTTTTGGCTTTCTTTAATGTCTGAGACAGCACGCTTAGGTTAGCTTCGAGACTCTTGTTTTTGAGTTTGTGTATCTTGTGCTTTCGCGGAGCCATCAAACAAGGGCGTGTAGGTGTCCTTTGGCGCCTCCTCAGCCACGACTGTCGGTTGTGCAACGCTTTCCTCGGGTACTTGCAGGTCACGAAAGGCATTCCTTCCGTTGTTGATCTGCCATGGCACTTGGTTAATCACGAAGTTAATCTATTTTCCCTATACTTTCCTTGCAATAATGTCTATAGATTTCCTTAATATTGTGTCTAACAGGTAAAAACGAGATCTCAAGTATGCACTTAATTCCTTCATTTACACACACACACAACACACGCACACACACACACACACACACACACACACACACACACACACACACACACACACACATATATATATATATATATATATATATATATATATATATATATATATATATATATATATTGCCACATTCAACTTTCAGAGGAGAGCTCGCGCAGCCATAAAGAAACACGAAGCCCTTGCCTGGTCCTCTTTACGAGCGCCTTTCAACTTACTTAAAGGGAGCTCTTCTATATCGGACTCCTGCTGTGTCTGCGTCGTGACACTGGTGGAGGTGCTGGGTACATGTCCAGGACACCTTCAAACAGCCCGGGATCTAGTCCACAAAGACTTCCGCTTGTCGAAACACCCGTTCACCGCACCAGCCGCCACCTGTTAGGCCTGAGCCCAGAGTTCGGTCCTTGGACGGAAAACATGACCGCGCCGGGAAGCAGTTGCCCCACCATGACGAGCTCAAGCACGACACATGTGACTGTTTTCACCCCTAAAATTCCTGTGGACTTCCATGGCAACACATATGAGGACGCCGATGACTGGCTTGAGGAGTTCGAGCGGACAGACAACGTTAACGGGTGGAAAGCCGCACAGAAGTTGGGGTACGTGTATTTCCCTCTTCAAGACGGGGCTCGCACATGGTTCATGAATCGCGTGTGGTCAACATGGGACGAGTTCCGGCGGAAGTTTCTGGACACCTTCGCAAACACCAAAAGGCGGGAGCATGCACAACGACTCCTCGAATCACGGATTCAAAAGCCTAACGAGTCTGTTGCTATATTTGTTGAGGACATGGCTCGTCTCTTTCATCGAGCCAATCCAGATATGTTCGAGAGCAGAAAGATCAGCCACCTCACGCGCGGTGTTAAAGAGCAGCTGTTTGCTGTTCTCGTGCGGAACCCACCTTCAAGCGTCGACGAATTTTCGAAGGAGGCGACCGCCATCGAACGCGCACTACAGCTACGCTACCGCCTGTACGACCACCCAAACAACAGCGGACAAATCAGCGCAACCGCCGTGACCACTGTGACACCTTACGAGCGTTCTTTGCGTGACCTGATACGCGAAATTGTACAAGAAGAGGTGAAGAAGCTCGCTGCCACACCGAATGACTGCGCGATTGCGTCGGTCACAGAAGTTGTTCGCCAAGAAATAAGGCAAGCGCTTTCACTTCCCGAGCCGAACACTGAAATAGTTAGGCCAACATATGCAGATATTCTCCGTCGACAGCCTAGATCTAACGTGCCGCCACCTCAACAGTACCACCAGCAACAGCCACCGACAGTGCCTTGGTACTACAGGGAAACGTCGACGCCGATGCGACCCCCACTCCGCAAAACCGACATATGGCGTACCCCTGACTACAGGCCCCTGTGCTTCCATTGTGGGGAAGCAGGCCACATCGTGCAGTATTGTCCATTACATTACAGAGGGTACCACAGTCGCATACTTCGAAGAAATTGTAGAATTCCGCGAGTGCTTCGCAGTACAACAGGCAGAGACGCCGGCCGCTTCAACACCACTGCCTGTCGACGTGAGCACAGATTTATCGCCAGCGCAGAGGCAGAGTCTTCTAGATATTCTCGGCCAGTTTGAAAACTGTTTTTCATCGACCTCGAGGGTAAATCAAACGCCACTGACAAAGCACCAAATTATAATGGAAGGGACGGCAAGACCAATTCGACAAAACCCACACCACGTGGCACCGAAAGAACGCGAAGCAATCCAAGAACAAGTTCAGAAAATGCTCAATAATGATATCATTCAGCCATCAAAAAGCCCTTGGGCATCACCAGTAGTGCTAGTCAAGAAGAAAGACGGTAGCTTACGCTTCTGTGTGGACTACCGCAAGCTGAACCGCGTGACAAAGAAAGACGTATATCCACTACCGCGTATTGACGATTCACTTGACAGGCTGAGGCATGCACGCTTCTTCTCGTCGATGCACCTGAAAAGCGGTTATTGGCAAATCAAGGTCGATGAGCGGGACAAAGAAAAGACTGCTTTTGTTACGCTTGACGGGCTTTACGAGTTTAAAGCCTTGCCCTTCGGATTGTGCTCAGCCCCAGCAACATTTCAGACTGATGGATACCGTCCTATTAGGCCTTAAGTGGCAGACGTGTCTGGTATACCTCGACGACGTCATTGTTTTCTCACCAACATTCGAGGAACATCTAAGACGGCTGCTATTAGTATTTCGAGCAATACGGTCCGCTGGCTTAACGCTGAAACCTGAGAAATGTCATTTCGGTTTCAAGGAACTCCGAGTCTTAGGACATGTGGTGAGCCATTAAGGTGTTCGTACGGACCCCGACAAGATCGACGCCGTCCGAAAATTTCCGGTGCCAACAGAAAAGAAGGCCGTAAGACGTTTTCTTGGCCTTTGCGCCTACTACTGCAGGTTTATCGCCAATTTCTCGCACATAGCGTCGCCCTTAACACGCATAACAAGAGACGATGTTCCATTTTTATGGGGCAAAGAGGAACAAGCAGCATTTGACGGTCTACGACAGCGCCTGCAGACACCACCTGTGCTTGCTCACTTTGATGAGAACGCTCCAACCATGATCCACATTGATGCCAGCAACGTAGGTTTAGGCGCTGTACTCGTCCAGTGGCAAGACTCAGCCGAGAGAGTGATTGCATATGCAAGTAGGACGCTTTCCCGTGCCGAGTCCTATTATTCCACAACGGAAAAGGAATGTCTTGCTGTAGTATGGGCAGTTCTGAAGTTTCGCTCATACCTCTACGGCCGACCCTTCCACGTAGTCAGCGACCACCACTCCCTTTGCTGGCTGACCAACTTGAAGGACCCATCCGGTCGGCTAGCGCGCTGGAGCTTACGCCTACAAGAAATCGATATGACGGTCGTCTATAAGTCGGAACAGCAGCACTCTGATGCTGATTGCTTATCCAGGTCGCCTATAAAGCAAGACGATGTCTCAGAAGATGATGACATGGCATTTTTAGGAGTGGTAAACACAGTCACCATTTCGTCTAACCACACAGTCACCATTTCGTCTAACTGTCCGTTGTCTGTCCATTCATCCGTTCATCTAGCGAACACTCCAAGTACCGCCATCTCACATCTTTTCATGATATATATTCATCATATAGAACTACCGCCATCCAGCGGGCATTCAAAGGACTAAACGAGAGGTGGCATGGTTGTACTGGAGGAGCGGCACGCGTGCTTTCTCTTACGGCCTGCGCTTCGTGTGTAGTTCCCAACTTTCGCCACCGCTAGTTCATGGCACTGCGGCCTAACCAAGGGGGTTACGCCCAGCGAGTTTAACGTGGAAACCTCTTCTGGTCACATAGTGCTAATAGTGCGTTGCTCCGTTACTAGTTTTTTCTCATAAACATAAAATTCAAGGCAAATTTTATTGAATATGAAGTCCCCGATACTCGTCTATGTAGATTATTTCATCAGAAACAACTACCATTTTATTTATGATTAACGTGCGTGGGTTTTCTACCCAATTCAAAGGAGTGCGCGCGTGCTGCTCCTCTAGGCAGGCCGTGGAGGTGGCTGCCGACTACTGCTACTACTACTACTACTACTACTACTACTACTACTACTACTACTACTACTACTACTACTACTACTACTACTACTACTACTACGACTACTACTACTACTACTACTACTACTACTACTACTACTGCTACTACTACTTCTACTACTACTACTACTCCTACTACTACTACTACTACTACTACTACTACTACTAAAGTCACGGACGCACGACCCACAGCTTAAGCGGTTTTCCCCCCAAATAAGAAAGTACTCTTTAGGTTCCTGCGGTATAAAGAGATTGTTCTTTCATCAATAAATATAGAATAATTTGTGTATCACCCGCAGAATCGTTGCAGTCATTGGAAGCAATTGAGAAAGGATTAGAAGATCGCTTTTTGTCAGTGCTACCCCACTGTACTAGTCACAGAAAAATGTAATGAATATAAGGCAACAACACTAGAAAAGATAGAAGAGAGAGAACAACACTAGAAAAGATAGAAGAGGAAGTACAATCACTCCCAGCTTCATCTCCAGGTCCAGATGATACAACTACAGTGATGTTAAAAATCCTTTCATTTATCTCCCACTGATCTCGTTAACTTTATAAACTTTTCTGGTAGAGCGAAAACATAGAGCGAAATAGGTAGTGCGCAAACATATATTGAGTGAATCTCAAATCAGATTTACAGCTGGGTGCCCCATATGATGTGCCCATGTTGACCAAGAAGCTATAAATAAACTTGCTCGGCACAGAACGCTATACGCCTCTCTGGTGACCTTAGATATTTTTAAGGCGCATGACAACGCGGAGCACACCATCTTGATTAGTAAACTTCGAAGCGTTAACGTTCCCATATATCTAATCGCATGGACTCAAAATTTTTATGTGAGTGTATATTTTATTGTTCGCAGAATGGGCTATTTTCTAAGCGATACAAACAGAGAAAAAAGGTTTCTCGGGGATCCATTATTTTATCAATTATATTCAATATATTATCAAGCTCCATCCCTACTCACGATAATGTGCAAGTGTATATACACGCAGACAATATAGCATTATTTCCAACTTGCCAAGACGCACTCGTTGTACAATATTTTGACCGTCATAATTGGATACCACAGAATTATGGCTTAGCGACCTGCGCATGTCATTTAATATTAAAAAAAGTGCCCTTCTTGCATTTCTATTTAGCTCTCCTATGCGGATCGCATTGATGCATGGCCAGGACTTTATTCTACAAGTAGACTCGTTAAAGTACTTGGGTATAATATACACTGCAAATCTGAAATATTGGTCACATACTAAATATATTGCGTCTAAGCGATTACGTGCGGTTGGGTTGTTCTGGCGCATCAACAATGATCGATTTGGAATGCGTAGAAGTTTTTGGATGATATATTGCATGTGTGTCCGCCCGAAAGTAGAGTTTGGATGTGTGCTGTTCTTTGGTAGATCCGTTTATAAATAACGGCATCTTCTCTATATAGAGCGTGATGAATCGCGCATATGTTTAGGCATCCCTAAGTTTGTCGCTAATAATGTTGTTCGTCATGGAGCATATCTGCTTCCTCTAAAAAACTAGGTTTCGCATATTAACTGTTCAAACATTTCTAAACATCTATCCCTCCCCACAGACACGCTCCTAATACGTATTTGTAAGCGAGCCATCCATATATTTTTTTATTGTGAGTGTTCTCTGAAAGCCATTAGGGGTAAAAACCGGGACGTCGGTTTCTCACAGGTACGAATTCCTACGGTAAGAAGAAAATTTGATGACACATTTCGAAAAAATTCTAAAATTTTGCCGATAAGATATTCGACTTGGTTGATTGAAGACCACCTCTATACCCTATAGATAAGTTCAGTTATAGCCACAGAAGCTTCTGGCAATGCCGAGAAAGCGCGAGTGGGCATCCATTCAAGAGCATCAAACTGTTCTTTTTCACTTAGACTGCTTTACGCCGATATTGCAGGAGAATTATTGGCAGTCATTCTGGCAATACGCAAGCTCTCAACTTCGGTGGTTATATTGCACTGATTCTTTATTCGTTTGCACCGTTCTGACAGTACCGAAGACATCGCCTTGTTTATCAGAATTTTATACAGATATGCTCAATCATGTTCGTGCTGTACATTAAGTGTGGTTGCCAGGTCTCAGTGCACTAACACTAAATAAAACAGCGGATACAGTGATGGCACAATTAGTTCTTTCGTGTACATAAATACATCTTTTTCGGCATCCCCCCCTCTCTCTTTTTTTCAAAATCTCAATGCCGCGCGATTTATGGCCGATCACCCGTGGTGGGTTGAGCCACTGCTGTCTGGTAAAACGAACCAACGAATCTAGTTTTAATATGTTATAGCCATGCCTCATGTCAGTTACGTGCACAACTCTCCCGCGGCTCGTAATAGAGTGTGTAGTCATTACTGATAAATATTAATCGCCCACATGGACATCTATCAGGGGACGAAAGACCAGAGGAGCATTGGGCCCAGAAACATGTCATACGTCACTCAGTGTTCACCATCTTTTATGGGCGAAGCTGTTTACAGCGGCACCCGTTCGTCCCTTGTAGCCGTTGTAGTAGTGTGTAAGAAGTATAACAGTTTGACCGCCAAGGTGGTGCCGGTGAGATATTTTTCGGTGTGTTGTTGAACAATAAAAGATAGCGCTCAATGTACATGCTACTGGCTGCTAAAGGGGAATGAGAGGCAGGAGAATTCGGCTTTTAGTTAACGCGCACGCTGCGAATTTTTATTGTTCAACAACGCACAGAAGAAAAGAAAGGGTTGCTACGTTATACTCGCTGGGCGTAACCTCCTTGGTTTTAGAAAGGTTTAGCGAGCGTTGGGCCGCAGTTCCATGAATACACTGAACTAGTATACCGGGTGTTCAAAATTAAGCTTTATGATTTTTTTAAAATTAGGCGCTCGAAGGCACGTGAGAACCACTTGTGCAAATAAGTTAAGCGGCCAGGGGGACAGAAAGTTAGATGATAATTATCGCTGTCAGCAGCCCAATTAACTAAAATTTAATAATTAACTTTTTACTGGCTGCGGTAAGTTGGCATGTTTATATTGAAAAAATGTAGGCAGTGGTGTTTGTACACAGTTTCAGTTGGAAGATTTTTTCTAGCACGCCTGTGTTCCGAGATATCCGGCTCCAAAGTTTAATTGTCTTTCGCACGATTACGCATGCAAGAGGGTGAGGGTCCGCGCAAAGCTCCTCCCTAAAGTGACGCATCTGTTGCGTGTGGTGTTTAGTGTGTGAAGAGGGTGGAAGCGTAGGCATAGGTGATAGCAATTACCCTTGCCCTCTTCGGCCGTCGAAATCAAAAATCGAAGAACGCTTGCAACCAGTGTCGTAACACGCAACTGCAGAGCCTCTAACGATAGTGGCAGATACCATGCCGAGATAATGGTGCGAGCGGAGAATCTGGATGCCAGTGCGCGTGCGTAATAATCACTAGAGAAGCATGCGTGGTCGTTGCCTGGGCTACGCGAATAGCGTGACTGCTGATGTCCGAGTACTGTAACTTTTATTGAAACAAGAGCAACAACTCCACCAATAATAACTGAAACAGTTTTATCCTTGCTAACGCATATTTCCTGCTGCTACATAAGCATATTTCGGTCATGCACAAATCTCATCGAAACTCTTCACCTCTCAAGACGTCAATGCCCCAAAAAGTGTTCAAAATGCCTGCCTTCGGCAGCAACGCAAAGCATGAACCGCTGTCGCGTCGACTCGATGACTCGGCGCAGTACTTCTGCAGGAATACTCGCACAGGCAGATGTTATCCTGTCCTTCATGTCATTAACATCGCTGGGCTCTGTTACGTAAACTCGATCTTTAACGTAGCCCCAAAGGAAAAAGTCGAGCGGAGAAAGGTCAGGTGATCTTGGTGGCCAAAACATCGCTCCTGCGCGCCCAATCCACTGTTGTGGAAAACGTCTGTCCAACCAGTTCTTCGCCCTGGTAGAAAAATGTGGTGGTGCTCCATCGTGCTGAAACCATACTTGGCGCAGGTCATTCAGGGAAAGACTGCAGACAAGATCATCAATGACAACACCTAATATTTCTTCTGTGTACATCTTTCCGTTCAAGTTGTCCTCAAAAAAGTGAGGTCCGATGATCCTGTCCCCGAGTATGCCGCACCACACATTCACACTCCAGCGAACTTGATGCTTGTGCTGCCTCAGCCAGTGTGGGTTTTCTTGTGCCCAATAATGGGCGTTGTGAAGATTAACACTTCCATTTCGGCAAAACCGAGCTTCATCAGTCCAAATTATTCTGTGCAAAAAGTCATTTTCTTGATCAGTTTTGATGAGGCCCCAATTGCAGAAGTCAACTCGCCTTTCAAAGTCCGCCTCATTTAGGTCCTGATGAAGGTAAACGTGATATGGATGGAACTTGTGCTTTCTTAAAACATTTGTGACTGTTCCGATGCTGCGACCGCACTGATCGGCAATCTGTCGGATGCTGAGCTCTGGCATCGAGGTTACGCACGCGACAACGTCGATTTCAAAGTCTTCATCGACGATTGCCTTCCTGGTCCGTCTCGGAAGGTGGACAGAGCCTGTTGTGCAGAAGCGTCGAAACAGGTTTGTGAAAGTGGGCCTTGTTGGAAGGGGACGGTGTGGGTGGCGAGACGCGTAAAGCTCCATTGCTAACGAAGCGTTGCCATTCATTTCAGCCATTGCAAGCACCACGTCTACTTTTACTTTGGTAGAATACCTCACGCCAGAAGCAGCCATATTAGCTCGAAAGGACTCCACGTGGATTTCCTTGGTAGACCTTCAATGCAGAGACGCTGTGCTCTAACCGGAGGCACCCTAGTGCAGGACGGTCCTGCTAACGCGTTCACAAGAAGATGTCTCAGTGTGATCTAAAGTCACGAAAAAACGTCGCGAAAAATGGTCTCCTGTTATCGCGTTCATCAGGATCATGCGTAAGGCTCATGGCGCACCGCGCTGTCACATTTTGATTTCGCCGGCCGAAGAGGGCAAGGGTAATTGCTATCACCTATGCCTACGCTTCCACCCTCTTCACACACTAAACACCACACGCAACAGATGCGTCACTTTAGGGAGGAGCTTTGCGCGGACCCTCACCCTCTTGCATGCGTAATCGTGCGAAAGACAATTAAACTTTGGAGCCGGATATCTCGGAACACAGGCGTGCTAGAAAAAATCTTCCAACTGAAACTGTGTACAAACACCACTGCCTACATTTTTTCAATATAAACATGCCAACTTACCGCAGCCAGTAAAAAGTTAATTATTAAATTTTAGTTAATTGGGCTGCTGACAGCGATAATTATCATCTAACTTTCTGTCCCCCTGGCCGCTTAACTTATTTGCACAAGTGGTTCTCACGTGCCTTCGAGCGCCTAACTTTAAAAAAATCATAAAGCTTAATTTTGAACACCCGGTATACCATGAACTCGAGGTGGTTAAAGGTGGGAAGTAGACACGAAGTGCAAGCCGTAAGAAAGTGTGCGTGTGCCTCCTCTTCGTTTAGTCCTTGGAATGTCCGCTGGATGGCGGTGCGTCTATATGAGGGATATATGATGAAAAGATGCGAGGTGGCGGTACTTGGAGTGTTGAATAGATGGACGAACGGACACACAGACAGATGCATGGACGGACTCACGGATGGTTGCACCGATGAATGGACGCATGGACGGACGCACAGATGGACGTGCAGACGCATGAATAGACGCACGCACGGACGGGCAGGTGGACGCACGGGCGGCCACACAGACGAACGCATGGATGGACGGAAGCAAGAACGAATGGACGGAGGGATGTTTCGCCCCACTATCCATCATTCACTCCGTGAATATGCTGCCATATTTTTAACGCTATACTTTTGTTGGCGCTTCGTTCCAAAAATAATACTTGCCCACTCCCCTAGGCTTACATTGTTTTAAGTACCTCTTTTTTTTACTTTCTGGGCACATATAAATTCAGACTTGACACCCACAACAGACTGAAGTACGCCACATAGGATGAAAAAGAAAGATGTAGATTTACTTAAAGCCTTTTATTAAGTGATCCCAAAGAGTGACATTTATTGTATGACTAGTACCAAGTTATAAGCCAGAGCCAGGCAAATGTCGGTGAACGATACAGGTTAGCTACTGGCCTTAAAAGATTTGAACGTGGGCTCATTCGTATAAATATATATCACGAAGGAAAACAGGCACTGTCTGGAAAACACGGTCAAGAAGGAACACATCTTGTGCTGCCCTCGTGTGTTCTTTCTTGTGCGAGTTTAGAAGCAGTGCCTGTTTCACAGAGAAAGCCGCTATGAGATCAGAACACAGGTCGCGTGTGGCGCCGCAGCTGTCCGCTGCCACAGCCGTCATTGTCCGTAACCGATATAGCAAGAAATAAAAAAAAAACAACTCAATAAATAAATTGCGTCCGGAGAGAGTGAACAAAACGTTTATTTGATGTTCCGTGCAAGAATATCGGTGAATGGTATTCTGCAGGCGCTGCGTTAGAGTGCCTCGAGCGTGGAGCGGAGGCGAACGAGCGCTTCAAGGTACGTTAGACACAAGCGCCATCTGGCAGTTATCTTCGAAAACGAAGCCGTGCAGCCCGCGGAGAAAGATGCGCTCCAGTCTCGGAGGTGATAAGGTGTAGGCGAAAAGCGACGGGCAGGTGCCACCACCGTGACGTCGTAGCAAAGCGTTGGAAACACCTTTTTGAGCATCACGTTGCACTGTGAGCGCAGCGCGATTAAACGCTACATTCCTTAGAGTTACTTGTGTGTGCTTCTTCTAGTATAAAGGCAGACATACAAAACATCGAAGCATTGTTGTGGCGCCTCAGATATGCGGAATAATTGCTTTTTATTGAGAATCGCACAACTATGAACGCTATACCTTGAGCAATATTGGTGGACGCTGCAGGTGGTGTTGGCAGTTTGGTGCCGCTTGAGGTATCGTTAGGGCAGACAAACTGACAAATGTACAGGCAGACAGACAGAAGGACCAAAATTTTTCCGTCGAAGGTCCCCAAGAAAGACTATCATCATTAAAAAAAAGTAAGAAGGACACAGACAGATGCGAACACGAGCCCGCTTCGTGCCACTGAGCCACGCCGGCCCTTGAAACTTTCAAAACTGGCCTGCGGCTGCAGGCTTGATGTCGGGAAAAGAATTGCGCTAAATGAGTAATAAAGCGGTTAAAACATCAAAGGAACAACCAGGTGTCACACAATGAGAATTGCGTAAAGAGTTGGTCGTTAAATGATCCAACCCATTACAAAAGCTTGTTCTGCTTCACCTATTAACTGCACTCATAAAAAAGGTATTGTATTTTTGAGGTAGTAATGGTTTGGCACATATGTCACAACCCTTGTAGTAAGCACAGTTAGTAACCGCCAAGCTATAAACAGTTACTACATTTCCTGTCACAACCAGCATTTAGTAACTGTTACTACCCTAGCCGTTACCAACCATGCGCCGTAGTGAGGGACTCCAGATGAATTCCACCACCTTGTTAATTGTGATCCGCTTGTCTTATTAATTTTGCTGTAATTTACTGAATTTGTTGTAATTGTCTATTACAGTGCGTGGGATACGTCTTTATGGTTCGTTAACTTCTACTTCTCTATTACGGCAATGTTAGAATGACGTTTACATATCTCGTTTGAGTACTTTGAAACAAAATCATTTTTCATTATCTGTGGATATCTCCTGCGTCTTTTTTTTTCTAATTGAAAGATGATACGTGGAGACGATTCCTTTGTTAAACTGTCACAATAAGAATCACCTACTGTTTTCGATTAGACAGCCAACAGCTGCATAGTAAAAAGGTAGCAACGGGGCAAGAAAGTTAGTAAGGGCTGCAGTTACTACCTTTTTTATTCTAGTTAATTACTGTTTACTTACCTACGTAGTAAACCGGTAGCGAGAACTTAGTAAAGGTTGCAGCTAGTTACTGTTTACTAACGTAGGTAGTAAACATGTAGCAAAAGTTTAGTAACGGTCCAATAGAGGTAGTAACCGCTGCAGTTACTGCCTACTTGCTTGCACTTGCCCCCTTTTTTAGTTACATTTTTTAAAGGTGAGGGGCGCATACCCATTTCAGGCATAATTCTTCATCGTCATCAGCTAATGCATGAGAATAGTGCACATAACTCCTTGCAAGTTTGCAACGGATACCACGCTTCTCCGAAGAATGATGAAGGATAGCATAGTACACAAAAATTATGATGATTTACGGTGCCGTGGGTACCCAGCAAGTGTGTTTGTATCAGTTACTCAAAAAGTGTTAAGAAAAGGCTCTAAAAGGCCACTCTTTGTGCTGCGTGGAGGCCTGGCGTTTTTTTTTCTTTTATGACTCATAGTAGGTAGTAGACAAACAAGCCGCCGAGAAAAGGGGATTCCCCTGTTGGAATATAACCCCTCTCAGGACCAGATAACGTGTATGATGCTGATGGCAGCGCCGCTACAGTGATATCTCAGCTACGCATTGCCTGTTAAAACTGCTTTGCGCGAATGCGTGCAATGTGCGTGTTTGTTTATCTCGCATAGAACAAACCGGTTCTGTTCGGTTTCACCGTCACTCCGCAGATAGCTGCCTGCCGTGCTACGGAGTGGTTGCTCAGAGACTGCGTGGACGACGAAGAGGTCGAGGAATACAACCAGCATGTCGGGTTGCCTGTAGTCACAAAGCTACGATCTCTTATCGTTGTGTGACTCCAGATTGTGAAATTTTGATAGTAGACATAATATTACCAGACGCTTCTCCCTTGTCGTTTGTAAATGCGTATTTTCCAGCTGGGGTGCAAAACACACGAAGTCTAGACGATATGTTTTCTGCCTGCAGAAAGGATATATTAATCACTGGAGACTTCAATTCACATCATGTGGCCTGGGGTTTTAAAACAGATTTAAGCGGAAAAAGATTGTGGGAATGGGCTATGGACAAGAATTTATCTTGTTTAAATTCGCAATCTGCTACTTTTGTCCGAGGTCTCTCTAAATCTGTAATTGACTTGACATTTTCAAGCTCATCTCTAAATATATGTTCGTGGCAAACTTTAGACTGTGCTACTAACAGTGACCACTTGCCTATTAGTTTTGTACTGAACTTTCCAAGAATACATGTTGCCGAAAAGGCCCGCTCATTCCTCAACTATAGAAAATTAGAAAAAGACTTGAGGGCTACTTTTGATTACCGCAAGGACATACCAGGTGACATTAGGGCTATGAGTCTGTGTGCAGTGTTAAAAAGATCAGTAAAAGACGCAACGTTTAAATTAGACTCGGCCACAAGAGGTTCTTTTAGTCCATGGTGGACTGAAGAGTGCACGAGGAGCTATAGAAAACGGAAAGCTGCATGGAAACAACTGCTGGTCAACCAATGTCCAAAAAATTGGCGTGATTATAAATTCGCAGCAGCAGACTTCAAACGCACAGTAAGTACAGCAAAAGATGGTTATAATATGAAACGACATGAGTATCTTTCTAGGGCTAAAAACAAAAAAGCGCTCTTCAGATTTTTAAGATCTCAAAAAATGTTACCACCCACTGAAAATATTGACTCTTCTGTTCTTTCCCCCCGTGAGCTCTCTGATTTAGCAGAAAATATTGCGAAAGGGCTCCAAGATAGATTTATGTCAACTCTACCACTGCACATTGTGAACCCAATGGCAGGCGAGGATTTCGAGGAGGTTACTTTAGATGAGCTGGCAGAGATAATAAGGCACTTATCTCCTTCGGCACCTGGACCAGACGGGGTAACAAATTCAATGATAAAAGTAATATTCGAGATTTTTCCAACTGAAGTACTTAATCTGGTGAATTTTTCTTTGACAAAAGCTTGGATACCTGCGGAATGGAAGCTGTCTAAAGTGATTCCACTTCTTAAAAAGCAGGAAAAAGGATTCGCCTTGGAAAATGTAAGGCCGATATCAATCACGTCAAATCTGGTTAAGCTAATTGAAAGAGTTTTGAATGCCCGGGTAATGAAATATATTAATAATAACGCAATATTAAACCCCAGTCAAATTGGTTTTAGATCCGGTTGCTCAATATGGTGTGCGCATGTCGATTTAGAGAGCCGAATACAACTGGCTCGGCGTCGGCGCCAATACTGTGCTTTAGTTACTTTAGATTTGGCTAAAGCGTACGATAGGGTTGAACATTCAATTTTATTAAAACAGATGGCATATCACCACTTTCCCAACTACATCACTGCGTGGGTGTCGGAGTTTTTAAGAGGGAGAGAATATTACTGCTTTAAAGATGGGTACTCATCAAATAGATATAAGCAGACACGTGGCGTACCACAGGGGGCTGTCCTCTCGCCAGTTTTATTTAACATTTTCTTAAGCTCCATTCCATCAACTAAGGATATTCAGTTATATGTGTACGCGGACGATATTGCTTTCTTCGCAAGTACTACCGACCTTCAATCATTATACGAGAGTCTACAAAATTATCTCAATATGATAGAAAGATGGCTTAAAAATATTCATATGACCCTGAACGTAAAGAAAAGTGTGCTCCTTGCATTCTCTTTTCTGCAGCCTATCAACATCTCGTTAATGTACAGTAATGAGCTCATTCCGCAGGCGAATTCCCTTAAATATTTGGGCGTCATATATAATGACACATTAAATTGGAGAAGTCACATTGATGATGTGTACTCCAAGGCAACACGGGCCATGGGGTGGCTACGGAAGCTTGCAAACCGTAAAGCGGGTTTAAGAAGAGATGTGCTAATAATGATATATAAACTTTATGTGCGGCCCATTATGGAATTCGGATGTGTACTATTTTCTGGCAGCGCAGCCTATAAAATGAGACCCCTAATACTGCTGGAAAGAGAAGCGTTGCGTTTGTGTCTGGGTCTACCTAAGTTTGTTGCAAATAGCGTGTTGTATATGGAAGCTCGCCTACCTTCTCTGCTAAATAGGTTTAAAATTCTTACTGTGCAAGCATTCTTAAAGATATACAGTTCACACCAAAGACTCTCATTTTACGCTTTCATTCAAGAACCGACTTTATTTTTCGAAACCCATTGGTCGCGACTACACACCCCGCAAATAGTATTTGCACAAGCGCTACTAAAGCAACTGAATGTAAAAATTAGACATATTGGTCCAATACACAACCTAAAGTCAATGCTTAGCATACAATTCGATGATATATTTCCTCATAACGCGAAACAATTGGCATATAGGTATTTAAATGACCAGTTAGCAGATTATCTAGCCCACCTAGAGATAAGCAATATCATAGCGACTGATGCATCTGTGTCAAAAGAAAAGGCTGGGGTTGGCATCTTCTCTCCTTCTTTGGACTGGTCTTTTTCGATTCGACTCCCAGATTATACCCCGGTATTCATAGCAGAATTATTGGTCATTGTTCTTGCCCTACGCAAATTACCCTCAAGTGAATCATTAGCAGTTATCATTACAGATTCGTTATCAGTTTGTAATGCACTTTCTACGGCAGTAAATTCAGAGCTGATGAATACGTTTCGGCATTTAGTACCGAATAACGTAAAAAAACTGCATTTGCTATGGGTACCAGGCCACCGCGGATTATATTTGAACGAAATGGCGGACTCTTTAGCAGCAGTATCCCTGGGTGGGCCCACCATCCCAGTTTTGCCAGATACGGCCTACGTAACCGCGCTAAGGTTCCGAAATGCTTGCCTGCAATGGGGAAAAGGTAATTTGGATAAATTTAAAGATTTCGAGCATTTGAGCTATTGCTGGAATAAACAGTGGTGTGTATCTCGCCAGTTAGAGGTCACTTATACCAGATTGCGCTGTGCAGTTCCACAACTAAATTATTACCTTAATAAAGCTCAGCTCAAGGCGTCACCGCTATGCATTTGGTGCAACGAAATTGAAACAATTGAACATTTCTTTTTATTCTGTCAACGTTATTCTTATCAGAGAAAAAGATTTTTAGTAGCCCCATTACAAAAGCTAGGAACACAAGTAAATTTACCAGTAATTTTATCACTTGGCGGAACTTCATTTGGTTACTGCCACAGGGATGTATGCTCCGCTGTGTTTGATTACATCAACGCAACTAAAAGATTACCATGCTAGTGAACCACTACCCTTTCAGATCTTTAGTTTATAATTCGTAGTTATGTCTTTCAAAAACAAAAGATGGTTTGACCGCTTGCTCAGCACACATTTTTGTTTTTTGTTAGTATTATTTTAAGCTACTTTTTCAGATTGGCTTCATTTTCAGTGTAGTTTCATTTAAGTATCCTGCCGCCCGGTTCTTGGCCCATCCCCCTTTGTGGGTAAGCGCCATCCATCAAAGGTCATCAGCATCAGCATCAGTATTCTGGCTGGTGCGAGGTGTACCTCTGCGGTATAGGCCGCTTCAGCAGGGCAGCTCCATCAATGGCGCCGTCAACGCCTTTTCCCTGCTGACGTCTTCGTCGCAGTCGGCAAGTGGCAACTCGTGGGCGATGCATTGGCTCCTCGTGTTCGACTACGGCGAGGACGTGGTGCTCATCTGCGACGCCGACAACCACGAGGGAGACCTGACGGGGCGCACGTACTGGAAAAAGAGGGCCGCTCTTGAGAACTACGGAAAGAAGGTAAGTATAAACGACATTGCTGTACATGGCAGAAGAGTAGAGTCGACTCTTGAATTTGTGGCGCGCACCGAAAGCAGGTGACGATCGGCCAAGGGCCTTGCGGACAGAAGCTCATCTCAAATCGGCTTTTTTAATGCGTTGGCGTTCAGGAGCTCCTTTCAGAGTAAATCGAGCATGTGCCTTGACGGCTGTGAATGAAAGATCTGCGTGGTCCGTGCGTAAAAATTCGAGATTGATTCAAATAAAAGAACAGGCGGAAATGTTGTAGGCCTGTGTGCTCAGATTTGGGTGCACGTTGAAGAACCCCAGGTGGTCGAAATTTCCGGAGCCCTCCACTACGGCGTCTCTCATAATCATATGGTGGTTTTGGGACGTCAAACCCCACACATCAATCAATCAATAAATCAATCAATCACTCAATCAATCAATCAATCAATCAAATAAAAAAACTTTGACGATGCTTGAGATTTGCCTGCGAGAATTCAACGCGATAGCCTAATCGCACCCGTTGGCATCGTGCTTTAAATCGCTAGCCAGGTGTCATGTTCCTGTTGAGTCAACCGCGCCGCGAGGAAAGGAACTTAGCACATTTTTAAACTACCCTAGAGTGCACATTGAAAGTGCCGTTGCGAAGTGCATACTACAAGCGAGGTAACCACCAGGCGTGCCCTAAGACAGTATGCCGTTTTTTCTTGATGTGACTGATCATGATGGGTGGTGGCAGAGCCATTTGTAGTGGGTATAGAAGGTTTAAACCATCTATTCTTTGCTCAACTCGCATGTTGAGACAACTGGTGAGATTTTAGGCTTAGCCCACGCAGTCAATATGTCTTATTGTGAGTCGACGCACTATATAACACACGCGCGGGATATTTATCTGAAGTAGCTTGGGTCACGATTCTGGTTTCGTGGTAGAACGCCTGCTTCCCATGCAGGCCGGGGTTCCATTGCGGCTTGGCTTTATAACTATAACATTTGCGCCAGTTTTTAATTTTACCTCAAGGTTATCGCTGATTGTTCGCTGACAAACAACGACGCTGACACTGATGTGAAATTGGTCCAATTACGCTATCGCGTTGTATACTCTTCAAGCGCCCTCCATGTTTTTAAGGGTGAAGCTCATGAGGGCTGAACCTTGTTGGCGTGCGTCGCGCTCCACAAAACCAAAACTGAACACCTGCACAATGAAGAACGAAAACATCCATGTAAATAATTGATTAATTGACTGATTTGTGGAGTTTGGTGTCCCAAAACCACAGTATGATTATGAGAGACGCCGAGTGGAGGGCTCTGGAAATTGCGACCACCTGGGATTCTTTGAAGTGCACCCAAATCTGAGCACACGGGCCTACAATATTGCCGTCTCCATCGGAGAAAACATCTATGGAAAGAAAAAAAAAGGCTACTTGATCTGTACATCAATGAATATATGACACTACAATAGATGATTATTTGCGCCGTCCGTTTGGCCATCCGTCCATTCATTCGTGCGCCCGTCCATGTGTCTGTGCTTTATAGTAGTACACGACTCTGACGTAGACGTTATTGACCTTATAGGGCCTATAGCTTTGCGCACTCGTCATCATGCACTTTGTATAGATGCATGCCTTTTTTAAGACGTGTGCGCTTATAGTTGTCAGCTTATTTCTAGGAATACAAAAGTATTGAACATGTAGCAGTCAAAGTAAGCGCCGACGCTTCTTTGTGAATTTTGCCAAAATATTCGCCCAGAATAGAGGCGGCGCTGTGCAATAATGTGCCCATATTGATGGTATAATAGAGGCAGATCGTGCTGCAAACATAGACGCAAGTGAGAGTGAGTGTAATGAAGTATGAGATATCGCTAACCGGAGGCTCACAATCTAATCCATTTGCGAATGGTCGAGAGTATTATTGCACGCCAAAATTCAATGAACGCGTGATTTTCACCGGCATGAGGACGAGGAAACGCGTTTATCGTTCGAAGCCAGGCGTACCGATAACTGTGATAGCGCATGCGTGAGCTCACTATTCATTACCATGTTCAAAAAACAAAACGAACTGTCTTAATAGTTATCTTTCACATAGACCCCTACGCGTGCCGGATTGAATGGTTCGCCTACGGTATGAGCATGCGCAGATGGGGTTTCGCGCCTCTTTCTTGTCCACCGTCGTGCACCTTTCCTGTTGTTCGTCGACGTTTCAGGTGTCTATGAAGTTCTTTGCTATGTCCGTGCTTACACACATGCCCTGTATGTTTACTTTGAATACCTACCAATAAGCCCAGCTTTCTCTCTGATTATGAGCACATCCATATTCAGGTCGGCTTTGTGTTCAGCGTCAATATTATTTTTTCAATCGCACATTTCAGTAGAATGGTGACAGATGAAGCTTTTTTTTTTCTATGTTCACTTTGTTACCAAAAAATAAATACAAGGAATACTTGGAATTAGAAATGGCCCTCAATTATGACAGTACTGTCATCCTTTAGTCTTCAAAGACTGAAAAAAAAAAACAAGACGCAGAATATATTTTTGCAGGTCTCTCTTCAAAAAGAAGTTTTCAACCGTACACAGTTTTCGAGTGCCCTGTGCTGGCTATAGTGCCATTGCGCTACGCATGACATGGTACTTTTTTTTTTCAGTCACGTTCTTTAAGGAGGCATGGCGTGACTAATGTGTTATTCTCTAAATTCGGTCAAAAACCTGTGTGCGCTTCATGTTCTATACAGTTAGATTTTATTATACTATCTAATTGATTGATATGTGGGGTTTAACATCCCAAAACCACCATGTAATTATGAAAGACGCCGTAGTGGAGGCGTCCGGAAGTTTCTATCACCTGGGGTTCTTCAACGTGCACCCAAATTTGAACACATGGGCCTACAGCATTTCCGCCTCAATCGGAAATGCTGCCGCCGCAGCCGGGATTCAATCCTGCAACCTGCGGGTCAGCAGTCGAGTGCCATAGCCACTAGAACACGGCAGCGGGGCTTTATACACTCTAAGAAAATATTCCACATTTTAACACTTCGCCAGATATTCAACTCTCGTATGAGTTTGCGAAATCAGGCGTACGTTTTCCAGGTTTCCTGTCACTTTATACGCAAGGAATCAACTATAATCTTCATCAATGCGAAACAGTGTGAAAAACAAGCGCACAGAAACAAAGAAACAGAAAGAAGCTATAAGCTATCTGCACCGTTAAGTGTATGCAATGTATAAGTGAGGCGCACGCGCTTTTTCCATCCCCCTGCACTTTCCCGTCATGTGTAAAAGCCTAATTATTTGTGCTTGCCAAAAATAAACGTATTAGTTAATAGTCGGCGCTCGTTTCCATTTGTTTCTTTTCGTGTCCTCGTTTTTCGCGTTGTTTCGTATCAATAAAGCCTTACCAACAAGCTCGAACTCCTACACTCTTGAACTATTATCTGTTGTTAAATGTCTGTTATTTGCGGTTACCTGTCTATAAGTGCTTAACAAATTATTAGAGCAAACGTAGTTACCTCTGAAAAGGCTCTGCAAACACTAAACAGCTCTATAGTTTCCGGTGCTCGTCATGCACAAAATGGTTTACAATGCGGACGTGTTGTTGCAAATTTCAAGCTCAATGTTATGGTAGCACAGATGGCTCTCGAAAGGAGTACTACCGTGTTGCATGTGTGAGTCATCCACACAAGTGCTTTATGACGTCAGCTCAGTAAATCTGCGTCAGGTAAACTGGAACGTAAGTGAAAATGTTGAAAACGTCCAAATAGCAGGGTGCAAACTCAGAACCTGTAGCAAGAAATCCTTGAGCCCTGACGGATTTTCTGCGCACTTATTCAAAATCTACATTCCAAATTGAATCTCAGACAGATTAGCTTCTTGTACTCGACGGCCTCAAAGAGTCTTTATGTAACAGAATCATCCATTATAGGAAGCCATTTCGAACTTACTTCTTTACTTTCTACTTCAACATGGCAGCCATTCACATCACCACGACATAATGACAATCATCTACGCCAAACACTATAAAGGCTCAGGAGCCATATTGCCATGTTTCATTTCCCAAGTTTTTGTTATCGTCCCAAAACACCACACGATTCTCAGCGCAAACCGCGCCTGCAGTTTTCGAGAAGGTTCCGGACTGTAGTAGATCATTTCGATAAGATCACGCCCACTGTGCGAACGGTACAGATTGTTCTGGAAGCTACGCCACCGCCAGCGATAACGCTAGAACATTCGACGGCAAGAGTATAAATGCCGACGCGCTTCGCCGCTTGTCAGTTGTTGATCGAAGGCCGACGCTCCGTTCGCCGCTATCAGTCCGAGACTGCTATCTGTGCGAGACTGCTGCTGTAATTGGACTTTCAGTTTACCGGGCACAGGTTCGCCCAAATAAACAATCAAATCCCAACACGAAGTCTCCTGTCTTCGGCCACGTCACGACCCCGTGACAATATAGTCGTATATACTCGGTGCCAACTATATACTATATTGACATTGGAGCGAAGGCTTCCGCATATTCGCATTGCTCCGCAAGTATTACGGCTGTTTATGGCTGATATCAGATTGACTTACTGGCATCATTAACACCCTTCGAAAATTACATACTGAAAAAAAAATGTGCACAGGAAAACGTCTCAAGATTGTTCAGTGTACATCTTAGTGTCAGTGAGAAAATAATTTGCTTGGAGATCTAAACAGCGCGTAAGCGGCTGCACACTTACTACCCACGTAATTCTGATTTACTTTGCGAAACCAGCTAGCTGAAAAGGTGTTGTTAAAGAACAGAGAAGAAGAAGAGGGTATTTTTACATACCGGACAACATTGTATTTTACCTACGACATCGTGCAGCTGGATTTTGAGTTTTACTATAGATAAGGCAGCACCTATTACAGCAATGTGAATGAAAAAAATTGCGCGCTACCAGGCATGCCCTCTTGTTGCGTAGCTTCTACCCTGCTGCCGAGTAAAATTGTCGCCGAGTATATATTACATGAGTGTCTGCTGTATCCAGGCTTTTTTGCATAGACTGTAATTATTGTGTGCTTCGAAGCAAGAGTGTTCTGACAAATTTGTACAGATGCGTGGCATTTTTCCCCAACGCTGACGTTCTCATCAATGGGCGTCGCTCTTGTATGTTCGTTCCAAATGTTAATAAAACGCTAGTCAATCTGCGCAATTTAATTTTTCTGTTGCTGCAAAGCCATCGAACTACCTTCATCGTTCGGACAGACCTGAATGTTGGCACATGCATAATATCGCATATTAGGCAACTTTGTGTACATAACACGACAGTTTTGTACGCTCTTGTCTTTGAAGAGTGTATAGATAAGAGGGTATTAAAACGCACAGCAGTTTATGTTGTGTCTTTGCTATTATGCACTGCGCAGCGTAATTTTGGGAGCCCCCACAAATATATTATAATTAATGTAACATATATGTAGGCTGCAACTATTTAATGATCTGCATGCCCTTCTACGCATACAGTCTGAAAATGAAAATAATTCCTAACGCACTGTAAAACATGCGCATCCTTACGCAAAACTTTGGACTCAGCCTCATCTTTTGTGCTACTTGCGCGGTAAATTTAAAAGCTACAATGCCGACCATAATAGAGTTGTGAATTCGTGCCTGTAGTATCAAAGTGTTGAAGTAAGTGTGTACTGTAACGATGGTGTTTTATCTCTTTTGTGAATACTTTTTATATTTAACAATTGTGTGCAATTAAATGTGCAGTGGCGCCCGCTGTCAAATCCTATAGCTAAACCTAATACGTACTATTTGCTGCCGTTCTGTTGCACCACATTTGCATTTACTTGTACTCCAGTTACTTTGTCATCTACATTGAGTGCTCGAGCCCAGCACACCCTCACTGGCTTCTTTGTTTTTGCAGAGATATCTCGCGAAGCGGAACATTCCCAAAGAACGCATTGACCAGCTACTGAGGAAGATGTGTGACTACGGCCAGTACCATTACACCGAGAACAACTGCCAGAAATGGGCCCGAGACCTCCTGCATGAACTGGACATTGAAATGCCCTCTGATGAAGTCGACGCCCGTACTGTTGTGACCAACTACATACAGCCGGCAGCAAGAGTCGGTGCCGTGGTAGTGGGTGCCAGTCTGCTCGGCGCACTCATCTTCAGTGGCGGTGCCCGTCGGAACAGACGGGATTAGACGGAACACTACTTGGCATCGGTTTTCTGCAAAAATATTGCTTCGAAAGTTAGGGTGCTAAGTTATTTTTCTAGGGCAGTTTTGCCAATTTTCTTGTCATTGCGATCCGTGTTCGAGTAACTCCAAAAACATGTCAGCAGAGACGTGAAAGCTTGAATGCCAGTTGCTGTATTGTGCAGTGTAGTGTGATGATCTTCCTCTCGGCGCTGTTTGATTCTCAGAAGCTACATTTATCTCGGCAACACACTGGTCCGGGTTTCTGTCGTGGACTGCGCAAGTGTTCCAGAAGGCTCGTGTGTTTGAACCCTGTGCCAATACTCTACATTGCCTGCGGCGTACCCAGAGAAGCGATTAAAAAAATTGCGAAGCAGCTGCGTACAACTCCACGGAAGACGTAATAAATTTGGAAGTGGGTACTGGGTCTTGAGACGCATGTCACATCTAGTACTGCGGTCAGTGATGATTTCTGTCAGGCTATTTTGACATAACCATGGCATATCTGCCTGTGTATTTTTTTTCTTCAAACACATTCAGTCGACTGCACAAATGTGACACTACTACTCATGTGAACGCCCCCGCAGGGGCGCCTGCGAAAGTAAGCGTTTGGTGTGTAGCGACACCACGGACCCGAGCTAACGGGAGAGTTTTGGCTCCCTCCCACGCTTAGCCGTGCGTGGCTCTGCCGTGCCCGGGGAAAAGGGGATTCTGGGGGTTGAGCCGACGCCGGGTGATTGGACCTTTAAGGCCCCCCGGTGGAGGCAACACACCCCTTTGGCCTCGGCTTCACGTAGACAGCACCCCTGGGCTGACCCACCCAAGGGAAATCGGCAGTCGCCTTTTCCTATCTTTCTGTACCTACATTTCATCCCGACAAGATTGATGGAAGAGCATGGCATTCCAACACTTCAATCACGCCGTCAAATTCAAAGGTTAAAATTTCTATTCTTGCTTAAAAATAACAAACTTTCACTTAAACCCGAGGAATTCCTTCAGCCACTCACTTCCCGACAAACACGGCATAGACACCTCGAATCTCTGACTCCGTACAGCGCTCGAACTAATATTTTTAAGTTTTCCTTTTTTCCGCGTACTATTACAGATTGGAATAAACTAACTGAATTGGCTGTGACCAATATTCACTCCTTTAAACATTTGGAATTCTGATTGCTTTGTTTTGCAACTTCGATGTACTCTTGTGTATGTGTACAATATATTTCCAACAGTGTACCACGTGTATTGCGGACTTTTGTAACTTTGATGCATTCCTGTATTTGTTCAAACTATTTTAATCAGTGTATCATGTGTATTGTGCCTAAGTTTTGTGCCTAAGTATTGTGCCTAAGAGAGTTAACCCTGTGTAGTTACCCAACCTTCGGTAGTTATATTCGGTTATAGCGGCAATGCATGGCTGGCGTCTCCAAGTGTTCACTATTCAACCTTGTAGCGTCCCCTTGTTGGGCTCGGTGGTAGGTGGCCACCATCGCCGCCGAATTTAAAATGCTTCTGAAAACCCTTTTCCCGCACTCTCTGATTGCCACCTGGAAAGGTGGCGCACCGATGACAGCTTCTTTTCTGCACAGCCTAAGCAGACCTTTTCCAAGTACCATGTAATCCACAGCCAAAATGAAAAGAACAGTTCGATCTATTTCACCATTTATTGTCTTGAAAACTAAGATGGGGAATGGCGATCTCCTTCTAGAAGTTTGGGACAAGACTCAGTACGACAAGGTCACAAAACTCGTATCATTTGATAACATCCCAGTATCAGTGGGCCCACATAGGTCAATGGACACAGTGCGTGGTGTCATATCTGATGATGACCTCCTCGAGCTGTTTAAAAGTGAATTGCTCGAAGGCTGCCAGGAGAAAAATGTAGTGAAAGTACAAATAATAATAATCAGGCGAGATAATAAACAGACCCCAAGAAAGCACATCATAGTTACCTTCGGTACAAGCAACCTTCCTGACTCCATTGAAACTGGTTACTGCAAGCTTCGTGTCAGATCTTATATACCGAATCCTCACCGATGTTTCAAGTGTCAGCGCTTCGGACATGGATCCCAAACGTGCAGAGGGTGCGCGAAGTGTGCATCTTGTGAACATGTAACCGAAAAGTGCACTTCAGAAGCCTGTTGCGCTAACTGTGAAGGAGATCATGCTGCCTACTCCCGATCATGCCCTACATGAAAAAAAAAAAAACAAATATTAGAACTTAAGGTCAGGTTCAACCTGTCATTACAAAAGGCACGTCAACGTTTTTCTACACACAATCATTCCGAACCTTCCTTCGCCGACGTCGCGTCGAGGCGCCGTGCCACGTATTACGGCACCCGCGAGATTCAAACCAAATGTGACTATGGTTGTGCCAGAAGCGCCTCTAGCTGGAGCAGCCTGTACTGCTCCGCCTCCTGTTCAAAAGGGCCAGCAGACATCAGAGTCTGCTGGACCACGGACCACTGCAAGTGCAGTCAGGTCCGAAACTGCCATAAACGTGCCTGCCAAGAAGGCACCATCCGCCACCTCAGAAGAGGTGATGGACACAAGCCATACTCCTCCGACGCCCCAGACGCCGAAGGAAAGGCGCAGCTCTTTGGAGCGAAACAAGAAAGAGAAACCCCGTATTACAGGGCCCCCAACAGGCCCTGTAACTTAAGGCAACGTTTCTCTACACAGATCACTTAACTAAATTAAATATGGAGACACAAGTTTTACAGTGGAGCGTCAGAAGACTTCTGAGAAACCTTGACGATGTTCAAGAACTTTTACATAAACAGTCACCAAAAGTGCTGTGTGTACAAGAAATAGACCTAAAACCCAAGATCACTAATTTTCTACGCCAGTATATATTTTTCGAAAGGACAAGAGTGAAGCCGTCACGTGATCTGGTGGTGTGGCCATAATAGTCAATCAAGGGATTGCATGTACTCATCTACCACTCGAAACATCTCTTCAGGCAGTTGCTATTCGTGTAGTTCTCCTGAACAAACTCGTCACCATCTGCTCTGTCTACATCCCTCCACACTACCATCTTAAATAACGTGAATTCCAGTCCCTAATAGATAAACTTCCAGAACCTTATATCCTCCTTGGAGATTTCAATGCACATAGCAATCTATGGGGTGACTCTCGTTGCGATGCTCGAGGTCGCCTGATAGAACAGTTCCTTTTTACTTCTGGCGCGTGCCTTTTAAATCGGAAAAAGCCCACATACTACTGCCTCGCCAGCAATACCTACTCGTCAATAAACCTCAGTATTGTCTTACCATCCCTCCTTCCTCTACTGACATGGAATTTCATAAATAATCCTTACGGAAGTGACCACTTTCCCGTAACGCTAAGCACACCCATATCAAATGAATATCGCCCACAGGTCCCCAGATGGATCACTGACAAAGCTGATTGGGAACAGTTCTCGCTGATTACTCACTTGGGTTGAACTGACCTATCTGGTTTAAACATAGATGAAACTGTACAATGCTTTTCTGCTTTTCTGACCAACGCTGCGATAAAATGCGTCCCGCAAACTTCTGGACTGCCTGGCAGGTGACGTGTCCCATGGTAGAACACTGAATGTCGCAATGCACGCAAACAACAAAACAAAGCGTGGAGATTGCTACGGGACTCGCCGACAGCAGAGAATCTTGAAAGCTTTAAGAAAATCAAGTCCCAAGGCAGGAGAACGCACCGGCAGGCTAGGAGAGAAAGCTGGCATAAGTTTTTATCGGGCATCACTTCGCATACACAAGAAACTAAAGTCTGGAACATGATTCGCAAGGTAGCAGGACGACACGCATCTTCACGACCTCTCGTAGACACACAAGGGGACACCTTGGAAGACCAGGCGAACTCCCTCGGTGCCCACTTCGAAGAGGTGTCCAGTTCGTTGCTTTACACTGCAGCTTTTCAGCGACACAAAAGAAAAATCGAAAAAGAGAAACTACAGCGAAAATCCTCTAAACATGAGTCGTACTACTACCCTTTTAGTTTGGTCGAGTTACAAGCGTCGCTACATGTTTGCAATAAATCAGCTCCAGGTTCGGACCATATAGTATACGAAATATTAAAACAACTGCCTTCTGAAACACAAAAAAACTCTGCTTTCCCTGTATAACTCTATCTGGTTTTCCGGTGAAATCCCCTCTGCCTGGAAAGAAGCCATTATTGTTCCGATTTTAAAGCAAAGCAAAGCTCCATCTTCCGTTAGTAGTTACAGGCATATCGCACTTACAAGTTGCATGTGTAAACTTTTTGAAAAAATGATAAACCGCAGACTTGTACATTACCTTGAAACGAACAATCTCCTCGACCCATGCGAGCATAACTGCGCTTATCATACTAACTGCCCTGATCAGTTATTCACGTCCGGCTGGTTTTCCCAGTTTCAAAAGGAACAGTGCGCTCTAGCTCATGTCTTTTAATTTGGATGTGAAGCCTCATTTTGTGATACCCCGTATCAGGTAATGATACTGCAATTTTATGCAATACAGGTGCAGTAGGAAGCACCCAGCGTAAATATCAAAGTATTATCAAAGCAATATAACAGATAAAAGGTCCTGGATCGCGACTGTTGTTGATGCTCGCTGGTCGCGAACGGCGTGGGAACCCATTTTCATCTATGAGCCAGCATATGTGGTATAATATCATACGATATGGCGCGAAAAAAAGAGACGGAGAATGGAAGTGTATACATCCTTTCGTGGCCCATTTCATCGTTGGCTTTGTTTTTTTCCACCTCTTCGTAATAATGCCGTGCAGTACGTACTATGACCTAGTAGGTCGAATCAAAGCTGATATACATGACATTCGTTAAGTGCCAACCAAGGACAGAAAAACAGGCCAAGGCAAGTTCTAAAGATGAGTCGAGAACGCGTCATGCAAATGTTTATTTTATATACGACGCGCACTCGTGGTACCGATACCTGCGCATGTCATAAACTTTAGACATAAACGTAAGTTGGTCAACGTGTGTTTGCGACATATGATACGCCATAGCTCAGCAGGTATATATCTTCAAGCTCTTTTGGGGCTGCGATCAATTTCGTGCGACTTCACATCGTATTGTGCAGTGACTGATACATGTAAGTACTAAAAGAGACATGAGCTTGTCAAGCCGTCACCGTCGCGGCAGCTCACCTTGCATCGTTCTCAAGGCAGCGTGCACCAGCTAGCTGTTTCGTTCGCGGGGAGTGATCGTGCGAGCTTACGAAGTCGTGCCCCAAATGCGTGCGCTCGAGGATATTATTTGAGCTTTTTGGTGAGTTTAGGTACGTATTTCCAAGCGGACAATGCAGGAAGAAACCAACATACACGCGGCGCATTGTCTTGTTTGCTGCCATGCCGGTAGAGTTTGTTTACTTTTACGCTGACTGTCCTGCGTTCAATTTTGCGACCTTCGGGCTGTCGCCGGGCGGGCGCATAGCCTGCTTACGTCATTTCCTATCTCAACCGGATGCATCGGTAGCTTTCGGGGAGCCCGCGAGCAGCCCGCAGGCCTCCAGAACCAACCCAGGAATCCGAAAATCGAAGAGCCCCAGTCACGACCAACACACGACAGCAACAGTTGGGAAGGCCAATATGGCGGCCGAGAAACAACAGGTCTATGGGATATATACTTCAGTCTGACTCAGGGCAGAAAACAGCGCTGGATTCTAGGGCAAGTAGGTTATCATTCTTTATTCTACTCTACTTGTCGCGTGTGCGATACGCATCACGCTTACCGGCAACAGGCTCAGTCGTGTTGCATATCACACGCACGAAATGCATCGCGAAGGTCAGCTTCGGCGTCGGCAGCTCGCCTGTGCTTTGTGACCACCTGCAAATTGGCCGCCATTGCCGCCGGCCTTCCGTACGCTCGCTGATCGAGTGCTCGCCTGTCTTCGCCCCCGCGATGAGCTCCGGGCTGATGATAGTGGGCTGAGACCTCGTCACTGTGTTGGGAGTCGTCGAAAACACGTTGCGGGTGCTCGTAAAGAGCTTGGTTGTAATATGTCGCGCGCTGTAAGCGCGCCAGCACGGGCTGGCGCGGCTTTCGCTACCGTCGGAACTAGCTGAAAATTGGTCGCCATTACAGTTGGACTTCGCGTGAGTCGGTCGCAAGCCGCTCGGCGCCGTCCGCTGGCTGCGGTGGCGGACTCGCGTTTGTGGAAAAGGACCGCATTACCGTGGATTTCTTCGGCGCTAGCTCCAAATCAGCTCGGCGCTGTTCGTGGCGGCGGCCAAGCGTACGCTCGCTCTCCTGTTCGAAGTTCACTGGCGGCAGACACTCCGCGTGCAACGCCGTGTTTGGTCTCGCGTTCGCTTTCTCGAGCTGAACGACGTCGCTTGCTTAGAACTCGCGGATTTCTTGGCGGCGCTGTGGTTCGCGGAGTTGTGGCTGTGGCCGTTGCTCTTAAGATGTTGCGCTACAGGGATTTAAATGAGTCTTTGACGATGTGTGACATTACGGTGAAACTATTAGCATGTCATATCTCAAATACGTGCCTTTGTATTCATCCTCTGTCACGTGTGACTCACTATTTCACATACTTATTGTGCAGCCGTGGGCACACACCGTACTGAAGACTGTGTGCGCTGGCGTCTGCGATGCCTATCATCCATCTATTTCGTAAGAGCAGCTTCAGAGGGACTGTGTGAGATGTGAAGGTAAAGTTATTAGTGGGTCATATTTTAACGCTTGTTTTTATATTAACGTGCATTTACTTGTCATATGCGTGCATCTCCATCTTCTGTCACGTGTGCCTAACTATTTTTACTATATTATTCTACGTGCAGCCGTGGGAACACAACAGGCAAAAGGCCGTGTGCGCTGGCGTCTGCGATGTCTGTCATCTAATGCTTCCGTCGGATGAGCTCCCCAAGGAAAGAACAAGATTTGACAATGAGACGTATTGTACACTTCCCCATAAACTCACTTTAAAACATGGAGAAACTTCATGTGTAGGTAGAAAAATAAAAGATTTCGATGTCTTACTTTTGTCGTTCGTTGTTGCCGTGACTGGGAAAGCAGTTACACGTAGGTGGCTAGCTACTTTTTTGCGTGTTTTTTTCTGCGCATTTTGTTGCTCACTGCGCAGAAAAACAGGCAAAAAAAGTATTAGGCCTGGCGGAAAATAAACAAAAAACAGTGTTTGAACTGGGGACAAAAAGTTCATTTGATTGAAGTATTTGAGTGGATCAACCGTTCGTTCGGCAAGGTACAACTGTGAGGACTAACGATTGCCCGGTAAGGTGTAAATGTGGGGATTAACAGTTGCTCTACACGGTGCGAATGCGAGGACTACATGTTAGTCCTTTGAAGTGAATTGTGGGACTAACGGTTACTCACTAAGGTGTAAATGGTAGGACTAAATGTTAGTCCCTAGAGCTCATCTGTGGCGACTAACTGTTAGACCTGGTGCCGTTAGTCCTTAAATGGATCAATGGTTGTGGCAGCCCCATTAGTCCCCGAAAGGACGAACCATACAGCCTTTTAACACCCTTTTGCCTTAGAGTGTAGGCGCGCAACAGTCCCTGCAATGCACCCAAAGGTTCGAACATAGTGGTTCATTCAAAGAGGCTATGTGGTCAAATAATCTATTATTAAAGCAGCGCTCTATCTGCCCCAGACATAGTTCTTGCTACATGACAGAGGATCTATCTATCTATCTATCTATCTATCTATCTATCTATCTATCTATCTATCTATCTATCTATCTATCTATCTATCTATCTATCTATCTATCTATCTATCTATCTATCTATCTATCTATCTATCTATCTATCTATCTATCTATCTATCTATCTATCTATCTATCTATCTATCTATCTATCTATCTATCTATCTATCTATCTATCTATCTATCTATCTATCTATCTATCTATCTATCTATCTATCTGTCTGTCTGTCTGTCTGTCTGTCTGTCTGTCTGTCTGTCTGTCTGTCTGTCTGTCTGTCTGTCTGTCTGTCTGTCTGTCTGTCTGTCTGTCTGTCTGTCTGTCTGTCTGTCTGTCTATCTATCTATCTATCTATCTATCTATCTATCTATCTATCTATCTATCTATCTATCTATCTATCTATCTATCTATCTATCTATCTATCTATCTCTCTATCTATCTATCTATCTGCATACGTATGGGTGATCTGGTGATCACCTCTCAGCTCAGAATAAACTAAAATTAGTATGGGAGGTATAGGACGGTTTGATGATTATGACTAGCTGGTCATGACATGAAAAACTTTGGCAGTTTCTACGTGCTTTGGGAATCAATGTTTTGCTAAGCATGCGGGGGATGGTGACTCTTGTAATTTTTGATTGAGCGAGACGTTACGAAATGACGTTAAAGATATGTACAAATGCTGTATGCACAGACATACGTTAAACATTCACGTGTTTATTGTTGCGAAACGATGCCAAGAGCCACATGGGTATCAGCAAGCGGTAAGCTGATATATAGCGCTTTGCCAGCAAGGATTGAGGCTATGGAGTCTGCTAGATAAATGAGCTTCAGTGATTCGAGCTTCACTAAAATTGTCGTTATCCCCACTTGAAGGCTGTTTGATAGGAGTACATATGTACTGTTTATAAAATTGGATAGCGAGCACTGCAACCACAATTGCTGTTTCACGAACATCATCACGGTCTACTTGAAAAGCAGTTCCGAGAGCTGGCGCGGCTTTGTCGTGGAATACCTGATTGGCACGCAGAATGCTGGGGCTCGATTCCTGCTGGGGCTATGGCATTTAGTTTTGTCGTTCGTAAGTTTAACGCTGACCATGCCAGTTATTATCGGCGACGCTCTCAAAGGCCGACTCAGTAGGCGTTCATCACGCTTCACAAGACCCAAACTAAAACTGAACACATGTACAAAAAAAAAAACGAGAACATATGTGTAAATGAACGAGTTTATGTGTAATCAACTATTCTACAGCACAATACATGATCACTCACGCCATCCATTTGTTCATCCGTCCGTCCATGCATACGTCCACGTGTCCGTCCATCCATGTACCCGTCCGTCCATCTGTCCGTACCCAGAAAAGGCTGACACCGGCAGCATTACCCAACGAATGCAAAGAATAAATGTCAGGGTTCCAGCAGGAATCCGACACCAGCATTTGGCGTTGTATTGAAGATTTTTATATTTACTATCGTAATAATGAGGCTTTATTCATTCTGTAACATTACACAGAAGTGGCACGAGCAAAAGGCACCGAGGCATGACCAATGCTCCTGCTTCGTTCACAAATTTGGCTGCCGTGAACAGGTTATTTGTGTGACAAAGGCATCTAGTACATTACCATCCTACGATATAACAAATATAACAGCAAATGACACGAAGCAATATCATATATGCAAAACATGAACACATTTTCTCATTCAGTATACATCACTAACATCAGTAGCACTCCATGAAAGCATACTTTGAGAAGATTAGAGGAATTGGAAGGAAGCTAGCTATATTCGATTTGTTTTTAATTAACAAGGTTTTATGCAAACTCTTAGTAAATCTGTTGAAATCAGTAAATTGTGGACGATTTTGCAATGCCGGGATTTGATAACTAATGTGCTGTCTGCCATAATGAATTCTTGTCCGCGTGGTTGGAATAAGTGTCTTACGTAGCGGTTAATGAGCTTGCGCTAATGGCTGATATGCGATGGGCAGCTCATTACATTTTATGTGTTGCAATAATTTATGAATAGATGTGAGAGGCATTCAGTCGGGCATATCGCAGAAACAAAAGTTCTGAACTCAAATGTTGTGGCTTAATCCTGTGGTAATTTTCGAAAAATCTGAGCACCCTTTTTTGGAAGATAACAAGTGTCTTACAATTCGCGGTATAGGTAGTGCTTCATACTTGTGCACAGTACGAAAACCTAGCGTTTAACCACATGTGTACAATGTCATGTATCTTGAAGAAACAACCAGTAATTTTGCTTGGATAAGCAGTAAAGATAGTAACAAGAGTATTCCGTGACAGATCCTCTTTAAACCATACACCGAAAAATTTGAGTGTTTGCACGTGTTCCAGTGCAGCTCCCGAAACTTCAATGCAGTTTTATAATTACGTGGTTTTTTATTTGGCGAAAACAATATATACTAACTTTTGTACACATTAACTGTAACTTATTTATGTGCAACCATTTTGATAACTACAGAGCCACGCCAGGTCTCGGAACTACTTTCAAAATAGACATTAATGTTCGTGAAACGTCAAATATGGTTGCATTGCTGGCTATACAATTTTATAAACATAATTTATGCACTCCTGAGATATAGCCTTCACGCCGGCATAACGTCAATTGTAGGTAAGCGGAATGCGCTGAAGTTCATTTATGTAGGAGTGTCTGCAGGGTTACCATCCTTACGACCAACACCGCTTCATATCAGCTTACAGCTTCTGATGTTGATAATATTCATGTACAACTAGTTATGTAAAACAAACGTATTCAGTTGTTTAACATGTGTCTGTGCGTGCGTTTGTGCATATCTTTAGCGCCACTTCGTAACGTGTCGCTCAATGAAAAACATTACAGCTCAGTCACCTTCTAACATCATGTTCCGCATAACATCGATTCCCGAAGTACACTGGATCTGCCGAGTTTTTTCAAAGACTTTTTAAAAGATGTACGTTAAATATTATCAATAAATTGTTGCCGTGGATGATGGGACCGTTCTAACCCCTGTAACATAATACGTTTAAAAACACTTGTTGTATTCCGAACACGGTGTTATTACACTAATACTCAATATTGACACGAAAAATCCACTCTGGCCAGGCAGTATCCTGACGGATTCTTGTGTATTTCTAAAAAGACATGCAGAATGGTCCGTCAAATACTTGTGTCTAGTTTTTAGTACACGATTGTCAACATGTAAATTGCCATAAGATAATAAATCACAAAATCACTAATGGGCTTACCTTCCTAACATGCTAATTTAGTAAGCTGCAAGATTTCGTTCACAAGAGCTTATCTTATACCCATATCTTCCTGTAATGTGCCTCTGGCTTGCCCCCTCTAGCAACATACGAGTCACTGTCTTCAATTTTCGGTAATGGAAGAGGCTCATTCAGCGTGGAGATCACTCCTGATTCGGGCGGCAAAGGTATTTGTTACAACCGGATGCTGCTATCACACCATCTCCATAGAATTTCATCTGGTACGGGGAAGTTATAAACTCAAAAGCACTGTCTAGCTCGAAAGCGCAAATACCCAAACAGAACAACATAAGCAAATGTGGCGTGTGCGCGCCAATAAGTAAGTGGGCCTGGGTGTGTGTGGTGTTCGAAGAGGAGAACGAGGACGCTGATTCTCGCACAAGAGTGGTGCGAGCGGTTGAGTGAGGAAGTGAAGAAAGAAAGAGGAAGATGGAGCTGGGCGTTCGAAGCAGTCGGGTGACTGGGCCCGAGCGTCGACGCTCTGGGACGTGATCCTCGATTCGGTGCTACGGGACTCCCGTGACCGCTGACGTCCTCTGCCTACGACACTTATCTGCGGCAAGACGTTCTTCGTCACCTTGCACAAGGCGTTGCTGAACTCTCTGAAAGCATGCCGCGTCACTCTTCAACTCGCATCGCCCGGCGTATTCATCTGTCAGAAGGGTGATCCTCCATACACCGAGATGTACCGCCGCAAAGACGATTCGCTCCTCAGAAACTTTTGTAGTTAGCTCTCCGCTTTTACAATTTGCTTTGTTTGTTCTCTCTGTGCGTGTGTGCTCATTCGTCCATGTTTTGTAAAGTGTTCTTCATAAACCTGCAAACAGCCTCGTCGTTTGTAGGGGCCGATCACGGTCCCAACCATTGCATCAGAAAAGCGAAACAAAATGAATCTTTATCAATGCAATGTCGTTCGTGACAGGACGAGACTGATTGGAGTATTTAATTCAATAAACATGGATTTGAAAGACGTAGTGAGTGTTGGTGAAAAGTTAGGCTTAACAGGAGAGGCGCTTCATAAGAGGGTGGGGGGGAGAAGGCACTTGCTCAGTGGGACGTACTGCTGAACGTGAGGCAAGACGCGAGCAGGCCGAACGCGAGCAGTGCACTTGGAAAAAGGAATAAAATTTGGCTCGTGAGAAAGCAGAGCGCAAAAAGAAACTTGTGTTGCTTCGCCTGCGCCAGGGAAAAGAGGAAGCAGGTTTGAGTGGACGTGGGCCACTAAGTGCCATCCACAATCATTCTCAGCCTCTGCAAATATGTCCACAAAACTTTATGCCTCTTTTTGATGAAAATGAGACCACCTCAATGCGTATTTCAAGAGTTTCGAAGTGGTTGCAGAAGGGCAGGATTGGCCTAAAGACAAGTGGGCTACCGCACTGAGCACGCGTCTAGCGGGCGAGGCACTGAAAGTAAACGAGCGTCTCTCGTCCACAGGCTCATTGGACTATGGGAAAGCGAAGAAAGCTTTACTGCAGCGATTTCGATTTACGGCCGATGGGCACCACGAGAAGTTTCGGTCGTGTAGGCCCGAAGACCTCGAAACATGCAGCCAGTTTGCTGTTCGTCTTCAGGGTTACTTCGACTGATGGATCAAAATGTCAAGTATTGATAAAATGTTTGACAGCATCGGAAACCTTCTTGTCGCAGAGCAGTTCCTCAAGAATTGTTTTGACAAGCTGGCAGTATTTATGAGAGAGCGGAGCTGCAAGACCGTGGCACTAAATGTCAGAAGCATGTGACCATTTCATGGAAGCTAAGCGACGATCAAATTTGTGCCCATTCCGAGAGAAGCTCGGAGACCCTACTGCCCAAGGCGAATGTCGATACGACAAGGACTCTCCAAAATCGCCGCAAACAAAACGCTTTCTTTGCGACCACGTCGGACACAGCGCTTCGGAATGTCGCTCAAAAAACTGGGCACCCTTTGTCAGACTTGTAAAAAGGTGGGACATCTTGCGGCTAGCTGTAAGCGCAGCAGGCCCATGCGTCGTGCGGCAGACGTACTGGGTGACGAGTCAGGGGAATTACCAACACCAAAGGACAAGATGACACATGAGCGAGCCAATGCTCAGGTGTGGTAGCGAGCGGCAACAGTTATCGACGTAAAGGAAACTTTTGAATGAAACTTTACCAAAGTTCTATGTCTACGTCCATAGGATATGTTTTCGGACAAAAGATGACGGTGTTACATAGTACTGGCAGCAACACAGCAGTTGTCCAACGTAGTCTGGTGCCTGACGCGGTGTTAACGGGACGTAGCGGTAAGATCATTTTGGTGGAGGGGACGTCGCTTGAGCTCCCACAGGCATAGGTGTATCTGTCCTCACCATACTACTTAGGGAAGCTGCTTGTTAAGTACACGGAACGCCCTGTGTACGAGGTAATTGCCGGTAATATTCCGGGCGCCCGATGTGCTAATGCCCCCAACTTAAAATGGCTATATAGGTCGGAAATACATTCGCCAACAATAGTTGAGAAAGGAGAGGGAAAGAATGACCCTACTGCGGTCACCAACGCCTACTCGAAAAGGGACTGCCGTGCAGCAGGTTCACTCATTGTGAAGAGTGTGCGTCTACGGCACGTGTGTTGTATGCCTCTATAGAGGGTACAGACATCTGCATCACGAGAGATCCTCCCATAAGAAAAGTGAATCAAGCGGTGCATCGCCGACAATCGGAAAAGAAGCAGGCAAGCATGAGGAAGCCTGCGTGAGTTTAGAGGAGTCGACAATCCAAACAGGAAAGCCGGCTAACATCATCCCTCAAACTCAGCAGCAGGGCAACACAAAATACTCATGCTGCAGTTGTTCTTACCATGAGGACGCATATATGCGACGTCTGCTTTCACAGCATCGGCTGCCTTGGTTGTCGCTTCAGCCGGAGACAGCTTCCGTTATTGGAGAGGAGAGCAAGAAAACTGATTTTGTTGAGCACTAGAAAACAAAGGGGGTGAAGATGTCATTGCCGCCTCTGAACAGCCACTGAAAAGACTTTATTGTGATGTATGCAGAAGTACCCTGCAGCTAGTCCAAACCACTTTGAAGGAAGAGAAAAGCAAAACGGATCAGATTCACTAGAGAGCGGTGGCGTGCCTAGTGCCCAGCGAAGTTTCAGCAATTAAAAGAAAAACGCTAAATTTCTGTAAAACCTTTGTACAGCAGTGCAGTGCTTTGGGCGTAAGAAAATGGGTAGTACTGACGTGAACGAATAATGGGATATCGCATTCCATAAATTGCAAAGAAGTGGGGCTTTTTACGCAGAAAGTACGGTACAGTGAATTCGAGAGGTATAGTTTCCAAAGATTTCATTGTACTGCTCGTCACCAATCACATGAGGGCTTGCGGGAAGTTAAACGTGTGCATCACAAAAGGCTTAGAGACTATTGCTGAAGTAGCTTACGTGTCCTTTGTTTCAAGTAGGACCCACTAGTTTGAGTGCTGTGTAACCTAGGAATGAGCGTTGATTGCTTTACGTAGCGTTTGCAAATTTCGATGTGACGCGCACAAGATTCACCTTTCGTTCACATTGCTGGACGAACAAAAGACTTAAGGGGGGCTTGTGTGGTGTGCGCGCAAAGGAGTAAGTGGGCCTGTGTTTCTGTGTGGTGTTCGAACAGGAGCACGAGTACGCTGATCCTCGTGCAAGAGAAGCGCCAAATATAGTAACAGCGACGCGGGTCCGCCGGACCGCTGCCGGCAGCGGACACCAACGGCAAAGCAGCGCAACTTCAAAGTAGAAGAAAAAAAAAACACGTACTGTTGCTATAGCAAGCGGTGAGGCCGGCGGCAACACCAGCATTCAGTGAGCGCCGCGTTTTTCACTAGAGGAAAACGGGCCAAGCAGTAACTTAAGAGTTGTTGGCATGCTTTAGATGCGTTCCCTAACTGGCATTTTATGATTCCCCTTTGTTTAACAAACTTGTTGAGTGATACGTAGCCATGCCGGAATTCTTACGAAAGAATTTGGTCAGGTTACCTTACCTGTCAATAAAAGGCAATTTTATTTTATGTTCCTCGTGATCCCCAATGCCTCAAAGCACAGGCAAAAGTGGTACCCAGGGAAACAGTACGCCCAGCACAAAGGATGCAGTCTGTAGCAATCACTTCACAGATGATATGATTCTGAATGAAAGATCCTTCGGAGAGCCAGCAGGATAGGTGCTGCTCGGCGTGCTAGAATTAAGCGCTCTTTCGGAAGATGCATTATCTTGCAGTTTTCTGTCTGCTCCCGCGCGCCCAGAAAGAGAAAGCTACCTGCCACAGGGACGAACATTTGCTTTAACGTTTATGCAATCCAATGACACGTAATAAAAGTTTAGGTTTTTCTGTTACAGACGCAGAGAGAATTTTTATCGCTGTATTATTTTCTGCATTCACTGTTTCCTTTTCTTTTATTATGGCTGCAGTGGTGTTCTTGAAAAGGTGCGCTGATTATTCAAAACGAAAAAAAATACATAAAAGGAGTTTCCTCCCGTGCACGGAAAGGAGGGATGATGGGAGCGGCGAGAAGATGAGCGCAGTGCGCCCCCCCCCCTAAAAAATGTTCTCTCAGCTGTTAATCTCGCAGCCATGAGCTTTCCGCCGTATATATTGTCATTAAAGCCGCGAAAATACAATTTGGCCATACACCAAACGGTATAACTATCTAATGAACGACAACGAATTGGTATAGGTATCTAAGTGGTTGCTTCTCTTTTTACGAGCAATCACACGGTCTGCTTTGATGGTCATCAAGAGCATGTTCGTCCCCCCATGCTTTCGCGCGCTCCCCAGATCCAGCTTGCCTATCCGAGTGCACCATACTCTTAAAAAAAGAAGGTTAGTAAAAAGGTAGCAACTGCAACCAAACAGGTAGTAACTTCAGTGGTTACTGCCTTACTTGGACCATTAATGCCCTTTTGCTACCTGTTTACTACCTACGTTCATAAACAGTTACTAGCTGACACTGTTACTAACTTTTTGCGACCTGTTTACTACCTGTTTAGGAAAAAGTTTGCAACTGGAATGAAAGAGGTAGTAACTGCAGGTGTTACTACCTTTCTTGCCTTGTTACTACCTTTTTGGCACCAGGCCGTTGGCTATTTTGTTCAAAATAGTGTGCGATTCTGATTCTGATGATTTATGAGAGGAATCGTCTCGACGTATTATCATTAAACAAAAAAATGACGCAGAAAACATGTATAGATCAAGAAAATACATTTTGTTTTAAATTACGCAACAAAGATATGTACACGTAGTAGTAGTAGTAGTAAACAACTTTATTAAGGCAGCTGACGGTTTCCTAAGTGGCGAGGGCTGTCAGGCCATGCCTGGTCGCCACCTCGTCAGCGCGTTTGATGGCCCGGAGCTGGGTGTCCAGGCTTGTGGTCGTGAGGATTCTCTCCCAGGCCTCACTTGAAGGTGACTGTCCTAGGAGGTTTGGTGGGGGAGGGTCCTTGCTGCATCCCCAGATGATGTGATCCAAGGTTGCGGTCTGGGTCTTGCAAAGGGTGCACGTAGATGTGAATAAGGCAGGGTATATGTGCCTGTATATGTACGGGGAAGGGAATGAGTTCGTTTGAAGCCGCCGCCAAGTGATTTGTTGAGCTTTGTTTAGTTCCGGGTGCGGGGGTGGTCTGGTTTGCCTTGATAGCTTGTAGTACTGTGTGATGTCGTGAAAGGTGATGAGTGCTTCAGTTGCTTCGATATCGTGGTCCGAAGTCTGGCCCACCGCTCGGCATACGAGTCCTCGAGCTTGTCTGTGGGCGGCTTCGTTGCCCGGGTTTCCTGCGTGCGCTGGGACCCAGATGAGTTGGATTAAACGAGGATCGTCATCGTCGGTGCTGCTGGCAGTAGTGTCGCCTGAGGCGTTGCGTGCCGCTCGGGGCAGAGGACGGAGGATGCGCGCCGTGGTTGGGGAAACAGTGCCCCGGGCAAATCGGATGATAGCAGATTTGGAGTCACTGATAATTGTTTCAAAACCGGCCATTGCGGCGAGTGCTATGGCAGCTTCTTCGGCCTCGGTTGGGTCTTGTGTGCGTATGGAGCCGGCGCACCTCGTGGTAGGCTCTATATCGACTGGGGTACGTTTCGACGAGACGTTGATTGCAAAGGCTTGTTTGGGGGTTGGGTAGCTTGCCGCGTCGACGTGAGCCACTTTTGTGTTCGTACCATAGGTATTGTGAAGGTTTCTGGCGCGGGCTGATCGTCTACCGTCATGAATGCCGGCCAGCATGTTTTTCGGCAGCGGCTGCACAATGAAGCGCTGTCTGAGGAGAGGCGGTAGCGAGATCAAGTCTTGTCCGCTTGGTGACGAGGGAATTCCGATACGTTGAAGTATCCATCTTCCGGTTTTACTACCACGCAATCGTTCAATTTGTGCAGTTCGGTGATATGTACACGTGATTCTGATATTATTGAAACGGAGAAGTACAAGTTAACGAACCGTAAACAAGTGTACACGAGTTGCAATAGACAATTACAACAAACTTATTAAATTACAGCACATATTAACGAGACCAGTGGATCAAGCCTTCAGATGGTCACAATTAGCCCCGAAAACAGTGACAATCAATCCACTGTGGCGTGTCTCTAAACATTATCATTGTTTTGGAGCGTCTAACACCAAAAACGATTATTACTTTTTAAACGCTGCTATATTAGCCGTGTGACACATGCAAATGCACCGAGAAAGAGTGCATAACCTTGTTTCAGCCACTGTCCAAAATGCCTTTTCGTGACCCTTTTATAAAAAATAAATATGACATACAATTTTTTACAAGTAAGGCTGCTTAAAAGTCTTGTGCTACGTTCCCAAGCATACGTAACCAGGTAGTATATTATAGTGCTATAGATTTAAACTTGTTATGATTCATCGTGAAACACAAGTGCTTCCCTGTGCCAGATATGTCCCTGCAAAATAGGGGCTATATATACGCCATGCGTACTTAATACTACGTTTATGTCATACAATCCACACATTCTGCTTCTGGTCACCGACGCGTGTGGACGCAGGATGGCAGGCTCGTCAAGAGCTGTTACAGCGGCCGACGCTGGCCGTGGTTTCTCGTGCACATCACTTCCCAAGGACTACCCATAGCCTCCTATATTTTTTTGTGCCCGCGCATTAGCGCTAAATACATACGCGCCATCCGTCCCTTATAGTTTTGGCGCTCGCCGCCAGATGCCGCACCGATCCCATTATAACAGCAGACGACGCGGCCTATGCACGCTTGCGTTTATGACGGTCTAGAAACCGTCTACATTGCATTGGATTATGCGTATACGTTAAGAAGTGCACACACACCAAATTTTTAACACAAGCACTGTATGCAGAATGCAATGTGAGCTTTGTTATTTGATTTCGCGCTCAAAGCTTGAGCACTTTTCGAGACAATGGTTTGACATGAAAATCTTTTGCCAAGTCGTGTTTGTCAGTCACACTCGTCGCGAAGTTCAGAAAAAGTGGGCGGAGAAACTTCACGAGCACAACCTCCAAAAGTTTTTTATGATGTCCCGGGGTCGAGCACTTGAGTTTGTCACGTTTCTGTAGTATTTGCGCGGCGTTGTCAACGGCAGCCTTCAGTGGCTGATTCATCTTTCTCGCTCTTGCGAGGAAAACTTCCGCGTAATTCTTTAGAGAATTTAGAACCATTACGAGCTCAGTTGACGGATACAGGAGTACACCTGGGTGGATATCTCCACATTCAATCAGAACATGCTCCGCCGTTTCCTTATCTTTCCCGCAGCATGTGCATTGTTCTTCTTCTTTACTGAATCTTGCTTTATAACTACGCGTTCTAAGGCAACCCGATCTCGCTTCAAACAGTAAAGCGCTTCCCCTTGAATTATCGTAAAATGCCTCCCTCCTTATTTCATTTTTGCCCTTTCGGTAGTTACTCAAAGCCGGTTTTTTCTCCATAGCTGCCATCCATTCTCTCGTTTTGCGCCTCGGCGCTCCGCCAGGAGCGCTCGCATCCCATAATAGCTCGGGGGACGGCGCTGAGGGACCGACCGCTCGGGCACAAAGTTATAGAGGAGGCTATGGACTACCGTTTGATTCTGCCACCACTGCCCTCAGGAGAAGGACTTATTAGACGCGCGTTGGTTTTGCACTGTGACATCGCAGCGCGTCCGTACAGGATTAATGCCTTCCGAAAGCCGCTCAAGCAAATAGGCATCATTCAAGAGGCGAGCGGCATAGAAGCGTATCAGATGTCGCACGTATGTCTTTTTAACATGAAGACAGATGAGGCCATGAAGACACTTCTGAACGCTGGCCTACTCTCCGTGAAAGACCAGCCCTACGTCGTCGTCGACCCAGAGAAGCGAGAAGTTCAAGTTGCATTGGGTAGCCTTTGACGTCAACGCAGATTCTGTACGGCGTGCTTTCCGGGAGTACGGTGAAAAATAAGTCATCAGTGACAAGTGGAGAGGCGAACACTTCGAAGGAGTTGAGTCAACCACGAAATTCGTTCGGCTTTTACTAAAGGAAGGCGTTATTACGTATCGCATACCCCACCAGGTGCGTCTCGGGAGCGACACGGCACTGGTGGTCGTGCCAGGAAGAGCGCCGCTGTGCCTGCGTTGCCGGAACACTGGACACCTTCGTCGCGACTGCAGAGTGCCCAGGTGCGCTGGTTGTCGCACTTTTGGGCATGAGCAGGTAGACTGTACTTGTTCCTACGCCAGTGCAGCAAGTCGAGCAACAAATGCCAGCCACACTGAATTGCTGATGAATGACGAGGAAGCAGAAAGACAAGGAGTGCAGAAAAGTAGGTCTTAAAATTAATCTGCAGAAAACGAAAGTAATGTACAACAACTTCGGAAGGGAACAGCACTTCAAGATAGGTAATAGTGCACTTGAGGTTGTAAAAAACTATGTCTACTTAGGACAGGTAATAACCACGGAGCCGAACCACGAGACTGAAGTAACTAGAAGAATAAGATTGTGGTGGAGCGCATTTGGCAAGCACTCTCAAATCATGACAGGTAGATTGCCACTATCACTCAACATCCCATAACAGCTGCATCTTGCCGGTACTTAGCTACGGAGCCGAAACCTGGAGACTTACAAAAAGGGTTCAGCTTAAATTGAGGACGACGCAGTGAGCAATAAAAAGGAAAATGGTAGGTGTAACCTTAAGAGACAATAAGAGAGCAGAGTGGATTAGGGAACAAACCGGGGTTTAGGATATCCTAGTTGAAATCAAGAAGAGGAAATGGACATGGGCCGGGAATGTAGCACGTAAACAGTTTAACCACTGGTCATTAAGGGTAACTAACTGGATTCCTAGAGAAGACAAGCGGGTAAGGGGGAGACAAAAAGTTAGGTGGGCAGACGAGATTAAGACGTTTGCGGGTATAAATTGGCAGCAGCAAGCACAGGACCGAGTCGACTGGCGGAACATGGGAGACGCCCTTGTCCCGCAGTGGACGTAGTCAGGCTGATGAGAATGATGATGAAGAGGAAGCAGAGAGGGCCGCGGCGTCGGAAGCAGCGGTGGAGGCGTCTCATGATTTGGCGACCAAGGAGGGGGAGATGAAGACACCTAAGTAAGACACAGATGAAAATACGGTCATAGGTGCTCCAATGCAACGGCGTTCGACTCGGACGGAAACCCAACACATGCCTGAACCAGTAATCAGCCTCGGCGCTACGTTGGACTTGGGTACAGTCGAAAATACGCCAGTAAAACGACGTCTGAATGAGGGAGACGCGGCGTCCCAGCAGCGTCCGACACAGGAAGATCAAGGGTAGTGGAAGGTGGTGGCTGGTTCCAAAAAGTCTCGGGATGCTGGCCGCCTGCGTTCGTCGTCGCTTTTACGCGGCGGCGATGGGACGACGTCTTGAGCGTCGGCCGGACAGTGGGTTAGGTGTTGCTTAGGTAGGCGTCGTTCGCTCGGCTTTTTCTCATCACGATGGCGACGATTAGATTGGCGATTGGCATCCGATTATATAGACTCCAGGCCACATGGGACTGGAGGGGAATCAGGCAGCGGATAGGGTAGCTCGAGGGTATGGGAGCCGAGCACCTTCCAACTCCACCCCTGAGGAACTCGTTCCGGTCCCTTGCGACTATTCGGCCATCCTAAACCATTACAGAGGACTTAGGAAAGCTTATTCGCTACCACACCGAACACTAAATAAAGAGCAATTGGTCAGCTGGAGGCAAATTCAAACCGGCACATTTCCAAATTTGCACATCCTGAGTAAAATGCATCCTTCGGCATACTCTCCTCTCTGCCCATGGTGTTCAGCTGAAGCCACTCTGTACCACGTCACGTGGGAGTGTCAGGCCATTACAGCCTTACAACCAGTACAAAATCCAACAGCGGAGCGATGGGAGGAGCTGCTGGCCAACGAGAACCTGGAAGATCAGTTGAGTCTGATTAACCAGGCCCGCAGAGCGGCTGCTGCAAGCGAAGCCCTGGACTAAGCCCCCCCCCCCCCCCCCCCCCACGGCAAGCCAAGCATCTCCGAATACTCGGAGCTTCTCCGCAGAAAATTTCATGTAAATAAATAAATAAATACGTTTTCACCACCACCACCTAGACTGGCGACGCTAAATGTACGGGGGCTTTCTGCCAAACGGCGGCAAAACCAGCTTTACCGCCTGGTTAAAGAACAAGATCTAGACATCGTCGCTGTACAGGAAACTAAAGCAGAGAGTGAAGAGCACGCTGAGCGAATGGTGCAGCCTTTCACAAGCCTGCTTGATGTGTTCGTTTCTCACGCATTGGGTATACGTCTGCAGGGTGCCTCTTGTTGATTCGGCAGAGCCTTGATGCGAAAGTGGAGTCGGTAACTACCTACGAGGTGCGTCGTTCTGTTTCATGTGATTTATCCTTACTAAGAGAAAAATGGAGTGATCTGTGTGTAGGCACCAACTGTGATTTAAAATAGAAAAGAGTTTTTTGAAACGCTTGATGTGTATTGTAAATGTGAACGTATAAACTAATTTTGGCCGAGGATTTCAACTGCGTTTGTTCGTGTATAGATAAATCAAGTTTCAGGCCACACAGAGATCCAAGCACCGCCGTTCTAATCGACATGGTGGCGAAGGCTCAGGACGTGGGTGAATGTCTTTGCAGTGGAAAAGGCGTTATGATTACCCACTTTCAGCGTTCAAGCCATGCTAGACTTGACAGAGTATACGTGTCTTCTGAAATCATTCCTTCGAGCCATGATTACAGAGTTGCACCTGTTATGTTTAGTGATCATTGTTTGGTTTCATTCTCAGTGGGTGGTAAACATAAAAGGAACAACAAACATTTCTCTTGGGACCTCTGGAAATTTAATGTAAAGCTATTACAGGCTGAAGAGTTTAATCGCTTTTTTTAGAGGGCACAGAAGACTTAGCAAATAGAACAATTGAATCCTGGGGACACAAGTTGGAGCTATTCAAACAGACCATTAAACTGAAAGCACTTGAGAGAGCCAGTATCCTGAGACATGCTGAAAAAGAACTTGAAGTGCGCTTGCGGGAAAAGTTGCAACAGTTAGTAGCGGAAGAATGTACCCAGGCCGGTACATTTTCAGAGGAGATAGACAGAACTGAACAGAAGCTAGAGTTGATAGACCAAGAACGTTTTCACGGAGCATTGACTCGAGCTCGAGCAGAAAACTTGGTAGCGGGAGAAATGCAAACAAAACGAGCTCTTGGAGCTGAGAAGAGACATGCCTGTAAAAGTGAAATAAGAGAAATGGAATATAAAGAAACAAGGTATCATACGAAAAAAGCAATATCCGGTGCGTTTTTCGAATATTACAAAGAGTTATTCACACCAACCAGTGTACACGCAGATCGTTTTAATAGTGATTTAATTTCATTAATGCCAAGACTTGATGACGGAAGAAATTTTATAATGGCCTATAATAAAGCGAGAAGTTTAAAAAAGCATTTGATAAGTTAAACAGTAAGTTTTCAGGACCTAATGGCCTGAATGCTGCAGTATACAAGGAATTCATAAATGTAATTTCACCTATTTCGAAGGAGGTATTTAACGAGGCGTTTAAATGTAAACAACTTCCACAATCATTATTGTCAGCCCAAACGGTCTTAACACCTAAATCAGAAGACCCCGTGAAGTTAAGAAGTGTTACTGCATATAGACCAATTTGCCTAACGAATGTTGACTATAAAATATTAATGAAAATATTGGCCAGAAGAATCTCGACAGTTATGACAGAACTGGTTGGGTCCAACCAAACTTGTGACATAAAGAGAAGAAAAAATAATGATCAACATAAACATAGCAAGATCAATGCTAGAAAGTTATGACGCTATGCATCTCAATGTTGCCATGTTTCAAATTGACCTTGAAAAGGCATTTGATCGCGTGCCGCACGACTTGCTCTTTTCATTACTTGAGCACATGAACGTATGGAGTTTGATTAGAGCGACAGAGTGTGCATAGCTTAAACAGGATGCACGACGAGATTGGTAGTAAATAGAACTGCGGGTGAGTGTATACCTGTCTGCGGTCAGGGAGAAAGGGGTGCCCACTATCGCCCCTGCTTTTTGCTATTTTTATTGAACCTTTCTGTTTAAGCGTAATTAATAAGAGTGTAAATAAGCGGCTTTAAATTGCATGAAGCCGAGGTTAGCCTTTATGCATACGCAGACGACATTGCAGTTTTCTGTACAAATTATGAGAGTATAATGCATGCTGTAAATGCTGTGAAAACTTTTTGCCAGGAGAGTGGTAGTGCCGTGGACTGGGATAAGTGCCTTGGCTTCTGGCATGGGGAATGGGACGTCACACCATAGATATTTCTAAATATTAAGTGGCAGAAAACACCAGTGAAGTATTAAGGAGTGCCGCTGGAGTTCTGAAACGTGTTAAGAGGATGCTTGTAGCGCCAGGGGTCAAAACGTTTTTCGTTAACTCACCTACTGGTATTTTAACAGTTTGAACGTGGTTGCAGCACAGGGGAATATTCGTGCCATAGAGCACACATTGCCACTTGTGTAGTAAACCGGAAACAATTGAACACGTGTTTATAGATTGCTTGAGCGGGGTCATTTTTTGGGACATATTGCAGAGAACCTTAAAAAAAATTACCATTAAGACCACACGGCATCCGTTTTCTTTCGGTTAAAAACGAGGCAAGCGTGCCTTATGATCTAATCATGCTTCGGGGCCTGCACAGTATATGGAAAACCCGATGTGCCTTTGAAAACGCCGATGCGGTAGTGCTATCTGCGCCAATAATTTTGCGAATCTGTGTGCCATTTTCTTGAAGTGCTGAAGGGCCAAGAGGACGTACCAGACTGTATTGTGCACATTGAGCCATTGTTAAGAATTCCCAAGTATTGATCAATAGTCAGCTCTTAAGCTGACGGTACTTCAACGAATTTTGTGGGTGTTTTTTGTGACGCACTTGTATTTTGACCAATATGTAAATATGTGAAATGTGAACAGTCTTGATATGCAAGGCAATAAAGAAAAAAAAACAGCGGAGCTCAGAGGTAGAATAGCGGGCTGGCACCCTGTGGACCCGGGTTCGAGCCTTACTGTGTCATTCGTGCTAGGTTTTTTTTTCTTATTTCGTGCGATGTGTTTACGGACACCGGCGGCGGCGGACAAGTGCGCGTGACCCGAGTTTTGATCTCGTAGCAGCTTTCGCTGTACAATTCCGTGGTTGAGAGTAGACCCCCTCACCTTCCTCCTGTTACGCCAGTGCTCTCAACAAACCGTCGTTTGAAGAATGGACGTGTTACGACTGTCCATTTCTTGTCCAGGTCCATCTATGCGAACTTGCCACATCTGTTGCTTTTATTCAGTGCATTGCAGCTGAATGACTATTTATTTAGAGCGTCAGCCTCGTATCTTGCTCTGTCAACGCCGGGCTGCATGAAAACGACGAACACCTACGTTTTACGTAACAGAGATCAGCAAAAGGTGGTTGGAGCCTCACGTAGTGATGGCATAAAAGTAGGTAAAAAAAACAACAACATTGCATAAAAACTAAGCTTACTCTACTGTACAAAAATGCAGAAAGCTTAGTTTGTTGAGCTGAATTTTTGGGGTTTTCTTTTATTCTTGAAAAAGTAATTCATCGAGACACGAAAGACTATATATAGGCACTGTTAAAAAATAAATATCTTGGTGACTCATATGTTATTAAAGTTGACTAAGAAGTATGAGTTGGTGTAGGTTAGGGAAACAAGATGGACGATTGTGGGTACTTAGTGATTCTTCGGTAAGGTGGCCCCCTATTTCCGGCTCCCTTCTACCTTTCACACTCCACCTGCCCTTCTCCCTCCTAGAGCATCAGTCACTGGGCAGATTATCGATAAGTGTTGGCTGGGCGTAGTTTCAGAGAAGGTCGAGTAAAGCTGCAGCTGTTATCGCTGCCCCGATCCTTTTCTCTCCGCACAACTCAAATTGAGAGGCACCAGCTGAAAGGCACCAGCCTTGCTATCTCCCGTCGTCGAGTCCCCACAGTGAGCTCGTGCCGAAAAAAAAAATTCCAGCTTCATTGGTTGCGAGCAAGATATCATTATCTTATATGTGACCGGAAAATGGAGAACGATTCAAATAAAATAAATAAAGTTTTTGGGGTCAGGGTGGGGATCGAACCCGGAACGATTGAAGAACGTTCAATAAACGGTGCTATTGGTGAAACGCGTAAGTAATATGCTGATGTTGGAATGACGTTGCAGAAAAAGCATAATAAATGTTATACGGTGGAAAATTTCAAACTTTGATTAAAACAAAAGATATGCCTTGAAGACCAAAGTTAGTTCGGACCTTGGTAAGTAAGAATTATTGCTTGAGCAGAATGAGGTAATGTTCGAATTGATAGGGGATTTGAGCTAGAACAAATTTTAGAAGGCTATGGTCTCTAACTACTCGGGTAACAAAAAAAAAGTGCATTCACTTTTTAGACTGTCAGTATTTGGTATGTTTAGTTGATGGTACAGATAGGTAACATAAGAACGTTTGATGCTTCAGGTGAAAAGCGAATGGCTTGATTTCGTACATGGGATGGAAGATTGCAATGATGCGTCCAGCCCCATGAAGCCACGCAATTGTTAAGATGACTGTGAACGAACGCATACTATAAGGTAGTGAAAGTAGTCAAATCAAATTAACACTTAGCGTTCTGTAGTGCCCTAATACGGTAGGATGGCTTGCGGTGCAGTTCTTCAATATGCAAGTTGAATTTTAACCAAGAATCAAGGTTATTACTAAGGATATAACAATTACCTGATACGAGCTAATAAATTGCGGTTCAACAATTGGCGATTGCTGCCTGGGTCAAAATTGTCTCTGCCCACGTGAAGCCACAGTGCGGAACGTGTCATCTGAAACTCTGTAAATAAACCTGATCCCCCGTTCCCCATTTTTCTCTATGTGTTAGTCACTGTTCACCACTCAACCTGAAAGGGACGATGAGTAAGTCAGTTTATCAGCTACCAGTCTGACCACTATGTTATCTCCATCACCCTTACCCTTTCACTCTATGGGATGGCCAGGAGACACCTTATCGCGTGACCAATTCCATTATTGTCCCTAACAATGATGCTGTCCCCTACACCTTTTCAACGAAAGCTTCCCGAGTGCACTTTGGGCTATCGCAGAGACACGTGGCCGCGTAAATCGCACTACAGAAGCAGTCAATCATCGTGCGTCAGCCTATCTACTCCCGTGTCACAGTCCACAAAAGGTGGTGCTCCGCCGATCTGTTGGAAAGGCCTATAAAAGCGACAGTGTCCTTCGCTGCCGTCGACAGACGCCTTTCGGACTGCCAGCGAAAATGAAGGTATCTTCGATCACGGTCCTCGCCGCCCTTCTAGTCTTGGGACTCCCGCCCAGCGCCCACTTCATGTTCCTCTCCAGCTCGGCGTTGCTTCCCGTCTCTGCAATCGTGAGTCTCGGCGGCGTCGGCGGTCTAAAGCTCGCCATCGCCATGAAGTTACTCGGCATGCTGGGTGGGCTGCACGTCGCTCGGTACGGTGTGAGCCTTCCGACGTCTCTCGAAAGCGACAGGATGCCCGACCGCATGGTCCCGGTTCCCAAGCCACGAAAGGTCTCCTCCACGGGTCATGAAATTTCCGAGCCCATCGCCTTTCTGCCGCACATCCTCACTACCGGTCGCTACCTGAGAAATGTTCCCGTTCGTCATTCGGCCCGAAAGTTCTTTCTGCACGGGGACCGCACTGGCCGCTTCGATTCGCCCGAGGTCAGGTTTTCTGCCGACGGCTCCGCTAGCATTCGGGGAACCAAGGGATCCACGCTGCGCGCCTCTGGAGAGCTGAAGAGTCCCCTGGTCAACCTGCAGGCACAGAAGACTGCCACAATGCGGGTAAGCGATGGGATGGCGGTATACCTCTCCTTTTTTTTTTCTTGTATATGAAGGCGAAGAGTAGTTCCATGTTGAGGGGGTTTCTGCATACAGCTTGCAAATGACTGTCTGAAAGCGCTAGCATTTACATCGTCAACACAATGTTCGCGCACAGAAGTTATGTAACTGACTCACAGCTCACAAATTGTCGAAAGCAGGATCAGCTAGCTATATATATATATATATATATATATATATATATATATATATATATATATATATATATATATATATATATATATATATAACTCTGAAAAACCTTGTAACACGCTTTCGCGCTTCTGGATAATTATTCATCATTTGAATAATTGATTTATACACAAACTCAATTTCGTGATTAGCGTGTAGATGCGATTCGAATGCCTTTCTCTGAAGTTGTTCGCTGCCACGTTTTCAGTGCTAGCATGCCTATACCTAATGTTTCATATCAATGACGCGGGGTCCGCCAGTGTACCCCGTGAGCAAGCACTCCATTCTGGAGTTGGGCAACGCTATTGGAACATGACCCATGCCACTGGAGAAAGACAGAAGGTCTATCGTTCGAGTCGAGTTGGCCAGAGTACCTTGCATACAGTTTTTCCATTTCGCTGTCAAAGCTGCATGCCCTGCAGGTGTGCGGCAGTTTCAGCATCGTTGTCACCTTCCGATCGTGCAGGGACATTTTTCTGGCTCGGATCTGTCGCTATCGGGTAGCGGAAGCAGTGCCGCAAAATTAGTCGACTCGTTTATGTCGTCCCCCATTACCACAATCACAGTTGGATGGATGCTATGAGCGCCCCCTTTATTGCTGGATGGTGACATGTGTACCACCAGGCTCGACAGAAAAAAAAACTTTTTTTTTTACTGAGGTTGGTCTAATGTCTTGTGTATTCCGATTAAATTTATGTTTTATATATAGAAAAAACACGACGTAAATTCACTGCTCAGTTCTCTGCCCCTTAAGTTGAACTATCATAATTGTCCCCACTGTTTATTTTTGTCCTTTCTGTCTACTTTTCTGCCACAAATACTCTGACCGTATCTCACTTATTTTTATTGCGGGTTTGTTCAGCTTTCCATTACTGTCCCTAAAACCCGAGGCTTCATGCGGGCTCGTGCCCAAACGTATACCTGGGTGAATATTTCCCCATTCAAGTAGAACATGCTCCATCGTTTCTTTACTTTCCCCACTGACTTCCGCCTTACAACTACGCGTTCCGAAGCGACCCAACCTCGCTTCAGAACGCAACATAAAGTGCTTCCTCTTGAATCCCGATGAAGCGTCTTCCTTTGTCTCTTCGGCAGTTGCTGAGAGTAGCCCCTCCCTCCCCCATCGTTGCCATCCAGTTAATCCTCTACGCCACCCTGACTTTTCGCATAATGCCCTTTGTTGCTATATCGCTCACACTGCTAACCGTATATTTACTGGAACCCCGCAAGCATGCAAAAGCAAGTAGACGCCACGCCGAGTTCTGGTCCACTGCACCTGTTTTGCTCGAGCAACTTTTCCAGCTCCACGGTGGGGTTCCCGCATCGACGATTCCTAATTGGAGCTCCTGACTCACTCTGCCATTGAAACACACCTGCTCCGAAATCGGAATTCAACGCAAGACTAACATTTGTTGCTCTCGTTCTCTTTTTACAGGGCCGCCGCGATGCTGAACTTGACTACGCCGAAAACCACCCACTCATCATCCAGGCGGCGAGGCAGCTGATGCACGATCTGGAGACGGACGAGTGCGTGCGTCGCTTGTCGTGCGAGGTCAGCGCAGACCCTCCACGGTACGGCTCGTACGGAACGCGCTTGGCCGCCGTCATGGAGGGCACAGGACCCGTCGCCCAGGACCCTGCCTTCACGGACCTCGTTACGGCCTTCATCTGGGGAAAGGCCCACGGAGTGCCTGGCTGCGCCAAGGAATACCCATCGTGTCAGTACGACCTGGCTGCAATAGTGAGCCTCGTGGAGGCGAAGCCTTTAAACTCCTCCCACGTTCCTACTACTGAAAAGCTCGATCGGTAATGTGTGAATAGAATTTGTCTAGAGTGACCGCGGAGCCCCGTAAATATTGTAAATAGTTCTATTGCATATATGTAGCAGCATGCATTGTCAATATACTTGATTGCAACGTATGCCTGTCGTGATTTTTGAACTGACATAGCTCGTGTTGAATTTTGAGTTACCTGTTGTTCTTACGTGCTTCATATTGTCCGGTATCGACCGTCCTAGGAGCCGCTCCGGAAGGAACCAACACGCGTACATTTATTAACTGATTTAACATAACGGTGACCTCGCCCGCCAAAACTTCTAAACAATTTGTAACATGACAAATAATCTAATGCGACGCCAATACAGCACGCATAGGACATGGCACACACAATGTACCGTAAATGCGACGTCGCGACGTTCACCCACTGCGTGGTATACCGTCCCCGCGGACTCGCGTAGACATTCGAATGGCGAAAAAAAAAAACGAGAGAATACCGAAAAAGGCTTTTTTCGGCACAATTGAATAAAATATGCCAAAATTTCTGAGGGATAAAACGTACAGAAGTAAACCTTCGGCAAAACCCAGTGTTGAACGGGAAACTAAAACGTCCTACATGATACCAAGACACCACACGACACCTGACCAACTCACCATCGACATCAACAAAAGTCAGCTCCAACATCAGCTTAGCTTGAGTCTGTAGCGTAGCTTAGTTTGGGTGTGGTCGTGTTGAGGGTGGTTGTTGATGTTTTGGTGCCCGTTATTGTCAGTTTTGACTTTCCCTCGTACAGTTCTGCGACCTGTGGCGGGAGTCCGCTTATAAAGCCGTGTGCAAGAAGATTCGGCAATCATTAATTGGTACCGCTATAGTGCCTAGAGTATATTCTAGTCACTATATAATAAATTTTCTGACGTGTTGATGTACTTTCGGGGAGACAGTTTGCGGGAAACGAAGATTAGCTGTGTGTAAGCAATGCAACAGCAGCTACGCTTTCGCCAATGCGACATACGTACATGACGAAGAAAGCTACAGATGAAGCCAGTGATACCAATTCTGAATGAGAACTTCATCTTTTTACCATCTCGATGGGTGTTTCCATATCCAAGCCATGAGAAAACAGCCCATTTATGGGTTCTTTGTTCTAACTGACGTAACAATTCTAGTGCGCCGCACTAATTCACAGAGAGCTAAATGAGTTGGCGGTGATGTTTCTGGCCTGTAGTCAATAAATTAAATGCCATATTCGTTTTTGAAAAGAGAGAAACAATTTTATTTGCTTATTTACATGATGAAAGGCATGGCTTTAATACTGGACAATAAATAACTGCGTAGGCTAGAGAAAGTTTGTTATTTTTCTCTTTTTTTCACAATTTGGAAACAGAAAACATGTAAAAAAAAACTTGTTTTCTTCCATTGCTCAATAATTCCGGAAGTTTTACATCTCTAGGCATGTGAAATGCCCGTCCACGGTGGCGCCAAACCCCAAAATAGAAAAGTGCCCGTGTAGCCCCGCTATGGCGAGATGGCGCTGCTGGCGCCACCACGCTAGAGTTGCTTTATATGCTACCTTTAGGTACCTAAAGGTAGCATATACAGAAACTCTACACCACGCTAGGGATTCACACCACGCTCGGTGGCGTTTAATCTATGGCTCATCCGCCGGATTTACGCGGCCCATGAAGCGAAAACGACTTAACAGGATATTATAGCACCTCCTCAATATGTGGCGTCCATCCATTAGAAAAAAAAAATATACCACGTTACATACTCTGAGGAATTGATTATGTCGTCAATCCACATTGTCGATCACTCGTTGGTGGTTTTGGAAACTGTGGAGAGAACTTCAGTATTCGCAATGTTCATAGACTTAGAAGTGTGGAAGATTGGGCTAGTTGGTATGGCATGACGATAGCTGTAGAGCGAGAACAAAACGACGACACAGAGACAAAATCCTTCGTGTCCTTCTTGTCTCTGCGTCGTCTTTTTGTTCTCGCGCTATAACTATCGTTCATAGACTGTCACTCTGCCTAGCGGAATTCAGGAGCGTCCTATCAAGGATAATCAGCAAGTAGATCAGACGCTTTCTTGTTCGGCTGTGGTAGCCTCAGTGTTAACGCGTTAGCAAAAGAAAAAAAAAAGAACACAAGCCACTTGGTATGTTTCGGGCATCAATGAATATACTGGACCGTCCGTGACGCGATAAGTCTGATTCGTTCTTGCGAGACGCGAAGCTTTCGTAAAAATACGTGGCAACTCGCTCGTTCGATTACAGCCCGCAGAGTACGCATATCAGCTTCGCAAAATTTTCTGCAGCCGCGCTGGATAGTTAACTGTTATCGCCTGACCTTTGCAATTGAAAGTCAGCTTGTTTTACGTGCGTATAGCATTCGTCAGCGCTTATGTAGTTCATGAATCCCATAACATTCATGGCATGCGGAAAGTAGCGCACGCTCGCGATTTGCTCTTCAAAAATGGCAGCAGGCTGCAAGCGATTCGCTTCTTGCCGGGTGGCGTATTTGGAATTGCTAGCTCCGCATCGCACGAAAGAGGGAAAAGAAAGAGTGCGAGGAGGACGCCAGTGCCACCCTCAGGATTGCTCGCACGCTATTGGTTCGCCTCTGGAGTTCACGTGCTGGTGACGCGCGCGCTGGTGACGCAGCGACACCGGCTAAACTTGCACACCTGCACCTCATTTTCAGCCATGCTCCCCGCTCTGTATAGACCCTCTCTGGCTAAGCTGCGCAGCCCCCGCCCTAATCCGTGGTAACGAGGGACGGGGTCTGGGTTACACAATAAGGTAGCGAAGAAAATACTTCAGTTGGGTGCTCGAGCTGCCTATTCAGACGCCGCAGAAGCCTCACAGAGGGCATTGTTTCCCTCAAGATTGCCCGCTTCGTGGTCATTTGAAGCAAAGACATGGGGCGAATTTGCGCTCTGCCACCGATCTCCCGAAGACACGCCGGCAGTCACTGTCGTCGCGGAGTCACGGATTGGATTGGATAAACTTTTATTGGATTGGATAAACTTTTATTCACGGAAACACAGAGAAGATTTTACGGCTGTTCCATCGTGCCGAAGCACCCGTGCCCTTTGGGTGTCTTGGATGGATCACTACCGTGCGGCGAGGGCGCCAGCGAGTGAATTTCTATAAGATGGTGATAGCACGGAGATGGTTTCAATGAGCGAAGAGGTTCCGACTGTCAACGTGAAGTGCCTCCGTGACGCCTTCAGCACAGACAGCAGCAATGCAACTTATACGACGTGGATCGTCCTATTAGTTGCTTTACTGTAGCTGGCGAGCCACTCGTGCTCATCCGTCCGTGCAGAGGTCGATGAGGAGGCACTTCACGTCAGATGGGCCTGCCGAACTGGCGTCTATTTTGCACGTAAGTGTGCGCGAGGCTTCCATGTCATTCGGAGCTGTCTCGTTGACCGAAAAACGCTTCACGTTTGATGTGTTGGCGTCTAATTCAGACGTGCGCGTCTGGGCGTCTGCCATGACAGTCGGAATTGCGTTTCTGCAAGGGCAGTTGGAAATAGTATGGTGTATGACAGAAGTGCGATGCATGTGATTGAACGTTAGATGGTAATTTTGAACTTTAATTCGCACATGAGCGTCGACCATGCCAGCAGTGGCGCGTATGATGTAGTGGTTGATTGAATAAAACAAAACAAAAAAGTCACTCTTCTACAACTCTTGCAGGTAGCACGGTTCGGCTCAGCTCTTGCAGGGAGAGGGAAAGAGAGATGCAGAAAGGCTGAAGGGAAAAGGTTGAGAAAGAGTGTGGCGGCTGGTTGTGGGTGCTTCCTTACGGTGGAACAGCCGGAAAAACTCCGCACATTCCATCGCGGGTGCGTGCGTGCGTCACCAGCACGTCACATACAGGGGTGCACGTCTTCTACAGAGAGGAACCAATAGCGCGCGAGCAATCCTGACGCTGGCGCTGGCGTCCTCCTCGCACCCTTTCTTTTCCCTCTTTCGTGCGATGCGGGGCCAGCAATTCCAAATACGCTGCCGGGTGTCGGAGCGAAATGTTCTCCGCACCCCCGATAAACGTGGTGAGTGACGCCGTGTGGGTGCTGTGCGTGGTGTGTGACGCGTTGTTGGTGCTATCGAAGTCGTTCGGTGATTGATTGATATGTGGGGTTTAACGTCCCAAAACCACCATATGATTATGAGAGACGCCGTAGGGGAGGGCTCCGGAAATTTCGACCACCTGGGGTTCTTTAACGTGCACCCAAATCTGAGCACACGGGCCTACAACATTTTCGCCTCCATCGGAAATGCAGCCGCCGCAGCCGGGATTCGAACCCGCGCCCTGCGGGTCAGCAGCCGAGTACCTTTGCCACTAGACCACCGCGGTGGGGCGAAGTCGTTCGGTGAAGAGAATTCCTCGGATTACTTTCAGCAGTGGGATTAAATAAAAACTGTCCTGACGTCGAGGATTTTTCACTGGACGTAGAACACACAGCCCAAATTTTGCTTCAGAGCGTGGTATGAAACCATTATTCACGTAAAAAAGGCAACATTGATATTTCCAAACACTACAAAGGCAAAGCTGACATGTTGCGAGCGTTTGAAGGAAGAGCATGAGGAATGCATAAGACGCTATTTCTGCAGCCCTAAGTGGAAGCACGTTTCAGCGTCTGCAGGTGAAGGAGGAGAAATAATGAAAGTTGGGGTAAGAAAATAAAAGTGACGTCTATGGCCGAGGACGGGGCGACTGCCTTCTACAGACAGCTGTCCAGTGCCCTGAAGGAACTGAGGAATCGCCCTGAAAACCTGGGTGATGCGGTGGGAAAGGAACATCAGGTTTTTCTGGGCAGCCGCGAGTAGCTGGAGGACGACTGAAAAACCATGGAGGGTCACTATTGGAATGCTTTTGTTGATTCAGTGGTGGCGAAGGTTGCCAAATCGTAATACTTTATACAGCGAAGCCTGAGAAAGGCGCTGGCATGTTTATAATCAACGGTGTATTTATCGTGTATACAGTAACCGTATGTTTTAATACGCTCGTTCCGTATGAGATTTCTTGTCATATCTGCTTAAGTGACAAACATGAAAAAATACAGAACAGGGCTTCAAGGTTTGTTTTAAGCCATTACTCAAAATGACAGCTCTAACGATAGCAAAAATGAACTAGGATGGAAATTACTATCATCGCGCCGAATTAAACTGTGGTTAAAGCTCCTATGTCATACGTTTCATGGTAAAAATTAGCATTCGAAAATTATTATACACAAACAGTCCTTTTCGCGCATTGGTATAGTTAAGATTTTAGAATGTCGTATCAGAGATAATTTTTATGAACTCGTTTTTTATTAGTTTCATGACAAAATATAAAAAAGGCTTATAAAAAGTTAAAAAAAGTGTGTTGCGTTAATGAAGGCGTGTTTTCTTTAACATTGTAACCCTTCCGCCGCAGCACCTTCGGGTAAAAAATGTGATGTACACACGGCTTTTGTTTTGTTCGTAATATACTTTTTAAGCATCCCTCTCTAGGTGGCATAATAAGTTGTAGTTAGACATTAGAAGTTCTTGCGTGTTCAATGAAAAGCGTTCTACCACGGTGATTTTTCAAATTGGTTCGCTACGAGCCACCCAAGCATGATGCGAAGAAGCAAGCTAGCTTGAATCTTTTGCCTCTCCTCCCGTGTAGCCATCGCGAGCCTCATTCCTTCCCTGTTCTTTTTGGTATCGGGGCTGGAGGATCACATGACGCATACGCACCAAGAACAACATGCGCAAGCAAGGTCACGCACGCATTATGTGCCCCAGCCTATTTGTGCACATATGCCATCGATGTTGTGTCGTTTCGGCGTTCTCAGTTGTGTATTACCAGTTTCTGCGGGATGGGTCAGTCAGTGCGTGTACTTTAGGAGAGGCTGGCAAGTATCATGTATTGTGACCGCGATACACCACGTCCCTCCACTGAAACTGCGGTCAGAGACGACGCACGAAACACAAGCTAAGCGTTGTCAGGGTTGGCGAAGGCACGATGCAGGAATGACGAGAGGACGAACGCAAGCGGAATGGGGTAGTAGTTGTAGGAGCAGTCATAATAGTAGTAGTAATATTAGTATATAGTAGTAGTAGTAGCAGTGGTAGTATGTGTGGTTTTACGTAAAGAAAACCACAATATGAATATGATGGATGTTGTAGTGGAGGTTTACGCAAATACTGACTACCTGGTGTTCTTTAACGTGCTCTGACATGGGCATCAGTACATGGGCATCTACTTTTTCGCCTCCACCTAGATGTCACCGCCGCGGCCACAATTCATCTCGCGGCATTCTGGTCAGCAGCGGAGCACCCTATAACGACTGGTCCACTGAGGTGGACGCGAGACGAGGGCCAATTAGTGAATAGCATCTCGAGGGTACTTAAAGCAAAATAAAAATAATAACAAGTTGAGATTTCGTTTGCCTGTTTTATTATTTTTTTTCAGTTTTCATTCATTATACGGATTTCGAAAGGGCAGTGCAAAGATGCAGGGAAAAGAAAGACATAGAGACAAAGAGTGCTGTCTTTCTTTTCCCTTTGTCTTAGCGTTTCCCTTTCAATAATGATATGGAGCAGCTAGCCCAAACCCAAGTACTCCTTATTCATGCTACACAACAGAACACACAAAGTGAACATGCCAAGTAGAGTAATGTCACGTGCAAAGCTCTAAATGAGATACCGTTTGAATTGCAGGATATAATAAGGAGACAGGACATTTTTCGTCTGTTGTTCTAGGTATAGCTTGCGTCTAACGAAGTTCTGATGAAGAACGTATACGGTATGCCACGTTCGCACACCAATGTCAACCTGAAGGAGCGACGTAAAAACAGGACCATTCCTTGCTGTACGTCACTCCCTAGATCTTGGGGTGCACGCCCGCGAGAAAGGCAAGTGGCATTAATTACAAATTGAGCGTTTTTCCGCTACACGTAATTTTGCGAATCTTAACAGGAATGGTCCGGAGTGCCCAGTGCACCATTACGCTTTTCAACTCGACACGCCCGAACCCAGTGAAGGGCTCTTTAGGGTGTTCACCGATAAGGGAGAAATTGGTTCTACACAATTAGACCTAGCATCCCTCTCTTCTGGAGTATCAGTGGTCTGTTATTTGCTCCTGCGCTGCGCTTCTCAGCCACAACAAAACAAAAGAGACCCAGGAGAGTGTTAATTGAATGATGGAATGCGGAACAACAGTACACTTGTTTCGTTTCGTTCTGTCGTTATCGTGCAATTGTATACGATGGCCAACCCAACCGGGCAAAGTTCCGGCGTAATCAGTCAGAGCACTGACATCATTAGAAGCAAGCCGTTAAAAATGACGAGTTTTCGACGAAGCTCGCGTATTAGCACGCGTGACATTTTTTATGACGTACGCGTTCTACGTTTACACACACAAAAAAAAACTGTTGTAGTCCTGACAAATAAGAACCATATAAACGCATACCCAAATAAAATCACAGCGATTGCACGTAGCGTTGCTCGTTCTTTGAAAGAAGCAATGTTTTGATACAACCTACAGGATAGAACTGTTCTCCAGTCTTAAAAAATTATGTAGAACTGTTCTCCAATCTTAAAAAAATATGTTGTAGCAGCTGCTGCAGGTCTGAAAGCAACGTGTGGTCATTCCCTCTCATTCAGTGCAGGATGCCATAAGGCTATCTTTCAGTTCGCAGAAACAAAAAAAAAAACACAAAAAGATATGTACCTAAGGGAGAAAGAAAAAAGATGTGTTGGACATTTTACTGCTCGCACTCTCAAGTACGTTGTAAAATAACCATTTCGAATTGAAGGTTTACCTCAACGTCCGCAACGCTCTCTTCGCGCTCCATGGCCTCGCTTGAATAATGGGCTCTTGAGTCCATGTTACCGCGTGTCTGAGTGGACGCTAAACGTTGTGTCACCCTGCAAAGAAAGCACAAACCCAGGGTGACTGAGCTGTACTCATATCCAACTTCAAGTATAATATTGACGCGTGGCCACAATGTCGAGCTCTCCTCATATTTACACACTTGTTGCAATCAGAGCACATGTTATTATCGAAACATGCACGTGTCTCAACCTGGCTACGCACTCATGAATGCGGAACTGAAAGCGAAACATGTTATTTGCCGTTATGTATACGCGCCACGCATGGGCCACTCGTGTACCGTTTTTGTGAAAGAAAATGACGTAACATTGCTTTTGGCATACGAACACGTCATCTGTTTTGTGAAACTAAGCGTTAATAAACACTTAAACACTGGGATAGACGTCCTATAAAGTAATCAATTGTCTGCGATGCCTGTTTTCGAATTGATTCTTTTTTTTTTTTGTGCAGGAAGACACTTCTGCTCACAAGTGTTGCAGAGAGAACTTGAGATGAGGTCAAATACTTCAGAAAAGGGAGATGAAACATTCTTGAACAAGGGTGGTGCTGAGGCTGACGTTTCAACAAGTGTCTTTTTCATGGCTTTAGCTGCACCTCTTAGCGTTGCGTGCGTGCGTGCGTGCGTGCGTGCGTGTGTGTGTGTGTGTGTGTGTGTGTGTGTGTGTGTGTGTGTGTGCGTGCGTGCGTGCGTGTGTGTGTGTGTGTGTGTGTGTGTGTGTGTGTCACAGCGTGCCAAATCACTTGCCCTCTCCTACTCTTGTACTTTCGTTGGTCGAGAGTGGACGAAACTACACACTCACACGGACGTGCTAAGGTATAGGCAGATGCTGCTATGAAGTAACATCTGACTCGAAACGTCAGCTCCAGAGACCCCCGGGTGTTCAAGGACTTTTTACCTCTCCTATAGCGTACATCTTCCCTTGAACTTCTGCCTTATTGAAAGAGAAGAGAGTGAACGTTTGGGAAACCACGTGACAGCGGAAAATAATGCTCCACTTGTATGGAAGCTCGCCAGCATCTTCGTTGTTTCGTCATTACGATTAACACAGTATAGCTGTGAATATCGTACCTTTGAAACGTAAGCGCTTTTTGCGGCAGTTTCCAGTCTTGGAAGCTGTTCCGTACTTGCGATGCCGACTCTTCAGTTCGTAACACCTGGCTGTTCACGGGGTGGGGGCGAGGTGATCGCCACCTCGATGCCGCCGGTGGCACGGCAACCCGGCGTTGCTCGGGTGGCCAGCGGGCAGTGGTGGCCATGGCTGTCAGGTGGTTGCCCCGTCGCTGGACGTGCTCGGCTGTTCGGTGCATGGCATCAGGACTGCCGGGGGGCACCCAACTTGGTCACTCAGGGCACCAGCAACAACCGTAGACCTTTTGCTGATCCTGCTGCCGCGCTATACGTGCTAATGTAGACACGAAACCACGTCACCGCCGAGGCCTGCAGCCCAACAACACCTAGACTTGTGCAGCCTCTGATAGAAGGAAATAGTCTCTAAAGAGGCCCTGCAACCCTTTTCCCAGTAGCTTCATTAAACAAGTTCATCGCCTAGTGCCGCAAAAACTTTTTTTTTAAAAGTTGTCGAGTGTGAGCGCAGATCACACGCTCTAAACACTTTATTCTCAGCAAGCGCGTTGAAAGCTAATCACGAGAGGGGAAGGGGATGATACGGAGACCAGAAGTTACGTCCGTTCATCAGCGCTCGCCATAATCTTGAGCAATAATACGGAAAGACGGGCTAGATCTGTTATTAATCCTCGAGCCCTTCACTTCTTTTATTACGACGCACGGCTTACCTTCAGCGCTGAAGGTAATCCGACGCAGGGATTACCTTTAGTGACTTACCTGTGGCCACTTATCGTGACAAAAGCAGAAGATGCCTCAGCATTTGCTTCCGGGAACATGAGCGCTCATTATCAGAGTCAAAACTGCACTCCCTTGCCGCTCATTGTCACGAATGCGGCCGCGTATCCTTCTTCAATGGTACTGTCGTGTCATAAAAATAAGTTGGCAAGAGAAGTGATAGAAGCCGTCCTCCACTTATAAAGGAAAAACATTAAGTGCGTCAGCATGCCGTCAATTGGGCTGGGCGACGCAGAATTTAGCTATCTCTCTAGCACCTGCAGAAGACGACACCAATGTTATAATTTTTCTCTTGCTTGCGGCGCGTTTGGTTGTATTGCTGTTTTTTTTTTTCATTTTCTGTTAAGTTGCGCTTCAGCTGTTCTTTCCCAAATAATATTTAGTTGCGAGTCAGCGCCTGTCTGTGTCCTTTTATTTTGTCGTCATCTCGTGTGCGCTGTTCAACCTAGGTGAGCCTCTAATGGCGGTCACGATGAAACTGAAATCGGCGCGGGCAGGGAACGCGCGGGCACCACGCCATCGTGCACGTAAAGTTGGCTTCGCCGCGTGATATTGAATATTTGACGTCACCTTGCACCACGTGATAGCGCTCGCCGAATAGCGGCGTGAGCGGCGGAAAGAAAAGGTGTGCGCAACTCTGCTACATAAAGGTAGCAATATACAGTAGCTCTAATTTGGTGGTGCGGTGCGTGTCCAGTGTGAACGACGCTGTGTTTAGGCGACAGAATTATGGTCGCAGTAAAAAGCGGATTCTTCAGTGTGAACTACTCTCTAAGGCAAAAGGGTGTTAAAAGGGTGTGTGGTTTGTTCTTTTGGGGACTAATGGGTCTGCCACAACCATTAATCCTTTTAGGAACTAACGCCACCGTGTCTAAAAGTTAGTCCCCACAGACCATCTCAAGAGACTAACAATTAGTCCTCACATTTTCACCTTAGCAGGTAACCATTATTGCCACAAATCACCTTAAAGGACTAACAATTAGTCCTCACATTTACACCTTATCGGGCAACTGTTAATCCCCACATTTACACCTTACCGGATAACCATTAGTCCTCACGGTTGCACCTCGCTGGACGAACGGGTGGTCCACTCAAATACTCCAATCAGATGAAATTTTTATCCCCAGTTCAAATATTGTTTCATATTTACTCTTCACCAGGCCTAATACTTTTTTCGCCTGTGTTTCTGCGCAGTTCGAAACAAATGGCGCGGAAAAGAACACGCGAAAAATTATTTAGCCACCTGTGTGTCACTGCTTTCGCAGTCACTGCAACAACGACAGACAAAAGTGAGACGCTCAAGTTTTTTATTTTTCCCTCTGCACATGAAGATTCTCCATTCTTTGAGAGAATTCGTGGTGATACATACAAGCCCATGCAGCCTCGTTGTCACATTTTGTACAGTCCTTGGGAAGCTCCTCCGATGGAAGCGATAGATTACAGGCATTGCAGACCCCAGCGCACACAGCGTTTTGCGTGCTGTGTGCCCACGACTGTACAATAAGATAGTAAAAATAGTTGGTCACACGTGACAGAAGAGGAAGATGCACGCACATGGCAAGTACGTTCAAGCTTATATAAGAACATATTGTTACGAAGATGAAGTAAAGGAAGAGGAAGGACAGAATCAGCTGAGAGGCGCGCGAGTGTGCCAATCAGCCATTGTGACTCATGCCTGCGGTTTTTCCTCTGTAGATGCATTTTGTACAGACGTCACCAACCCCGTAACATATTGGTGAGAGGTGCTGGGTAACCATCAGGCAACGGAGCTCCGCAGCGGACGTCGCATCAGTTTTCCAACCATGGTCAACGTCAGCGCCTCCGACGAACACGGCGTCGCAACCATACGTTTTCACGCCAATTAAGGATCCCGGTATATTCTGTGGGATCGATGACGTCGACGTTGACGATTGGTTGGCCATGTTAGAACGAGGATGTGTGCCCAAGAGATGAGATCCCACACTTAGGTTGGCTAATGTGCTGTTTTACCTGAGAGGCACGGCGAAGGTGTGGTACGCAAACTACGAAGAAGAACACACAAGTTGGGACCAATGCAAAGAAAAGATGCGAGAGGTGTTTGACAAACCAACCAGTAAGATCGCCGACAAAAAGGAATCAGCCTGCCGTGCCCAATCCCCTACGGAAACGTACCTCGCATACATTGAGTACGTACTGGCCCTGTGCCGAAAGGCTGAAAGCGACATGACAGAAAGTGACAAGGTCGGGCATGTCCTGAAAGGGATTGCCGACAACACGTTCAATCACCTGATGTGCAAGGGCTGTTCCACCGTGGACGTGATCATCAAAGAGTGTCGTCGGTTTGAGCAAGAGAAAAGTCGCCGCATTCTACAAACATTCACCCGACTTCCAAACCCCGCTGCAACATCGACTTGTGAGGACCAGTCCGCACCACAACGTCCGTCACCACCTGGAGATCTGATACGCAATGTTCGTCGTGAACTGGAAGCAATGGCGCCCTCGGAGTTCTATTCGCGCAGTACCGATACCATTCCTGTTACTGTTCCTCTTGTTGAAGCCATCGTGCGCCAGGAACTTGAAAACATCGGAGTGCATTCCGTGTGCCATGTCACCGCGCCCACAGTCAGCGTTCGCCCTTTCCCTATGCTCTCCTCCGACGGGCGGTTTTCTCCAACCCGGCTGAGTGGCGAACTGCAGATGACCACCCTATATGTTTCAACTGTCACCGTGTTGTACATATTGCTCGTTACGGCTGCAACACATGGTCCTCGGCACCTCGTGCAACGAACAACATGACCCGTTTCGACGGTACCGCCCGCACCTTTTCACCGGCCGAAGAGTCCAATGCCGTTGACCATTCCAGGAACACTTGGTACAGCCGCTCGCCTTCACCACGTGGGCACCAGTCGCGTTCGCCACAAATAAGTCGCCCATCATCCCGTTCGCCGCAGCCACGGCGCTTCTCATACCCCGTGGCTTCCGGCCGCATCGTCTCGGAAAACTGAGAAATGCAGCCCCTGGAGGTGGCGCTGCATTGACGATTTCCGCAGCAAATCCTCTCTCTGTTCCCACCAGACAAAGTCTAATAGACGTTGAAGTAGACGGCATACCTGTACAAGTACTTGTAGACACCAGCACAAGCATTTCGATCATGAGTTCAAGCCTAAGCACACGTTTACAGAAAGTTCTGACACCAGCGGTTGCACAAATGCTCCGTGTGGCTGATGGCAGCACGCCGATGGTTCTTGGTCTGTGCACTGCCCGCTTAAGTATACAGGACCACACTACTTCTGTCATTTCAGCCGTGATTTACCACTGCCCTTATAACGTTATCCTAGGCCTGGACTTCTTGTCGAATTATTCTGCTCTTATCGATTGTGCTACCGGCGTCCTTCAGCTAGAGCTGCCTCAGAGAGTCGCTGAACCCCACACTGGCCTGCCGCGCCTGTGCTTTCTTCAGGATGTGTGACTGTCACCTCAGGAAGCCACCTACAACGTTTTGACCGCACAGCCATAGGTTCCCGATGGTAAATATGTCCTCCTTTCTCTCGCCGACGTCCTTTTGGAGCGAGCGCAACATCGCCATTCCTCATACGCTTGTGACTGTCACTGACAAATGTACCTCACTCCCACTTCTCAATTTCAGCTTTTGCCCTCAAGTGCTTCCTCTTGGCATGTTCTTGGCCAGCGTATATAATGCTGACGAATTTGAAATAGCGGCTCTCACCATCGAGATTGATTTACTTCAGTCTCATATGGCTAACAGCACCTGTTCTCTGCCAAATCGTTTGTCGAAGATGATTGCACCTGACCTCAATCCTGCGCAAGCCAATGACATCCATCGCCTTCTCGCGTCATGTACCGACATTTTATTATTTCGACGACAGACCTCTAGGACAAACATCCACCGTTCAGCACCGTATAAACACTGGTGACGCCAGTCCTATTCGCCAACGTCCCTATCGTGTCTCCCACATTGGGCGCGTAGTTATCCAAGCGGAAGTTGAGAAAATGCTCAACAAAGGTATCACAGAACCATCAAGTAGTCCTTGGGCCTCTCCTGTCGTCCTTGTGAAGAAAAAGGACGCCACCTGGCGCTTCTGCCTTGACTATCGCCACCTCAACAAGATCACTCGAAAAGACGTATACCCGCTACTACGCATCAAAGACGCGTTGTACTGCCTGCACAGCGCTACGTACTTCTCGTCTATTGATCTTCGGTCCGGCTACTGGCAGATTTCTGTCGATGAGATGGACCGCGAGAAGACGGCCTTCATTACACCGGATGTTTTATACCAGTTTGAAGAGATGCCTTTTGGACTATGTAACGCACCTGCCACATTCGAACGAATGATGGACTCTCTTCTGCGTGGTTATAAGTCGTTTACTTGCCTTTGTAACCTAGACGATGTGGTAGTGTTTTCCTCTACTTTCGATAGCCACCTGACCCGTCTCGCTGCAATTATCGCAGTCTTCAGAACAGCTGGGATACAACTAAACTCCAAGAAATGTCAATTTGGCCACCGTCAGGTTACCATTCTGGGCCATTTTGTAAACGCCGATGGCGTCCAACCAGATGCCGAAAAAATACGCACCGTCCGTAGCTTTCCGATGCCCTGTTCTACATCCGACGTCCAGAGCTTCATCCGCTGATGTTCCTACTTTCGTCGCTTTGTGAAAAACTTCGCCGACGTTGCCAGGCCACTCACAGATTTGCTGAAGAAGGATGCCACATTCTCATGGGGCCCTGAGCAGGCTCAAGCGTTTACCGCCCTCATCGGCTGCTTAACTATGACCCCCCCCCCCCCCCATACTCACCCACTTTAATCCTTCTGCTGCCACAGAACTTCGCACCGACGCCAGTGACCATGGCATTGGCGCCGTTCTCGCTCAGCGGCACCACGGCAAACAGTGCGTGAGAGCTTATGCCAGTCGCCCGCTTTCTCCCCCTGAGACGAATTATTCAATCACCGAGAGAGAGTGTTTAGCCTAAGTTTTGGCCGTCACCAAGTCCCGGCCGTATATATATGGTCGCATGTTCTCTGTCGTTACGGACCACCACGCCCTCTGCTGGCTGACTTCTCTGACAGATCCGACTGGACGTTTAGGTCGCTGGGCTCTGAGGCTCCAGGAATTTTCGTTCAATGTCAGCTTTAAGTCTGGCCATTTGCACAAGGACGCAGACTTTCATGTCATCCGGTGGACCCTCCTGATCCCGTTGAGACGGACCTGGAAAGCAGCGTAATGGCGTTTACTGACATCAGCGATATGCGCATTGAACAACGACGGGATGAGTCAGTGCGCACTATCATCGACGCCATCCAGTCTGACAGCCATGACGCTGAATCTCGTATGTTCGTGCTGCGTGATGGCATCCTCTACCACCACAACGTCAACACTGACGGCCCTGAGCTTCTGCTTGTCATTCCTCGTCATCGACGGCCTGCCATACTTGAACAACTTCACGACGCACCAACAGCGGGACACCTCGGTGTTTCCAGCACACACGACCACGTGCGACGTCGGTTCTTCTGGCCAGGACTGTACCGCACCATGCGTCGATATGTCACCACTTGCGACCTCTGCGAGCACCGGAAAAGACCTTCTTTGCAGCCAGCTGGACAGCTTCACCCAATCGAAGTCCCCTCTGAACCATTTCATCGCGTGGGACTCGACCTTCTTGGCCCTTTTCCGATGACGACACTGAGAAATAAATGGATCACCGTCGCCACAGATTATGCGACCCGTTATGCGATAACGAATGCCATGCCAACCAGTTGCGCCACTGAAGTCGCAGATTTTCTTCTTCATGACGTCATCTTGCACCACTGTGCACCCAGACAGCGGCTTACAGACCGCGGCCGCTCTTTCTTGTCCAATGTTGTCGACGACCTCCTTCGATCATGTGCTAGAGCGCATAAGCTACCTACCACCTACCACCTACAAACTACTGACCTAACTCAACGCCTAAACTGCAGGCTCACAGAGATGCTTTCGATGTACGTCTCCGACGATCATCGTCACTGGGTCACCACGTTGGCCCATGTGACTTTCGCATATAAATCCTCTTGACATGACACCACAGGATTCTCACCTTTTTATCTTTTGTATGATCGCGACCCCATATCGCCATTTAAAACCACCTTACCTCTCTGGCCATCTGCTTCCGAGTACGCTCGCGAAGCCATTGATCGGGCTCACATGGCTCGTCCAATTGCCCAGCCTCGTCTCACCAGTTCACAGGATATGCAAAAAGCCCGCTACGACCACCGGCATCGTAATATAACGTTTGCTCCAGGTGACCGCGTGCTCATTTGGTCACCGTTTCGGCGTGTAGGTCTCTTCGAAAAACTTTTCTCCCGATACACAGGACCCTACCTTGTCTTACGTCAAGTTAGCGACGTCAACTACGAGATAGCGCCATTACACTCCAATACGTCACCAAGTTCGTCACTTGTTGACATTGTCTATTTTTCGCGCATGAAACCCTACTTCTGTCGCACTTCTCCGGGCTCGCGCCAAGACGGCCCTCCAACGTCCGGGGGTCCTGTTACGGAGATGAAGTAAAGGAAGAGGCAGGACACAATCAGCTGACCGGCGCACGAGTGAGCCAATCAGCCATTGTGATGCTCACCTGTGGTTTTTCCTCTGTAAATGGATTTTGTACAGACGTCACCAACCCCGTAACATATGTGAAATATTACACGCAAATAACTTTACCTGAACATCTCTTACAGTCCTTAAGCTGCTCGGACGAAAGCTATAGATGACAGGCATTTGCAGACGCCAGCGCACACAGCCACAGCCTTCTGCACGGTGTGTGCCCACGGCTGCACAATAAGATTGTAAAAATAGTTATTCACACGTGACAGAATTAAGATGAATGTACATGGGTATGACAAATACATGCAAGTTAAGATAAAAAATACGTGTAAAATAGGACATATAAATAATTTCACTGTGATGTCACACATCGTCAAATACGCATTTCGATCCCCGTAGCACAACAGCTAAAGTTCGGCAGCTGCAGTCATAACTCAGAGGTGCCGCGAACCACCCTGCCGCCAGCGAGGCAGCGAGTTCCAAGCGAGCGCCACCGTTCATTCAGATCGAGCAAGCAAACGCGAGACCAAACACGGCGCTGAACGCGCAGCGTCTGCCGCCAGCGAGCCTCGAAGAGGAGAGCGACCGTACGCTGGGCCGCCGCCACAAACAGCTCTGAGTTGGTTTGGAGCAAACGCCTAAAATACCGACGGTAATTCAGCCCTTTTCCTCAAAATAGAGCGAGTGCAGCGAGAAACCCGAGTCCGCCACCGTGGTAGCCGTCAACAGTCGGCGCCGAGCTGCTTGCGACCGATTGACGGGGAAGCCAACTGTAATGGCGACCAATTTTCACAGACGCGGTTCCGGCGCTAGTGAGAGCCCTGCTAGTCCGTGCCGGCGCACTTACAGCGCACGACATACTACAACCAAGCGCGTTACGAGCAACCGCAACGAGTTTTGGACGACTTGCAAAACAGCGACGAGGTCTCCGCCCAATATCGTCCGCCCGGAGCTCATCACGGCGGTGAAGACAGGCGAGCACTCGATGGGCAAGCGTCCGGGCGGCCGAGGGCAATGGCGGCCAATTTCCGAGTGGTTAAATAGTGCAGGCGAACTACAGACGCCGAAGACGACATTCGCGGTGCATTTCGTGCGTGCGATATACAAAACGACCAAGCCCGTTACCGGCAAGCGCGATCCGTATCGCACACCGTATACAAGTATACGGCAGAATAAAAAATGATCGCCTACTTTTGCAAAAATCCACCACTGATTTCTGCCCGTCATACTGAAATCCGACAGGCCTGCTGTCTTCTCAGCCACTATGTTGGCCTTTATTCCCAACTGGTGGTGCCGTGAGTTAATCGTGACCATCTTGAGTAAGCCAGGGATATACGGCGTGGTGTGGCGACGTGTCGAGAGCGGCTGCAGATTTCTTGAGTTCGGCGAAACGCAAAAGCAGCAGCGCACGCTCATCAGTGTGAATCGATGTTATTCGAAGCATGAATGAGGAAGGTTGATATGTCACTTTAAAATCACCATAACGTTACGAGCTGGAGGTAAATTATGCCGTACACGACTTCCGGGTCATGATTATCATGTTTGGATGTGTCGCTTACCTTCGTCATTTATTCAAGTCACGTGATGCCAAATTTAGTATATGCGGAGCTAGCGAAATGGCCGCAAGCACACTATGAATGGGGTATGTGGTCATGTTCTTACATGACACGCATGTCATGATTATCATGTTTGTACCAGTCGTATACCTTCGTCATCCATTGACGTAACGTAACATCAAATCAGGTGTATTTGCAGCTAGTAAAACGGCCACGAGTGCATCATGAAGGGCCCAGTACACTTCAACGTAACGTTGACGCACGCGCACGCTTGGCACAGCGACGCTACGTTAGCAAAACATGAGCACTATATACTAAAGTCGGACGCCAGGCGTGACCAGCGTCTGTCGGCGCGGCCCGACGGCAACCGGCACGAAATGCGACATGCTGCATTTTGCGCTGATGTGTTACCCAGACAGCACTGCGTCTGCCTCGTTTCGTGAGGGAGAGACGCCGGATGCGCTGAAACGCGCATGCGTCAAAGCAACGCAGCGCGGTGCGTGCCGGCGCGTATATGGCAGGACTGACGCCTGGCGTGGCATCGCCGGCGTGACGCGCCGAAACGAACGCCGGCGTGCATGCGTGCCGGGTCACGTCGAACTGTTTTGGCGCCTTGACTGTGGCATGTACTGATGTTTTCACATGACACGCATATTATGATTATTATGTTTGCACCAGTCACATACCTTCGTCATTCATTGACGTCACACAATACCAAATTTGTCATATGTTAAGCTAGCGAAGTGGCCGCGAGTGCATCATGAGTGTGGCATGGAGTCATATCGTTACATGACACGCATGCCGTTTTATTATGTTTGGATGTCATTTATCTATGTCGTCTGTTCGCGTCACGTAATACCAAATTTGGTACATGTGAAGCTAGCGAAACGGCCACGAGCGCATCATGAGCGTAGCATGTAGTCATGTTGTTACATAAAACGCATCCCATGTTTATCATGTTTGCACCATCGTTATACCTTCGTCATCCATTCCCGTCGCGTAATACAAAGTTTGGTATAAGTTAAGCTAGTGAAACGGCCGCCAGAGCATCATGAGGGTGGCATGTAGCCATTTTGTCACATGACACGCATCTCTTGATTATCATGTTTGCACCATTCACATACCTTTGTCATCCATTCACGTCCCATAATACCAAATTTTTTATATGTGACGCAAGTGGAATGGCCGCGAGTGCATGATGAGCGTGGCACGTAGTCATGTTACATGACACGCATGTCATGATTTTCATGTTAGAGCCTGTGGCTTATGTTCGCCGTGCAATCATGTCATACCATACCAGTTTTGCAACATGTCATGTGAACATGAGCACCGCAAGAGCAGCGAGACCATGAAATGTAAATGATGACATTCATGTCATGATTTTCATGTTATGACTAGTCAAATATGCTCGTCCATACAGTCATGCTATGCCACACCAAGTTTGGTATCGATACTATTGTCGAAATGGCCATGGGAGTTAAAAGTCGTTAGCGGCTAGATAGATAGATAGATAGATAGATAGATAGATAGATAGATAGATAGATAGATAGATAGATAGATAGATAGATAGATAGATAGATAGATACGCTTAAAGTTGCCGAAGTTCGCTAAGAAATGCTTCACGTTTAAAACCGCGGCGTAAATTCTAGATCGTCTAGCTCTATGAGCGCGACGGAACGCGTACCGTCACGAGCAAAATAAGGGGCAAGACTGAGCCAGGAGAGAGAAGGACGGCTGGTTTCCTCGACAGCGGTTTGTGCACGGCCCGCATCTGCCGCGCCGTTCATCCCTTGGCATGAAAAAGGGAGCCTAAGTGGTTTGCACGCGACACGCATTCCTCTGTGGTTACTCCCCAACGGTCTATCCGTTCATCGCGCGTGCCTATTGGGCTCCATTACTCCTTTTTCGGGTAATTTTGCCTTAAAGTGTAGGCGGAAATGTAAGCATGGGTTTGGTTTGCCCGACCATGTCTGCTGTGTCCGTGTGTTTCGAGAGAACGCCATCCTCCTTTCGAGAGCCCACATAATCTACCTATTCCTGTTGACATACTAGGTGCGTCTTGTGTCATATGTAGTCAGGGTCCATCATAAACGTGTGTTAGCCACGAAATTTGGGTCAACCTCACAACTTGCCACCTAACCACTAAAAAATGGCAGCACATCCATAGAGTGAATGATGGATAGTGGGGCGAAGCATCCGTCCGTCCATTCGTTCTTGCTTCCGTCCATCCACGCGTGCGTCTGTGTGGCCGGCCATGCGTCCATCCGCCCGTCCGTGCGAGCGTCTGTTCGTGCGTCCACACGTTCATCTGTGCGTCCGTCCCTGCTTTTGTCCATGCATCCACTCCTGCGGCCGTCCATGCATCCGTCCATGCATCTGTCTGTGTGTCCGTTCGTCCACCTATTCAACACTCCAAGTACCACCATCTCGCATCTTTTCATATAGAAGCACCGCCATCCAGCGGACATTCCAAGGACTGAACGAGAGGAGGCACACGCACACTTTTTTACGGCTTGCGCTTCGTGCCTACTTCCCACTTTTAACCACCTCGAGTTCATGGTATATACTAGTTCACTGTGGCCCAACGCTCGCTAAACCTTTCTAAAACCAAGGAGGTTACGCCCAGCGAGTATAATGTAGCAACCCTTTCTTGTCTTCTGTGCGTTGTTGAAAAATAAAAATTTGCAGCGTGCGCGCTAACTAAAAGCCGAATTCTCCTTCTCTCATTTCCCATTAGCAGCCATTGGCATGTACATTGAGCAATATCTTTTATTGTTCAACAACGCACAGAAGAATTCTCTCGCTGGCACCACCTTGGAGGTCAAAATGTTATACTTGTTACATACTACTACAACGGCTACGAGGGACGAACGGGTGCCGCTATTTAGAGCGTCGCCCCAAAAACGAAAAAGGCAGCAGTGTCGCTTGTCCCATTCAATGGAGGTAATCGCCGGGCAGATTTCAACGGCTGACGTATCAAGCCCAGAAACGCTCGGACAATTTAGTATTGTTTCATTTGGGGCGACAGGAAACGCCGTTTGTGGCCCAAAGATCGAGTCAGAACTGATAGTTGATAACAAAACGTATATATTCTCAGATAAGGCAGTACAAACAACACACAAACATGCACACTCGGCAGTTTTCAAATACAACTCACAAGATACTTCGATACATTCAAAACAACGGTCACAAACAACTCGCGCCACAATGCAATCTCATGCATTAACTCTCCAAGAACACTTATAGACTAGAATGTTCGTTAAACGAATGCAGTCTAAAGTTCTTGAATGCTTCTTTTTGGAAAATTGTCCCTTCGTCCAAGGTTTCTCTTCCAGAAAACGCGTCTCAGAACTTTTACACTCACGCGTAGTGAATAGACTATTCAAGATCGACTAACCGCACTTCAACGAAAAAACTTCGCTGACATCACCATCGGCCACTCACGTACTGCCACTGCAAGACAAGCCTTCGCACGCTGACATTCTCACTTGCTGCGGCTGTCTCCGCTGCTTGCTTACGTCCTCTCGCGATTGGGTTCTCGAAGCTTCCAGGTCCGTTGCGCAGCACAGCCAAAGCCAGGGAAGCGCGAAACTTTTTTCGTAGTTTTCGCGCCCCATGACGCAACTCAGTAGTGTGTCACTCGGATGCAGTGATGCAAATCTAGGGCAAGGTTTTATCCCTAGATTGACCCTCAAAAATCCCTTGATTACGATTACAAGAAAAATCACTAGATAAATTTTTGCGTCATTATTCAGCCTCGTTGACTCTAAACTAAGGATTAAGATTGCGTGCTCTGTGGCTCAGTTCATCAAAATCTTTTTAAAATAAAAAAAATTGCCCGCAGCTTCCCTCGGGGGAACACTGAGGAGGATGCGGAGCATATAATTGGTTAACGGGGTGTTAAAGTGCGACTTACTTGGGTCGATGGCTAAATTGGTTAACGTGGTTGTGAAATGGGGTTTGCGACTTACCTGGGTCGCTGGCTAAATTGGTTAACGTGGTTGTAGGAGGGGTGCTAAATGAGTGAACACGTACGACACGTATGCGAAAGGGCGGTGTTTATTTATTGCGACGAACTTTGAGCACGATGGCTTTTAGATGCCACTTTGGCCGGCGCTGGTCGAAGGGACGTCGATCATTGCGACCTCGGACGACGACGCGCCGTACAAACCAACCGACGAGCGGCAACTGAGCGAGCGAGCACCGACCTTGAGTATATATACAGCGCGACGGCGCATGCACTGTCAGCTGTCGAATGTTTGAGAAGGGGGAGAAGCGCAACGGCGCATGCACGCGCGTCAGCTGCCGATGTTCTCGAAGCGCGACGGCACATGCGCGCGCGTCAGCTGCCGATGTTCTCGAAGCGTGACGGCGCATGCGCGCTACATTATACAGCTAGCGAATGTTCGTGAAGAGGAGAAGCGCACGCGGTGTGTAGAGGAGGAAGTGTGCACAGATGGTGGAGGAGTGAAGCGCGCGCGGTGTGTAGAGGAGGCAGGGATGCACAGATGGTGGAAGAAGGAGGAGGAAGCTTGCGGACGGCGCCGCAAGCCTCGAGTACAAGCCTCGAGTATTAGATGCTCCGCATCTAAAAGAGCCATATTAACCACCTTTAAGTCTTTTTTTCTACATGTTCTGTGCAGTTGCGTACAAACTGCTTGAAAATGACACCAGTTGCTATACTCGGCGACAACTTTCTGTGGAAGCACAGCCAAGGTTACGGAGCCCAAGGACGCCTTTCCTTACTACGCTTCTGCATGTAGTCCACAAACGCTTACTTTGGTAGGCTGCGTAACATAATGGAAAATATAAAAATAAAAGAAGTAAATATTATGTTCAAGATTGTTCGCGTTATTATTAAGAAGCATCACCCGTGTAGGTTTTTCGTTATTTGCTGTTTCTAGTTTTCTTGTGCCAATTCACCTTTTTCCTGTTGCAGTACACAACGATAGCGTCACTTGGTTCTAGCATAGAGGTTCCTAAAATTAACTAGAGGGTCTCTGGCGCTGAGATCATTCAGCGACCATGGGAACGATGGGTAGTACACACGTTTGCCTAGTTTTCGTACTTGCGGGTGGCGAATCGTGTTTGCGGCTTCGTTTATTGCTGGTTACGGTTTTTTTAAAGAAAAAAATGAACCTTTTTGAACTTCGTGACCTAGCTAATTTGAAAAGGTAAGATTTTAAAGAATAAGGTGGTGAAGCACAACCGCTGAACAATTGCTGATTTTTTGTTTCGTGAGAGAACAGCTCCAAGCCACGCGAATTCACACGGAGCCAGAAGCAGGCCAGAAGTACGAAGTTTAGGCAAGTATGTGTACTACCCATCATTCGCATGCTCGCTGAAGCACCGTGCGTTGCAGCTCCAGTAGACACTAGCGCGAGAGTTCCTTCTATAGTGTATATTAGGAAACTCTATGGGTTCCAGCAAGTTCACATCCAAGCTTGTAAGTACAAGTTCGTTAGGTGATGTGCATCCATCGAGCAGGTAGAAACGAAAACAGTGGTGCGTTGTGAAATATATTGTTTTCCGCGCATGCTATCACCCAGTATTTGTGTGCAAGTAATATCATCAGTGGGACTCTGATCGCTATAGCAGCCTTGATAGTGACACCGGAGGCCTGCCAGCCTTCAGCAACGCCAGCTGCTTGGAATAAAGAGTGCGATTGAAAACTGTTCGTAAAACGAATGAACCTTTTTCTAAATTGCGTTGCATACGTGGTCGGTGTTTCAGCGGGCTAATATTGTTGATACGATAACGCTGAAGATTGCGTACCGTAACACCACTACCATCGGTGCCTACGGAGGTAGTCGTTCCTTGCGCTTTGCCTGGGTGACAGACGCGTTCACGTATATTACCCTGTTGACTGTGAAAAAACGAAACAAACATGCTTCTTGGCCGAGTAAAGATTGCGTGCCACCAACTTCATTTTACGAACGCCAGACGCCCGCTCATGACCGATCAGTGTCAAGATTTCTTCTTCTCTTTCCTGCCTTCTCGTCCTTTAAAAAATAACGTGAGCTTCTCCAGCATGTTCTTGCGTCTCTAAAAGAAGGGAAACAATGATACCGAACAAGTATGCACTGCAATATAGGAAATGACGTCTTGGCTTTGCGTTGTTCCATTCGGCCAGTACCTGCTCTGTCATGCCTTTCTTTTTTTTTTCTGAAAGGAATCGCAATGCTCAAAGAAGCTTCCTGTTTTTTTTCCCTTAAAAATGAACATTTCATGTACTTACTCCCTAATAAATGTAAGATTTATTGCATGGTGGTCGTGCGAAAAAAGCTCATGTCGGATGCGATTGCGAAACCGAAATCGCACAAAAACGGAGTACTTGGCGTAGTAACACATGTGCAGAAGCTCCGCCCACGTAGCCTTGGCTGTGCTGCCACAGAAAGTTGTCTCCGAGTATAGTGAGACTGCTTTTAGGGGCGAAGCGCCTTATGGTTGGGGTCTGTTCATCCGTTCTATGTATGTATGTATGTATGTATGTATGTATGTATGTATGTATGTATGTATGTATGTATGTATGTATGTATGTATGTATGTATGTATGTATGTATGTATGTATGTATGTATGTATGTATGTATGTATGTATGTATGTATGTGTCACATGGTCCCGTTAATTAGGGAGGCGATCGCCGGGCTAATTCCAAGGGCCGAAGTATCGGCCCCCCGAACCGCACCACGAAAGCGTGGACAATTTAGAAGTGGTCCTTTTTGGCGCGCCAGCGGAAGCCGGCTGTGGCCCAAAGAACAAGTCAGAGCCGAGAGTTGATAAACAAACAAAACTATATTTTCAATAATGGCAGATCAGAAAAACAATACACAAATATGCTCACTGCACAATAGCTGAGTACAATATGCCACCGATCAAACAACGTACTACACAGTACAATTAGCCACACTCGAACAACGGACACAGACAACAGTACACACTACAATGCAGTCGCATGCATTCAACAACCAAGACACTTAGAGACTAAAGAGATAGAAAACCTATTCAGTCCAAAGTTCTTGGAACAAAAGTCTGGATGATACTCTTCCGAGAATCACTCACTCAAAGTCCAGCGTTGTTGTCGTTCCACGGCCCTCGAAGTTTCTCTTCCAGGAAACCTCGCGTCTTCAATTGGCCACTCTCCAAGCTTCAAACTTCTTCGCCCGAACACGTCGGCTTCACACACGCAGCTGTCGCCACGCGTCTTCGCTCGATAGCGGTAAACACACTCTCTTGCCTGTAGCTCGAGCCTTCACCCCTCAGGTGGAAATCCCCTTCATTTCCTGCTTCGTCCCTACGGACAAAACCTTCGCCGACTACACGGCGGAATCCCTACGCACTCTGGCGCTACTTCCATCTTCTCCTGATCTCTCATCTCGGCTGCTCGGTTAAATACCTTGCGCGCGACATTCCAGAAGGTTCTCGTCATTTCGTCGGCGCGATACGCAGCGAAGGCTGGGAAGAGGGCGAGACGGTTGGAATGCCCTCCGCGGCCGATGACTCAACTCGGTATAACCACGCCCCTTTCGTTCTAGAACTTTCGCGGGCTATCTCGGCCGCCGATGTGGGGTGAGGAGGTTCGTCGGCGAAGCCACGCTTCCAAGGGGAGAGCACGCGCCCGGGGAGCCTTGGATGTTTGTTTTCTTTTTTTTTCTTTTGACCTCCCGGCGTCTCTTCTGTGCGTTACCGCAAGAATTTGGCGGCGCGCCCATTTTTAGCGCTCGTTCTGTGACACTGCCCCCCACTTTAAGAATATTATCTCATAATATTCAGAACCACACAAACGAGCGCGAACAGTCCCCACACACTCAAAGACTGTAACATAGTCCGTCGCTCATGACACGTCACATTCGCAATAGTTCACTCAATACAATTGTACATTGTAATTCAATTACACAATACATGAAATATAACCACAGGCACATGAGTACAACACTCCACCACACATTCCCAATAATACAAATGTACACAGTTCTCTCATTACAACAATTATACAACACTATACATCACATCACAGCACAAACACTTCAACACTTGTGACACAGGGTAACACAACATTAACACAACATATGGCACTCAGCACTGCCAACCACATTCTGATTCGACCTCAGCACTTATCCTGTGCATTTCGAACGGCTCTTACACCCTTTCTTGCGGTGCTCGCTTAAGCTCTTCTTGTGTTTCCACGTTCTTTTCCGGCGAGCCCTTTCCAACGACGATATCTGAGGCGTCGTCTCAGCCATCGTTGTCACTTCCGACACCGTTAACGGGTCATAACATTCGACGGGCCCTGTCTGTTTATTTACCAGCTTGATCATGTCTCTACATTTTGCCCGGCTGGCCAACTCCGTCTCCTTTACACTGTCGGTCGGTTGAGGTCGTGCCGACGTAAGTCCAGTTGCTCGGCCCGTGAACTCATTCAACACGATCATCTTCTCATTCGCTGTCTCTTGGGCCACGGCTTCACCTTGGGCTCTAGTGAGATCCGTCACGGGCTGCTCCTCCACTGTATCTCGCGGTCGCTGGGTTGGCGAGGGCTCTGTCTTAAGGTCTTCTCCCAAACATTCCGGATCATTCGGTCCTCGCGCCCCGTCGATGTTTCCGATGACAAGGTCGTAAAGGGGGGTCGTCATACATAGAGCGGTAACCTTCCCGCTGAAGTATGGGGTTTCAACCTCAATCTCTGCTTCGGGAAGCATCCGAACTGTACGGTCAATTAAGCAAACCGGTTTTGTTTTGCCGGTTAACTCGCTTTCCCCTACCAAGTTTCTCCGCACGATAACAGTGGAGCTGCCGGTATCTCTTAACACCGTAATCTTTTTGCCCGCAACTTTTCCAGGCAGCGTTGGCATTCCTTTCGTAACACTGGTTGGCTGTTTTGACATTACAGCACCCACAATAGGAATTTTCTCCCCGTTCTTCAACTCTACGAATCCATCGGTGGCGGCATTATTATCAGATGTCGGTGCTGCTTGCACACAAGATACCTGGTGAGTTTTACTCACTCCGTTCCGACAAGCGTCTGCTTTGTGCCCAGTCTGACCACACTTGAAACATTTTACTGCCGTAGGGCTCGTAAAGATCGTTCGACAGTTTTTCGCGCGATGACCCACTCGGTTGCACAGAAAACATCGCGGAATGCTCTCTGGTGCACGCTTCTTTTCTTCGGGAGCCAATTTCTTCGAATCATCGGAACAATCCTTCTTGACCTTGGCCAAATTAGTTCCACCTTGCGCTTCCAAGAATTGATCAGCCAATTCAAGCATTCCTTCAAGTGACTCAGCCTTCCTCTCTTTCAAGTACAGCGACAGGCTTGGGTGGCAACTAGTAAGAAATTGTTCTCTAATTAGGAGCTCTCTAAGTTCATCGTACTCCTGCGCTGTCCCTGAAAGTTCAATCCATCTGTCGAAATAATGGCTAAGTCAGGCGGCGTACTGTGTAGCCGTCTCACCATCAGCTGGCTTTCCTGTCCTAAATCTGTCCCGGAATCCTTCTACAGTGAATCTAAATCGCTTCAGCAAAGCAGCTTTCACCTTTGCATAGTTGGCTGCATCGGTCGGCGTCAGCCTACCGTACACACTGAGCGCTTCACCACCCAAGCAAGTACTCAAAGCAGTTGCCCATTGCTGTTCCGGCCAATTCTGGCTCCTCGCAATCGTCTCAAATCTGTGAAGGTACGCGTCAAGGTCGTCCTTCCTTTCATCAAACGCTACGAGCAGCTTGCTTGGGTTCAAGCGGAAGCCGTGGTCCTCCCGTTCGCTGCTTTCAACTCTAGCTTGGACGGGAGTTTCGCTTCGCTGTTGCAAACGGAGCCGCTCGAGTTCCATCTCGTGCTGCCGCTGCCGTTCCCTTTCAGCCATCTCAGCTTCTCTTTCTTCTCTCGCCCTTTCGGCTGCCAACTTCTCTCTCTCCAGCTCCAACTTCAATTGCTGCTCTCTTTCTTCCTTCAGTTGTCGCTCCTTTGCCTCTCTTTCTTCCTTCGCCCTTTCAGCTGCCAACCTCTCTCGTTCCAACTCAGCTGCTTTTTCCTCCTTGGCCCTCTCAGCTGCCAACCTCTCTCGTTCCAACTCAGCTGCCTTTTCTTCCTCGGCTCTCTCAGCTGCCAACCTCTCTCTCTCCACCGCCTCTTTCTCCTTCTGGCTTACGCATTTCCGTAGTTCGGCGCCAGAAAGACCCATCTTCTCACCAAGAGCTAATAACTTTTCGAGATCCATTGTGTCTCGCAAATAAAGTCTTGCCGCGTGCAAAAAGTATCTGCCTAAATCAGTCTATCGGAACACTCCCCTGCGCTCGTTAACGAGAACACTGAACAACACACAAAATCGTTCCGATAGCACTATCAACAACTCGAGGCTTTTTCTCACTACTTTGGACACACTGTGCACCAAAAGGTCCTGTGTCGCGGACGCCAGATTAATTGTCACACAGGTCCAGTTAATTAGGGAGGCGATCGCCGGGCTAATTCCAAGGGCCGAAGTATCGGCCCCCCGAACTGCACCACGAAAGCGTGGACAATTTAGAAGTGGTCCTTTTTGGCGCGCCAGCGGACGCCGGCTGTGGCCCAAAGAACAAGTCAGAGCCGAGAGTTGATAAACAAACAAAACTATATTTTCAATAATGGCAGATCCGAAAAACAATACACAAATATGCTCACTCCACAATAGCTGAGTACAATATGCCACCGATCAAACAACGTACTACACAGTAGAATTAGCCACACTCGAACAGCGGACACAGACAACAGTACACACTACAATGCAGTCGCATGCATTGAACAACCAAGACACTTAGAGACTAAAGAGATAGAAAACCTATTCAGTCCAAAGTTCTTGGAACAAAAGTCTGGATGATACTCTTTCGAGAATCACTCACTCAAAGTCCAGCGTTGTTGTCGTTCCGCGGCCCTCGAAGTTTCTCTTCCAGGAAACCTCGCGTCTTCAATTGGCCACTCTCCAAGCTTCAAACTTCTTCGCCCGAACACGTCGGCTTCACACACGCAGCTGTCGCCACGCGTCTTCGCTCGATAGCGGTAAACACACTCTCTTGCCTGTAGCTCGAGCCTTCACCCCTCAGGTGGAAATCCCCTTCATTTCCTGCTTCGTCCCTACGGACAAAACCTTCGCCGACTACACGGCGGAATCCCTACGCACTCTGGCGCTACTTCCATCTTCTCCTGATCTCTCATCTCGGCTGCTCGGTTAAATACCTTGCGCGCGACATTCCAGAAGGTTCTCGTCATTTCGTCGGCGCGATACGCAGCGAAGGCTGGGAAGAGGGCGAGACGGTTGGAATGCCCTCCGCGGCCGATGACTCAACTCGGTATGACCACGCCCCTTTCGTTCTAGAACTTTCGCGGGCTATCTCGGCCGCCGATGTGGGGTGAGGAGGTTCGTCGGCGAGGTTCCAAGGAGGTTCCAAGGGGAGAGCGCGCGCCCGGGGAGCCTTGGATGTTTGTTTTCTTTTTTTTTATTTTGACCTCCCGGCGTCTCTTCCGCGCGTTGCCGCAAGAATTTGGCGGCGCGCCCATTTTTAGCGCTCGTTCTGTGACAGTATGTATGTATGTATGTATGTGACGTATGAAGCGATGGTTGGTAGAAGCCGATGAAGAAGAAGTGCAGAAAAGAATAAACATGGGGTATGAGCCAGGCCACGTCTCCCGCATGTAGCGTCACACGAGTCGACAGGATGAAGACCTGGTAGCCACATCATCAACCGGCCATCATCATCGAACACCTCAGCCAGACGCAGTGACTGAATGTGAACCACACAAGTGCATCCCAACTCTACACCATGACCAGCACCATGACAGAATCATCGACTGCCCTTCCCATCCCCAAGTACACCGGAGCAGTGGACGATGGACCTGTACAGGACTGGTTCGACCTGTTCGAGCTCCACGCAACCGCTGCATATTGGTCGGAGCGGGAGATGGTTACGAACTTCAGCGACTACGTCACCGGTGAGGCATTTAAATTTTACCTCACCCACATATTCGACAACGACGAGTCTTGGCAAAAGATAAAAGACGAAATGATCGTCTGGTTTCAAGACTTTAATGAAGATTCGATTAGAACACACACTCTCAGTGCATTCGAACTCAGTCATCGCAGTCATAAGCAGCCTTCACGCATTCGAGCACAGAGCATGAATTTACAATTCCCTTCAGGTGAAGTTAGCCACATGCTCATGGAAAGACCACGCTGTCGTTTTCCGAACCTTCCACCTGGTTCCTCATCCGCACAAATATCGCCAATGCTTAACTCTCCGCTGCATAAAAGACTTGAATCCACTATTGATGACTCGAATGCATTGAATACTTCGTGCCGCATGCGTACTTTTTAAACTGACTTGGTATTCAGCTCAGCAGTTCCACAAAGACAGAAGAATTCAGAATCAGCATCTTGTGAAGAAAAATGTTTTGCAGAAGCGTCTAGTGTTCATCAATCCCAAGATCTAAACGACATCAATCCAGTGCACAACGTCACTGCCAACACTGAAAACAAAAGCGTAGGTGCGACTTCTGATGACACAAGTACCCTTAAGGCAACGACCAACAATGAGCGGTTTATGAATACAGAAGATTCAAGTGCGCGAAACCCCCCCCCCCCCCATTGGCTTGCGCCAGAAACAGCTGCATTGGTTGGCGTCGTAGAAGCCTGCGGAGGGCTTGCTAAGAATCCGGGCACACCACCATCAATGTCACACCACAAGCAAGTCGATGAAACCAAGAAAGTACAACGTCAACGTGTTCTTCATCATTGTCAACGACGAAAAAAAACTTCATCGAAACCACTCTTAAGGCTCAAAGAGCATTTCAAAAAGGCCCATCGTCGTAGATTCATTCTCCATCAGAGATTGAAAATGCACCTTCGATCAAAACATCTGCGACATAGCTTTAGAAAAATCTCCAAAAGCCACAAAAGCACCCCTTCTACTCGGCAGGAACACAGGCAGCACCCAATCAACCTCGATCAACGAGCACGCAAGCTGCCTGCATGGCCTGTGTATCACCCACGACGAGGAATTCGATGCCTACAATATCGGAACTGTCGATTCTGCAAGATGTTAGAACCTCGTTCGTTCTTCACAAGAATACCAGCTGTGATTTCCCCTATCTCTACGTCCAAAGCATTTTTGTGTTATCTAGGACGCAACCACCAGCCTCGGCCACCAGAACTCCTGCGTTAACCGGACTGCTACACTCTCCTCTGAAGTCTTTGAAAGTTTACGGAACTCCCCTGAAGCATAGAACCAATTGTGAATTTTGACATTTGTGACTTTTTAACCTCTCCTTGTTTACTTATTCTTGTTCGTAACCCATGCCTTCTTTCGGGGGGAGGGGGAATCGTGTGACGTATGAAGCGATGGTTGGTAGAAGCCGATGAAGAAGAAGTGCAGAAAAGAATAAACATGGGGTATGAGCCAGGCCACGTCTCCCGCATGTAGCGTCACATGTATGTATGTATGTATGTATGTATGTATGTATGTATGTATGTATGTATGTATGTATGTATGTATGTATGTATGTATGTATGTATGTATGTATGTATGTATGTATGTATGTATGTATGTATGTATGTATGTATGTATGTATGTATGTATGTATTGTGGGGTCTTTCTGGGGAGGGCGCCACACTCTTGGAGTGAACGGACAAAGTAGACGTGGTTGAAACGAACTTAACACAATTTATTTATCTACTTTTAGACAATATCGCCAGCCGAATTAATATACATCAATTGTGATCAGCACGCTAAGACAATTTTACACAATATTTCATAACACTCAATATAACACACACAAGGCGGCGTCGCCAATGACCGACTCAACACGCGAGGGCCCACGGTAAACGACGCAAGGTACAGCCGTTCGCGCCAACCACCACGTGACAAGAGAGCCGCTCATCTCTCATGTACTGCCACCCAAACCTACCACCAGGCGTCACTGCCGGCGCCACCACGCTAAACATGATGATGATGGTGGTATTGATAAACGCTCGCGAGCACAACGCCGCCTACCGCTAGGTAGATGTGAAGCCAAAATTCGCGAAACACGTGCGCCACGAGGCGCAAACGACTTTCAGGGGGTGTAGCACCCCCACATACCCCAAACCTTAATTCAAACCGTGTCACGAAAAACAAAAACAGCATGAAAGGAAAGAGCTACACAAGCCCTAACAAAAATCTATCTATCTATCTATCTATCTATCTATCTATCTATCTATCTATCTATCTATCTATCTATCTATCTATCTATCTATCTATCTATCTATCTATCTATCTATCTATCTATCTATCTATCTATCTATCTATCTATCTATCTATCTATCTATCTATCTATCTATCTATCTATCTATCTATCTATCTATCTATCTATCTATCTATCTATCTATCTATCTATCTATCTATCTATCTATCTATCTATATGCGCACAAATAATGTCCGCTCCGTAGCGTGCCATTGGCACCTGCACCTGCCATCGATTCTGTACTCTCCTACTTTCACTCTCGCGCGTAAAAGCAACAGCAGAACTCAAAAGTATGAGAGTGAACATCCTATTGATATAGCAACGAAAACCACGCAAGCCTCAAAGAAAAAAAAAAGATGGGGGGGAGGTGGAGCCTCAAGCTTAGTTTTTACGAGTTCAACGCGATAGCGATATCATATGCCTGTCAACCAGTATTTATAGTTTTTATGGTATTTATTTATTTATCATAGTACCCACAGCGCCCAAGGGCATTACAGTGGGGGGGATAATACCAAATTTCAACACTAAATACAGATACTCACACTTCTACAACACAATAATAACGCAATACATTGTCAACTATACGTAGCGGCACGTGGGAGTTGAATTCACAAAGCAGCTTCACAGTACCGTCTCGTCCCTACACATCCTCGCGAGTATACTACTCTAGACCCTGAAGTAAACTTGAAAATACTTAATGTGAAGTAACCTCTGCTACTTCAGAAGGCAACCTATTCCACAGCGCTATCGTTCTGGGAAAAAAAATGACATTTTAAATGCGTCAGTGCGGCAGCTTATTTCCCTTATCTTATTGGCATGATCTAGTCACTGTGAAACGTAGTCCGGTTTGCAAAAGTATCGTGAGGTGTCCAGACCTGCACGTAAAAAGTTTCGACCTATAATGTTACACGAATAATTTAGGTTGTAGGTTACTACTAATCGATAAAGTTGAAACTGGCTTGTATCACTGAAGCTTTCACATATGGCGGCCTTCTGTGCAATGGGTAGCATGCTTCAATCGACGAGCAATTTAAATGTTTTCGAACTTGCTATGCACCCAGTGCGTGGTCTTGAGGAAATACGCGCAGTAACGCGTGTTTTCGGTAGTGGGTGGCTGGCTTTAATCCACCAAGCCGTTACGAGATCCACAGGATCTTGCGCCTCCTGGCAATGTGCGCTTGTACCACGCATTATTACTGCGATATATATATTACACGTTTTGTTGTGAAACCTGTATACAGGCGTAAACGTGTTAGTTATTTACACAGTGTAGTTCCAAGAAGATGAAGTTATTTTTACTGTATTTCCAAACAAACGCGTAGCTGTGTGGTATAGAACACTTGCTTGACACGCGAACGGCTTGTAGTAGATCCTCATGGAGACCTAAAAATTTCTGTTTATTTGCATCTTTCTCAACTTCTCGGTCACATGATGCAGGTTAGGACAAGATAATTTTTCGCAAACAATCAGCGGCGCCCAAACTGATGCCGAAAGCCTAAATTTTGCGAAACGAGCGCTTTCAAGCTATAACACGTTAAATACACTTCCAATAAATGTTCGAATGTCTAGTAACTTAAAGCCTAGTAAGCGAAAAGAGAGGCACGACAATGACACGTTATTAAATATTCCTAAGGCAGAACTTTTAAAGAGTTCTGCCTTAGGTCCTATCTGTACATGACTCATTGACGTCCCTGAGTCACCATTTTTGGGCACCAGCTTATTAAAATGCTGCGTTAACTCTAGCTCGAACGCGCGTAGCACGAAACGATGAAACGATGACATCAGATCACTGCCGGTGCAACCTTCCATTCTTTGTGATGTACTTTGGAGCACCTGGTGAACAGAACAAATTTGAAATATCACAAAAGACGCGGGGAGGGAATTATCATGCCTGCCTCTGCACTGGCAGTTCGCGGAATGGTAGAGGCGATGTTAGTGAACGTTAAACGAACGCCAAGCAATTTTCATGGTGCTTAGTTCAGTCTGTGAATCTAATCACGGAAAGTGGAAAACGCCGTGAAGCATTTGTAATAAGAATTTTTCTATCTAGCTGGAGCGAATATGAAGTCGTATACTCACATGCTGCAAACAGTGAGCGCGAGAGAGGCTCGTGCTTGATCGAGGTGGTTTACTGCGCATGCGCAGTGGCTCGACTTGGGCCACTGGCGACCGCGACGGCAGCGCTGCTTCTCACCGCACAACTCCTTTACGTCATAAGCAGCAGAGAATCGAGCGGGGCTGGGTAATAATATACACACTCTAAGTTTGAGAGCCGGCATGCATGACAGAATTGGACCCCGTGACTGCGTACAGCAATGTGTTCGGCTCCATAATCAATCATCCAGCTTCAAAGCTCTTCCACTAGGGTGCGCGACATAGCAGTTTTGTTACTTTTAATCACGATTTAAAAATATAATTCCTAATCAAAACGTGAAAAGAATGGTGCAATATGTCAATATATTTTGTAGTCCTTTATTTCTACTGGGTTCTGACCGCGTGCTATGCTCAGTTTTCTGTTCCTTTAAAGAACATCAAATGGTCAAAATTCCGAGAGCCCCTACCCCCTCACCAGCGTCTCATAACCATATGTTGGTTTTGGGACATAAAACTCTATATATTATTATTGCACTAACCTCTGAAACGCGATAAAACGTCATGGCAGCTGCCATCTTGAGGTACCCAGCAGAGAGTACCTGTCCGTGGCGTCACGTCAAAGTTATCTATATCACATAAGTCACAGAACAATAAAAGACTCGTTTTAAAGCCCGCGTGGTTTGTATTGCTCACACGCGAGAAGATGGGCACCGTCTGGAATCCCCAAAAACCATAACCGACACGGCGTGCTCCCGTGAGCCCTTCTTCTTTACGATCACCGACGGCTCGCAAACTTCTTCATGATCTCGATCGGTGTAAACGGATTATCATTGCAGTTCTTGCTGAAGTCCCCGAAGTTCACGTCGTAAAGGAGCCACGACAAGCCCTCACGAAGGTTGGTTGAGTTCTGGAGGCCATAGAACTGCACAGAATTGAGGTAAGAGCAGTGAGCGTTTGAGACAGCGAAGCTGCATTATCTAGCTGTACTTTGCGCGGTGTCGCCATAAAAACTCCTCAAGTTTCACCTGAGGAGTTTTCCCTCTGCCGTGTACAGTAGGTAGAAGTTTCAAACGAGAAGAAACGCATGCAAAGGAGATAAAAGAGCAGAAAGAGGTAACGATAGAAGATGGAGGAAAAGAGCGAAAGAAAGTGATAGAAACAAAGAGGAAGATAAACCAGTAGAGACAGAAAAAAAGAGAGAAAGAGATGCGAAGAAACAAGCACGAAAAAGAGAAAAAAAACATAGAGCAAGGCAGAAAGAGAAAAATGAAGCGAATAAATGAGAGGAATAGAAAGGGAAGAAAATTAAATTACAGGAAGAGCCAGAAAAAGAAGAAAATAGCGAGAGAGAGATAGAGAGAGAGAGAGAGAGAGAGAGAGGAAGAGAGAGATAGAAAAAAGGATACATAAAAAAACATGACTTATCTCTCTGTCTAGGAATTCGGCATAACAAGGAAGTGAATTTCCTCTTTACCGAGAAAATTAAGCATTTATTGTGAATTGTTTCGCCACAAGAGCAAAGGAATAAAAGCAACAAATCGTAATGTCCCGCAAAAACGACAAGCAGCTGGAAACTTGCCACGCGTACCTTAAGATGAAAGCACGCACGAGACGAGTAGGCGAGCGATGACTAAGAACTGTCGCAGTTCGCGACTTCTCACTTCACGTGTGAGAAGCGCGCTCCTTTCGTAAACGTGGCCGTAGAAGCGATCGAAGTGACCTTCGGGCTCTTTCGACCACCGCAAGTTAGCTTTGCAGTTACAGCTGTAACTTCACAGCTATCGCTTGCGGTGGCAGCGCAAGACGTGCAAAGCGCCTGAATTTGTGAGATCACCGCATGTGCGAATGACCGCGCCCACGAATTGCACAAAAGGCACACACGCATCGCAACGCATGGGACGACAATCTTTTGAGCACGCCCAACACGCACCCTTCGCGCCATTTCTCTACTGATGACGAAACCGTGCTGAGGTTGCTCAGCCCTGAGGGCCACCAGCGGTACAAGATGTATATCATAAAGTTGCATACTGTAATTCCTAGAGGGAAATCTGGCACCATGTGTCTACGCGTGCTCCTTCAGCGGTGCACCTCCGTCCCCAAGAATGATCGGAAGTACAGACTTCAGATCCGTTTCGGATGAGTTACGTTCTTGAGATTTCAATGTTTGTTTCCCGAGTGTAAGACAAAGTGATATAAAATGATAACCAATTTAAACTTGCTCAATTTTTAGTAGGTAACATTTATTTCAATGAGTTTCCATAGCCGTGAAATAGAAGTGAAACCGGGACAAATTTAACCACCTGGGTAGGCATTGCTCTGCCATTGCGTTGCAGACGGGGCATCAAAATATAATGAACTATTTCTTACAAATAACACATGAAAACAAACATGCTAGTTCTTGCCTCGAAAATACGCATCATATATTTATGGAAATAACAGTACAGTATTAAGTGATAAACACAGTGTTTCGTCTACTGCGATGCTATAGGGTGCCAAGTGGTCTGCCCCAGACTCGCCTCTCGTTTTCTTGTAAATTCGAGTCAGAGCAGTATGACGTTGCATCTACTTAGCTTTGCCGTCGTTTTGCGGTTGATTCAAACGAGTTTTGGCAAGACGCGATTATGAAAAAAAAATATTAACTCAATACAATATCCTGCACTGGCACGGATATCCATGCACAGCAATAAGTGTACGACGCTTCGCTTAAACTCGAAAGTATCACTTGTAAAGCTCCAAGGTCGCAGCAAATCAAGAGACTTAGAGGCCTTCAGCCCCTTTGAACAACAAAGGAACTGCTTGAGTACGGCGTCCCACTACCAACGCCGTGCAAAGGACGAAGCTTAAACTGCAGAAAAAGTTCCATACACAGTTCGCTATATAGCTAACATTATCCTATCCGAAGCCAGTACTTTCCATAATTCCTATGGGAGTACAGCGATCGACGCGCCAGATTCCTCTCTATGTATTATTGTATGAAATAGTTCGCCGTTAGTAAACTGGACCACGTACGGTTCGTGGCCTATTGGTTTTTTTTCCTCTTTTTTTCTGGTCGTTTTTTTCTTTGCAATTCGTTAATATTTATTTAAAACGTCGTAACCATGACGGAAATACGTCAGCGGATCCGCGGTGAACACCGACATGAAACACTTTTGTTTTGAAAAGATATATACAAGGAACAGTGAGATAAAGAAAAGAAGAGACAAAAATCAAGAGAAATAATTGAAAAGTCATCCAGCTGCGCTCTTCCTTTTGGCTACCCCGTATTTGAGGCAGCGAGGCGCACACATCAGGCTGGACGAGGGAAACTGGCCATGGGCCATACTGGTACCACCCAAGGAGGTTTAAAATGAATGGCAAATTGCAGGAGTGAAAAGGTTATTTAAAAAAATCACCGGCCAAACACTCCGTTCAAATGGTTAACCGGTGAAAGCTGAAAAGTGCGACCCCGGTGTTTAGCCGTGGGTTCAACCCGACGTGGCACTGAAGCCTTTCACAATCGTTGGTTACATGTTCGTGCTAAGATTCTTAATGAGGTGACACAGACGTTTCGCTTGGTTTTACCCCAGTGTTTATTTCACATGCCGCACATAGTGCCTCGCTGTCCTGAGGCTATTTATCAAGACGCTCTCGTGTAGGTTCGTGTGAGTACAAACCAATGACAGAATCGTCATCGGGGGAAAAGAGACAAGACAATTTGTGCAAAAAAAAGAAAAGAACCCAACACTCAATATATTTGAATAAAAGCGGAAAAGTGATAATGATGCCTAAGAGCTATAGTTAACAAGGCTTGGGGCTGACAGATAAATGAAGCGTTCAGAAGAAATGACAAACGATGATCACCGTTCTGTTGAAGCAGACACGTGCACACAGAGAGGCTTGATTTGGTGAAACACCGTCGGGGTCACGGTGTAGCTCGGAGGACAGGTGGCGACGCGTCGGTGGACCTGAGGTCAGCGCCCTGTCGGCATTCCTTCTCCGACACTTGGACTTCGAACCGGAGATGGACGGCAAGTGCCAGACCAATTCCAAACGAAATGCCTGACCAACGCCAGCCGATGAGCAGCTTGGCCAACGCCAGACAAAATGCCGTTCTCAACCAGACGACGAGCAACCCAGCCAACGCCAGGTGGCGGTTGATGCCCGGGAACTCGTCCAGGTGGGAGCCTGAAGCCGCCTTGCCACCAGAACACAGCCGCCACTCCCGTGCCCTGGTAGCCTGGTCGCCTCCACCACGTCTCTCGTGTTCTTTTTTTCACTGCTTCCCCCAAACCACGTGGGAGCCTCTCATTGATCGAGTCTTACGACGTCACCTCACGCACTCCGTCTTCACATCACCTTCCTCACTGGATACACGAAACAAGCTCGCGTCCAGACTTTCAGTCGTCATCATCGTCGTCTTTCTCACGCCGATGCACTCACGCACTTTTCGAGTCACAAACTGGTTTCACTCGTGCGCTTATCACACTCGCATGACCACGGTCATGAAGGAGTACAATGAGCGGTTAAATGCGTTTTGCAACGCGTTCATCATAATGGTTGTTCTCGAACCACAGACGGTGGTGGGGGTGGTAGTGGTTAGAAGGAAGAGGAAAAAGGCACCTAATTTCTGTCTGCCTTCAGGCGACACGGCGCAGTGCCTTATAGGGGTGGGGGGAAGGAGGGATAAAAAGAATAGAAGGAAAATAGACGGAGAAGAAGACAGCCAATCGAGAGAAAAAAGAAGGAGATAGGAAAGTGGGGATCCGGTCGAAGCAGTCCAAGGGCGGGGCGCCACAATGCGAGAGCTGCACGTCGTCAGGAGACCGCGGAGGGCGAACCAGTCGGCGGGAGCTACGCTGATGTCGGAGATCGCGAGGGCACAACCGTCCAGCTTGAAATCCTGCGAGCGAATCGAACCACAAACGTCGCCGCCAAAGGCAATGTTCCGCTGGAGCAACTCTCACCGAAAGCGGGCGTTCGCCCCGGCGAACGCGCTTCCGCAACGACGTTTCAAGCGTTTGACATCGCCAGCTAACTCGGCGTCTTGGTTGGCAGGATCCGCCCGGCACTGGCGCTTGCATTTCCGTTTTAGATTTAGCTTGGCTTGGAAGGCTGCCGGATCATCCATATGAAGTTTGTGCTGGCACTTGGCATCCCAAGCCTGTTGTTGTACCTCGACTGCGCCATCGGCCCGGCGAAGGCGAACTTTCTCACGTTTTCACTTTCGGCGCTATTCTAGAGTTGCCCGTGGCCTACTCATGTGGAAGGTTTCAGGAGAAGCTGATGCGCGCGCGCTCGGCGCCACGGTTGCGACTGGATGGACGACGTCACTCACAAGGCAGCCAAAGGTGCGCGTGCATGGGTACGACGCTGCGAACGGCGTAACTGATAACACAGCCAATAGAGACCACTCGGGACACCACTGACAAAGGAATTTTCGTTTCTCCTAGCCATTCACAATTTTAGGGGCGACGCTCCTTAAAGGGGCCCTGCAACACTTTTTTAGCATGGTCAGAAAACGCTGCCGATCGGTAGTAGAACCTCCCGAGAACACGCGAGCCAAATGTTATGGCGCAGCACATGGCCTGCAATTCACAATAAACTATCAAATTCAGCTAGAGGTTGCTTTCTCTTCCCTCGACAAATGACGGGAAATGTTCAAAAATCACACGTAGATTACCCATTTATCAGCCATTGGCTGATTTGAACATGGCACGCTCGGTTGTTACAGAGATCGCCGTGAGAGGCCGTCACTTGTACACAAACGCGTGCGCGACCACTCTGAAAAAGCTGCGTATTCGAAGAAAAAAAAAATAAAAAGTGCTCAAAGACAAGAGGCGCGCGCGACGTTTTTCGTTTGCCCCTCACATCCCTCCCTGCTTAGCTTCTAGCGCTTTCCTCGAGACGGGAGAAGACAGAATATGGTTGCAGCGTGTGACAAATCTTTGTAACTTCCCTCGCACTGGGCGGATTCTTAACATTCAAGTTTGTGGTGCTGAGTTTGTGAGTCAATACACTTTTCTAGTGAATAAGTTTCATGAATACTCAAAAAAGTGTTTCAGGGCCCCTTTAAGCCGTGGGTCGTGCGTCCGCGATGTATGTAGTAGTAGTAGTAGTAGTAGTAGTAGTAGTAGTAGTAGTAGTAGTAGTAGTAGTAGTAGTAGTAGTAGTAGTAGCAACCTCCACGGCCAGACTAGAGGAACGGCACCCACGCACTCATTCGAATTGAGGAGGAAGCCTGCGCACGTTAATCATAAATAAAAAGACGTTTTTGTTGAAATAACCTACAGAGGCGACTATCGGTGACAATCTCCAATAAAATTTGCCTTGAATTTGATGCTTACTAAACGAAACTAGTATCTGAAGGGTGGCAGTTTGGGTGAGTTGGTATGACATGACGATAGTTATAGCGCGAGAACAGAATGACGACAAAGGGACAAGAAGGAGACCAGTTGGAATTTGGCGCTCGTCTCCGTCTTGTCCCTTTGTCGTCGTTCTCTTCTCGCGTTATACCTATCGTCATCGTAGTGTCAGAAGGACGCGCATTGAGCACTATCTGACGAGGGAAGGTTGTCTCGTTAAACTCTCTGGGCGTAACCACCTTGGTTTTAGCATGGTTTAGCGAGGGTTGGACCGCAGTGCCATGAACTAGCGGCGGTGAAAAGTGGGAACTAGACACGAAGAACAGGCCGTCAGAGAATGCACGTGCCACTCCTTAAGTCCGGCCGTGCCATCTCTCGTTGAGTTCTTGGAATGTCGGCTGGATGGCGGTACCTCTATATGATGAATATATGATGAAAAGATGCGAGATGGCGGTGCTTAGAGTGTTCACTAGGTGGACGTACGAGTGGAAGACGCACGAATTGAAGACGCACGAATGGAAGACGCACGATTGGACGATGGTCAGACACAGATGATGGATGCAGGGACAGACCGATGGATGCCCAAACGGACGCAGGAACGCGCGGATGCGCGGATGAACGCGCGGACAAATGTATTCCGGGGCAAACGCCGACTTGAATATCGCAAGAAATGTAGGGCGTTCCGGGAATGCCACTCCAAAATTTTTAGCAAGTATTTTCGGTAAAACCTGTCTAGATCGCGTGCAACTTGGGCGAGCTGGTTAAAAGGTTGAGAGTTCGCCAGGCCAGGTGGCGGAGCATGCAAGTGACAAGAAATCCGCCAGGCGAGTCATGCACAAAAGTATGAACAATCTCCCCGAAGGGGCCTGTATTGCGATGCAAAGCAGCAGTGGTGCGCATGCTGTTGACCCGGCTGGAACAGACGTCGACGCGGGTGCTGGTAGAACAGTTTAAAGAGAAACTCAGTGTAGCCTTCACTTGAGTGAACGTTTCTTTGAAAAGAAAAGAAAAAGGAAGCGGGTTGGCTTTTGTGTAAGTTTCATGTCAGATAAAACGAGCCAAAAAAGTGTTCTCACTCGATGCTCGCTCGAACGTTGCAAGCGGCAGCGAGGGTGAAGCGACAGAGACCACACGTGGCGAGCGGCGACAGGCTAGGGAGAGAGTGACGTCAACGCACGTGCACTGTGAGCGAAGCTGTGACATACTTGGCACCACCCCTACACCTGCAGCCAGGGGAGCATGGTGCAGACGGAGGGACAGCGTTACAAAGGCAAGTCAAAGACCTGCTTCGCACCTAATATACATATAGTTTACCTTATATTTCAGCGACTCTTCGTCTTCCCAAGTGACAACCACGTCGGGTCCAACGAAGGGGGAGCCGAACTTCATGCCACCGGGTAGCAGGTCGATGTCGTACAGACCTCCTATGCAGTCCTGCGTGTGCAGCCCCCCGAAGTTTTTAGATGCGAAGCATTTCTTAGCGAACTTCGGCGACTTTGAGCATATCTATCTATCTATCTATCTATCTATCTATCTATCTATCTATCTATCTATCTATCTATCTATCTATCTATCTATCTATCTATCTATCTATCTATCTATCTATCTATCTATCTATCTATCTATCTATCTATCTATCTATCTAGCCGCCTACGACTTTTAGCTCTCCTAGCCGTTTCGATAATGGTATCGATACCAAACTTGGTATGGCATAACATGACTCTATGAAGAACATATATGGTGAGTCATAACATGAAAATCATGATACGCATGTCATGAATGTCATGATTTAAATTTCATGGTCCTGCAGCTCTTGTGGTTGTTTCGTTAACATGGCATGTTGCAAAACTGGCATGGCATGACATAATAGCATGGCTAACACAAGCGACAGACCCTAACATGAAAATAATGACATGCATGTCATGTAACAACATGACTACGTTCCACACTCATGATGCGCTTGCGGCCATTTCACGAGCGTCACATATAACAAATTTAATATTACAGTACGTGAATGGATGACAGAGGCATGTGACTGGTGCAAACATGATGATCATGAGATGCATGTCATGTAGCAACATGACTACATGCTACGCTCATCGTGCGCTCGCGGCAATTTCGCTAGCTTCACATGTACCAAATTCCGCATTACATGGCGCGAACAGACGACATAAGCAAATGACACATCGAACGATGATAATCATGATATGCGTGTCATGTAGCATGACTACATGCCACACTCATGATGCGCTGGCGGCCGTTTCGCTAGCTTCACCTATGCAAAATTTGGTATTACGTCACGTGAATGGATGATTGTGTGTGACTGGTGCAAACACGATAATCATGAGATGCGTGCCCTCTAAGAACGTGACTACATGCCACCCTAAAGGCGCCAATGCACTTCAACGTGGTCCGGCGCATGTGCACCAACGTTAGTTTTGTCGCGTCACGCCGGCGATGCCATGCCAGGCGCAGATCTCCTCTGCGTTGCTTTGACGCATGCGCGTTTGAGCGCGCCCGGCGTGCATGCGTCACGAAGAGAGGCAGATGCGGTGCTCTCTGGGTAACGTTGTCACCGCGAAACGCAGCATGACACGTTTTGCGCCGGTTGCCACTGGGTCGCGCCGGTGCTCGTGTTTTGCTAGCGTATAGCGTCGCTGCGCCCAGCGTGCGCGCACGTCAACATTACGTCAGAATATATTGGGCCCTTCATGATGCACTTGCCACCGTTTCGCTATAGTTTCACATATACCAATTTTGGTATTACGGGACGTGAATGGACGACGAAGGCATGTGACTGGTGCAAACATGATAATCATGACACGCGTGTCAGGTAAAACTTGACTGCATGCTACGCTCAAGTTAGGAATTACAAGTTAGGAATTAAACGCATTAGCTTACAAAGTGCATACTTTAGAAATTGATGCACGAGCGAAATCACGCCGCGCAACTTTCAGTCACAAAAAACCTACTAGCCTAATACCTTACTTTGCACACCAAAGCTTTGCCAGGGCACAAAGAAAACCCGCACACACATATATATATAGCATAGTGACTCGCTTGAAAAAAGCTATGTCCCAATTTAGATGTGCTTCTTGTTGAACTCCACGGACACTACGGTTATGCAAGGGATATTATAATCTTCATACAACTTTATCCAGATATCGAGATATATATCGGGGAATTGACAATAATTACCTCCCCCAAAAACGACGTGCTTGAAAGACGCGAAGTTCTTCCTCCCGATGTCTTGAATCCACTGCTTCCGGCGCACGGCATTTTTTTTTTTCGCCTTGAGGAATATAGAATAATTTTACTCCTTTCTCCGATGTGCTGCTGTAGCGACACGCGCAGCAGCCAGGCGTCGCCTCGAAGAACAAAGCTCGGGATTCATCTCTAAAGCACGTTCGGAGCGGGGAGCCTCGAGGCCTTCATGGCGTGCGCGGCGAATGAAAAGCGCGGGATGTTTGTGCGCGTTTCAAGTGACTTCCGGGTCACTTGACCAGCTGGCAGCGCGCGTTCTAGCCATTCAGCGCTGCGCATATGGGCCGGCTTCGCGAAAGAAGGGGTAAAATAATAGGAGGTCTACAGCGTGGCGAGAGTGAGACGGCGCAGGTGAAGGAGTGTCGCTACTTTCCAACGTGTAAGGGTTTTTGTCTCGACTAGAGTAAGTGTATATTCTACCTTTGCTTAGGGAGCATATACAGTTACTCTAGGCTAGACTAGATGGCGGTGCTCTCTCTCGGAGCCCGCTTGCGTCAGCGCTGAGTTTCCGAAACGTTAAAGTGAGTTGAAGTTTATAAGCGATTACTGATTGGCTACTTCTGTTAATTACAATATTTCAGACTTTTTTGTTCATTTTAACCCAGATTTTATAACTAATAGTTGTGATATGGCCTTTATTCGGCTCTTTACTGCGAGCGTGTTCATGGCACATGAAATAAATGAATGACAATTAGGACGGGCCACTAAAGCGCTCTGCCCATAAAAGGACACACGTACTCGTTCGTCAGTTGGTTGATCATTATAAGCTAGTGCACGCAGGGTGAAAGGATGAACGCATCTTGAGTTGCCCTTTGTTTCGTCTTGCTCTTTTCACCTAACAGTCACTGTCGTACGCTACAAACACTAGAGCAACGCGAGAGAAAAGGAGAGAAGGCGTATGCTGACCACGACGTCTATGCTGGTGAGGTAGAACCTCTCGCACGGATGGTACGGCCTGTTCTCGAGGGAGTCGGTGGTCTCGTTCAGCTTGTAGTACAAAGTGCCCATCTCGAACGAGAGCCCCAGTCTGGTGCCGTTCTTGTTGTACATGGTGTTCGCCGAGATCAGGGCCGCGTGGGTTTTCTGCGAGGAGAAAGTACGTGCATCGTCGAAGCCTTGTACATCACAATATATGAGAGCGATAAGTGTTTTAGAAAGGCCCCTTTGCACTTATACAGGAAATCACTTGACTTTCTTGGTCTTGGTTGTTTGTCATCTTATTAGATGTACGGTTATGTTTGACAGGTGTACATGCACTTAGCAGCTGAGGAAGACGTATCGCTCCAAAGACGAAACTTGTCCTGCCTATTCGTTGCCTGGGTCCTGTTACAATAGGTGTATCTTTTATAACATGCTCCTTGAGATCATATTTTCTGTGTCGAAGTCGAGTGTCTGGCGAGATTTCGTCAGTTCGGGGTGGAACACTTGTGCAAACCTGGAAAGACACTGACTGAGGCGGAAAAAAAATTATTTTTGAAGTTTCGGCTCCTCAACTGAGCCTAAACGTCAAATTTAAGATAATAATGCGATAGCCTTAAACAGCTGCAATGATGCTGCCGTCGTTACAATAATTCCCCTGCTTTTGTACACTCCATTGTTCATGAAATTGCTAAACCAATGTCTCCATCAGAGGACAATGTGCGTCACATATACTTGCTAATCACGAACTACGTACGGCTTAGTAGACGCTGTCAAAGCATATGACCTCATGGCGTTTGGTGCGAGAATTTCAGGGTGAAGCCACCACCCTCTTTTTTTTTGCGTCTTCTACCGCGAAGCATGGCGATCTTGGAATTGAGTAAGAGTAGTTTACTTGTGTAAGAATTAATTTACAAGTGTAAGAAATCTTTCAGTGACCCTTTGACTGACATATCGTGAAACTAGTCAACGATATCCAACGGTATACGCTGTACGACGATTTCCAACGCTATGCAGGGTGTCCCATGTTTAACGCAGCATGGTTCTTAAATTGAGAAACAGTGTTATACACTAAGCAAACCTACTACATATTTTTTGCCAGTAGACTGGAGTACATACACATCACACTTTTTCTTGCGTTAACGAGGTTGAATTAATTATACATAATTACATCTGTAAGTCGTCAAGCACTCACATAATCATCGAAATGTCAATAAGGCATACTGTGTCGTCTTGTGCAAATGACATCAAAGTGCGGCGCGTTTTCAAGAGCGCACTAATCAATTCCGTGATCATTTTTTTTCCGCTGAAAAAGAAAGCCCTTGAGATCTCAAAATTTACCCGTGCATAGACTTGCGCGCATTAGAAAGTGGCGCCCCTCGAAAACAGGCTCACTGCAAAGTAGGCAGTACCAATAGAAATGTTCAGAAAATATGGGCCACTCCTAACCGAAGAAAATGTTTCTTTGGGCTTAAAGTCCCCCAAATCACCATTTTTATTATGAGGAACGTCAGAGTCGATTGCTCCGGCAATTTCGATCACATAGAGTTCTTTAATATGCTCCTAAATCTTAATTACACGGGCGCCTCGGGCATTTTTCGCCTCCACCGAAAATGCATCCGCCTCGGCAGGGCCCGAACCTCCCCAACCGATGAAATGCAGCGCTCTCCTCTCACAGAGCAAACCAGAACCGGGCAACCAGAACCGGTCTGCAACGAGAACCGCGCACGAATCACATTATCAACGGGCGCATTAAGTTACCGCACTCCGAATTCCGAGAAACACGGTCTAATGCGACACGTTCAAAACTTAACTCGACAGCGATTTGCACCAACTGGATGCTTTCGGGGGCAAGAAAGCGTCACATGGCGATGTTGCTTTCGTGGTAGGAAGGAGGGAAGGAGGAGGAGAACTCACTTCATCGGAAGATAGCGTCGGAAGCGCGTAATTCGATCTTCCAGAAGCCGTAGCAGGCGCCAGTTCTCGTGCACCGTCTCAGCGAGGTCACTCTATACGCAGGGTTCGAAGATTGAGTGCGTACGGCGTAGTCGTGCACCGGACGTTGCTTTCCGCTCTGCACCGGCACACTCCGCCGGTTAGAGAGCGCGCTCGAGCTTTAGCGCGCCCACTGGAAACAGTCTACCGTGAGATACTTGGACGCCGAGATCACCGTACAAACAGGCGTAAGGAATCCCTGCAAGATTTTGACGCAACTTGTCGGCGTCCCGCCTGTACAAGGTCTTGCCGATGTGACCGATGGATTGGATTGGATAAACTTTTATTTGGTTCTCCGAAACACAGATCACTGTGTTGCGGGCCGCTCCCACGTGGAGACTGAGATGCCGAACTCCTCAGCCGCCTCGCGGACTTGGTGGACAGCCCAGAGCTGATCTGCCAAGGACGACCTGCAGATTGCCGCCTCCCACCTGGCAAAGGTGATGTTCGATAAATGAGCGATTTTGTTACGCTGCCAGGGCACATGTTCTGATGAAGCTTTTTCCCCACAATGAGGGCAAATATTACTTGGGTATAGGTCAGGGTACACGATGTGTAACATCTTCAAAGTAGGTACATCCGCGTTTGCAAAAGCCTTAATGTAAGTGCTTGGGGCCGAGTTAGATTTTTGTGAGCTGGAGGGAAATCCTTCTAGACAAGTAGAAATGTTTAGTGAGCTCGTTATATGTTCTAAAAATTTGACGGTTATCCCTTTCACCGGTGGAACCCATGCCCGGGGAGGCACGGTTCGAAGGGAAGTCGCTGATTTGTCCAAGGTGAGCTGGGAACCAACTCAGAAGATGATGCGTCATGTCCTTGCCATGTAGTATTCTCAGCGTTTGTTCTGAGACAATCCCCTATGCGAAGGCCCGTAGTGCTGCCATAGAATCGCTGTAGACGACTCCAATGTTATCCATCTTGAGTTGTAAGGCGATGGCCACCTGTTCCCCAATGATTGGGTATTTCGTCCTGACCCTCGCTGAGTTGACGACATGGTGAGCCCCATCGAGCACCACTGCCACAATTTCTTTCTCATTGGCGTAGGAAGGCGCGTCAAGAAATACGACCCCCCGTTCCTTGTTTGGGACTTGAAGAAGTATAGTCCTACCATTTTTCTTTCCATTGCTCGCTGCGTCGTCCTCAATTTAAGCTGAAACCTCTTTGTAAGTCTCCAGGTTTCTGCTCCGTACCGGCAAGACAGCTGTACCGGCAAGATACAGCTGTTATATACCTTCCTCTTGAGGGATAGTGTCAATATACTTGTCATGATTTGAGAGTGTTCGCCAAATGTGCTCCACCCCATTCTTATTCTTCTAGTTACTGAAAACCTCCTGTAAGCACGCGGTAAATAGCATTGGGGAGATTGTGTCCCCCGGCCTTACACCCTTCTTGATTGGTCATCTGTTGCTTTCTTTATGAAGCACTATGGTAGCAGTTGATCCTCTGTAGATTTCTTCCAGGATGTTTATATATTCGTCGAGGCGCTGATTCCGCAGTGTCTGCATGACGGCTGATATTTCTACTGAATCAAACGCCTTCTCGTAATCTATGAAGGCTATGTATAGTGGTTGGTTATATTCTGAGCATTTCTCTATTACCTGATTGATAGTATGAATGTGGTTTATTGTTGAGTAGCCTGTTCGAAATCCTGCTTGTTCTTTTGGTTGATTGAATTTCATTGTTTTCTTTACTCTGTTAGCAATTACCTTTGTAAATGGCTTGTATACTAGAGAGAGCAAGCTGATCGGCCTGTAATTCTTCAAGTCCTTGTCATCACCTTTGTTATGTATTAAGATAATGTTATCGTTCTTTTAAGACTCTGGTACTCTTCCCGTCAGGAGACATCTCGTAAACAGGGTGGCTAGTTTTTCTAACACAATCTGTCCTCCATCTTTCAACAGATCTGATGTTACCTGATCCTCACCAGCAGCTTTGCCTCTTTGCATGCTCTCCAAAGCTTTTCTGACTTCTTCTATCATTACTGCTGGGGTGTCATCTGGGTTACTGCTAGTTATTATAGTATTAAAGTTGTGGTTGTCCCGGCTACTGTACAGATATTTGTAAAACTCTTCCGCTATTTCAACTATCCTATCCGTATTAGTAGTTATTTTGCCTTCTTTGTCCCTTAGTGCATACATCCGATTTTCGCCTATCCCAAGTTTCCTATTCACTGCTTTGATGTTTCCTCCGTTTTTCAGAGCGTGTTCAACCTTAAGAGACAAGAAGAGAGCAGAGTGGATTAGGGAACAAACGGGTGTTAAGGATATCATAGCTGAAATCAAGAAGAGGAAGTGGACATGGACCGGGCATGTAGCGCGTAGACAGGATAGCCGCTGGTCATTAAGGGTAACTGCCTGGATTCCCAGAGAAGCCAAGCGAGTTAGGGGGACACAGAAGGTTAGCTGGGCAGATGAGATTAAGAAGTTTGCGGGTATAAATTGGAAGCAGTAAGCACAGGACCAGGTTAACTGGCGGAACATGGGAGGGGCCTTTGTCCTGCAGTGGACGTAGTTAGTCTGATGATGATGATGATGATGAAGTATAGTTATGGATCTCACTACTCTTCTTCCAATGTTGTGTTCTGGATGCATGTTTCGTGGTATAGGAGATACCGTGATATTCTCCCTGATGTGGTCGGGGATATCATTGTACTTGAGTCTAATCGTCATTGGGTGTTGTCTCAGTTCCTGCAGGATCATTCTCCCCGACCTTGTTGTAGATAACCTTGCAAACTGTGCTCTCTCTTGAGCTTCTGCTATTTCTTCGAGCGTGTTGTGAATGCCAAGCTAAAGTTGACGCTCAGTGCTGGTATGTATGGGTAGGCCCAGGAACTTCTTGATAACTTTCGTGAGGAGCACATTCAGTGTCTCGGACTCTGCTCTAGACCAGTTGTGCATTGCTGCCTCGTACGTGAAGTGGCTTACAACAAACGCATGCATAAACCTGATGAGCTTGTCTCCCTTGATCCCATTTCTTTTGTTGGCCACTCTGCACATGAGGTGCACCGCACTGTCTGTTTTCCAAGCTAACTTGGCTATAGATTTGCTGTTAGCGCCGGTAGACTCTATCAGCAGTCCCAGGACTTTGATGGAGTCGACCCTCTGGCTAGCATCCCCTTTATTTGTACGAAGGTGGATGCCTATCTGATTTAACGGCTTCCATTGCCTGGGCTTCGGTTCCCGGCGTGTAGTCCGATAAAGTAAAAGTTCTGACTTGCTCGAGGAGCAATTAAGCCCAGAAGGACGAAAGTACTCTTCTACGATGTCAATCGCATCTTGTAGGACGCTCTAAATCTGCCTCTCACTTCCCCCGGTGCATCATATAGTAATGTAATCTGCGTAGATTCCGTGCTTCAATCCTTCGATACTCGATAATTTCTTTGACAGCCCAACCATGGCAATGTTGAACAGCATTTGTGAAATCACTGCCCCTTGCGGTGTGCCCCTTGCTTCTAGTTCGATTGCTGTGGTCTCGATATCTGCAATCCTCATCACGGCTTTGTGATCTGTAAGAAAGGACCACACGTAGTCAGATAAGGCTTTCCCCAAACCAAGCTTGGAAATTGCGGCGAATATGAATGAGTGGTAGATGTTGTCAAACGCTTTTTCTAGATCTAGGCACAGAATGGCTCTTGTGTCTCCGGTTTCGTTGTCAATGACCTGGTGTTTGATAAGCTTCATTGTGTCTTGTGTGGATAGCTGTCCTGAATACAACCATATTGTGTGTATAGGTGTCATCTTCCAAGTACTTGCTTATTCTGTGCAGTACGGCATGTTCTGCAACCTTGCCGATACATGATGTCAAGGATATTGGCCTCATGTTGTCCAAGTTAGGGAGCTTTCCTGACTTTGGAATAAGGAACGTGTCGGCTAGCTTCCACTGCTCTGGCACCCTGCCTTCTCTCTCCATGATGCATCAATCATATCCTTCAGGGTCTCGATTGAATTGTTATCAAGGTTACGAAGGGCCTTGTTTGATATACCTTCCGGGCCAGGGGCCGATCTGCCATTGAGATCATGCAAGGCTCTTCGGATCTCCTCGATGTTAAAGTCACCTTCAAGACCTGGATTAGGCGTGCCCTGGCACTGTTTACTTGGTGGTGCCAATCCTTTTTTGATTGGGAGGTACTTAAGCACGAGCTGCTGCACGACTTGCTGTTCTATAGAGAAGCCCATCTCTTTATTCAAACTTCGAGTGATCACATGCTTTTGATTTGTTTTCGTGGTGTTTTTATTGAGGAGATGTTTTAACATATTCCATGTTTTGCCATTGCGCATCTGATCATCGACGGAGTTGCAGATTTCGTTTCATTGCTGCCTAGATAGTGCACAATAGTGTTCCTCGACTGATCTGTTTACCCCGGCTATCTTCTTCCCCAGTCTTCGGTTCAGGCGCTGACCCTTCCAACGATTCAATAATGCTTGCTTTGCCTCAAGAAGATGAGCGAACCGGCTATCCAATCTTTCAACCGGAAAATCTGTGGTAATAGTCTAGCAGACGGATTTGATGTCCTCTTTAATCTGTTTGACCCACTGCTCCAAGCCTGGAGCCTGGTCTGTGGACATCTTATTCCCTTTCCACCCTTAACTTCCTGAACTTATCCCAGTCTGTGATGTGAAATTCTCTCTGCTTCTTACGTTCCGCGAAGAAGGTGGTGGCAAGAATGCAGTGGTCACTCCCGAGGTCTACAGCAAAGGTCTTCCACTGGGCCTTTTTGATGTTCCTTACAAATGTAAGATCTGGGATGGAATCCTGGAGCAGGATGTACCAAGCCTTGTTGGTAGACTAAGGTTCATGATTAGGGTGAGATCAAGTTCGCTGGTATTTTGTCGAAAACGATTTCCTTTTCCAGTGTTGTACTTGTAAACCCATGTATGATGAGGGGCGTGCAAATCACCTGCTATGACGAGTGGACATTCCCCGGCGATAGTAACAGCTTTCTTTGGAACCGTCTTAAACCCTTGCTTTTGTTCCTCTGATCTGCTATATATGTTAAGAATAAAGTTGCTCTGACGGTTGCTGGTACCCGGTAAGATTTCTACCATGACGTGTTCCAACCGGCCTGCTTGTATCTTGAGGTCTTGGGTTACGTGCGTTAGTTTGTTGCATACGAAGGTGCAGACTGCCCTTCCTTCAGTATCCCCTATTACAGGCCGGAATCCAGGCAGCGTTATTTGCGGTGAAAGGGTTTCTTGCAATATTATTATATGAGGCTTTTCTTGGCTGCTCCTGATATACTGCTGTAGGGTGCGTTGCCTTCATTCTAAGGTAACCTCTGCAGTTCCATTGCCAGATACGGAATGCTTCACGTAGCACTGTCATCATGGTTATTACATGGGCCGCCAGAGCCTGATGCTGCAGCTGTTGACAGGTTTGGTATCACTAATATTGGTGGCTGAAGAGGTGACTTTGATGCATGAGGAGGCACTGCTGTCTTGTGCAGATAAGCTTGGACCTTTGTAATGCGCAGAGATAATGTTACGGGGGTGAGAGAATGAATGAAATTAATATATTTACAAAAGATACAGGGAGAGACAGAGGCAGCTGTAGCCAAGATGGAAGAACAGCAGCAACAACAACACGAGCACGGTCGATTTCATCGTCTTCGTCGTCTATGATGCCCTTTTAATTGAATTGAATTGAAGTTTATTTCTTTCTGATACAGAAAGAGGAGTAAGAGCTAAAGGCCATATTGCCTGACAGAGGCTCCTACTCCCATGCGCATTCGGCATGCGTGTAGACGTTTGCATGCGATGCAAGTATACAAACAATAGAGCAACCAGAAAAATCAAAACACGCATGTACATAATTGTCACTGCAAATAAAGCATTACAGATAGACATCATACATGAAAACTCTTCATGAAAACAAACATATCATACAGACACTCCAAGATTATATAATGCCGCGACAGGTTGGCCACGTCCAAGTAGCCCGCCGCAATCATCATGGCAAGAGCACCAGCAAGACCCGGCTGGCATGCGCCACGCGTTCGTGCGCTCCAACAACGAGGAAGAAGAAGATAGTTGAATCGGTGCCTCTCGGCTACTCGGACTCGACGACCATAGTCATTAGACTTGTGGGCACAAGTTCGCCCTAATAAAGTTGCTTGTTTTTAGCCTGTCTGCTTCAGCATCGCTACATTTCTGGTGGAGGTACTGGGTATGAATCGAAGCACCGCGAGCTCAAGACAGCGTAGCCCCGACGACCAGCGTATCAACCCCGTGGAAGTGACTCCTGTACACCAGAGGGCAAGTAGCCGTCTTCGAGGTGACTCACCTGAGTTCGGTCCTCTTCACTTCACACCAAGGTGAATTCAAACTATGGATGCCACCACTATGACTACAGGTAACACCGGCACAAGTGTTCATTAGCCAACCGCACCAGCCGCCAGTATTCCACGGCGACTCGTACGAGGATGTTGAAGATTTGCTGGACCTGTTCGAGAGATGGCGAGCTTGAATGGATGGGACGAAAGAGAGAAGCTCCGTCGCGTATACTTCACCCTGGAAGACTTCGCAAAGACATGGTTTGAGAACCATGAAACCTCGTTGTCTACCTGGGAGGTATTTCGACGACAAGCGGTGGCTACGTTCGCGAACATGGACCGAAAAGAAAAAGCGGAAGCTGCTCTTCAATCCAGGAACCAGCTCACAAACGAGAGTGCTGCCATGTACATTGAGGACATGGTCCGTCTGTTCAAGCGTGCGGATTATAACATGGCTGAGGATAAGAAGGTGCGCCATCTAATGCGCGGAGTGAAGCAAGAGCTGTTCGCCGTTCTCGTCCGCAACCCTCCAAGCACTGTTGCTGAGTTTTATTCGGAAGCGACGGCCATCGAAAAAACACTAGAACAACGCGCTCGGCAGTACAACCGGAATCTTAACTGCGCATCTGCACAGGTATTCTCTGGAGGCGTGCGAAACGACGTTGAAGCCCTGGGAGAGCTCATTAGATCAGTCATTAGGGAAGAACTGAGCAGACTGCAAATGCCCCAGACTCCAACTGCACTATCTGTTACAGACGTTGTTCGTGACGAACTGAGGCAGGTAATACGAGAACCAGAGCGTGAACTGCAGCCGGTTCGACCTATCCGAACGTACTCTGAAGTTCTCCGACAACCCACAGTACACAACAATGCAGCAGTTGCGATGACGGCGACTCCTCTCCCATCTACAGCACGCAGCGCACCTCGTCCACGGGAACCAACGGCTACCTATCTGCCCCCAGGAGCACGTAGCACGCATCGCTATGTGGAGCCTAGGCCCAGGAAAAGTGACGTCTGGCGTGATCACGAGCGCAGGCCTCTTTGTTTCCATTGTGGCGAAGCGGGTCATTTGTACAGATTCTGCCCTTACCGACAGGCCGGATTAAGAGGCTTCCCGTCGTATGCACCGTGCCCCTGAAACGGCGAACGACCAGCAGAGATTGAGGAGTACTTGTCCACGCGCCAGAACTCGCCACCTCTAAACCAACGTCGGTCACGGTCACCATCGCCTATGCGCTACCGGTCATCCAGCCCACGTGCACCTTCAAGGCAGCCTGGTCATCGCTCTCCAAGTCTACTCCCGGAAAACTGAAGCAAGCGACCTGTGGAGGTGAAGCCGCTGATAACATCAATTACGAAGATCCTACAATATGGCTTGAGGTGGACGATGGTGTATTTCCGGTAAATGGGTGCAGCCACGAAAGCGTTACTTCAGATTTGCGGTTGAGAATGGAAGGATGGGAGCTGAATGCCTTAGTCGACACCGGTGCTGATTATTCAGTGATAAGTCACAAGATGGTGAAGAAGTTAAACAAAGTTGTGACACAGTGGAGTGGATCGCAGATACGCACGGCAGGTGGTCACATTATTACGCCCCTTGGCAGATGCACCGCAAGACTTGAAATACGGGGCTTTATTTACGTTGCCGATTTCATTGTGCTACCAGATTGTTCAAGAGACCTCATTATAGGAATGAATTTTTTGCGAGCTATTGGCGCCATAATTAACCTGCGTAGGTCCAGCGTGTCGTTTTCGACTGAACGAGCTATACGTGTAGAGGAATCTGAGGAGCGACGCCTGACTGCTCTACGCGTTGTTCATGATGACGTAACTGTGCCGCCACGCTGCACTATAATGGTGCTCATAGAGAATGACGCATTTTACAACCGCGAAGGCATTGCGGATACAAATGTAGGGCTGTTTTTGAACAAAGGTGTCTGCGTAGCTAGGGGTCTTGTTCACTTGACAAAAGGCCGGGCAGATGTCCTACTCACAAATTTCTCCAATGAACTTCAACACATCGCTCAAGGCACGGCTATTGCCTACTTACACGACTTCTGTATGGCGACTGAACTATGCAGCTCAACGACATCAACCACTCGACCAGTGGCCTGCAACATCGACACATCCGTGACCGTCTATCAGAGCCTTCCGGACAGTCAAAAGAAGCAGATTTACGCCTTGGTGAAAGAATTCTCTGATTGCTTTTCAAGTACCTCGAAGGTCCAGCGCACGTCAATCACGAAACACAGAATTATAACGCAAGACGGCACGAGGCCTATATGCCAGCATCCATATCGAGTGTCACAGAAAGAACGGGAAATTATCAAGAAGCAAGTGAAGGAGATGCTTTCGGATGATGTCATCCAGCCTTCGAATAGTCCGTGGGCGTCCCCCGTAGTGCTCGTTAAAAAGAAAGACAATACGCTTAGATTCTGTGTCGACTACCGAAACCTCAACAGTGTAACTAAACGAGATGTCTACCCCTTGCTACGTATTGACGATACACTAGATCGGCTGCGATCCGCAAAGGTTTTGTCCTCCTTGGATCTGAAAAGCGGATATTGGCAAATAGAGGTAGACGAGTGGGACCGTGAAAAAACGGCATTCGTAACACCAGATGGCCTCTACGAATTCAAAGTGCTTCCATTCGGCCTCTGTTCCGCGCCAGCGACGTTCCAGCGAATGATGGACACTGTCCTCGCGGGATTGAAATTGCAGTCATGCCTAGTGTATTTGGATGACGTGGTGGTATTCTCTGCAACGTTCGACAAACACCTAGAGTGACTGCGCACTGTATTACAAGCCATCCGGTCAGCAAACTTGACAATCAAACCCGAAAAATGCCACTTCTGCTTCGAAGAGCTGAGATTCCTTGGACATGTCATTAGTTCTGACGGGGTTCGTCCTGATGCCGAAAAGACAGCCGCTGTTCAGAGGTTCCCTACACCGAAAGACAAAAAGTCAGTGCGTCGATTTTTGGGTTTATGTGCCTACTATAGGCGATTTGTGGAAAACTTCTCAAAGATTGCGGAACCGCTTACAAAACTAACGAAAGACGACGTGCCCTTCACATGGGAAAGCGAACAACAGAAAGCTTTTGATGAATTAAGAAAACGGCTACAGGGTTCACCAATACTTGCCCATTTTGATGAGACAGCCAACACTGAAGTCCATACCGATGCCAGCAATGTCGGCCTCGGCGCCATCCTGGTCCAGTGGCAAAATGGTCAAGAGAAAGTGTTAGCCTATTCCAGCCGCAAACTATCAAAAGCTGAGGCAAACTACTCTGCTACTGAAAAAGAGTGCCTCGCAGTCATCTGGGCAATAAATAGGTTTCGACCCTACCTTTATGGTAGACCGTTCAGAGCTGTCAGTGACCACCATGCTCTATGCTGGCTAGCAAATCTCAAGGATCCGTCAGGTCGACTAGCCAGATGGAGCCTTAGGCTGCAGGAGTATGACATTATGGTCGTATACAAATCTAGAAGGAAACACAGTGATGCCGACTGCCTGTCACGCTCTCCCGTCGATCCAAGTGTACCTGAAGAGGAAGACTTCCCGTTTCTAGGCGTTGTCGACGCATCCGAAATTGCTCAACAACAACGAGATGACCCGGATTTGCTGGCGCTTATACAACACCTGCAGGGTCTCGACGGTCAAGTTCCTCGCATATTCTCCAGAGGGCTCTCCACGTTCTGCCTTCGAGGAAGTGTCCTTTACAGGAGGAACTTTGAACCTAATGGCGAAACGTTTCTGCTAGTCGTGCCCACAGCCATGCGACAGGAAATTCTGCATGCATGCCATGACGAGCCAACATCTGGCCACATGGGTGTGAGCCGAACATTCGCCAGGATTTGCCTGAAGTACTATTGGCCTAAGTTGCTCGCATCAGTGCAGCGCTACGTGAAAACTTGTCGTCAATGTCAACGGCGCAAAACTCCAGCCGTAAAACCAGCCGGCCTTCTCCATCCAATAGAACCTCCGGATGCCCCATTCCAACAAGTCGGCATGGACTTCCTAAGACCTTTCCCGACATCATGTGCAGGCAAGAAATGGATTGTCGTAGCTACAGACTATCTGACCCGTTATGCTGAGACTGACTCTCTGTACAGTGCGACAGCTGCCGAAGTCGCCAAGTTCTTTGTGAACAACATAGTGCTCAGACATGGTGCGCCCGTCGTCGTTATTACGTATCGGGGCACCGCATTTACTGCAGACCTTATGCAATGTCTCATGCGCATGACAAATACCGATCACAGAAGAACAACGGCGTATCACCCTCAGTCAAATGGCTTAACCGAAAGCCTCAACCGAACTCTGACCGACATGCTATCAATGTATGTCGATGTTGAGCATAAACAGTGGGATGAAATATTACCCTACGTAACATTCGTATATAATACGGCCGTTCAAGAAACAACCCACGTTGCCCCTTTCGAACTAGTATTCGGCCGAAGAGTGACCCCCCCACTGGATGCTATGTTACCACTACAGGACGAAAACAGCTATCCACCTGACTTAGATGACTTCTTGCAAAGAGCCGAAGAAGCACGACAAATGGCAAGGTACCGAATACGCCGTCAACAGCGCATCGACTCTAGTCGGTACAACAAGCGACGCAGTGACGAACTCTATCATCCCGGTGACAAAGTGTGGATATGGATCCCAGTGCGCCGCCGCGGACTCTCTGAAAAGCTTCTTTGTCGATACTTCGGCCCTTATGAAGTACTCAACCGAATCAGCGACGTCACTTATGAAGTCAGATCCGCTGGACACGTGGGCTCAAGACGCCGCAATACCACGGAAGTGGTACACGTAGTCCGCATGAAGCCCTATCATGACAGATCGTCGGAAAACGAGTGAGAGGGCGCATGTATCATTTCACTCTCTCAAGCATCGGGACGATGCACCTGAGGAGGGGGATAATGCCGCGACAGGTTGGCCACGTCCAAGTAGCCCGCCGCAATCATCATGGCAAGAGCACCAGCAAGACCCGGCTGGCATGCGCCACGCGTTCGTGCGCTCCAACAACGAGGAAGAAGAAGATAGTTGAATCGGTGCCTCTCGGCTACTCGGACTCGACGACCATAGTCATTAGACTTGTGGGCACAAGTTCGCCCTAATAAAGTTGCTTGTTTTTAGCCTGTCTGCCTCAGCATCGCTACAATACCTATACGCATTAAATTGTGAACTTTCAAATTGTAGCACAAACTGTATATGCGGTACACGTAGAAAATTAGACAGATATATTTTATTGATAAGTTATCGTGGAATGTAACAGAAAGTTCTTTATAATTTTTTTAAAGCGGGGTGCATGAAAATCTATATGATGTTCAACAATGTTCAATAGCCGGGGTACTTGCACATTTATTCGTTGCCGATGTCGTGTAACATAAAACCCCCCGCTGCTGGCAGCACCGTCTCGGCGCCTAAAGGAGAGTAGGGTCATATGCAAATATGTACGGTTTGAGGCGGGCCACGTGGACGAAGTCAGTAGCGGGTGCGGACGATGATGACTGACTGTCCAACGGAGCAATCTCGTATGTGACATCGGTAAGCCGGCGAAAAACATTGTAAGGCCCCGAGTAGCGAGACAGGAGCTTCGAAGAGAGGCCAACGTGGCGGCATGGTGTCCAGAGGAGGACCAATGAACCTGGAGAGTAGGAAACTACTCTGTGATGGCTATTGTAGCGGGCCTTCTGAGAGAGCTGCGAGCCAAGAAGACGTTCCCGTGTGATTTGGCGGGCCACTTAAGCCCGAGCAGTGCCATCCCGGGAGTACTCTGTAACCGTTTGCGTAGTTGATGGGAGAAGAGTCTCGAAGGGTAACGCTGGATGGCGGCCGAACAATAAATAGAAGGGGGAGAAGCCAGCGGTGTCGTGGCGTGACGAATTGTACGCGAATGTCACATAAGGCAAAGTACTATCCCAGTCAAGGTGATCTTTGGAAACGTACATGGAGAGCATTGTTGTCAATGTTCGATTTAGGCGCTCGGTAAGACCGTTTGTTTGTGGGTGATAGGCCGTTGTGAGCTTGTGACGCGTCGAACAAGAGCGAAAGATGTCACTTACTACTTTTGAAAGAAATGAGCGACCACGATCAGTCAGCAGCTGTCGAGGAGCGCCATGGTGAAGAATTACGACATGAAGCAAGAAGTCCGCGACGTCAATGGCACAGCTTGTCGGTAGCGCTCGTGTGATAGCGTATCTTGTGGCGTAATCAGTGGCTACGGCTATCCACTTGTTTCCAGTGAGAGAAGTAGGAAATGGTCCCACGAGATCAAGACCGACGCGGTAGAAGGGAACGGATGGTATGTCTATTGGTTGGAGCGGACCAGCTGGTGGCAAGGTGGAATGTTTGAAGCGCTGGCAGGACTCGCATGCAGCAACGTATCGGCGCACATAACGCTAAAGGCCTGGCCAGAAGAATCTACGCCGCACGCAATCGTACAAGCGCGTGACCCCGAGATGTCCCGCGGTTGGGGCGTCGGGAAGCTGTTCAAGTACAGCGGAACGGAGTGTCGCAGGAACTACGAGTAGTAGCTCTGGTCCTTCGGCGCTGGTGTTAGGTCGGTAAAGAATGCCATCGTGTAGAACGAACAAGTGTAGCGACGGGTCTACGTGGGGCAAACGTAGACTCTGCATCATAGACCGAAAGTGGACATCGCTTAGCTGTTCCTCGCGTATGTCGGTAAAAGCCGACATGGCGAAGACATAAGGGTCAGAATCATGTGCTGAAAGGTTAGGTGGGTCCACAGGGTGACGGGATAGACAGTCGGCATCCTGGTGCATTAGGCCAGATTTGTATGCCACGTCGAAGCTGTATTCTTGTAGTTTCAAGGCCCAACGGCCAAGTCGTCCTGTTGGAACTTTAAGGGACGACAGCCAGCACAAGGCATGGTGATCTGTAATTACCGAAAAGGTGCGGCCAAACAAGTATGGTCGAAATTTTTCGACTGCCCAGACTAGCGCGAGGCACTCACGCTCTGTAATAAAAAACTTGCTCTCCGAAGGAGAAAGGAGGCGACTGGCATAAGCAATGACGTGATCTTGTCCTCGTTGCCGCTGGGCGAGAACAGCACCAATTCCATGTCCGCTGGCATCGGTACAAACTTCAGTATGGGCTGACGGGTCGAAATGGGCCAAGATGGGTGGGGAAGTAAGTAATATTGTGAGGGTGCTGAAGGCAGTTGCTTTGTCAGTACCCGAATAAAAAGGCATGTCTTTCTTCAGTAGCTCCGTAAGTGGTCGGGCAATGTCAGCAAAATTCTTCACGAAACGTCGAAAGTAAGAACAAAGGCCGATAAAACTCCGTACATCTTTTGCAGAACGTGGTATTAGAAAATCTTTGACAACTCGAATTTTGTCAGGATCAGGTTGCACGCCTCGAGCACTGACAAGGTGGCCGAGCACAGTGATTTCCCGACGGCCAAAGCGACATTTGGAAGAGTTGAGCTGAAGTCCTGCTTTCCAGAAAACCTCAAGAACAGCCGTTAGGCGGCTAAGGTGGCTTTCGAATGTAGGTGAAAATACGATGACCTCATCGAGATAGCACAGGCACGTGGCCCATTTGTATCCACGCAGGAGAGAGTCCATCATTCTTTCAAATGTAGCTGGCGCATTACACACTCCGAATGGCATAACCTTGAACTGGAAAAGTTCATCCGGTGTGATGAATGCGGTTTTCTCACGGTCTCGATGATCGACAGAAATCTGCCAGTATCCTGATCGCAAGTCGATAGATGAAAAGTAGGCAGACCCGCACCTCCACCAAATGTTACGGGGGTGAGAGAATGAATGAAATAAATATATTTACAAAATATACAGGGAGAGTCAGAGGCAGCTGCAGCCAAGATGGAAGAACAACAGCAACAACAACACGAGCACGGTCGCTTTTATCGTCTTCGTCGTCTATGATGCTCTTTCGTTGCCGATGTCGTGTAACAATATGATCTTCCAGTGCCGCCACGATTGATTGTAGCCTGCTCATCTGTTCGCTAAGATTGACTACTACCTTGCTGAACGTGTCAAAGAGCTCTTTCATATCTGATATGGTCGCTTGGTTGGCTTCCACGAGTTCTGCCATGACTGCCCTCTTTTTTGTGGTTCCCGAGTCCCCCCCCCCCCCCCCCGTTTTCAGCCACAGGGACATCAACTGGCTGAGGCGTTGGCTGTGAAGACTGCGCGCTGGTTAGCTTAGTGAGAAGATTTTTTATTTCCTTTAACTCAGCTGATAGCCTCCCATTCGATTTTGTAAGCCTCGCGTTTTCTTGCTTTAGCTGTGCAATTCTATCATGCAGCTTGTCGTTGATGTCTCGACTCGATGCCATTGATGCGTCACGGACTTCTGCGGATGCTCGCGATCTTTCCCAACGTCTGCGTCTGACGACGTATGGCACTATAAACGTGTTCTTGCACTCCTTATCTGCCAGGGGATGGTGACCATCGCACAGCCTGCATCTTGGATTGCACTGGTGCAGCTTATCTGGGTTCTTGATCTCGCAGCCTCTGCAGATGGTTTCAGCTGGGTTCGGACAGACGTCAGACCGATGTCCCAGTGTAATGGTTAAGGAACGTTCGTCACTATGTTTGCTTATAGCAGACAAGAAAGGATTAACATGAACTTTTTTATTTCATGGCATGGGTGGAACGGCTGACGGCACACGGATATGCTACCGTGTGCAGCGCCGTTGAGTCGGACGTCGCGGCCAACCCAGCAGTCAGGGTCGCAACTCCGGAGGTCCAGGATCAGGCCACGGCTCACGAGGACCACACCCGGTAGGCCTCGCCCACGAACCTGCTCCCGGCCACTGCACCCAGGCAGGAGCCGTTCGGCAGGTCTCGGCCTTGGACCTTGAACAGACACACCGAAGCTCGACCTGGCCGACACGTACGGGTCTCACGTCCGGCTCAGGAACGCTGCCAGGAAGTCGTCCTCTCGAGCGGCGCACCGCTTCCTCTGCCTTCGTGGCCTCAACCCTCGAGCTCTCTTTTCCGCACGTTCCTTCTTCTTGGCCAGGGCACCGCCAGGTACCCTCGGGTGCACACTGCAGCTCATGAGCTCGCGGCCCACGTCCGAGTCTGGCGCGTCGCTCGGTACGGCTCGGCACCGCTCGACGATCCTCGATTCAGCCAGAACTCCCCTGGCACCTGGATCCTCGGCCACCCTGAACCTCGCCCGGCTACGTGCTCCTCTGTGCGCACTCCCGCGCCTCGCCCGGCAGAACACCTCGCTCGTTCCTTGCCGAAGTGCGACGCTCCGGTGACACCGGTGCTTGATGGCATGGGTGCGGCCACGGAGCAGTCAACACGCATCGGAGACGCGATGCTCCATGCGGGGCATAGCCAGCCCGTCCATCGAAGAGCGTGCGCCGAGACGCGATGCTCGACGCAACCGTGACCATTAGCCAGGCCACGTTCATCGCTGTGTCGAACGGCTCACCGTGGAGACGCCTCGCCGAGATCCGCGATGCCCTCGGCAAGGAAGAGAACAGCAGGCCAGGCCGCGCCCCGAGATGCAGTACTCGTGCCGGCAACGCCGCCCCAGCTGGTAGTTGGACAGCAGTAGCGTGGACGGCCGCGTTCCCTGGCCGGAATCTGGATCGCCTGCGTCCGACGCTTCGGCCCGCTGTCTCCCGTCGGCCGCTGCTTCGGCTCGTACCCAGCCACAAAGCCCACTGCCACGTGATGGTCGCCCGTGGCCCAATCGTGGCACGCCACCTCTATGGGCCACCACAGGTCATCAGCTGATTCGCTGACACTCACGCGCACATTACGCGCGCCTTGCCCCGCACTTCCGTCGTTGTCGTTTTCTTCACTCATCACACCCAGCTTTCGACCGGCGTAACAACGTCGATGTTTTGCTAGCCTGTCTGGATTATGTACATAATAAAGTTTTCTACTACTACTACTTATTGCAGTAAAGAGAGCACTGAAAAAGTGAAGGACCATGTCTCACGAATCTCGGCAATTCGTGTCCTTCGAACGCTATGATGATTGTCCCAGTGTCCTTGATTCTCTTGGCCTGCAGTGCGAGCAGGTTGTTCGCGTTCACAATCTTTCGGGTCAAAATGTCCTGAGTATCGCTTACGGGAATCCCGCGAATCACTCCTTTACAAGTATCATGGGGTGCCGTGGCATATGCGCTAACCTCAAAAACATTGCCTCCAATGTCACTTTGCTTGACCTTGAGGTATCTTGAAGCTCGGCCCTGGTCCGGAGTGCTTGCCATCATAATGTTCTGCTACAAGTTGGAACAGATGATGTCCTGCATGATGTCCTCCTCTTTGATGCTGGCCGCCAGTACTATCGCATCTGCCATGGCTCCATACATCGCCAATTCTCAAGATATCTAATCTCCATGTGGTCGTAGCACAATTTTGCTAAAGTCCTTGGGTAGTGGCGGCATACGTCAAGCTAGCACGATAGTGTGCTTGGTGCCATGCCTACAACGACTGGCTCGAGCGTCTTCCCCAACGCCAGTATTGGTCGAGCCCTTGGCAGCGAGAACGCTAACTGCGGCTAGCTGATTCCTTGAGCGCCTCACTACGGCTTCCTTCCAACCCATGTCTTCCATGCAATCCTCTGGAGAGATGTCCTCTCCATCTAGTTGGTATTCCATTCTTCATTGCAGCTCCTGGAACGCGCAGAGCGTTGAGTCACGTTGGCGCCGGGCCGGCGCATCGGCGGCAATCGCTTCCTTGGTTAAGCCTAAATCTTCCCGTGGCGTTGCCATGTAAAAATGTCCCAAAAATGGTTTAAAAGTCCACTCACCGGCACAAATGTGGTATCTACTGGTTTCTTGAGAACTTAGGCACACGATGTGGCTGAAAAAACGGCGACAACTTCGTGGATTCCACAGGAAAGTATTCTTGAAAGCGGGAGCCAATCTTCGCGCGTCCACCCTGGTCGGAACGTAGAGCTTCTCCCCGGAAATCAATAGAATGGCTGCTCTAATTGCTCCAAATCTCCGAGAGAGAAATGCTGTCCTATCGTGCTTGAAACGAGAATTTCCCCTATCTGCGCTGAACCCCCTGCGAAATAGCTCTGGGAAACATAACAGCGAACTTTGACTGTGTGATCATCCTGCGAGCAAAAAAAAAAAAAAAAACACCATAACCAAGCCTCATACTATATATATCGGTTGTATGTAGCGGCCTGCTAGCATATAGTCACTATACCATATATACAGCGCGTTTCAAGAAATGCGTCCAATATTCTTTAAAATTTGAAGAAAGAAGGTATGTGCTTGCTACTTGCATCGTTGCCTTCCTATGGCAAGCAACGTAATTTTAGGCAATCACTAAAATGTGATTTTATTTCAAAATACGCTCTTCTTTGGCACAAAAGTATCATTATATGGTTTCTGGACCACTATTTCATTAACCAACGTTGACTTAATATAGTTGCATTTAGTGTCCCTTTAAGTACAGTTTAAGTACCAAAGGGCCACACTTAATCTCGTAGTAATATTTCTCTGTAGTGGTATCGCAGCCAGATAAACATAACAAAAGCTCATCACATAATAGATATCTAAAGTGCCGTATTTGTACACTTAACAAACAACGTTTAGGTGCGTGACCTGGAGCCTCGTTTTTGTTTACAAACGAGTCACTAAAACGCTGCATTCGCACACCATGTATTAGTCGTCATGATCGAGACGATGCTAAGTGCATTTTACGATGTGCTTAAAGCAGAAAGTGGCACGCAGATTGAAATAATTCTGGTGAATGGAGGGTACGATGACAATACAGAGCACTCTGAAAAGTTGCACTCGCTGATCATATTAGTGCATTAACAGCTGAGCAAAACCAAATGCTTTTTATGTAGTTTCAGACATAAGTACAAACATTTCAATTCGCGCTAACGTAACCTAACAAACCACCCTCTGAGAACATGCACGACGTACCCGCACATGCAAACACTTCATGGCTATCGCAGACGACGCAGGGAGAAATTAACACTAGGCACGCTTCAGCCAATTGCCTCCAGGCGTCGATTCTGCTTGATCTCGCCGCCAATGGCAAAAAAGAGAGACCCGGACTATCCGTGCAATCCGTGATGGCCGCGGAGGGATGATCAACCCGTGATCTCGCATGGAAAAAATAGGACGCACGAACCTACTTCCCGTGCCGCTTTCACTGGATGAACTCTTGATCGTCAAATGAATGTATATAGAACCAAAGTACTTCCCCAAATTATAGGAACTGGTGAATGTTCGCTACCTCATTTCTTGCCGCTGTGCGAATGGTGGTAGTGTGAGTTGATCGTTCGTGTATCAACGATGCTTTGCGTAATCCTGTGCGTGCTACAGAAAACTGCGCAAACGAATTCACGTATGAACTGAACGGCACTTCGAGATCATTTACGCCGAGACTGCCTGGCGGATTTGCCGCAGTAGTAGGCCAATAGCGAATAGCGCGCCGTCGCGGCTGCACAGGAACGAGTGTTTAACGTAGCGATGGTTAGAAAACATATTACGCCGTCGTCATTACTTGCGCTGTAAGCATCATGCAGCTGTTTCTTGGACGGAATACAAGCATTTAACTTCCCATTAAGTAGCGCTTGTACCACAACCATGATCAGACTCAAACAGTGCGCAATTCGCTGCACTCGGATGTTGCAATGCAGGTTCCATCAACGCGATCGAAACAAGTATATCAAAATGAATACACGCGTACGCTTTTCGCAACGTCAACATTGTGAAAGTTTGTCGAACAACCACGTCGTTCGGACGGCACCGATAAGTGCAGAAGGAGATAGCGTGAACGGTAGCCGTAACTGCATATGTCGTTGCTCTAACCATTTCGCTTCACTGTCAAGCTCGGGCGTATTGGCGCCATGCGACGTTTTGTAATATTCACTGTAATTGGGCTACATGCAATGCACAGGAAACACTATGTTTTTTTTTGTGGTCTCTGAAAGATAAGTGTACAATAAATACAATCAACGTCACTTACGAGCGTGAAAAAAAGAATTAACACACGACGGGACGGGAAGTGCAACTGGCTGCTCGTAAGCTAGCAGCTGATCGTTCATAGCCCCGCCGCGATGGTCTAGTGGCTAAGGTACTCGGCTGCTGACGCGCAGATCGCGGGTTCGTATCCCGGCTGCGGCGGCTGCATTTCCGATGGAGGCAGAAATGTTGTAGGCCCGTGTACTCAGATTTGGGTGCACGTTAAAGAACCCCAGGTGGTCGAAATTTCCGGAGCCCTCCACTACGGCGTCTCTCGTAATCAAATGGTGGTTTTGGGACGTTAAACCCCAAATATCAATCAATCAATCAAGCTTATCGTTCATCGTCACTGTCACTCTCAACAAGTTGAAAACCATCTACGTCCAGTGAAAATCCTCGACGTCAAGACGGTTTATTTGAACATCACTGCTGAAAGTAATCAGAGAAATTCTCTTCGCCAAACGACTTTGATGGCACCAACAACGCGTCATCAGCATCATTGCACAGCCCCAACACGGCGTCACGCACCACGTTAATCGGGTGTGCGGAGTACTTTTCGCTCCGTTACCGTGCAAGAAAGGAATTGCTTGCATTGTGCTGCCATCTATGAACGAACGTAAAAATCATTAATACTCGTTGTTGGGCTAGTTGGTGCATTGCTTCAGATGAAAAACTTCCGGCCAATAAAATAACGCACACAGGAAACGAAGAAGGAGACAGGAAAGAGGCCAGACTACCAACTGTTTATTCACATATGCATGGCTCAAGTATATATACTCATACGGTCACATGGTGAAGCTAAGTGCTCTTTAAAAAATAACCAAAAATTGCCCAAAGTAATAAACTGACTCATAATCATTCAAAGCTTTCTTCGCTCTACTAATCGCTACAGATTACAAACAAGATTCTAGGAACGTGTTTTCCTTCCTGCGCAGTGTCACGGAGCTATCGCTGCAGCATGCTTCACCACTCTTTGCAATATGAAAAGCTTCCAAAATTTCCCGTGCCAATTTTTCATGGCTTTTGCCTAAAATCTTGATTTCGTTCAGCAGTGGCTTACAATTGCACTGTTTACAATGAAGGGCTAGATTGGAGCCTGTGCCTTTCTCAAGTGATTTGAAATGTTCCCAGGCCCTAAAATTCACACAACGCCCTGTTTGGCCTATGTATAACATCCCGCACGTCAATGGAATTGCATACACCACGCCAACAACACACTTCACAAAAACCTTCCCATGCTTCGCCTCACACAAGAGCAAAGAAAGAGCTGTTACCGTATAACTCTTCACACTCTAAAACGGTAAAGAGGGCCATCGGTTCTCTTTGCCTTGAATCTGCCCTGACAAAGTCATGTGAGCACATGCTTGAGACGAGCTTCACCGCCCAGATAGAGAGACTAAAAAACGCTGGCTTTCCCAGTTCTGTTTTGTCAGCTGTTGCTGAAACGTTACTACAAAAAATGAAAGGAAAAAAGAAAACCAAACAGACAGGTCCAGAGCAGAGGATACCACAGGTGTTGCCCTATACGCACCGTGTAGCGCATGGCTTGAAAAAAGTGGCGTTCAGGTTTGGAGTGTCCGTGGTATTTTCCGCACCAAGGAAATTGGGTGGTTTGTGTGCACGCATCGGGAAAAAGAAGAAGTTTCAGTGTGAGGCGAAGCATGGGAAGGTTTTTGTGAAGTGTGTTGTTGGCGTGGTGTATGCAATTCCATTGACGTGCGGGATGTTATACATAGGCCAAACAGGGCGTTGTGTGAATTTTAGGGCCTGGGAACATTTCAAATCACTTGAGAAAGGCACAGGCTCCAATCTAGCCCTTCATTGTAAACAGTGCAATTGTAAGCCACTGCTGAACGAAATCAAGATTTTAGGCAAAAGCCATGAAAAATTGGCACGGGAAATTTTGGAAGCTTTTCATATTGCAAAGAGTGGTGAAGCATGCTGCAGCGATAGCTCCGTGACACTGCGCAGGAAGGAAAACACGTTCCTAGAATCTTGTTTGTAATCTGTAGCGATTAGTAGAGCGAAGAAAGCTTTGAATGATTATGAGTCAGTTTATTACTTTGGGCAATTTTTGGTTATTTTTTAAAGAGCACTTAGCTTCACCATGTGACCGTATGAGTATATATACTTGAGCCATGCATATGTGAATAAACAGTTGGTAGTCTGGCCTCTTTCCTGTCTCCTTCTTCGTTTCCTGTGTGCGTTATTTTATTGGCCGGAAGTTTTTCATCTGAAGCAATGCACCAACTAGCCCAACAACGAGTATTATTGAAATATCTTTCTCATACAGTGGGCCCTTTTCAATGTTCCTATCTTCAGGGTGCTCAAGTACACGTCCTCATCGGTCAAATTGCCACAGCTATATGCCGTGCAAGGTGTTACTCCTATTACCTACGAAATGGTCTGGTGCCACCAGAAATCGTGGCCTTTTTCGGAATGGCTACACCGTCTAGTGGACACGTTAAGCGTATCTGCCGGATCATGAAGTCTGAATTATGGAGGCAGGTTAGACTACTCTACGATTGGATTCGGGTGCTGTGCTGTGCTAGCGACGCGGCATGGATTGTTGAAGAAAAAATGAGGACCTTCAGGCGAATAGCAACACAGAACACCGAGTTCCTGTGGCAAGGAATCCTTCCGTTCTTGCCGAGGAAGGCTAGAAAGGCGACCACGAAACCTTGCAGTCTTGTTCTCCTGGACGGAGCGTCTGTTCCCGAGGGTGTTGCTGCCGTTTTGCAGAAAGGCCCGAAGTACAGCGTGCCGCCTACGATCCAAGCGCACGATCTACTCGCGTTAAACAGGAAGTTGGCTTATAAAGCTGGAGATGACAGTGAGCGGTGTCTGTTGGACGGTGTTGACAGCATCATGAAAACTGCGCGGAAAAGGGACCTTCTACCAAAAGACAGCACACGGCATGTCGTCTCCTACTTTGAAAGGAACAACCTTCGACTACTACAAGGAGATAAAGAAGGCGGATTCGTGGTGATGTCTGCGACAATGTACAAGGAAAAGGCCACTGAAGCTTTATCGAAGAACTTTGTACAGGTGAGCAGCAAAACTTGCAGAGTGAAGACTAAAGCGATAGCTATGTGCAACGGGATGCAGCTTCCTAGGTTAGCCAGTGACATCAGGAAATGCAAGAAAGGAACTCTGGACGTATTCTTCGTGGTGAAGACACACAAGCCACACATGCCATTCAGGTGTATCGTCAGTGAACGCGGTACTTGGTTACAACAAGTTAGCTCTTTTTTATTTGACCACTTGCGGGGGCTCGAGTTGCGGGACCCATTCTTAACAAAGAATTCGACAGATGTCATTGCTTTTCTAAAAAAGAAGCAGAAGGAAATAGGTTTTTTATTTTCTATTGATGTCGAGGATTTGTTCTACTCTGTACCGCATACAGAGCTGTTTAAGTCTGTCCGAGAGTGCATTGAGTGTAATGGAACTGTTGCATTTCAAAATTCTGTGGGCATTAGTGTGGACAAGTTTATGTCGCTCCTCGAGTTTTACCTTCGGGCGACGGTTGTTTCCTTTGACTCAGGCTTGTTTGTTCAAAAGAAAGGGATATGCATTGGATCTTGCGTTGCCCCTGTGCTGTGTAATATTTTTTTATCTTCCATTGACCGGGATTTAGAATCCACGTTTGACAAAGGCACTGTCCTGCAAATTTTTAGATACGTGGATGACTTTTTGGTAGTTTTAGCAGCTGATTTTAATCTGACTTATGACAACACCGTACAAAGCGTATTATGCTACTTTAAAAACCTAGGGAAAGGCCTGAGTTTTACGCATGAGGTGCCGCTGAACAATAGCCTCCAATTTTTAGACATAAACATTAGATGTTGTGATGGAAACGTGTGTTGGATGTATTCGCCAAGAGCAAAGAAAGAGCTGTTACCGTATAACTCTTCACACTCTAAAACGGTAAAGAGGGCCATCGGTTCTCTTTGCCTTGAATCTGCCCTGACAAAGTCATGTGAGCACATGCTTGAGACGAGCTTCACCGCCCAGATAGAGAGACTAAAAAACGCTGGCTTTCCCAGTTCTGTTTTGTCAGCTGTTGCTGAAACGTTACTACAAAAAATGAAAGGAAAAAAGAAAACCAAACAGACAGGTCCAGAGCAGAGGATACCACAGGTGTTGCCCTATACGCACCGTGTAGCGCATGGCTTGAAAAAAGTGGCGTTCAGGTTTGGAGTGTCCGTGGTATTTTCCGCACCAAGGAAATTGGGTGGTTTGTGTGCACGCATCGGGAAAAAGAAGAAGTTTCAGTGTGAGGCGAAGCATGGGAAGGTTTTTGTGAAGTGTGTTGTTGGCGTGGTGTATGCAATTCCATTGACGTGCGGGATGTTATACATAGGCCAAACAGGGCGTTGTGTGAATTTTAGGGCCTGGGAACATTTCAAATCACTTGAGAAAGGCACAGGCTCCAATCTAGCCCTTCATTGTAAACAGTGCAATTGTAAGCCACTGCTGAACGAAATCAAGATTTTAGGCAAAAGCCATGAAAAATTGGCACGGGAAATTTTGGAAGCTTTTCATATTGCAAAGAGTGGTGAAGCATGCTGCAGCGATAGCTCCGTGACACTGCGCAGGAAGGAAAACACGTTCCTAGAATCTTGTTTGTAATCTGTAGCGATTAGTAGAGCGAAGAAAGCTTTGAATGATTATGAGTCAGTTTATTACTTTGGGCAATTTTTGGTTATTTTTTAAAGAGCACTTAGCTTCACCATGTGACCGTATGAGTATATATACTTGAGCCATGCATATGTGAATAAACAGTTGGTAGTCTGGCCTCTTTCCTGTCTCCTTCTTCGTTTCCTGTGTGCGTTATTTTATTGGCCGGAAGTTTTTCATCTGAAGTAAAAATCATGTGGCGCAGCGTTGGCCAAGGTTTGGAAGAGCAAATCGCGAGCGTGCGCTACTTTCCGCATACTATTCGTGAGCGTGCGCTACTTTCCGCACACATGGCAGCAGAGGCGGCAGCGAAGCTGGAGGACTAAAACGCTACACATCTTTCACGCAGGGCTGTGGAATATTTCGTTCCGGCATCGTGCGGCGGTTTGGATGCGCTGATATCAGCCCAGCTATCTGCATCTACTTCAAGAAAGGCCCTTCCACGTCAGCCCTCGTGTGATTGTGACGCTGCCTGGACCATCGACTTGCATTGGTTCCTCAACCCCGACGGAAAACTACAAATTGACTGAACAACGCCCCCCGTCCTTCACATGGCAGCAGAGGCGACAGCGAAGCTCGAGGACTAAAACGCTACACATCTTTCACGCAGGTTTGTGCCCAAATTCCTGCTTGTTTCTTGAATTTTCGCCTGTTTCGTTTTGCTGCTGCTGGTGCTGCCACAAGTGTTCTGTTGTCTGTATTGACTCATTGAGACATGGCGAAAGAGATAAGAGCACTTTTCGAGGAACTTATGCGTGAATTACGGGCTGAATTTAAAGGCTTCAAGGAAACACTCGAGCGAGACTTTCGTAATGAGCTGAGGGAAATTAAGTCCTCTGTGGCTTCCTTAAACACTGATTGTGAAGAAGTAAAGGCTGAAAATGTAAAGCTCAAGGCGACCAACGCTATGCTAGAGGCCACGTGCGCTAATCTTGCTCAAAAGGTGAAAGATCATGAGAGTAGGCTGCTACACCTTGAGCAGTATTCTCGTAATGCAAATGTGGAGCTCAAAGGTATCCCGTACAACGCCACTGAAAACCTTAAAGATACAGTGATCAAAATTGGCGAGAAAGTAGGTGTACCACTTAAGGAAGCCGATTTTGAGTCGGTGCACAGGGTACCAACCTCCAATCTAACAAAAAAGAACGTAGTAGTTCAGTTCGCACGGAGGCAGAAGAGGGACTGTTTCCTCGAGAATGCGCGTACTGCCCGGCTCAAGTGCTCTGACGTATGCTTTGACTCGGAGGAGCCGTTCTTTGTTAACGAGCACCTATGCCCAGAGCTGAAACGTCTACTAGGTCAGGCTACTGCACGCAAACGCGAAACTGGTTGGAAATACGTTTGGGTGCAAAATGGCAAAATTTTCGCACGGCGCATGGACAACGCTCCAAAAATAAAGATTTCATGCAGTGGGGACGTTGCTAAAATGGTCAACCCATTATGAAAGCTGGAAAATAAGACCAATGTTCCAAGCTTTGAAGGAGCCCTTTGTGGTGCTATGGCGCATCTTATCATGCCGTTCATATGTGTTAAGGAGACACATAGTTGTATATGTTGCGATAGTCTACCCGGAGCAAAGGCCATGTGCGCATGCGCTGTTCACCACACATTTGTTCTCTTTTCAATATTTGTTGCCTGCTTTTTTATTTTTTTTTGTCTTGTGTGCTTTAATTTTGGAAGTACTGGTTTGTAGTTGCCGCTTTTGCTATTTTCTGGATTGTTTGCGTTTATGCTTGTATCGCGACATGAGCTGGGAAACAACTTGGCTTCGTTTTTCTGCCCTTGATGAAATCTGTAGGCACAGTGATAATTTTCGTTGTTTGTTTCTCATTTGGGAGTATGTCACTACTTGTCTGCAAACTGACAGCACTTCTATGTTGACCCATAATAATCAGCAATGACTCTATCTTGTATTAGTCCAACCACACTCAAGTCGGATATTGTTGAAAAGTGTAAATCGCCATTAACATTTTTACATATGAACATGCAGTCATTACGCCAAAAATATGATGACTTTTGCATTTTAATAAACGAGTTCGGGTTTTCCTTCTCGGTTATTATGCTGACTGAGACGTGGTACTCTGATCTTGATACCATACATTTAGACGGCTACAGTGCCGTTTCTTTGAATAGGAAATTGAAAAGGGGAGGCGGCGTATGCATGTTCACAAAACTGGGATTTACCTATGACCTCCTCGATGACTTTTCTTGGTCCACAACGGACATTGAGGTAATTTGTACAAAATGCGACAATTTTGTATTTGCTGTCGTGTATAGGCCACCTGATGGTAACTTGAGCGAATTTTTCACGTTTCTAGAGGCTATTTTTTCGCTTGTAAACCTAAACTAATACTCTTTAATTTTAGGAGGTGACCTAAACATTGATATGCTGACAAAAACTCCTAAACAGGGCGAATTATCTGTGATTCTCGATTCCCATTTTTTGTTGAATGTAATAACCACCCCCACACGTATCACTGCAACTAGTGAAACTCTTATCGACCTTTTTATTACTAACCTAGCAATTAATGACCTATTTTCTGGTACCATTAATGTGACACTTAGCGACCACTTGCCTATCTATTTAGTAACTGATACGTACAATACGGCAAAAGAATTCACTGTTAATATAATATATCAAGACATCAACGCGGTTACACTGTCGCAGTTCCGAGATGAACTCGCCAGAACAAGCTGAAACGCAGTTTTTGCGTGCTCTACGGCTGATACCGCATATGACCATTTCATAGAAATTTTTTCTTCGGTATATAAAAACACTTTCTGTACAAAGAAATAACTAAGCCAAACCGCACACGTAAGGCTTGGGTAACGTTAAGTATATTAAAAATGATACGTACGAAAAACAGACTGTACCAGGTGTTCTTGAAAAATCGCGATTTGAATGCACTGAAAGCGTTTAGGGCCTACAGAAACAGTCTTTCAAAAACTTTAAGGCAAGCCAAACGCGACTATTACCATACTATTTTTAACGGTATCGTAGATGTTAAGCAAATGTGGAAAAAACTAAACACAATTATATCTTCAAGTAATAGGACGCCCGGTGTCGACGAAATTACAATTGATAATCATATATTTAAAGGAACAACATTAGCCAATAAATTCAATGGGTACTTTACTTCTTTGTCAGAAAGTACTTACGACGAAAATGCATTAAGTTACATGCCAACACCTGTAGCCCCCTCAATATTTATTGACCCTACGGAGCAAACTGAGGTAAACAACGTTTTCATGAAACTTAAAAAAAGCAAAAATGAGGACATTGACGGCATAAAAATGGAACCAGTTACCTTTGTTATTGATATATTATGACCCTGGCTGACGCATATTTATAATATTGTTTTAAGCACAGGTATGTTCCCTAAGCGGATGGAAAATGCCAAAGTTGCAGTGCTTTATAAAGGTGGTGACAAAAATCAAATGAGTAATTACCGGCCAATATCGGTATTACCTATATTTTCAAAGGCTCTAGAAAAAAAATTATTTTCACTAGATTGTATAAATTTTTGGACTCGCATTCTGTGATTACAACAGCACAATATGGGTTCAGGTCTGGCGTATCGACGGAGACAGCGCTGTTGCATCAAAAAGAGGTGATACTGGGCAACGTTGAAGCAAGAAAGCTAACATTAGGCGTATTCATAGACTTTACGAAGGCGTTCGACAGAATTGATCACCAAACCTTGTTAGAAAAATTGTTTTATTACGGGATTAGAGGCATCGCGCTCAATTTAATAGAAAGCTACCTTAGTAATCGGTACCAGTTTGTGTCTATAAATAGGCAAACATCTATGCCCAAAAAAATCAAACGTGGTGTACCACAGGAAAGCATATTAGGACCTCTTCTATTTAACTTTTATATCAATGATATTGTAAATGTGGATCACTCAATAACGTACATTATTTATGCAGATGATACAAGCTTATTCTTTAGGGGAACAAATATAGACGATTTGATAAAAGCAGCTAATAAAACGTTAGTCAATTTTTCGAAATGGTCCTGCCGAAATTCTTTACAGATCAGCAGCTCTAAAACCAAGGCCGTTCTTTTCCGTGCGAAAGGAATGACATGTACGTACACACAAAAACTAATGCTAAATAATTTCAATATCGAACTTTCAGAGACTGTCAAAACTTTGGGCGTCATCTTTCATCAACATATGTTCTGGAATTCTCACACTGAACAATTGTGTATTAAGCTAAGGAAAGCCCTTGGCGTGCTGAGAAGGTGTCAGTCGTTTCTACCGCTCCCCCAGAAACTTCTTATCTTTAATACGCTTTTTTGTTCTCATCTACGCTATTGTCAGTTGGTATGGGCTTCTGGAACTGAAACATCAAAACAAAAGTTGTATACACTTCAAAAAAGCGCTTTGCGGGCTGTTGCAAATATAGGTTACAGAGAACACACATCCCATTTATTTGTCAAGTTTAAAGTTTTAAAATTTTGTGTTGCATATGAACATAACTTGTTGTCTTTGAGGCCTGAAATTCCAAAGAATTGCGCAAACCTGAGAGGCTTAGCACATTTACAGCCGAAAATTTTGTTGCATCCGATGCGGAGTTCTGAACACTGGCACATCCCCCGACGGCGAACAAATTACGGACTCCAAATGCTAAAGCACTCTGTTCCCCATATACTAAATAAGTTCAAGCTCACAGAACAGCAATTGCGTCTCCTTTCAAGTAGTGATATATTAAACCTGTTTGTATAAGGAGCTATAAACCCAGAAAAATTGCACCCAGTACTTGTAAATGCATGAAATTTTAAGTGTACCCCTTTCTGTTATAGCGTCTTATTTTGGTTGCCTTTTTTCCCAATAATTGTTTGTTTGTAAACACCCAAGTGTGCATCTATTCTGTACTTCATAAACAAGCACTACAATGTTATTTTCTTTTCTTTTTTCTTTCAATCATACGTGAGCACCGTATGGAGTTTGGTGTGCCATTGTTTCTGTTGCCTTGTACAAATGGGAGGTGGGGCTAGTCAAGCTGCTATAGCGCAGCTTTTTTTCCTACTTTCCATGCCACAATTGTTTTTTGTTTGTGTAAATCACGGTGTATCGTTGTCGTGAAATAAAATTTCAACTTTCAACTTTCAACTTATTAATGTTATGGTATTCATGCACTACATAAGCGCTTGCGAATGCTATACGCACGTAAAACAAGGTGAGTTTCAACTGCAAAGGTTAGACTAGGTATAACATTTAAGTATCCAACTTGGCTGCAGAAAATCTCGCGAAGCTGACATGTGTACTCTGCGGGCTATAATAGAAAGTGCGAGTTGCCTCGTGTGATGTTTCACGAATACTCCACCTCTCGGAAGAACGAATCAGATTTATCGTGTCATGAATGGTCTGGTATATTCACTGATGGACGCAACAAACAAAGTGGCCTGTGTTCGTTCCTGGCCAACGCTTCAACACTGAGGCTAGCACTGCCGAACAAGGAAGCGTTCAGAGCGTCTGCCTACTGATCATCCTTAAAAAGACGCTCCTGAATTCTGCTTGGCGGCGTGACAGTATATGAACATTGCGAATAAACCCTCTTTCCCCAGCAAAAGCTGTGTGTGTGGGGGGGGGGGGGGGAACCGGGTCTGAATTTCGAGCAGCAAAAAAGCGTTTGATATTTTCTTCCAAGGTGAAAGCTACTCTTTTCATTGACATTACGGGCAGGTGGCAATATACAATCAGTAACAATATTGTACAGGCTCTTCCAGACAGGAGGTAACCTCGGAGCACATCGCCATTGTTGCCCTCCGAGTTATTATGTATAGGTGTGAAACAGTATGGACATACAGCGTCCCCATCGCAATCTTCCGCAATTTCGCCACATGGCAAGGACTGCAGAATACCCGGCCAAAAATGTTCCGCGAAATCGCAACCGCAACGTATGCCTCACCGCGCTTGGCAAACACGGGCGTCACAAAGACTGCAAAGGTGGCACTCACGAGGTCCGGGTAGGACTTTGCTATCGTCCTGGCCGGATCCTGGAGCCTCGAGCTGTCCAACACCGATGTCGGGGCGGCGTAGCACGTCTCCGATGTTTCCATCATGCTCATCGAGCTGATCGCAATCACCGTGTCGGCCATGGTGCTTCTGCACGCAGATCAACACCAATGCCACTCCCTTTTGGTTCGCCTGTTCGTTGTCGACAGAGTTACATATCTCAGTGCTAAGATGCATAGGTCCAACCGTGATGCATAGGTCAGTCGAAAGTTGTTTACCAAGGCTCCACTAATACCTGAATACCCACAGAAGAAAACTACTGAAGTTTTATACAACTGTACAACAATGCTCAGCGTGAATGGGACGGAGCAAACGACGAGGCGGACACAGTACAAGCGCTGTTTCTCAACTGAAGTTCACTGAAAAAAAAATATAACGCAACGGAATTCCACACCACACGTGCACAGGAATTTCGGGGAACGCGAAAGAGATTGTTAATACTGCATATTTCGCAATCTAACGAACAAGCATGCAGACGTTTAAGATAGGAAATAACCACCCTTCAATTCGATGAAAACTGCCGCGAGGTTCCGAACCCTTCTGTCTTTGTGCTTCAGCATAACCACTACGTTATTAAAATAATTAAAAAATGCCACACATTTTATGAATCATTTACGACTCTCCCGACTGTCTATATTATCTCTGTAATGCTCACAGGCAGTAGGTCTAAAAAAATTGTGAAAAACACTGACAATTTTTACTCTTCTCGAATAATTTATTAAAAAAGAATAGTGTAATTTTATTTAGATTACAGTTTAATTATTAGTAATTACATTATTGATGAACATTGATTAAATTTTAAGCTAAATTAACCTAATTCTAGCGTGGCAATTATGCAATGACAGCGTTTAAATGAAGCCCTTACTGGTTCATTACCCTTTTTTACGCATTTGATTTATCAAGTATGATACACTAGGCATCGTTGGGATACAACTGCGCAATATCGCGCAGTCACGGAAGTGACGTGTGTTGCACGTTGTACTTCCGCCCAAATTTCCCACTCGATATTGGAGTAAGAAGCAGCGAGATACGACGTGGAGCTATAGTCTGTGGCAATCTAAGCAACAATTTGAGCTCCGTCCACTGCTCACGTGATACTTCGGAAAAGAATTTAAATAAATACTTCTTCCATCAACTATTAAGCATTGTCATGACGTGAAGCACTTCTCAAGCACTTCAACTTCCCGGTAAGTCTCGTCAGTGATTCCGACTTCCCTGCTCGTCCAGACGTGAGGCTTCAAGTTACAGTAACGACGAACGTTTGGGTTCTAAGTACGCGTAGCATTTATAAATTAGAAGAGTCAGTTTGTACGGTTCGAAAGGGATAAACGCGAGCAGGACTTTCAGTTTTGAATGCCAGTTGCACCACGGTTCAGTGATAGGAACTTAAGCACTTCTTTAGGTCCTCATGTAGGCCGTAACCAACTGCAGCACCATCGTTTCCAGTCGACTAAATAAAACTTTGCTGTTTATCGATATCGGCGGCGGTGTGTGTACTTACTCGACGGCATCCTGGAAACCTTTACGGTACTTATCCCAGGCATTCGGCTCGTTGTAATCGAACAAGCCAATCGCCATCACTATCTTTCTCTTGCTGTCGTTCCCTTGAATTGCCTTTAATTTCTGCGAGGGCGCAGAGAAAGAAAAAAAACTAAACATGGACGCTCGTTTGCGATTTTCAAACGCTGTAGTTCTGCAATTTAGAACGTGATAAAAACCGCAATCAAACTTCACGGTGAGATATCTCGAAGTAGAAACACGCTAGAATTGTTAGCTGCCTATGACGTTTCCATACAAATATGCCTGCTTGCTGCGGTCACCAAAAAGTTCCTTAGCCAATTAGTTAATTGGGTGACTGACCGCAATAAATATTTCATTGTGTCTCCGGGACACATAATTTTTGCGCAAAAGTAGTTTTCGCGTACCTTCTAGCACTAAATCTTAATTTCGAACACCCGGTGTAATGTCATCACGGACTTTCTTGACGGAAGTGTTAGCTGTTATGATGACAATGGCGACGGCACCCTTACTCACCGCAATCGTTCCTCTGGCCCTATTCATAAAATCGTCCCAATTTTTGACACTCGTCACCATATTCAGTATGCCGTAGTTCTTGACGTTCGCCGAAGCCAGTTTGGCGAGATGCTTCTTCAAACCTTGGTCGTCGAATGCCTGCGCCGTGACGTACCTGAGCCGAAAATGAAAGGATGGCGGCGTTATAAGAAATCTGCTAACAGCTATGAGCATGCGCGCTGTACGAAACGAACATCGGGGGTCGAAACTATTTTCTGTCAGTGCCGCATATCGAGCTATTGGTTTTTGCGTTTCTCGTTTTTAACGACTAAATGAACAGGGTTACAGTAGACCCATCCGCATGAAAACAGTATAGTTGGTGCACACCATGTTTCAAGCCCTTAGCAATTCACGTCGTGATCTACAACAAGATAACATCAACTAAAGAGCCTACCATCTATCTATCTATCTATCTATCTATCTATCTATCTATCTATCTATCTATCTATCTATCTATCTATCTATCTATCTATCTATCTATCTATCTATCTATCTATCTATCTATCTATCTATCTATCTATCTATCTATCTATCTATCTATCTATCTATCTATCTATCTATCTATCTATCTATCTATCTATCTATCTATCTATCTATCTATCTATCTATCTATCTATCTATCTATCTATCTATCTATCTATCTATCTATCTATCTATCTGTCTGTCTGTCTGTCTGTCTGTCTGTCTGTCTGTCTGTCTGTCTGTCTGTCTGTCTGTCTGTCTGTCTAAGTCATCTGTCTATCTATGTCATCTGTCTATGTCATCTATCTATGATTTATCATCTATCTACATATATATCTATCTATCTATCTACCCAGAATCAAAAACGCCTGCGCTAAAAAATACGAAGAGCGAAAGTGAACACAGAAAACAGAACAGTGAGAGGCAATACGCATTAGAACAAAACGAGAAATACAGAAAGACAATGATAAACACAGTTTACATGTACCACGATACACGAGGTAGGCTGAAAGACAGGGGTGGAGATGAGGACTTGTAGACTGTGCAAGTCAGGCTGATGATGCAACTGTGCACGACTATAATAAAGAAGCGTAATGCTTGCAGAAAAACAATGTCGGTGTGCAATGAAAATGATCGGAATCAAGAAAATAGGCAGTTTGCATGCGAAGTGCCATTAGAATGATTGAACGATGCGGGAGTACAAAATGAAATTTCAATAATGGTAAAAAAGTCGAATGCTTTGGACGTGAGATCCGGCGACCATGGCTAGACGTTGCGCCGGTGAAGTTCTTTTCTCAGCTGCCGAAAGTACCATGAAACCGAAAAACTGCATGTCCGACATACTGCGGTTGTTGCTGGCGTTGTACCTTACTTGTTGGTTTTTCGTGTCCCAAAACCACAATTGATTACAAAAGACGCCTTGGTGGTGGGCTTTATAAATTCGACCACCGTGGGGTCGCATTTCCGGAGCTACCCAAAATTCTTGAGCAACGCCCCGCTGTAATTCAACTCGACAGTGCAAATAAGCCTCGAACTATCATAACATTTTCCCTCCACCGGAAGGTGGATGCCACGGCGAGGATTTTATCCTACGGCCTTCGGGTCAACAATTGATTACCATAAACTGTAACGCCGCCACGGGTAATACATTGTGGCCACGCGGAATATTCATCCGTAAAAACCGTGTGCAACTCAACCATATGACCCCTGGTCCCTTAAATTCAGAGGTTTCACTTTACCATTTCGATTTCCCTCGGTGGCAGCAATGAAATCTTCTTACAATAAAATCACGGTACACAAGCTTCCCTACATCGACGTTCAAAATACGTCTTGTTCTATAGACATGAAAAGTGTGGCTCTTCGTTACAACGAAGGCATCATTGTGTTATTGAAGACCTATAGCGTTGCCTGTATATGTGAATTATTGCTTACTTGGCGTCGAAGCTGGCGCCGCCTGCCGTCTTGGTTCGGGCTGCTATCTGCTTCTTGAACAATGTCCAGCTAGCGTTCACCTCGACGCCCGCCAGCTCCGTCTTGTTGAACACGATGACGTGCGTGTAGAAGAGGTAGTTGCAGAGACCATCCGGCGGGTACATGGCGGGTATCACCGCGTAGGCGCCCAGCGTGCAGATCAAATCGTCGGGCACAGCTGCGCGAAAGTGAAATACCCTTTTAAGGCTGGCAGTCTCCAAGAAAACTCTAGTGCTTTTTTATGTTCACCGATTTCAATAAAACTTTGAACATGTGTTCTCGTCGGTACCGTGGCAATAAGTGCTAAATTATTCAATCGTAAGCCATTTAGTCTTTTTAAACAACATTTTTAAATTTTGTTAAAAAAGTAAAGGGTAGCCGATTCTGGAATCACTCTTGTAAACGCGGGCCACCCAGTGTATGTGACGTAAGGGCCTACTCTTTAAAAAAACTTCGCCTTTCCCAGCACATGGATGCAGCGCGCGCTTTCTTCTGCGAGGTGACGACAATGCGAGCAGAGTTGAGTTTCGTCAGCTGCATACAGCGTGCTAGTCGTAGTTACGTCGGTCCTACAATATTGAGCAATGAGAAAATCGATTCGGGGCATGTCAGATGCTTCACGCGCTGGTGGGTCGAAATCGAAAAGCGATCGATGCTTCCGCGCCGAGATAGTATCTGCAATCATCACTGAACTTCTCACTGGTAAGTTCACACGAGCTGGCACAGCTTGATTCCGCGTCGGATGACATCGCAGAAGCCTCATAAAACGTTGGCGTAGGCAGAGACACAATCGCAAGCTTAAAATTCGCATTGCTCAACTCACGCTGCAAGCCGAACAATACGCCACATAGCTCACGAGGAACAATTGGCACAACTTTTGTAAGTCACTTAATAGAACACTATGCACTGCGCGCACGTGGGCCATACTAGGAGCCCTTGTTGACCCGAAAAGTACCAAGTCCTGCACGAGCAGTACCATCCAAACACTTTTTCACAAGCAGAATAGGGACGACCACAGCATCTTACAGACGCTTCAAGAAAAATACATCGCTGCAGGCCCTCAGCCAAAATATAAAAACTACCCATATACAGAGTCAACACCGCTGGATGCTGATATCACTGTGCACGAAGTTCGAGCTGCCCTTCTGAATATCAAGCGCATCACAGCGCCAGGGAAAGACAACATCCAATACTTTCTCATACGAAACCTCAACGACGAAGATTTAGAACAGCTCACAGATTTTTACAACTCACTGGAAATCCGGAACGTTGCCCCAAGAATGGAGACATACTGAAATAACACTAATTCCTAAGTCCGGTGAACCCCTAGAGCTTGGAAACTTGTGGTTAATCTCGTTGATGTCTTGCGTCGGTAAATTAATGAAGCACATCGTCCTCCAAAAACTGCAACCACACCTTGAGGTTCAGTGATTTTTTCCAGACACACTGTTTGGGTACCGGGCTCATCTGTCCATGCAACACATGCTTCTCCAACTAAAAGAGGAAGTAATGGAAAGGCTCAGTTCAGCGCAACCTAGAAATCTGCTTATCGTGGACATGCTCATTGCATTTGACAACGTCTCACATGACTTAATACTGGAAATCCCGCGTCGACATGGTGCGGACGCCGAGTTTACGACTATGTGAAAGCATTTCTAACAAACAGGGTGGCAACCATAGCGTTAGACTATCTTCGCAGTGACATCATCAAACTCGAGGATAAAGGCATTCCACAAGGATCGCTGTTGTCTCAGACACTTTTTAACATCACCATGGCTAAATGACCGCCTCTACGGGCCACCATTAAGTCTGCGGCATGTTTTAGACGCTGACGACGTCACTATATGGGTGACCAAAAGCTCAGACGGACAAATACAACATACGCTCCAAGAAGCAGTAAATACAGTTCAGGCATACGCACGAGCAGGTGGTTTAACGTGCTCTCCAGAGAAGTCGGTACTTCTGCTCATTCGTCATCCCCAGCGAAATCCCTACAACAGCCCGCAAATCACGGTCACCTTAGAAGACCATGCGATTCCCTGCGTACAAAAACTCCGCGTCCTGGGCCTTCATATTCAGGCTGATCTCAAGGCAACGCCCACCATAAAAATATTCGAACAGCAAGTTTCTCAAATCACGCATATGATCCGCCGCATCACCAACTGAAGGCATGGACTTCAGAAGGAAGACATTCTACGTATAGTTAATGCCTGCATACCAAGCCGCATCACCTACCACGTCCCTTATCAAACCCTAACGCTCGCACAAAAGAGGAGACGACTGGACATTCTCCTTCGTAGAGTGTCAAGGCGGCGCTTGGACTACCTACGTACGCATCCACCAACCGTATCCTAGCCATGGGAGTACACAACAACCTAAGAGAACTAACCGAACACAACATGGTAGTCAGCTAAGCTATCCTTCTACCCGATATGAATATCACGCACCAGGTAAACAGCTATGATCTCCGAGCAAGAATTACAGTCGCGCCACTTCCACGCAATATGCACCCTGAGCGCAACGCTCGGCGCCGGCGGGCAAGAGTGAAAAACCTCACGCGCCTCATCAATCAGTCTCCCCCAAACACTCCCTTATACTGCGAGGCCGCTAGACACTAGTCCCGCAGTGTCACAGTTGGAGCAGTGGTGAACAATGATCACGACGTAGTAGCCTCAATCAGCGTACCTACAAAGAACATATGTGAGGGCGAAGAGTGTGCCGTTGCTCTGACGATTTCCCACGCTGCCATAAACCTTCCTCACGCAGACGTTATTTAAATCTTCACAGACTCAATGGATACCTGCCGTGCCTTCACACGGGGTATTGTCTCACAGCACACACACCGAATCTACACACCACATAAGTTCCGACTTGCCTGCACGCCTGGGCACACCTCTCTCCTGTCATGACTGCGCACATGCAGCTATTCGAGCACTCACTAACAGGGAACAGGAGGAAGAGCTGTCCAACCAAGATGAGGAGGACACAAACACGGAACTTCTAGGATATCGAGACGCTTTCGATTACTATAGAGGAGAACGCATTCGGTACCCTCCACTACACCACACGCTCACACGAGAGGATGCAAGTACGGTGCGCCAAATGTAGGCCAACACGTTTCCGAACCTATATTTCCTACACATCCTCCATCCCACTTCTTACTTGGACAAATGCCCTGGCTGCGGAGCAGTACCGACGTTATTTCACGTAACACTGGAATGTCAGCGTCCGCCAGCCAGGCGCTCTGCCAGCTCTTCTCCTATTCCTACTTCACAAGTCTGGGAGGCCATGCTGCGTGATGAAAGCCCGAGTGCCCAGCGGGCGCTGGTTCGGTGGGCGCGGGACGCAGAAGCGGCTGTTGGAGCTCTAGACTGACAGCCCCACCCGGCATTCCTCTATGATTGAAATAAAAACTTTCGCTCTCTCTCGTCAACTTGCTTTTGGCGCGTCAGAAGAGACACGTGGGCTACGTTTACACCCTGGCCAGCCGTGGCGAGGTATAGTGGATCTCATGACGTCATCGACGAGTGATTCTTGAGACGTCATCCAATACGTACCCACCATAGATGACGGAGCAGTTTCTTGTTTCGGTTTCAGTTTTGACTCGTAATTTATTGCCTAATTAAAATATTCACGAGTGTGTGGGCAAAATGAACCACCCTATATTTAGCAGGACTGCCAATGCTATTTGAAAACAGCATTATCTCAGTGTGGTCGAAAATGCACCAGGGGAACACCGGCGATTCTTCCATATTCATCGAATTCAATAAAACTTTCAACATAAGTTGTCTTTGGTGCTCTGATGATATGTGCGAAGTTATACAACCGTAAGTCGTTTAGTTCTCTGTGAAATGAAGTTTGAAAATTGGTAGCCCATTTCGAAATCACGCCTTTACATGCGGGCTACACGGTGTACGTGACGTATCCGTCTACCCCAAGGAGGTTTTCTACCCCGCACAGAAAGGGGCTGCGTCTTTCCTTCTCCCGTGTGTTCCTCCATGGTCTACCCCCGTCTCGCCGCACGCTGTTTCTCGAATCGCCGACGACAAAACTCGTACAGTTCGGTTTTGACAGCTGCGTGTATAGCGTGCTGTTAAAAATGAAAGTTGGAATGCGATGTTGCGTTCAAGGTTGCACGAACAAAGCGAGGAACACGAAGGGAATGTGTTAACACTCGTTCCCCTGTGACAGCGCTCTTGGGGAGACGTGGCTTTGTGCTGTTCGTCGCGTCAACTCGTCCCACGGTAGTAACGCCAGTGTGTGCTCCGATCACTTCTCTCGGGAAAATTGTAAATGCAGCGCGCTCTTAATGCGATTATTCCGGCTCGCCGAACTGAACTATCGCAGAAGAATAAAGGAAGATGCTGTGCCGACGGTGTTCCTGTACACAGAGCAAAGCCGGTCGCAGTACCTACCAGGGGAAATGGCCAAACAGCAGCAAACCGAGGCAAGTTGTATATACTCTTGCATGTTCAAGCTGCCTATTGTCTCGAGCGTAATTAGTCATAGGTACTTTCGATTTAGATTGTGCTCGAATTTTATATCGCAATACACTTGCACGATTTGTGAAAGGTAGTAAACTTCGGTAGGATGATTCGACCTCGGTCATGTACGATCGCTGTCGAAAGTGACTTAATGTGTTGTGACCGCCGTTCTGGCTCATGGTTAGAGCATGAATTCAGGTGATATCACGAAAAGCCTGATGAGTTCGTGAGATCGCGAAGTGGCCCAATCGGGACGAGTTTTCTTATACTGATCGAAAGGGCATTGTGGCACACAAATGTAGTACAGGTCATTCCTTTCATTCTGTTTAAAAAAAGTCCTTACAGGCCTCGTTAGAGGTGTATAGTAAAAGGGGGCGTCACAAAATTTACTATGCATAGTGAATACTTATTATTATACAGGATTAAATGAATTAAACTACGCACATAGCTTCGCAACACAGTTAAATAGTGGCTAATAATGAAAAAGAAGCAAAAGAGTAGATCAACGCATGGAAAATTAAAGCAAAATAGAGAGAACATGATTTGCTTCAGCAAGAATAGAGAAAATATAATTTGATTGGGCAGCAAGAGAAGTCACCATTGACATCGGGCCTTGCAGTGAGCGTGCACAATATTGAGCAACTAGGAATAAGTGTGATGTGCATACGAAACCTAGAGGGAAGGTTCTTGATGGTTTAAGCGGTGCTAGTTAAAACCTTTGTATGATATTCTGTTCAGGAATACACTGATTGGTTTGTTCACGGGTCGCTTGTTGGTTAATTAGTGTCTCACTGTGAACTGTTTTCTACTTCTATAGCCTAAAATAAACTAGCATTGTTCTTTTCCCACATACTTATGCATTTGCTACTGTGTACTTTCCTCTCCTGGCTTCTCGGCAGGTTTTGCAAGACCCCTTTTCTGCGGCGGAGGAGCTAGGCATTGTTTGGTGGAAGGCAGTGATGACATCGGTCCAAGCTTCCAGACAACCACGAGCACGTGAGGGAGCAGCGAACTCTCTGTTTCGGTTATGTGTGCCACAACGCGGTAAAAAACGAAAAAGGTGGGAGCCGGTGCTGTCTTGAAGTTTGCGAGAACAAAGTGAAGAACACCAAGGGTGTGTGCATTCGTTTCCATCCAACAGCACTCTTCGGGAGAAGTGGCTTTGTGCAGTTGGGCGTGTCAAGTGGTCCGCCAGTAAAAATACTTCTGTGTGCTCCGATCTTTTCACTTTGGGGGGGGGGGGGGAGGCTATGAATGCAGCGCGCTCTTGATGAAAGCATTCGGGCTCACCCCGCCAAACACTCGCAGGAGATTAAAGGAAGAAGCTGTGCCAACAGTGTTCGTGCACGCAAAAGAAGTCCAGCCGCAGTACCAGCTAGGGGAGGCAGCCAAACAGCAACCAAGTAAGGCAAGTTATGTTGCTACGCGTGCAAGATTACTCTTGTTTATGTCGGACAGCGGTTCTCATCAGTTCGCATGCAGAGTAACGCGTGACACAAATCGGGGCGATAATTGGTTATGTGGAGTATGAAGTAAGAACAGCACGATATTGCAAACGGGAAACTCAAAAGAAATGACGCAGACAAGCACTAACTTTCAAGTGAACTTTTATTAAAAAAAAACAAAAATAACAGGAATATATATGTGGCAAAAATTTTTAAAGCACAAAAGCATGACAAGATTTTGTTCAAGAGATGATAACACGTGCTCTTTCAAAAAAAAAAAAAGACCATTCTTTGGTTGATAAACTGACAGCTGCCATACCAATGCCTAATGAACGTTCTTGTTCAATATGGGTGGCCTGTATGACTTCGCAAGTGCAGTGGCCCTGATGTGTGCTAATGATTGCGGTTTGTTTTAACGGGACGGGGTGGGTGCATTTGCAGGAAGAGCAATAAATAGCTGAAAACTTTCTTTAGCATTGTGCACATTTTTATTGTGCTCACGAAGATGGTCATTTGGACACCTTCCAGTCAGGCCAAGATTGAAGCTACCCATATTGCCCAAGAAGGTTCATTATGCATCAACGGTATCTGCGTGTTTATCGATAAAATATTTCTCTTTTATGAAAAGCTGCACGTAATCATCCCTTTAAAAAGATCTTCCTATGTTTTTGTTATTAAAAATCTTTCCACATATATATTCATTTTGTGCCTAATAAAAGTTCCGTTGAAAGTCAGCGCTTGTCTGTGTCGTTTCTTCTGTGTGTTTTCGTTTAGAATATTGTTGCTACTTCATAATGCAAAAACAACTAGCCCGAAGCTTCACTTTACAGCTTATGTGGCCCATGTATTGGGAAAAATATGAATAATATGTGTGTGCATGTGTGTGTGTTCAACATAGAGACCAATCAGGTATACTGTTCGGGGGCATCGTTTTAGATGTTTAGTTTTTGTGTCACTTGTTGGTTCATTGCAGTCTCATTAGCGTTATTATATTGAGAAGGAGCAGTTCTTGGCTACTGTAAACTGAACTAAACTGTCGCGTACTGACGTGCCGCGGCAGCGATGACCTCCTTCCTTTGCCTCTCCACTACCACACTATTTTCCCTCCCCCTGTCTTGCCTGATCAATGCATTGTTTAACAGTGTGCTTTTACCTTATGGTTGGTTCATTGGTTGTCCAAGACCTCTTTGTTCAGCTGAGCAGCCGGAGCATTCTTCGGAAGGCAGTATATACTGACATCGGTGTAAGCCTCCAGACAGCCACCAGCATGCCAGCGGAGCAGTAAACTCGCAGTTTCGAATATGTGTGCCACAACACAGCATACACGTTGCGCTGGCGTGCCAACGTATCTCAGTTGCTGCGCAGTGGCTACTCAGACCCACTTTGAGAACCCTTCAATTGGTGAGAAATTTTTGCTAGTGATGAAGATAGCACTAGCACACTAGCATCAAACCATTTTTTATATGCCAGGAATCCAGACCGATAGGGTGCTTGTCCGGGACAGTGGTATGCCCACAAGTGACATCATAACAGATGATATGAATGAGTTGCATCAGGTGCAGCGGAACCATTGTTCTAGGCCCAAAACAAAATGTATGTGCACCAGCTCTTGATACAAGCGAGTGGGACATACAGCATTGACATGTGCAATGAAAATTACAAAAAGTTAAACAATTACAGTTACTTACTTCTTTCATTGTTTCTTTAGGTCAAACTGAGGTGACATATATGCCTGTGATGACTATGCATGATGAACCAGACACCGAGGAAAAGTAAGAAGTGACTTATTTCTCACAAATTTTCACAGACATATGAACAGCCACACGTCCTGATGGTGCAGCTTGACTAATTGGTGGTCAATGAATTATGTTGATCACACATAGCCCACAAGGCAAGGTTTGCTGATGCTCTTTCACCTTGTCTCGGAATGCAGCAATTTCGATTTCAAATTCACAAACTTGTCGTTAGAAAAATTAGCACAAATCAGTAGAATTAGTGCAAATTAAATTAGTACAATTTAGTGTATATTGCATATTGAGTGAGCACATCACCGTGTGAGAGCATTTCAAGAATATCTAAGCGAAATATCCTGAATTGTGCTGCAGCAGTTACCTTCAATAGAATATTTGAAATTATCATGTAACGGTTTTGTGTCTATGCCAGTTTATTCGAATGAGTAACAAAGCTTTTGAAATTTTACAGGGACCATGCAAATGAATCTTAATACGTTTGATGAGCTGGAAAAAAGTGACAGTGATTCTGGGTAACCTTATTGTGCCTTCTGAAGGGCTTGCCTGGTATGTTTCATAGTGGATACAGATGTTCTTATACCCCTGCTGAAGCTTTTTAAAATGCTAGCTGCATATTCATTTTTTAACAGCTATCAGTAGGTTTGTTGAAATTGCATAAACTCAAGGGTGCGCCACACTTTCCTTTTTTGTGTGTTTTTGCAAAGGCCATGAGCACCAGAAGTACCTGTACAAAGCTTGCCAGATGACAAAAATATCTTGTTTTTCATTCATGCCTCATGCAACTTCTCAAAAAAGTGCCGGGCTTGTGGAAAGGCTGAGACCACCGTTAACTTGACATCCAGTGGAACTATGATTTGTGCGACCACGACATGCAGCAAAAAGCAAGTGATGAAATGGTGCAGCCAACCTGTAACCAAAAAGCCCCTTGGAAATGTGCCTCTCTGCTCTGCGATCCTCTTCGCTGGTAGCAGCCCAACCGAAGTTATTCGGCTTTTGTGATCGATGGGAGTACAGTGTCTACAAAAAACGCAGTACTTCCCGTACCAGCGGTGCTACTTTCTTCCAGCCGTGCAGCAGGTTTGCACATTTATTGATCTTATTTGAGTGAAAAATAAGACCTATAGGGAAGTAACAGGTGCATAGGGACCTATAGGGAAGTAACAGGTGCTTAATGCATTCGTTGATGTTTTCTTGCGTAATATTACAGGTAAAGCCCTCAGGAGTCTAGAAATAGTGCTGCCAAGTGTGTGCCCTGAAAGAGTAACTACCGTGTGTTTTTGAAAGCTAGTTTCAATTCCTACGGTTGCCAAATATCACAAAATGGTATTATGAGATTCTGGTCATGTGCTTAGGCAAGATATCATGATATTTACACGGCCGCTTTACGCCGCGACTTCATTGGCAACCCACGAATGACCATTTTCGATGTTTTAGTGATGCGCAAGCCGCCATTTTGGAAGGTTTGTTGCCTCACATCATGCCAACTAGTTAGCTGCATGAGGTCACCAGAATACGTAGCATAGTCTATGTTTAGCTACTGTTGATGTCGGTACGAGCACTACGGAAAAGTTAACTTAATAACCAAGTAAATCACATTACGATCATTTGCTGAGCCTCACACTTCTCAAAGCTGTCTGTGTATTCAAATATTTGTGTAGCACTGCAAAAATGCCTCCAATAAATGGCGTCAATACTCGTTTAATATATCTTCACCGAAAATTGCTAACAATACGAGGTTTTTCTGTAACAGTTTTTATTTTTTGTAGTAACCACAGATTTTGTGTTGTTTACTGCCCTTCTATTGGCCATTTATAAAAAGACCTGCCGCCCAACAATAATGTTCAAGATATATATTAAGAAGTATTTGCTAACAGCTCTAATGGCTAGAGATTCACAGTATGAACATATAATGTGAGCTATGGTGTAAACTTTGAGCATGTGACATAATCTTCAGTATACGTAATGTAAGTTCAAACACACACTGGAAAGCTTTGTTCAGTGAATATGAAAACATTGCCTTGTTTAGTAGGCCTGGTTATCACAACAAATGAATCTCCTTAAAAAGGCATAAACAGTAGCCCCTGTCTTTTGCATGCGATGGAACGTGTGACACACCTTGTCATTCTTCGGAATTTGGCGCGTACACCTTAATTGACACGAGTACAAAGTCCTGCACATGAACTTGTGAAGGCTCACTGCTTTTACTAAAAACGGTAGTCGTTATTGGGGACCTTCGACGGAAAAATTTTGGTCTGTCTGTCTGACTGTCTGTGTGCATCTGTCTGCACATTTGTCTGTACATTTGTCTGTTTGTTCGCCCCAACAATATCTCAAACGGCACTAAACGGCCAACCCCATTCGCATCGCCCACCAATATTGCTCAAGGTTTAGCGTTCCTAGTTGTGCGACTGTCAATTAAAAAGCAATTATTGCACATATCTGAGGCACCATAACAACACTTCTAAGTTTTGTACGTCTTCCTTCATACTAGAAGAGGCGCGCACAAGTAACTCTAAGGAATGTCGCGTTTGTCGCGCTGCGCTGACAGTGCAACGCGATGCTCAATAGCGTGTTTCCAACGCTTTGCTACGACGTTACGGTGGTGGCACCTACCCGTCGCTTTGCGTTCTACACCTTATCACCTCCGAGACTGGCGCGCATCTTTCTCCGCGGGCTGCACGGCTTCGTTTTCGAAGATAACTGCCAGATGGCACTTGTGTCTAACGTGCCTCTATGCGCTCGTTCACCTCCGCTACACGCTCGAGGCACTCTGACGCAGCACCTCCAGAATACCATTCACCAATTTTATTGCGCATGAACATCAAATAAACGTTTTTTTTTTCACTTTCTCCAGACACAAGACTATCGTCTTTCGGCTACATTTGCGGTGTAACATGCAGATTTGGAACCAACTTTTTCTATTCTAAATATACATATGAAATTTGTGAACTTTTTTCTTTTTGTGTATATCTGTAAGTTATTTGAAATGCCAAAGCATTGTGTAATGTCTTGATCACGTGAGATGTTGTTATGCACAAGGTATTGTTACGCTATGCTATGCTAGATATTGTTACGCTATGCCACTCCCACTCCGTTTTACACCATTTATCTGCATTTTTTTCGATAGCTATGAAAACACCAAGAAAAGGCATAGTAAAACAATAATCAGTGTTAATGCCTAAATAACTTAATTGCAGAACAGGACTTTTGACATGTCATGCATATATCTCTAAGCAGCGTTGCTTTAAAGGAACACTGACGGCAAATTCACGCATGCCAAGATTTTTGCATCCATTGACAGTGATCAGCCCCCTAGCAGCGATTCGTGACAAAACTACTACGTTATGCCTTTCACCTCCCTTGCCTCTTGTCTTGATTTGTTTTGACATTTTATTCAAAGTGTAGCGCACGTGGCTTGCTCCAATTTGTATCGCCGGTACCTAGCTCGAGTCAAGACAGTTGGCAACCTGGCCATGTTTTAGCGTTGGCATAACTTCTTTGCGGTCATCTCTAGAGCGCGCCCTAACTGACTACATTCCTCAGAAAGGAGTGATGAGAGGTTCAGATGCTCAGCTGACGCTTCGTCTGCTAGGTGCACACGTTTAGTCATGCCTTGTCACCAGTATTGCCATCGAAAGTGTCGACTAGTGTTGATAGCGACATTCTGGAACTCTGAATCGCCATTGTTCCCGACAGCTCGAATCATTTCTTTTCGACCTTTTGCAAAACAGCGATTAAATATCGATGCCATTCCAAGCAATGATGAGATGCCCGGTGGCGACGCTTGGACTACGCTCACTGATATCTCTCGATTAGCTGTATTAGCTGTATTAGCATGGGCGGTATTCTGGTATACCCAAAGTGGTTTATTGAATATAGGTATAGCAAATGCACACCAGCCGAGAAACAGAACATGCTGCAATTCTACAATAACAATGTTGTGGCATGGCCTCCTCTGTTGTTTGCTTGCAGGGTTCTTTGAGCTGCCAGATGGGCCCGCCTACGTGACCTCTCATGATTACGGCTGCTGTAACCTGGCATTACGCTAGCGCACAGTCTTCGGATGAACGAAATTGTACTATTAGGTCTATGTGCATTGTACTTGTTAGCTTGCCTATATGCTAATCCACTTTCATAGCTTGTGGTCGTGTTGCCGTGCGGTGTACATGCAGTGAAACGGCACACTCGTTCAGCTTGCTTCACGCTTCCAACAACGCAACTACACTTTTTATACGCACATGCTGCCTGACGAGCACACGTCAAATCATGCTCTTCATTTTCACCTGTCTTATCTTGTAATTTCATTAAATCAATAAAAGTGGCACGACGAGGGCCGGGAATCAAGATAGAGAGTGTTGCCACGTAGCGCCACGATAACAATACTCTTATTGTCGATGCCATCACTAAGAATGCTGTGAGTCATGCCCAAGACATCGTACTAGCGTTGATGTCTTACGGTGCTGAAAAACCTTTGGGCTTTGGTACGCTCTTTGGCCTCGAAACAATTTAGCTCTCATGTGACGGACAGAATTGATATTTTGTCGAAAATAGATTAGCATACAGATAAAAACACACCTCGAGCTTTAAATTTTATCATTGGCTCTTTATAAGTGCAATTATGTGATTTGTTGGTGCCAGTTTAAATATCATTGTATATAAGGTTGATGGTAATGCTGAAGATGAGTAGTTAGGGCCATAGGTCAGCAAGCTTATGGACTTCAGACTCACTGAAGAAATATAGCTTGCTCTTGGGGCTTAATTGAGCACTCTTGGCAACATTTTTTCTCTACTGAAATCGCTCAAGCTTCCGACTCAATATGAGCCTAACTGGTTTAGCTAATGAGAAAGTTTGACGACCTGTGTCATTACCTCGCAATAGCATTTCAACATTGGAACCATAAAATTCATCATTAAAGTCAAGATTGATGTACAGTGACTAAAGTTATGCTTTCAAAATGGTACAAGGCACCCGTGTACTCCTTAATTTTATTTATGTTGGCCAGTATAGTAAACACTTCATGAAAATGGCAGCAGAGTACTCCGAAAACGGTGCTTTAGATGTCTTGTGAATACTAAAGCACTCATATAGTCCTTATAAAATGTGCTTCAACCTATTCGGTTCGCAGTTGCATGAAATAGAACACACTATGTCCTCATTGAATTGAATAACTTTCAACTTTCCTCCGGTCCACTCAAGTGTTAAGGGGGGGCGCTGGCGTCGATCGACGGGAGCGGTCGCATACCACGTCGGCTCTGTGAAATATCGCAATTATTTGCGTCACATCAAGTCGTTCTCCTGCAAGCCTTCTACCACCGTCTCCAAGAACGTCAGCCGCAACCGAAGACATCACGTCTTGTCAGGTGGGCCGTCTTCTAACCCTTTTTTGGTCACTTGAAGCTTTCGCCAAACCACCGCGGAGTTAAGCCTAACCGCAGTAAGGGCCGCGCTGGCCCTGCCCGGGGTTTCCCCGGTAATGGCGTCTCCAAATCAAGTCACCGGCTACGATCCGGAGTCCATACAGATAATACAGATGGATACCGCTCAAACCGAGACACCTCTACCAACCGAGGAAGAGTACCTCAAGAATATGGTCCGCGTCTGGCGCGGAAGGAAGAACACAGCAGTGGCTTCGAGAGACGCCAGGGCTCCTGCAGCCAAACAACAAGCAGCGTCTCGCCCTCAGCAAGCACAGGGCAAGAACGCGCCGAGCGTCGCCTCGCAGCGCGTCAAGCAACTCCAGTGGCGGCCGAAGAACACGCCGCGCATCGAAGAAGACGACATCATAGTGGTGCTGAAACCGCGTGAGACGCTCGACCTCAAGGCCACGTTTGGTCCTGGACAAGCCGGCGCTGCAGTCCGCAGCATCCTCGGAGCCGACGCAAGTGTGGGACTTGCGGTGTGGCCCCTCTGGGATCAGAATGTACTTGTGTGCACGCTCAAATCAGTGGACGCCGCCGAGAGACTCCTCGGGGACATTAAGCTGCCAGTCGGGGGCCGCCAGCTAACATTCCGGGGACATCCCAAACTCTCCGGTGAGTTCTGTCGGCGCATCGTGCATGTCTCTCAAGACGAAACGTCCGAAACTGTGAAAAGCAAGCTCAGTGCTGAGCCAAATATAGTGTCTGTGCGCAAGCTTGGGGACACCCCGGTTGCGGTGATCACCTTCGCGGGGACCAAGGTGCCACGGACGGTGTTATACAACTGCGAGCGGCTCCCTGTTCGCTTGTATAAGAAGACAGTGCCTGCATGCCCACTTTGTGGCACAGTGGGCCATCGAGCAGATACTTGCCCGCGCCCGCAGCCCGGCCGCTGCACAAGCTGCGGCGTTCAGGTACCTGCTGCTACTCCTGACGGCCCTACGGAACACCAGTGCATTCCGAGCTGCCTACTCTGCGGCGGTGGCCACAATACTGGAGCTCCCGGTTGTGCTGGATGGTTCCGGCAGCCGGTCAAGTCGGGATCCCCACGCGGATCCAAGCCGAGGACAACGGGGGGGAAACGGGGGGAACAAACAGGCTCCGACTCCCAAGACTGGCCCCAAGAAAGCACCAGCCGCCAAGTCGAATAAGCCAGAACTCAAGAAGACCGACACCGAGCACTCCACCAATGTAAAGCCTGGGACCCCGTCGGGGCCTCCTGCCTTGGTCAAGGACTTCCCACCCTTGACACCCGTCCAAGCACAGGTGAGCTGTTGGGGTGGGGCAGTCTCTGGACCTTCCTCTTCTCCCTCCCCTACCGAAACCGCCCTACAGCAGCAGACAGGGGAGCTCAGGCGCCAGAACCAAATTCTTGCGCGCAAAATTCAGGAATTAGAAGCGAAGCAGGTTGGGTCATCCGAGCCAGTGCAGGAAGCCGAGGCAGAGGACGGGGATGACGGCTCTTCCGTCACATCCCGCCTCACTAGCGTCTCGCGGCAGGACGCGGACACGGTAGTTGGACCAGCTTCCATTACCGGATCCATCGGTCGCATCGAGTCCCTAGAGCATAAAACCGAGCAATTAGAGGCGAGCGTGGCAGCCCTCCTCACTCAAATCATGTCGGCAGTCCGCGAGTCCTTTCAGGACATGTTCAAGGCAGCCTTAACGCAAGCACTTCCCGAAATTGTAGCGCAGGTCTCTAACTCAGTCCTTAAAGCCATGCAGCCCTGGGTTATCGCCCAAATTAAAAACACCACTCAGAGCGACTCCCCGCAGGTTAAGCGCCAGCCGGCCTCCCGTCAGGCAGCAGAAGAAGGCTTTTCGGGGCCGGCTCCAGATACGGACCGGTCCTCTGCACCGTAAATAAATACTAAAAGATGGCTAGCCGATCTAATAAACAAGCTAAATATCTACAAAAATTTGAGATTATACAATGGAACTGCAGGGGTTTTAGAGCCTGGAAAAAACGGTCGCACCTTCAGCTCTACTTGCAGTCCCTCGGAAACATGCCTGCCTTGCTTGCTTTGCAGGAGCCCGGTTTGGACGTTAAATTCTCTGGCTATAGCACTTTCCAGGGGGGGGGCCCTCGTCATGCATCCTGGTGAACAAGGCATATACCGCGATTCAGGTCGATTTAAACTTAAGTACTGAACAAGAATACACAATGGTCAGAGTACTGCCTCTCAGACGTCGCGACCAGTCAATACACATCCTAAATATATACAGCCCCCCGCATAAGCCCCGCGTAACTTTTAGCGAAATCTTCCTCCGGGCGATCAAGTTGGCAGACAAGGACCCCTTAGTGATCGTGGGAGACTTCAATGCTCCCAGCCTTCACTGGGGCTATCACTACGAGAAGGCCAGAGGACGTAAGCTGGCGGAGCTTATCTCCACCCTTCGCCTCACGCTGCTCACGGATCCGGCGTACCCCACTTGAGTGGGGAATTCGGTAACCCGTGACACGTGTCCGGACCTTTCTCTCGTAAAAAACGCTAAGGATGCTACCTGGGAGAACTTGGGCCATTCTCTAGGCAGTGATCACTGCCTTCTCCGGGTCACACTCCTGGAAAAGTCAGCTCATAAAAAATGCGGTCAAGCCAAGTTGACCGATTGGACCCAATTTCGCAATCAGACTATCCCTCCCGTACTATTTTCTGGAGGCTATGCAGAATGGGCTCAACACGTAAACAACATTCAGAAAAGACTTACTACTACCCTCCAAACCAACGAAGAAATCCCCGCAGTTGACACTCACCTCCTACACTTGTGGGAGGCGCGCCGAAGCTTAACAAAACGTTGGAAAAAGCAGAAGACTAATCGCAAATTACGTATCCGCATAGCCCAACTCACGGAACAAGCTGCAGCGTATGCTGCCCAACTCTCAGATTCAAATTGGATAGCCCGCTGCGACGCCGCAGCTCGTCAGATGAGCTCGAAGGGGACATGGCGTCTCTTTCGCAGTCTCATAGACCCCTCTCAAACGAAAGGGGAGGCGCAGAAGCAGCTCCGGCGAGCTCTGCAAGGGCACCAAGGCACTCCGGCACAGCTTGCGGATGCTCTGTGCGATAGGTATCTCTGTCGTACGGAGGACCCGCCTGGGCCGGCGTACACGTACTCTGGTAAGCCTAACCACCAACTCGATGCCCGTTTTGAGTTGCATGACCTTAAAGCGGCTTTAGCTAAAATGCGCAGGGGTACGGCTCCGGGGCTGGACCGCATAACAGTAAAGCTGTTGGCAAACCTCCCTGACACAGCCTACCTCCATTTATTGGAATACATGAACGAGATCTGGGACGGCCGTGCGCTCCCTTCCGAATGGAAAACGTCACTTGTGACTTTTATCCCCAAAGCAGGCAAGGCCGTGAATACGGAAAATCTGAGGCCCATATCACTGACTTCGTGCGCGGGCAAGCTTATGGAGACGATGGTACGGGATCGCCTCTCCCCATACCTTGAGGGCAAGGGCTTCTTTGCAGACACCATGTTTGGGTTTCGCCCACACATGTCTGCACAGGACGTCCTTCTCCAGCTCCATAGGGCCGTCATACAGCCCATAAGTATGCAACACAATGATAAAGCCATCCTCGCCCTTGATCTGAAGGGGGCTTTCGACAATGTTAAACGCAGCAGCATCCTGGCTAACTTGAGCTCCACTGATTGTGGGGCTAAGGCCTTTGCATATGTCAGAGATTTTCTCTCTAAACGCCAGGCACTTCTTCGGATCGAGGACGAGGCCCGTACATTATGGGAACACGGGGTACCCCACAGGGAGCAGTGTTATCACCACTCCTTTTCAACATTGCTATGATGCGCCTTCCAAGCGAATTGGCCAGGGTGGAAGGCACACAACACGCAGTATATGCCGACGATATTACAATCTGGACCACTGAAGGGAGCCTTGGTGAAATGCAGGAACGCCTTCAGCAGGCCGCATCCATAGTCGAGGCGTATGCCAACGATTGTGGACTCCAATGTGCTCCAAACAAATCAGAGCTTCTGCACGTTAGAGCGAAGCCAAGAGATAAGTCAGCCATACACATCTCCCTGTCTGGGGTTCCCATCAGAGAGGTGGAGGAGCTCTGGGTTCTGGGCCTGTTCATTCACCACAGACTTAGACCGGACTCCACTATAGCAAAACTTAAGAGAATAGGCGAACAGGTAGGGCGCATGATCCACCGCGTTTCCAACCAGCGGGGTGGTCTGCGGGGCAGGGACGCGCTTCGGCTCGCGCATGCCTTCGTGACTAGCCGGATCCTCTACGCCGTCCCATACCTTCGCACTAACAAGCAAGAAGACGAAAGAATAGATGCCATCATTCGTAAGGCTACTAAACGAGCTCTGGATCTCCTGGTGGCCACTTCCAACGCCAAACTGAGGGTGTTAGGTGTGCTCAACTCCTACCAGGAGTTGCGGGAGGCCCACCTTATGAATCAATATACGCGGCTCGTGCAGACGGCTCCCGGGCGCCGCCTGCTAAACCGCTTACATATACAGCACACTTGCACTGCAGAGGAGGCGGAGCGTATTCCGGAACTGTGGCGGCATATGCTCTCGGTCGCTCCACTCCCCAGTAACATGGATAAGCACACGCACGAAAGCAGAAGACAGCCGCGGGCTCGCACGCTTGAGAGGCAACACGGCTCCCGACCTGGTGTATTCTACGTAGATATAGCAGGGCCTTCGCCCACGGGATTTTACACGGCCTCTGTAGTTCACCGGGAAAAGCATGTCAATGGGCTCTCGTTCCGAGCACAAAATCCAGAGCGCGCTGAGGAAGTCGCGATAGCGCTTGCTGCTGCGGACCCCAACTCGAAAGTTATCATCACGGACTCCCGGAAAGCATGTACTCATTACTTGGTAGGAGAGATATCCCCCCTAGCCAGCCAAATTCTAAAACGGGCTCTCGCTGATCCAGCCCCGAAACGCATCGTATGGGCTCCTGGCCATCAGGGCTTACGAGGTAATGAGGCCGCTGAAGCGGCCGCCCGAGCGCTTACCCACCGGGCTCCTCACCTTGGCTCTTATGACTCGGAGGCCAATAGACCGCTGCTGCGGTTCAAAGAAATTCTGACCTATTATCGTGACACTCACCGCCTTTACCCGGCTCCTGCAAAGGGGTTGAGTAAGGCGGAAGAGCGAACTCTAAGGCGCCTGCAGACAGGTACTCTACTCTGTCCTGCAATCCTAAAGCATTTCGATGCGAACACAGATGGGCAGTGCCCATACTGTGGGGAGACGTGTGATATCTTCCACATGGTATGGGCATGTCCGAAAAATCCCCACCTACCCCCTTCCCCTACCCCTTCCCGAGAGGCATGGGAGACTGCCCTCCTCAACTGCTCATCACTAGAGTCTCAACGGGCTCTGGTGAGACGGGCGCGAGTAGGGGCCTCGTCATGCGGTGTCCCGGACTAAGGACGCCGACCATGTAGCGGGGTCATGCTTTGGCCCCGTACCTCTCTCTTCTCTCTTTTATAATAAATGTTTTTCATCATCATCAAGTGTTAAGTATCAACAAAGTGGATGAACAAAAAGGTTGCAGATAGCTCTTAACTATTTAACGAAGCAGGATGTGGTCATATTTCTTGTGACTGACAGACAATCGGAGATCAAGGCTTTTCTCAAGAAGTACCATCCATACATAAAGCACCTGTTTGATTTGTGGCACATTGGAAAATGCAAGTGGTGTAATGCTTTCAGCATAGTGTGTGCAAGTACAAGTGCAGTGGTCTCAGGTCATAGATGTAATGCACAGTAAAACATCATGGATATTTAGAACTTATTCTTATAGGCTCGAGGAAGAAGATATCAACTCTCTCTAGGCCGTGCGAAGCTACGTCAGATTGTGCTAGGCTGGAGAAAGACAATCATCCGGCGTTTGTATTGGTGTGCTGTAAACAGCGATGGGGACGACAACTTGTTGCTGGCAAGGTGACTTTCCATCCTTCGTCACCATCTTCTCAAAGGGAACCCTGATCGGATGCGAAGCAGTGGCGTTGTGTATGGACGCAATCATCGTTTTTGACTCGCGCCTCGTCACTGTTGCGGGTGCGACGTTGCCATTCACTAACGCAATCGGCTCTGTGTAACTTCGAACACCGACGACGGCCAGATTAGCCCAAATCACTTCGGTGCATGTTTCGGCGGGCGAAGGAGGTTCGTTTTCTGGCGTCCTCTACATCGCAAATAAACGAGCTGAAAGAGCGTTCACTTGATGTGCGCTAGAACGTTGCGAGCGGTGGAGAGGGTGAAGTGAGAGAGAAGTGACACGCGGTGAGTGGCGGCAGGCGAGGAAGAGTGACACCACCACGTGCTGCGAGGGAAGGCGTAACCTACTTGACACCACCCCAACACTTGCGGCGAGGGGAGCGTGGTGTGGCGCGTTGACACGGAAACACGGACGGACACCGTTACATAGGCTAGTCAAAAAGCTGCCAGGCATCTAATAACACTGACAACCGATGTAAGGTAACCACGTAGGTCGCTAGCACACATGCAGCTTTTTCTGTGGGAACAGTAATTGGTCTCGGTTCTCAGCCGAGCTTTTTGCAGTCAAAACTTCCATTTTGGCCTTGAAACAAAAGCTTTTGACACCAGGCCACGATACAGAACAACGAAGCTGCCTCCACAGTAACATTCGGAAAACAACTCCCGCTTCCAGTGCTCTTCGCGGTTCTAAAAAAGAATCGTAGCATATCTATGGAGTGATTAATAATGGAGAGGCGAAGCGTTCATTCGTTCGTCCGTCTGTCCACGCGTTCATCCGTGTATCCGTCCTTCCGTTCGTTCATCTGTGCGTCTGTCTTCCTGTCTGGTGACGAGCAAGAGCCAATCCACTCCCTGCATGCCCCACCATTACACTGATACGTACGGCAACGCTCTTGGCTCTCCACGGCCGCCGCTCCACTTCGTCCATGCCCCACAAACAATCCCGCACGTACGACGACGATGCGTGAGAGAGAAATTCACTAGTTACCCGCACACACAGGCACAGCCAACGCAGCAGTCACTCGGAGAGTAGCGGTACAGCACCGTATGAAATATCCTCACCAGTTTGTAAGTACTAAGAGACAGTGCCATCTATTCTACTGTTCGAGAGATACTGCCAGTTACGCCTGACGCGGACAAGGTTAGACTGAAAGGATCTTCCCTCCTACACAAATATTTTCGCACCCAAGCCGGTGCTCCGGTCAACGGAGGTGGCGCGCCGCATGCTACTTTGCATTATGATGGGTCAAAAAGGTTGCATTCCATTACATAAACTGTTTCACAAACTGCATGGTTGAAATAAACATTGCAGAACAGCCACCTTCCAGAACTTTTCTAACTCCATTGGCTTGTCGGGTTCAAAAAAAAACTCATTTTAGACGTCATCTTGTGTGGTTTTCAGCGGAGATGGTTATTTCGGATGGCGATGTATTAAAGCACGAAAAAAAATTCAAAACGCGCGGGAGGAGGGGGCTTGAGCCCAATAACTTTCACCCCCCGGGCAGCGCCGCTGGTCGGTGGTGCATGAAAGCAAGAAACATTTTCAGGGGGGGGGGGGGACTGAAAACCTATAAGCTCCCCCCCCTGGCTATGCCACTGACATCTGCCTGCCTGTTCCAACAAATACTCACCCGACGGTTTGCGCGTTTTCGGCTTGGCCGTGATGGGGCCGGGACGCCTAGTCACTGGCGGAGCCACTGGTGGAGCCACTGGTGGAGCCACTGGTGGAGCCACTGGCGGAGCCACTGGTGGAGCCACTGGTGGAGCCACTGGTGGAGCCACTGGTGGTGCCACTGGCGGAGCCACTGGTGGTGCCACTGGTGGAGCCACTGGCGGAGCCGCTGGCGGAGGACTAGGGGGTGTGGAAGGACGCCTAGTAATTTTTCCAGGCCCTTCATCACCGGTTGTCGCTGTAGGTGTGCCGCCTGGAGCTATACTTGGTGGGGCTGGTAGACCGCCACCGCCACCTCCGCCGCCACCACCACCACCTCCTCCACCACCTCCTCCACCTCCACCTCCTCCCTCGAGGATACCGCCGTCTTCTTGCTCCCCCACTGCATCCAGAAACCGAGAGATGAAGCTTACGAGAACGAAACGCTCACTATTAGCTAATGCTAAGCTGCGTCGCACAAATTCAATACTACACATAGAATAAAATACACAACACAGGACAAAAGCTAACACGAGCTATCGTAAAAAATTTTCCGTCACTGTGTAACATCGGCTATGGTGCTCGGCTGCCGAACCAAAGGTAGCGGGTTGCATACCGGCCGCGGCGGTCTCCTTTTGATGGAGGCGAAGTGCTAGAGGCTTGAATACTGTGCATTGTCAGTGTATGTTAAAGGACACCAGATGGTCAAATTTTCTGAAGACTCCCTCTATGACGTGCCTCGTAATTATGTATTGTGATTTCAGCCCGTAAGACCCTAGGTGTTATTTCAGAGAACTTCCTGACATTTGTAGACTTTCCACCCGGCGTGTGCAAATTAGTGCACTGCCAGTCATGAGTAAAACAAAAGATGTATCGCGAGAATGCTAAATCGAAAGAGCATACTTAAACATTCCTCTTTGTTGCTCAATGCCACTTATCCCTGACACAGTAACTTTTCCTCTTTGTGACATAAAACTCTCCCGCAACTTGAGCGTTCCGAGCCATGCAACCTGTCCAGCAATGAGTTCTAAACAGGATTTTCGTGGCTCAAACTGATTCCCCAAATAGAAGCCTATTGGCCCCAGTTGGAGGCCATTCTGTTTTTCAGCGAGCCTTCTTTGAGCGATGTGTGGGACCAGCTGTGAACAAGAACCTGGACAAACCGGTGCCCCGCGGTTCCCAAATGGTCCCATTTAGCACCCAGCTGGTTTCATTGGGAAGCCACATGGCCCAGCTTGGGACCAGTTAGAAACCAGATGGCACCAGTTTGCTTTAGGCTGGGACAATTTGGTCTCAGACGCAGTTACAGTTACTCACGTTTACCTGCGTTAAGGGTTCCAAAACTTTCACTACTTATGTGAATCACTCAGCACGGGCGAATAATAAGAAATACATTAGCAAAGGGAAAGAATCGTGATGTTTAATTACGGCCTCCAAGATGACGCAGTTTTGATAGTGGAGCCGGGCACGCTCATAGCGGTTGCTGGGCGTCCTAAGATTTGGTTGAACGGAGTGAGGTTGATGTACATGTTCGCATTAGTTGGATTTCACTAGTTTCTACAAATTAGAAAAAAATATATATATACTACTGTAAAGAACTTTTGTTTATGTCTTTTTTACTTCTTATTTTGTGAATTTGAAATTGGGCGGAGCGGGGAAAGGGACTGATTTGCGTTCGTAGCGCATGCCTCCACTCCTTCTCGCCACTCGCTCAGCTATATTACAAGTTGAATCGCACTCAGTTATCACGCTCGGTTGCCGTGCAAACTACGGGAAAGATGAAGACAGCAAGCTGTGGTGGGCATAGAAGGGAAGCCGCAGTGAGCTACGCCGAGCAAGTCAACCAAATCCGACGAAGATGACTGAATCAGGCAACACGTTTTTTCGCGGCTCTGCAGTACGTGAACCCGGGATTTCCAGTTCCGCGAAGGTTTGCTATTGGCAACGGGTGAAGAAAAAGTATTTGGACCCATTATTTGAGCAGGTATTAATTTTAGATGAGTGCACGAGTAAACGCAGTTCTATGCAAGCCTGACTGGACTGACAGAAGGGCAGTGTCGCTAGACTATTTGCTCAAGATGGTACCCAATCTGTTGTCGGCAAAATGCATTTAATGAAAGTCTTGAATTCATGCTGGCTTGGTTACATAGCTTTTTCTTTGATTGCTTTCGGCATGTACTTCAAATACTGTGTTAAGTAATTATAGGCCCCTTCCTGTTCATAAAATTTGTGCTGCCATGGTTTGAAACTTTGTGTGTCATTACTTCTCATATTCTCACTCAAATACACGTGATGGACTAAACCTTTCTTTAAAATATTGCAGCGAATGTCGCTGGAGCCAACGTTTTTACAAGTGAACTTTTCTTTGCCAAGGCAACGCCCTTGCCTTGACGATTGACTAGTCACTGGCGGAGTCACTGGCGATCGACTAGTCACTACCCAAAACACCGTTTCCAGAGACGTTCCCCCTCGAGAAATTTCCGATTGATTTAAGCCTCTCCGTTCCTCTGGTACTCCATCTCGTTTCGTACTCGAGTTCCGTAAGAAAACTATGTGTTTCGTCATAAAAAACGTAGTTGAGTCAAGTACGACGTGTCCTTATCGTGACGATCATTTTCGCATTGGTTCGCATATCCTGGGGTCAGTGTTTGTTTATTATGTCCATACGTGAGTTTTATATTAAAGCGGCATTTATAGACTGACATTTTCACGCTACACGAATGTCTCCTTTTTTTTGAACAAAAAGTGTAATGAAAAAGTTGATTTTATTTGAGTCGATCAAGTTTCGTATTTTTGAGAAATTAGTCAGCTGAACTTTCGCCACTTCAAAACGGTTGAACGAACATTTAATAATAAAGTTCTACTAATGACCGCATCGCCCAAGCGGCCAGTGGTCCTCATGGAAGGCACGAGCGCATATCGCTTGCATCCAAAGTGAGAAAGGAGAGGTTTATCGGCAATCCTCCTCTCACTTTTCACTCTTTCCTTCTATTTGGTGACCTCAACAATGACGTGATGAGATAACTGTTCTGTTCGTGCATGGAGGAAGGAATAAACTGAGGAGAGGCCGTTACGTAGCATTTTGTGAAGCCGGAAGTTGGGAAGAGTAGAGGACTCCTCCTCGCGATGGTGGGCACGCTACGGCGGCTCGCGCATGCGCAACGGGCGCCAGCGAGAAGGAGGCGAACCGGGTGAACCGATTTCGGACGTGTCGGGCGGTACTACCGCCATCTGATAGACGACGCGCTGGAAAAGCGAAACTTTTGAGCTGATTCTGAGCAAGCTTGTCAGCGATACTCGCTTGTGGGGTGCCCGTGTGTCATTCATAGCCTCATTACGGCTCGTATTGTTAATGTGCACGTACAATAAACTTGAAGCTTTGTACTTTGTGTTTAATCCGCTGAATGCAAGAGAGCACCGACACGTATCGGCCAGATAATCGCCATGACAGGCTCCTTTTTTTTTTGTACAGATGCGGTAAGTTCGGGGTACGGAACATAATGTAACATTGAAATGTTATTTGATTTGCTTTGCTATTTAGCCAGCTGAGTACCTTCGAATCATTATTTGCCATGCGTGTCTCGATACGCGCGCAACAGTATCGTCGCAGCAGTGCGCGGGTCGGCCGACTGTGACCATATCGAAAAAACTTGCCCAAAGATTAGGTTACTGCGCGCAAAACGTAAACATTAAGCGATAACTTAAACAATAAATCATCTTCTCCGTCAGGCACGTCTAATTCTTGATTCGGCAAGCTCCGGTGAGAACAGTGGGCCACGTACAGATTTCCGATAGTTGTGCCAGTCGTACACGAGAACAACTCACCGCCGCCTCTCGCATTAAGAGCCCCGTACGCTGCCGTTTTCGTCTTGGCATTGTAGGCTTCCTTCGCTGAGGCACGAAACAGCACAGTGTCGAAGGAAAGGAGCGAAGCTGCGGCGCCGACCATTTTCGGAGAAGTGGTCTCGAGCTTCGTTAAGACTGCTTTCGACCTCAAGCGAGTTTAACTCGCAATCGTCAAAACCAGCGCTCGCTGCACACTTCCAACACATTGTATTATCTGTGAAGTGCAACAGCTGCACCAAAATGCATATTCCGAACTCCAGCCGGCTAGCAACAACTCGGTCGTACGAGTGGGGATGCAGTGCAGACGACACAAGACGCCGGCGTGCCCTCCCAATCCCACAGCCCCTCTGCAAGTGCACGTGACTTCCACCACCGTTTTCGCTCTGCAGCTCACCCCGCCGCGGTGGTCTAGTGGTTAAGGTACTCGGCTGCTGACCCGCAGGCCGCAGGATCAAATCCCGGCTGCATTTCCGATGGAGGCAGCCCGCGTGCTCAGATGTGGGTGCAGGTTAAAGAACCTCCAGGTGGTCGAAATTTCCGGAGCCCTCCACTACGGCGTCTCGCATAATCATATGGTAATTTCGGGACGTTAAACACCACATATCATATCGCTCTTGTTGGGACTCCGGGTCCTGCCGGTCTCGTTTTCGGTAGCTGGCCCCGTCGCAGGATCCATCGTCCAACAATTCAGCGAGAAGAAGCGCCCGAACGAACGACAGAGATTTATTTACATGTGGAGAAGTGATCAACTGATCCAAAGAGAGAAGAGAGAGAGAGATACAAAACGTCTTCGGCATTTTATAGCGCCGCGTTGCCAACACTGGGCGCATTGTCCGCATCGTCAGCCAATACGGTGGCCCCGGCACCTCGGCCACGAGGGAGGGGGAAACACACCTCACAACACATGGAGTGGCACAACCTAACACGATGTCCATATATGGTCACGGCGCCCTAAAAAATGCCCAGACATGGTCACGAACGCACAGCAGATTCCGGAATTCTCCCGGCGAGAGGGAGAGCCTGAATGGGGAGGTGGGGGTCGACGACACAGTCGGTCAAGAACCGGTTCTCCCCGCAACTTCTCTTGCTTGGTTCCCTAGGGCCGGTCGTAACACTCTGCAGCGCGCATTTGCGAGTGCCTCTCAGCTTTCTTTCCAGTGGCGTACCAACTCTTTCGTGAGTGGGGGCAGGGGACAAATCTGCCTCACTCGTTAGCCTTCTCTTCCCTCTCTTTCTCTCTCTCTATCTCTCTCTACATATATATATATATATATATATATATATATATATATATATATATATATATATATATATATATATATATATATATATATATATATATATATATATATGTTCTATTTTCTCGCTCTCTCTCTCTCTCGATATATATATATATATATATATATATATATATATATAGCGAGAGAGAGAGAGAGATAAAAGAGAAAGAACGAACACAACTTAGCAGTTGTCCTAATTTTTTACCAACGGTTTCGACCGGTAGACCAGCCAAACCGTTGGTAATAAAATTAAGACAGCCGCTAAGTTGTGTTTCTTCTCTTCCCAAGTTAGTTTGGCTCATCGGGAAAACTTCCTCAATTTATATATATATATATATATATATATATATATATATATATATATATATATATATATATATATATATATATATATATATATATATATTGTAGGCATCTACTATGCGCTTCATCCTCATCTGAACAGCAGTCAATCATCATCATATTGTCGCGAGGTCAAGAGAGAGGTCGTACTCGAAGACGCTGAGAAAACAGCAGCGGGTCGGTCTTTTTGTTAACCACGCGAGAGAGAGTTCCTCATCTTTCTCGTTGTTGCGTTCTGCATAAAAGCGTGCATAGATGCGCGTATGCGCTGTCGCCTTCGTCTTTTTCGCAGGACGCACGTGACATTTGCCTCCCTCCAAAAATGGCATCGTCCCGATGCGCATCCAAGGCACTCTACTTATAAAAACGCACATATGCACCGGCACGCACAGGACAAACGAGAGTTAGCTGGACAAGTAGGGTTTCATCCGGATGACATGCACGATTTCGGGTGAGCACTTTCGGCGACTGGAACTGCAATCGCCGTCGGGAATAACTTCGTAGTTGATGTCGTTCAATCGTCGGGTGACTCGATATGGGCCAAAGTATCGTCGTAATAGCTTTTCTGGAAGTCCGCGTGGACGTATTGGGATCCAGACCCATACCTTGTCGCCTGGTTTGTAGGTTACCAATTTATGTCGTAGGTCGTACCGTTTCGCATCTTTGTGTTGCTGGTGACAAATACGCATGCGGGCTAGCTGTCGGGCTTCTTCGGCACGCTGACCAAATTCTTCGGCGTCGGCGTGAGTGTCGTCACACTCGTGCGGCAGCATAGCGTCCAACGTTGTAGTGACTTCGCGCCCGTGTATTAAACTAAACGGCGTCATTCCGGTAGTTTCCTGCCGGGCAGTATTATAGGCGAAGGTCACATAAAGCAAGATTTCGTCCCAGTTCTTGTGTTCTGTGTCGACATACATGCAGAGCATGTCTGCGAGGGTCTTATTAAGCCGCTCTGTTAGTCCGTTCGTTTGTGGGTGGTACGCCGGTGAGCTGTACCACTGAGCCTGAGAACCGACTCCAAAAGTTCTGCCACGAACGTAGTTCCTCTATCCGTGATGAGAACTGTTGGAGCACCATGCCGAAGGACGACTATGAAAAACTATGAAAAACTATGAAAAAATGAGCCGCTTCTGCTGCTGCGGCCCTCGGCATGGCTTTAGTTTCTGCGTAGCGAGACAAGTAATCAGTGGCGACAATGATCCATCTGTTCCCTGTGGTAGAAGTTGGGAATGGGCCCAGGAAATCCATTTCGATTTGGGCGAATGGCTTTGCTGGTACTTGAACGGAATGTAAAAGCCTGCCGGCTTGCCGGGTGGTGCTTTGCGTCTTTGACAGTCGGCACATGTTTTGACGTGATGTTCCACAGCAGCAGGTAGGTTAGGCCAGTAGTAACTGTTTTGCAGACGGGACAATGTTCGAGTGTAACCGAGATGACCAGAGGTGACTTCATCATGGCAGGCTTCCAGAATTTCTTTTCGCAGTGATGCAGGGACGACGAGCAAGTATGGGCTGCAGGTGGGAGAAAAGTTTTTCTTGTATAGGACGTCGTTCCTTAAACAACAAGATGGCACTCTTCTCGCAAAAATTCGCGGCACGTCTTCCCGTCGTCATTCTAAGAAATCGATAATCGAAAGCAGGTCAGGGTCACGGCGCTGATCTTGTGAGATAGTGGCCGCGTTGATGACTCCCAAGAATGCGGCGTCCATAGACTCGTAATTAATAGCGGCAGGCTCAACGGGTGACCGCGAGAGACAGTCTGCGTCGGTGTGCTTCTTCCCTGATTTATAAATAATGGTCATATCAAACTCCTGAAGCCGAAGGCTCCAGCGTGCTAAACGGCCGGATGGGTCTTTCAAGTTAGTGAGCCAGCAAAGCGAGTGGTGATCACTGACGATCTTGAATGAGCGGCCGTACAGATAAGGTCTAAATTTGAGAACTGCCCAAACCACGGCGAGGCACTCTTTCTCGGTAGTCGAGTAGTTCTCTTCCGTGCGAGAGAGAGCTCTGCTGGCATAGGCTATCACTTTCTCGGAGTTATCTTGCCATTGTATCAGTACGGCGCACAGGCATACATTGCTCTCGTCGGGGTGAAGTGCTGTTGGCGCTTCCTGGTCAAAGTGCGCCAGAACCGGAGGTGTTTGGAGGCGTTGGCGTAATTCGTTGAACGCTGTTTGTTCCTTTTCGCTCCAAAGAAAGGGGACATACTCTCGTGTGAGCCACGTCAGAGGCGCCGCAATAGACGAAAAGTTGGCGATGAATCGTCGGTAATAAGCGCAGAGGCCTAAGAAGCGTCTCACTGCTCTTTTGTAATGCGGTGCGGGAAACTTTGCGACAGCGTCGATTTTGCCCGGGTCAGGTGGAACACCTTCATGGCTGACCATGTGGCCTAATAAGCAAAGTTCGTTGAAACCGAAATGGCACTTCTCTGGCTTTAAAGTCAGCCCAGCCGAACGTATAGCTTGTAGAACTATGAATAATCGACTTAGGTGCGAATCATCGACTTAGAACTGTGAATAATCGACTTAGTCGGCGCCTATTAGGCCTAAGCCCAGAACTCTTGACGGCATCTCCTGTTACCAGCATGGCGGCCCCTTCAGCGTCTGCGAATCTTCCCCCGGCCCAGACGACTCACCTTTACCAGGTAACTTTTGAGACTCCTCGTGTTCCCGAAGTCTTCCGTGGAGAACCGTATGAAGATGTCGAGGACTGGCTCAACCAGTTCGAGCGGACCGCTGTGGTGAATCGTTGGAGCGTGCAAGAAAAACTTGGCCGTGCTTACTTCGCAATGGAAAATAGCGCTCGCACATGATACGAGAACAGGAACCCTACTTTCCAAACCTGGGACGATTTCCACCAAAAGCTTCTCGAGGCGTTCCTGAGTGCGGACCGACGGGATCTCGCACAACAGATGATCGAAGCCCGCATGCAAAAGCCGAACGAAAGCGTGGCCATGTTCGCTGAGGATATGGCCCGTCTATTTCGCCGCGCTGACCCTGACATGCCCGAGGCAAGGATAGTTCATCATCTGATGCGGGGAGTTAAGGAACCACTTTTCGCCGGCCTTGTACGAAATCCGCCCACAACAGTGGATGAATTCATCAAAGAGGCGACTGTCATTGAGCGGGCGCTCCGGCAACGATGCCGCCACTTTGACCGCCTGCCCGACCAAACGCCTGTTGGTGCCGCCGCTCAAAACGCTGCCGTTTCCGAAAACTTTACGGCAAATGATTCGACAAATCCTGCGGGAAGAGCTGCGGGCCCTCGGCCTTCCGTCTACCGATCCCACAGTTGCTTCTGTTGCAGAAATCGTGCGCCAGGAACTACGGCAAGCCTTTCCATCACCGGCGCCACCACCCGAACCACGTCCACTGACCTATGCTGATGCCGTCCGCCGTCATCCGCCTGCCCCAGAAGAAGCACCCTTTCAGCCACGGCCCGTTACCTTGCCGTGGTGGGCGCGTGAACCTATGCGGCGACCACCAGTACGTCGGACCGACTTGTGGCGCACTGCCGACCGTCGACCCCTTTGTTTCCACTGCGGTGAACCAGGCCACATCTCGCGCTACTGCCGTCATCGAGAAACCCGGTTTGGAAACTTTTCTCGGCCCGCTTCTTTTTATTCTGAAGAACCTCGTGACCATGGTGCTGTTCACCTACCGACCAACCAAGCGTCTTCACCAAGTCGTCGCTGGCGGTCTCCCTCACCTGCACGAGGTCAGAATTCCCCGAATCGCCAAAGATACGCGGACGCCATCAGAAACCGCTCCCCAAGCCCGTGCCAGGGAAACTAACTGCCGCGACCTCCGGGGGCAAGGTTGCCAATTGCCGAGACGCCAAAAAGACCCCCTTGCCTCTACACTAAGACGACGTGACGACGGTGATGACGAAGGCGACAACAACCACGAGTACTACTGCCAATGAATTTGTACGTGCCGACCTCCGCGTTATTATAGACGGACACCACGTAACCGCACTGGTTGACACTGGTGCTGACTTCTCTATTATGCGACAATAGCTCGCCGACCGCCTTAGAAGGTTAAGACGCCGTGGAGTGGGCCGAGCATAAGGAGTGCTGGTGGGCAGCTAATGACGCCAACCGGTAAATGCACCGCTCGGCTCGTAATCGATGATTCGAACTTCGTTGCCACTTTTGTCATTTTACCGGACTGTTGTAAAGAGTTGATTTTGGGTATGGATTTTCTGCGAGAGTACGGTGCTGTCATCAACATCCCAGAACGTATCGCCACCTTTTCCGCCTATCCTTACGTCGACGCCACCACTGAAGAACAACTGAAACGTTTACGTGTAGCCGATGATGTGATGCTCCTGCCGAGATCTTGCTGCCTTGTGTCGGTGTTGTGTGAACGGCCGTGCCGTAATGAGGTGATAGCGGAGCGAATAGACACGCTATTGCTTACGCGAGGTGTTTCAATAGCGAGAGGAGTGCCATCTATTTGTTAACCGCGTGAGAGAGAGTTCCTCATCTTTCTCGTTGTTGCATTCTGCATAAAAGCGTGCAGATGTGCGTATGCGCTGTCGCCTTCGTCTTTTTCGCGGGACGCACGTGACAATATGTTCTGGCTGACAATCATCATCATCTTGGCACGAGCGCTTCTTTGTCGGGTCCGTTGTGCTTGTTCGTTCCCGAGTACACGACGAATAAACCTCGTTACAACCGAGTCGTCATACGTGGTGGAGGTGGATTGACGTTCCCAGTACCTCTCCTTACAACGCCTACTCGCTGGAGCTCCGTTCAGGCCGCCGCTTGGACCCTCAGTCCGCCAACATGTCTCAGAGTGAGTGGGTGGATGCCCTTTCTGCTCCCGTCTCTGCGCCGCAAGCCGTCACTGCGCCGCAAGCCCCTCCTCTTTACATCGCAAACCACCAGCGTGACCCTCCGATCTTCGCTGGTCTTCGCGGCGAAGATGTGGAGGACTTGCTTGATAACTACGAGCGAGTAAGCGCTACTAATCACTGGGACGACTCTAACAAGCTCAGCCGAGTATCGCTTTATCTCACGGGCGTTGCCAAGACATGGTTCTTGAACCATGAGATCGACCTCACCGACTGGCCTGCCTTCAAGCAGCAGCTTCGCCAAGTATTCGGCACGCCAGCCGTTCGATCCGCTCTAGCGAGGAGGGCCCTAGATACTCGCCAACAACATCCCGGCGAGTCATACACATCTTATATCGAGGATGGCCTTGCGCTTTGCCGGCGCGTCAATTCTTCGATGTCCGAGTTGGACAAACTGCACCACATCCTGAAGGGCATCGGAAGCATTGCCTACAATGCCCTTGTTGCCCAGAATCCTTCTACTGTCACTGACGTTGTCTCTACGTGTCAGCGTCTCGACGAACTTGATTCTGTTCGCCTTCAGTCGGGAAATAGTGAACACCGTACCGCAGACCGGGACCTGCGTGACATGATACGGGAGATCATACGAGAAGAACTTCAATCAATGGGCATTTCACAACCTTCTCCATCTGTCACACAGCCTTCAAGCATGGCCCTCCGTGACATCGTAAGGGAGGAACTAACATCATTCAACGGTCCAGCCTACGTCCAGCCACCTCCGTCTAGCCCTCCAACGTACGCGCAAGTTGCGGCCGCGCCTCCTCGCAACGTAAACTCTACTTCACCGCTGCCATCATTCACGCCGGTTGCTGCTGCACCACCGGTCCACTTCCGGCCAATCCCACCCGACCCTCCGTCAGTCCACTTGAGTGCGCTATCTCTTGGTGCGCCGAACGCCCTCTACTACCCGCCTTGGCGCCCGTCTCGCCCAACATGCTTTTTCTGTGGATATCGTGGCCATATATTGCGCTTCTGCCGCAAGCGCCAGCAGGACGAGCGTCGCGGGTACGACATGCGCGAACGGGACTTTTCCAGAGGGGATTCTTACGCTCGGCGTTATTCATCTGGACAGCAGCGGTCTCCATCTCCGCCCGCGTCGACTGAGACGCGGAACACTTACCGTTCAAGCCGACGCCGATCACCTTCGCCCTTCCGTCGCTCCTCCTCTCCACTTCGGCCAGCCTCGTTTACTACTGACAACCGCTCGGAAAACTAAATGATGCAGTTTTCGGAGGAGAAACAGCATGTAACAGTAGGACTCATATTCCTCCAGCACGCCCGTTCAACATGGTTTCTGTTACGGTGGAAGGAGTTCTCGTGGACGCTTTGATGGACACCGGTGCTACAGTTTCTGTGATTAGGTATGATTTGTGCAAACGCCTGAAAAAAGTAATGACACCTTATAATGGACCCAATCTAGTCGAAGCCCAGGGGAACGCTATCCGCCCATTTGCTCTTTGTACTGCTCGTGTGTTTATTGATGACATTTTGCATTACATCGAGTTCATTATGCTTACCCGGTGCTCTCACCAGCTAATTCTAGGGTGGGACTTCCTATCTTCTTCTTCAGCCGCTATATGTTGTGGTGAACGGATTCTGCACCTAACTAATACGGACTCCATGTTCGACGAAGGCGTCTACAAGCCTCTACGCCTGTTCACTCGCGAAGATCTCGAACTACCGCCACATCAAGAACGAATTGTGACCCTGATCTCTAAGGACATCGACCACGGTGACGTCTTGGTGTCCCCTTCGTCGACTTGCGTCGCAAAAGCCATAGCCATTGCATCAGGTGTCCTACGCTTTCACCATGGCTCCGCGCTCGTCATTGCTACGAATGAAACGCCAGAGAAAGTTCTCCTGCCAGAGGGCGCTGCAGTAGCGTGTGTTGTGGATGCTGAGCCTGTCAGCGTCACGCCACTTAACCCTGCCTCTACCAACGACCGTTCTATGAGTAAGCCTGCCTCATCCTCTCCCTTCACAGCTCTTATCAGTGATGACTTAACAGCTATGCGGTGCAGCAGTTGCTTGCGTTATTAACGAAACACGCCGATTCTTTCGACACCTGCTCCTCAACGTTGGGCCGAACTACCACTGCAGCGCATCGCATTCAGACGGAGGGAACATCTATTGTACATCGCCGCCCGTACCGCGTGTCTCTCGCTGAACGAAAAATCATCGAGGAAAACGTCGCTGACATGCTCCAACGAGAAATAATTCGTCCATCAACTAGCCCTTGGTCATCCCCTGTTGTTTTGGTACGAAAAAAAGATGGCTGCGTGCGCTTTTGCGTTGATTACCGGGCACTTAACAACATCACACGCAAGGACGTATACCCCATGCCACGCATCGACGACGCCCTTGATTCACTGCAAGGCACCGAATACTTTTCAAGCCTTGATTTGCGTTCGGGATATTGGCGAATTCCCATGCACGATGACGACAAAGAAAAAACGCCATTTGCAACCCCCGATGGCCTATACGAATTTAACGTGATGCCTTTCGGGCTCTGCAATGCGCCCGCGACGTTTGAACGCATGATCGACACCGTCCTGCGTGGTCTGAAATGGAAGACGTGTCTCTGCTACCTTGATGACATTATCATCTTTTCATCAACGTTTTCTCAGCACCTTAGCCGCTTGGATGACGTCCTAACATGCCTCACCAGTGCGGGTCTGCAGCTCAACACTAAGAAGTGCCGTTTCGCCACCAAATCCATCAAGGTTCTCGGTCATGTCGTCAGCAAGGACGGTATTCGCCCTGACGCCGAAAAGATCGCTGCCGTCCTTCGATTTCCATGCCCCACAAGACTTGAGGATTTGCGAAGTTTTCTTGGCCTCGCATCATATTTTCGTCGCTTCATACGAAATTTCGCTTCAATAGCTGCGCCACTTCACAAACTACTTGCATCTAATGCACCCTTTGTGTGGTCCGAGGAATGTCAGTCGGCGTTTCACCTATTGAAGAAAGCTTTGACGTCAGAGCCTGTACTCTGCCATTTTCATGACACCGCCCCAACACTCCTGCATACCGACGCCAGCGGCTGCGGTATAGGTGCTGTTCTCCTCCAACGCGATAACTCTGGACGGGAAAGGGTCATCGCATATGCTAGCCGAGTGCTAACTTCTACCGAAAAAAACTATACCATCACTGAGCAGGAGTGCCTCGCTGTGGTTTGGTCTATACAAAAGTTCCGTCCTTATCTGTACGGCCGTTAATTCACCATCGTAACGGACCACCACGCCTTATGCTGGCTTTCTACAATGAAGAACTTGTCCGGACGCTTGGGTCGTTGGATTTTACGCCTACAGGAGTATCAGTTTGAGATTATTTATAAATCAGGCAAAAAACATCAAGACGCCGACGCTCTTTCTCGTTGCCCACTACCTACGGCGTCGTTCGACACTCCAGCTGCCACCTCCAACGAGACCAGTGCAGACGTGATTCTCACTTCTGTTGCCTTGCTCGCCTCGCTGTACCAACCGCCAATCGACGATGAACAACCCTTCAGTTCTCGCCAGCAGGCTGACCCGTATTGTCGGCGCATTATAGACCACCTTTCAGGAGCTACGCGTCCACCCAATGCGCGCCTTCGTCGACAACTCGAGCACTTCAAGTTTCAGGACGGTGTGCTGTATCGTCACATATATCATCCTGACGGCCAACGCTGGGTACCTGTTCTGCCACGCGCTCTTCAACATCATGTACTTAACGCCTTTCATGACGATTTGACTGCTGGCCACCTAGGCTTTCACAAAACCTACGACCGCATTCGAAGCCGCTTTTATTGGCCTGGGATTTCTACCAGCGTAGCAAAGTACGTGCGTTCCTGCTCTCCATGCCAACTTCGCAAACTTCCGACATCTCCCCCGGCTGGTCAGTTACAACCAGTGACGTGCCCTACAACACCTTTCGAGGTCGTCGGTGTCGATCTTTATGGACCCCTTCCTGTTACTGGTGCTGGAAATAGATGGATAGTCACCGCCGTAGACCATATGACACGCTACGCCCAGACAACTTCAGTAGCTACTGGTTCAGCATCGGAAGTTGCTGACTTCGTCCTTCAGGCCATAATACTACGTCATGGTGCTCCTCGTGTACTTCTGAGTGACCGTGGAAAGGTGTTCTTATCACAGCTTTTAGGTGAAGTTCTTCGCGTTTCTGGTACCACACACAAGATGGAATCTAGCTACCATCCTAAACAAACGGGCTGACCGAGAGATTTCATCGAACCCTTGCCGACATGATCGCCGTATACATTCAACCGGATCACAGAAACTGGGATAAACTTCTACCGTTCCTCACTTTCGCCTACAACACCGCTGTTCAGCACACAACCGGCTACTCACCATTTTATCTCGTTTACGGACGTTCACCTACTTTCTTTATCGATGTTTCCTTCTTCACGAGCAATGGCCCTACATCACCATCTTCTTGCGAAGAATATATTTCTCGCCTTGCCCAGTGCCGCTAGCGCGCTCGTATGAACACGGAAGCTACGCAACAAGCAAGGAAGGCCGTTGTTATGCCTGCGAGTCGACAACGAACGCCCGTGCCTCTGGAAAAGGTAATCTGTGTCAAGGCCAGCCCGCAGTCCGCCTGACGCGAACAACTCAACGGCGTAAACACGCCACGGCGCCTTTCTGTCGACGCCTCTCTGGCGCCCACGTGCAGTGAGTCAGCGCACGTGCCAGCGAGCCCATCGAGTAAACAACGGGCGTCTTCATGTCTGGGGGTCTGACGCATTGCGCGGCGACCCCATTGGAGGAGTCTGCCCTGACGACCAGCGGCGCTTCTGGTTGGACATTTGAGTTGGACCCGGTGCATATAAAAGAAGCCCTGCGGCGCGTCGCGATCGGCGGTCCTAGGTGAAAGCTGACATGTGTGTCAGAGCGGACCCGTTTGAGAGCACACCTTTGTGTTAGAGAGCAGAGCTCGGCTCTTCGAGTCTCTGTCGGCCCCAGTGCCGAATTTGTAACGCCTCTGTATATATGCTGTACATAAACCTTGTTTAACTCACCGTCGTCTCGTCCGCTCGTCTATCAGCTCTGCGCAGAAGCAGTCGCGAGCTGAGAAACCTACGCTACCAAACGGCTGGTGACCTTCTTCCCGGCGGAGTTCGAAACAGTGGTTGCAGCGGTGAGATTCGTAGCGCCCTTCGTAACGTCGTCGGAGGTGCGCGTCGCAACAGTGGTTGCAGCGGTGAGATTCGTAGCGCCCTTCGTAACGTCGTCGGAGGTGCGCGTCGCAACAGTGGTGGCTTCGGCGGGATCGGCCCGCGTCGCAACAGCGGTGGCATCGGCGGGATCGGTCCGCTTCTCAACAGTGGTTGGCAGCTGCGGGATCGGCCGGCGTCAGCGACATCGATGCGGTGAGTGCCTGATGTTTTCCCCTCAGTTCACCAGACTACTCTAGCTCAGGTTGTAGTAGTTTAGAGAAGGGCTGTGTGAAGAATTGAAGTGAGCTTTGATCGTTTCAAGCAAAGTCGAAGTGCTTTGAAACCAAAGTTAATGCGGAGAGGGTAAACACGGGAGTGTGAAAATTGGTTGCGTGTCTTGCTAGTTGACTTATAGTGGGTACGGCAAGTAAATTGTTAACAGGGGCAAACAGCAAGAGGCTAGTGTGAACGATGGAGAACCTTAAAGTGAAAAAACTCATCGAAATTTGTGAGGAACTCGGCATTCCTTTGGGCCGTGCGAAACGAAAGCAAGCGATCCTTGAGATCATGAAGGATGAGGGAGTGTCGGCTGAGGAAGTCGATGAGGCCTGGGTGGATATCAAAGCGCGCCGCGAGGAGGCTGAAAGGCGAGAAGCTCGCGAACGTTAACAAGCTGAAATGCGAGAAGTTCGTGAAGCTGAAAGGCGAGAACGCCGCGAGGAGGCCGAGAGACAGGAGCGCCTCGAGTTGAAACGAATAGAATTGGCAATCCTACAGTGTTCGCAGGCGCCTAGCGTAGCTTCTCCGACGATTCAGGTCCGGAATTCGGGACCAACTGCCACCGTTCGTAGTAGGCGAGGACATGGCGAAGTATCTCGTCAAGTTTGAACACGTCTGTGAGCGAAACGCTTTGAAGCGGTCTCTTTGGGCGCAGAACCTGTTAGCTCTTCTTCCCGGCGAAGTGTCTGACGTGATAACTTGCTTGTCGAGGGAAGCGTTTGAGAGCTATGACGAGGTTAAGGAAGTGCTCTTGAGACGTTATAAGTTGTCGCCCGAGGCTTTCAGGCAAAGGTTCCGGTATGCTAAAAAGGGGAATGAGTCACACGTTGACTTCGCGTTTCGTCTTAAAGCTGATTTAATTGAATGGCTCAAGGGCGAAGGTGTTTATGACGACCGCGATAAAGTGGTGGAATGCGTTGCATTGGAGCAATTCTACCGCTGCATCGAGGAGGATGTCAAACTTTGGCTGCAGGACAGACTTGGTAAAGTACAGCTAAACAAGGCAGCAGAGTTAACTGAGGAGTATTATACTCGCCGAAAGTTGCATAGCAGGGCAGTGCGCGTTGAAAAGGGTGAAAAGAAAAAGGGCTTTTCAATGAAACTTCATCAATGGAAGCCGCGAATCTGCCACAACTGCAGAAAGGAAGGGCACATCGCGATAAACTGTAAGCAAAAGTTTGCGACTATCCCAGAATCGGAAAACAAACGGAAGCCGCTAATCTGCTACAACTGCAAAAAGGAAGGGCACACCGCGATAAGCTGTCAAGAAAAGTTTGCTTTCGCAACAGTCCGAGAATTGGAAAAGAACATGCGATTGTTGGATCCGTATATCCAAGAAATTAGTGTGAATGGGCAAACGTGTCGAGCACTTCGTGACTCAGCGGCAACCATGGATGTTGTTCATCCTTCATTGGTGTCTCCGGATGACTTTACAGGAGAATGCGCGTGGATCAGGCAAGTCGCCCAGGAGCAGAGTGCTTGCTTACCAATCGCCACGGTTGTCATTGAAGGTCCGTTCGGTAAGCTTCGCACCGAAGCGGCTGTGTCTGCCGCGCTAAACGATCAGTTTTCCTTATCTTTTCTCCAACAACTCAGAGCAGCTTCTCAAAGAGCAGGGCAAATCGTTCTTCCCCAACTTAGCGTGCATGGCCCTCACGCGATCGCAAGCGCGGAAGCTTTCGCGGAAGCTTGACCTTGTTCAATGCGGTGAACTCTCAAGTGACCTTGTCGGCGGGTTGACGGAACCCCAGAAAGGAAATTTTCCGCGTGAGTCATGTGAGCAGTCACGCGAGCGGCCCGTCGCCGAAGCGCCCGGCGCGGTATGCGTAGGGGGAGACGCCATGGCGCCATTGAGTCAGAGCGAGAGGGTTGCAACGCTCTCGCCTGTAGCGGAAAGTTGGGGCAAGCTGTCGAGGGATGATCGAGAGACGCCCATTCAAGAGCAGCGCGAGGACCTCTCGATTAAAGCGCCAGTGGAAAGCCACATGAAAGCTTCACAAGTGCTGTCGAAGGAGCACTACGAGAAATCGGTGAAGAAGCGCGCTTTTGAAGTAGGAAGTCAGGCATCGCTGCTGCGGCCGTCCAAAAAGAACAAGCTTGAGGTTCATCGGGAAGGGCCCGCAAAAGTAGTATCGACGCTTTCTGATACCAATTGTGAAGTTAAATTAGGAAGGTGGCCAAACAAAACTTACAACTTTATAAAACCATACGTGCAACGTCAAGCGGTCGTCAATCAGCTGTTGAATGCTTCAGAGGAAGAGGGAGCAGAAATTTGGAGTTCTAGTGATATATTCGAAGGGGGATCGAAAGTAATCTGGGAGCAGATAAACCTAGAGCCTAGGTTAAGTGAAGTCCGGAAGGAGAACCCGAGAAAGATTGTTTCCGAGTTTGAGACGTGTTTTCGGACCGCCCCGAAAACACGAGGGTGATCGAACGCGATATAGAGCTAACTTGTGAGGAGCCAATCCTTAGCAAGCCGTATCGTTGTTCTCCTGTGCAACGTCGCAAGTCTGAGCCGCTCTTGGTGACGCATAGGTATCGTCGCCTAAAAGTGGCCGGTTACTGAGGTGGAGCATGTTGTTCGACAGCGCAACTTTGACGTTCGCTATCAAAAAAAAAGGAAAGCTAAACGCTAATGCAGGTGCATTGAGCAGTGGGTTCTAGCTAGTACCTTCTCAACCTTTCGGTTTCTCGCTGGCGATTCGGGGCAAACTTTTCACCACATCACGACCTGGGCTGAGCGCTCTCGTTCAGAGTGATCTCAAGGGGCCAACTTTATGTGGTATTCTAATTCGTTGCGTTGTTGTAAGTGTGAAAAATTCAAGTTCTTATTTTAAGAGTCTTGTGTCCCACATGTGCCTCTTGATGTAGAGGGAACGAAATTCCGATAGACACGTAGATAGGTATATGTTGTACTATGCTTTGTCTGGTGTTCTGTCGGGTGACCGAGGGCACTTGCTCGTGTCGTGTGTTGTCTGTTGTCGATCCGTTCTTGTGAAGTTGCAGAACCATCGACAAGTGCTGAAACCGAAGGTGGTCAGAAGAGACGAGTGAAGCTGGTCGGCAAGTTGTGGCGACAAGCCAGTGGAGTTGGGATCTGTCGTCAAGAATGGGATGTGTTCCCGGAACAGAGTCTGGAGCTGCATTCTCCCCATGGCCCTGGAGGCGAACCTGGAGGGACCTGGCGAACGAGCGCGCCTGTCATCCGAGCCCCGTGGAAGCAGCTCGTCTTTTCGGCGCATTGTCTGGCGGCGGGGGTGCTGTTATGCCTGTGAGTCGACAACGAACGCCCGTGCCTCTGGAAAAGGCAATCTGTGTCAAGGCCAGCCCGCAGTCCGCCTGACGCGAACAACCCAACGGCGTAAACACGCCACGGCGCCTTTCTGTCGGCGCCTCTCTGGCGCCCACGTGCAGTGAGTCAGCGCACGTGCCAGCGAGCCCGCCGAGTAAACAACGGGCGTCTTCATGTCTGGGGGTCTGACGCATTGCGCGGCGACCCCATTGGAGGAGTCTGCCCTGACGACCAGCGGCGCTTCTGGTTGGACATTTGAGTTGGACCCGGTGCATATAAAAGAAGCCCTGCGGCGCGTCGCGATCGGCGGTCCTAGGTGAAAGCTGACATGTGTGTCAGAGCGGACCCGTTTGAGAGCACACCTTTGTGTTAGAGAGGAGAGCTCAGCTCTTCGAGTCTCTGTCGGCCCCAGTGCCGAATTTGTAACGCCTCTGTATATATGCTGTACATAAACCTTGTTTAACTCACCGTCGTCTCGTCCATCGTCTATCAGCTGTGCGCGGAAGCAGTCGCGAGCTGAGAAACCTACGCTACCAAACGGCTGGTGACCTTCCCTGCGGAGTTGGAAGCAGTGGCGCCTTCGGGACCGTGTTGGCGTCACCGTCTTTCGCAACACCGTATACGACACCTCTCATCGTGTGGTATCATTCCGACCGGGTGACGAGGTGCTGCTATTGACACCAATTCGCACACCTGGTCTCTGCGACAAGTTCCAGCCTCGATTCATCGGCCCATATGTTGTTTTAGAGCAGACTTCACCTGTCAACTATCGTGTGACGCCTCTTGTCGTGCCAACTGACCGCCGTTACCGCAGCACCGAAATTGTACACGTTTCCCGCATGAAGCTTTTCACACGACGTTCCTCGTCACCTTGACTACCCGCCCGCAGCGGCCAGGCTGGCCGCTTCCACGGGGGGGGGGGGGGGGGAATCAGTGTAGGCATCTATTATGCGCTTCAGCCTCATCTGAACAGCAGTCAATTATCATCATATGTTCTGGCTGACAATCATCATCATCTTGGCTCGAGTGCTTCGTTGTCGGGTCCGTTGCGCTTGTTCGTTCCCGAGTTAACGACGAATAAACCTCGTTACAACCGAGTCGTCATAATATATATATATATATATATATATATATATATATATATATATACAATAAGGTAAATAAGTGTATACCTAAGGGCTCGTTTTTCCGTGTTTTTAACACAATAATAATGAGATCTAACAGACAGTAATACCAAGGAATGTACAGGGCAAGTTATAAGGACCAATGGAATGTAAATAAGAAGAAAGAAAAGTGGATGAAAAAATAACCAGCCGTTAGCAGGAATCGAACCTACGACCTTCGAATAACGCGTTCCATGCTCTAATCACTGAGCTACCACAGCGGCCTTCCCTCCATCCACTCTTTTGGGTTTATATGTTAATTTAGAAGTAGGAGTGACAGTCAACGCCATCTATAATGCAAACGATGAGTGTTAAAACACTCGTATGCGCATGTTTGGCGTCACGTAGCACGTGAACTTATTATGAGCGGGCAGCTGATTAATTGTCCCTCTTATACAACCTAAACACACCAAGTCTGCCAGTACGAGACCCTCGTTCAATGAAATAAGGGAAAGAAGTGTATACCTAAGGGCTCGTTTTTCCGTGTTTTTAAAACAATAATAATGAGATCTAACAGAGAGTAATACCAATGAATGTACAGGGGAAGTTATAAAAACCAATGGAATGTAAATAAGAAGAAAGAAAACTGGATGAAAAAATAACCAGCCGTGAGCAGGAATCGAACCTACGACCTTCGAATAACGCGTTCGATGCTCTAACCACTGAGCTACCACAGCGGCGTTCCCTCCATCCACTTTTGTGGGTTTATATGTGAATTTAGAAGTAGGAGTGAAAGTCAGCGCCATCTATAAGCCAAACGACGAGTGTGAAAACACTCTTATGTGCATGTTTGGCGTCACGTAGCACGTGAACTTATTATGAGCGGGCAGCTGATTAATTGTCCCTCTTATACAACCTAAACACACCAAGTCTGCCAGTACGAGACCCTCGTTCAATGAAATAAGGGAAAGAGGTGTATACCTAAGGGCTCGTTTTTCCGTGTTTTTAACACAATAATAATGAGATCTAACAGACAGTAATACCAAGGAATGTACAGAGGAAGTTATAAGAACCAATGGAATGTAAATAATAAGAAAGAAAGGTGGATGAAAAAATAACCAGCCGTTAGCAGGAATCTAACCTACACCTTCGAATAACGCGTTCGATGCTCTAACCACTGAGCTACCACAGCGGCCTTCCCTCCATCCACTTGTTTGGGTTTATATGTGAATTTAGAAGTAGGAGTGACGGTCAGCGCCATCTATAAGCCAAACGACGAGTGTGAAAACACTCTTATGCGCATGTTTGGCGTCACGTAGCACGTGAACCTATTATGAGCGGGCAGCTGATTAATTGTCCCTCTTATACAACCTAAACACTCCAAGTCTGCCAGTACGAGACCCTCGTTCAATGAAATAAGGGAAATAAGTCTATACCTAAGGGCTCGTTTTTCCGTGTTTTTAACACAATAATAATGAGATCTAACAGACAGTAATACCAAGGAATGTACAGAGGAAGTTATAAGAACCAATGGAATGTAAATAATAAGAAAGAAAGGTGGATGAAAAAATAACCAGCCGTTAGCAGGAATCTAACCTACACCTTCGAATAACGCGTTCGATGCTCTAACCACTGAGCTACCACAGCGGCCTTCCCTCCATCCACTTGTTTGGGTTTATATGTGAATTTAGAAGTAGGAGTGACGGTCAGCGCCATCTATAAGCCAAACGACGAGTGTGAAAACACTCTTATGTGCATGTTTGGCGTCACGTAGCACGTGAACTTCTTATGAGCGGGCAGCTGATATTATAATTGTCCCTCTTATACAACCTAAACACACCAAGTCTGCCAGTACGAGACCCTCGTTCAATGAAATAAGGGAAAGAGGTGTATACCTAAGGGCTCGTTTTTCCGTGTTTTTAACACAATAATAATGAGATCTAACAGACAGTAATACCAAGGAATGTACAGAGGAAGTTATAAGAACCAATGGAATGTAAATAATAAGAAAGAAAGGTGGATGAAAAAATAACCAGCCGTTAGCAGGAATCTAACCTACACCTTCGAATAACGCGTTCGATGCTCTAACCACTGAGCTACCACAGCGGCCTTCCCTCCATCCACTTGTTTGGGTTTATATGTGAATTTAGAAGTAGGAGTGACGGTCAGCGCCATCTATAAGCCAAACGACGAGTGTGAAAACACTCTTATGCGCATGTTTGGCGTCACGTAGCACGTGAACCTATTATGAGCGGGCAGCTGATTAATTGTCCCTCTTATACAACCTAAACACTCCAAGTCTGCCAGTACGAGACCCTCGTTCAATGAAATAAGGGAAATAAGTCTATACCTAAGGGCTCGTTTTTCCGTGTTTTTAACACAATAATAATGAGATCTAACAGACAGTAATACCAAGGAATGTACAGGGCAAGTTATAAGGACCAATGGAATGTAAATAAGAAGAAAGAAAAGTGGATGAAAAAATAACCAGCCGTGAGCAGGAATCGAACCTACGACCTTCGAATAACGCGTTCGATGCTCTAACCACTGAGCTACCACAGCGGCGTTCCCTCCATCCACTTTTGTGGGTTTATATGTGAATTTAGAAGTAGGAGTGAAAGTCAGCGCCATCTATAAGCCAAACGACGAGTGTGAAAACACTCTTATGTGCATGTTTGGCGTCACGTAGCACGTGAACTTATTATGAGCGGGCAGCTGATTAATTGTCCCTCTTATACAACCTAAACACACCAAGTCTGCCAGTACGAGACCCTCGTTCAATGAAATAAGGGAAAGAGGTGTATACCTAAGGGCTCGTTTTTCCGTCTTTTAACACAATAATAATGAGATCTAACAGACAGTAATACCAAGGAATGTACAGAGGAAGTTATAAGAACCAATGGAATGTAAATAATAAGAAAGAAAGGTGGATGAAAAAATAACCAGCCGTTAGCAGGAATCTAACCTACACCTTCGAATAACGCGTTCGATGCTCTAACCACTGAGCTACCACAGCGGCCTTCCCTCCATCCACTTGTTTGGGTTTATATGTGAATTTAGAAGTAGGAGTGACGGTCAGCGCCATCTATAAGCCAAACGACGAGTGTGAAAACACTCTTATGCGCATGTTTGGCGTCACGTAGCACGTGAACCTATTATGAGCGGGCAGCTGATTAATTGTCCCTCTTATACAACCTAAACACTCCAAGTCTGCCAGTACGAGACCCTCGTTCAATGAAATAAGGGAAATAAGTCTATACCTAAGGGCTCGTTTTTCCGTGTTTTTAACACAATAATAATGAGATCTAACAGACAGTAATACCAAGGAATGTACAGAGGAAGTTATAAGAACCAATGGAATGTAAATAATAAGAAAGAAAGGTGGATGAAAAAATAACCAGCCGTTAGCAGGAATCTAACCTACACCTTCGAATAACGCGTTCGATGCTCTAACCACTGAGCTACCACAGCGGCCTTCCCTCCATCCACTTGTTTGGGTTTATATGTGAATTTAGAAGTAGGAGTGACGGTCAGCGCCATCTATAAGCCAAACGACGAGTGTGAAAACACTCTTATGTGCATGTTTGGCGTCACGTAGCACGTGAACTTATTATGAGCGGGCAGCTGATTAATTGTCCCTCTTATACAACCTAAACACACCAAGTCTGCCAGTACGAGACCCTCGTTCAATGAAATAAGGGAAAGAGGTGTATACCTAAGGGCTCGTTTTTCCGTGTTTTTAACACAATAATAATGAGATCTAACAGACAGTAATACCAAGGAATGTACAGAGGAAGTTATAAGAACCAATGGAATGTAAATAATAAGAAAGAAAGGTGGATGAAAAAATAACCAGCCGTTAGCAGGAATCTAACCTACACCTTCGAATAACGCGTTCGATGCTCTAACCACTGAGCTACCACAGCGGCCTTCCCTCCATCCACTTGTTTGGGTTTATATGTGAATTTAGAAGTAGGAGTGACGGTCAGCGCCATCTATAAGCCAAACGACGAGTGTGAAAACACTCTTATGTGCATGTTTGGCGTCACGTAGCACGTGAACTTATTATGAGCGGGCAGCTGATTAATTGTCCCTCTTATACAACCTAAACACACCAAGTCTGCCAGTACGAGACCCTCGTTCAATGAAATAAGGGAAAGAGGTGTATACCTAAGGGCTCGTTTTTCCGTGTTTTTAACACAATAATAATGAGATCTAACAGACAGTAATACCAAGGAATGTACAGAGGAAGTTATAAGAACCAATGGAATGTAAATAATAAGAAAGAAAGGTGGATGAAAAAATAACCAGCCGTTAGCAGGAATCTAACCTACACCTTCGAATAACGCGTTCGATGCTCTAACCACTGAGCTACCACAGCGGCCTTCCCTCCATCCACTTGTTTGGGTTTATATGTGAATTTAGAAGTAGGAGTGACGGTCAGCGCCATCTATAAGCCAAACGACGAGTGTGAAAACACTCTTATGCGCATGTTTGGCGTCACGTAGCACGTGAACCTATTATGAGCGGGCAGCTGATTAATTGTCCCTCTTATACAACCTAAACACTCCAAGTCTGCCAGTACGAGACCCTCGTTCAATGAAATAAGGGAAATAAGTCTATACCTAAGGGCTCGTTTTTCCGTGTTTTTAACACAATAATAATGAGATCTAACAGACAGTAATACCAAGGAATGTACAGGGCAAGTTATAAGGACCAATGGAATGTAAATAAGAAGAAAGAAAAGTGGATGAAAAAATAACCAGCCGTGAGCAGGAACGGGGATACATCCACGTTGAACGGGGCAATAGCAGTCAAACATCGAAACATACATTCGGCAAACCCTCCTTTATCAATGTACAGACAGACAGACAGACAGACAGACAGACAGACAGACAGACCGACTGACTGACAGACAAAGAGAGAACTTTATTGGGTCATGAGAAACGCTGCTCCTTAAGAGCAACGTGGGCCGCTCCCACATAAGAATGGGGAGGCCTAGCCTCACCGCCGCATTATGGGCTCTCTGGACAGCATGTAGTTGTGGTGGCAACTCTGAAATACGTAAGACAGAGTCCCAATCTTCTTCTGTGAGCCGACTTGGGCCCCATAACGAGGGGCACTGCCAGAGCATATGTGCTAAGTCACTAGACTCACCCCAATCAGGACAAGTAGAGTCAAAAGCCTCTGAGGAGACTATGCTGAGAAAAAATATGCTCGGATAGGACCTGGTCTGGAGCATTCTAAACGTGATGGCCTGAGATCTAGACAACTTTTTGTGCGGAGGAGCAAATGACCGCCTACTAAACTGGTAGTGTTTAGCCACTTCACGGAATGTAAGTAAAGCGTCCCTGAACATCTCACTGCCAAACTGCAGACCTACGTCCTCCCCAGCGCAGAGGGTTAGTGCGCGCGCCCGGGAGTGAGCAGTGTCATTCAGGTTTACTTGAGAGTCCAGTAGGGGTTCGAAATGTGCAGGAAACCAGGTAATGGTATGCGGTGAAAGTGTCCTATTTTCAAGTAGTTTAAATACTTCAGTACAGACGGAACCAGAGGCGAAAGCCTTGACCACTGACCTTGAGTCGGTAAATATTTGCGATCTACTGTCATCTAAAAGGGCAAGGGCTACAGCCAACTGTTCGGCTCTTGAGGAAGTAGAGTCCCTAACTGACGCAGCATTGATAATAGAGCCCATATGATTGACGGAAATAACAGAAAACCTAGCTGAGCGACCGTACTGAGCGGCATCGACAAAACAAACTGAATGAGGATTGTTCCTGATGTTCTTCAGAAGTGTGATGGCCTTATCCCGGCGCCTTCCAACGTTGTGCTGAGGATGGACGTTTCGAGGAAACGGAGAGACTTGGATGATAGTACGCTGTTCATCCGGTAGTTGAAGACGGCGATGCTCTACGAGCGCCACACTGAGGCCTAGGACGGACAGAATCTTCCTATTAGCCAGCGTAGATGACAGGCGCATTAGCTGTGCAGTCTCTTGGGCTTCAATAATCTCATCTAGGGTGTTATGAACGCCTAGCTGCGTAAGCCGTTCAGGGCTTGTCCACACTGGGATGCCCAACACCCTCTTTACGCTCTTTCTGATCAGAGTTTCCAGCTTCTTCTTTTTGAATGCATACAAAGAGCGCATGAAAGCAACGTACGTTATGTGACTCATGAAGAATGCATAAAAAAGCCTCAGTAGATTGTCCTCTTTGAGTCCCCCCTTCTGTTTGAAACCCTATTAATGAACTTGATCATGTTCTCGGTCTTGATTGAAATCTTAGTGATGGTTTGTCCATTGTACCCATGCGACTCTATAATCACACCCAGCACTCTAATAGCGTCCGCTATCGGAATGGGGGCGCCACTTCCGGTGGTAAGTACAATGTCTACCTCTGATGAAGGCTTCCAGTTTTTTGGCCTGGCTCCATTTCTACTGGGCTTGCTTAAAAGCAGCTCCTATTTACTCGAGGAGCACCTCAGCCCTGTGCCAGCAAGGAAAAGCTCTGTCTGGTCGATGGCTTCCTGGAGTGCAGTCTCGACTTCCCCTTCGCTACCCCCGGGACACCAGATGGTAGTATCCTCAGCGTAAACCATATGGCTGAGGCCCTTCACGTTAGATAGCAGTGCGGACAACTTGCATATAGCAATGTAAAAAGAAGCGGAGATATCACCGCTCCTTGCGGTGTGTCTTTAAGGCCCAGTGCTATGGGAGAGGACTTGAGGTCTCCGATACTGAGCGTGGCCTTCCTAGATTCGAGGAAGGAGCTGACGTATCTGTGAAAGGCTTCGCCTCGTTCAAGCTCCGAAATGGAGTTAAGATGTGCTCGTGGGAAATGTTTTGCCAAGTCAAGACCGATGATTACTCCTACGTGCCTTGTGTTTACGTCTGTTATTTGATGTTTTAGCAGCTTCATTGAGTCCTGTGCGGATTAAGATGGACGAAACCCAACCACGTTGTAAGAAAAAAAAACATTTCTTCTCGATGTACTTAGAGACATAGTTGTAAAAGACATGCTCCGCCACCTTGCCAACTCAGGACGTTAGCGATATGGGCCTTAGATTGCCTAAACCTGGAGGTCGCCCCGGCTTGGGAATGAAGATAACCGATGCCATTTTTGAAGAGTCTGGGACAGAACCTTCTCTCCATATGCGATTGATCTCATCGGTAAGGAAATTGATGGATTCGTCTTCCAGGTTCCTGAAGGCCTTGTTCGAGATGGCATCCTGCCCCGGAGCCGATCGTTCGTTAAGGTTTTGAAGAACTTCCCAAACGTTACTAGTGGTAAACGGCTCTCCGAGCTCAGTGCAAGGGGGTCCAGTGTAAGATGGATAGCCTGAACAGCTCGAGAAGCCAATGGGTAAATATCTGTGAGACAAAGCATCCAGTATAGCGTCTTCAGAATCAGACTGTCTGGCGGCATGTATGAGTTTAGCAATGGCTTAGCTTTGATTACTCTTAGAATTCGACTCATGCAAAAGGTGCTTTAGCAAATTCCGTTTCCCTCCTATTCTCACTTGGCCATCAACAGAATTGCACACCTCATCCCACTGCTGCGTAAAGAGGGTCTGGCAGTGGTCCTTGATGGTTTGGTTAAGTTCTGCAATTTTCTTGCAGAGCCGACGATTGAGCCTCTGCCTCTTCCACCTATTGAGTAATGATTTCTTGGCTTCTAGAAGGTGCGTAAGGCGGCTGTCCATCTTTTTCGTTTCCATATCCGTGTGCATCTTTTTTGTCGCCTCTCCAACGTCTCCCTTGAGCTGTTTGGCCCATTGATACAGGCTGGGGGTTGAGTCTTCAGCTTGCGCACGTTCTTTTTTATAATGCCGGAAGTAATCCCAATCTGCGAAACTAAACTCTCTTACGGGCTTGCCGTTTACACTGATATGGGTGGCTAAGACATTATGGTCACAACCCAGATCCACGTGCAAATTGTGCCAAGTAGCAGATTCAACATATTTAACAAAGGTCAGATCTGGCGTGGTGTCCCTCGTGCAGGAGTTACCCATCCTGGTCGGAAATGCTTGGTCCGTGGCAAAGGTGAGATTCAAGTTCGCCGCTGCCTGCGATAAATCCTCGCCTTTACGGGATGACCGCCGATATCCCCAAGCCTGATGCGGAGCGTTCAAATCACCCGCAACCAAAAGAGGAGAGATACCGGCCTTGGCGGCAGCCCTACACAAAAGGGCCGCAAACCTTTGTTTCGAGTCATTTGGCAAACTATAGATATGCAGGATGAAAACGCTACTCCTAAGTGACCCCCCCCCGGAATAATTTCGACGAATGAGTGTTCCACATTACTACTGTTCATAGAAAGATCATGCGAGATATAGGTGTATCCCTTAAATACGAGCGTGCAAATGCCCCTTCGTCCGTCTCCATAAAGAGCGTGAGATGTGTAACCCGGCAGAACGACAGAATACGAAAGCGTCTTATGAAGCAAAATGACGTGCGACTTTTCAGAGTGAGAACGAATGAACTGCTGAAGAACTGCTTTCTTGCGGGTAAGCCCCCAGCAATTCCACTGCCAAAGCCTGAACTTTTTAGGCAGACGCGCCATGGTTAGGCTCGAAAGATGTGTGCTTGCATTCGAGCGCGTTGACCTTAGCGTCCAACGCACATAAGTTAGCGTCCAACGCACATAAGTTAGCGTCCAACGTATTGACCTCAGCATCCAGTGCGCTGAACTTGTCCACCAAGGTATCGACCTTAAAATGAATCTGTTTGGCTAAGCGACTGGAACATGTCTCTGATCTCTGTTTTAAAACTATGCAGTTCCTCATCAAGTGCGGGCCTCGTCAAAGCCCTCTTTTTGGCTGGACGAACAGTACACTGCACTTTCATGGGTGTTTCGATGGGCGTCTCCGTAGATTTTTCCATGGGCGTTTGCATAGACGTTTCCATAGGTGTTTCCACGGGCGTTTCTATAGGCGTTTCAACGGGCGTTTCCAGTCTAGTGACCTGAGACGGTTGTGCAGTCTTACTCTTAGCGTTAATATTAGGCAGACGCGCCATGGTTAGGCTCGTCTTCAAAGAATACCTCATCTTCAAAGAATATTTCTGCAGTAACAATACCTTCAGGTTTTCATTTTTCCCTCGCGTAATAAGAGAATGGAATGCGCTTGATCCAGATACTGTAGCACAGCCAACACTTCAAAAATTTTTAGAAAGCGTTGAAAAACTCATGTCTGTGCTCCCAAGTTCCAGGTGTTAACCTAATTGCGTTCGGGAGAAAGCATCCACACTCTAACATTTTATTTTATTTTCTTCATCATTTGGTTCAAGGCAACTATGCCTGTATGATGTATACATTACTTATTATCATGATCGCGCGTTTCTTATGTACTCTTCTTGTATTGCCACTATATTGCCTTGCTTGTATAATGTTTGTATCCTTTCCACTCCTGTAATAACCCTCAAGGAGGGTTGACAGTATTTTGTAAATAAAAATAAAAAAATAAATAAATATATTTAAGTGCGACTATCTCAACTCCAAGTAGCGCGATCGCCTCCTTTAGTGCAGCGTTCTCCCTTTCCAGCTGAATAATTCTATCATTGTTCTGCTCTGGCAGCATGCCCCCTGTAACCTGCTTCTGGGATCCTTTGACGTGGTCAGCCCACTCGGTCGCTGTGGCAGCAGGCACCTGAATGCTGATGGCCGGGCCTCATGATTGGGAACAGCTCCAGGAGTGGGAGCTCCTGTATCGGGAGCACCCCCTCGAGCTCCTGGACTGGGACCTGGACTTGTTGGCCGGTTTGAACAGCTCATGTATCGGTGGAAGTCCTTGTCAAAGTTGCGTCTCTCTTTTTTGCGCTGTCTGACGATGTAAGGTCTCTTTAATCTTTGTGTGCAGGTTCCGTCGGCCGTTGGATGAGTTCTCCACAGAAGGCACAATTCGGTGAGCAAACGTGCTGGTCGCCAGGGGAGGTCATTCCGCAGCTGTGACAGATAACATTTCCTGGAGTGGGACACACGTCGGCTCTGTGGCCGAGTCTACCACAGGTATAGCAGACATTCATCTGCCGTCGGTAGAGGGTGCACTTGAATATGCTGGGACCACACATGACGTAATTTGGGACTCGAAGTCCTTCGAAGAGGATAAAGACTGTGATAGAATTCTTTATTCGCCGCAATTCGAGAGCAGTGGGATTCCTCTGCTGAATAAGAAGTATTTTGAGCTCTTCGTCGTCAATTTCCATATCGATGTTTCTGATGATGTCCTTGCATGTGTTGTCGGGCACATCAATGTAAGAGCTAACCTCGTACTCGGTGTTTTTAACGGTGATGACCTCTAGACTTGCGTAGGTCTTGGCGTTGGCTTGCGATGGCGTACTAATCACCACAATTTTCTGCATAGCGTTAGGACAAATGATGTCTTCTGTGATATCCACAGCGGAGAGACGCGCCGCTGTCGTGAGGGCTTGAGAAATGCGCTCGTTACTGGTATTCTTAACGTTCAGGCCTCCCCGAACCTTGACAATGAGTCTAAAATGCCCCCTTGGTAGATGAAGCAGCCTTGACGCGTTGGCGAGGCGTTTCTTTACGTTGGCAGGAGATCGGGTGCCGCCAGCGTTCTTGCCGTATGGTGCGCCTTGAACTTCAGTGCCCGCCACGGGTGCTTTAGTTGACTTACGCTTAGAAAGCGCCGTTGTCCATCCGGAACACTGGAATTCTTCTGGATAAATGCCCTCCTCTTGCACAGTGACTTGCATAGTCATATTGATAGCTCAAACGCACTAAACCTAGCGTTAAGCTTAGCTAAGCCTAACCTTAGGCCCAGCAAGCCATGGCGTGGTCGCGCGAGAAAGTCCTTCAAAAGTCGGTAAAAGAACGACCCACCATGACAAAAATGTTTCCACGTGGTCCTCAAGACTTCAGGCGTCAACTGGAGCAGAAGGCATCAAACACATAGCTAACTTTCACAGAAAAAAGGTGAACAAGCAGGAGCCGATGTTTAGACGACCGCATGAATTGTCGCCCCCTAGCATCTCCCCTATCAATGTACAGTAAGCATTTATTTACCCTTGTAAAGGCACGTTTTAGTTTCATGTTATATGCTGATTTATCTGACAGAGGGATCAACCATATTTTTTAAGTAATAAGTGCTGTTATATTTTTCACATTAAATATTACACTTTCTTGCATATATTCAGGCATGTGTGTAATATAATTTGCCTTATTTGCTAATGGTCTGAACACTGTATCTGGAGCGTGCAATTTTTAAAGGGGCCCTGAAACACTTTTCCAAGTAACCATGAAATGAGCTCTCTGAAAAAGCTTACTGCTTCACTAATAAACGGCGCAAAAATTTTCAAAATCCGTCCAGTGCGAGTGGAGTTGGAAAGATTCGTCGCAAGCTGCGATTGTATTCTCTCTTCTCTCGTCCCGACGAAAGCGCTGGAGCCTAAGTAGGGAGGCATGACAGGTGCACAAAAAAACGTCATGCGCGCTTTGCCACCTTGAGTCCTTTTTTCTCTTTTTTTTTCTTTGCATACGTGGCTTTTTCAGTGTGATCTTGCGTGCACACCTGGACAAGTCGTGGCCTCCCGCGGCAATCTCTGTAACGACCGTCATGTTCAAATCGGCCAATGGATGATAAATGGGCTTACTACGAGTGGTGCCTTAACACTCGTAGTAAGCCCTGGTGTTTGAGCTTACTCCATAATTTGCCGAGAGAAAAAAAAGCAATTTTTGGGCTGACATTGATCATTTATTGTGAATTCCAGGCTGAGTGCTGCGCTATATTTGGCTCGCGTGTTGCCGGGAGCCTCTACTACTGATCGGCCGCTCTTTCTAACCATGTTCAGAAAGTGTTGCACGGCCCCTTTAATAATATTGCAGGTGTTATATTAGTGTTATTAACCTATTATGAACTTCTCAATCCTCTTCTTTAAAAATGTATAATTTGTGGTATTAGGGGCATTGCACATTGTTGATACTCGTTGTGTTTGTGTTAAAATTTTTTAACGCGCCCCCAGGCACCTGCATAAATACGCCAATACAAAGAAATGTAAACAAAATATTCTTTTGAAAGAACAAAATGTAGGCGATTATAACGTTAAACAATCCCTCAATGCTTCCTTTCGAAATAGTCGTTAGCTCTATATGATCGGAATAGCCCCGCCGCGGTGGTCTAGTGGCTAAGGTACTCGGCTGCTGATCCGCACGTGGCGGAATCTAATCCCGGCTGCAGCGGCTGCATTTCCGATGGAGGAGGAGATGTTGTAGGCCCGTGTGCTCAGATTTGGGTGCACGTTAAAGAACCCCAGGTGGTCGAAATTTCCGGAGCCCTCCACTACGGCGTCTCTCATAATCATATGGTGGTTTTCGGACGTTAAACCTCACAAATCAATCAATCATATATGATTGGTGTAAACAGTCTTTGTCATGCACAAAGCACCAGCTTGTTATGCGAGGCAACAAACGACGCGAAAATGACCTAACACGTAATGACCGCTTAAGCACGACTACGTAAAAATAAAGAAATGAACTGTTTTCGATATAGCATTTTGTTGGCCATCGTTCTTTGGCATTTAAAATTTTCTGTGTGCCACCAAATCGCCTGCTTGATACGTGCACGTCACGAAGCCACAGAGCATCTCCTTCAAAATGTAATTTTAGTAGGCCGGCTGCCAATCACATAAGCAGTGGCTACATATAGCAGCTGACGAGAAGACTTATGAGTTTAATAAAATGTTTCCACTTACACCATAATGGTGTTTAGTAGTTTGTGCGCGTATACATCTCTGTGAGGTCATACTTGCTGAGAGAAGAAGAGGAATAGAGAGAAATAAGCAGCGGTAGACCTAAATGCTTCTTTGCAGTTCGAGATGTATTTTGAACTGTAAAGTATATTCAAGTTGAGTAAAAACCAACTATTTCGACTCTTAACTAAGCCTCTATAGTGCTAAAAACCACGGTGTGGTGACTTCTTTTATTCATCCCTCGCAGCAGAATAGCAGTCATCATCATTATTGAGCCTCCTCACGAGCTGGCGCTTTCCCTCGTGGCAGCGCCGGCTCACCCTTGTCTTTTTCTTTCTTCTTTAGTTCCATTAAAGCCTTTCATCTGGCAAGATGTGTTTTGCTTGATGTGAGCCGCGCCGCAGAAGAAAGACTCGGAGGTCCAATACATGTGGTGCCGGAAAACCGGGACCTTTGACGACGCCAACATCATCGACGTTAGGAGCCGCAACACCTCGGAAGACGGCGCCTGCGATCTTGGCGAGATACATCGACTGCGGGCGGCAAAATGGAACGATATCTTAGACGACGCCACAGCCTGTGGTCCGTACTAGATGTCCTGTTGTCCGAGGCGGAAGACCACTTGCGAGGAAATCAAGCCGTCACGGCAGCAGCAGTAAGTGTATTCCTCGACCGAACAAGCTCATTTTATGGTCCGATAGAGAAAGTGGATGAGGCAATTTCTGAGGAGACGCCAGACGACCAGTTCGACAGCGAGACGTTAGACGCTGAAGAATACCGCGACAAAGTTGTTACTCTCACAGCAATCTCCTAGTCAAGCTGAATGAATGTCTGGCTCCTCCAGCCCCACTACTTACGAACGTTCACCCGTTATCATTTGGCAAGAGCAAGCTTCCCCAACTAGAACTCGTAAAATTTGATGGTAACCGCAGACTATGGCCGAGATTTCGAACGCAGTTTACATCACCAGTCCACAACAACAGCGAGTTAAGCACTGGCTAGTTCAACTACTTGAACAGTTTGGTTACCGAAGCGACCGCGTCGGCCATATCGGGATTACAAGCTACCGAAGAGTGCTATAAAGACGCTATTGAAATTTTAAAGAAGCGTTTCGGAGATGAACAGATCTTTGTGCACGACCATTTTCAAGGTTTGCTGGATCTAAAGCCGGTGTCGTCGTCAGCAGACGTTCGTAAGCTTAGGCAACTTTACGACAAGGTACAGGTTCATATTCGAAGCCTCAAAGCGCTTGGCACAAACTCGACAACTTATTGCTCCATGCTTCGGGAAATCCTGCTAAGAGTTTTACCGACGGACATGGTGCTGCGTTTTCACGAGATGCACAAGGCATCTTCGTCGGCTGCATCCTCTTCGAATACGCAAGGCAATTCAACGGTTCCAGAAGACGGTTCCAGAAGATAACGATCTTTGAATGCTTCTGGAATTCTTCGAACTTCAACTCACTTGTCGGGAAGCTGTTGCCGAACAAGACGTAACAGAAACTCGTCGAGCCCCAGATAAGAAAGGACTAAAACACAGTCATCCACGTGACGTTTCCACGACAGCTGCTTTACAAAGCTCAACAAAAAGTCCACAACAATGCCTGTTCTGGCGGTCTGAAAAGCATTCTGCCAAAGTCTGTGATACGAAGAATATCGACTTCTCAAACAAAGGGAAGATGCTCATCAAGGCTGGACGATGCTTTCGTTGCCTAAAGCAGGGCCACATGGCAAAAGATTGCAGAAGGCGGTTAAAATGCGGCAAGTGCGCAAGAAGGCACGCAACATCTGTTTGCGCATCCGACGACATCAAAAACGACAAGAAGGTGATATCTGCATCGGTCAATCTTGTGTCCGAGCAGGCAAGGTCACTCGTAATGCTCCAGAGTCTGACAGCCACCGTATTGGGCACCAAATCATCCGGTCGCTACCGAGTTCTTTTTGATGGCGGAAGTCAGCGAAGCTTCATTACAACCAAAGCTTATGGAAGACTTGGATGCGAAATAATAGAAGAGGATACGTTAGCCATCGGTGTGTTCAAGGTGATAACATACAGAAAACCATGAAGAAGGTACGTGTATCGATTCTCTCTGCGAACCAGAAGCTTCCGATTTCAATAGAGGCACTGGTGGTGGACACGATATGCACTGAATGCATTCCGGTACCAGAAGAAAACGTTATAAGAGAAATGAACAAGATGCACTTGGATACGCGAGCTCTCTCTCGCGTATCCAAGTGCATATCCAAGAGTATATTCAAGTGTATCCAAGTGTATCCAAGTGATATCCAAGTGTATCCAAGAGTAGAAGACAAACAGATTGCGGTCCTTATTGAATCAGACTATTATTGGGATATAGTAACGGGTACTGTGAATCCTGTGTTCGAAAAGTTGAAAGCTGTCAAGACAAAACTGGGATGGACTGTGCAAGGACCATTGTCTAGTGCAGCCGATGTTACACAGTGTGCCAGTATTGCAGTCCTACGATCCACAGTGACCGAGCAAGATATCTCGAAACTTTTGACTCGTTTCTGGGATATAGAAAGCACCGGTATCCAGGCCTAAAATGAAGAAACGACGGTCGCTGAATCAGTGCTGGCAAATTTTGAGAACAACATCAATAAGAAAAACAATCGATATGAAGTGGTGCTACCGTGAAAGGAAAGAGTTGACCTGGGTGAAAACTACGCAGTTGCACTCAAACATCTGCACAGTTTGATGAAGAAGCTTAACAAAGATAGTGAGCTCTTAAAACAATATGAAGCAACTATTCGAATGTACTTCGAAGAGGGATATGCTGAAAAAGTACCTTCAAAAGAAGACCAACCAATTGGACCCCAGTATTATGTGCCACACCGAGCCATCATACGAGAGGACCGATCTATTACGAAGGTACGCATCGTGTTCGACGCTTTGTCTCACGAATCCGGGATGAAGTCCTTAAACGACAATCTAGAAGCCGGCCCAAATCTAAATCCCGACGTAGTGTCGCTACTGTTGCATTTCCGACGCTACAAGATAGCAATGAATGCTGATGTTGAGAAGACGTTCCTTAAAATTGGCCTGCAAGAACACGACAGAGATGCACTTCGCTTCTTGCGGTTCAAGACTTCACCTCAAGGGGACAGTGCACTGCCGGAAACAGAAGTTTGGAGAATGACGAAAGTGCCCTTTGGAGCTACTTCAAGTCCTTTTCTATTGACTGCAACCTTAAAGCACCACTTCAGGTCCGAAGCAAATCGCTTTCCTTCGACAGCCCGGCTATTGCAAGACCCCATATATGAACGATCTTCATATTGGCGCTGATACCATTGAACAAGCTATTGAAATGCATAAAGAGATAATAGAAATATTCAAAGATGCTTCAATGAACATTCGTAAATCGGCAAGCAACGACCCCGTTGTATCTGCCGTCTTCGTACAAGGAATCACTTCTTCCGAAAAATTACTTTGCTCACCTTCTGGACCTCTGAAAGTCCTGGGACTTTATGGAACAAACAGACGGATACCTTTTCGTTTAGGCCCCAGGATATTCTACAGTTTATGGAGGAGCATCCAATTACCAAACGCTTTGTGCTCCAAGCTGTTGCAAGGATCTACGACCCCTTGGGGTTTCTGTCCCCCTTTATAGTAAGGGCGAAGATCTTCCTACAAGATCTCTGGAGGGAAAACCTCGGCCGAGATGACACCATGCCAATGAAGCTGTCAGCTGTCTGGAAAAAATGGAGCAAGGAGGTAGCCATGCTACATGATATCAGTATTCCGAGGTTCCTCGCAGCGGGCAGTGTAGGCGCTTATCAAAAGGCAGAACTGCACATCTTTTCCGACGCTAGTGAGTCAGCATACGGTGCTGTAGCCCACCTTCGTACCGTCGACTCAAGTGGTACCGTCCACACTATACTATTAATGCAAAGACAAGAGTTGCACCGTTAAAGACGGTTACCTTGACGAGGCTGGAATTAATGTCAGCTTTGCTTGCAGCCCGCTTATATGCCTACATCATCAAGAACTGCGACCTGGGCATTGGTGAAGTAACATTTTGGTCAGATTCCCAGATTACCCTTTGCTGGATTCACAAGGACCCCGTTTCTTGGAAGGCATTCGTACGGAACAGGACGCAGGAGATCAGAAATTTGACAGAATATTCTCGATGGCGATTTTGTCCCGGAAAAGAAAACCCTGCAGATTTGCTCACTCGAGGCTTGACTGTACACAAACTGAGTAAATCACAGTTGTGCTGGTATGGACCCGGATGGCTTGTCATGTCTCATACATTTTGGCCTGAATTCAGGGGAAACCTTGACCTCGAAAACGGAAAACTCGAGGCAGCTGAGACAAGGCCAGAAATCAATACCCACGCTGTTAACACGACAACATCGATGCCAACGCTGATTGATAACAAACGATTCAGCAGCCTCAAAAAACTTGTAAGAGTAACGGCGTGGGTTTTCCGTTATGTTAAAAAGTTGAAGAAGGAAAGCGATAGGTTCGAGAAGCTGTCTGCTGAAGAAATTCAACAGGCGGAGTGCTACTTGATTCGCGTAGAGCAGAGAGCTCACTTTGGTAACGAAGCAAACTGCGTCGCAAACGAGAATACGATTCCTTCCCAAAGTCCAGTTGGACAATTAAGATTGTTCCTCGGGTACAAGGAAAAGTTCAGATTACGGACGACTCGTACGGTTCTCACCATCCAATCCTCCTACCTAAAGATTGTCACCTCGCTACTTTAATCATCAATCATGCTCACGAAAAAAACTTCCACGAAGGAGTACGAGACACACTGACTCAAATAAGGGAACAATACTGGATTCAACAATTACGACAGCTGGTGAAAAAAAACAATACGACGGTGTGTCATCTGCCAACGCCTACAGTCTAAACCAGTTGAACAAGTTTCACCTTGTATGCCCCAGGATCGTTGTATACAAACGCCTCCGTTTCTTGTAAGTGGAGTAGATTTTGCGGGTCCACTTTACATCAAAGGGCATCTTCACCAGCGCTCTTACATCGCTCTTTTTACTTGTGCTGTAACAAGAGCTGTTCACTTGGAACTTGTTGAAGATTTGACGCTGTGGCTTTCCGTTGTGCACTTTGGAGATTCATATCACGTTGAGGCCTCTGTCACAGAACGTACAACGACAATGCCCGAACCTTCGTCAAAACATCCAAAGATCTACAGAAGCTCTGGCAAACAATTGGGCATCCCTATGTACTTGCATTTTTCTCTTCCTCGAAGATTTAGTGGAAAATCATTTGCCCGAGTGCTCCTTGGTGAAGCGTATTTTACGAGAGACTCGTACGTTCTGTGAAGACCTGCTTGAAGGAAATGCGTGGCCGACGTTTGGTAAATCAGACAGAGTTGGTCACTTTACTAACGGAAGTGGAAGCAATAATATTTTCTCGGCCTTTAACATATGTGTACAATGATGTGGATGAGCCGTGCCCCCTATCTCCAGCAGGTTTTCTCGTTGGAATAAGACTGACAACGCTACCACCTTACGACCTCAAAATCAAAACCGAGTCGACCAACGATCAACTGAAGAAACTTTGGAGCAAGAGAGAAGAGGATCTGCAAACTTTCCGGTCCCGTTGGTTAAAGGAGTACCTCAATGAACTCGGGAATTACACATTCAACCAAGCAAAAAGAGATCACATATTGAAGGAAGGCGATGTACTTCTACTCGGAAAAAAACATTGTCCCAGGCAACTGTGGACCTTGGTTCGCATAGAAGAACTGATCGGGGGACGTGACGGCATCATGAGGACTTGCTTTCTACGCTTGTCCGGCGGCACTGTTGTGAAGCGTCCTGTGCAGCTACTGTACCCATTGGAAGCCACCTAGCGTCATCTGTTGGTGCGGGAGACTGTTGTGACTTCCTTTATTCATCCCTAGCAACAGAATAGCAGTCATCATCATTATTGAGCCTCCTCACGAGCTGACGCTTGCCCTCGTGGCAGCGCCGGCTCACCCTTGTCTTTGTTTTCTTCTTTAGTTCCCTTAAAGCCTTTCATCTGGCAAGACGTGTTTTGCTTGATGTGAGCCGCGCCGCAGAAGAAAGACTCAGTATTTCACGCTATCTCTGGTCGAGTGGGTCAAGTTGCGGGGTGAGCTTAAAAGCTGAGCTCCATACTGAGCTGGAGTTTACTGCTTTATTCGTAGCCCCTTTGCAAGCTGCCACTATGACTTCAAGTTACCATAAGCAATGCTTAACCGGTTCGTCATAGCTTAAAGCAAAAAAAATTTTTGGCATTTCAGAACGCGAAAACTTAAACATCAAAAACGATTCGTCACACTCATCGGCTCGCAACAGCTCGGACACAGCAGTGGTGATCATGTATCCTTTTCGAAGAAAATCATTTTCCGGAAGCAACAAATGCTTTGACCGGTCCATAAAAAGTTTTCTCGTTCCCATCTGTAACTGCATCAATAATCCACAGCAGAATAAAAGCGTGAACAAGTGATGTAATATTATAGAGCTCCTGTTCAGCGCTTGCCTGCTCCTGCATTGCTACAGTACAGGACGCGAAAGCGTCGCATGGGCGACCCGCACCGCAAAGAGCCTACGAAAACAATCACAGCCGAAATGTTCGCAAAATTTTGCTATGTAATAGCATTGGCTCGTAACATTTTCATTCTCCAGGAAGAACATACATGAGTGATTACTGTTGTGACAGAAACGTTCGCCTTACTTCTTGGTTTCACCAGCATGCAGTCAGGAGGGGCAAGTGAGAGGCTTAGCCCCCCCCTTTAATCAGTGGGTACACGTGCCCCCCTTGCCCCCCCCCCCCCCCGGCTGATGCGCCCATGTTTCCTTCCTCCACGCGTTTTTGATTCATTTCCAGTTGGATACCCGGAAGCCGCCAGTGGTGAAAGCGGCACTGCCGCTGCGTACCGGCATGCGATAGTGAGTACAACGAAGGTATAGGGAGTTTCCGCCCCCTGGTTGAGCGGCACAAACAAAAATTGATAAAAAGAAAGCACACATATTCGTTTCGTGGTCAGTGTCCAAGAACGCCATGGGACGGCGGTCACGGCAAGAATACGGACGGCATCGTAGGAACGCTTCAGATTTGCGGTTGTTGAAATGGGTGCTGTTCAAAACTTACTTAGCTTAGCTTGCTAAATGAAGAAAGCTAGAAGATCCCACGTACAGTAAGAATCGATGATATGCGAAGCCCAAATGAGGAAATTTGATATTCTTGAAAGGTTAATTAGGCGCAGTGAGCAAGTTGACGTGTGGAGTAGGTTGTTCAGCTGACAGTTCAGAGATATCACACTCTTTCAACGACGACACGACGCCTAGTTTAATACCAGCAGGCAGCACGTGTGCGGAGAAACCAAAGTTAAAAAGAGACAAATGGTTCTGATTGTGGCGAACTCTCACCACGGTGTGAGGGACAGCAGTGGAATGCTTTAGCAAAACGTTGGTAGTGGGTGAAACGACATATTTACCATCGCGCACAGGCGGATCACAAATAAGCTGCACGTAATTCGCTGCTTGCGGCGGAAGATGCAAGGACTCGATGTCACAAAGGCGGCTTTGAGCATCACGGGCAACAGCGGCGTCAAAAGGCAGTTCCAGCTGAAGAAGGCCCGTCGAGCAGTCTATAAGGGCGGAGTGCGCAGAGAGAAAGTCGAAACCGAGAATCATGTCATGTGGGCCCTGCTCAAGCACGGTGAACTATACGATGGTCTGACAGCCAGCAATACATACGCGAGAGGTGCACATGCCGATAACGGTAGATGTGCTCCTATCGGCAAGCATTACTGCACACTTAAGAGGAGGTGTGATCACTTTTCGCAGTTGAATACAGAGAGCAGCGCTCATGACTAAAATTTGTGCGCCAGTGTCTATGAGGGCTGTAACGGTTACGCCATCCACCAAAAGGTCCAAAATATTGCAGTGTGTAGAAATTTTCAACAGAGGATTTGCAGACCGGGTCGTTAATGCAGCGTCACCTCTGCAAGCTGCGTGCTCTATATAGTATCCTGAAGCTGAGGACCCAGGTCGTGCAGGGGACCTGGATCGAGGAATCATCGGTGAGAGAGATCAGCGGCCTTGGGGTGATGGTGACCGGCTGAACCTTCGGCACTGAACGTTAGTGGCAGCAGGCTGGGGATCGTATACAGAGTAGAAAACAAGCGAGATTTGCCTTGAAAGCGACGCCATGTCCTGTATTAGTGTTCCAGGATGAATTGGACGTCCAACGATTGCGACAGTAGCGCGCAATGTGTCCGGCGCAAGAGCAGTGAAAGCAGATCAGTCTATCACCCGACGTCCTCCGTTCAGCAGGGTTCCGGTAGCGGGAAGGGTAGCGTGAAGGGTACACCGGGATCTGGTTAATCGAAGCCGAACTCTCTGTAGTGCGAACCACGCAAACAGTTGCGATGCCGAGATTTGCTCTTTCTTGGCGAACGATGGCTTGAATGAGGGAGGCGGTGGATGCGTTATCTTGAGGGCCGTCGGAAGCGTTGGCTGCAGGAGCCATTGCTTCGAGTTCGCGGCGAACGATTCGGGTGACATTTTGGATGATGTAGCTTGAATGAACTTGGGGCAGTCTTCACAGGTCGAAGTGGCTGCAGTATTAGGCAGACGAGCAAGCTGGCGGGTTATGCGACGGTTCTTGGCATGCTCGAACCGCTGACATTTCTTCACAACCGCGTCGACGGTGGCGCAACCTTTCAGATTAAATACGTCATTGGCAATTCTCTTTATTATGTGGGCGACTTTGTCAGTTTCACTCATGTTCTCGTCCACCTTTCGACAAAGGCCCAATACGTCCTGTATATTTATTTATTTATTTATTTTAATACCTCAAGGGCCTCCTAGAAGGAGGCATTACATGAGGGGTGATACAAGTGACAGACTAGAACAAAAAACGAGGGTAGGGGTGGATATAAGACACACATGATTCCGTCGATGTCTGTCCGCGACATTTCAGGTCTCTCTTCGCGGCCTGCTGTCGCCCAAATGGCCTGCTGAACAACTCGACAAGCTTCAGTTTGCAAATGTCCCAGCTGGTCAACTCCGACTCATGCGTCCCATACGAAGTGAGTGCCGTATCCCGCAAGTAAAATACAATGTTGGCCAGCATCAAAGTAGGGTCCCACCTATAATATTCGCTTACGCGCTCGTACAATGCGACCCAATCTTCGACATTCACCTTGTCCTTGCATGTGCCCGACAAGGTTCCGAGGTCTCGTGGAGGCGGGAGAATGAGAGGAGGAAGCTGCTGCTGCTGCTGCGGCTTCTGTTGCTTTTGTGGGTTGGCTTGTTGAGCCATTGCAGGAAAATGAAGGTGGCGACCACCCCGAAATTCTGTGTTGGTTTGCCAGGAGAGCCAGGTAAGCGTACCCAGCACTTCCACCAATAATCTTACAAGGGAACGTTTATTTGCGGATATTTACGATGTTTACACGCGGCGACAATGGCTGGCGCACTGCCGGGCTGGAACCAGTCTCTATTCACTTCGTAGTCTTTTCATCCAGGCAGAAACGCTCTACAGCTTTATGCCTCAGTCCCACTACTGCCTTGTAACACCATGTCACAATAATATCAGCAGAACGTTACGAGGTGGACGTAAATTATGCCATACATGTATTCAATGTCATGATGATCATTATTGCGCCTGGAATTTGTGTTCGTCGTCCATTCACGTCACGTAATACCAAATTGGGTATATTTGGAGCTAGCGAAATGGCCGCGAGCACGATGTGAGCGTAGCATGTAGTTATGCTTTACAGGAAACTACCGATTATCATGTTTGGACGTGTCATTTACCTTCAAAGTCCATTCACGTCACGTAGTATCAAATTTGGTATACGTTGAGTGAACGAAACGACCGCGAGCACGGTATGAGTGTAGCATTTAGTCATGCTTTACAGGACACTCATATCATGATTATCATGTTTGGACTTGTCATTTACTTTTGTCGTCCGTTCACGTCACATAATACTAAATTTGGTACACGTTGGGCGAGCGAAACAACTGCGAGCACGCTATGAGCGTAGCATGTCGTCATGCTTTACAGGACACTCATAATTATCACGTCGGGACATTGTTACGACTCCTCTCACCGCCGACACTGTTGCGTAGTGTCCCGAGGTCATGGGCCGCCAATGTTGTTCAGTAGCCCGTTTCTCAGCTCACGGCTACTTCTACACAAAGCTGATAGACCAGTGGACAAGGCGACGGTGAGTTAAGGCAATATTTATGTACAGCATAGAAATAGAGGCGTTACATATTCAGCACTGGGGCCGACAGCTTAGGGACTCAAAGAGCCGAGATGTCTTTTCTGACGCATAGGTCGGCTGGCTGGCATCACGCTGCTTGCTTCTTTATAGGCCGCGGGTGATTCCTTACGGCTCCACCGTCCAATCAGAACCGCTGCTGGTGGCGTCAGCTTTCTCAAATTGGGACCCGCTGCTTGCTGGCGTCATGATCCTCCAATCCAAAGCCACTGCGCTGGGTTGCACCCTCGAGCGAGTGGTATTGCCACGCGTTGCGTAAGACTCACCAGACTGGATCGCGTCGATTGCATTGTCGGGCTGCTATCAGGCCCGAGGGTTGAGGGAGCTCGCCTTGCGTTGCGTAAGACTGACCGGCGCTGCCCGGCTAGATGACGTCATAGAGGTGATGGCGTCAGGCGGGCTCGCTCGCTGAACTTGACACAGATTGCCTTTGCATAGGATATGACGTTCGGTCTGGACTCCCAGGCGTAACAGCACTCCCGTCGTCAGACAATGCGCCGAAAAGACGAGCTGCTTTCATGTGGCTCGAATGTCGGACGCGCTCGTTCGCCAGGTCCCTCCAGGTTCTTCTCCAGGGCCATAAGAGAATGCAGTTCCAGACTCCGTCCCGTGAACACATCCCATTCTTAAGGATGGATTCCAGCTCCACTGCTTGTCGCCTCAACTTGCTGGCCAGCTTCGCTCGTCTCTTCTGACGATTTTTGGTCTCAGCACTTGTCGACGGTTCTGCAACTTGTCAAGAACGGTTCGACAGCAGACAACACACAACACAAGCAAGTGCCCTCGGTCACCCGACAGAACACCATACAAAATATAGTACAGCATATACCTAGCTAAGTATCTATCGGAATTTCGTTCACTCTACATCAAGAAGCACATGTGGGACCCAAGGCTCTTAATATAAGAACTCAAATTTTCAAACGTACGACAACGTTATGAAATGGATTATAACATAAAGTTTGCCCTTTGAGATCACTGTGGACGAGAGCGTTCAGCTAAGGCCGTGATGAGGACAAAATGTTGCCCCGAATCGCCAGCGAGAAACCGAAAGGTGGAGAAGGTACTAGCTAAAACGCATGGCTCAATGCGTCTGCATTAGCGTTTAGCTTTCCTTTTTTTTTTTTTTGTAGCGAACGTCAAAGTTGTGCTGTTGGAGTTTAATGCTCCACCTCAGTAACCGGCTACTTTTAGGCGACATGTTATTTAACCAGGTTAGAGGACAGCGGTCCGTTTCGACCACAAACCTCGAACCGGAGACATAACAAGCTAGTTTTTGAACGGCCCACACAAGGCAAGCGCATTCCTTTTCAGAGGTACTGAATGCCTCTTCCATGCCGCTGAGTTTCAACTTAGTAAAATTTAGTTCGTTTAAGGTCAAACAGTCGATCTTGTCGGAAGGCAAGAAATTTAAAGACACTAACTACAGCGTTGGTGAGGACTTTTCCCCTGCCGTCCGACATGCACGAAGACACCTTGTCACTTTTGCCAGATTAAAATCTACAGCATTTAAATTAAGCTTCAAAACTTTGCTCATAGGTTCTAAACGCTACGTCTTTGATGAATCTTCCCAGGCAGTGAAGGAAGTAACCTAGCAATCACTGCGTCGTCCGTTATCATCAACTAATCCCCAATCAACGCAGCAAACTACCGTGTCTCTTTCCGTAATCTTCACCAACATTCGCAGTTTCATTTCGAAACGCGAACTCGTCTCTAATCTTGTTTCATCATCCCGTAGCAACTTGCTTTTATTAACGGAAACATGGCTTAATAGTGACGTAAGCGATCAGGAAGTTCTAGCTGACTTACCAAATTTTCAGATCTTCCGTAAGGACCGGGACGGCAGAATGGGAGGAGGGGTGCTCATTGCTGTTAGCCAGGGCCTACCCGCAACTTTGGTAAATATTTCGTCAGACTTGGAAATAATATGGATAAAATACCAAGCTGTACCGCAATCAGTTTTAATTGGCGTGTGCTACAGGCCCCCACATAGGAATCCTGACTTTCCCGGCATGCTTAATTCGGTGCTAAATGAACTTTCAACAAAGTACCCTAATGCCCGTATTATCGTGTTTGGTGACTTTAATTTCCCGAATATTGACTGGACTAATCTAACTGTTAACGGAGGACAACAGAGTGAGGCGAGTGAACTTGTTAATGTATGTCTAAATTTCAACCTAGCTCAAGTTGTCCCCAAACCAACCCACGTAACCCAAGACTGTGAAAACATATTAGACCTAATACTAACCAGTATTCCTGAAAGTGTAACATCTATTTCCTACTTGTCAGAGATAACCGACCATAAAGTAATTCAAGCCGACATTTTAATCACTCCTCCAAAACAACGAACCACCAAAGAAACCATACGACTATATATATGATAAAGGAAACTACACTGCTATAAATGATGAATTAAACTGTGTTCTTCCAATATTCAAAGATAATTTTCTTTATCGCACGGTGCATCATAACTGGAAGTTATTTAAGGATAAATGTGATACACTGGTCGAAAAATTCATTCCTAAGCTCAGTTTCCGTGCCTGTTCCCAAAAACCATGGTTTACTAAAACGCTCAAAAAATTTGAAAATAAGAAAAAACGCCTTTTTCGTTCCGCCAAGCAGCAGAATATCGAAAACGCATGGTTAAAATATTATGCTGCTGAAAAAGCTTACCTCACGGCAATACGAAACGCTAAGCATTCTTTTTTTCACACTCACTGAAATTGCTTGCTAGTAACCCTAGGAAATTTTGGCAGGTCATAAATTCCAACCACTCGTGCACTATTACTCTCACTAATGAAGCAGGTGACGTGGCCACTGACTCGGAATGTGCCGACCTGTTGAATAGAGCTTTCTCATCGGTCTTTAGCAAAGAAACTGACGTTCCACCCCCGCCACAGCCTACCGTAGTCAGTACTTCCATGCCACCAATCCTTTTTGTTGAACCCGGAGTTTTGGCAATCATTGATAAACTTAAATTATCTTCATCATCAGGTATCGACAACATAAATTCGAAATTTCTAAAGAACACTCAACAGATCTGTGCAAAATTTTTGTGTCTACTTTACTCGCAGTCTCTTTCCACGGGTGAGCTTCCTAGTGATTGGAAACACGGAAATATCACCCCAGTATTCAAATCAGGTATTAGAGAGTCACCCCTCAATTACCGACCAATTTCATTAACCAGCATTCCATGCAAAATCATCGAACATGTCATCTACACCCGGATTATGGACTTCCTAGACTCAAATAACTTTTTCAATTCCGCGCAGCATGGCTTTCGCAAAGGTCTGTCGTGCGAGACGCAACTGGCTATGTTTTCGCACGACTTGCATATTAACTTGGATTCTAACGTACAGACTGATGCCATATTCCTGGACTTTGCGAAAGCATTCGATAAAGTACCCCATAAACGCCTTCTGTTGAAACTTTCCCGCTTAAACCTACACGCCGACGTCCTAAAGCGGATCCGTGAATGTTTAAGTAACCGCACTCAAGCTGTCTTTGTTAACAATGCTACCTCTACTTCACTTCCGCTAACATCTGGTGTCCCGCAGGGGTCGGTTCTGGGCCCGATTTTATTCCTGATATTTATTAACAATCTCCCAACTCATGTATCCTGTAAAATCCGGATGTTTGCCGACGATTGTGTTATTTACCACACTGTTTGTAACGCTTCTGATCAATTAGCTCTACAGAGTGATCTTAACAATGTAAAACAATGGTGCGATGATTGGCTAATGGAACTTAACCCTCACAAATGCAAAGCCTTATCATTCACCCGCCGCCGTTCTCCACTTGTTTTTCCATATTCCATCAGTAATGTTCCAGTTGAAACTGTTAATTCTTTTAAATATTTGGGGGTCACACTCTGCAACGATCTTTCATGGGGTTTGCATATCACAAAAGTCATATCATCGGCAAACAAAACATTGGGATTCTTGCGACGTCATCTACGTAACGCACCTAGAAATGTAAAATTATTAGCTTACGAAAGCCTTGTTAGAACTAAACTTGAATATGCTTCCTTAATCTGGAGCCCGCAACAGGCCTATCTTGAAGACGCCCTTGAGTGTATTCAAAGCCATGCTGCTAGGTTTATCAATAATTCTTACTCCCATGACGTCAGCGTATCTTCACTAAAGGCGGAACTTCAACTGCCCCTCCTTTCCCTCCGCCGCCGTATCGCCAGTCTTTCGTTATTTCATAAGTTTTTTCACAGCTCGATGCGCATGCCACCTTATTTTGTTCCCCCAGCGCACATCTCTCAACGAACTAATCATCCTCTTCAAGTCGCACGCCCACGTGCACGCACCGTTACTTTTTCAACATCATTTTTTCCTCGCACAGCAGTTGCCTGGAATGGCCTTTCAGGCGACATTCCTGCCATTACTTGTACTTCTACCTTCACAACCAGTATCACTAATCATCTTTCACTTTAGGACAAACGATTGTTTTCTGCTCAATTTTTATGTAACCACCCCTTATGTAATGCCCCGCAAGGGGTCTTCAAAGGAAATAAAATGAAATGAAATGAAATGAAAATTAAATACAAAACTGGCCTTTTGTTACCAGCACTGTCTTCCTGGCACAATATAGCTCCCATGCCGCGATCACTCACTTCGCATTGAATCACAAATCTCTTAGAGAAATCGGGTGCCATGAGAACGAGCTTTTCGCTTAGAGCCTGTTTTAGCTGGCGAAACGCATTCTCCTTTTCTGAGTCCCATACCACTTTAACCGGCTCGGACTTTCGAAGTACGTCAGTTAGAGGGCTGGCAATTCTAGAGTAGTTTTGCACGTAATGATGATAGTCTCCAGCTAGGGCCAAGAATGCCCTTATGTCAAATTTTGTGGTTCGACGTGGATAGTTCACGACGGCGGCTACCTTAATTTCTGAAGGTCAACGCCGGCCACGCCCCACAACGTGTCCCAGGTAAGACACCTCACCGCACCCTAGGTGACAATTAAAAAGTTTCGCGGCAAGACCAGCTTCTTTCGACCTGTTGAGTACGACTCGTAGATGCTCGACATGTTCTTCCAAGCTATAAGAGAAAATGGCGACATCATCAAGATACGGCCGAGCGAACAAAAAGAGGCCATTAAAAACGCCGTCCATTAAGCCTGAAAAACAAAAGGGTGCATTTTACAATCCAAATCTCAGCTTAAGTGAACGATACGTTACGAATAGAGAAATGAATGCGGCATAGCGGCTAGCGTGATCCGTAAGGGGGACTTGCCAATATCCTCGCACGAGGTCGAACGTGGAAATATAACTAGACTGTGACACAGTTTCTACCCTCTCCTCTAGATTTGGTATCGGGTAAGTTTGGTCTCGAGTTATGGTGTTAAGACACCGATAATCGATGCATCGTCAAGGATCTTTTCCTCGCACTTGAACCAATATTACACGGGATGTATAGTCACTCTCACCCGGTACTATTACTCCAAACTCCAGCATTGTATCAATCTCCTCTTTCATGATCTCGTTTTGCATAGCGGAACATCGTTGCGGCTGGCTACGAATTGGCTCCTCCCAAGTTAGCTCGATATTGTGTTCAATCGCCGTCGTGTTTCTTGGACAGTCCGAAAACACGTCTTTAAACTCGGAAACAATCCTTCTCAAGTCCTCCTTCTGGACTTCACTTAACCTAGGCTCCAGGTTCAACTGCTTCAAGATTATCTCTGATCCCCTTTCGATTACATCACTAGAAGTCAAAATTTCTGCTCCTTCGTCCTCTGAAGCATTCAAAAGCAGAGTTACGACCACTTGACGTTGAGCGTATGGTTTCATCCAGTTACTGTGGTAAATTTTGTTTAGCCGCCTTCCTAACTTTACTTCATAATTGGTATCGGAAAGCTTCAACATTACTTTGGCGGGCCCTTTCCTATGAACCTCAAGCTTGTTATTTTTGGACGGCCACAGCAGCATTACCTGACTGTCTACTTGAAAGGTGCGTTTCTTCGCCGATTTGTCGTAGTACTCCTTCGACAACATTTTTGCAGGCTTCATGTGGATTTCCACAAGATCTTTCATTTTTCCAAGCCTCCGAAGGAGGTCGAGAACATACGCAACTACATTAGAGTCCTCATCTAATCTTTCCCAAGACTAGCGTAGCATTCGCAATGATGTTCTGAAACTCCTGCCATACACAAGCTTTGCAGGGCTAAAACCAGTGCTCTCGTGAGGAGCGGATCTCAAAGTGAACATAGCGGGAGGAATGCAAGCTTCCCAGTCGCATTTTTGCTCGTAGCAAAGAGCTCTTGGTATCCGTTTCAGGACGACGTGCATATACACTACCGAATTAAATTGCGGGTGATGGGCCGAGCTGTGCACTACTTTTATTCCGCATTTATCCAAAAAAGTAGAGGTAAGGTAGCTAGTGAAGACACAGCCGTTGTCACATTGAATTTCAGAACGACATCTGACGTGTGCCAATATAGAGAACACAGCATTCATGACGTGAGGAGAATTGAGCTCTTTAAGTGGTATCGCTTCTAGAAATTTTGTGGCTTCACAGAGGGCTGTCGGGATGTACCGACAACCTTGCCTTGACTCTGACAATGGCCCGACAATATCAAATACTAGGTGCCAAAATGGTTCCGTGATAATTGGCACAAGCTTCATGGGTGCCTTCCACTTGTCCGTGTATTTCCCCGCTATCTGACAAGTGCCGCATAATCGTACAAAGTCTTTGATATCCTTTCAGCAATTCGGTCAATAAAACTCAAGGGAAACTCTAGCATTGGTCTTCTTTATGCCGACATAACCTAAGCGTTTTCATGCTCTTGTTCCAATAGTTGGCGACGATACTTTTGTGGCACCAAGAGCTGCTCATACTTGTGACCTTGCACATTTGTGTATCTCCGATACAGGAGCACTGCCTTCTCAAAAGAAGAAGCATTCTCTTTTTTTGTTCCCAACTTTACGCTTCCCATTAGCGCTTTAATCGAGAGGTCCTCACCCTGCTATCGAATGAGCATTTCTCGATCAGCCCTCGACAGCTCACTCTAAGCACGTGATCACGTCAGACACCTCGCCAATTAGTAGAGCTAACAGGTTTTGCGCCCAAAGAGACCACTCCAAGGCATTTCGCTCCCAGACGTGTTCAAACTTGACGAGATACTTCGCCATGTCCTCGCCTACCACGAACGGTGGCAGTTGGTCCTGAATTCCCTTATTGCTGACCTGAACCATCGCAGAAACTACGCTAGGCGCCTGCGAACACTTCAGGATTGCCAATTCTATTCGTTTCATCTCAAGGCCATCATGGCTTTTGGCCTACTCACGGCGTTCTCGCCTTTCTGCTTCTTAGCGATTGCAATCTTCTCGCTTTTCGGCTTCTTCGTTTTCGCGAGCTTCTCGCCTTTCAGCTTCCTCGTGGCGTGCTTTGATATCCACCCAGGCCTCATTTACTCCCTCAGCTGTCACTCCTGCATCCTTCATGATCTTAAGGATCGCTTGCTTTCGTTTCGCACGGCCCTAAGCAAGGCCGTGTCCCTCACAAATTTTCACGAGTTCCTTCACGTTAAGGTTCTCCATCGTTCACACTAGCCTCTTGTTGTTTGTCCTTGTTAAAAATCTACTTGCCGTACCAACTATAAGTCGACAAGCAAGACGCGCAAGTCATTTTTAACACTACCGTGTTTACACCCTCCGCAATAACTTTGGTTTGGAAGCACTCCGACTAGATTTTAAACGATCAAAGCTCCTCTAAAGCTTCACACTGCCCCCCTGTAAACTACTCTAACCTGTGGTAGAGCAGTCTGGTGAAGTGAGAGGAAAACATCAGGCATCACAACACCAATATCACTGGCGGCGGGCGATCCCACCACTGCCACCACTGTTACGACTCGCACCGCCACCGACGCTGTTGCGTAGTGTGCCGAAGTTACAGCCCGCCATGGTTGTTTCGTAGCGCGTTTCTCAGCTCGCGGCTGCTTCTGCGCAGATCTGATAGGCGAGCGGACAACACGATGGTGAGTTAAGGCAATGCTAATGTACAGCATAGGAATAGAGGCGTTACATATTTGGCACTGGGGCCGACAGCTTGGGGACTCGAAGAGCCGAGATGTCTTCTCTGTGACGCATACGTCCGCTGCTTGACATCGCGCCACTTGCTTCTTTATAGGCCGCGGGTGTTTCCTTACGGCATCACCATCCAATCAGAACTGCTGCTGGTGGCGACAGCTTTCTCAAATTGGAACTCGCCACTGGGTGGCGCCATGATCCTCCAATCCGGAGTCGCTGCGCTCGGTTGCACCCGTGAGCGAGCCGTATTGCCACGCATTGCATAAGACTCTCCAGACTGGATGGCGTCCATTGCATCGTCGGGCTGCTATCGGGCCCATGGGTAGAGAGAGAGAGAGAGAAACAACGTTTTTCGTGCATCCGGCGTGCGGGAAGTCACCGGCCGCGCGGGGCGCGGGTATTCCCTATCTGAAGACTATGGCTAATAGTCCTATAGTCCCAGGCCCTAGATCTTGAGGACGTTGTGCTCCGGCTAGGCGTTGGATACTCGGGCTCCTCCGCTCCCGTTGTCCGGGGCGTCGGTTCCCTTTCTCGTCTGCTTTGCCAGGGCCTCCTCAAGCCGCTGGATGGCCCTTCGTTGTGTGGTTGAGTCTTGGGAGCGTATCTATGCTTCCACCTCTTCGGTATACGTAGCGTCCTGGCACTGCCCATTCCCCTTCGTTGTGTGGTTGAGTCTTGGGAGCGTATTCATGCTCCCACCTCTTCGGTATACGTGGCGTCCTGGCACTGCCTATTCCCATTGTTCACACCACTGCTACACCCGCCCCACATGATGTGGCGGAGGGTGGCCAGTTCACGTTCGCACACGCTACACTTTGCGTCCACAAACATTTCGGGGCATACGTGCCGGGCCAATGCTGGCGTTAGCACGCATTACGTTTGCAGTTGTCGGAGCTTCACTGCTTTCGCACGCGACAGTTCACGATGCGGGGGCGGAAAGGCTCTCCTGGCCTCTCTGTAGGCTGCCAGGATCCCTCCGTAGTCGGTGAGGGGATCGAGGTCTTCTTCTCGTTCTTCACCGCTGGTTTCAGGGAGAGGGGCTGCCGCGGTCTGGCACGTGATGAGATCACGAGCCACAGCGTCCGCCTCCTCGTTGCGGTTCTCAATGTCGGGAGCCAGTTGTCCCATGTGTGCTGGGAACCATTTTAGGGCGATGGTTGGCCCTGTAGCGGCGCCGCGAGCAGCCCGCGAAGCCGCGATGGACGTCACTAGCCGCTCCGTGCCCCGCCAGACCATGCCTCGGGCAAAATTCCTGATTGCCTGCTTTGAGTGGCTTAGCACCGTGCGCGTGCCCGGCCTACCTGCGGCCAGGGCTATCGCCGCCTCCTCTGCCTGGCCGGCTGTTCGGGCGCGCACGGTGCTTGCTGTTAGTAGTTTACCGGTAGTCGCGCAGACCACCACTGCTGCGAAGGCGTTGCGTCTTCCCGGATACCTTGCGGCGTCCACGTAGACTGCACCCTCGTCTCTCTGATGTTGACGGGCCAGCGCCGCTGCTCTCGCCGCTCGCCTGCCCGCATCCCTTTCTGGGTCCATGTTCTTTGGCAGCGGGTAGACAATGATCTTCCTCGCTGGCTTATCACTCAGGGGGACTTGTTCTTCTAGCTCGCCGTCCGGTCTTGCTTTCGGGCGTTCTCCAGGAGGTAATAATCCCACCTAATCGAGTAATCCTATGCCTGCGGCTGTGTCGCTCAGGCGGCTCAGCTGCGAAGCTCTCTGGGCCTCCCTGATCTCCGAGAGCGTGTTGTGTGCTCCCAGAGACAGCAAGGCCGTTGTCTTTGTGCCTGGTAGGAGCCGAAGAGCCCCCGCGTAAGCCTTCCGGATGGCAGCGTCGATCTTGGCTCGTTCCGCGCCGGTCCAGCGGTGAAAGGTCCCCGCATATGCCGCGTGGCTTATAACGAAAGCCTGCAGCAGATGCAGGAGCCCCCTCTCTTTCATGCCCCGGTAGTGGGACGACATTCGCTTGACCAGGCGCGCTGCGATGCCCATCTTGGTTGTGATGTTCTTGACCACCGTGGCGTTGGTTTGGGTGCCATCCACGAACATCAACAGGACTCGAAGCCGCGGGACGTGCGGGATCTGCATACCGTCACTGGTGCGCACGATGATGTTCTCGGCCGCCTCTCGACTTGCCTTCTTTCTGTGCCTCCCAGGTGGTGGCAGGATGAGTAGCTGTGATTTTTGTGGCGAACACCGCAAGCCCGTGCCCGAGAGTGTGGACTCCACGGCGTCCACCACCGCCTGCAGACACGCCTCGATGTCTCCATCGCTTCCACCCGTGGCCCAGATGGTTACGTCGTCGGCGTAGAGGCAGTGTCGGATCCCCGGGCCCAGCGCCTCCAGACGCCTGGCCACCTCGATCATGACAATGTTAAACAGGAACGGGGAGATGACCGAGCCCTGTGGGGCCTCGACACTGCCGAGCTCTCGTTCTCCGAGCTTCGTTTCTCCCACCTCCAGCCTGGCCGTGCGGCGAGAGAGGACAGCTCTGATGTAGTTGTACGATCTTGCGCCCAGCCCCAGGCGGGACACCTGGGCCAGGACCGATGAGTGTCTAACGTTGTCGAAGGTGCTCTGCAGGTCCAGGCCCAAGATCGCTCGGTTGTCATTCTTTGGAGTCCCGCCCGGTGGGTCAAGGACTTCTCGTTGGATTAGGAGCATGGCGTCTTGCGTTCCCAACTTGGCCCGGAAGCCAAGCATTGAGTCCGGGTAGACATTGTGCGCTTCCATGTAACGGTTCCACCGGGTGTTAAGAACGTGCTCCAGGACCTTGCCCACGCAGGACGTGAGCGAGATGGGACGCAGGCCCTCTATACCCGGTGGCTTGTTTGGTTTTGGCAGCAGGATTGTCTTTGTTGTCTTCCAGGCCTTGGGCAGCTTGCCGTTACGCCAGCATTCGTTGTAGTAGTGTGTCAGTGATGTGATGGCTGAGTCGCTCAGGTTGCGTAGAGCTTTGTTAGTAACTCTGTCGGGTCCGGCGGCCGAACGACAGTTCAGGTCCTGCGCCGCCTGCCTCACTTCCCATTCCTCTAGATCTCGGTCGAGGTGGGGGTTCGGCTGGCCGGTGTAGTCTGGGTGGTGTTGTGTGTCGCGACTAGTGATGGGGAGGTAGCGCTCGTTGAGTCGCTTGAACATCTCCTCTTCACCCAGTTGACGAGCGGTGGTGTGTAGGATTTGGGCCATGCATGTACGTTGGTATTCGCAGCTCTTGGTCTCATCCATCAGTTGCCTGAGGAGTTTCCAAGTGCCGCCGCGGTGAAGCTGCCCATCGTCCTGGCTGCAGAGTGCAAACCACTGCCGTGAGCAGAGCTTCCTGCTGTGTCGCTCGATCTCTCGGCCGAGTTCTGCGATCTTCTTTCGTAGCTTTCTGTTGTGACGTTGCCGCCACCGACGCTTTTGGAGCTAGCGCCTGGCTTCGAGGAGGTGGGCTAGTCTCGGGTCCATGGTTTCAATTTCTTCGGGTGCATCGATCTCTTCGGTAGCCCCTTCTGTTGCCGCCAGCAGCTTCGCTGACCACTCGTCGATATTGTCGACTTCGCCGAGTTTTGTGTTACGGAACTTGCTCCAGTCGACGAGTTTGTGCTTTGATGTTTTGCCGCGGTTCGGGTTGCCGTTGAGATGAGCGAGCGGTAATTCAATTTTGATTATGAAGTGATCGCTGTCCAGGTTGATTCCCGTATTCCTCCACTTCGCGGTGCCGCCTTCGGGCCGCATCGCAAAGGTGAGGTCCGGATTTGTATCCCGGGCAACCGATGTTCCGATCCTTGATGAATGGGCTGGATTGATCAGTAACGAGAACTCGGCTTCGCCGGCGTCTTCGAGATGGTTGCTTCCTTTGGACGTGGTGGTCGTGTAGCCGAGTTCTCGATGTTTGGCGATGAAATCGCTGCATATTACTGCGGCAGCGTCTCCTCTCTTGGCCAGGTCTTTCTGTGCTTGTGATGTGACGCTCTTGATCTTATGGAAGAGAGTTTTGAATTTCTGCTTTCCATGTCTTGGATTGCTATAGATGTTAGCGATGAAGACGGTGGTTGATGTCTTCTTCTTTCTTCCACCCCGGGCTCCTCGTCCTTTGCCGCTAATCGCTAGCTCGGTGACGCACAGCTCGATGGCGATGTCCCTGCTGCTCAGGAACTGTTGGTGTTTCACGTGGGCGATGCCTTTCCGGATGAACGTGCACACGCCCTGCGCCGCACCCTTCCCGCATGTGCGAGCGGACGGGGGGCAGGCGTGTGTCCTATACCCTGGCAGCATCGGCGTGTCATTGCTGTGGGTTTCTTGGACCGCTATCACGTCCGGGCGAGCCGTCGTTGCCAGTGATCTCAAGTACCGTTGTAGGATTGCTTTTCGGCACCAGACCCCGTTTGCGTTCCAGTGCCAGATCTTGATCTTATTGTTGCTGTCCATTATGAGGGAGAGCCTTTTGTGTTTGGCAATATTGATGCACCGCTTCACCAATTAGCGGCTGGAGCTTCTCGGGGCTCAGGGCCCTCTCTAGCGCTTGCTCGATTTGGAGCTGACTCGTTTGCGCAAGTTGTTGTTGGATGACTTGGGTGCATTTCGTGAGGATTCTCTGCTCGAGGCCCTCAAAGCTCTTGCCCCATTTCTTTATAGCTCTCACGTTCCGACCGATCTTCTTCCTGAAGCTCCCGTAGCCGAGAGGTTTGGTCCTGTCTCCGTTGTTTGTAGCTGTCACCGAGATGACCGAGGTGCTATCATCTTCTTCCTCGTTGCTTTCGCTTTCTAGTTCCTCTTCGGGTTGTGCTTCCAACCCTCTTGCCACCGCAACCATGGATGCCCTTGTCGGAGTCTTCGCTGTGGCGGTGAATTGGTAGGTCTCAGGGGTTGTAGTGTTGACAAAGGCGTTGCCCGCGATGTTCGTTGGGGTTTCGTTGTCATCCTCATCGGCGTCTGTCGCCATCTTGTTGTTGGCTTCGTTGCTTGATCCCCCCTCTTGAAGCCTTCTAATGGCGTCTCGTTGTTGATCGAAGACGCCTCGTTGTTGTTTGATGGTGAGCTGCGTCGCCACCATTGCCGTCTGGAGTTCCTCCATCGCCTTCTCCATTTTCTTAACGGTAGCTTCCAACTCCCGCGTGTCTTTCTTGCATTGTTCGCTGCAGCCGCCGCCGCTTGGTATCTTGCCAGGCTCCTTCCGCGTTGCAGCTGCTGTTCTGTTCGGGGCGCCGCTCTTTTGCGTCATCGCCGCGCGATTGACGTCAGACTTGTTTGTCAGGCTCAAGTGCACTTGCACCTGCGGCGCCGGTCTTGGCGGACGCGCTTCTTTCGGTCTTCCGGAGGTGACGTCAGCCCACTTCACGTCCTCCGGTTCTGCTCTGCTCCTATCGCGGCTCGCCACGCCGTTCTGTTCGTGACGTGTGCCGCTGGCTCCCGGCTCCGGGAAGTCGAATCTTCTAGAAAGCGCAGCCTCCCCGGGCGCTTTCGCGGGCGCCATCTCGGTTATAGTTTCGGTGTTCTGTTTTATCCTCTGCCGCTGCTTGATTTGTAGCGGCGTTTTGAATTTGTTCTTGCATTTGCCCGCGCCCGTGACGTGGGAGCCGCCGCAGAACTTTCATCTTGGTTTGCACCATTCTGCATGGTCTTCTCCTGGGTTGTTTCTACCGCAAGCAAAGCACACCCTAGCGTTCGGAGTTGGGCACACATCTTTCCTGTGCCCTATCTGGCCACATGTAGTGCAGACCTCACGGTGCTGCCTGTACAGCGTACACTTCGTGACAAAGCCGCCATACTTTACGTAGCGCGGTACTTTGTTTCCTTCAAATAGAATTACCACCGACTCAGAATTTCCGAGCCGGTGTGCGGCCATAACGGTGGGGTTATGCTTGTTCACTGGGAACCGAGTGATCTGTTCCTCGGGTTCCTCTCTGCCCACTGCACTTATTACACCCCGTGAGGTGTTGTCTGGGGTGCTCTTATACGCAAACATTTCATACGTGCGTTCCTCCACCGTGATATTACGGATTGATCCGTAGCGAAATGATCTCGCTTCGCTAGGAGTGCTCAGCACTATAATGTTCTGGGCGGCGCGCAAACGAATCGTCCCCCGCTTCTTCGATCTTAATGTTAGCCGCTGTTATGATGGCTGTGCGCAGCGTGGTCATTTTGGTGGCACTCACTACGAGTCCCCCGCGAGGCCTAACAACCACGCGGTGCTCGTCTTTCTTGGCGAAAGTAGGCATGCGGGCTGATTTTGCCGTAGTAGCGTTCACTTTGGCAACGTACTGCGCTTTCTGTTCGCGCCACGCTCCTCCTTCAACTTAGAGTTCGAAGCCGAGAGAGACCTGCTCGGCTCACCTGCGGTTAGGGTATCCCGCTGCGATAGACTGCCCGTTTTTTGCCGTTTCTTCTCGCGTCGAGAGGCCACTACAGTCCAACCCGCACACGAGTTCGGCGGGTCACAGTCACTGTTCACTGCGGTAACACACTGTTCGATGCCGGTGGCGGTCGGGAAACCGTCGCCGATCGTCGTCGAGCAGTCCCCGCTGGCGTCTAGTCGCGATCCGGTCGGTTGTTCGGCGGTTTTCTTCTTCGCGGCGGTTGGGCCTAGCTGACCATGCCGCCTCTTGCGAGCACAATCCGCACTTATATCCGCGGCCGAGGTGTCCATGGCTTGGAATTCTTCGTAGTGTTGGTCGTTCTCGTCGTCCCGAAGCCCGGAGAGCTCTGGGGAGGCCTCCAAGGCCGCCCCGAGTGCCGCGCCGACCGAGCACATGGTCGGAGCGAAGGTAGCCGTCGTTAGGCATAGCGGGTTCTCGCCCGCTTCGCATATGAAATCGCTCTAAAACTCTCAAAATTGGGTGAAATGGTCCAAATTTGGTATTGGCGTGGTCCACTCACCGAGTTAATCACTCACGTACCAAAATTAGTCATGTAGGGGTCGATGGTCCGCCGAAAATTAGCATTTCCTACGGAGCCGATGTGAAGCGTGACCGCTCGCTCCGCGCGCTCACAGCGCCCCCCGCCCATGGGTAGAGAGAGCTTGCAGTGCGGTGCGTAAGACAGACCGGTGCTTCACTGTACCGGTGCCACCGGGCTAGATGACGTCGTTGAGGTGATGGCGTCAGGCAGGCTCGCTCGCTGGCCTTGACACAGATTGCTTTTGCAGATACAATGACGTTCGGTGTGGACTCCCCGGCATAACAAATTGTCATTTAAATTCGTCGTCCATTCACGTAACATAATACCAAATTTGGTATACGTTCAGTGAACGAAACAGCCGCGAGCACGCTACGAGCATAGCATTTAGTCATGCTTTACCAGACACTCAAATCATGATTATCATATTTGGACGTGTTATTTACCTTCGTCCTCCGTTCACGTCAAATAATACCAGATTCTACACTTAGCGCACTCATATGACGATTATCATGTTTGGGCGTGTCATTTACCTTCGCCGTCCGTTCACTTCCCGTATTGCCGCATTTGGTACACATTGAGCGAGCGAAACGGCCGCGAGCGCGCTATGAGCGTAGCATGTAGTCATGCTTTACAGGACACTCATATAGTAATTATCATGTTTGGACGTGTCATTTACCTTCATCGTCCGTTTGCGTTGCGTAATACCAAATTTGGTATATGTGAAGCTGGTGCTGGCGTGTAGTAATGTGCGTTTAGTAATGTGCGTGTAACAATGTGCGTGGCGTGTAGTAATGACTTACATGACACGCACGTCATGATTTTCATGTTGGGTTCAGTCACTTGTGTTCGCCATGCAATCGTGATATGCCATATCAGTTTGGCAACATACCATGTGAACGAAACCACCGCAAGAGCTGCAGGACCATGAAATGTAAATCATGACATTCATGACATACATATCAAGATTTTTCTGTTATGACCAGTCAGATATGTCCTCCATAGTCATGTTATGCCACACCAAGCTTGGTATCGATACCATTATCAAAAGGGTCAGGAGAGCTAAATGTCGTAGGTGGATAGATAGATAGATAGATAGATAGATAGATAGATAGATAGATAGATAGATAGATAGATAGATAGATAGATAGATAGATAGATAGATAGATAGATAGATAGATAGATAGATAGATAGATAGATAGATAGATAGATAGATAGATAGATAGATAGATAGATAGATAGATAGATAGATAGATAGATAGATAGATAGATAGATAGATAGATAGATAGATAGATAGATAGATAGATAGATATCAAACTGCCGAAGTTCGCTAAGAAACACTTTACTTCGCCTTTAATAGCCATGGCGGCCACTGGAAATTTTCGTCCGGCGCTTGTCCTCGTCGTGAGCATTGCGTGTCCTTTCGATGTGATGTTTCATAATCATGAAATCACCTATCAGTGCTACTGAACGCGATTTAAAGAGAACTCACCGTCACTGCTGAGGAATATGAAGGCGATCACCATAACGGCACCGCCGATCAAGAAGATCGCAAGCAAGATGGTCACAGCCGACAACGAGGACTCGTCACTGCGCGCGAAAAAGCGTGCAACCAAGCAGAATTATTGATTGATCACAGTTAACAGCGCGACAAAATGAACAAAAGTGAAGCTAGAGGACAAAGACAAGCACATTGTGTTGAGAGTGAGGTATACACCGCCTCGTGCGCTTCTTTTTCCACTAAAAACGAAGCTGGCTTATTCGTACAACGACCACCCTAAAGAAATTACCATCCTCGACGAGTATGTGCCACAGACTTGACGTGATTATCTAAGAATTAAAACCGTAACAGTTAGCACAACAACAAATACGTGCGATGACATGACGGGGAGCCGAACACCCTGAGTATCACGAAAGAAGACTAGGGAACGCGAAAGGCAATGGCAGCTGCGAGAACACCCCGAACTGACGGAAGGCCGACGACAACGATGACGTACCCGTAAAACTACGAGAAGTGCGAACGTTTGGTTTCAGCGTGAGTTCCTGTTTCGAAAGTTGGGGCATCCGTTTCATGTGTCTGACTCTCTGCGGTTAGACTCGAGCCTAGCTAAAGCCTATAGGAACCACCTGAGAGCGATCAGATTAGTCTTGAAGACAGTACAGTTTCCATGTTTCACGACACAGTAGAAGCCTCGCCGACTTTTAATTTTTATTCTAAAGGCTGCAGTGACTCGTATAACTACGGTCTTGTGCAAGTCATACGGGAATGCCTAGGAAGCTTCTCAGACATTATTTTAGACTGTAACGTGCAACATGAACACTGGAGTTTATCGCAGAACTAACGTGGCCTGCACTAACGAAAACGCTGGATTCTTCAATGCCACAAGAACATATTTCGACGTGCCTTACAGTTGATCGGATCGCGACGACCAACGACCGCTGTGCACGCTGTCAGCCTACGCCATGCAGTATCTCCGACTTTTTGTTTTTCGAGTACAAGTTAGCCCCATAAAGACTTCCCTAATTGACTCCCAGTCTTGTCACAGCAGCGTGACATCTGTTGCAGATGCTGGTGTGGCCATGTTCCGGACACGCACGCTAAGCCATGATCCATTTCCAAATTGTGAAGAAGAGGGGAACAAGGAGGAAGGCGGCACGGATGTCGAATTTCCGCAGGCATAAAATACTACAGTTAAAACACGGGAACTTTCCCGACAAGTTGATCTAATAAAGATTCAACATCTCACCATCTTGTTTCAGCACCACTGCAACCACGTGCCAAAACATTGTTCCAAACACCTACGGTAAGATGCTTGCACGAGCGCCATTGGAATGTCCACACTGGCAGAACATGCAGTGTAATTAATAATTAAGTACGTATACTGTATAAGGATTTTACGTGTACCCCCCTATATAATAATGTGTGGGTTTTTCGTTAAAGGAAACTGACAAGAGAGATTGTTGGGGCAATCGCACTATAGTTACGACACGTCTCATGCAGACGTTGGGTTTGCTCAGGGCTACAGGCGCTCCACACATATGTCTGCGAGAGGAAAAAAAAAAGAAAGACCGGCGAAGCTTTAAATAGGCTGCGCAAGTCTTTAAAAAGCAGACCTGGGCGATTCTGAAGACTAACCTAGTTGTTTCTAGGTTGCTTCTCAGTGCAGAAAGGTCCTAGTTAAACCAGAGAGAGTTACAGACACGACACCGATCTAGAAGTTCCGAAGACTAGGCGCACGATACAGATACAGACGGGCACGTCGTCGATGGCGTACACGCCTCCCACTGCTACAGTGTCTTCTCGAAGTCCTCACTGCTGTTCGAATTATTATGCTTTCGTTCTACATATATGTAGAACAAGAGCGAAGATATATCTTCGCGCTCTGGCACAATGATTGCTTGGCAGCCATTTGTTGTTAGCCTGACTGCTGCCTTCTTCGTTTTTGGCGGACCAGTGGTAAGTTGTGGTGTTTAATCAAATTTATGTGGCACATACACGCTTATGATGACGGCAGTCTTTTGGTTCGTCGGGCAAGGAACGGTTTGCAAGCCAGCTTTGCCGTTTAGAGAACACCGTATTTTCGCCTACTGCAGGGTTCCAGATGCCGACTTTAAGTTTGATTCAAACACTAATACGACAATGTCGTCTCAATAGCTATGAACATGTTGCCATTGACAATAACTGCCATTACTGACCAGTTGAAATGCCCCTTAGTCAAGTTTTGTTGTAATTTACGTGTTTTCATACAATTACAGTCACTGAGTGAACCTGACATGTTTCTGTTAGGGAAAACATTATGTTCTAAGAAAAACCGTTGCTGAAGCACCACTGAAGCACTCTCAGTGACTCCAAAATTCACGTGCCACGAGCTTGTTGTCACGTTTCTACAATCTATATCAATAAGATGCTTTATCAACTGAGCATTTACTTACTCTGGAGCTGCCACTGGAAAGAATGAAAAAAAAAAAAGAAGGGCGTCTGAGGTGCGTCCCACTTTAGAAGAATACTTCAACCTGGTTGTGCATACACCATTTTTGCAATCTGAAAACGGCAAATTACGACTTAAAGGGTACTTAGGCTAACTTTTCGAAGCTGACTTTACCTCGACATACTGATCTGTGTCGTACAGACATGGTTTGGATCAATTATGATGTTGAGAAGGTGCTCCAGATATACATATATATTTTTTTAATCGTAAAGTCGATTTACGCATGGCAGACCTCCCGACATTGACACTATATAGTTTGTCCTCAGGCTGCGGTATTGATGCGGGTGACTTCATGCACCAGTATGCCTAGTTTTGATACCGTCCGACACCTAAGGACGAAAAATGGCCGTTTATGTGCCACCATTGGAGTCTCAGAGCAGAGTGGCCGCGGGCATAGGGTTTCCTAAATATACAATGGAGGGAACTCTGGCGCTATAGTTTCTATGGGAGCTGCAACGCGCGGCGCTTCAGCGAGCATTGGGAATGATGGGTAGTGCACGTATTTGTCTAATCTTCGTACTTCTGGCTCCGTGTGTGTTTGTGTGCCTTGAAGCTGTTTTCTCACTAAACAAAAATGAGCAAATGTTCAGCGATAGTAATTCATCGCCCTATTTTAGGCTCATCATTTTGAATTGGGTCACAAAGTTTAAAAGGGTTCGGTCTTTCCTTCGAAACAAAACCGAAACACAGCAATAAACGAAGCCACAAGTTCGATTTGCCGCTCGCAAGTACGAAGACTAGACAAACCCACGCACTAATCATTCCCATGGTCGCTGAACGATTGCATCGCCATGCAGAGTACCCTCTAGTTAATTTTAGGAAACTCTGTGGCCGCGAGAACGTCGCGATGTTTTTCATGAGCATGTGACGAGAAGCTCGTACCTGTGTTTAGAAAAAAGTGGTTTAGAGTGGAAAAAGAGAATAGGTACTCTACTATGGGAGAGCATAAAGCCGTCCCCTGCATCAAATGTTCAACCGCACACACATGTATGCACACAAGCACCTTGTCGGGACGTTATGGTTCAGTAGGCTTTAAAAGGCCATTCGTATCATTTCTATTTATGCCTTAGTACCAAAAATACTGCTATAAGCACTGGTTTATCTTATTCATGCGTGCTATTAATATTAAGCGTATAATAAACATAACCTTTTGTCGAAAAAATCTGATAATTGCGCTTTTTTAGGCTGTCAATTTTCTAAAGTTTATTTGGAATATGTTCTTACATGCCACTTCACATTTTGCTCCCATAGCGCTGAAATGATTGGTTATTCGCTGCACCCTTCCTTGCGTAAAGGCGTGTCGCGAAATATGCAATTACGCTTGACCGACTAAATAGCGATGCATTCTTTGTATAGGGTGTTTGATGCTGAAATGTTTGAAGTATTACGCGTTTTCAGTTAGGGAGCCGTGGCCAGAGATAGCACCGATTAAGTTCTGCCATCTGCAACCATGCGGATGCTGGTAAGACTTACCCGAAGTGCTGCTGGAGTCGAAGCCTGAAATGAGAGAGAGAAAAGAAAGGGACAATTAGCAAATTTAAGCCAGCTCCAACCTAACTGAAAAATGCAAGGAACTGCTGAGAATTGATTTGCGTTTGTTTCTCCTTGCGTTTGTGTTGTGTCTGGCTGCTCTTTTCTTGTTATCATCAAGTGTGCTTTTTGATTTTCTTTTTTACATCGCATGGTCTCATTTGTGCAGTTTTTTCTGCCGTTAGCTACTAGATAAGAACGCTAGATAACAGATGGGTAAGGAAACGTTTTTACAACTTCAAGAAACTGATCAAAACGCATAAATCATCAGTGAAGAGTTGTATGCTAGTCGAAGAGAAACCGATACGAGATTTTTTTTATTATTCCTTTCGGTGTTGTGGGCTCTCGGAACAAACGGGCGCTGTCTCGCGGTCTTGCAAACCGAAGACTTGTACAGGTCGGTCCACTTTTAGAGGGAACGCGAGCGCGTGGCCTGCGCTCTGCGGCGGCTGCCTATAGAGCACCATCAGCCGACAGCTGTAAGGAAAACACGCTCACTTTCCGCGTCATCAGTCAAGATAACGATTCATGGCCTGATAGCGATGTTGGGCAATGCCTACAGCTTGCGCCGTGCTCGCGCAGCATATTCAATAGGTGACCGGTAATACGGGCGGTCGTAGGGAACTGTGGGATAAGACGGCTTCCGGATCGACGCACCACGCTAGTTAGCAGCGGAACGCGCGCATTTTCGTACCGCTCCGTTGAAAAAAAAAATACCTCTCCGTGCAATGTTGGTGCTTTAGAAGTTGTTTTTTTTTTGTTTTTGCTAACCGTGATTGTGACAATGGCAAGCTACGAAAGCAATGAACGGTACGGAAACGTTTTATCGCACTAAGATTTTCTGCAATGCACTTATGCTGTTCGGGGGTACTTTCAGTTTGGCTAGCAGATCAGTCGATACAGAAGACAGTTTTCGTTGTATGATACGTTACTGCAGATAAAAAATCACAATTTTAAAGATCTCAGGGGATGGGGATGACTGTAGCAGTGTGCTAAAAGTTCATTTCGGGATCGCTGCTTCGGCTGCCGACATCGTCGGTCGATCGGCATGAAGCGCAGCACTTGTTGAGCGAATTGAGACATCTTTTTTTTTTCTCACCTTGTGCGGGCTATAAGATGAATTTCTTAGTCGAAGCCAGATGCTTATATAAATGCCTATCTTGATTAAGCTGCGCGGCGTGGCGGCAGTAAAACAATACAGTCAGACATGGACGGCACCAAATAATCTAAACCCTGGGCATGTTTAACGCACTTCTTCCTTTGATTGCCGTCTTGGCGCACAGCTTGACCAAGATAAACGTAAATGCACTCGTCCAGCGCTTCGTGTTAACTCACTCTTGAGCGAAGCTTTTGCCTTTTTCGTCATATATATGGGTGCAATGCCCGGCGCACATCTCGCATGGCAGGTAGATTTCACCCGCGCGTTCCCTTAATATATTTGGTAGGCGTGCCTGCGCGACAGTTTATTTCTCAATATGATATTCACAGCAAATTCATGCGTAAGGTTTTTTTAGTGTGCAATACACGTGTATCTGTGATGAAATTCTTTTCGCACACTCTGGATTTAACGTTCCGTGTATACTCAAACGCTACCTGTCACCGTGGCTCTCTTCACAGCCGCGGCCCACCTCATTTTTCTTTCTTGGCAATCGATTCATGCGTTTGCCTTTCACGCTCGAGTTGGAGCAGCCAACGGCTCAACAACCGACCATGCTTTATCTGGACGAAGATTAACGGGCAACCGCGCGCACGAATCTCGAATAATCTGAGGCTTGCGGCGAAGCGGTTCACCGTCGTCTACTCTTCTCGAACCGGAAGCCGGTAACAGACGGTTCATCCCACAATCCCTCGCTCTTTTACCGGTCACCTATTTGTTGGCAGAAGACGACGCACTGCAGGCATCGCAGCGAAGAGGAAGTGCAATCTAGCAGCGCTTGCCTACCGGCCGTCACTCGCTATCTTGTTCAGAAATAGATTACACCGAAAGCGAACGTGTTTTTTTTTTTTTTCAACTGTCGGTTGATGTGCAGCCTACGCGCTCTCGTGTTACCTCTAACAGTGGACCGACCTGTACATTTATTCACTCACTTTTACAACGATGATATCACCAGTCGAATCAAATATGTCCCTGGTGACACGCTGAAAATAACCTTATACCGTAGTCCGATACAACACACGAGGATAACAGCAAGGTAGCGCGAATGCGGCGTCGCCGACGTTCGACTCACCACGAGCGATACGCGGAAATCGACCTGCGGTGTCGCCACTCACAGACCCCCAACCGCTGGAGACGTCCGTCAGCGCCCACAACAAACAGACCCTCCCCCCCCCCCAATCTCCAAAAAAATAAAAAAAAAAACTCGCTACAGTTTTTTCTGTGCCGGCCCATACCCCGCCGCTGATCGCGTGGCGCTGCTGGTGCATTCGCGCAGCGGGAACAGAGCAACTTTTCACTCGGCGGCTGTTAGGCCTAAATCCGTGAGATGCGCATGCGGCATGGGGCGCAAACGACAGTAGAGGGGGTGATAGCACCCATACATCATGCATACAGCAAGAAAGCAAAGTAAAAGTATGTAGCAGATAACCATCAGAAACTTACCTGACACTTGAGACATCTGGCTGCCAGCTGTGAGAGAGAGACAGTAACATCAATGCATTAAAATTAGGCCATCGTCACTCTATGCGGCCGCGCGAAATACGCATTTGACTGATTTTGCTGTGTTAGCATTGTCACGTGGTCGTGACGTGTACGAAGACAACAGTATGCTTCTTGAAAGTGGAACACTTCATTTGGCCAACCTTGTGGCCGTGAAGCTGAAAATCATGTTACAGTAAGCAATGCACCCTATATACACCGTTCGGCGCGCAGAGCGGAGGTCGCCGTTAATGTGATCATCGTTGAAGCACGCTGTATCACGCGAGGCTTATCGCTGGTAGTCGCGCAAGCTCTGTAAATAGCTTGAGTGTTCGCGTCCTGCGCAATCTTGACAAAACGATCGATACACTACAAACGTGAGGATTCTCGAACACTGAGGCGTGATCCGCACCGAGTATTGCTTGCAGTCTCTGTGGGTTTAAATTTAACGCCTCAAAATAACACTTGTGGCATTGTGTCCCTTCACTTTTTAATTATTAATATATTATCAGTAAAAAGTGCTGGTTCTTTACCTAATTAAATTACGCAAAATGGTTGTTCTTAAACCCTACGCTTCTGTACAAGCGGCAAGTACAAGAGAAAACATAACTAACCCACTTGTGATAGAAATCGCTATAACACGAAGGCGAAATATGTTTTTACAGAGGTATACTTCAGCGTTTGCTGTGCATTGTTTCGCCACCACGAGTCTAGAAATGAGTGATATATAGCAGGTTCCTTCGCATGTAATGAGACGCGAAGAGCGGCAGGCCGCTCGAAACTTGAAGCACGTTCTTGATGAAGCAGAAAGGGCGCATGAAAAGAACATACACAGGATGAGCCCGAACTAACCGCGGGGATACGCTCGGCTTATTGCATGTCTGGCGGTTGTTTCGTCCAGGATCTCCTCTCTTCGATATGCTCGCTCGCTGATCAGAGCCCCGTCCACAGACTTCTCTAACCATCTTACAAACTTTGCTTCCCTGTCTAATCCCTTCTCATCCCTTCCCCTGTGAGCTACTGCATGCTGAGGTTTCACACTCTGATCCTGTCAGTTGCGGGGCTCACTTTTCATTTTTTTTATATTTAAAAATCAGTACCCTCCTTCCCAAACTAACAACTGTCACAGCTTGACACTTACAGCGCTCTGCTGAAACACAAATAAAAACGCATGGAACAAACGCACAGGTATACACGGGATGAGTGCGGATTAACAGGGTCACAACTGTTGCCTGGGTGTGAGCAGCGCGCTCCTTTCCAAAGCGCGGCCGGTGCAGTGGCCGAAGTGACCTTCGTGCCGTCTCACTTCAACGCGCAATTGCGGTGAAAGCACACGACGTAAAAACCACCCTGATGAAAAGGTGGGAGCGCACGCGGGAGCTACGAGGCCCTGTTGAAGCGCCAGCGCATCGCAATGTGCGGGGCGGCGGCTTTTAGAGCGCGCTCTTCGAGCCATCGCGCCTGTCATAGCAAGAACGGGCTAACGTCACCAATCTCTGACCCCCACCAGCACTAAAGGCGTATATAATAGCTCACGAATAGCAAGCTGAGGAACGGACGCTGTGTGGCCGAGTCGGTTTGCGCCATGTGTTGTGGAATGATGGGTCGTACGCTTGGCTCCTGAGGACGGAGCTTTTTCTCCTAGATTTCTTTGTCATCTCGTAGCGTATACTTTGGAGCGTCATATCCGTGACGGAAATACGTCAGTGGAGCCGTAGTAGATTCCGGCATTAATCACCTAAATATATATCGTGTAAAAATGATTCGAAATTATTACGGACAAACCTACGACACTTCCACGCTCTGTTACGCTTCTGTTTCGCTGTGGTTTCCGAGGGAGAAAAAAAGTGAGCTCGGTCAACTAGAATCAAATCTGGCTCACTACCTTCTATTTGCGAAGAAATTAATGTAAACAAAGAAGTGTGGCAGTATGTTGTACTGTAACATAAAAGGAGTATTGACAAAATTTTGAGACATTTAAAAGGACGCTGCCTGTTTCCTTCTATGCAGTATCAGGCTCTCTACACTGCGGAGCCAGAAAACCCGGGTAAGATATTCCACTTTGTTGTTATGCGTATTTTTCTTTGCCACATTAGCAGTCCTGGCCCAGCGCGATGGACAATATCCCGAGGAGTCAACAAAGATTCACAGTGTTTTCGAACTCTGCATGAGTTCCGCGTCCAGCCTAAGGCCGCAAATATCCCGGTCGGGATCACAATAATTAGGTCATCGTACGCTATGTGCACCAGACTATGGATCTGCCGCTACTACGTATACGTTGGCAATTGTAAAGTCTCCACTTGGCATCGATCACGCTGCAATGACACGTCAATGAGAAGCCACCCCTCGATATCGAAGCCTAAAGATCTTTTTTTCTTCTCTCTCTTCAAGGTAGCCATATTAAGTAGCGACAATCCAAAAATATTTGACATTTGTATCAATACACCCTTAAGGACGATACGCTGCACCGCACTTGGTAAGGCAGTGTAGGTTGTACAGTCGGGGAGCAGATTTGCAGAAAGGCATTTTGAGGCGCTTTCGGAGAAAGCGTGGCTGCACTGACGTTGCATTGTGCTGCATTTTTTGTCCCCTCTGAAACTTTCCGAACAAGTGGTACAAAAACCCACGTGATCTAAGTCATTGATGACGCCGTGCGATGACGTCGTAACGATGTGACAAGTGCTAAGCGATCTGTGGCGAGGTCATTATGACGCGAGGTAGCACAAATTCACGTCGTAGTTATTGGCAAATAACAAGTGACCAATTGCCCGACGTGTTGTTGTTCTGATAAATAGAAAAAAAAGGAACGGGGTTGGGGGGGCGGGAGTCGCTTTTAAATTCTGAGGGCTGCTTGCGACAAGTGCTGCACGCTCTTACCCAGGAGACCCTTCCACTCGAAAACGTTTTCCGGGGTCACTGCGCAGTTACCCCGAAAAAGGTGCTTTGGTCCCCCAAAAGACGAAATTAGTGCAAAAGCCTGTAGATGGCACGGCAAGGAGGGGCACTTTCCTCCTGGTGAAGGAAAGCGCCCTGTTTTTGGAGTAACTGGAGAAGTGTTTGAGCCGTGTGCAAACGACCCGTTGATGCATACATAGACATGTTTCCTTCCAAATGGTGCCACAGCATGGTGTGGTGGAGTGGTTAGCATACGCGTATGCTGATTGAATGGCCGTGGGTTCGAATCCCGTGTGTTTACTGTAAGTTTTCTGAAATTTATTTCTGAATGCTATGTTTGCGTATTCATTGCACATCCAATCGAAAAACCACCTTGATCTAATCGCATGCCCTGCACGCACTTCAATATGCTAGTTAGGCCAACTGAAAGCTTATTTCTGTTCTGCGAAAAATAACTGTTGCTCCCTTGAGTAACCATGAGAGGGCAGAGTGACTCCGCAGTTATGTCTAAAATGTAATAATAGGTGTGACGGTTAGTTACTCTTCTAATGAAGCAACCTTCCAAACCCTTCTTTTCTTCGTAGAGTGCAGTGTTCCGGGGTGGGACCATTTCATTATTATCGTTATTCTTTTCTTTCGTTGCTTCTTCGCTCGGTCTGACCCGCAGGTCGCGGGTTCAAATCCCGGCTGCGGCGGCTGCATTTCTGATGGAGGCGGAAATGTCGTAGGCCCGTGTGCTCAGATTTGGGTGCACGTTAAAGAACCCCAGGTGGTCAAAATTTCCGGAGCCCTCCACTACGGCGTCTCTCATAATCATATGGTGGTTTTGGGACGTTAAACCCCACAAATCAATCAATCAATCTTCGCTTGGTTGCCACGACTCAGCGCATGTCCATGTTCGCACCACCAAGCAAATAAGGCATTGAAGAGAAACATTTCGCTACACCATCAATTTCTACTAATATAATATCATGCTCAAATTAGTCATGTATGCCTGCGCACACGTTTTTTTTTTTTTTTTTAGACGGAAGCGTCTTATGAGCAAGCTTAATCCGGTGGTGTCCACGCTCCACTGCGCATGTGCCTCCTCTCTCCCACTCTCCTCCTTCACACAAGCGTTCGGTCACCATCTTTCCTCCTCCGCCCGCGCTACAGCTTGTAAACCCACTCTCTCCTCTCCCTCCCCCATTTTATGTAAGTGCGTGCAGACACACGGCTTCCAATCCCCGTATTTTATAGAACGCCCCTTCACTCAACGCTCCACCTTCACTTGAGAAAGCCTATGGGAGCGCCATCTCTAGGCAGGGCAAGTCACTGCATATCAGTGATAATTTGCTGCTATTCCTGAGTAGCGCAGCGTCATTTTCAGCCGAGCAGCAGCGCAGTGCTCAACCCTATCAAGTGAAGGGTGAAAGTCGAGTCGAGGAGCGTTTGTGAATACCGGGCTAAGTTCTGTGATTTTCGCTTCGCTCCCGTTCAGATTAGTTGTAACGTCAACGTCGGCGCCAGTTGCACTCCAACATCTGCACGCGGAGCAGCAACGGCGCTGGGCTCGCGAGGCCGAACGCAAGTGCCTCCGCAGGCAAGGTGATCCCGAACTCCGCGCCAGGGAAACGCAAGCCAAGCGTCGGCGTCGAGCTACCGCTGCCGCTACTGAGAGACAGTGCGAATCTACGGCAAAGGTAGCGAGGCTTTCGAGACAACTGCAGTGACCGGGAACCGACCGAGTGACCGCACGATTCAAGCGACACTTCTTCGAGAATGCACAAACACAACGTAACAATAACACAAACACTAAATCTAACCATGCACACTAACGGAAACGCCGAGTGAATGTAAACTGAAATTTGGTGTGCACCCCAAATGCTGCTCCCCATCTCCTCATGATTCCCTTTAAGGCGAGATGGTGTAATTTTCTTTTAAAGTTGAAGGCCGCAACGCATTCTTTGGGTCCAAATTTAGTTATTTAGAGCCAAGGGTAGGCGTGGCGTAAAAGTGTGAACAATCGGTCTATTTGTAAAAGAGAAACTGATCCATGAGTTGGTGTACAAAAAAAAAAAAACATCATGCCAGGGTATATTGAACGAAGAAACAAATCCCTCTTCGTTGGTTGCCATTGATCGTTTATAATTTTGCAGCCTGTCTTGATGCTAACGGCCAAATTGATGTAATATTCTTAGACTACAGTAAAGCATTCGACACAGTTCCACACGATAAACTGATTATAAAGCTTCGGTTAGTTGGTATACCAGAACTATTTATCTCCTGGATCTCAGCTTATCTGCTCAATCGCAACCAATATGTTCAGGTAGGAGAAAAGCAATCGGGCTGCCTTCCTGTGACTTCTGGCGTTCCGCAGGGGAGCGTACTAGGCCCCCTTCTGTTTCTCGTCTACATTAATGACATTGTCAATGTAATTAGCACCCCGGTACAAATTCGTTTATTTGCTGACGATTGTGTTTTGTTTAGAGATGTAACCTGCATTAGTGACAAATGTGATCTTAATACTAACTTAGGCAATGTATCAAAATGGCGTGAACAATGGGGAATGCTTCTTAATGCAAACAAATGTGTGTATCTCCCCATAACGCGCGAAAAGTCCCATTAGACTACACATACAATTTAGCTGAAGCACCTTTACTTAAAGTAGCCACCTATAAATACTTAGGCTTAACGTTAACAAGTACCTTATCCTGGAATTTGCACATAAATAACATCTGCTCTGCCACTTTCCGTAAATTATGCCTCCTCCGCCACAAGCTCAAGACTGCTCCACCTATAGTGTTAAACTCCTCTCCTACTTTTCCTTAATTAGGCCTAAACTTGAGTACGCCTCCATAGTTTGGGATCCCCACACAAAAATTTACGTTCAAAACTTAGAAAGAATTTAAAGAAAAGCAGTACGATTCATATATAGTAAATTTATGCCAACCAACTCCCCCACTGCATTACTAACGGCAAATGGTATAGAACTATTACAAATTCGAAGAAAAAAAAAGTCGGCTACAGTTTCTTTCAGACATAGTAAACCACAGGCTACCCTTAGACACCGCAGCATACGTATCCCCCTTGTTAAGCAGACCCACCCGACACCACTATCCTCATTCCCTAACGCCAATCTTAGCAAGGACTGATACTTTTCGGTACTCCTTCTTCCCACAAACAATAGATGATTGGAATAAACTAACCGAAGCATTTCTCAACGCCCTTGACCATTTGTGTAAATACTCTTCTTCCATGACTTTCTTGAATTGTATTATCGCCTTGTCGTTCAATTGTTACTTTTTTTTTAAGTCATAACCCCTCTGTCTTATAGCAAAGAAATTGTGTAAAAAACGCTTTGCAACCTTGTTTCATTCTGTTATTTAGTGTGTTTCATGTATGCTCACCCTGCTTGGACTTTTTGTCCGTAGTATTCTATAAATAAATAAATAAAATAATCCCACTCGAATGTCGCGATACTGTATGCACAGCCTGATCTTTATCTCACGAGCAGTTTAGTGTCTGACGCACGTAATTAACCTTTGCGACAAGGAAGGCAATGAAGACGTGCGCGCAGGCGAACACAAAAAGTTCTCCTCAGCCACTTTATGCTTGCTCGGCACGATTGAAAATCGTCAGTTCTGAAGAACACTGCGGCCCAGTATTCCGTATTCGGTGCAAACGCCCAAGGTACCCGAGCTAAGCACCGTTCAAACACCTGCAGATGTAGAGGGTTTGTTCCCCACTGACCAAACTTAGTTCTCTCTATATTCTCACGACCACTCCAGATGTGTGAAAAAGCTGCTTGTTCTTAAACGCTACTTTTTTTTTCGGAATAAAAATACGCTATGTCGTCATTTTAGCATTGAGACATTTAAGCCTAAACAGTGATAAAGTATCAGAATTCGTTCAAACATAGGGAACATGCAAGTACAAAAGGCAGCAAAAGAACTGCAACCCCCATGGGAATGAGTAAAGAAGTTGTACTGCACAAGATGGGCCTTGATCTTAGTAATGTGTTTTGCGTAATTTTGCAGTTATTAATACATCTAAGGACATCAGCTTTATGGGGCGTACATTCTTAACCCAATAAAACCGATGCATTTCCTACGTTGAGGAATCGCAGGAATGAAATGGAAGTGCCCGGTCATTCCCGGAGCAGAAATGGGTGTTTTTCATTCCGAGGAATGAATCGGCATGGAATGGCGGTGCCATTCCGCAACACTGATCAGTACTAATCAGAGTACACGCGAACGACAACGAGAGGCGCAGAGCGACACGTTTCGCTGGCCAAGCTTCTTGCATAGCTTCCAAGGCGTTGCACCTGATGTGTGAAACGGAGTATATAGGTCGCGTGAGTTTTTGTACCACTTTCTTCACTTGTCATGTTTCCCTCAAAAAGCTCGCGCAACGAGTCACTTGATATTTTCGCCTTAAAGAGAAGAGAGAACTGCATCGGAAAAACTGGCGACGAATCAAGAAGCGTCAGGAGCCACAATGACGGGCGTGCGCTTACCCACGCTGTACTGCGATATCTCAGCTGAAATGAAAGAAACAGGCATTATTTGCATGGGATATTGTTTGCTCTCATATATAGATACGAGTGGATCATCAGGTTCGGATCTCTGTACTCACTCATGATTTCGTTCTTGTGTCGCTGCTTGTGCTACGAGACTTGCTTAGGAGTTCAGCGCCGCTTGGTGGTCAATGACTTGAGCAGAGCCACTTTTAACGGAGAACCTGTTCACGAGGAAAACAAAGTGTTGAAAGAACAACTGAACATTAGATCGACATTAAAAAAAAAGAAAATGCAACGTTTTTTTTTTCTTAGTGCGAAGCATTTCTAGGCGAACTTCGGCGATTTTGAACGTATCTATATCTATCTATCTATCTATCTATCTATCTATCTATCTATCTATCTATCTATCTATCTATCTATCTATCTATCTATCTATCTATCTAGCCGCTCACGTGTGGGTGCTGTCATGGCCACCCCTTACCTTGGCGTGAACCGAAATTGGCATGAGAGGGTAAGATGATTTGACGAATATGACGCGCTGGTCAAGACATGAATAATGTCACAATCCCGCCGCGTAAGTTGTCAATGAATGAATTCAAAAATATATTACAAATATTTTTTTCCGGTGAAGGTGGAGCCCTCATTCCAGGGCCCCTGTGGCCTTTGCCATCTTGCAAGCTCTGTCGATCAGCTTGAGCTGTTCTTCAGGCTTAGAGCAGGACAGTGCAGCCTCCCACTGCTCCGGTGTTGGTGTACAGTTTCTTGGCACTACCTGTGTGTGTTGGCAGGCCCATGTCACGTGGTAAAGTGTGGGGTGTTCTCTGCATAGCGGGCATTTGTTGGTGTATATTCCCAGATAGATTTTACTCAGAAGACTGAGATTAGGGTACGTATTAGTCTGCAGCTGTCTCCAGGCAACCGACTGCCCTCTGTTGAGGTCTTTGTGGGGAGGGGGGTATATTCTCCTCAGGGCTCTCTGGTGTTCTAAAATTGCTCCATAGCGTCTAGTAACTGTGGCTGGTTCCTCGTCGTTGTGCGCCCCCCGGTCCGCGTATTCTCGGGCAATGGCGTCGGCACGCTGGTTCCCTGTCACAGTTTCATGGCCTGGTGTCCACGTAATGGAGCAGCTCGAGAAGTTGATTTTTCTTCCCTTGAGTATGCGGATGGCAGCACTGGATATGCGTCCACTGCTGTACCGTCGACACGCTTCTTGCAAGTCAGTAACTATTTCTGTAGTATACTTTTCGCTCTGGTGTGTGATGGCGAGCGCGATCGCTACTTCCTCAGCCTCGAGGACGTTGTTGCTTTTCATCGAAGCGCTGTTGACTTCCCTAAGTCGTCAAACACTTCCCGCCAGGCAGTGGCACATACCCACGGGCGGGTATGTGCCGCTGGTTTGCGAGTATGTGGCACAGTTGATCGACAATATCTACCCAGTAACGACGCCAACACACGCGCGCAATTTTAACGCGCGTGTGATATACCCGACATCTGTAGTGTCGATCCAATGAAGGCATAGAATGAATGGCAGGGTCCCAGCTGGAATCAAACCAAAACATTCTGCGTTGCAACGAAGAATTCAACCACAGAGCTACGCCAGACCTCGGAACTACTTTTGAAATCCTAATGCTAACGTCAATAGTGGTTGCAGTGCTGCCTACCCGATTTTATAAACATCACATATGTACTCCTTTGATACAGCCGTCACGTCGGGTTAACGTCAATTGTGGTTAGTTGCCATGTGCTGTAGTTGATTGGTGTAGCAGTGTCTAGGGCCAGCATCCTCACGAGCATCAGCGCTACATATCAGCTTCTGGTGTTGCTAACACGCATGTTCCAGTTGCATCGTTGCGCAAGTGCAAACAACTGGTTATATAAACATCTGACCTCTTCAACATATGTCTGTGCATGCAACATTTGTACATGTATTTAGCGTCGTTTCATGACATGTTGCTCAATAAAAAAATTGCAACATGGTCACCTTCCCTCCGCATGCTTCGCATAACATCAATTTCCAGGTACGTAAGATCTGCTGATTTTTTTTTCTTTTGTGTGTATGTGTTTTGTGTTTGAAGTTGCTGTTTCGCATCATTAATTAAGAGCCTACAAATACAATCCAAAGCTGACACAAAACCTATTCGTTGCTATGACGATGCGCGTGCGAGTAGCCTGCCTTTTGAACCAAACGCACACACAAGAACGTTTCATGTGTTTGTATCAGGAGGAGTAGAGCTACCGTTCGAAGAACAGCTACCTTTTGACCAGTTCACGATCGTATTTGCGACCGAGGTGGCTCACCAACACGGCTGTGCCAGAACAAATTACTTCCGACTTGTTGCAATGCCTTTGTGTAAAAGACATTTTTGTCAGTGTCATTTTTGTTTAGACATTTTGTTGCGAGTGCTCCTTCAAAGAGTTCAGTGACCTTCGACATGACACCCCAACGAGCGGTGATTTCTCACATTCAAGAGACTGCGTGTGACCATTGGTGCACATATCGACAAAGCATGCCATATAAAAGTATGTAAAGACGCTGCAGCTAACTTGCACCAAGCATGCTTGATCCTTTCGCGCACCTTAAGGGAAATGTGGGGGGCAGGGGAAGGGGGGGGGGCAGAGCACTGAGCTTAGCATAGATGAAATTATTGGAAGCCGCTGAACAACGCTCTTTTATATCGAATACTTTTCGTTGAGTTTACCTGTTTGAAAGTTATTGAGCAATCTATAATAACCACCCAGATTATCAGATTGTTGGATATCTTAGCATGGATGGAATTTTCCGACGTTTAAAAAAAAAAGGGGGGGGGGGGGCTATACAACTTTTGCATTGAAGTTTTTTTCGCAAGAGCTAGTAATCAGATAGTTCATCAAGCAATTTTTGTTAATCCATCTTGGCGAACTGAGAAAATCCTGACGTGCTACGTACGGCACAGAACAATACTGAGCCGATTCAACACGCTCAGAGCATGTGTTCTTTGTAATACTAAAGGCGTACGTCAGCTGGAACGGTATTTTTACTTGCGGTGTGGAGAGAGAGCAAACTATTTATTGAAAAAAAAAACTGATTTTTCCACGAAACCATGCAAGGACACGGCCTCCCGTTATTGTGAAAAGCTGACCTCGACGCCGAGTTGCCAGTACCGCTGACAAAAAGCGGATTTGGACTTATTTCCACATCAAAAGCTGCGTATGGCTAGCTGAAACGAAAACCGTTCACCACAAGTTCCGACAGCGGTCTCTATTGGCTGCGCCGAGAGCTATGTCATTCTCTACGTCGCACCCAAGCGCGCACGCCGTTGGCAGCGCAGTCAATGACGTATTTTATCTCTTCGCAGTCGTGTCGATGAGCCCACACGCAGAATTTCCGCTTATAACTTCGAAATGTGGAGGACATGGATCGTACGAACTCTCGAACAACCGACAGCTTTCCAGGAACAGCGCCGGGAGCTGATCCGTGAGAGAGCTTACGTTCGCCGGGCCGATGTTCAATCCGGGCCCAAAAACTGGCCCGGGCGCCGTAGTACAAGCAGCAACTGCGCACCGAGCATGCGGCAGTCTTCCGAACCAAATGCAAGCGACAACGGCGAGCTGAGGAAGCGACGTTGTGGGCAGACCGTCGTCGACGTGTCAAAGCGGGAACGCGTTTGTCGGGGCCAACGAATGCTTTCAGCGGGAGTTTCCAGAGCTGCGCTTTGGCTTTGGCTGCGACTTCTGCAACCGCCTTTGATCGCAAATTTCAGCTTCGCTGGCTAACCATCTGTGCTTGCATAGGCGGACATTTTTTTTTCACAGAGTTACTTGCAGAATTTCGCCATCACTTGTCACGATAAGGGGCCCGTAAACCACCCAGAGGCAGAAACGTACATGTGGCATTGTGGTTGCGCCCGAGTCTGCAGTGAACGCTGGTAGAATTACACGTGTTTCCTCGTTTCGTTCCTTCCTTCGCTAGGCTGCGCTCGTCAGCTCGTTTGGCCATCCCTTCCTCAGCGTCCAAGGTGGAAACGCAACAGGCGCAAGTGTGAGCTAGCAGAAAACAGGCTTTCTTTCGCCCAATCACAGCGTCTAGAGTCAGTTGACGTCAAGCAAGCTCTTCTCGATAGACGAAAGGCACGGCGAGCAGCACGTGGGCGTTCATTGGTGGTTTACAAGCCCTTTATGGTTAGTGAAATCTTTATTTTTCTAGCAAACACGTAATAAATGCGAAGCATTTCTTAGCGAACTCCGGCGATTTATCTATCTATCTATCTATCTATCTATCTATCTATCTATCTATCTATCTATCTATCTATCTATCTATCTATCTATCTATCTATCTATCTATCTATCTATCTATCTATCTATTTAGCCGCCTACGACTTTTAGCTCTCCTGGCCGTTTCGATAGTCGTATCAATACCAAAGTTGGTATGGGATAACATGACTGTATGAACAACATATTTGACAAATGGCTTCCTTCACATGGCATGTTGCGAAACTAGTATGGTATGGCATGATTGCATGGCGAACACAAGTGACAGACACTAACATCACAGTCATCACATGCGTGTCATGGAACAACATGACTACATGCCACGCTCATGATGCGCTCGCGGCCGTTTCGCTCCCTTCACATATACCAAATTTTGTATAACAGTACGTGAATGGAAGACGAAGGTATGTGACTATTGTAAACATGATAATCATGAGATGCGTGTCATGTAACAACATGACTACATGCCAGACTGATGATGCGCTCGCGGCCGTTTCGCTGCCAAATTTGTTATGTTATGTTAACAAACAAATTTGTTATGTTTTGTTAATAACAGATTTATTATATGCCAAATTTGTTATTACGTGACGCCAATGGATGACGAAGGTATGGGGCTGGTGCAAACATGATAATCATGAGATGTGTGTCATGTGATAACATGACTTGATGCCACAGTCAGGCACCAATACAGTTCGACGTGACGCGGTGCGCGTGCTCGCTGGCGTTCATTTCGTCGCGTCACGCCGGCGTTGCCACGCCAGGTGCCGGTCCTGCCATATACTCGCATGCGCAGGCCGTGCTGCGTTTGATTTGACGCGTGCGCGTTTCAGCGCGTCCGGCGTCCCTCCGTCAAGTAGAGAGGGTGAGAGTGTTGTCTGGGTAACGCATCGGCGTGAAATGCAGCATGTCGCATTTCGCGCCGGTTGCCGTCGGGCCGCGCCGACGGACGCTGGTCGTGCCTAGCGTCAGACTATAGAGTGCTCGCGTTTTGCTAACGTAGCGTCGCTGTGTCCAGCGTGCGCGCGTGTCAACGCTACATTGGAGTATATTGGACCCTTCATGATGCGCTCGCGGCCGTTTTGCTAGCTCCACATATACCGAATTTGGTGTTACGTGACGTCAATAGATGACAAAATATATGACGGGTGCAAAAATGATAATCTTGACACGCGTGTCATGTAAGAACATGGCAGCATACCTCGCTCACAGCGTGCTCGTGGCCGTTACGCTAGCTGCACATATACCAAATTTAGTATCACGTGACGTGAATAGATGACGAAGGTAAACAACACATCCAAACATGATGATCATGACGCGAAAGTCATGCACGGCATCATTTACCTCCACCTCGTAACGTTGTGCTGATTGTAAAGTGACATATCAACAATTCTCATTCGTGCTTCGCATATCATTGATTCCCACGGTATGTGGGATCTGTCATTTTTTTTATTTTTTTGATCGTCACGTTCATGAACCACGCGTTCGTCGATGCGATGGCTTCGAGTAGTGGGGTGTTGAAGCCAAACATACATCGGGCTATCAAGTACCATGCAAACATGCATTCATCGAAATGGAGAAAGCTGATTGCAATAATAAAGAAGTAAATGCGTGCATATTTTCCCTGTGTAGGGTAACTAAGCAAAGTTTTATTTTCCCCTTCATATTAAAGGGCCCTTTAAAATATTGACTAAACTCAAACGAAAACGAATAAAATTCGTTCTTGTTTTTATATTGGGGGAGGGGGTTTAAGGGTTGGCTAGTCACATAAATTTGTGCGCACTATTGTTTGTTTCTGTGCTTTTGTTGATTTTTCTGTACCCGCTCCTGCGATGTCCCAGGCATAGGACAGCAGTACTTGTAAATAAATAAATAAATAAATAAATAAATAAATAAATAAATAAATAAATAAATAAATAAATAAATAAATAAATAAATAAATAAATAAATAAATAAGGCGGGGGGAGCGCTTCTACGATGATGATTCGCTTGTAGCTCATTAGCATGCGGGAACTCTGCCTGGAAGCATGCAACAGAGAAGTCGAATGCATGAAGTATCAGAGACAAAGTTGCCTTGCCAGATGCTACCACATTAACGAGTCGGCTCGCAGGTCGCGGGATCGAATACCAGCTGCGGCGGCCGCAATTTCGACGGAGGCGAAAATTCTGTGGGCTCATTTGCTCAGATTTGGGTGCACGTTAAAGAACCCCAGGTGGTCGAAATTCCCAGAGTTTTCCACTATGGCGTCTCTCATAATAGTATGGTGGTTTTGACACGTTGAACGCCACGTATCTATCAATCAACTACATTAACGAGCAAATAAGCAACACAAAAAGCTCCCTCGAAAAAAAAACAAAAAACAGGTATTCTAGTTATTTATGTGATTCTTGAGAATATCTGTAGTTATAATGAAAAAGAATTGGCAGATCCCACGTACAGTGGAAATCGATTATATGCAAAGCACGAATGAGAAAGGTTGATATGTCACTTCAAAATCAGCACAACATTACGAGGTGGAGGAAAATGATGCCGTACATGACTTTCGTGTCATGATTATCGTGTTCGGATGTGTCGTTTACCTTCGTCACCTATTCACGTTACGTGACACCAAATTTAGTATATGCGAACCTATCGAAACGGCCACGAGCAGGCTATGAGCATGGTATGTTGTCATGTTCTTAGATGACACGCGTGTCAGGATTAACATGTTTGCACCACTCATATATTTCGCGACGCATTGACGTCACGTAACACCTAATTTGGTATATGTGGAGCTAGCAAAACTGCCGCGAGCGCATCATAAAGGGCCCAATATACTCCAATGTAGCGTTGACGCTCACGCACGGTGGGCACAGCGATGCTACGTTAGCAAGACGTGAGCACTCTACTGTCTGACGTCAGGCCCGACCGGCGCGACCAGCGTCCATTGGCGCGGCCCGACGGCAACCGGCGCGAAATGCGACATGCTGCATTTTGCGCCGATCCGTTACCCAGACAACACTGCGTCTCCCTCGTTTCGTGACAGAGGGACGCGGACGCACTCAAACGCGCATGCGTCAAAGCAACGCAGTGCGGCTTGCGCCTGCGAGTATATGGCAGGGCCGGCGTCTGGCGTGGAAACGCCGGCGTGACGCGACGAAATGAACGCCGGCGAGCACACGCACCGCGTCACGTCGAAATGTATTGGCTCGTTGACTGTGGCATGTAGTCATGTTCTCAAATGACACGCATCTCGTGATTATCATGTTTGCACCAGTCACATACGTTCGTATTCCATTGCCATCACGTACTACCGAAGCTAGTGAAACGGCCGTGAGCGCATCATGAGCGTAGCATGCAGTCATGTTGTTACATGACGCGCATCTCGTGTTTATCACATTTGCACCAGTATCGTACCTTCATCATCCCTTCCCGTACCGTAACACCAAATTTGGTATATATGACGCTAGCGAAACGGCCGCGAGCGCATTATGAACGTTGCAGTAAGTCATGTTGTTACAGGACACGCATGTCATGGTTTTCATATTAGGGTCTGTCGCTTGTGTTCACCATGCAATCATGTCATTCCATACCAGTTTTACAACATGCTATGTGAACAAAACCGCCGCAACAGCTGCAGGACCATGAAATGTAAATCATGACATACATGTCATGATTTTGATGTTATTACTAGTGAAGTATGTTCTTCATAAAGTCATGTTATGCCATACCAAGATTGGTAGTGATAGCATTATCTAAACGGCCAGGGGAGCTAAAGTCGTAGACGGCTAGATAGATAGATAGATGGACAGATAGATAGATAGATAGATAGATAGATAGGTAGATAGATAGATAGATAGATAGATAGATAGATAGATAGATAGATAGATAGATAGATAGATAGATAGATAGATAGATAGATAGATAGATAGATAGATAGATAGATAGATAGATAGATAGATAGATAGATAGATAGATAGATAGATAGATAGATAGATAGATAGATAGATAGATAGATAGATAGATAGATAGATAGATAGATAGATAGATAGATAGATAGATACGCCCAAAGCCACCGAAGTTGTCTAAGAAATGCATCGCATTTAAAACGTCGTTCGAGTACGAATGGTGGTTGCAAAAAATCGCTTTAATTGTTTCGCATGCCGAAAATATGCGCCATTATGAAGGTCAGCCCGCGGTTACTTTTTAACATTGGCTCCGTTCGGTTGGATTCCCGTTCGCCAGTGCGTGATTGATTGCCACCTATGTTACGTTTTACATCAGCACTCCACTACAAAATGTCATCGACAAACGCGTTATTAAAGAGCAACAAACACAATATTGGTGAACGCGATAGTCAATAACGATATCTGCGGTAAAAATGCAAATCACACCCTCCTTCCCCCTCCAAGAAATGCGAAAAGTGACTGGAAAATTTTTTTAAAGCGACTCGGCGAAAAAAAGAAGCCAAAATTCGCTTGATCATAGCCGGGACTGCCAACTTTGATCAATGTGCATGACACAAAATTCGGTATCACAGCCATGTTCACCCATGGGCAGTATAAGCCACTCACTTGGGGGGAGGGGGTTCAGTTGCTTTAAGTAAAAGAGCGAGGGGGAGCTTCTTGACTTGTTATTATAGGTTACAATCACACAGAACCCCATCACAGCTTAAGACTGTTAATTTGTGTATACCACTAGATTTTCTTGATTTGTGATAAAATATGGATGACGGGCAATGAATATAGGGGGTGGAGGTGCTGGCAGAGAAAGTTTGGGAGAAGTTAATCATCGCTACTGCTCCCCCCCTCCCCCGCCCACGCTCTTTTAGCATCCGCCACTGCTTTAAGGCGATAGTGTTACGAGCTCGTTTCGCAGAAATTCCAGTGTCGGCAACGGCATCGTTCGTTGTGGGCGAAAAGTAATCGTTTTGTCAGGGTTCGAAACATCAAGAAAGGTTGAAATGAAATAAATTATCAAAAAAGGTCGATCCCTCGTACAGAGGAATCGATTATATGCGAATCAAGAAAGAGTAAGGTTGATATGTCAGTTTAAAATCATCACTACGTTACGAGGTGAACGTAAGTTATGCCTACATGACTTTCATGTCAAGATTATCATGTTTGCGTCTGGCATTTGTGTTCGCCATCCATTCACGTCACGTAATACCAAATTTGGTATATGTGAAGCCAGCGAAACGGCCGCGAGCACAGACTCGCTCACTGGATTTCGTGCCGACTGGTTGTGCCCTCGCGATCTCCGACGGCAGCTCAGCTCTGGCCGACTGGGTTGGTTTTACGCCACCTCCTGACGCCGATCCCCGACGACAGCGCAGCTCTGGCCGACTGGACTCGCCCTACGTCATCTCCTGACGCCGACAAGAGCTCTCGTCGAGTGGTGCCCCATCCTCTGAATCCTGCAACCGGGTTCACTTTTCCTGTCTCCTCTTTACTTCAGTTGCTCGCTGTCCCTGCGCCTCGCTCTCTCCTTCCTCTCTCTGCTTATACCTTTTAATCTCTCCTTATCCCCATCCCTCGTGAGCTACTGTTGAGGTGTCGCACCAGATGCAGACAGTTGCGGGGCTCACTTTCTCTTCTTTTCCCTTTAAGAACCACAGAACCACATCAGGCCGCGAGCACGCTATGAGCGTAGCATGTAGTCATGTTTTACGTGACACGTACGTCATGAATACCATGTCTGGGCACATCATTTACCTTTGTCGTCTATTCACGTCTCGTGATACCAATTTTAGTATATGTGGAGCTAGCGAAACAGCCACGAGCGTGTTATGAACGTAGCATGTATTGATGTTTTACATAACACGCATATCATGATTATCATGTTTACACCAGTCATATACTTTCGTCATGCATTCACGCCTCCTAATACCAAATTTGGTATATGTGAAGGAAGCGAAACGGCCGCCAGAGCCCCATGAGCATGGCGTGTAGTCATCACTTACGTGGCATGCATGTCATGATTTTCACGTTAGGGCCTGTCACTTATCACTTACGTTCGCCATACAGTTATGTTATACCATAAATGTTATGCAATATGTCATGTCAACGACACCACCGCAAGAGCAGCAAGACCATGAAATGTAAACCATGACATTCATGGTAAGGCATGTCATGATTTTCAGGTTATGACCGGTCACTTGTGCTTGTCATATAGTCATAATATGCCATACTATTTTTGGTATAGATAATATCGAAACAGCCAGGAGAGCTAAACGTCGTAGGCGGATAGATGGATAGATAGATAGATAGATAGATAGATAGATAGATAGATAGATAGATAGATAGATAGATAGATAGATAGATAGATAGATAGATAGACAGACAGACAGACAGACAGACAGACAGACAGACAGACAGACAGACAGACAGACAGACAGACAGACAGACAGACAGACAGACAGATAGATAGATAGATAGATAGATAGATAGATAGATAGATAGATAGATAGATAGATAGATAGATAGATAGATAGATAGATAGATAGATAGATAGATAGATAGATAGATAGATAGATAGATAGATAGATAGATAGATAGATAGATAGATAGATGGATGGATGGATGGATGGATGGATGGATGGATGGATGGATGGATGGATGGATGGATGGATGGATGGATGGATGGATGGATGGATGGATGGATGGATGGATGGATGGATGGATGGATAGATAGATAGATAGATAGATAGATAGATAGATAGATAGATAGATAGATAGATAGATAGATAGATAGATAGATAGATAGATAGATAGATAGATAGATAGATAGATAGATAGATAGATAGATAGACAGACAGACAGACAGACAGACAGACAGACAGACAGACAGACAGACAGACAGACAGACAGACAGACAGATAGATAGATAGATAGATAGATAGATAGATAGATAGATAGATAGATAGATAGATAGATAGATAGATAGATAGATAGATAGATAGATAGATAGATAGATAGATAGATAGATAGATAGATAGATAGATAGATAGATAGATAGATAGATAGATAGATAGATAGATAGATAGATAGATAGATAGATAGACAGATAGATAGATAGATAGATAGATATAAAGGTACCCCCACTCGGGGCTCTTAAGTTGATGTTATCTTGTTGTAGATCATGACGTGAATTGATAAGGGCTTGAAACATGGTGTGCACCAACTGTACTGTTTTCATGCGGATGGGTCTACTGTAACCCTGTTCGTTTAGTCGTTATAAATGAGAAACGCAAAAAGCAACAGCTCGATATGCGGCACTGAAACAAAATAGTATCCCCCCGATTTTCGTTTCGTACAGCGCGCACGCTCATAGCTGTTAGCAGATTTCTCTTAACGCCACCATCCTTTCATTTTCGGCTCAGGTACGTCACGGCGCAGGCATTTGATGACCAGACTTTGAAGAGGCTTCTCGACAAACTGGCTTCGGCGAACGTTAAAGACTATGGCATACTGAATATGGTGACGAGAGTCAAAAATTGGGACGACTACATGAATATGTTACTTACAAACAAAGAATAAGAATCAAAACAACGGGGGAATCTATGGTTCTTTAATACGCACCTGGATACGCACCGACTTTTAGAATTGTTTGTAGCGCTCGTGGTGTGTCGTTCTTTGTGTCTGTCGTGTCGTTTTTTGCGCTACAGTATGAATTTGAACCGGCACCAACTAGCCCAGAAACAAGTCCTTCTGCAGGCCGTCTGGTGATATTTCGAAGGCTATTAGAGTTACTCTACATTGTCGCGAACAAAACAAGACTGACAGCCAGGAGTTGACTGGAACCAGAGACACAAACGTTCTCTTCTTCTTCACATTCAAAGCGAGTATGAGCCACTGCACTCGTTCTTCGAGGGAGGCGGCATACGTCAATATGCCAACTTTAGGTAGCTACCTAAAGGTAGCATATAGAGTAACTCTAAAGGATGGATGGATGCTATGAGCGTCCCCTTTATAACGGGGTGGTGACAAGTATGCCACCAGGCTCGACAAAAAAAAAAAAAAAAACCTTTTTTTTTCTTTTTATGTTGGCCTAATGCCTCTACTTCGATAAATTCTATCTTAATGGAAAAAAAGGTAAATTTTCAGCTTAAGTTCTCTGCCATTTACGGCACACTGTCCATATTTTATTTTTCCAATATTTATTTTTGTCCTTTCTCTCTAATTTTCTGCCACCAATACTCTAACCGTCTCTTACTTATTTCAATCGCGGGTGTGTTCAGCTTTCCATTGTTGTCCCTAAAACCCAAGGCTTCCTGTAGGCTCGTGCCCAAACGTACACCTGGGTGGATATCTCCACATTCAATCAGAACATGCTCCGCCGTTTCCTTATCTTTCCCGCAGCATGTGCATTGTTCTTCTTCTTTACTGAATCTTGCTTTATAACTACGCGTTCTAAGGCAACCCGATCTCGCTTCAAACAGTAAAGCGCTTCCCCTTGAATTATCGTAAAATGCCTCCCTCCTTATTTCATTTTTGCCCTTTCGGTAGTTACTCAAAGCCGGTTTTTTCTCCATAGCTGCCATCCAGTAAATCCTCTCCGCCTCCCTGACTTTTCCCTTAACGCTCTTTGTTGACATATGGCTTACAATACCAGCCGTATACTTACTAGTGAGTCTTCTAGTTCTTTTTCTCCACTGTGTGTCCACGCTCTTCCTATACAAATAACGGAACACCTTCTCTGCCCATCTACTCTCCTTCATATTTCTTAGCCTTTCTTCGAACCTTATTTTGCTCTGCGCTTCCCTCGCCTCAAAACCTGCCCACCCCATATCGCCCTTTACAGCCTCGTTTGTCGTCTTCCCGTGAGCACCCAACGCGAGGCGTCCCACAGTCCTTTGATTTACATCCATTCCCGCTTGCACCTCTGCCCTCATGCACACCACTGAGTTCCCAAAAGTAAGCCCTGGAACCATTACCCCCTTCCACAGACCTCGAAGCACCTCATACCTATTGTATCCCCACAACGCTCTGTGCTTCATTATTGCCGCATTCCTCTTTCCTTTTGCTGCCGAGGCTTTTTCCTGTACCTCCATGTATCTATCACTCTCATTTACCCATACTCCAAGGTACTTGTATTCACTTACCCTCGGTATTTCTTGGCCTTGTATGGACACCGTCTGATCACAGGGATCATTGAATACCATCAATCCACACTTCGTTACACTGAATCCTAGTCCAAGAGCTTCACCTTCCCTTCCGCATATATTCGCCAGCTGCTGTATATCATCTCGACTGTCCGCAAATAAGACGATATCGTCCGCATAAAATAAACCTGGAAGCTTCTGCTCAATCATCATGCCGCCCTGTTTGTGTGACAGATTAAAACCAATGTTGCTACCTTCTAGCGCTTTTTCCATACTCACCATGTACAGCATGAATAACAGCGGGGACAAAGGACATCCCTGTCTCAGACCCCTGCTAACCTCAACGTTCTCTTTGCTACGCATTCCTTCCCACTCTATGCAAACTGTATTTTCTCGGTATATCTCCCTCAAAAGCTGTATACAGTCGTCGCCCATGCCCATTCCTTTCAATATATCCCACAAAATTTCCTGATTAACGTTGTCGTATGCCCCAGTGATGTCTAGAAAAGCCACGTACAAGGGCCTATTCTCTATTTTGGATATTTCTATACACTGAGTGAGAACAAACAGGTTATCGTCTAACCGCCTGTCGACTCGAAATCCGTTCTGAAGTTCTCCCAAAATATCGTTATGTTCGGCCCATGTTTCTATTTTCATTTTTACTGCTTGCATCGCCATCCTGTATAGTACCGATGTAATGGTTAGTGGTCTATACGAGCGAATCTTGTCCTTTTCTCCCTTGCCTTTATAGATTAAGTTCATTCTACTTTGTCGCCAACTGTCCGGTATTTGTCCGTCCTTTAAGCTTTTTTCTACTGCTTTTAACAATGCTTCTTTAGTGTTATGTCCTAGTTCGTTAATGAGGCTAACGGGAATCCCATCTAAACCCGCGGCAGTGCGCTTTGGAATTTTTCCTTCGGCCTTTTTCCAGTTGAAATTATCAAGTACTAGCTCTTCCTCTGTTGCTTTCTCCGCCACACTTTTACTCACCGGGGAGATCCCCTGGACGCTCTTTTGAAACGAATCGGCTGTTACCTTTTGGATGTAACCTAGCGCTTCGTACCCTTCCAATTGATTTCCTCCTTCATCTAGAATATGTTGTTGCGTTGTGACAGACTTCCTACCTAGCGCCTTTATGTGGCTCCAAAAAATCCTAGGCGCGGCCTCCTTTTTTTCGTGTATCTCTGTCATCCAGCGTTCACTTTCACCTTTAATTTTTGCCTCTACCAATTTCTGTACAAGGGATTTTTTCTCTAAATATATTTCCCATATTTTTTTGACTTCGTCCTGCGGCCGCTTCTCCTTTTTTGCCTTTCTATGCTCCCGTGAGGCTTCGCGTCGCTTCTCGATCGCCTCCCGGATTTCCTTGTTCCACCAACTTTTTGGCTTCCTTTTTCCTTTCCAGCAAACAGTTTTCTTCTCTTTCCCTATCTCCTTCGTCATTAGATGTAACAGCTCACTATACTCCCAGTCCTTGCCTGGTATTTCGCCTACTTCTTCCTCGCCGGTGCCGGTTCAAAGGACATATGCACACAACGCCATCTGGTGAGCAATGCGAAATGTGACTGGAAGTGGCTACTTCAACCATGGCCGGGCTAGTCTGCACCTGCGCAGCGCGCGCAGGTGCAGTTTAGCGGCTTCAACATACAACTACGAGGGAATGACGTTCATCCTAATGAGCTTGACCCTTAAAACGCCAGGTTATGTTTGATGACGCATAATTCAGTTGCCTGACTTGTGGAGGGGCGGGGGTATTTGCACCTGCGCAGTTTCGGCTTACCGGTATGGTTCAAAATAATCCGTTGTGCCTGTGCGGTCTGCTGACATCGGCCGTTTTACTTAGCGGTTCCTGTGCGTTTCAAAAGCCTGACCCCCCTTTTTTCACACCACGTTTCATTCTACAGTTAACAGATCGGACTCGATCACGTTTTGGAACTAGAGAATTTATGCGTTCCCACTCGATGGTGTCTCAAAAGTAGGAAACCGACGCGCAATGACGGATTAAGCGGGGGAACTGAGCGGTGTCTCAAAATTCCGCAGACAACCTGGCTAGCGTTGCTTGCGATACGTCTTTGTCGCCAAAGTATAAGATACCTCCGTAGCTGTGCGTGCCATTTTAGCTCCCCGGTGGCATAGGCAACTCGGGTACAGTAACTCGGGCTCATCACACACACTGGCAATCATACTGAGAACACTGAAGCGGCCCCTAGGTTACTGGCACCCTATCATGAGGCGGGCACAGCACGGACGCTGGCAAAATACCGAGAACCCCGAAGCGGCACGTAGTTTATTGGCGCCATATACACACGTACGATTACAAAAAAAAAAAAGTGAAAGCCAATAGACAGCTTACACGTTACGTCATACATGGGAGAAGCTTCTGAAGTTAACTGGGACTCCACGATGTTGGCTTTAAAAAAACAAGTTGTGCATACGTGAAAACAACGCGGCAAGAACATCTCTGTGCGTGGATAATTAAATAACAAGCATGTGATGTTTTGATAACATTTACGCGACATCGAAAATCTCACGTCCCCGCATGCTGGTGCTCCAGCATGGCGCTTTCAGTGACGTCAAAGCAAGCCATCTGCAGGAAACCTAACGGGAAGCTGCAAATGCAGGATAAAATATAGCCACCAGATTTGGTGGCAGTCTGGCAACTGACTTATGCGACGCCAAATAGAACCTTGCCAATAAAAAGTCCAGGCGAGGATCAAACCCAGGTGGTCTGCCTGGCATACACTGTTGAGGCATCCACTGAGAATCAAAGCAGGTTAGCAGTTCAAAAGGCAGTGCTCACGAGGCCGATTACGCCATCGCGAGCTGCTCTTGAAGGCGAAGCTTCAATTTTTTTTTCACGACTCCTTCCGAAAAGAGCATCGAAGGAAATTTCGCTACAGCCCTTACCTGCACGGGAGACGTGTGGCAAAAGACAGACGCCGAGACGAAAGCGACGGACTTGACGACTGGCACCCGTCTACGGCAACGCTGCCATCCGGCGCACTGCAGGCACGGAATGGCCGTTAGGCCTCCGGCGTTAGCTGCATGATCTCCGCGAGCCACGTGACCACAGATTTTGCTTGCTTGATTGCTTGATCCTTGTAAAATGGTTCTTACCCACTTCGGGGCACTGGCCATGAAACCGGGGGTCAATACATAGATAAAAAGAGACTTCAGAGGAAGAAAAAAAACAAAAACTAATCAGCTGACTGTGAAATATAAAAATGTCTTATTGGGATAGCAATTATCTCGACACTCTCAGTTGGATTTTGCCGCCGGCGTCGACGTCACCGTCACTCATCGTATATGTATAGGTATCTATATATGTGAAAATGCAAGAAAGAAAAAAATTAAAAAAAAGACTTTGGCGCAAGAAATAAAACTTGGGTCCTCTGAATAGCGAGTACGAGACAATAATCACTGAACAACCGAAAAGCACGTCCATCGACGTTCGAACGGCAAGTTATTTATATCTGCCACTTACCGCTGCTGACGGGCATTTCGGCGGGAATTATTGTATTTTCAGCATTACCAGCAAGATGGCGTAATGAGCGCGCGTCACCTAAAAAGCCTGAAAAAAAACTGAAGTAGCGCCAACCACACCCCTTCGCCTTTATCCGTATGTGCCACCGGTGGTTACGTACTACATACATACATACATACATACATACATACATACATACATACATACATACATACATACATACATACATACATACACACACACACACATACATACATACACACACACATACACACACGCATACATACGTGCATGCATACACATACATACATACATACATACATACATACATACATACATACATACATACATACATACATACATACATACATACATACATACATACATACATACTGTTGCGAACGACGGACCGATCCCGCCGAAGCCACCACTGTTGCGAAAGACGGCGACGCCGACGCGGTCCCGGAGGCGCCACTGCTTTCGACCCCGCCGGGAAGGTCACCAGCCGTTTGGTAGCGTATGTTTCTCAGCTCGCGACTGCTTCTGCGCAGAGCTGAGGAGACGAGCGGACGAGACGACGGTGAGTTAAACAAGGTTTATGTACAGCATATATACAGAGGCGTTACAATTTCGGCACTGGGGCCGGCAGAGACTCGAAGAGCCGAGCTCTTCTCTCTAACACATAGTTCAGCCTTTCGCCTAAGACCGCTGATCGCGACACGCCGCAGGGCTTCCTTTATTTACACCGGGCCCAACTAAAATGTCCAATCAGAAGCGCCGCTGGTCTTCAGAGCAGGCTCCTCCAATGGGGTTCGCCGCGCGATGCGTCAGGCCACCAGACATGAGGACGCCGGCTCGCTGTCACGTGCGACGCTGACTCAATGCACGTGGGCCACAGATGCGCCGCGCGTGTTCACGCCGTGGAGTTGTTCGCGCCCGGCGGGCTGCGGGCTGGCCTTGACCCAGATTGCCTGTTTCAGAGGCACGGACGTTTGACGAGGACTCGCTGGCATAACAGCACCCCCGCCGCCAGACAATGCACCGGAAAGACGAGCTGCTTCCACGGGGCTCGGATGTCAGGTGCGCTCGTTCGCCAGGTCCCTCCAGGTTCGCCTCCAGGGCCATGGGGAGAATACAGCTCCAGACTGTTCCGGGAACACATCCCATCATTGACGACGGATCCCCGCTCCACTGGCTTGTCGCCACAACTTGCTGGCCCACTTCGCTCGTCTCTTCTGACCATTTTCGGTTTCAGCACTTGTCGATGGTTCTGCAACTTGCTAAGAACGGTTCGACAACAGACAACACACGACACAAGCAAGTGCCCTCGGTCACCCGACAGAACACCAGACAAAGTATAGTACAACATATACCTATCTACGTGTCTATCGGAATTTTGTTCCCTCTACATCAAGAGGCACATGTGGGACAAAAGACCCTTAAAATGACAACTCAATTTTTTTTGTTTCCACGTACAACAACGTAACGAATTAGAATACCACAAAGTTGGCCCCTTGAGATCACTCTGAACGGGAGCGCTCAGCCCAGGTCGTGATGAGGTCAAAATTTTGCCCCGAATCGCCAGCCAGAAACCGAAAGGTTGAGAAGGTACTAACTAAACGCACTGCTCAATGCACCTGCATTAACGTTTACCTTTCTTTTTTTTTTTCTCTTTAGCGAACTTCAAAGTTGCGCTGTGGAGCAACATGCTCCACTTCAGTAACCGGCCACTTTTAGGCGACGATACCTATGCGGCACCAAGAGCGGCTCACACTTTCGACGTTGCACAGGGGAACAACGATACGGCTTGCTACGGATTGACTCCTCACCGCTTAGCTCGATATCGTGTTCGATCACCCTCATGTTTCCGGGGCAGTCCGAAAACACATACCCAAACTCGGAAACAATCTTTCTCAGGTCCTCTTTCTCAGGTCCTCCTTCACTTACGCTAGGCTCTAGGTTTATCTGCTCCCGGATTACTTTCGATCCCCCTTCAATTACCTCACTAGAACTCAAAATTTCTGCTTCCTCTTCCTTTGAAGCATTCAACAACAGATTTACGACCGCTTGATGTAGAACGTATGGTTTCATCAAGTTGTAAATTTTGTCCGGCCGCCTTCCTAATTTCACTTCATAATTTGTATCGCAAGGCTTCGATAATACTGTGGCGGGCCCTTCCCAATCAACCTCAAGCTTGTTCCTTTTGGGTGGCTGCAGCCGCATTACCTGATTATCAACTTCAAAAGCGCGCTTCTTCCCCGATTTCTCGTAGTGCTCCTTCGACAGCACTTTTGCCGCGTTTTTCTGGCTTTCCACGAGCGCTTCAATTTGGCTTTCCACTAGCGCTTCAATCGAGAGATCCTCACGCTGCCCTCGAATGAGCGTCTCTCGATCAACTCTCGGCAGCTCGCTCCCACTTTCCGCTACAGGCGAGAGCGTTGCAACCCTCTCGCTCTGACTCAATGGCGCCACGTCGTCTCCCCCAGCGCATACCGCGCCGGCCGCTCCCGCGACGGGCCGCTCGCGTGACTGCTCACATGACTCATGCGGAAAATTTCCTTTCTGGGGTTCCGTCGACCCGCCGACAAGGTCACTTGAGAGTTCACCGCATGGAACCAAGTCAAGCTTCCGCGAAAGCTTTCGCGCTTGCGATCGCGTGGGAGCCATGCACGCTAAGTTGGGGAAGAACGATTTGCCCTGCTCTTTGAGAAGCTGCTCCGAGTTGTTGGAGAAAAGATAAGAAAAACGACCATTCAGCGCGGCAGACACAGCCGCTTCGGTGCAAAGCTTACCGAACGGGCCTTCAATGACAACGGTGGCGATTGGTAAGCGAACACTCTGCTCCTCGGCGACTTGCCTGATCCACGCGCATTCTCCTGTGAAGTCATCCGGAGACACCAATGAAGGATGGACAACGTCCATGGTTGCCGCTGAGTCTCTAAGTGCTCGGCACGTTTTCTCATTGACCCTAATTTCTTGGAGATACGGCTCCAACAACCGCATGTTTTTTTCTGATTCTCGAATCGTTGCGAAGGCAAACTTTTCCTGACAGTTTCTCGCGATGTGCCCTTCCTTTTTACAGTTGTAGCAGATTAGCGGCTTCCGTTTGTTTTCCGGTTCTAATGCCTGTGTGGTAGAAACCTCACTCGATTTCTCCGCTTCTGTTTGCCCTTCCCCTACACTGTCCTTCGTAAGAGACGGGTCCTTTTTGAAATTACGGTGCGGAACGGGTTTCCCTTGATCAGGTTTCCTTGAAAAGCCCTCTTTCCTTTCATCCTTTTCAACGCGCACTGCCCTGCTGTGCAACTTTCGGCGAGTATAATACTCCTCAGCTAACTCTGCTGCCTTGTTTAGCTGTACTTCACCAAGTCTGTCCTGCAGCCAAAGCCTGACATTATCCTCGATGCAGCGGTAGAATTGCTCCAATGCAACGCATTCCACCACTTTATCGCGGTCGTCATAAACACCTTCGCCCTTGAGCCATTCAATTAAATCGGCTTTAAGACGAAACGCGAAGTCAACGTGTGACTCATTCCCCTTTTCAGCATACCGGAACCTTTGCCTGAAAGCCTCGGGTGACAACTTGTAACGTCTCAAGAGCACTTCCTTAACCTCGTCATAGCTCTCAAACGCTTCCCTAGACAAGCAAGTTAATGCGTCGGACACTTCGCCGGGAAGAAGAGCTAACAGGTTCTGCGCCCAAAGAGACCGCTCCAAAGCGTTTCGCTCACAGACGTGTTCAAACTTGACGAGGTACTTCGCCATGTCCTCGCCTACTACGAACGGTGGCAGTTGGTCCCGAATTCTAAAACCGCTGACCTGAATTGTTGGAGAAGCTACGCTAGGCGCCTGCGAACACTGTAGGATTGCCAATTCTAGTCGTTTCAACTCGAGACGCTCCTGTCTCTCGGCCTCCTCGCGACGTTCGCGCCTTTCAGCTTCTTCGCGAGCTTCGCGCCTTTCAGCCTCCTCACGTTCGCGAGCTTCTGCTTCTCGCCTTTCAGCCTCCTCACGGCGTGCTTTGATATCCACCCAGGCCTCATCGACTTCCTCAGCCGACACTCCCTCATCCTTCATGATCTCAAGGATCGCTTGCTTTCGTTTCGCACGGCCCAAAGTAATGCCGAGTTCCTCACAAATTTCGATGAGTTCCTTCACTTTAAGGTTCTCCATCGTTCACACTAGCCTCTTGCTGTTTCCCCTGTTAAGAATCTACTTGCCGTACCCACTATAAGCCTACTAGCAAGACGCGCAAGCAATTTTTCACACTCCCGTGTTTACCCCCTCCGCATTAACTTTGGTTTCAAAGCGCTTCGACTTGGCTTGAAACGATCAAAGCTCACTTCAATGCTTCACACAGCCCTTCTCTAAACTACTACAACCTGAGCTAGAGTAGTCTGGTGAACTGAGGGGAAAACATCAGGCACTCACCGCATCGATGTCGCTGACGCCGGCCGATCCCGCAGCTGCCAACCACTGTTGAGAAGCCACCTCCGAAATCCCACCGCTGCCACCACTGTTGAGAAACGGCGGACCGATCCCGCCGAAGCCACCACTGTTGCGAAAGACGGCGACGCCGACGCGGTCCCGGAGGCGCCACTGCTTTCGACCCCGCCGGGAAGGTCACCAGCCGTTTGGTAGCGTATGTTTCTCAGCTCGCGACTGCTTCTGCGCAGAGCTGAGGAGACGAGCGGACGAGACGACGGTGAGTTAAACAAGGTTTATGTACAGCATATATACAGAGGCGTTACAATTTCGGCACTGGGGCCGGCAGAGACTCGAAGAGCCGAGCTCTTCTCTCTAACACATAGTTCAGCCTTTCGCCTAAGACCGCTGATCGCGACACGCCGCAGGGCTTCTTTTATTTACACCGGGCCCAACTAAAATGTCCAATCAGAAGCGCCGCTGGTCTTCAGAGCAGGCTCCTCCAATGGGGTTCGCCGCGCGATGCGTCAGGCCACCAGACATGAGGACGCCGGCTCGCTGTCACGTGCGACGCTGACTCAATGCACGTGGGCCACAGATGCGCCGCGCGTGTTCACGCCGTGGAGTTGTTCGCGCCCGGCGGGCTGCGGGCTGGCCTTGACCCAGATTGCCTGTTTCAGAGGCACGGACGTTTGACGAGGACTCGCTGGCATAACAATACATACATACATACATACATACATACATACATACATACATACATACATACATACATACATACATACATACATACATACATACATACATACATACATACATACATACATACAAGGGATGGACAGACCCACGCCTTAAGGAGCTTCGCCCCTATATAAAAAACCTTCCAGGTTTACGGGCTTTGTGTTTTAAATTTTCAGAGCGAAGGCTGTTATCAGATCACAACGGCAGTGGTAGTGGGGCATTTGCCCACCACCGCCCTCAATGTCCGTAATCGCTATCGCATGTAATTAAATGGAAAAAAATGTAACCAGAAAAAAATTCTGAGATCATTGGCCGCTCTATACTATCATGGTCAATTCAAGTATAATCGTCTATTATAGAGAGTGAGGTTTGGTGCCTTTAACCTCGATATCCAATACCAATTAAAGAATACAGTCAACCTGGGTGGCAGATACCATTGCTGGTGTCTGTTATTGTTTACACGCAGCACCAAACTAGCCAGTGGTAAGCAGCTACTCCGTGCACTCAGCCATGACTCTGGTAGCAGTCATGGCCGTTGAGGCCCTTATTATATTAATGAGAACTGTACGGAGATCACACGAGCCGCTTTAGGCACCTCAGCTATACCCCGCCACCGACGTTGGTGCCCGTAGACCTGCTACGCTATCGCGAGATATAACAAAAATGTTTGTAGAAAAACATCTAGGAATGGATAGAATGTGAACCCGGGACCTCTGCGGTGCTAATGCACATAATAAGGAACAGTAGTATATTGGGTGATTTCCTATTTCCTCAAAGTTACGGTGGTTTTTGGTGTATTGGGTACGTACGTACCTTGCATGTATACTTAGTTTCCCCAAGTTGCAGTAATTAGTTTCCCCAATATATATTCTACAACGGGCTTTGGAAAGGAAGCTGTTCCAGCTTTCGCTGTGACTGTGGTACGTGTTCTGTGCAGGCCTGACCTTTCTTTCTTTCTTTCTTTCTTTCTTTCATTTTTCAGTTCACTGTATAAAATACTCTGTGTATTTTCATATGAATTCTGCGCACTCCTGTATTTTCCAGTGTAAAATATGTGCCTTACAAGCAGGTGCGCGGTGTATATAAATTAAGTCCATGTACTGTTTCGTTTCTCGCGGCTGTTATACTGTCTACTTCAATTGGATAATGTTACAACAAAAAGAGGGAGCGGGGTTACGTTCATGTCAACTCTTTTGATATTTTATTAGGTTGCACCTACTACTCATGCCTGTCACGCCTTTGCTTATCTAAGATCGTGTAAGCTTATATAAGTTATCATGAATGTGATGCTCATTAACAATTGTATAATGATGCGTGAACCCCCACATGTTTCATTCATTTATGGGCACGGGGGTGGTGATATTGGGCCAGTTTAGGTTCTGGTTTCCTTCTCTAGAATACCGCCCTCAAGGTGTGCTGTACAGATGCATATATTTGAGACGCCTTGTGAATAAAGGCAGTTCCATGAGTTCCGACTGTGTCTAGGATACTGTTCTCTGTTTCTCTGCCGGTGCTCTGGGCGCCATCGTGTTTGTCTCCATCGGCGCGCACTCTTGAAAAAAAAAATGTGGGCATATTCACTAACTACTCACTAACCATTCACTTGTCAAGTAAAACAATAGTCTCTTACTAAAGAAAGGTAGTAAAATGCATGTTAGTGAAATTTACTACCTAGTTAGTAAGCGAATAGTGCTGACTGGAGTGGTTTGTCTATTACCAAATTGTTATTAACTCCCGAAAATAGAGGTTTACGCCGATTTTGTTAAATGTGCGTGTGCGTTGCCATATCAAAATGGTTGCATTAGAAAAGTATAGGATAAAAAAATGAATCGACATGGCCCTCGTAAATTAATTATTGGCTTCTAACTACGTCATGTAACCATACTGGAGTAAGTGGGCATCACAGCAACATACTTATAGAAAATTCACCACTTGATCACATGATCAAATGATCAAATGTATGTGATCGTATGATCATATGATCAAACGCATGTGAATATTATATGCTCATATGAATTCTCATACTCATATGATTAGGGCTCACATGAGTGTATGAAATCATTTGAACATATCTTGAAAACACGCGTGAAAACGCATACACTGGTAAATCTTGGACATATCAGACTTGGACATAGCAGAATTCCACTGTAACAGCTGCTTAAAGGCTATATATGCCCCTGCTTTGAATCGCACACCACGTACTGGTTAGCAGTTACAGAATTTATAAGATAATTGTTTTTATGCATCATCATGTTGCCTTGTATTTGCTTATGTGTGTGCCATTACGCAGCACGAAACTTCTATTCCAAGGTAGTCCATAAAATTAGAGCTTGCCTAAATTTTGCTTACGATGTCACCTTTACGACAAAATATACTGCGGCATCTGCAAAATATCTGGCAACGTAGATGGCTTAGTAGTTGCTTCGTTAAAAACACTAACAAGGGTTCCCTAGTTAGTAACGGCTAAAGTTACTAGCTGGTGGCTAGTAAAAGTATGCGGGTCGGACACTGTAGCGTCCGACACGTGACACATCATCGATGATAAAGGGACAGGTAAACAGTGTGCAACAATAAAAAGAAAGTTTTCGAAAATAGAAAGAGGTAATATAATTCAGAAAGAGGTGGACAGAAAAAACGAAGAAAGTTTTTCTGGTGGTCAGTAGTACTTGCAGCGTAACCTTCGAGTGTGAAATAATGTAGCGCAGGTAAAATAGCAGTGCGGACTGCACCAAACTGATTGGCTCCAAACGACAAGTTAGAATTCACACTTTTGTCAATAATTCCAATCTCTGCCTATACCAGTCGGCATTTGGAAAAACAATCCGCGGAGTGATACAAAATGGCGGCACGGGAGAAAGAAGCGATCTCTCCTGCCCGGCTGACTGCATGGATGTTAGGTAATGACAAGACACACTTGCAAAGTTGCTAATTTAACGCTAAACCTTCGTTCGCCCACAGTTACAGTACGCATCACCCATTTGGTCACCCCGTCAGGCTTAGTTAATCAATTCCCTTAAAGCTATTCAAGATCGCGCCACAAGTTTCATTTCGAGGAACTACTACCATCACTCCAGCGTAACAAGCACCACTCTTTCTTGCTACCTTGCAATACCGCAGACTAATTGCATTGCTTTGCTTATTTCATAAGATTGTCTATAATTCCTACCAGTCATCGCTGCATCTCCTAAAACATTTCCGCCCCCCACGTCGTCTGAGGTGCGGACACCCATTAAGCTCTCAACACATTTTAGGTATAACCATTGGATTAAATTCGTCCGCCTTACCACAACAAATTACACATTGCAATAGTCTTCCAGAGCTCATCGTTAGCATTCGAAATACAACCAAATTTAGGGTCGAGGTAATGACAATATTTTCTAATTGTATGTTGTATTACCTATTGTATATGGATGTCTATAAGTTTTTAAGGGGCGAAGATCCTAAAGGTGTGGGTCTGTCTATTCATTGTAAGTATGTACGTGACCGCCTATAATTCCACCTTTGCCAACTGCCCACTACTTCGTCCTTGCAAACTTCCCACTACGCCCCATCCCCAATCCACCACTTCACCGACCATAAAGCAAATACTGTTGAGAGGTAGTATGAAATGCAAGATGGTCGTGTACTTGTACCCAGATGCGTACTAAAGAACCATAGATTCCCCCGCTGTGTTCATTCTTATTCTTTGTTTGTACGTAACCGCCTATAATTCCACCTTTGCAAACTGCCCTCTACTTCGTCCTTGCAAACTTCCCACTACGCCCCATCACCGATCCACCGATTCACCGACCATAAAGCCGTTACTTACGAATAATGCAACTTCTTGTATAAATATATACAGTGTTTGTGACGTCTTTCATGATTTAGTGGGTGATATTCACGGATTGTTTACAGTTTAGCGATGAAATTCTCCTGCGCTTTGCCCAACTCATCATAATACACTACGTGGATATGCTGCGATTTTTTTCCTTCTTTCTTTGTTTAGAGTTCTGTACTACATCAATAAGCATTGTATAAAGTTGTTACCGTGCTCCAGTAATTTTTATCCTCACTTTTGTAACCCTCCCTAACACAATACTTCGATAAATAAGAACCTGCGAGGTGATTTATTAAATAAATAAATAAATAATAAATAAATGAGGCGTATACGTCAGAGGGTCACGTCGCACTGGCAGGAAAGGCATTTGGTGGTGTTCACGAGAACTGCAAATGCCTGAACTTCTCGGAGTGTGTGACAGCTGCTTCGTGATTTTTTTTATTTTTGTCGCAGTGCTCTTCCTTTTCTTCTCCCCGAACCGTACCGCTGAAGTCCTTACAATCAGAACACTGTGCAAAGACAAGCAGTTAGCCTCTCCACCCTTTTTACCACAGCCAGAGATGCTCTCGTCTTCCTATACCGCAAAACAACAGAGCTGCACAGTTTGCGCTCACGCGCCATAAATTAGCATCACGATAAGCAGCAGCATCATCCCCATCGCTGTGGTGGACATCTGCCTCTTTTCGAGGCCATCAGCAGTGGCACAGGCTCGTGCCAGCTTGCGCCGTGGCGCCGGAAACGTGAGCCCCCTTTCAGGAAGCAGCAATCTGCGTGGCTCGACGCTCTTGCGAGGTACGTGCTCCAGTCAGGTTCACTTATGTTTTTCCTTCCTTCGCCCTTGGAACGCATCGAGCTCGCAAGAATATGGAGAGTATAGAAACATTATACAGGTGACCTGGAAGTTATAGCTGTTGGTCATTCGTAACCCTCGCTACGATGAACGGGCCGACCTTGTAGCATGAGACATATGTCTTAGCCATTGGCCACCCGGCTGTGCCAATAATTTGTTCAGCCTAGAGAGTGGGCAATTTTAATTATTGTGATGAATACTGGGAATACACAACAATTATAGGGACACTCTAGGCACGCGTCAGTGTCGCCGTGACGTTTCGTGTGAAGTCTAATGGGCCATTTTTAAGCAACCCCCAGAATCCCCCGTGGACGCCCGAGGATCGAACTGTGGGAGAAGTGTGTACGTTGAACCGGAAAACTCGACTTAAATTTGCTTTTTCCTTTCGCACCTTTCGCAAGGTACCTTGGAGAGCCTCCTTACCGGCGTTTGCCACCGGCGTTAACCGGCGTTTGCCACAAAAATAATCAGCTGTTCACAGGCCGTCTCATCTGGCACTCGCAGCTTGGCGAGTCGTGGACCTCCATCAGGAGAAAAAAAAAGGTCCTGGGTAAGCTACCTATACCGTGCCACCGCAATTTATGCGCACTGCTTCAAAAAAAGGGAGGCTGTATTCGGAAGTTACCATACCATTATTTGACCTGCACAGCTTGTCCGGGGATATGGCAAGGAAGACTGTGCGCCCATTGCTTATTATTGCGATGGCAATTATGTGGACAGTATCGGTTGGTTTTTACCATTGTCAAAGCTGCCGTTTATATACGTATCTATATATAGGAAAACTCAAGAAAGAAAAAAGGCCACCCGCGCTCAGCACCCAGCTCCTCGCGATGCACCAACGCGCGCTTATATCCCACGCGTATTTTGCCCCACGCATCGAGGCGGGGGGTTACGTGCTTGTTAGGGTTCCTCGATGCGCGCGCCCTCTTGCAGGGTTGAGTCACTCTTTGAAGGGGTTAGTGCCACCTTCCGATTGGTGCCCGCCATTGAACTCCCCACGTCTAGTCGCGGCTCGTTAAGTTAGACATGTGCGTGGCGGGGCGTATTGAACTACATAACACAAAAGGTGACACTCCGAGCACAGATACCAGCTGGTCTAAATCCGAACTTGGTTATTGATCTGTATGTGGCCTTTGTTAAGTTTGCAGTACGAGCGCAGTGCAGCGTACTTGGTAGGACAGCCTGACTGTAATGGAAACGCGATTAAGTGTGGGCCCAGGATCCGCTCAATAAAATAAATCGGCAATCAGGAATTAAACACTGACAACTGTATAGCCAACACTGGAATCCACACAAAATATTTACACAGAAAAATTTATATTAAATATTAGTGTTCGGCAATCAACATTCGATGTACTCTCGCGACGTGCCGCGCACTCCTACATTTACCTCCTCACGCTGCCGTCGCGCTCATTGTGGTGGTCGTCGTCGCAGCGGCGTCGCTGTGTGGCCCGACGAAGGTCGCGGTGGATGGTCACCGCGTTCGCTCTGGTTGTGACAGGTTGGTAGGGAGTCGTAACGGCCGGTTGATCCCAGGTTATTACTGTATCTGGCTGGCGGTTAGCCAGTCGCTTCTAGCTGCGGCATCACCTGTGGTCGTTCCGGTACACCCGCACCAGGCCGCACGTACGGTGATCATCGCCACCTGCTGCCTCCTCGTACTGTCACGGCCACGCACCACCATTCACATCATCACACTGATCTGTTCATCTATGTGACGGTTACAGTGTCATTCGCGTCTGAAAAGCTGTTTTAACGCTTTAGTAGGGAAAGAGAAGACACCGAAGGAGAATATTAAATTCCTTGGCGAACTGCAGGCACTTCAAGCGTATCTATCTATCTATCTATCTATCTATCTATCTATCTATCTATCTATCTATCTATCTATCTATCTATCTATCTATAGATATATATCTATCTATCTACCTATCTATCTATCTATCTATCTATCTATCCATCTATCTATCTATCTATCTATCTATCTATCTATCTATCTATCTATCTATCTAATCTATATGCCTATGTTAGGTTAGACGGCTTGAGAAATATGACTGTCTGGTCACGGCATGAATAACGTGGAAACTCCGTCGCGTACGTTGTCAAACTCTTTCCTCGAGACATGTGCGGCACAGGCCCGTATACCACGGGCCGCGGTGCAGGGTGGCGCCGCAGGTTTGACAGTTTATATCTACCCGTTAGGGTGAAGATAGACCTTGGTAACTTAAATGTCAAAGCGTTAAGAAAAACTGACATCGGTGGCATAAAGTGGAAGAATGCAAAGATGGTGTGGTATGGTAAAACTTTATTTAAGTCCGTCGGGGCGTTAACTCGCACTAGTGCGTTAACTAGTTAACTAGCCAAGAGTTCTGCGTGGCAGTTACGTATTCTACCACAGAGCCATGCACAGGTCTTGAAACTGCTTTACAAAGAGGCACGATACAGGAGTACACTTTTGTATCATGTCTCCTTATAAAGCAGTTTTAAGCCAGCACTGCTGCACTAGTGAAGTTACACTGACCTCATAAGGTCAGTGTAACTTTAATATTGCAGCTGTGCTGGCTATCCGATTTCATATCAAATAAAAAATAAATATTACGTATGCAAACCTACGACACAGACGTCATGCCGGGTTAACGCCAATTGTAGCTCCAATGTTGGCTCCATCTTAACAGTGGTCTAATAAACAGATTAGTATTTCTATGATTCAGCAAGCTCAACGCCAGGGAGAATGCGTCAACGAGAGTGACGTGTGATATTCATGTCATCACATCTTAAAGCACACTTCGTTTCAATAATACTGTGCTCTAACGTGAGTGCTGATGTCATGACAGATCATTGAGATATTTGGCGTTGTCAGCAGTAGACACCAACGTAGTGGACGTTCCTGGCAAACCCACGATGTGCACACAACTACTAAACTTAACTTCGATCCACCTCGTAACACTTACCTCAAAGCCTAACCAATTCAACAGGCGCTTCAGCCTTACGCTTAGTGTAAAGAAATTCACAGACTAATACAAGAACAACATGCCAGCCTACCTCTGCTGTAAATCATGTGCACGATAGTGGTGGCGATGTTACGCAACTACGAACAGCCAGTTCTCACATTTCCATGTTTTCTAGATATGTAAATGCGTATAAAACTTCTACGTATGTTTACAGAGTCTCATAACGTTATACTTCATCCGTCCACCTTGTTATGTTATCCTCCTCACTTTAAAAGTGCCACTCGGAAAACTTCGTGATGCATGTTTTGTATGCAGATCATTGATTCCTCCGGTACCTGAGATCTGCCGAATATTTTTTTTTTCTTCTTTGTGTGCGCCTCGGAGGCAAGAACGAAAGGTTTCGTGAGATACGCATCTAAGGAAACATTTTTAGGACGGGGCACGCAAGATGGTTTGAAATTCGGCAACGCAAGCATTCATTATTCAACCCTGTCCTGACTTCTCGCGCCTTCTCCAAGTGTTCGAATGGAAAACCTAGAGATAGCAATAAAGTCACGCCACCATGCTGCAACTCTGTGACTAGCTTTTGGGTTTAATTCTAGGAAAGGCGGCCACTATTACAAATCATGGCGAAGAACACAGGAGTCAATGTGCAAAGCACTGTGGGCTCACGTTACATAAGCATAAAATGTTTTTCCAGAATTATTCTTCAGTCGATCACCCTGCACGTACAGGCATATTTCGTATGAAATCGCGAAGCTGATACGCACGCATTATCTATGAAAAATTTGAAACTATTCCACAATGAATTACCGTTGTCTTACAGTTTTTATATGGACAAGAAGAGTGATGACAAACAGACGCAGAAACCACGCGCACCGGGGAAAAAGAAGTCTGAAGACGATGGAGGCGCCAAGTCGCCTGAAAACACTGCCTTGCCTAAACCTAGCGTGGAGGTTGCGCAGAACGCTAGCCCTGCCAAAGTCCAACGACGATCTCAAGACCCTAAGTCGCCTACCAGGAGCCCTGTTGCACAAGAGTCCAAGGAAGCATCTCCAATCGTCAGTGGCGCTGCGAGCCCTGACTTCGGAGGACGGCAAGCCCGCGAACAGGGCCCTAAGTCGTCTACCAGGAGTCCTACGGCGTCTCAAGTGGTGTCCATGGTCGCCAGTGGCGCTGCGAGCACCGACACTACCGGGCGTCAAGTCAAGGGAGGCTCTCGCAAACAGCGGTCACTTTCACCGAAGCACCAGGCTTCAGCGGTGGTCTCGTCGCCAGATTCACCTATGCGAGTAAGCCGGCAGTTCTTTATCACAGTAAATCTGTCTTTGGATGCCCTCTGCCAGTACTGAAGTCTTTCTCTGAAACAGCTAGGTCAGGTGACCGAGGGGAAATAATTGAGGAGTCTCGGGAAAGGGGAAATGTCGCTTGGTCGACCATGGAGACGATGGTTGAATAAAGAGGGGGGAACGAGGACGACGAATGGCGTTCGCAGAAAGTAGGTCAACCGGAGATGCAGCGGCTAGGCCCCGCTTCCCGTGCAACACGGTGACGGTGCATACAATCAGCCCGTAGTCTCTTCTGTGATAGCCACTGCCTTACCGCCGATTTTAATCGCCACACGAACCCTCGCTATTGAGTGTGAGACCAAGTACATCTATTCCAGCACTGTTAGACTTCGATTTTAAGAAAGGGATGTTTGGACGATACACGTTATATTGTCCAGCTCTCATGAAACTATCGTAATCAGGGTTATGATGCCACAAGCTTACACACGCTAAGGCGATGACGCTCAATTCACGGCACGCTCACCTTTTGGTGCTTTCCTAACTCTCTCCTACACCCAGGTGACCCCAGCGAAGTTGAGTGGAAGGGACCACAAAGGGAAAAAAGGGAGTGCTAGCGGCTCTTCCCAAAGTCCTCTAGCAAAGTCGGCAGCATGCAGCGTTTCATCGGTTCCCGTAGGGAGCAAGGATACCCCGGCCTCTGCTACAGCACCAACGAGCTCCACCAGCAAAACTAGTCCACCAGGTGGCTCCCAAGCGGCCAGTGAAAAGGAGGAAAGAGCAGCGGGAGCGTCACCATCGTTGACCGTAGCCGAAAACAAGGTAGTCAGTCCAAGAACCCTAGCTAAACTGGCAGCACCGCAACCCTTTAAAGGGAGGCACCAATTTTGAAGCTGACTTGGCGCCGTTTTTCAATATCTCCTCCGTACAGAGACTGTTCTTAGCAAGTGTGAAATGCTATACTTTACGTTAGCATTACTACTATTATCTTTTAGTTACTAAGTACAAAGTGTGCTCGACTTGAATTCGGCATCGCATCCAGCAAATGCGTGCCTTCTGTCCAAAGATTCACAGGTTCGACGTCCCGAAATAGAACGATTGCTGGCGTAATACAGACCACGTGGAATGGGGCTCCGCGTAAAGGTCGATCCCGTGAGATTCTTTGACGTGCACTCAAGGCACGGTACGTGAGAAGATGATATCAGTATAAGGTATTCCGTAGAACCTTTAAGGCTGCTGTCATTTGCGTCGAGAACTTGATCGTAAGTCTCGTATCACTTGTATCGGAGATGCAACGGAAACATCGTAAGTCACCTACCTTCTCAAGTAGTAATAGCGTTTGTGTCTGTCCATTAAGTGTTGTAGCAAGTTGTCCCAAAGAAATTAGTTAGGAACTAATGGTTATCGAAGATTACTAAATCGTACATGACACACTTCGCATTCTTTTTGCTTGTTTTTTTGCAGCAGAAAGTAATTGATTCTTCTATGGTGGAGCTGCCGACACTAACGCGGAACGCTAAATGGAACGAGATAATTATATCCACGTTCGTGTGCTTGGGGGTGATCCTCGTCGTTGCCACCACCAGCCTAATCATCTACATGACTTCGCGGCACTTCCAGTACGTCTTGCCGCTATGTCGCACCGAAGACTGCCGAAAGCACGCGAAGCTGCTCACCGGCAATATCGACTGGGCGATTGACCCTTGCGAGGACTTCGCATCCTACGTCTGCTCGGCGGCTCGCGATTTTGCCAGTCGCGGCGGCACTCAGGTCACCTCGGTGATGGACGCCTTCCAGAGCTCGTGGTACGGGAAATTCGGGGACATGCTGCGCAGGGGCGTCGACAAGGTACCTGTCGGAAAGAAGGCCTTGGCAATGTACGAGAAGTGCCTCAGTTACTCGACGGACGTGCCCCATCCGAAGGTGTTCATCGACTTCCTGGGGCACCAGAACCTAAGCTGGCCCGAGCCGCCCGAACAAGTGCCCTCGCCGTTGGATTACATCCTTAGCCTCACGTGCACGTGGCAAATCCCGCTGTGGATAGCCGTGAGTGTGCATCATTCACCGGACAAGACGAATCACCGAGTCCTCTTAGAGCCCGGTATGTACATACCCGTAATGTACCATCAACACAAGAGGGCCACTGCTTCCTACGCGTACACGAGATACTGGAACGAGTACGTGAACCGTTTGTACCCGGACCAGGCATCGAGACCTCCGCTCAACGAAACGGTCGTCGACCGCATTCGGAACATCGAGTGGGACGTTCTCGAAAGGCTGTACTCGGTGTTCGCCTCCAAGGCTCCAAAGCCGGCGGTGCTGCCCTTCAGCGACATCTCGAACTACGTAGTCAATGCCTCAGCACACACCTGGGTTGCGAGCTTCCAGAATTTCTTGCTCTTGCAGCCGGAACTTGGCTTGGACGACAACATCATGGTGAGTGACGTCAACTTGCTCGGGGCTATCGGTGACATCTTCTCTAAGTATGACGAGAAGGACTTGTACATCCACTTGACGTGGCTCCTAGTGCAGTACTACGCTCCCGTCATTGATTATCGGCTACTGATTGATTTCAATGGTGGCGCCGACAAAGCGGCGGCGTACTTGCCTAATTTTTGCGCCTTCCACGTGGAAGCGACATACAAAGCGGCTGCTCTTGCCATCGGCCTGGCCTCGCGTTTTACGGCCCAAGACAGAAAGACAATCGACGATGGTTTCGATGGACTCGTATCAGCAGCCATAGACAAGGTTGTCGAATCCAACTGGATTGACGCAGAGAGCAGGGAGCGGCTTGTCCATAAGCTTACCGCTACCCAGAAGGCCCTCTGGCCTCCGGACGCTCTGCTTCAGGCAGGTATGCTGGACCGCATTTACTTCGCCTTTCCCGGTCAGGACGTCACTCTAGCCCATTACTGGACCGACTCCAGAATGGCCGTGCTCCGAATGAACAAGACTGACGAGTACGAGCGAGCGTCGAGGCTGCCATGGAACACACTTCCGAGTTACGTCAGTTACAGCTACGTCACAAACGTCTTGAACATCGCCATGGCCGTGATCGCGGAGCCAGCTTACTACCCTCACGGCACCATGGCCATGCTGCACGGTGGTGTGCTGTTCCTCTTCGCGGCTCAGCTGGTCAAGGCCATGGACGCCCAAGGCCTTCGGTGGACTGCCAATGGAACGCTCGTTGACAGCTTGGTGACTGATTCGACCAAGCGCGAATTCCTCGAGAGAAATTCCTGCCTCTCCGATGTGGGCAAGAGCATCTTTCCCGAGATACCAGCCACCGCGATAGCCTACACTGCCCTCAAGAAGGCCCATGTGCGGAACAGAAGCGAACCGCTAGCCCTGAGTGACAAGCTTCCGTATGACAAGGTCTTCTTCATGACGCTCTGCTTCCTGTCGTGTAAGAGCACCGGTCGCTGGGACCCTCTCGGGCTCGACTGTAACAAGGTGGCTCAGAATTCTCCGGTCTTCGCCGAGGCATTCAACTGTCCGGTGGGATCGAGGATGAACCCCGCGAAAAAATGCTCCTTCATATGAAGAGCACGTCGGGATATAACGCGATTTTTATATGACGGATGACTATACAGTGCCGTTGTTTTAATAACAAAAAAGTCAGTGTCCGGCACATTTACCGAAAGTGCTTTTAGGCTTCCTTGTGCGTGCGTGGTGGGTAAATCTTGTTGCGTAAAACTCATATTAATGAATTCCCGTAATGGACACCAGCTATTTTGTCTATATAAAAAAGCGAAAAAACAACACGCCAATTATTTTCTAGTCGAACCTATTTCTTCTCGTTACCCGTTAATTTGAAAAAAGGCGCTTAGATCATGTCGAAGCAGCACTTCTGCTCGTTCGATTGTTAGCACAATGGAATAGTTATTCGCAGATTGTAGGCTCGGCGGCCCCTCCTCGAGCCAACAGGACATGTGCCTGGTTAATTTCCCTGCCTTCTCTCGGGTTGTTGTTCTTACTCTGCCTAACAGTGAATTGAATCGGGGACGTGTGTGTTCATCATAAGCGGGTATGCATAGGCACTGGCAGGGGGTGCAAATGGGGCGTTTGTCGCCCTCAAACTACACGAGCACACCTTCCCCCCTCCCAACGCCACACCAGTGCCACCCCTCTCCCACTATATTAAAGGTCGGGGTTGCACCCCCCTCCAAGGCAAAATCCTGCCAACGCCAATGAACGCAGTACGCACCATAGAAAGGTTCCTCGTAAAACAAAGCGATGGTGCGTTGGTAGATCGGTGGCGAATGATGGGAATGAAAGATTTTGCTTTGGGAAACAGCGGCGCACACTGCATACATTTTTCGACCCTCTCAGTAGATTTTATGTGAGTGGAGCTGATGAGACCCTTCCTTCCATGCCCCTCCGCCACAATAGACGGATTTAGTCACGCGTCCGCAGCAGCCGTAGAGACTCGGCCTGTTATTGAAAATGGTTAGCCGGCTGCATCGGTACGGCTGCTGCGGACGCGCCACCAAATATGCCTAATGTTGATGCTGCTGTCCTTTTGAACAGTTGCTGAACAGTTTGAACCAAGCTTCGAGAGCAGAAAACTATCATAATCAGCAACCGGCGCGCAATCCCTTCGCCTTCCCCTTCATTGACGACAGTGGTATTTTTCTCCTGCCCTAGACTGGTCCTTTTCGCTTGGACTTCCCGATTTTGTGCCCACATTTGAAGCAGAAGTTTTCGCAATATTTCTAGCTCTCCGTAAGATAACTGCTTCAGTAAGAACCGCAATAGTTTTAACAGATTCACTATCAGTATGTGCCTCCCTTACTGCAGATGAGAACTCGCATGCTCAGAGTGCTTTCAAAGCATTAGTTCCCTCGCATCTCAATCTGATCAAACTGGCCTGGGTTCCTGGACATAAGGGCATTTATATGAATGAAATGGCAGATGCGTTGGCCAAGTCATCTTTAAATGGGCCTATTATTGATGTATTACCGGCATCGAAATTCTTTATAGGCGCTAGAATAAGAAGGAAACTACCGTAAAAGGAATTTTCTACACCTTCACTAACAGCCGCACCATAATTCAAGCACTTGTTATACCATTGGAATAGTAAAATATGTCAAACGCGAGGAACGGAAGTCGCAATCACTAGACTGCGCTGTCAACTTTCCACAGCTGAATTTATATTTACACAGAGCTGGTCTAGCAGCCTCCCCTCATTGTCCTTTTTGTGGAGTAAATGAGTCAACTGAACATTATCTAATTTATCGTAATAGATTCTCTGCCTTACGTAAAAACACTTTAGGTACCGTTTGCCACCTTCTCGGAATAGATTTAAATGCTGAAAATAAGCTTTCTTTCGAAGCTTTGTGTCTAGGCCACAGCGACGAGAAGATCGTTGACGCATTGCAGGAGTTCGTAAAAGTTCAAAGAGGTTTACGTGCTGAAATCATTGTTCGGTAGATTATGAAATTTTCAAATTCATATTAAATCAAATACGACGCTTTATCGCATTACACTACAGATTATTTACAATTCAACCATCAAATTTGTCTTGTTGCATCTTTTTTTTTATTTCTCGTAAATGGATTAACTTTAATCTGTTATTAAAGAAGAAATTCATGAAAACTACCCGGTTCTTGGCCAATCTCCCAGCGTGGGTATGCGCCACATCGTCAAGGATCTTGTCTTGTCTTGTTTATAGATACATCATCTGCATCGCACCGATTTCTCCGTTGCAGCATGCAACAACTTTGAGGGCCAAGACGATGAATACAGAGAGAGAAAAAAACAGAGGAAGCGAGAAATTCGGAGAGAGAGAGAGAGAGAAAATACGAAAGAAGTAAAGAAAAGGCACTGCGCATTTTATGGCCGATCCTCCATTATGGGTTGCGCCCAAGGGGGATTTTTTCTTTAATCCTCCTTGGTTGCGCCAGCTTAGGGTAAGCGAACCAACAAAAACATTGAGAAGATGGAAAAGAAAAAAATTACTTGGACCATATCCACCATCTCCCCGAACATGCTTTTAGGCCACCACTATCATCATCATCATCATCATCATCATCATCGTCATAATCTCCCCAAAGAGAACCCTGATGTGATGCAAATCCTCAGCGTTACGCGCGGGTGGCATCACGGGTTGAACGGCGCTAATGCAAGTACTGCGGTGAGCACTGGAAGATTTGTTTGAAGCGATAGTTGGCGTAGGTCTTTTGGTCGACACGTACAAACATGTCTCAAGACATACGTTTGGTGCGTGTCAGGTTTATTGCGTGCGAACCAATTATTCGGCGGTGTAGCGAGCGGGGGTCGCGGCAAGTGTTGCGGGTCCTAGTAACGTTGGTTGCGGGCGAGCGGATGAGGCGGCCTCTGCGAGTGCCGCGGCGAGCGCGCGGCAGGCGTGGGAGAGAGTGACTTCAGCGTGCACTACGAGGGAAGCGTTATGTCATTGTGCAGCAGCGGCGTGACCTACTTGGCACCACGCCAACACCTGTGGCGCGCGACGCGTTTGTACGGAGGGACAACGTTACACAGACTAGTCAAAGAGCTGCTTCGCATCTGAAAAAAGTACCGCAGAAGTTACAAAAAAATCGCAGAAGTCAACTTCTATTGCAAGCTACGTGTTTTTCTATGAATTTTTATTCGCTTATTTATTTATTATTTTGTGCATTTGCAACCATTGCACTGACATAAGTGTCACATTTGCAAATTTTCATGATGAAGAAAGCCAGTGTATTTTTCGATTGTTTCCATATACGCAACACCGGAGCGCTATTCTAAACGATTGCTATACAGCCCTGAACTTTTTAGCTGGTAGATAAGATGTTTGGTTAGGTTAGGTTAGCTACCGGGGAGCTACTCTGGAGCCGGCCCGTCTAATGTATGCGTACACTTGTGTGACGTCATGGGAACGCATTCGGCTGCTGCAAAGAGAAGTAATCTATGATATAATCGTACAGGTGCGTTTAGTGGGAGGACGTGTTAAATTATAGCGAGTTTTAGTACATCGGAAAACGCTTATATTAGCGCGCGTCTCAACGACTCTCTCGTAGCGACCAACCAAAGTCATATACAGCATGTCCTTTATTTAGGTGCGCAGCACCTTAGGTTCTGGGCATGTCGGCATCTTCTGACGTCAAGGTGCGTCATGTAGTCGCGGTGTAACTTCGCCTTATGACGTCATCCTATCATGGGATCATGACGACACAAGGACGACAAAATTTATGCCTTAATCATGATGTGCGAATCACCCTATATAGGGTCGAGGCGGCATCTGATGTCATGGTTGGCCATGTAGTCATGCGATTATCATGCGATTATCATAATTACTTCATAGTTTAAAGCCAGTCACCCACTACAAAAGGCGCACAAGAGGTAAACTTCATGTATACCAAAATTGACATATGGTATGATAAGATCGTAAGAAAAATGCGCATGACTGGTCATGACACGAAAACCTTGTCATGCATGCCGTATATGTCATGACATACAGGACCCGGTCATGGAGCTCTTACGCCCACTTGTGTAGCAAAACTGACGTGGTCTAATAGGAGCGCATGACTAACTTGAATGACTGGTCTTAACAGGAGAATCATGACATGATGTTTGTCATGATGGATGTCATGTGTGCCATGACACAGTAGTTATGTCTCAACGGCAGTTAAATCAAATCAAATCAAGTTTATTCCTCTTTCGAAGAAAAATAGGAGCTGTCACGAAAACCTACTACAGCGAGTAGCTTGACAAGGCGACAGCCCCTTCTGAGTAGAACAGCAGCGGGCAGTGAATAGGACAAATAATAATATTAACATGAAACAGTTTGAAAAGGTACAGAAGAGTTGTTTATACACATTAGCGGAAACTTTATAATCCTGGTATAACAGCATATCACGAAAAAAAAAGTGAAATAGCTTTTGGCTAAGTGAAAAAATACACCTTTAAAAAAAAGGTAACCCATCGCGAACCTTGAAAGTATGTATACAAAAAAGGGTATAATAATATGAAAGAACATTTCGACTTATTATTTTGACTTCAATGTTGATGCCATTTGTTTTCTGAACCTGGTTTTACAGTCATGGTAGCTGGTAATAGACCATTTGCTTCCCATAGTTTATGCGACATCGTGCCACTTCCCACTACTTTGGTTTTCGGGTGTTGTATCCTACTATAAGATGTTTTAGAATGGTTAAGTTTTACTAGCATTGTCTTGGTTTTTTGTACATTTTTGTAATAACAATATTCACTGTACACTTGACGTCATCAACAAATTGCAAAAGTGCTTCCAAAAAGGATAAGAAATTAGGTAAAGCTCGTTCCGGTGGGCGGTAGCACACACATTACGCAAATGAACCACACTTCACAGTAATCACTTCGTAGTCGGGCGTGACACGCGTAAATGCGGGGGGAATTTCACAGTTACACCCCCTAAGCATGAGGAGGCACCACACTCCATCCCCTCGCCTGTTATCTCTGTTGAGACCGTGACATTGATAAGCAAGCATACAAAAGGCTTTTGCGTCGCGAGCCAGGTTTCCGTAAACTCACATCAAAAAATGGAAAACTCACATCACTTAAAAAAAAACATTCCATTTCATCGTACTTGTTTCTTCCAGATTGACGGTTTAAATGAAAGCCGTTTATGTTTATGTTGATGTCGATGTAGCCATGGTTTACAAGCTCGGCCTGATCAGCATTGGTCGGTTAGGGAGCCATTTTGAGGAGGAATCTATACAAAAAACGCGACTGTGATTCATGAGCCAACCAGCTCCAGTAATTCGCTTTCACTTCGGGTTACAATAGCTCTAGCTCCCTCTGCTTTCCGAACTACAATCCGCCCATTGGAGTGCCAGACGAAACGATAATCGTTTTCGGCCGCCCATGTACGCGCACAGCGCAGGAGGTTCCTGTGTTGCTTTGTCATGTTCTCAATAATAGTTACTGTTGATTTCAGGTTTTTAGGACCTTTCTGATATCTAGCCAAACGTCTTGTATGGACTGCCGCACAAATCTAACTATTGTGCCAGGCTCTCACTCTGGTTTAGCAGGAAGCTTCTGAACGACGTCGACATCATTCACAGTCCGTTCAGGAAGATTGACAGACTTTGCGAAGCCATTAAGCTTTGCGAGCAGGTTTTCATTTAGAGTCATCTAAACACCATGAACTTCAATATTATGCTTTCTACTTTGCACCTCTGGGTTATTCAGGGCTGATGTCACTTCTTTTACGTATGAATTGCCGCAGCATGCTTTTTTTTTTTTCAAGGGCTTCGACACACTTTCGTAGCTGCCAGTTTCCTTATCTTGGTGCACTTACTCAAAATTTCTCTCATAATTGCCGGAAATAAACTGAATCGATTCCTCGAGCTCGTTTATCTGAGCTGGTACACCCGCGAGAGCATCAGCCTCTTGACGATGTCAGCCAGACCAGCAATGACTTCGGGTTCCATACTGGGCCTATCGTCCCGCTCCCCTTGATTTCGTTGAACGACAATTTATGCGCGCCATGAACTGCACTTCGCCTCTCCCATGCCTTTGAATGTGCCCTCAGACAAGTCCGACCAGTTTCCCAAATGGTAGGCGAACTCGCATTCGGTGTACCTCAACAGACGCCCATCAGATGGCAAGGCCTCGCTGCAGGCTGGGCACACACCACTCACGGGCATTTCGGCAGATAAAGGCTCGTGCGAACATAAAAAGAAAAGTCAGCACAAAACAACAGTATACAGCAAATGCGGTAAGGTAGCATTATCTAATCCTTCTGTCTGTTCATCTAATCATTTTCTTTCTTTCATCACACGTGTTCTCGTAACATCATACATATGTCTGTTTTTTTTTTCTCTAAAGTTCCAGTTAGTGTGCGCTGTGTCCAGGTGTCTTCCTTTTGTACTTCACTTTTTTTTTGCGCAAATCAGTTAAGAAGGCGGCAGCAGCAGCAGCGGTGGCGTAATGAAAAGAAAATACACAAGCTAGGTGTAGTATCGTGCGGCAGACGCGCCGTACAGAGAACACAGGGCACGGCGCTGAAGCGCCGGCCGACAAGACGTACACAGCGGCTGGTAGCTAAGCAGGAATTTCTTTATTACATACAATGTCGCGCATATATACACAGGGTAGCACTCCCTGAGAGCGAAAATACTGTACATGAAAGCGAATCTGGCATCCATGAAATCGAAACCAAAACACCACATTAGGCTATGAGATAGCGCTAGCACCAACCTGGGAAACGAAGATAAACAGAGTTATTACTGTGCGTTCATCCACCACCACCACTGCGGCCGTAGAGCCCACTTCGCAGGTAGTTCAGTTCACGCAATGCGTGACATCAGATCATATGAATTCGGTGGTCTCTACTCTCTTTAAAACGAATATAAACGTTTAGGACTGTGCGTGCATCCGCCACCAACACTGCTGCCGTCATTTACGTATACTAATATTGACAGGGCATGATAACAGCGTGGGATGAAAAAAATGACTGTTCACAATACCAAAAAGATGTCACTCATGTTATGTACGCCATGACATATATGGCCCGGTCATGAAGCTCAAATGGCAGTTTTATTCGTTTGTTGAGTACCATAACTTACATGGCATGATAAGAGATTACCTATAGAATAAATAGCTGATCAAAACACGAAAACCTTATCATACATGTCATGTAGGCAATGACCAACGCCTCCTAAAAAATTATGCCAGGAACGTAAGCCACGAACGCGCTGCCCTACCCTCTGATTTTACCCCCCTCCTTCGGTACGAAGGCGAGCGTCTCCGACGGCCGCCCACTGCGAAGACAGCAATGCTCTCACAGTTGCCTCCGAGCAGCCGTGATGTCAGATGACAGAGTGGTACGGAGGCGAGCGGTCGCAACACAAGCTAGGAGGCATGGCCTCCGAGATTGCGTTCTGGCAGGAGGCTCGCAATTGAAAAGAGAGCGACGTTACAGGCATAGTTTTTCTAGGAGGCGTTGTCATGACATACATCACCCGGCCATGAAGAGCCACTTTATTATTTGGCACCTACCAAAATTGACACGACATGATTAGAAGCCATAACTACCATAACTGACTGGTCCTAACAAGAAAATCATGTCATGTATGTCATGTGTGCCATGACACACATGACCAAGTTTAGAAGCTTCAATGGCGGATATTTTTGTCTTGTTGGCCACCAATACTGGCATGGCAACAAACTACAACATAAATGACTAGTGTTAACACATAAATCGAAGTAGCGTAACTTAATTCAGCTTAGCTTAATATGGATGGGCCATTAAACAGACTAGACAGTCTCAACTCACTCCAAATTCACTTGTTCATGATTAGCATAATGTTAATTCCCTTAATCCGGTTTTATCTACATTGCCTTAATGTGCTCATACTCAGTCACCCAACTGGATATGCAATCTCAACTTACTCATAATAGATTTCTTTGGGATTAGCTCAATAAGGGTTTGCTTGATCCTCTTTAATCCTGGCTAGCTTAAGGTACGTGGTTATGCTCAGGCATCCAACAGGCAAGACAATCTCACTACGATTAAATTCGCTTACGTGTGATTAGTTTAGTGTGGATTGGCTTAATCCGACTTAATTCACACTGTTCGTGGCCATACTCTATCATACAACTTACTAGACAAACTGTATTTAATCAAAATGGCTGGTTTAGAAATACGTTTCTGTATTAGCTTATTCGGACTTAATCTCTATTGTCTTATTGTGACCATACTCAGTCATCCAAATGGCTGGGCTATTTAAACTTACTGATAAGAAACTTCCTCAAAATTAGCTTAATTCGGATTACCTTGATGTGGCTTATTCTGGACGGGCTTAACGTGACCATGCTCCGGCATCCAAAAGGCTAGACAATCTCAACTCGATCCTAATTCACTTTGTCGTGATTAGCATAAAGTGATTTTTTTTTCGAGCCAGTTTTTTTTTTTTCGGCGTGACAAAAAGTTTGCCCTTCGTAGTGTTCGTAGCTGCAGTAGCTAATCCCAAAAGCGCGTAGTCAATTTATAAGCAGTATTTTTCGATCTGAAATGCTCTGAACACAGATGAGCCCTTTCATCCAGCAACGCTTCGAATTAATAGCGATGCCGGTAGCCTTTCTGGCAACTTGTGCATGTTGTCGTCGTTCTGCTTTCGCAAGAATTCCTGTAACTACGCTTAACCACGTTTATTCTGAGCTTTACAGCTATCTTTGAAAATAAGTAGTCGTCACAATGAGACAATGAGACACGCCTGCACACAATGTTATTGTGTCTGTGTCGTGGATGGCTTGTCCCGTCGTCGTTACTCTCTCTCGACACACGAGCCAAGCCAAGTCACCGAAAATGTCGCTGCGTATAAGCACGGCCATTGCGTGCCCGTGTCGACTAGCAGTACAAGCCATTTCTGATACAAATTGTCAATAGAAGAGCCACGTCACTCCAAAATCTTAGCGACCCGGAAACTGCGTGCACGGTTTCATGAGCGCGCAGAAACGTTGCTCAAGGCGTGCTGACGAGCATGGGATAAATACATCATGCGAAAGCAGCGCCACATACTTTATTCCATGCTACTAGCGCAGGCCTATATGTGATTTTTATGAAGTAATATCGGTTACTATAAAGACACAAACAATATCTGAATACTAACAGGAAAATTGTTGACAGTGTACAATAGTTTATGATCACGTGACAGGGCACATCGGATAATTGAAGTTTCTGCCATCAGGTGGCGCCACAGGCTATCTTCGAGATTTTCAATGAAGAAATAAAAATATAACTACACTCTTTACGAGAAAACAGGGTTGGCTTGAGTCACTATGTGGGACAATTTTTCCATGTGTGCAGTCCTCTCATTTCATGTTCTAGGCAGGTTTCGGTCCCTTTAATGTGTATTAACTTATTATGGCTTAATCCACATTTCCTTATTGTGGTGATACTTAGTCATTCAACTGGCTAGGAAATCTCAACTTACTAAAAATAAATTTCTATATAATTCGCTCAATTCGTATTAGCTCAATATACACTTCAGTTCGGGCCGGCTTAACATGGCCATGCTCAGGCATTCAATAGGCAGGGCAATCCCACTCGAAATTCACTTGCTTGTGATTAACCTAACGCGGACTAGCTTAATCCACTTTAATCCCCCCTGTTTTGGGGCCACTCTACCATCCAACTGACAAACTGTATTTGCTCAATATGGGTGGTTCGACATTAAATTCGTTCAGATTAGCCTAATCTGGCTTAATCAAGGCTAGAATAATCTAGCCTAATCTTTATTGTTTTATTGTGGTCATACTGTCCTCTAAATGGCTAGGCAATCACAAGTTACTGATAAGAGACTTGCTCAAGATAATCCTAATTTGTATTAGCTTAATCTGACTAAATCCGGATGGGTTTGAGATAACCATGCTCCAGCATCCAGTAGGCTAGACAATCTCAACTCACTCCAAATCGAATTGCTGGTGATTATCTTGATGCGGATTACCTAATTCCGCCTCTATCAACATTGCCTCATTGTGGCCATACTCTGTCATCCAACTAGGCTTGGAAATCTCATCTTACGATTAATTAGATGGTTCAATAGTAGGATTACCTTAATCTAGCTTAATAAATGTTAAAATGATCGGCTTAATGTGACCATAAGCAGTAATACAAACGACCAGTCATTCTCATTTCACTCAACATTGACTTGTTCAGGATTAGCTTAACACAGATTTATTTAGTCATGCTTAACCCCCCCCCCCCAAAACATTGCCTAGTCGAGTCTAATCTACCCCATTTCTATGCCATGTCATCTTCGACTGAATTAGCGTGATGCGACATAATCTCCACTTATGTTGCCTAATCCCGCTTAATGAGTGTCGGTCAGTATAGATAGACACTGAGTAGCACTAAAATATCTTGTCCAAACCAAATTAGGCTGTCGCATACTGGCTTTAATAGGCTTTATTAAAGCATACCCTGGTTTATTACCGTGGCTTAATTGCTATCAGTGATTGTCAATCAGTATTCATTTCTGTCAGTTACTATTGATTGTTTTCACTATGCTTATTTAGCATGAGCTAAGATTGACTTGACTAAGCTTATCGGCAAGGTAGCAGAACCATCTGTTCCCTAGCTCTGCACATCATTACGCAAAGCACCCTATTTGTAAAAGCAGATTCACGCGGTGATAATCCGATGCAGCTATACCGAGACAAGCTAAGTGTTTTATGCTTACTGCCAGCGATTAAAAATGCATGGCCAGATGCTGGACAAGTCAGCAACTAAACTTGTATATCTTTGTGCCGTAATCGGACGCCAGTGGTCATGTTTCACTTGTGCTTCCAATTTTTATTGCGATAGCAATTATATGGACACTCTCCGCTGGACTTTGCCGCCAGCGTCAGCGTCGACATCGGCGTCACTCACCGTATATGTATAAGTATCTATATATGTGTAAACGCAAGAAAGAAAAAGAAAAAGAATTGCGAAAAAGACTCCGGCGCACGAAATCGAACAGGTGACTTATGAATCGCGAATGCAAGGTGTTCACCACTGAGCCACGCAAGAGTACCTCCTTCAACGTTCAAACGACAAGCTATTGATATCTACCACTTACCGCTATTGACGGGCATCTCGAGATAAACTATCGTGTTTACAGCATTACCAGCAAGATGGCGCAATGAGCGCGCGTCGCCACATCGTCACGATGGGGCGGCGCGCGCTCTCATCTCCCACGCGTACTTTGCCTCGCGGAGAGGAGGTAGTTGGACGCTCACTCGCGCGCCCTTATCTTGCAGTGGGTAGGATCATACGACTTGGCTGGCCATTGGTTTTCACTGGAACGATTCTGTTGCAGTTACCATGCGCGCAAAGGTCACTGCAATCGTTGCACAGTCTCCGTTTGCGAAAAGGGCGCGCTTTTCAGACACAGCGAAGTAACAACTGAGACGCTTATTCGCGTACATCTGCACCTGTGAGTACGTTTCGTGCGTCATTTGTGCGCAAGAAACGCTGGGCACCTTTAGATCTGCTTGCCATTCAACGAATGATCTTCCAATTTGTTGCTATCACGTTCATTGGTTCGCCTTTGAGGCAAAGCTGTGACTTTTTTCTTTGCTCGTGTTATGGGGGAAGCGAAACAGCCACTGGCCTTTCGCATGTGAGCTAATTCACAGTGTCACAGTACAGCCTGTCATAGCGGCCATAGAACAGATCTCGAAACTGCAGCCAAGAACAACGTGTTTGCAGCACCGTTCACACGCTCATAGAGTTACCTAAATATACACTAGATAGAACTCTGGTGCTAGCGCTAGTGTCCATGGCAGCTGCAATGCATGTCTAAAGTCAGCCAGAAAAGGGTAGTGGGCTTGCTGGGCATGGTTACCGAGATCGCAGGCGCGTGGCTGGTTTCCCTCCGGCCGTCCCACTCGCTCGGAGAGAGCGTGTTTCTAGAGGTGGGCGCGGGTCGCTCTTTTCTCCGCACCTCGGCACTCCTTCCTATGGTCGGAAAGGCTACTGCACTGTTAGTGAAGCTAGCATGTGGCGAGAAAAAAAAAATGGCTTTGCGTTTTTATATAACTTCGTGCTCATTAGAGAATATCGAAACAAGGTGCACGAGAGGCAAAATCAATCCTTGGACGTATATATTCTCAAATGGGCTTTTTTTCTGTAGATTTGCGCCGCACTTATGTGTAAGTGCGATGCGTCTGCACGAGATCCGCATGGGCTGTAAACTTACTATATTTCAATTTTTTTTTATTTTGGGGGCTGCACAATATAAGGTCGCTGGCGACGAAGAAAAAAATGGCAGCCCATTCCGCAAGCGAAGTCCGAAGAGTGCCGCGGTCTACGCCCAGGCGTTACGCTCGATCAATTAAACGGTTTTCTTTTTCTTACCTTTCATCAAATTAACGCTGCTTTCTATTTGTAACGCCATATCAAGAATTCTTGCACATGTACGTGCTAATGTAATCATAGCGGCGCAGTGGTCACAGTGTGAACAGTCGCCCATTGAGTTGTACGGTGTTCAGTGGATATGTTGGGCAATGTAACAACGAACATGGAGACCTTTTGCTTGTTCAACAATAACGCAGCACGAGTTCAGAGTTTGGTGTGTCTGGTATTAAACACTGCCCCTTACATGGCAGTGAAAATTTACACTTTTTTTCTTTCTTAACTAGTCTAGGCCTTGGCAAATACTTAGTTTCTGAAAGACGCCATTCTACCACATGTACGGCACTTTGATCTAGATGTAGTGGAGAGTACAATAAATGAACACGACACTGGTATTTCCATTGTGCTGCCAAAACATAATCGAAAATTGGGGGACCATTAAGTTTCACCTTTAAGAGTTGAACGCGATGGCGAAATCCGACTCCTATAGTTCGCCCCTCCACCACTAAGTGCATACTTATTGGATTGGATTGGATAAACTTTTATTTGGTCCTCCAAAACACAGATCACTGTGTTGCGGGCAGCTCCCACGTGGGGACTGAGATTCCAAGCTCCTCAGCCGCCTCGCGGGCTTGGTGGACAGCCCAGAGCTTATCTGCCAAGGACGAGCTGCGGATTGCCGCCTCCCATCTGGCAGAGGTGATGTTCGATAAATGAGCGAATTTGGTGCACTGCCAAAGCATGTGATCTAATGAAGCTATTTCCCCACAATGTGGACAAAGATTACTTGGGTATAGGTCAGGGTACATGATGTGGAACATTTTCAAAGTAGGGTACATCCGCGTTTGCAGAAGCCTTAATGTAAGTGCTTGGGGCCGGGATACATTTTTGTGAGGTGGAGGGAAAATCCTTCTAGACAGGTAGAAATGTTTAGTGAGCTCGTTATATGTTGTAAGAATTCCCCGGTTATCCCCTTCACCGGTAGAACGCATCCCCGGGGAGGCGCGGTTGGAGAGTTCTCGCGCCGCCTCGTGTGCTGCTTCATTGAGATTGGGAGGGGAATCGTTGATTTGCCCAAGGTGAGCTGGGAACCAACTCAGAAGATGATACGTTATGTTCTTGCCTTGCAGTATTCTCAGCGTTTGTTCAGAGACCGTCCCCTTGGCGAACGCCCGTAGTGCTGCCATGGAATCACTGTAGACGACTTCAATGTTATCCATCTTGAGTGCTAAGGCGATGGCCACCTGTTCCGCAATGATTGTGTCTTTCGTCCTGACCGTCACTGAGTTGACGACATGGCCAGCCCCATAGACCACCACTGCCACAAACGCTTTCCCATTGGCGTAGGAAGCTGCGTCAACAAATACGACCCCTCGTTCCTCGTTTGAGACTTGACGAAGTATAGTCCTGGCCCTCGCTACTCTTCTTCCGACGTTGTGTTCTGGATGCATGTTTCTTGGTATAGGAGGCACAGTGATATTCTCCCTGATGTTGTCGGGGATATCATTGTAATTGCGTCTGATTGCCATTGGGTGTTGGCCCAGCTCCTGCAGGATCATTCTCCCCGACCTTGTTGTAGATAACCTTGCAAACTGTGCTCTCTCTTGGGCTTCTGCTATTTCTTCGAGCGTGTTGTGAATGCCAAGCTCAAGCAGACGCTCGGTACTGGTATGTATGGGTAGGCCCAGCACCTTCATAATAACTTTTCTGAGGAGCACATTTAGTGTCTCGTACTCTGCTCTTGACCAGTTGTGCATTGCTGCCTCGTACGTGAAGTGGCTTAGAACAAACGCATGCATCAACCTGATGAGGTTGTCTTCCTTGATCCCATTTCTTTTGTTGGCCACTCTGCGTATGAGGTGCACCACACTGTCTGTTTTCCAAGTTAACTTGGCTATAGATTTGCTGTTGACGCTGCTAGACTCTATCAGCATGCCCAGGACTTTCATGAAGTCGACCCTCTGGATGGCATCCCCTTGATTTGTATGGAGGTGGATGTCTATCTGGTTTAACGGCTTCCATCCCCTGGGCTTCGGTCCCCGGCGTGCAGTCCGATACAGTAAAAGTTCTGACTTACTCGAGGAGCACTTGAGCCCAGAAGGACTAAGGTACTCTTCTACGGTGTCAATCGCCTCTTGCAGGGCGCTCTCAATCTGCCCCTCGCTTCCACCTGTGCACCAGATGGTAATGTCATCTGCGTAGATGCTGTAATTCAATCCTTCAATTCTCGATAATTTCTTTGACAGTCCAATCATAGCAATGTTGAACAGCATTGGTGAAATCACTGCCCCTTGCGGCGTGCCCCTTGCTTCTAGTTCGATTGCTGCGGTCTCGATATCTGCAATCTTCATCACGGCTTTTTGATCTGTAAGAAAGGACCATACGTAGTCATAGAAGGCTTTCCCTAGACCGAGCTTGGAAATTGCTTCGAGTATGAATGAGTGGTGGATGTTGTCAAACGCTTTTTCTAGATCTAGGCACAGAATGGCTCTCACGTCTCTGGTTTCATTGTCGATGACCTGGTGTTTGATAAGCTTCAATGCATCTTGTGTGGACAGCCCTGCCCTGAATCCAACCATATTGTGTGTATATATGTCGTTATCTTCCAAGTACTTGTTTACCCTGCGCAGTATGGCATGTTCTGCAACCTTGCCGATACATTATGTCAAGGATATTGGCCTCATGTTGTCCAAGGTAGGGGGCTTTCCTGGCTTAGGAATAAGGATCGTCCTGGCTAGCTTCCACTGCTCTGGCACCCTGCCTTCTTTCCATGCTGCATTGATCATATCCTTCAGGGTTTCAATTGAATCGTCATCAAGGTTACGAAGGGCCTTGTTTGATATACCGTCCGGGCTAGGGGCCTGCCTGCCGTTGAGATCATGCAAGGCTCTTCTGATCTCCTCGATGTTAAAGTCGCCCTCAAGACCTGGATTGGGCCTGCCCTGGTACTGTCTACTTGGTGGTGCGAATCCTCTTTTGATTGGGAGGTACGTATGCCCAAGCTGCTGCACAACTTGCTGTTCTGTAGTGCGCCCTATCTCTTTATGCAAAATTCGAGCGATAACATGCTTTTGATTTGTTTTGGTGGTGTTTTCGTTGAGGGGATGCTTTAACATATTCTATGTCTTGCCATTGCGCATCTGACCATCGACGGAGTTGCAGATTTCGTCCCATTGCTGCCTGGATAGTACGCGACAATGTTCCTCGACTGATCTGTTTACCTCAGCTATCTTCTTCCTCAGTCTTCGGTTCAGGCGCTGACCCTTCCAACGGCTCAGTAGTGCTTGCTTTGCCTCAAGAAGATGAGCGAGCCGGCTATCCATTCTCTCAACCGGAAAATCTGTGGTAATGGTGGAGGAGACGGATTTGATGTCATCTTTAATCTGTTTGACCCACTGCTCCAAGCCTTGTCTGTGGCCATCTTGTTCCCTTTCCATCCTTATCTGCCTGAACTTATCCCAGTCTGTGAAGTGGAATTCTCTCTGCTTTTTACGCTCCACGGAGAAGGTAGTGGCAAGAATGCAGCGGTCACTCCCTAGGTCTACAGCAAGGTTCATCCATTAAATGCGAAGCATTTCTTAGCGAACCTCGGCGACTTTGAGCGTATACATCTATCTATCTATCTATCTATCTATCTATCTATCTATCTATTTATCTATCTATCTAGCCGCCTACTACTTTTAGCTCTCCTGGCCGTTTCGATAATGGTAACGATACCAAACTTGGTATGGCATAACATGACTGTATGAAAAACATATTTGACTAGTCATAACATGAAAATCATGACATGCATGTCAGGAATGTCATGATTTACGTTTCATGGTTCTGCAGCTCTCGCGGTGATTTGGTTCACATGACATATTGCAAAACTGGTATGGTATGACATGATTGCATGGCGAACACAAGTGACAGACCCTAGCATGAAAATCATGACGCGTGTTATGTAACAACATGATTTCATGCCACGCTCATGATGCGCTCGCGACCGTTTCGCAAGCTTCACATATACCAAATTTGGTATTACGGTACGTGAATGGATGACAAAGGTATCTGACCGGTGCAAACATGATAAATATGATATACGTGTAATGGAACAACATGACTACATGCTACGCTCATGATGCGCTCGCGGCCGTTCCGCTAGCTTCACATTACCAAACTCGGTATTACGCAACGCGAATGAACGACATAGGTAAATGACACATCCAAGCATGATAATCACGACATGCGTGTCATGTAACTACATGACTACATGCCACACTTATGATGCGCTCACGGCCATTTCGCTAGCTTCACATACAACAAATTTAGTATTACGTGACGCCAATGGATGACGAAGGTATGTGACTGGTGCAAACATGATAATCATGAGATACGTGTCATGTGAGAACATGACTACATGCCACAGTCAAGACGCCAATACATTTCACCGTGACGGGGTACGCGTGCGCGCCGGCGTTAATTTCGTTGCGTCACGCCGGCGTTGCCACGACAGGTGCCGGTCCTACCATGTACTCGCAGGAGCGCGCCGCGCTGCGTTGCTTTGACGCATGCGCGTTTCAGCGCGTCCGGCGTCCCTCCGCGCAGCGTTGTCTGTGTAACGCAACGGCACGAAATGTAGTATGTCGCATTTCGCGCCGGTTGCCGTCGGGCCGCGCCGACGGACGCCGCGCCTGGCGTCAGACTATAGAGTGCTCGCGTTTTACTAACGTAGCGTCGATTTGCCGAGCATGTGCGCGCGTCAAAGCTACATTGGAGTATATTGGGCCCTTCATGATGCGCTCGCGGCCGTTTTGCTAGCTCCACATATACCAAATTTGGTGTTACGTGATGTCAGTGGATGATGAAATATATGACTGGTGCAAACATGATAATCCTGACACGCGTGTCATGTAAGAACATGACAAGGACTCGCTTGCTGGATTCCGTGCCAACCGGTTGTGCCCTCGCAATCTCCAGCGTCAGCGTAGCTCTGGCCGATTGGGCTCGCCCTACGTCATCTCCTGGCGCCGACCTCCGACGACAGTGTAGCTCTGACCGACTCGACTTGCTCTACGCCATCTCCTGACGTCGACAAGAGCTCTCTCAAGTGGTGCCCCGTCCTCGGACTCCTGTGACCGTGTTTCCATCTTTCCTATCTCTTCTATCCCCTCGGTTTGTCGTCGCTCTCTCTGGCTTTCCTCATCTCTTTTTCTCTCTCTCTACACCTGTATTCCTATCCTTTTAATCCCTCCTCACCCCCATCCCTTGTGAGCTACTGCTGAGGTGTCGCACCCTGATGCAGACAGTTGCGGGGCTCACTTTTCTCTTCTTTTCCTTCTTCTAAACATAAACACTCCCCCCCCCCCCTTAGAACATGACAACGTGCCACGCTCATAGCATGCTCGCGGCCGTTTCACTAGCTCCACGTATGCTAAATTTGGTATCACGTGACGTGAATAGATGACGAAGGTAAACGAGAGATTCAAACATAATAATTATGACACGGAAGTAACGTACGGAATCATTTACCTCCACTCTTGACGTTAATTGTGCTGATTTTAAAGTGACATATCAACCTTTCCCATTCGTGCTTCGCATATCATCGATTCCCACTGCACGTGGGATCTTCCAATTCTTAGTATGTTGTATTACATACACACACACGCACACAGTAGATCGTACCAGCGCGCGCGCGCGAATGGTACATACAGGTTTTTGATCTAAAGCAAGAGTCGCATGGCCTCCAAGATATACGCCTCACGCTCGCCATCATGGAGGCCATAAATAGTCTCACAATGCATCACAGGTAGCACCACATTATCTGGTGTTTGCTTGATCAACGCCTCTGAAAAGGCATGATATGTTTTCCACTAGATAGACATAGTTTAGAAGCTGTTTGAAAGTTCCCGTGATTTTTTAGTGGGGCTGCACTATCCGGCAATTTTTGACGTAGCTTCAGGATCCCCAAATGTTTCTACAAGTGACTTAATTGCCTCGTTTTCGTCGTGGGACATGTCGAACTAAATGCATTAAATGAGCCCTAAAACACTTTTTCAAGTAACCATGGCTTGAATTCACTAGAAGAGCTTATTGCCCCACGAATTCAACGTCGCAAACGTTCTAAGAATCCGTCCGGAGCGAGTGAAGTTACAAAGGATCGTCGCATGCTGCACTTGCATTATCTCTTCTCTCGTCCCGACGAAAGCACTGGAAGCTAAGCAGGGAAAGGTGGCAGGGGCAAAGAAACTACCGCGCCTCATGACCTTGAGCACTTTTTTTTTCCTTCGAATACAACGCTTTTCTAGCGTGATTGCGCGAGCACGCATGGACAATAGCGGCCTCCCGCGGCGATCTCGATAACTTGACTTTTCGGTCACAGACGCACAGGCGATTTTTCGCTCACAACCAACGGGGCAGACACCGACGGCGGGATTTCTGCGACACGAGCTCTCTAACGCTATCGCGTTGAAATACACATGATGAAAAAGGAGACGATTACAACTTGGGCACTTTCTCTGCGAAGGACGTGGGGGTAAATGCAGGTCGGCTAATCGAAGCCTTCCACAATAGTGCGGCAAAATTATCACTCTAGTTCAGTGATATGAGCAGAGCGCTCATTTATTTAGACCTTATTTACTGTGCTTCGGTTGGCCATCTCATAAATGTCCGTATGCGATTAAATACTTAAGCGTATCACCCCCCCCCCCCCCCCTATTTCGACGATATGTCAAAATAGGGGGGCGATATGCTTCAGCGAGAATAATTAGCCCAGAGAGCCCAGATAATCAGCCCAATGCACATCTCCAGAAAGCAGGAATGCTATAATGGCTCTATATTTCTGAAATCGAGGTATTTAGCACCAAGATAAAAAGGACCGTAATAGAAAAAAGTAATAATGCCTTAACGAATTCATATCTCCTTACAGTGATATATATCAGGAAAATTCGGAGTTGCCACGCTTTTCTTCGTAAATTAGACGAAAATAAATGCAGTAACAGAAAAAAAGTCACGTGCTTTTAGTGCATCCAGAAGATTCTGGTTGGCAATTCTTGCTTCTACAAAAAAAAAAAGCACGCACTCTGGAATCCCAGGTGCTCTGCTCTCTGCCGCGGTCTGCGCCACCGTCGGAATCTGCACCCTCTCGTGGTAGCCGTGCGCGCGAAGAGATTGTGGTTGTGGGTATAAGAGGGAAAAGAAGAGAAAAGTGAGCCCCGTAACTGTCTGCATCAGCATGCGACACCTCAACAGTAGCTCACAAGGGATGGGGGAGAGGAGGGATTAAAAGGATGGGATTAAAGGTGGGGAAAGAGAGAGATGCGCAATGACAGTGAGCGACGACATAAGAGAGATAGGAAAGATGAAAAAACGGTCACAGGAGTCCGAGGACGGAGCACCACTTGCGAGAGCTCTTGTCGGCGACAGGAGATGACGTAGGACCAACCCAGTCGGCCAGAGCTGCGCTGTCCTCGGAGATCGCGAGCGCACAACCGGTCGGCGCGGAGTCCAGCGAGCGAGTGGCGATACTCGTTTTGCAGGGGAACGCGCCGATTGGGAGGACGGGAGAGAAACACGCCGGCCGTAGGCTCGCTGTCTAGCAGGCACTATGGTTGGAGTCCCCTGCTTGAAGCCCGATTATGCCCGGATATGTCACATGTGTGGTAATGCCACCAGCGACTTCAATGCATGTAGGGCACTGCCCGACGAAGGCGTTTGTGCGCAGCTAAAGCCATTTTTTTTTTTTTTTGCTCGCTGTTATATATACTGCGCGGAAATGCACGCGAATTTCAGCAGCGTAGGTCATGACGCGGATGTAGCCGAGAAAATTAAAAGAAAACTGATGCGCTCTCGGTGCGTTGGCCAATATATGCGTGCCCGTGAATCACGATAACTTTCAAAATACTCTAGCGTGGTGTATCCAGCTCTGCTGTTAGTTCGTGATATCATGTTAAATGAAACACACTCAAGACCGTCAGTACTCGTTCGAGTAAAGCTGCCGCAAAAATTTTTTGAAACTCTGTCATCGCTATACTCGTGCAACGCGCGATTACACTGCATGCAAAATTAGGTAGGTACATGCAAGAGATTGTGCGCTATAATTTCATATGCACATCAATCGCACTTGTGTGTGGTAGTGGCGGCGAACTTTTAGAAGCTTACATTGCGCGACTATCAATTGTAAACTTGATTCTTTGTACTCCGTTAAAAAGGCACTCCTTTCGTCATGCACACCTTTTACGAGTTTGTGAAAGTACTACCGATTCTGTTCCAGTTTAGTTTGCTACATGCACGTAAGGTTATACATTCCTAATCGTTTAAAACCTTGCAGCTGCTTCTTGCTGCAGATCTCCAGTATACCTTGGCTCTGTAGTTTGGCTACTTCTGCACAGAATATTTCTATTCAGAGAATGTGAAAATCCACGGATAAGAAAAACAGAAGGACACTGTACTCAAGTGCAGGGCACAAGCATGATTATTTATTTGTCAGATATATTGATGACAGTTGCTTACTCGGCATTTCGGCTTCAGTATCGAGCAGCGGCTCAAGTTTGTTTTGCCTTTTCGCGCTTCCCTGATCTCTCGCCATTCACAAGAAAGTGCAATCGCGTCACGACATTAAAGCTGATTATGTCTGTTGAGAGGCCAGGAGAATGTTCCGTGCACCCAACTTCTTGGGAAAACCTTCCTTTGACGATCGCAATACATCCGAAATGGCCCCGCCGCGGTGGTCTAGTAGCTAAGGTACTCACCTGCTGACCCGCAGGTCGCGGGATCGAATACCGGCTGCGGCGGCTGCATTCCCAATAGAGGTGGAAATGTTGGCCAGTGCGCTCAGATTTGGGTGCATGCGTTAAGGAACCCCAGGTGGTCGAAATTTCCGGAGCCCTCCACTACGGCTTCTCTCACAATCATATGGTGGTTTTGGGACGTTAAACCCCACATATCTATCAATACAACCAAAATTTTGTCCGAATGCAGCTAGCGTCAGAAAAAGCACTCCATAAACATGTTTCTTAGCTTGCTCACAAAACTGTACAAGTGGCTGAAGGGATACGACAGTCCACCTATAGCTTTGTCATGAAAGGTAGTGAGACGATCGTCTCGCCACCTTTCGAGCGAGCTGAAAATCTGACGAGCGAGCACACACGGCAAATGCGTCGTCCAGAGCTTTATCCGCTCGATGCAAATTCTTTTCTGATTGCTTCCTCAGGGCTGCATCCTTCGAAACACCGGACAAAGACGGCTTTGATCGGGCTCCCTGCTTTTTACGTGGACGTAATCCATCCGACAGCTTGGCACAAAACTGTGGTTTTGCCGCCGCGGAGGCATTTTAACCCCGTAAGACAGCCACTGCTTGTCAGGTTACATCACTGTTCACTGAAAACCTAGTGGATTTTCGAGTCAAGTCGCGACGGGTATTCAAGGAACAAAACTCGCACACACCGGCCGCCGCTCCAAACACGCAGAAACTGGCGCGGTGCCAACGCTGACGACATTTGACGTCGATGATGATGATGATGATCCTCTCATATTGTTGGCACTCGCCCACTAAAGAGAATCGGCCAAGAACCAAGCGGCAGGATCTATAAGTTCCACCCTGTAAGCGGAGGCGCAAGCACATATCGAGGCACCCTATGGTTATATAGTGGTGTCCTGCCCTTTTGCAACAGGGGAACATAGTGTCCTGGCCTCACGGGAAAAAAGTAACGAAACATTAAGAAACACCCGCCAATGGCAGGAGTTGCGCACATAACAAATCCTAAGTTCGGCGTACAGTTCTCCACCACTCGGAAAGCCGCCTTTTCGTGACAGCCACCGCGCAACGTCCCCCCTCATTGCTTAGCATACACAGTAAATATAGCACCTGTGGGTTGGTTGCGCCCTCCACCGGAGCAGTGGGAAGTCTCCTGGAGCGAAAAACAAGGTGCTCATTGCGTCTCGGTCTCCATACGCAGACTCTCCACAGGCTGCTTACGACAGCATCATCGAACCTTCTGCTGTACTTGAGAGTGCGAAGAGCCTCTGCTCTTGCCTGGAACAGGAGGCTGCTGTTAATTCTGTTGTCATAGAAGCCCGACCCACTCATGTTTTCCTTGTGAGTCCTGTAGCACTCAAGAGTGGACTTGGATGGTAGAGTTACTGCATATGCATATACAGTAACTCTACCATCCTTCCAAGTCCACCTTTGAACGAAGGCGGAGTTATTGTATATGCTACCTAAAGGTAGCATATGGTAACTTTAATGGATGCCATGAGCGCCCGGGCCCCTTTATAACGGGGCGGTGACATGTGTGCCATCAGGCTCGTAAGAAAAAAACAACACGAAATCTTTCTTTTGGGATGGTCTAATGCCTTATCTGCTTCGAATAAATCGATCTTATTATAACAAAGAAAAATATAAATTTGCATTACACCTCTCTGCCTCTTCAGGCAGAATGACCTGATTCCCGCTATTTCTGTCCTTTACCTCTACCTTTCTGCAACCAATACCCTATCTCTTATTTGCTTCTATCACGGACGTGTTCAGCTTTTCCTGTTTAATCCTGAAACCCAAAGCCTCGTGTAGGCTTGTACCCACACGTATACCTAGGAGGATATCGTCGCATTCAATCAGAACTTGCTCTATGGTATCCTTAACTCCCCCCCAGCGTGTACATCGTTCTTCTTCTTTATTGAATCTTGCTTTATGACTACCGGTTCTAAGGCAATCCAACCTGGTTTCGAACAGTACGGCTCTTTCCCCTTCAATTGTCATGAAACCTCTTCCTCGCTGTTTCGTTTTTGCTATTTCTGTAGTTACTGAGAGCTTTTCCATCGCTGTCATCCAATACATCCTCTCCGCCTTTCTGACTTTTTGCTTAATGCTCCTTGTTGCCATGTCGCCAACACAGGCAGCCGCATACTTATTGGTGTGCCTCCTAGTTCTTTTTCTCCACTTTGTGTCCACGCTTTTCCTATACAAATACCTGAACAACTTCCTTGCCCATCTACATTTTCCCAAGCCTCTTTTCAAATCTCCTTTTGCTCTGAGCTTCCCTTACTTTTTTTTTGTCTCCCATACAGATAATAATAATAATAATACCTTTATTTTGGCGTGTTACAGTTACATGGCACCGAGATCAAGCAAAAGGAAACGGACGTAAGTGCTTCCTGACAGGCCTGTCCATCCCATATCTCCCTTTACAGCCTCATTCGGCATCTTGCCGTGAGCGCCCAACGCGAGGCATCCCACAGTCCTTTGATTGACATCCATTCCTGATTGCACCTCTGCTCTGACTTCATGCATGTATGGATGGATGGATATATGTGACTGTACCCTTGAGATCGGGCGGCGGCTTACGCCACCTAGCCGTAATACTTAGTGAACCACCAATTAGATTTATCTTTTTTTTTTCTTTAAATAGTGAAGTATAGGACTGGTACTTTGCAGTGAATGGTTTAATTTTCCCCCATGCCCTGATTTTAGCCACCAATCAGATAACCTCCTTCTAGTTCATTCTACCCGCTTAAAGTCTATTTTTGCCCTCCCTGTCCCTAAACCCCTATGCTTTGAAAAACTCTGCGCCATCATCCTGAACTGTAGGGTGAAGCCCTTTACAGAACATTATCAAGTGTTCGACAGTTTCCGCCTCCTCTCCACATGCACTGCATACCGCATCGTATTTGGCCCGATATGTATTGGTTCGCAGTACTTCCGTCCTGGCCTCAAACAGCTACCCCGAGTATTATCATAGATCTTTTCCTTGGCGATTTCCTGCTTAAAGGTTCGATAGATCTCTAGTGCGGACTACTTAATCATGCCAATTCTCCACATGCCAGTCTCTGTTACCTTCACCTTCTTCTTAACCGATAGTTCTTTTTGGTTTGGTCCCCTGCTGTTTTTCAAGTGCTTACCCGTCAATTTTCTGGTTCACTTCCTCCATTTTGTATCGACATTCTTCATGAACAAGTAGCTGAATACCTTCCTAGCCCAACGCTCCTCCCCCACTTCTCTCATCCGTTGCTCAAATTTCATCTTGCTGCTAGCTTCCCTGCCCTCAAATGACGTCCATCCCAAATCACTTTGTACTCCCTGATTTAATGTATTCCCGTGAGCTCCTAAAGCAAGCCTACTTATTCCACGTTGCTTAATTTCTAATCTTGCTTGGACTTCTGATCCCATGCGCAAGACCGCATTGCCGAACGTCAGACCCGGAACCATGACCCCTTTCTATATTCCTCTCACAACACCATGCCTATTGTAATTCCACAGTGCCCTATTTTTCATCACTGCTGCATTTCTGTTACCTTTAGTCGTTACGTATACTTCGTGTTCCCTTAGGTACTCGGTCTCATTGCTTATCCATATGCCCAGATATTTGTATTTACACCACCGAGTTGGGTGCCATCTTGTGACGCTTCGCGCAACTACAGTCATAAACACGTATTTGTTATCTATTGCCTAGTGTGGGTCAAATTTATTAAAAAGGCAACTCATTTGTAATTATTCCACTGCAAAACATTCGCACAAGGAGAATGTGTGATGTTTCTGCAATAACAATTTTGTGCTTGCCCTATTCATTTTGACCCCACTAGATGACACTTTCTATACAGCCAGTCGGCAAAATAATAATCGATGGAGAAGTTCCCGATGGATGGAAACTTAGCAGGATGAGCATTATCTATAAAAGAAAGGGGGACAAAGCTGACATAAACAACTACCGTCCTATAACAGTTACATCAGTGGTCTACAGGCTGGCGGTGCAGCTTATAAAGGAAATACTGCAGGCATGGATAGATGATGAGGGGGTGCTGGGGGAACTACAGAATGGGTTTCGGAAACACAGGAGGTTGGAAGACAATCTGTTCTCACTGACGCAGTGCATCAAAATAGCAGAAAAGGAACACAGGCCCCTGTTGCTATGGGTAGCAAGAGAGCGTATGATAGCGCACGTGGTTCAAGAGGACTTGTGGGGAATACTGGACACACTATAGGTGTGGAAGATGGAGTCACTAATTTTTTTAAGAAGATCTAGAAAAATAACAAGGTAGTTATAAAGTGAGAAAAACAGGTATCTAAGCCCACAGAGGTGAAACGGGGGCTCAGGCAGGGGTGTCCTCTGTCACCCTTGTTATTCGTGATGTACCTACAAGGATTAGAGGCCAAATTAGAGGGAAGTGGACTGGGTTGCAACCTCTCTTTCCTCAAACAAGGAAAACTCATTGAACAGGCACTAGCATTGATGTACGCAGATGATATAGTGCTAATGGCCGACAACAAGGAAGATTGGCAGAGATTGGTGGACATCTGCGGTAATGAGGGAGATAGGTTAGATTTCAGATTCAGTAAGGAAAAGTCAGCAGTCATGATTTTTAATGACAATGAAGGTAGTGAGCTTAGAATACAGGAGGTCATGCTAGAGATAACAGATAAATACAAATATCTGGGCGTATGGATAAGCAATGGGGCCGAGTACCTAAGGGAACACAAAATATACGTGTCGACTAAAGGTAACAGGAATGCAGCAGTAATGAAATAAAAATTCCGCCATATCCACGAAGTGAATGATGATGAGTGGGCGAAGCTCTGGAGGTAAACCTGGTAAACCATGAATCCTCTGTACATTTTGCCCACTCGATTTTATTACATCGCTCCCCCTAGCGTACGTCGCCGCACTAAATCGAACGATTGCCTTTAACTAATGACACGCGCCATATGTGACATCATTCCTATTTTATAAGATCTCGCGTCTTTCATCAACTACAAGTACCGTTTTCTAGTTTATAACATCTTGCATCTTTTCATCATCAGCTACAAGTACCGCCATCTAGTAAACACTACAAGAACTAAACGAGAGGTGGCTACATACAGGAGACGGTACCGCCATCTAGTGAACACTGCAAGAACTAAACTAGAGGTGACTACATACAGGGGACGGTACCGCCATCTAGTGAACACTGCAAGAACTAAACTAGAGGTGGCTACATACAGGCTACAGGGGACGCACAGCCCACGCCCTAAGGAGCTTCGCCCCTAAAACAGGGCACTGTGGAATTACAATAGGTATGATGTTGTGAGAGGTATACGGAAAGGGGTCATGGTTCCTGGTCTGACATTCAGCAATGCGGTCTTGTGCATGAGATCAGAAGTTCAAGCAAGATTAGAAATTAAGCAACGTGGAATAGGTAGGCTTGCTTTGGGATTTCACGGGAATACACCAAATCAGGGTGTACAAGGTGATATGGGATGGACATCATTTGAGGGCAGGGAAGCTAGCAGCAAGATAAAATTTGAGAAGCGATTGAGAGAAATGGGGGAGGAGCGTTGGGCTAGGAAGGTATTCAGCTACTTCTACATGAAGAATGTCGATACAAAATGGCGAAAGCGAACCAGAAAATTGACTGGTAAATACTTGGAAAACAGCAGGGGGCCAAACCAAAAAGAATTATTGGTTAAGAAGAAGGTGAAGGAAGCTGAGACTGATATGTGGAGAATTGGCATGATTAAGAAGTCCGCACTAGAGATCTATCGAACTTTTGAGCAGGAAATAGGCAAGGAAAGGATCTATGATAATACTAGGGATAGTTCTCTACTGTTTGAGGCCAGAATGGGAGTATTGCGAGCAAAGACATATCGGGCCAAATACGAAGGGGTAGACACGGTATGCAGTGCGTGTGGAGAGGAAGAAGAAACTGCCGAACACTTGGTAATGTTCCGTAAAGGGCTTCACCCTGTAGTTCAGGTTGATGGCGCAGTTTTTCAAAGCACTGGGGTTTAGGGACAGTGAGGGCAAAATAGACTTTAAGCAGGTAGAATTAACTAGAAGGAGGTTATCTGATTGGTGGCTAAAGTCAAGGCCCGAGTGAAAATTGAACCCTTCGCTGCAAAGTACGAATCCTCAACCTCACTATTTAAGAAAAAAAAAATTAATCTAGTTTTTGGTTCATTAAGTATAACGGCTTGGTCGCTCTAGCCACCGCCCGATCTATAGAGTACAGCCATATCTATCCATCCATCCACCCATCGTCGGGAAGTTTAGGCCCCTTACGTTTATAGCTTCGGTATTCTACGTCACTCTAACTTCAGTAAGCCGGCTGAAACAAGGTCATCGCAATTCACACTCGCATTCCAGCTCATTTGGTCTTGGCAGCTAGTCTCTGAAAAGCGGCATCACGCATTACCACGAATGAAAGCAGATTTGTGATTCTGCGAGTAGTTTACGTTCTGTAAAAAGTCTACGTTCTTTAATGGCCTGTATAGAGTTTCCTAATATACACTAGAGGGAACTCTGACGCTAGTGCCTATGGGAGCTGCAACGCACGACGCTTCAGCGAGCATGGGAATGATGGGTAGTGCACATAATTGTCTCATTTTCGTACTTCTGGCCTACTTGTGACTCCACGTGTGTTCGTGTGGCTTGAAGCTTTTTTTTTTCGCAAAAAAATATTAGCAAATGTTCAGCATTTCGCTTCACAACCTTATTCTTTTAGGCTTACCATTTCGAATTGGGTCACAAAGTCAAAAGGGTTCGTTCTTTTCTTCAAAACAAAACCATAACCAGCAATAAACGAAGCCCCAAGTACGAAGACTAGGCAAATGTGTATAATACCCATCATTCCCATGGTCGCTGAACGATCGCAGTGCCAGATTCCCCTCTAAATATATTTAGGAAACTCTATGATGGCCTGCACATGCACAGATTTGTTCTGGCATAACGTAAAGAAGTATACGTACAAGCTAAAAGCTCCAAAATGCCAGTTTTCTTAGAAGTGTAGCTTCACGTTTATGTGGCAACATCTCTTGCGACCAATCAATGGTAAAAAATTTATTTTAATTTACACCCTCTGCTAGCATTACCGCAAATTGTGCCACAAACGGCTTTACACAACACTTTCACCCTTTTAAGAGAGTTCTGAATGATCAACAAGCTCCCCGAAGGCATCTTTGGCAAAGTAGCCCAACACGAGATGAGCGGAAACAACAAGCCACTAAACACCCATTGTGCACTGGCCTTTTTTAACCGCTGGAGGTCACTATGGAATGTTCCAAGATTTTATTCGATATGGGGGTACTATTTATAGACAGTGGAGTGTGCCTACAACCAAAACTGCTAATCCGTGCTTTGACATGCATACAAATGTGATTAAGAGTCAATGAGTGAACTGTATACCTTATGAATTATTTAACATTTAAATCATGGCCTAAAACGTTAGTGAAGCAGGTGCAGGATTGGAAACTTTAGTCTAAAGTGTCTAATCATAGTGATGTGCCTTGCACATCAGTGTGATGTTATGCGAATTCTTATGTTGTACATGCACACTCAGCATCGAAACCTAATTAATAGCAATAACTGGGAGCATAAGTAATACTATAATCAGAAGTCGGCACATGAAACCAAGTAGGAGAATTTCCACACGAGAGTTTATAATTGAAGCTTGAGCCCACCCTCCCAGCACCAAAATGTAAACGCTGCTGCATCATCATGGCAGGTAAAACAGAAGTTGGAGAGATATAGTGATAGATTAAGAATTGTTTTAACATTTCTGGTTGTAAACATCTGTCCTTCATCACAGGTGACCCTAGCGTTAGCTTAGTTACATGAAGCATTCTTTGGCTGTGAATGGATCAGCCATACTCGGCACAATGACCGAGAAATTGTTGTTACTGCATGTCGAGAGGGGAAAATTGTTAATGTTTTTTACATGTTAGGCAAACTAATTATCGAACAGCACACTATACGAGGAGTTCTGTTGTATTATGGATGTAAGATTGTGCTTGTACGCATCAAGGGTTTATCGAGAATTGATTATTTTTTTTTTATTTTTTGAGTGTGTGAAATAAAGGTGTGTGTATGTGGAGGGGGGCGGCGGGTTGAAGGAGTGCATCTTTGTAAGAAAGGGAAGGTTGGGTCGGTTTGAGAAGAAATTGTGGTGTTATATAAATTGAATCCCTGAACACTAAACTGCAAAAAAACAAGAAAAATATGAATATGGAGCATATGCGCGAAAATATTGTACTTTAATGTCCACTACAAAGACAGACAGCTCTATTAGCTGACTCTTCCGAGGAATACTAGCTTTTGAATTAGTTGTCGAAAGACACAAGACGCGCGTGGATGATGGTATTCCACGGGTTGGCATCTAGCAGATCACAACTTCAAGATCAAAATGACAGGTTAGTATGTGTGTGTTGTGCACTGAAGCGTGCACAACACACAAGGCAGCGCAGGACCAAGCACGATTTCCCCAATGACTAGACGAGCGCACAGCTTGGCACATAATTCTACTGTCAGCAACACACCAAGCACGATGTGTTACCGAACGGCCCACAGCACGATCGAAGCAACAGGCGAGGAATTCAATCGACGCACGCGCTGTCAAAACACAACCAACAAGAAAAACCCTTTGAGGAGTGGTCTCAAACCCTTAAAATCACTGCTTGTTCTTCCGAACACCGTCGTGAGTCCTTTTCCGGTCACATTTATCAGCAGTGACCTTCCGATCATCGCGTGGGTCCTGTGATGTTTTTTTCGGGCGGTCCTCAGAAGACTGGCGACGGGCCGACCTGCCTCCGCCGTCAACTGGACGACTGTCCTTTTCGGGCTTGCGCTCCGACTCTGCCTTCGCCTCTCCTCTCCTTCCGCCTTTCCTGCTGACCAAGGTGCTGAGAATCGTGTTCTTGAGAAAGTTCTTGTTGGTCGGATGTACACGCGGTTTCTCCCAGCCGTAGGCGCCGTGGTCTTTCGCCCTTTCGGCACCGCGTCTCGTTTCGCGCAGTATCTCCTCCCTGGCGAGTCGCTCTAGCTCTTCGTCGGTCAGAGACATGGCGAAGTCGCGCACTGGCGGCAACCGAGCAAAGCAGTTACAACAATAAGCAACGGATCAACAGGTGCGACTTCAAAAGCGGCACGGCGCACTTGAAGTAGCGGTCCCCGAAGCCCTAGCTCGTAGGAGCTCCGACGTTTTCTGACGTTCGTTTCAGTTACCGGCAAACTCGCACATTGGGTAAAACAGCCTTGTACTTTAAACGTCGCAGTACTATCAGCACTATCATACCTACGCCGCGCTTGATTCAGTTTGATGACTCGCGCAGCTGAAAGCGTCCATGTTGACAACTATACAGCCATTCGCTTGAGACGCAAGTTTCGAATCAGAAACCGAAAGTGCAACCAGGTACAATTCGCGTGCTTCAGCTGGGCTTTGTTTTGCTTGCTTGCTTGCTTGCTTGTTCCTTTCTTTTGTGGCTCTCAACCACTAAGGGGGATTGGCCAAGAAGCCGGTGGTTAATGCAAGTCAATACCTTTAGATTTTCTAGACTAGGGGAATATGATTACTGTGTTTTGACTGTGAAATTAGTTTGGCGCAATGTGAAAAAAAAGAAGAAAAGAAAAAAAAGAGAAAAGGGGGGAGAGAAATAATAGAATTTGTTGAATATCTGAGGTGGAATTGTTATATGAAATTCTCCTGAAAGTTGAATCATTGCAGTGTATCAGCTAAATAAGAAGTGGTAGTGTGGCTAGTAAAATTCGAGAGCTGATCGCTGACTCAGCAAGGCACGGCTTCCTCCGTGCAGCAAGGTAATCTTCTTGTGTTATATATGAATTCGCAGAGAGCCCCGCAGATGTTCCTGTCGCTGTGTCCCAATGAAGTGGACCCAAAAGACAAAATATTGGGAGTAGTAAGTGATATTCCTAGTTTTTTTAATAAAATTTCGAAGCAGTTTTCTCTTTGATTTTTGAAACGGTGACATGTGATAAAAAAATGGTCTATATATGTTCAGGTTCGTTACAGCTTGAGCACAGAGGGGATGGCACCAGACCAGACCTGTTTAAGTAGAAATTAAGAGGTGGTACACGGTAACGTAATTTTGTTATCAAGACTGCCAATTTACGCGTGGGACACCATTTATTATTCTATGTGAAGTGCAGGTGCGACAAATCTGGATTCGGTATCATGATTTTTGATGAGTCTTCAAGAAGAGAAAGTTTTCTAAACCGCGCTGCTGTTACATAAGCTGTAGGAGGCATGATTGGCACAATCGGAAGATCAAGAGATGTTCGCGCAAGTGTGTCAGCCATCTCGTTTATAAATATACTACGATGGCCTGGCACCCATATCATTCGCACTAGACGAATGTTTGCTGGGATTAGTGATTTAAAAGTTTCTACTACTGCTGATGTCGACGACGATGATAAAAATGAACACACGGAATACGAGTCAGACACTATCACAGCAGACATCGAATGAGTCGCAGGAAGTTTACGAATAGCTAGTGTAACGGCCATTAATTCCGCTTCAAATATTGGTGTATAATCTGGGAGGCGTAATGAAAATGACCAGAATAATGAGAGAGAAAAAATTCCCACACCTGCCTTCTCGCCACTCATAGATGCATCCGTTGCAATTACTATATTAGTACCTAATTGAGACAGATGTTCTAATAAACCAATCAAATATTTAGAGGGCAAGTGTTTAGCGTTCATGGGGAAGATATATCGTCAAATTTTATTTGCACTTGGCCGATTGATTTGACAGATGGTGTGATCTCGAATATATTAACATTTAAAGCATCTAGAAGTGTTTGAACAAATAGTACCTGGGGTTTATATACACGGGACCAATGCTCATTGAAAAAGACACCAGGCTTGGCAAAGAATACAAACTGTCGCCTTCTTAAAGTGGATTCAGAAAATTTTAAATAGGTTTTCACTGTTAAAATACGAAATCTGCAAGCAAGGGTGGGTATCCGAGCTTCTTGATACAAAACATTGTTAGCTGTGAATTTTGGCACACTAAACAACTACGTAGAGCTTCCCGCTCTAAGAGAATCAGGGGGTTTATATTGTATGCTGGTCCACCAGAGAATAGTACACATCCGAATTCAAGAATCGGACGAACGTACATGCGATAAATCATGATCAGCGTATCTCTGCGAAGACCGGAACGGAGGCGGCCAAGCCTACCTATCATTCCAACAGCGCGTGTAGCCTTAATTTTAATATATTCAATGTGGTCACGCCAGCTCAGTTTTTGATCGTACAGTACACCCAGATATTTAATACAGTTAACCTGGGGAATTATTTCTTGATGGTATGCATTTCCGATCGAGGCGGAAATGTTGTAGGCCCGTGTGCTCAGATTTGGGTGCACGTTAAAGAACCCCAGGTGGGCTAAATTTCCATAGCCCTCCACTACGGCGTCTCTCATAATCATATGGTGGTTTTGGGACGTTAAACCACACATATCAATCAATTATTTCTTGATGGTACTGAAGAGAAATAGTAAACGGTGCGTCCAACGGAAAAACTATTATAGCACTTTTAGTTACGTTCAGGTTCATATGAATTTTCTGAAACCAGGTTTCCAATGTTGCCAAACAACACTGTAAAGTCGAATGTAGTAAATAAATATCGCTGTCAGATGCAAAGAACGTGGTATCATCTGCATATACATACACTTGTACCTTATCACTCAGTGGTATTGAACTTAACAAAATGTTAAATAGCACAGGCGATAGAACAGAGCCTTGAGGAACACCTCTCGTTTGGCTATACTTCGGCGTGGAAACACCTCGTTGGAAGCAATAAAATTTTGTCTTTTAAAAATTCGTATATCCAATTTGTTATGTACTGCGGGAACGTAAGCTCTTTAAGGACGTTGATAAGAATAGGATGTTCAACACTGTCATATGCCTTAATGGCTAAATCAAGGGTTACTAGGGCCGCATATTGTCGTCTGTGCCGAGCAAGCTTTATACGAGCCTCTAAATCAACATGCGCCCACCATATAGAGTAACCTGGTCTAAATCCAATCTGGCACGCACTGAGTATCGCATTATCTGTTATGAACTTCGTAATTCTAATGAAAAGTATTCTTTCTATTAACCTAACTACGTGTGATGTTAAAGCGATTGGCCTAATGTTATCTATCTGCATTCCTAGTCCCCGTTTTTTAAGAAGCGGTATTAATTTTGCAAGTCTCCAGTCAGGAGGTATCTAACTATTTTCAAGTGAATAGTTGACAACGTTAAGGAGGTCTTCAGGAGAGATGACGAATAATAATTTTAACATTTCTGAAGTGACGCCATCTGGTCCAGGACCTGTGTTTGGCAGAATACGAACGACGTGCGCAAGTTAATCCCTACTTACTTCAATAAGATCATTTCCGAATGACGGTCTTGCACACTTTATTTTGATTTGTGATGTAAATCTCTTCTCCAATCCTAATGCAATTTCAGTTAATGTAGCTTCCAACTCAGCTGGAGAAAAAATAAGCCAGGGGAACTCTAAAACAATGCAATCTTCTTTCTTTTCATTGACAGCGAGCATTCCAGCACATCAATTGTCAGCCAACAACACCTCAGACAAGCCGTTATTCCCTTTCAAAACCACGTTTAATGTTACCAAGAGCTCCATATGCATCGCAGATTTACAGTGCATTATTTACTACACTTACCCTTCAACGTTCTAGCGGGACACCACGAACGCTTGTCAACTGATCTTCATTGTTGTGGATACAAACCTTTCGTTATCTTTCCAAGATATATCGCCGCAACGACTTATCACTCCGTTATCATCACACCCAGGCTTGTACCCAGCAATTTTTCGGGGTGTGTTTTGTGTAGAACAGTTAACTTTGGCAACTGTTGGTCGATGTGAAGGCGTGCAAATATGGTGGTACCACTATAAAAGTTAAAGCATTAAAATATTTCGTGGGGTGTTAAACCCACTCAACCACCCTCCAGTTACGGCCCTGATCCAATGTTTTCGTCAAGAATAGCTTCTACCCGATGTTAAAGTCAGCTTTCTTTTCTTTATGGTCACAGTATACTGATCGCGAATTTAAACATGACTGCCATGAGCAGGTGTTCGCGATGCGCCAGCTTGCAGTTCCGGCCGCTAAAGGTGATGCATTTGACGCAAGCGTTCCAGTGATAGACGTCACTTTGGAGTTGAATAGATAGATATGCCGCCGGCCAAAGTAGCCTTTGCATCAGGTGGACTCAGTATAAGCACAGAACACCTATGTACTGGCATATGTGTCTTGGCCAAATTGTATTAAAAAACAAACTCAAGTTAAAAACACCTCTCCTTTCGGGTTTTTCTAGAGTTACTGTATATGCTAAAGGCGAAAAATGGTCGGGGTCATCGATAAAGTGAGTTCAATGATGGTGAAATGCATTGCTCGCGTACGTACTTCGTCGCTTTGGCATCATGTCTACGTTTAAATGCAACGCATTTAGGCGTTACAGAACGCACGTCGGGCTGCTTGCCTCAAACTCGATGTCAATACGATGCTGGCTTGCACTTTACGTGCAAGTCGCAGCACGCCGAAATAAACTGAAACATCTTTGGCGTTGTACCCGCAGTTCGCTATGATGAGCTTCATACTATGACGAGATCCTACTTTTCTGAAGCGACGTTGTAGTGACGTAATAAGCTTGCCAGGTCCTTGATTATCAGGAAAACGCGCCTTAACACCAACGAAAGAGGGCCTATGCACATTCGTTTGCAAACGGCTATTTGCACTGCCCAGTTATGGCTAGCGCGGCGACTGGGGCACTGGTGGCGGCGTTTTTCGCAGCGCCGCCTGGACAGAGTGACGTATATAACTGTAAATGCTGGAAACGAAAGTACGTGCACTGTTGTACCCTAAATATTTCCATCCTAATCTGAGAGTACTGTAGACGTTTTTATCAATTGCGTCGCATACAGCAATGGCTGGGCGCGCAGGTATAGAACGCGCATGCGATGCACTCTGTCATGAAATGACGCAAAAGATTTCAAAGGAAAAAAAAGCGCACTTTATTTGACCTTCAGTTTGTACAGCATTCCTGGGTGCTTCCCTTGTGTGTGCCAAACCAAAACCTGCAAAACTCGATCACAACACGAGATGAGAGCATCCACATCCTAATGCAAAAAAAAAAAAAAAATCGCACTACGGCACTCGAAATCCCGAACATGGAAAGCGATGACGTACACTCATGTTTATTCACAGAATGATCCAGTTAAAAACCAGCAGCAACAGTTGCCTAAGTGTCTTCCATCACGTTGCGCCGCCATGTTTACAAAAAAAAAGGGGGGAAGGGGAGGTATTGAAATCTTGTAGCAAGGAAGTGAACTGGGGGAATTTTGGAGTAAATAAAGTATGCCAACACACTGATGAAGGATATTGGGATTTCTGGCAAAAATGGAATTGATTTGTGAACATCACATCAAAGTTTTCAATCAATGCAACAAGGCACTAATAAAAACATTTTCACACAATAAGAACATCACCTAAGCAAATAACTTTCTCAAATGCACACACAGTGGCAGTGCAGATGGAGATTAAATGTGTGACAACAATGTTCTGGCATAGATAAATAAAAAATTTTCAAGGATAGGCAACACTTCACATTACAAACAACATTGCAGCAAGGAAACTCGCTGCATGGATTTCATGACCGAGATGACATTTTAGAAGACCAAAGGTACACTGCACAGGACCGCTGCAGTCACTTCAAACCTGAAGTGCACGACTTAAGAATGCGAAAGCTTTATTGCCGCACAAACTTGCTTTCATTCTTCACTCTTGCTTCCTATCACTCTATTACTAGTTACATTAGAATATAAAAATAGGATAAGCAAGGAAAAGAAATTTCTTATTCAAAAGCCCTTACTAAATGGAGAATAGGGGCTTTTTTCAAAGCCCTCTGAAAAAGATGAAGTTGCAAAGATACAAACAAATGAAAAAAAATAGGAAGTTGTTAATTACCCATTTGTCGATATACCCTTTATCTTAATATGAATAGCTTTCCTTGCTGCTTTGTTTAGTGTTATTTCACTGAGTCTTATCCCACTATCAAATCGCAAACTCCCAGGAAGTTCCTTTTTTTTTAGCCATCCACAACCTGTGTAGCGCCACTTTAAGTGTTGGCATGCTAACCATCACTGTTACTTCGAAATGTAATGTACGTCGTACAGCCTCCACGCACAGTGGCCAGCGAAGTATAATCGTGCTCACTGGGCAACATGAAACGATGCGGTCATGTAGCATTTGCTAACAAAGATGGCCAGCAACTATGGCTCGTAAACAGGTGAAACGGCTTCTTTTAAGCAAATTAAGAGCTTTAGTGAACTTTCATAGGCGGAAAGTGTGGGCACAGATGCTAAAGACACAGTAAAAAAATATATTGTGTGCAATATACGTATTACGGAAAACAAATTATGCTTATGATTGGAAAAAAATACCAACTCGTCCAGAGTGACCACGAAAAATAAAGGTTGCGAAGCTGGTATGTAATGACAGCACAAAAAAATAACAAAAACATTGAAATAAAAAAGGTCCAATAAAGATCATCTGCATGTGGAAATTTCTTATGCGACAGTAGTAGACGAATAGACATTGTGCCTCAAAGATGCAATAATTTTAAGATTAGATGAAAAAGTAGAAATATAGGGTGCTGCATGAGCACTGAAGCTGCCCACTCAATGACTGCATGCAGTGCTACAGTGACTCAAACCAGACTGTGCACCTTCGTCACTGAAGTTTATTAACAATAACAGTAAGTGAGATAGCACTCTTTGCAGGGGTACAACAAAAAAAAAAGGTAGAAGGGTTGTGGGGATGTGGGTTCAAGAAAACATACAATCTCCTGCAATCACCACGGTGAAGCAGCAGCAGAGGCGTGCAAACTTAAATGCAGATGTGTCTGAAAAACCGGGCAATTTGCATAATCAGGAATGTACCAAACACGTATCCAACAATTGGGGGTTCCATACAAAGGCTTAGCCCACTACTCGAGACAAATTTTTTTTTTTATGCATCATGGCAAAGCAGTCCGTAATTAAAACTTAAGTACTTCATTACAGTTTATATCACAACATGGCCAGAATTACCAAGGTTCGAAATCGGTAGAGATAGCCACAACGCATCTTCCTCGCCACATTGTGATGCCAGTTTCCTCTGAATGCTTTTCCTTTTTCTTGTTAGTAAGCTTACATTATTTTAATGAGTATCACAGCACACTTTAATTCCAGGACAGCTTGACGCAGAGCAACATCTCCAAGCCACGCTCAAGGCATGTCGAACAACCTGTATGCCACACTCAGCCATAGTGCTTGTTCAAGAAATTTTGTTGACAGCGGGCACCAGATTTTCCCCTAGGTAGCACTGTAAGAAACTACTGAGGAAGGAGTTTTTTTATACATTTATTTTCTGAATTAGCAGAACAGGATTTTGCCACCATGGGTTCCTCGTCTACATAGCTGTGTGCAAACACACACACACAGTCTACAACAACAATGAAAACTGGTAATGGTGAAAAGGAAGATGAACTTGTGACAAAACGAACGCAGTGAAAAACACTAACACAAGATGAGAAGGCAAAAAAAAATAATAATAGCCGTAACAGGCTTCCCGAAACCCTGAACTTTTTCGGTGACTTGGCTTTAGAAAAATACGCACGGCCAACTTGGCAATGTTTCGATGAAAACTCACTCACATGAGCACACACATACAGAAGAAGGTACACTGCCGTCACATTTTCCAACAATGCACAGGAGAGAGAGAGAAAAAAAAACAAACGTCCCCGGCGACAGATCTTGAAACTAACGCAAACCTCGAGGACCACGTGCCCCGTTTTCAACTTGCAGCCACCAGAACCCTCCAGTTGTTTGAGGAGAGCAACCATTGTGCATTTGTAGATGCTCTCAAGTATATCTGAACCACAAAAGTCACGCAAAATAATTTCGTCAGGGCCGCCACAATGTGCATCAATAGCTTGTGGCAACCTAAACGACACCTGGCTTAGCTGTGCCTTCAGAGACGCTTACCATGAAGAGCAGCAGTTTAACAACACGCAACCTAATCAATGAAACTTTGAGCACCACCTGCTCAGCGTTGTCAACGCTTCTGCTTTACCCTTCACAGACAGCAGTCAAGCACCAACTTAGGAGCAGTGCGATATAAGAGGGATGCATTTTAATTAAACTGGTTCTTCTAGAGAAACCTAAAGATTGAGAACACGCTACATCCTCCCAGCTTAATACAATAACACAGATACTAAAAAAGAGAGAGAGAAAAAAAAAGGAACATGTAAAAGACTTGAAACACACAAGCTGTAGTGTTTGCACAAAAAATGCGCAACAAATGGGGGATATCCAAAATCCAGCTTACGTTGCGGTTCTGGCCTTCTAGTGCCATGTCCATCTTCTTGATGGGCAGATAAGTCAGTGTCCGGCCAGAGCGGCCCGATACGGCTGTGGGTTTCAACCAGCAGCCGGCTGCTGCGTATGTTGTAAGCCTAGACAAACCTCATCTGAGGTGTGTGGCCCCTGATCCTTTTTCATGACAGTAGCAAAGTATGCGGCGAGCCTTCGCAGCACAATGAAGGAATTGGTATTGCACATCACGGCTGCCTGACCAAAGCTCCAACAAAAAGGGAGCTACAAATGATGCTGAGCCCTAACAGTAATGTAACAAACTGTGTAATGGCCAATTGTTACTATGATTAAGCAAAAAGAAGTTGTCTTTTGTAGTCCCTGTTCAAAAAAAAAAAGAAAACTATAAAACACACAGTGCATTGCTCCTGCCCATCAGACGAACACTTTCCCTCAAGGCCGACACTGAAATCAGGGCAAAACTAAGACCAGATACACAGCCCCGATCGGTCCCTCCCCACAATAACATAACTGGTCGTGTCCACTGGTGCGGAAGGCGCACATTGAGTCCGGTCGGCGATGACAGCTGGCGACGACCGAAAGAGCAGAATCGGCGAGGAGGAGGTGACAAACGCAATCCTTCAAGATAACTGCTTGGCTTCTGAACATTAACAATTATGCAGAGATAGTGACAAGTCGAGACAAACAAGAGGCGGGTGAGGAAGGACGGTGGTTACATCGAGAAAACAGAAAAGAGTGGATGACTGATGGCAGGACAGGTTCGTGAAGAAGGTGGAAGCAGTGTGTGAGTGGACATGTTGAGCATCCTGAAAATAGCAATGCCGAAGAATGGAGTGGGTGCAGGGAGGGTGGATGTGAAAGCCAAGCAGTGGTGACGGAATTTCCTGAATCCTCTGCTCCTGCTGCTCAAGATATTTTTTGTTGTTTTGTTTCACGACTTTGCGCCTTTGTCCTGAGCATTTTTTGTCTCGTTCTCCCCTCTCTTTTGTTACCTGCGGCAGTGGAACGAAAGGCTCACACCGTGGACTCTAGCGCCGTCGCGTGCAGCGGTGACCTCGCAGTGCTGTCAATGCCCTGTAAGAGAAAGAGAATAGAGGCAACATACTTGCAACATACACTTTCATTCATTGCCACACTGGAGACCCTGTAACACGATTTTTGAACAGAGTCAGAAAATGGAGTCAATCGGTTGCCGAGAGGTTCTGCAAACTTGTAAGCCAGGCTACTATATGGTGCCAGGCACAAGATTGAATTTGAAATCCAATCAAGTTTCAATGTCAGCTCGAAATTGCTTGCCTTTCTCTCAACAAATGATGCCATAAGTGCAATTCAGCTTATGACATCACTTTGGCTGATTTGACCATATCGTGACCTCGACAGACACTGTAGCTGCAATAAGGTGTTGCGACATGCCTGCACTGCGCACGCTTGTGACCACATTGAACGCGAGCTGCACATTTAATTAGGAGGAGGAGGGTGCGCTCGAGGTCATGACGTGCACTGCCATATGAATGTAGCTTCTTATTCTCTTGCATCGACCACCCCGTCTAGCTTTGAAAAGCAAGGTCACTGGAATGCAGGGGAGGGAGGAAGCTACAAATCCCTGCAGCCCCGCACATAGTACTTGATGGATTCTAAAAAGCTTTGCAGCACTCAACTAGTGCAGGAATAAATTCTGATAGCATCATGGGTGCAACAGCCAAAATAGAATTTGGAGTAATTTTGGAGCAGCAAAATGTAACTTTTGGAGCACTACAATCCAAATTTGGAATATCATGAAACATCAAAATTGGAGCAGTATTAAAGAAAAAGCTTACATTAGAAAAAAATACATCGACAAAACATTCAATACACCTAAATCATGCAGGGATAACATGAGCACTGCTATTTCAATAAAAGCAGTGTACCTAAATACTCCACCTGTCAAATTCTTTGTCAGACTCTGCAAATTCAAATTTGGCTCTGCCAAGCTGGTGGCCTTGAAATTTGGGAGATTTGTAAAACCAAAGAATGGGGTGGCAAAAAACAAACTGATGCACAAGTTTTTTTGTTTTTTTCTAAGGTGGGGGGTGGCAGCAGCAATGTCATTCGCTGCTCCAAATGATTACCAGTAACTTTTTTAGACGTCAGCAGCCATACTAGTAGTACTCAAAATTACGCGGCACATACACACATGAGTAATTGAACAAAATGTGATGTGTCGCGTGACTAGCACTAACAGCCCTTTCCAAATCATGATTCACTTTTCGCAAGGCACTAGTGAACTGCGGAAAGGGTGGCTTAGGCAGCGACCTGTGCAGATTCGAACAAGGCTAAGCAACTTTTAAACCACTACAACCACCTCCACTCTTTTTTTTCTTTCACGCTGTGGTTAGGTTTAGGGCAGAACTTCTAGGCTTGCTTGCAAGCTGCGTTCGACCAGATGAAGTAACAACGGCGTGCGCCTGTCAGCCCAGCGACGGCACCGGATATCTACCGTCGGGACAACGCAACATCCAAGCCAGAAAATGTTTCATGTGCTGTTGCTACGGCAACCAACGTCGTGGATGGCAACGACAACGTTTGTACACGAAAAACGCGGCATATGTTCCCAACATGCTATAACCACATTTGCCGACTAATAAATTCATATTTGTCACGAAGCTACGCATTTTGTATTTGGCGTGAAGTTCCATTTTTCCAACGATATGTATCTGCTGCGGTCAGCGGACCGATGGGCGTGCGGCATTGTTCCTTTCTCTTATATTATCTGGTTGATCGAGTCTTGCAAGTGACCTCACCTAATGAGTATACAACTTATTATACTGTGCTCTAGGGTTAGTGTTTCCGCGATTGGTTTGCGTGATGACGCAAAAGGCAGGTGGCCAATGTGACCTCCATTTCTTGCTGAAATTAGCCCAGCTCCTCAAGTTTTGAGGCTGGTCAGGCATTTTGGCACCGCATAGAGCAATTTCTGCAAATTTCATGGTTTTGGTACAGCTCGGCTCAACAATGAAGAATTCTATCAAGAGGCGCTATTGGCGCAGCTATTGCACCTCCGGGTCACTTAACGATTAATACTTGGAACGGGTCGCATGACCCCTTCAACTCCTAGCATTAGATTTCCCTGCTTGTCCTACAAACAACATAGCATAGAGTCGACAGCATAAGAATAGACTAAGGACCTTGTTGGCAGAGAGTTACTTTATGCCACAATTTCATTTTCCCCTCCTCCAACATTGAGCTTCATCGATTTACCAAGTCCTGGACCACTCGCCGGCAAGCTGTGGACGCCTCGGCTCACAGGTGGCTACGTCACATGCACATGATCCATGCAAGACCGAGCGGCCTCGGGCCATCTGCCTGCTTGATGCTGTCTGCGTCCGCTGTGGCATCTGCTGTGCCGTCTGCTCCTTCCATGGATGTGACACAGGCCACAACGTCGACCCAATTCCAACCTCAACAGGAGTTATGTAGTGAATTATACCTATTTCAGCTGCAATACAATTTACTGTAAGTCAAATACTCGAGCGAGCACACATCGTAGACCCGCAAAATCGTTCCGCCGCCGTTTCTCCTAGCGAGAATTATCTCGTGTATGCCCAACTTTCGGGAATACGCACATGCTCAACGTGGCTCACAACACCGATGACAAGAACTGGGTGTGCAAACAATGTGAAATCTAGAAACATGCGAGACGCGGACATAAGAGCAAAGAGAGAGCAAGAGTGCTTCAAACATTTACCGTGTCTAATCCAAAGAGAGAGCAAGAGTGCTTCGAACATTTACTGTGTTTAACTCAAGATTGCTGCACAGGCATGCCGCTGCGCTGTCGTCTTCCAGCAGCCCAAAAGAAATTGTTTAGACAGTCTTGGGCCGCCCGAAGGTCACCAGGCACGCGAAAAACGAACATGGGTTCGTTTTTCCATCCCGGACCAGTGGGTGGAGCTTTCGGTTGGTCCCCGAGAAAAACGAATGCGGCACTAGCGTCTGGGGCCGTCCCGAACGTGTAAATCAATGAAGCTCATTATTGCAAATACACTTCAGTTGTATACAACACCGCCCATGCTTTCCTTGCTTTCACATGGCTGTGTCAAGCCGAGTCCATGAGATCAATACCTTGCATTAATATAAAATGGGAACAATATATTAAATATTATAAAAAGGGAACAAAAAATAGCTCTATAGTTTTCTCCATTATTCCACTGCTTTTCTATTGTTCCCCTTGTTTTAATTAGCATTTTTAAAGCCTAACCAGCACACAAGAGACAGCTTTTTCAATGCCCATTTCACAAAAAGACTGGCCACACTGCACACTTACGTCTGAGATGCACGCCTTTTCTTCAATGGCAGTTGACGATGTTACGGCAGAGCAGGGCTTCGGACTGTCACGCTGCAAGGCAATCACAGACTGCACAAGAAAAATGAGAAAAGCAGGGATCGCAGATCAGCCCATCTCCCTGAAATAAGCTCGCACCTGAGGACGACCCACACACTGAAACCCAGCGGGACACGTCTCAGGCACACAACACGAAATCACCATTTCTTCTAAAGTCATTAGTCACTGCAAGCCCACAGGTAACGGCGAAAAGTGCAGCTTGAGAAACAAAACGTTCACAAAGGTTTCGAAAGCCAGTACTTTCACTATAACTGAAAGGATGAATTATGAGAATGTATCACACTTAGCAGAAAAGTGTGGGTAGTCGGGGGAAGTGTATATTCTGCACCTGTTTTTATCAGACAAGAAAGACGCACATATTCGATAATATACAACTTCTCCGAGATGCTTATTAAATGAAAAAAGAAATACCTGCTTAAAGAGTGTGACTGCTGAGAAACACTTAAAAGACACAATTTGATGGCCATGTTGGTATAGTGAAAATTCACTCGGCATAATTGACATTATTAAAGGGACACAAAACGCAAATATTAGGTCAACGTTGATCGTTGAAATAGCAGTCCAAAAACCCCAAGAAAATACTGAAATACCATATTTGCTCTCGTAATGAACACACTTTTTTCCCCAAAAATAGGAGCAATGTTGGTGGGTGCCTTTTTTACGCGGGTTAAATTTTATGAAAACATTTTCCGGAAAAAGAAAAAATGCGGTAATGCAAAAAAAAAAAGTTAGGTCACTTAGCCTTTAGCTATTTACATACGCATACACTGTTTGGAAACAGCTTCTTTGTTGCACTTTACTCATCTTCGGTGGTTGATGGAGCTAGGGTTAGTGGGACTGCAGCGGATGAATGTAGGTGATGCGTTTATTACAGATAGAAAAGCAACACGCACGCGGCAGAAGGGGGGAGGGAGCGAGCCAAGGAGGTTGAGGGGGTGTGCAAACTGATAAAAAAGGGAAGAGATCCAACGGGTGAGGAGGCCATGGTAAACGGTACTGCAGCGGATGAATGTAGGGGGTGCGTTTGTTATGCGAGGGGGGGGGGGGGGGTAAATGCAAATTTTGATGACCGAAGTTTGGGGTGCGTTTCATATGCAAGTGCGTTCATTACGCGAGTAAATACGGTAGTGGTCCAAAATGGTCCTCCGACAACTTCTGTGCCAAGGAAGTGCTTAATTCGAAATAGTCACGTTTCAATATTTGCATCGCGCTAGCATACTTGAAGTCCCGCCTGAAAGTGGTCCTTCTGATGTCACTGTTGCCGTGCCCAACATTGCCCACCTATACTGCGCGACCGCCGGCACCAGTTGTAGCAGATTTACGGTGAAAATGGATCATCTCCCCGAAGAGAACCCTGATGGGATGCGAAGCAGGTACACTCCGCACAGTGTTGGCCCGGTAGAAACCGGCGTCGGTGCGGGTGCTGAAGGAACAGTTTGAAGTGAAACTCGATGCAGCGTTTACGCGAGTAAAACCTTGTTTGAAGCGCAATGACACAGCAGGCGGGTTGGGTTTCGTGCAAGTTTTATAGCAGATAAATGAGCTGAAAGAGTGTTTCCACCTGATGTGCAGTTGAGCGTTGTGGGCGGTGGAGAGGGTAAACCGAAAGAGAAGTGTGATACGAGCAAGCGGGGGATTCGGCAGCTGCTGCAGGTGAGAGAGAGTCAATGCAAAGCTGCGATTTGGCTACTTGGCACCGCTCCAACACCTGAGACGAGGAGAACGCGTTGCGGCGCGTTCATATGACCGTACCTACAGCGTTACGCACCTGAGTCAAAGAGATGCTTCGTATCTAAATGTAGCGGGAACCATAATAGCAACAACGGCCATTAAACAATTTTCTGTGATCTCGGAGGCCATGCTTCTGCTTGCTTGATCCAACTGATCCCTGCTAGAAGGCACCGCTTACCCAGCCTAACCAGCCGAAAACGGAACTTTTGAACCACTTGCATCATTTCCCACAGTAACGCCAGGCAGTTCTTTGTTTTCTTTAAGGGGAGACACTGGTCTGAAATTTTTTTTTTTTAATTTTCAGTATTTCCAGCTGAAATTTTAATACAATATGTATTTTTCACAGCTGAAAACAAACATGCAATTAGTTTTGTGCTATCACTTTTATATTTTTAAATATTGACTGTTACATAAGCTTGCATTCTGCCCAGCCTTTTGACATCTTCCTCATAAAATATTGCTACAAATTTGATATGACAGCATTCCATGAAGGCCAGGGAGTGCAACAAAACCATAATTTTATTTTTAGCTTCATTGGTACCAGAGTTATGGCCTTAACAAGTATACTCACTAGAAATCTGAAACTGTTGCTTAAGTTTGTTGCTAATTAAATCACTATTGTAAATAAAAATATTACATTTTTTTGGTTTTCTTGCACTAATCAATGTATAAGCTTTCAAATGCTGCAAGAATTATCAAAATCCGACTGCTACATCAAAAGATACTATGGGCAATGGCTTAGGGTGTGATGAAAAATGTTGTTTTCAGAAAATGAGAAAAGAAGTTTAGAAACATGCTGAGCACTTATATTTAACAAGAAAACGTGTCAATCGGTGTATTAACCATGTTAGAAGCCACCAGGAATGTAGTCATCATCATTCTCCTGGGTGCGCTTTCTTTTCATGGCATGCTTGAAGTTTTCAGCATGTTCATGCTTCTTCTCCACTGCCACTAGTCCGCGACTGTCCTTTTCTGAGCATCTTTCAGCGGCCACAACACTCTGCTGCAGGTGCAGCTCCTTCAATATGGCAGCATCTGCTCTCCCTTTGCCAGCGCTGAACCTTGCGACAGCTTCGGCCACAGCAGCTTCAACGGTGAAAAGCGACGCGTGTTTGTTTTTGGACACAAGCGACCAGATGACGGAGTGCAGGCTCTCGTTTGGGTTATGTGTATTGCCTCGCTGACAATGCTCCAGCAATTTCTTGTCAGAGAGGCGCGTGTAAATAGGCCGCAAGGCATCAATCACATACTCCGGCAGGTTGTAGCGATGGTTTGGAGGAGTCTCCTGCTTTGCAACAGCCTTGTTGTACTTGCACCATGACTCTTCACCAGTTGGGCAGTGAGAGTGCTGAGGGCCTGCATCAGTAGATGCTACGTGATAAAAGGTTGCCCAGACAGCATTATTCATGTCCTCAATGCTTCCTTGGTTGCTTTGTAAAGCCCATCCATAATATGACGTGAGCTTTGTGACCAGCTCGCCTGTCAGTTTGCCCTTGCCGCCAAGGCTTGGCATTCCTTCTGCTCTTTGTTTCTGCAGGAGGTTTCGAAGTGCAGTGCCCATGCGCTTATGCACAAGGTTGACACAGTCCTCTTTTTCTATTGGCACGAAGCCATATACCTGTGCCTCCTGCAGACTGTTGAAGGCCTGGCTGTCTCCATCACACAACAGGGGTGTGTAGTGGAGCCCATGTCTCTCCAATGAGCGGCCAAATAAAATTTGTGCTGCTCGCACCTCCATTTGTCCTGGCTTACTGGCGGTATTCTTTTGGCAAGTGTGACCAGCTAGCCACTCGGCATGCCTCGGGTTGTCCTCCTTCGGCCCTAGCTGGCAGCCCAAACAAAAGTTCGATAGGACGATGAAGTCGAGCACATAACCCGTGAATAGTTCAGTCACAGTCCCTACACAAATATGGGATGAGTGGCCCCTGGTCAGCTAAGTCCCATCAAAGGAAACGGCGATATTCCCAGGATTTCCATAGTTGAGCTCGGAATACACAGTTTTCACGGTACACGCGCAGTCGTCAAGAAGGCTGCCGCGCAGCAGCCTTCTGGGCGGCAGGGTTCATTTTCAATTTCACATTATCCTGGTATGTCTTGGTGTGCACGCCTCTCCGTGAAATATTTAGGGCGGAAAAAATATCGTTGAGCGCAGTTTGCCCGTTTCCTGTGCACATTGCCGTGCGAACCGGGGGCACGTTAATTTCGAAGGGGCCGTGCGCTGCGTCCCGCCCTGCTCTCGGCGAGCTCCATACGGTCCTCAGTTTACCGCACTTGTCACCTGTGAGAACAAGTTTCGCAGCTACGCCATATTCGCGGTCTTCCTTGGAGATTCTGCTAGGCCCGCCACACACACCCCACTTCATACACTGAAGAAGTTCGTTGCGGCTCCATCCGAGTCACGAAAAAAAAAAAAAAAAATGCTTGCGTTTTGTGGCAGACTTCGATGAAAGATCTTGCATAAGATCGCTCGCACGACACTCGATGGCCACTTTTTCAGCGTCGGAAATCAGGGGAGTGTCGACGCGCACAGCTCTCGTGTGATCTTGGGACGCGGCTATCGCGTCCGCGATCGCGGGTGCCGCGGCGGTGATAGCGCTGGCACAGCCTGCTTCTTCCGAGTTCTCGGCGGCAGAAGGTCTCGCTGGTGATAAGGTGCTGGCTCTCGGACGCCGTTTTCGCCTTTTTCCGAACGCATGAGCGCTCCGGAATTTCCGCCGGAACTTCCGATGACCGCCTGCCATTGCACCGAATGCACAGCCGTTGTTATGCCTCTACGCGAAATGGCGGCTTGCACGCAGCTGTCTAGCAGACGAATCCATTCGCGTCAAATAGTAAACCGGGAACTGCCCCACGTGACAAAAACGCACCAATAATGTGCGAGTATTCAGTTTTTCTTTATGCGCGATAGCTGAGTTGTTGCTAGACGAAAAATGTACTTCTGCTAGGAACAGATAATAGAAAAATGCGTCTTTGAAATGAGACCAAAATGGCCGCGCTACTTGGAGCGGTTCTCACGCGCTGCGGCGTTAAATACGACCGTTTTTGAGGTGGTTTCGGAATCGAAAATCGTCATCAAACTGACTTTGCGACCCAATAACTCGACAAATACGCATTACAGGGCTATAATATTTTAGGAACAGCTTCCTTAGACCTTAATTATTATGAAAAAAAAAACATAAAAAAATCGGATTTTCGGAAAATTTTCGGCCTCCCATACCCATGTCTGCTCTTAAATCAAACAGAAACCGGCAATCAGCATTGTATTACACCTCTTGATGCACAGAGAGTTCTTTTTCTTTTTATTGCAGCTTGTTTGATTACTAGTGATCAATTGTAGGCAGACACTCTCACGTCATCGAGATCATTTCGCAGATGTCCCATTCGTGGTGCACGTCCCGTGTTACATTTAGATTAATCTCTTGGTAAGTAAGGCATTGTTGATGATTTTGCCGTTTTAGACGTCATACATTAAGCTTTCACTCCGCCTTAAATTGTCATTCGCCTTTAGTGTCCCTTTAACATGTCACAGCAACATCACTCATAAGAGCCAGTGTATCGCATGCCTTGTACCAAGACAGAAATTGGCTCACATGTATTATCGTCAGAGTAGATTAGCTGTTCCAACTTTTGCCAATATTTTAAACCTGTGTCAACGGTTAAAATGAAATGACAAAAAAAAAAAATGAAAGAGGTCTGCTCAGAGGTCGGTCGTTGCACATTCACTGAGCTGGTTGAGTGAAGAAAAAAGGCACTTTCCATGCAACAAAATTTTCCAGGCACCATCTGGAAATACACGCAAAGGATTAAAGAAACTCTCAGAAATAAAGCACTGGTGCAATAAACAAAAGAGCTTGTGCGTCAAGCAAACTTACGCCTTGATTGCTGGTAAGGAAGTGCCACCCTAAAGCAGCGCCCAGCCACAATCCAACACAGCTGCACCACACCAAACGACAACAAAGTCTGTTCCGTTGCCGCACAACAAAAGTACTAGCAGCTACACGCAAGATACACACAGTGCTATTTCTAAATACAGGTTACCAATAAGTGATCATCTGTCATCTTGCTGTTGAGGGATTACCAAATCATAAAGCTCAGTCCATACTACACCTTTTTAACACTAACCAAGTTATCCTTTACCGTTGACCAAATTACAGCACATTGTCCGGACATATTTACAGATTACTGGTAGTGAGACTAGGCACTGCAACGTTTAACGAGAGGCACGCAAAGCTGATGCTGCAGAGACTCAAATATTGTGTGAAACAAGTGGTGTATAGCTATACCATTGGAAAGAAGGCATTTCCTAAAGTACTAATGTCATGTTCTTTTAATGAAAGCAGTAGTGCGTGAAAAAATGTTTTATAAGCATCGTTTCTGGACAAATTGCCACAAGAGATTGTGCACAGCTATGCTACTACTTTCCAGGCGTCCGGAAAACTGATGATGTGCAAATCCCAAGAAGTTTATGGACAAGCTCGAAATCTACCCAACATCTAGTTTAACAAATGTGACTTTTTCAGGTTACCAGCAGCCAACTCAACACTGGATGATTAGTTGGTAAACACAAGTTGGCACTTCGAATGCCTAGAGCGGGTAATCAATATGTTCTATTCATCAAAGTACAACACGGTGCAATGCTACGAATATGACCTTCAATACACTCAGTCACATAGCGTTATATCCAGGCATCTGAACTTATCATATTTATTTGAAATTTGCCCCAATTCAGTACATTAATACTTCGCTAACTCGAACTCGCATCTCGAAAAATCATCCAAGTCGAAATGTTCCGCAGCATCGCACATTTTCCAATATGTCCTATGTATATTTTTCCCTATGTTTCAAAGTATTTTTGGGTCGGATTGTAGATAACTTGAAATCTTGACTGGGAGTGGAAAGAAAATTCCACCCCCAAACCATTTCACAAGATTCGCGTGATGCTGCCACGACCGAAGTCCATCGACTGTTTTTCCTTATCTATCCGCACCTGCCGCTGCGTCGATGCTTTCCGCGAACTTGAAGTGTGCGAAGTCTGAGCCCAGCAAAACATCAACTTAGTCATGCAACCCTGTGGCACGTCGCGTGACACATGCACTCAGCAAGTAGGCCCTCTGCCCACGCTTGGCGTAGTTTGTCTTGTTTGCTTTGTACAGTGCACATAATTTTCCCTGAGGTGTGATTTCCATTCATCTGCACAGACCAAGTGGTACGGATTTTTCGCTGCCTGTGAAGAGCGGCAACTTCGCATGAGTGCCGCAACTATGGCATCAAAGCAGTGCAAGTCGCTAACTCTAGAAAAAAAGGTTGCCCTAACTAAGGAAGTGGAGAAAGGAGGCCGAATAAAATCGAGCATCGTGCAGGGATTTCGCATCCCTTCGTCTAAACTTTCGCGGATGCCCAAAAACAAGCAGCAGGTGCTGGATGGATTCGAGCAGAGCTGCTCCAGCTAGCGAAAACAAGTTCGAGAGTTGAAGTTCCCAGACGCTGAAGCAGCGTTGATGGTATGGCTTCGAAATAAGGTCGCGTGCAGCGACGGGGAATATTGACTGATGCGATGTGTCAAACAGCTGGAAGATGTCTTCCTAGGCCCGAGTATGACCGCAAAGCAAACGAGCATTAGGCAGTTTTTCTCTGCTAAATAAAATGGCAGAGCGGTAAAACCCAGATGTTAAAGTCTCTTGTGTGTTAGTTTTGTATCTTTTAAACCTGCACGAGAAGAAAGATTAAAAACTGCAGCTGAAGAGCCAATAAATAGTAGTGATTTTGCTGAGAAGTGCTCATTTTTCTCGGCAATTAGTGCAACTCTGCTTATCTCTAAAATATGTTAATCTCTACATTTTCTCTGGTTTTTATGACTTCGAGTTAACCAGGAATGCCCACAATGTTTACTTCCGTGAGCACAGTGCTTCATTCACTTGGTACTCTGGAAATATTTCGCAACAGATGAGAACTCACACTGAATATAACTGGAGTGCTAAAGCAAACTTCAACAACTAAGTGATTTAAGCTACTGCTCAACTGTATCTAGCAGAGGACACGTCCCAGCTATAAAACTATTGTTGGCAACAGAGGCTGAGATGTAACACTGTCTCGAGGCAAAAGCTACTTATGCTGCTAGTTTCACTTGACCCTGTAACTTTTTTTAAATAGGTTTGTTCAAAATAAATGCCCTCTCCATTTAACTATACCTGCGTTTAACTATACTGTAGACCTAGCTTCCGCTATGACACCATCCTCGCACTAAGCACAAGAACTTTGCAGTGTAAATGCCAGGGTGCTGCATGCCGCAATGCAAAACCATCTGGAGACTGTTTTGCTTCTCGACTTAATCTAGCTGACAGAAATGCTGTCTGTACGGATAGACAGACGCACGGATGCACGGACAGAAGCAAGAATGAACGGATTGACTGATGGATGCTTCGCCCCACTCATCATCATTCACTCTGTGGATATGCCGTGAACAGCAACTTCAAAAACAACCCTTCTAGCTTTCAGAACTTGCTTTACATATATGAAAAAAGCACCCCCTTCTTGTTGAAAAGCCATGCTACCTTCAATGTAATTGAGCGACCACTGAGAACTAACATGGGCAGCCCGTCAAGTATGGCGGTCATTTTAGCCTGTTATAAGCAACCATGATCGAACTTGTCACCACCCTAAAAAATGGAGACGCCTGCACATGGACTCTGTGTAAAACAAGATGGCACCCAGACGACATTCTCCTTCTGGGATCTTTTCTGGGCTCATTCATTATTTTTGCAAAATTGTACAAAACATTTGTAAAACTATAAAAACAAGAAAAAGCCCGAAGAGTTAACACAGCAGTCAATTGGAAGGAATTGGATGATATGCATCCCCAGCGCTCCTGCTTACACTAAACAGCTATAAGGTTCTAGGCAACATGACGAGACTGTGATGTATTTATTCTTTTACAGCAAGCATTGCCGACACATTAACCTTCCCATCAGTACATAGTCATCATTCCAGTTTGGGTCAGAGTAGCTTGGGGTTATTACTCACCACAAAAAAAAAAAAAAAAAAAACAAGACCCAATGCCTAAATGCTTCTTCAAGCAATGAGAGAGAAGGAAAGAGCAAAAAAAGAAATAGAGAACAAGTGGCCTCCCGACGGGGGGGGGGGGGGCAGGCTCTGCCCAGTCGCAACAATACCTCGGGCCCGCTTGCCGACGACCCCAAACTCGCAGGCTCAGGTTCGGGCACCACGTGGTTGCGCTGTGGCGACGATGAGGACACCGTGTTGTCGTCGTCCTCCATCTTCTGCGCAGAAAACACAAATGCCAGACAACACATTTCCGGAATTAAGATTTGCAGGTAGTTGACACCAGTATTGTACTTGGAGGAAAAGTGCAACCATCGTGTTGACGTCTATGGAAGTAGCAGTGCCAGTGTTGGACATGCCGTGGCCGTTTAATAAACAGTTAAGAAATGTCCGTATTTCATGATGCGCTTGTCAAAGAAAAACAATATACATGAAAAGGAATATTGCAATCTTAACGATCTAACCATTCTACAGGGTTGAACAAATGGCACAAGACTAAACTACTCTCAACCATGACCTCAGCATTCTGTAAACACTGGAACAGACGAAAGCTTGCAAGAGCAGGTTACAGAAATTGCACAAGCAAAAGAACTAGACTGACATGGCACTACTTTGAATTGAGCTTTGTGGAAAGGTTAATAGAATTATATACCAAAGAAAGAATAACAAGTACAAGAAACGGGCAACCATATGTACAGTCATGAACAATCGAAATATGAACAAGTTAGAGCTGACTAAAATACGTTCTCGTTTTTGCCGGTGTACTTGTATCGTCAGCATGATTTGTTTGTTATGGCTAAAAAAAAATTTTACAATCGCATAATTACCGGTGCTGTACTGAGATAATTATGCGATTACGGCTGTGAAAGCTCATGTGCTTTGTAATTTGTTGTTCATGCTTCATACGAGTATGCCCACATCTGGATTTTTTCTTTCTTTTTCTTGTGCACATCTTTCTAGCCTTGTGTGGCATTTTTGATGATGTGCAGTGTGAAAAAACAAAGTGATAAAAGAGAAAGAAACTGCCCGAATTCAGTGAAATCCCCAAAACACAGCGGTCACTCACACAAGCTATAACACGCACCTCACTGCTGTCTGGCTTGGGCCGCTTGGGCGCCTCCCCGTCAGCTTCACAGTCATCTTCGCAGTGCCGCTTCGTGCCACTGCTGGTGTTCAGGGGCGACGAAGAATCGTCCGTCTGGAGACAAAGGATCGGGTATTTCAAAGCACTGACTACTGAGCAAATGCCAAGATACCTGTGTCAGTCAGCCAGTCAACAAACTTTATTCAGGTCCTAAGGAACTACAGAGTCGTAGTTGTGAGCCGCGCCCCCGTTTAATCGAAATGGGAAGGCTAAATGAAAAAGGCAGCACGACAACAATAGGCCTGGAGCAAGTATTTCCTAAAAAATTTGCCCCAAATGGAAATGTACAGTATTGTCGAATTGAAACAAATTCAATACGTCAACAACCGCGATCACAATAACAGAGTTGGGCCAGTTGGTTTCGGTACATTCATGATAAACAAATGCTATGAACAATTGCGGTAACTATGTCAAGTTGCTGCAAACGTTGTTGCTAAAAGCTTTGACACAAATCTGTCATTCCACCAATGTAACAAGAATTGTAGACAAGAGAAAAATGTGCAAACATTACTTGGCCCTAAATTACAATTACAATGTAAGAGTACTCTGCCCATCACAAATTTTCCAGCTCCTTTTATTCCAGCTGACTTGAATGCCACAGTGCCCCTTGATTAATTTCAGATACTGTTCTTTTTTTATGATGCAACTAAATTCATTATGAACAAGGTTTCCACTAATAATGACAGTGTTGGTTGGATCGATCTTCTGCACAGCAGCAGAAGAGTACAGCCGCTATTCCACTGTACTGGGTTAGCACTCACTAGAGACACACACTTCGTAGTGGATCCGTAGAACCAGCACCAAAGTATCCTACATGTATGTCAAGGCTGTTTTCTGAATGTGACACACATTAGATACCTGCAATAAATAGTGCTCAGATCAGGAGCCGTGCACTCTTAAAAGACACCGACACAAAATCTTTGCACTCGTTTTGTTGCAACAGGTATCTTATGCTTCACTTATCACAGCCGAAAACCTCGTTTGCACAAATGTGTGACAATCATTCTTTTAGAGACACTGTTAGAAAGCCCAGTTGCAGTTTCGGTTTCAAAGAGCATAGAGCTAAGGTGGAGGAGTTCCAGCAGCAAAACACGTCTGGCCACATGGCCAAGCAAAACTGCGACGTGGCGGTGCGTGCGAGAGCATACGTAAGCGGGCGCTGCACTAAATGCCAACACACGCAAAGCCGCAGGCACGGAGAAAGATATTGCAGGCAGTGCAAGCGCAAGGTGTGTGCCAGCAAGCAGCCAACACAAACTCGCAACGTAGGCTGGTTTACACTGCCGCTGCGTTGATGCTGGTGTTGCAAGGGACTCCGAGTGTCGCTCAATTGAATAGGATGCACTTTAAAGTTGCTTTTAAATATGTTCAAGCTATATTTGCCCTTGATATTTTGTAGATGCAGGAGGATTGACAACTACTATACTCGCCACACACCGAACCAACAAAGACTATACTTGTCAAATGAGTCTCGCAGTGCTAGATGGCCACACTTGTCTATGCTGTGCTATAGTATTTGTCACTGCTCTTAATCTATTGCCATGCAGTGTAGTCGCCCTCAAGTTATCTTGTTTTTGGCAATTGGTGAAATAAAGGGGCCCAACTGAATTAAAGAAAAAAATGGTGCAGATTTAATTTCAAAAAGGATCCACAAGTTCAACCAACAAAAATTTTTCTTACAAATTCTGGCGCATTTTTCTTTACTTCTTATGGTAGCTATAGGGTTCCAATGGGTACTATTCTGAAATTCTGCATCTAGGTGTGAAGTGCCACCTACAGTACTAGACAGTGAACAAATTTTTTTGTTTTTTTTGTTTTTTTTGCAAGATGGGCACGTACAGTGCCCCCACAAGTTAATATGAGACATTTTTTCCAGTATAATGATAGCTATGACCAATTGCTCGTGATCACCACACCATGCCATTGCAAGCCTGGCCATTAAAAGTGATTTGGGCTCCAACTGTAGACGCTGTAAATAAGAGCATGCAAAAAAGTAGGCTGGAAACAAAGGTACGAATGCTGAAATATATGTGAACGCAACTCTGTGCAGGCAAGCAGTGTATTTTTTACTCTTCGAAGAGCACACATAAGTTGCCACATTTTATCTTACAGTGTAAGACCACCTATGTTCTTTCTAGTATAACATCGTGAGCTTCTCCAGTTAACACTTTCTTTAAGAAACCATCACTGCTTAAAAAATACAGCACAATTACCTGCTGTTGACCATAGCCCCATAGCTCTGCTCGAATTGTCGAGTCTACTTCCGAGAAGGCAGACGCCGACTGACACTAACGGCACATCGGATGCACTTACCTTGCATGAGCAACGGGCGAGACATGTGCGTACAAAGAGAGGCTGGCACGTAGCAAATTGTACAGCACAGGCTTTATTGCAGTTAGTAACATTATCTGAGCTTTATTTACAATACAACACCAGCGATGTAAATTCACGTCAATTTTCAAAGCAATGAACAGCGCTGCACAACCATAACAAGAAATCGCAGCATTGGCATGAGAAGCTCTGCTGCTAAGGGTGAACTTCGTGTTGCAGACTCTACTCTGATGAACTACCCCTATCCGTGTCACAATGAAATGCAAGATGGTAAAGCACAATGGTCATGGTATGAAATGCCAAATCAAAACATCCGGCATGACTGGTACACGAGATTGCTTGAGAACTACATAATGCCATTATGATATCGACAACTGAGGACTGACCCCAATGCAAGTGGACGAGAAAACAAACTGAGGACTGACCCCAATGCAAGTGGACGAGAAAACAAAGTGATGCTACACGAATCAAGGACGAAACAAAAGTGTCGCATAGTCACCCATTTCATTTCGTGGGCACTGTGCACCGAAGTACAACACGAAATACCATATATTAATGCTCAAGTTCCAACTGTCTTATAGTTCTTAAGAGTACAGAATATTCTGCAAAATAGAACGACACTTAAGTGTGCACACGTCCATTCACATTAGCAACGAAATGTTTTTCTTCAAACTTGTTTCCATTTACTGAGCAAGTTTATTAACCAATAAGAGTTCTTGTCGTATAGTACAGTGGCAGTTTTGCTTTCCGCAAGCTCACTGCCATACGTCTAAGGCTTCAACCCTGCGTTTTATTTCCCACCATAATGATACACGCCAACAAGTACTTGCAAGAAGCGTTTAAAAATTTTGTTTTTTCTGTCTCCTTGCCATTTTCTGGAACAATGTCCAGCTTTGCATCACATGGTCTGCAGCAATGCCCTTTCGTGGATTGTTTCGTCGTGTTATCAGAATGCATAGTCACAAGGGTTTAGCAGTCAGTGAACGCACTAGTCTCTGGAAGAGACTGTCGTGGATTTGTCACAACTGCGTTTTAGCCGTCGTAGCTTGAAGTGGATAAATATCAACCCTTGGAGGGCCAATGACAAACTTACATCCTCCGCAAACGTCTTGAAGATATCAATGACGCACATTTATCATTAATTTCACACTATTGCCCCGTGCACTGCTGAAATAAGTGAACAATTCTTGCCGCCATGTCTTTCTATTTTTATTTTATATGCTTTACAAAAGCAGTGCACCGGCTAGTTTCTGTTGCATCCTATAAGATGTCCCCGCTTGATTTCCGCCCGTAAAACTGACAGCTGTATAGTTTAGAATCTCTCACTATTTGGTTACGTTCTCGTTTATTGCTCCCCAGGGTGCAATTACACCAGTTTCCGTGCACGCACTGGCACAATGCCATTGTGGTTGCATTTCCCGTTTAGACGACTGTCAACAACCTCTTCAGTCTCGTTCGCGATAAGACGAAAAAGATTACCATAAAATACCGAGCAAGGTGAAGGATAATCCAACTAGATTTGGAAGCAGTATGCTTGCTCAACCCCGAACCAGTCATTGGCCCTTGCTCGGGTCGAGGGGCACTTGCTTGGAATTTTTTAGGTATTGTAGGTTTCAGACTCGTTTTTTGCTTTCCGGGCGTGTGCACCACTAGTTTCCTTCAGTGCGCTCACTGAGGCAGCTCGCTTGCTCCGTGAAAACGTGTGCCGGTTTCTCTGCTGCAAGTGAACCTAGAAGAGATTCCTCCGAATAACTGCTCAACTGCCAAATCGGAATCAGATTCATTGCACGTCAGCCTGTCATACATGGAGTTCGAATTTGAATGTTCATCACCGTGCAGTGTTTCAGAAGCGTGCGGCTTTTTTTAGACTATACAGATTTTATCAATGGCGTTATTTCCTCATCCGCGTTTTTCAGTTGACGCAACTTCTTACACTTACTTTCGTGTGCCTGGGAACTACACAGAACAGATCTTATTACAGTTGGCAATTTTTAAGTCGAATAAGCTTTTTTTACAAAATTTATCTTGGTATTACTTGTGAATAAACCATGGGAATGCAACAACAACACAAACCTTTTTTTTGTCACATTATGGTAACCGTAAAGAAACTTCAACCTTTTCCAATACAGTAAGCAACCTGGATCGCGTTAGGCGAAAAGAATAGACCCTCAAAAGGTTAACCCTTGGACGCACACGTACATCTCACAGAAAAGCCACAAGATGGTGAAAGCTTAACATGTGCGTTGTCGCTTGAATTTTTATTGATTGATTTGTGGGGTTTAACTTCCCAAAACCACTATTTGATTATGAGAGACGCCGTAGTGGAGGGCTCCGGAAATTTTGACCACCTGGGGTTCTTTAACGTGCACCCAAATCTGCGTACACGGGCCTACAATATTTTTGCCTCCATCGGAAATGCAGCCGCCACAGCCGGGATTTGATCCCGCGACCTGCGGGTCAGCAGCCGAGTACCTTAGCCACTAGACCACCGCGGCGGGGCCGCCTGAATTTTTAAACCGGTCGCTTTTTTCCATTATTTTTCTTGCTTACAACATGCTGTCAAGTTACAGGTATACATGATAATTTCTTCTAGCACTGATGCTTCTCAGTTTCCATTGCTACGCTCAAGTGAAATGGCTAGCTTTGATTTCGTCCTTCGATTGGTGCCCACTCATTGCACTGACGGAACTGATGGCTTTAGAATTAAAAATCTCAAAAGGAGACAGATTAGTCAGCATCCAGTTAGGTACCTCCCGGTATGCAGTCACACCCATTTCTGCGCAATACACTTATTGACACAAACAATGCCACTGTGGTTGAGTTTCCAGTTTCGGGGACTCAAAAACCGCTGCTCTTTTATTTGCAACAAGAAAAATTTTATTTCTATATTTGTAAGCTCAGCACTAGCCAAGAACAAGCTCACAACTGCTTAATTTTCTTCAGTGCACTCACCCGCACAGTTCCCTTGCACAGTTCAAATGCGTGCTTCTCTGCTGCAAAAAAGGGTCTAGTCGCGATTCGTCTGAACTACTGCTTGACCGGTGAATTTGAACCAAATTTAGTAAGTGCTTGGTGATGCCACATCCTGGACTTTGGTGTATGACAGCCATTTATTGCAGCACGTGATGTTGTGAACTCTTATAGAACGATTTTTTTCATAGAATTTATATGTGCGAAAAACTGTATATGAAAACACAAATAATTTTTTTGTCACTTGGCATTCACTTAAAGTGGAATTTTTATTTCATAGATTTGTCTGTAGAACCTTATTCAACTATAAAAAATATACAATTCTGAGACTCATTGCACGAAAAAAACTAGCCCTCAAAAGGTTAACCCCTAACTGCAACGAAATTTCGCACACCTCAAAACATCGATTTACAGGCACTCTAGCTAGAGTTATTGTTGCGAAATTTCACCTCCAAAATGCAAGTGGTTACACGAGAAAAAAAAAAAAAAAAAAACTCCAACAATCCAACCCTTCATACCAGAGCTAGAAAAAGCTACGCCATTACGGCTGACTAACACACAGCCTGCAGCTCAAGTACCAGGCAAATTATTTGCTCTGTGCTCCAAAGTATTCTCTCGGCAGCGGTGCTACAGAGTTTTATTCTTAGATGGTGAAGAAACAAACTATATAAAGGTCCACAGTGAAGGAAACACTAATACATGCTCACAAAGCACTCCTTTAAGCGCGCTTCACACCTGTAGTTTCATCCTGTTGTCTCCGAGAACTCACTGGTCCACAAAGCGATGCTGCTGGTTTAAACATTGTGCATTCTCGCTTCATTAATAAACTGCAAACGGTAAGATAGCATTGTTTTCAATATTGATGCTGGGTTTGGCACACTTCCAGGTCTACCAAAATCATTTCTGCATTACTGTAACAGTAAACTGCACCCAAAACTTTCATTATATTAGGCTTGACGAAATTACGTTTACGTTCTTGAATCACTTAGAATTAAGCACGACTACATTTATGTCAAACTTCGCTGCTTTGACTACTCTCAACAAGATGCAATCCGATACGCTTTTGAGGCTTCCATTACTCGCACGTAGATAGTGCAGCTGCCAAGCTAGTCCTCTGCGGGGCATTGTTTCACTGGTTTCACACTATTCTAAACGTCTTTCGAATCGCGTTGCCCTATATGATAGCGCGCAAAACACACCAACTCAAGCGTTTTACGCTATACTCTAATACGAAGAGTACCTCTCGACGTACTTCCCGGTGTTAAGCTCACAGTGGCTGAATATTCACGGCACTGCATTGAGTAAAGATTCAACGTTGTTTGAACAGTATTTAAGCAAAGAGACATTGGCTGTGCATACTGTTGTCACCTTTGAAGTGCGCCATTCAGAGTACCACACTGTTTGATACATCGCCAATTTCTTCCACCTAGTTGCAATGACCCACAGCTATTGGAGCCTTACATTTTTTGGGAAAGCACAAAAGTTGGTTTCCACCATAACATACCGTAATTACTTGCATAATCCTCGCACTTCTTTCTGGTGGAGAAGTGATGCAAAGTTGGGAGGGGCAAGAATTACGTGGGGAAAACTTTCCACGAAAATGTACAGAGCGAAAAAGAAAACGAAGTAGCCGCAAATAGGGCTTCTCGCACCAGCAACTAACAGCAAGCTTTGAGAAGTACTAATTAAAATTTACCTGAACAATAGAAGCAGAGGTTCAACACAAGGCAAGATTTGTTTGAGACATAGTGCAAGCAAATAGTCGAGAATTAGAATACCATACGCAAAGCTTGTGGGCGTTGCGGGCGTAGCGGTAGCATTCGTCACTCAACAGGAGCCCTCAAAACGTAAGAGTAGGACATCAGTATTGGGCTGATGGCTATTTAACAGAATTGTCTGCAGTTTTTTTCTGAAGAAATAGTTTAGCATCAACCCCAGTCATATGCACACGGCCGGCCTAACGCGCCTTGGTGGCTTTCAGCTGCCGTCACCAGTAGCGAATACAAAACTCGCCGACTTCGAAGGGCCTACCGGCAGCCCTGTTGCTGTTGTTTAGTGCATGATAAATCACTTTCAACTTGAAAACAGCCGTGTAGCTTCAGTACCGCCCCATAACATGACAAGATTATCGACACAACATACAAAACACGCTGCAACGCACACATGGCGCTTTGGCTTGGCTTCGATTGGATTGAATCTTCGTGCAATAATCATACTCTTGGTGCTTAAAAGATGGTGCCAGATGGCGCCCGCTATCATCATCAATGGCTGGAACGAGCAGACTACATTACTGCATCAATTTTTGGGGTGCGATAATTACTTCTCGAGAAAAAAAAAAATCGTATTTTTTATGGGCGATGTCGGGGGTGAGAGAATTATGCGAGTGCGAGGATTATGCAAGTAAATACGGTGTTCTAGCATCCTACAGCCATTCATTTCGTCCAAAAAGAGTTACCTCTTCCGAATTAGCCGCTTGTTGAGGGGCGTCACCAATGTTGGCGTCACGCAGAAAAGGAAGAGATGCTGCTGCAGAGTTTTTGCTAGCTGCAGTGAGCTATAACTGACGTCACTCGAGTTTGTGCCAGATTCGGCGGGACACACAGGTAGGGCTCCACGTCGTGTTTAAGCTGACAATTTAGAGCACAGATTGTAAACCAAATACGCGACTGCGAGATTTTTCGCTGTGGTTGTAATTATTGCGCATTTCGAGCAAATCCTGTCCCAAGTGAAATTTCGTTGCAGTTGACCTTTAAGCTTTGCAGTACTTTCCGACTTCACATGCCAGATCAAAAATACAGCTAACCCACTAAGGTAAAACAGCTCACCCAAAGTGAACACTCAAGAAGACGAGTACATCCACAAGCACGGCACTTGGCTTTTAGAAGAAAAGTATACCTTTATTGAAAGCCATTACAACCTGCTTTGGCACACAGAGATCATAACAAGAAATTGCACGCGCTGTAATTTTGATGCCGCCCACGGGATGTGTGCTCAGATGACAGTGCACACAGGCACACCCCCAATGGGAGAAAAAGCTACATGCAGTCCATGATTTAGCGAGAACATAGGTCAGCAGACGAGTCACAACAGGCACATAATTAAGGATCAAGGATAATGAGCTGAAGGTGTGAGAGGGCAGCTGAGCCACAAAGTGAGTGGCAACTTAAAAATAATAAGCAAAGGAAGGAACTGAAAACTAAACTGCCAAAAAAAAAATTTCTTTAATGCCTCAATGATGAACGTAACTTTCCCACCACAGAAAAGTGTGGCACACTGCTGAATGATGACATAGCCCTGACCTATCCTGCTTGAAACTACTCAATTTTTTTTTTCTTTGGGGGGGGGGGGGGGGGGGGGGGCGTCATAAAATTTACAAAGGTGGGAAGAAGTTGACTAGAATTGACTAGATTATGCTGCAAAAGGAAGAGAAACACTGTCATGACTGTTTCAAGTGGGTCTTCCTAAACAGAGGTTACATTTAAGGGGGAAGGGGGGGGGGGGTAACAGCCTTTCAAGATTAAGGGTAAGAAAAAGAAAAGATCGCAGGGGATACAAAAACATCCGAAAAGAAAAAAACAAATCTCGCCACGAACGGGTTAAACACCGGATAGAGGGAGAATTTACGTGCTAGGGGTACTGTACGTTTTCCAAATTGCCGAACTGCCACTAACTAAATAAGCAGAATGTTACGCGAAAAAGAGGAGGGTGGGAAGGAATGGCAGGGTGTCAATCCATTGCAGCCATGCGGTGTACAGCTACACTACTGCTAATGCTGCCACCTAGCAGGAAAGGCACATCATGTCGTCGGCTGGCGTCTGGGCCAGGGGGGTGTGCACAGAGAGAAGCAAGGCCAGCACCCAGCATGCATGGAAACGAGCGTCCCCCTCAGATGACAACAGGCAAGCAGGGTGCAGCAGTGCAGGCCTTGTGTTTGGAGGTGGCCGCAAAGGGACCTCGAGAGCAAGCGAGGTGGGCGGGCACAGCGGCAGTGGTGGCGGCAGAGGAGAAGGCGATGCTTTTTTTTGTTCATTTTTTTTCTCTTTTTTTCTGCACGTGCTCATGAAGCGGAAGTAGCGAGGAAAGTGTCAGCCCAACACCTACAAGAGAACAATGCAAGGAGAGAGAGGGGCATTGCTGAAGTAAGGAAGGGCCTCTTTCATTTTGACATAATTAAGCTGCTATAAATAATTGGTAAAATGTTACGATGCAACTGCACGCTCCACAATAACTCGTGGCGCTTGGAGCCTTGGAAGCAATGGCAAAGGTAGCATGATGTCGAGAGTTCACCCGGGCATCCACACCAGGCCGTCCCCGTGGGCCACAGAAGCGGCAAAAGCAGTTGCAATTACAACCCGACCCTATAGATTCGTTGCTTTTTTAGGCAAAGTGGCCACTCCTGAGACAGCAAGCCATGACCAAAAGAAATCCTCAAACAGGGCACATTATTGGCGCCAGCAACATATTTCGTTTGAAGATTTCTCATCACCTCAGCAAAGCCTCCACGCTCCCCAAGCTTTGGTCTCGTTCAGATAATGGCCCGAGCGCTTACAGGCACCGGTGCATGGGCTGCACTTGAATGCTTCTTAAATATCTATAACTTGGCAAACAGGTACATGAAAGTGATCACGGCCAACTCGCTACCATTACACTGCAGAAAATGCTTGAGCAACATCCTACAATGTAGCGAAAAAAAAAAAAAAATTATTCTCCTTTGGAGACGAACACTTGCTCAAAAGGCGGGAAAGATTAGACTGCCGCCACAGCTGCTGCAGCACACCTTCATGGGCAATGCACCCTCCTACTTGGTGTCAAACTGGGACGCCACAGGCCTGTTAATGTTCATCATGTTGCCTTTGCCACCACCATCACCACGGGCCACACTGAAGCACATGCTGCCACAGCTGGCGGTGGGAGCATTGCTCTTTGCAAGAACCCATGCAGGGACACTTTCACTGGCAAACACAGAAGCGAGCGTTCCGTGCAACGAGTAGAGAGGTCAGCAAGCACATCTGGAGGAGTGCTGAAAGCACACTTAGGCGTCCAACATCGAAGAACACAGTTTTTCACTGGTCGATCCGGGTCAGATTTGTACACATCGTGGTGACGCATCCTATTTTCACTGGTCAATTTGGAGCGAGTTCGCACTTTCCAATGGTCATTCTGGATGCACTCTTTCCTTGCTAGAAGTAGCCCTTGTCACATCTGTCATGTCTCGAGTTGGGCATAGCTTTTGATAACAGTTAGTGACACATGTCGATGCACCTCCTGTATGCCTCCTCGCAGAGCATTTTCGCAGGTTGATGCAGTTTTAAGAAATCCAAACTCTCCACCCTGCATTTCTGAGGCCATTCCGGATCGGCCAGTGAAAACCACCACAGGGATGCGCGCACTACAAATTCAGCACCCCTTGCTGCTTTCACACCGTACCTCAAGCACAGAAGAGTTCTTTCATGAAGCATTTTAATCCAAATGCATTATTATTGTAGGGCACTTGGCCTGCCTTAGGTCTACAATGCTAAATACTGCCACTACTGGAACAGTCATTAAAAGTCAATGCATTGGACCACTGCCACCTGAGTATTGTGCACACTGGCAAATGCTGAAAAGCATCAGAGGTTTACTGCTATTCAACCCAACACAGGCAGCATTGCAATATCCATGATATCAAAGGATACACGAAGAGAAAGTGTATCGCTTAATATCAGGTAAGTGCAGCAGGAAAGTGTTCTTGCAGACACCTTTGGCAATATGATCATGTATGCCACTTAATTTTCGCAGGGAATATTTATAGCAATGCTTTATTTGCATTGTGCGTTTCCACACCATGCTTTGAGTGTTCCATGGTTCTGCTGGCCAAATGTGTTATACTACAGTAGAATCTCGATAATACAGTAACGGTTTATGTGAATTTCGCGATGATACGAAATTTTTTGCTTCAAATAAACTACATTATATAAAATACGCCGTGGTTCAATGTTATACGAATGGTTCCCCCAGCAACTGCGGATGATACAACGCACGATGGACTGCTGCATGCGAGCGGTCCAACCGAGCTTGTCTGTGGGAAGAAGGCCCATTCCTACCTAGCCTCGAAGGAAGCGAATGCGGCAAAACTCACCAAAATGTCCCTCGCTTTGCTGCTGCAATTGTGCCCGGAAAACAATGCCGTGAAACCAACTAGAAAAAATCAGTCCAAGATCAATTTCGTTGCCACACTATATTGGATCACTGTTCTGCTACGGCACTGGCTAAACCTGCTGCGCTAACTCTTAAACCTCGTGATGTAAACAACGAGCCGTACATTCAAGATGGCAACCAAGCCGCCGGCGGGTGCGGGGGCTCGGGTTGGCGCAATTACAAACTACCTGTGCACCAACATCAAGGCTCACGAACTTGAAAAAAAAAAACATTCATCGAGAGCTTGGTTTGGATTACGATCGCTGCAAACACCAAAAGAAGAAGAAGGTTCAGCAGTAGCGAATCGGCATGCCCTAACATGTCTCTTTTGCTTTGCCAGTTGAATCTGTTGGTGCCGGTGTTGGTGCGTCTGCTCCTGTCGTTTCCTCTGACGTATCTCCAGAACGTTTATAAAGGGGTAAACTGTTTCTTCTCAGGGCTTTGCATGCATAACTAGAACTTGGTGGGGATTCTAATGCTCAGGAATAAATTCTCATGCGGCGAAGATGGCGGCAGAACAAATGTGAACATTTGACGGGCGCGAACGTGGGACTCACTTTGCCGCTTAAGCGTCAAAGCGAGTGAATTTTAACAAGTTCTGCCACTCCCCCCCACCCCTTTTTTTTGACGCCAAGTATGAACGCGCCTTATAGCGCCAGCAGCATGAGTGAGGAAACCACGACACTTTATTGAGATGCAGTGAAAGCAGAAAAATTCAGAAGATCATCATAGACTTTCTTGAGCAAGAAGCAGTTGGCCCCAATAAAGTTCTTGTTCATCTTCACAATCAGCTTTAACTTGTTTTTGGTCCATATGATACTAACATTTTGCGATGATACTAACATTTTGCGTGCTCCCTTCGAGTTCGTATCATCGAGATTCTACTGTACTCTGAAATTGGTCACAGGGATAATAATAACTGGCACCGCCTGACAGGATTACGGGTAAAACAATAGGTCGTATTTTTACACAGAGTTACGACAACCAAATTAGACCAGAAGTCTGCAGTATCACTGACAGGGAAACCCTAAACACTGCCCCAGATGAGATGAAGTTTGCAAAAGTACTTTCTATGACACGGGCTGCCATAGAGTTTCTCACAATCATACCTAGAAAGAAATCTGGCACTACTGAGCTGCTGGATGCAAGGAAATGACAGCGTATGTGAGCTTCGAACTTGACTTGGGTTTGTATACCTAGAAAACGCGTCTGGCTTCACATAAAAATAATTGCTTTCTTACTAAAAGGATACGTATAAGCTATTTTTGTCATTGTACAGAAACGTGTTGTATTTAACCTGTTGTAAGAAGTAATGAACGACTGCTAAACTTCGCAGGCAGGCAGACGACTAAGCGAGCGTTCTTTCTGCCACTTTTATTTCGTCACGTTTTTTTTCCCTCGCTGTTTCGTTGTGACCTCAAGGCGAGTGGACTTTTATTCTAAAATATAATATGCATGAACAACATCCGCTCAAACGTTTTGCTTTAGAGAAGCTTTATTTAAGCAGTTGTATTCGCTTTTGAGCCGGAGCCTCGCTCAACACCAGCAAACACAAGCCTCACAGACACATACAGTCGAGCCCCCTTATAACGAATCTGAGCGTGACGCAGCATCCGTTCACTGTATCCCGAAATTTGTAGTAAATGAAACTCATCTTTTAAAAAAGTTATCGAGTGAAAGCACAAACGTTTTTGAACCAAAGAAGTCTGTGATGCACGTGTTCTGAAGAGCAGAAGCGATAAGGGTGGTCTCGAGTTCACTTAAAATGGCAGAGTGCGCGTTCGCCGAGGCCCGTAGAATAAGCTGCATGAGGCACTGACTCCAAAATTTCGTCGTTCTCGTAATCCGATTCCTCCAAATCGCTCTCGCCACGTGCTTTATTCACAATGCCCTATTCTGTGCACGGTTCCGCAGTGTCGGCATAATCATCGGCCGTAATTAAATCATCGATACAGATGTCCCACCCGCTCTCCCAGGTTGAAGTCGGTAACGCACTGTCACAAATCGCCGCCGCAGTTCGGAAGCTTCAGGCTCAGCATCGGTACCGACGTCGAGGAAGTTGGCCTCGCGAAAACAGTTTCGCGCGCATATAGTTGTCACCGCCGCCCACAAAATAGTCACCATCTCCACAGATGAATACCGGGACGCCCGAAGTGGCAAGTTGGCAGCTAGATGGTCAACAGCTATGAGCGAGCGCTCCGCAACGCGGCACCTAACGTGCGGATTACGTTCAAGCCAAGCGGTTACACTTTCGACGTTTTGTTGAGCGGCAGGAAAAAGCGTGCTAGTCCTCCCGTCGGCCATCATGACCACACACGCACACCAAGAGGGAGCAAGACCTGCACACGCGACGCACATGCCAGAACGCGTGGAACACCTCTGCACCCGTTTCCAGTCAGAAAACGAAACTGATTCAAGCCAGCGTGGCGGGCGTTGCGGAGGTGTGGAGACGGGCGAAGGGGTTGTGATCAAGAGAGGAGAGCAGACTTGCGAGAGAAGGGCAAGGAGTTGCAATAAAGAGAGGGGAGGATGCGGCGGGTGGGCGACCTTGAAAACCAAAACACACGGGAAGGAGGCAGGTTGGGTAGCTTGCTTGAGAAGTCCACGAAACTCGCATGTGGAAAAACTTGGAAAGAGTGCCTGCGCGCGCAGAAGTTAAAGCATGGCCGCCTGGATTGATGCGTGCGGCAGTGTTTGAAGAATCGGCGGCCATGGTCAAAAAAACGTTTTGTTGCGCCGGTGGGTTTGCGTGGCCTCACAAACTTCGATATTTCGCGATTCTTTTCGCGTACACACGTTCGCTAGACGCAGACTATCGGATACAGTCGGTGGCCGACGATGTTGGCGAATGGTCTGGCAATGGCAATAGAATGGTCTGGCAACAACAGAATGTATGGGCACTTCTCCGATGCCTGATCGGTGGTCGAAATTTGTTTCCTAAGAAGTCTGTAGACTGCCGACTCCGTTCGCTGTAACCGATCAGCGGCGCTCGGAGAAGTCCGTTGCAAGTGCGATTTTGTGCCATTGAACCAATCTATACTTTCACGGTCACGCGGATATTGTTAGTTTTAAGCGAAAGTTCGTTTTATGTGGGGCCGTTATATGTGGGCTCAACTGTATACTGCCATTCCCAGCGCTCCAACATCGCCCCATAAGAAATTCGCATAAACAGTGGCGCCACACTTCTCTCTAGGTATGTGTGAGAAACTCTATGCGGGCTACTGCGAGCAACTGCAAGAGTCTGCAGACACGCAAAAATGCACCACAGGCCATATCCCTGAGTCGGCGATACCACTTTCAAGACATGCTGATAGGTTAGACAGGCAGGCAACCAACGGCTTCAGTGATTTGGCACTATCACGTGCTGCTGTGACTGCTGTGACTATCATAGCTGCTGTGACTAGGCGAACTTCCAACTCTCGATCATGCAGCGAACCGATTCTCTGACATGCTGCAGCCACAGCAAAAAAAGACACCAATGGGACCCGATAATCTGTATCAGCCAATAAAATTGTATGAGCACTCCATAGCCAATAATTTTGCCACAGTAAGCTTATAACAAGAAGGTAAAATGAAGGCTGAAGTGTGCTACGAGTTTCGCGCTAAAACACCAGCACAGTTCACCATGAACCTAAATCTGAACACACGAGCCTCTAACATGATGCCTACATCAAAACACGGCCGTCAAGGCTAATCGAACCCCACAAACTTCAGGTCAGCAGTCGAGCACTATAACCACTATGGCTGTACACCTTTCTGAGAGACAGTGAAGTAACACACTCGGTAGGTACACTGTGATGTAGGTACACTGTGATGTAGGTACACATCACAGTGTACCTACATCACAACAGGCGTTAATCCCAAAATTAAAACATGGTGCCCTATTTATAAGATAACTTCACCTAAGCGACAAAAGTTACTACTCCCTGGAGTGTGTCTCTTAGAAAAGAGTTCAACTGGGTACCACCGAGGCAGGTCTTTTATGTATGACCATAAAACCCATGGAAGGATACAGGCTCCATCTATTACGGCAGCCTGACTATGACTTCCCAACTTTGGCGCAAAAATACTCACCGCCATGATATGCATCAATACAGTGCACTCACCTGCAGCTGACTGTCGGCAGCACTGCAATCGAGAAATGGCATATCAGGGTTGGAGTTCTTGCCCAATCCGATGGCATCCATGAAGGCGGCGCTGTTGATCTCGTCCGAGCGGCACCGCTTGTTGGCCCCGTCGTCATCGTTGCCCTCTTCTCCTCCAGAGCCCCCGCCGCCGGCACACTGATTGTTGTACAAGTGGCCGCCAGCGTTTGTCACTCCCCCACCACCACCACCACTCGTAACAGCCACGTCCTCACCAGACTCTGGATTGAGCTTGCGCTTGTGCACGGCGGACGCCTGGTTGCCGCTTGCAGTCTGCGCAATACGGACAGGACTGAAGCGTTCTCACACAAGAACGATTTGGGTGAGTTGGTGCACAGTCAACCGGAGAAAAGCAGTGAAAAGGACAAAGACAGTCAGTGCTTGTCACACCAGTGTTCACAGTCTTCTTTGTCCTAGTCCTTATACGCTTCTGTTCCCTGGTTCTTCACAAATTTGCAACGACAGAAAGCACGAAACGCAAGCCCAAACCCGGTTGTATCTAGCAGAGATATCGCACTTTCTAATTTGATCCCGTCCCTTTCCCCTCTTATCCTTCGTATGGAGAGACGTTACCTGGCTCGCGACTTCGACTTGACTTGAGCAAGTCGAAGTGAAGCAAGCAGCGGACTTCATAACGCCCAAGTCAGCTTTCGCATTTCATAGATGCTCAGGCTGTCTTGCTTGGTCAAGTCAAGAACGAGCTTCAAAGCAGAAACACGCTGCTCGCCTGCTAACGAGGTTAATAATGAAGATGTTTGCGTAAGACACGTGTTACAGCAAAAAAAGACCATATGTTTTAAAATAATTATAAAAACAAAGTGCCACAAGCATATTTTTGCCATTTTACGGCTAACGAGCGGCACGCGGTGCATGCCGCCACAGCGATGCGCAGTGTTACTTCTGTGAAGCGTATGTTGTCCGCTAGTTTTAGTGGCCACCCAAATGCAGCTCATTTCTCCACACTTGCTTGTTTGGAGGCAAACAAGCATCACATTGAATTCTTTCATCATTTTTTTTTTTTTCAATCGAACGCCAAGTGTACTTGTGCTGACCTGGCTCGCAAAGTAACGCGATTTTCACGGTATTTGCGTTTCTGTTCGCCTGTAGACATGCCTGTAGACATGCTTGTAGCAGGCTAAGTCGCAGTTATATATGCAAAAAAAAAAAAAAAGTTCTGGGAACGAAAGTGATTCGTATCCTTTTGTTGAGCTTGGTAAACAAGAGAAAAAGCAGGGGTCAGGACCTTGCCCTGAGTAGAGTTTGGTCTCGCGGGGTGCAGCAATGTCTCGCTGCATGATGGTGAAGGGGGAGGCACATGATCAAAAAACCTGTGATAGGGGCACCTCTTTTTTTTGTGTGTGTGGAATTTTACGTAGCGTTGTGCTGCAAGCCATGCCTTTCTGAGCAAGAAACAGTGCCCTAGACGGGACGAAAGAGTAGACTAGCAACACATACACAGCGCCGAGTCAATGTTGTACCGAAAGAGACTGAACATGTCGTCGTGTTTTAGAAAAACAAAAATAGCCTTTGCAGTTATGGAACACATAGGCAGCATCACTACTGGGGCTATTAATACACACGCGTGTGTAGTCGACAAAACGTGTAACGCCAGGGAACACAGCCACTTCATAAAAGTCCCGCATAACTTTAGAAAGTGCCGCCGGCTGCGGAAAGCGCACCAGCATCGCGTACAGGTGCTTTGCGATGAGTAGCGTAACTTTTCCGACTGCACGGCACAATGTCTACTAGACTACGAAATGCGGGCGAGATTCCCGGTGACTATTTGGAATGTGCCAGCGCCGTAAAACCGAAGAGTTATCAGTAGCTGTAACACTAGAGGCATAGGCTGTCTTCAGTTGTCCTCAATTTCACGGAGCAGCAACTAACATTCTTTGTGAATCTGTACAGAGCGTGGAATTGTTGCTCGTCGTACAACTGCATCGTATTTCTTCGGTCACGTAAAGCGGGTCCAAGAATCTTCGGCAGGCAGTGCGCCTCAGAAAATGCTACGCTTATGGTGAGGCAAGCAAATTCAAAAGCGACCACCCTCTGCGCGATGTTCATTCGAGATGTGGCTATGTTGGAGTAATGCATGAAGTCTCTTTCAAGTTAGTCCACAGATGACTTGAAACTTGTCCTGACTTCAACCGAGCCAAGCTGCCTTCAAATCGTCCGCAAGTTCGAGAGCGATTTATGGCGACCGGCAAGACTGCCTTGAGTCAAGAACAAGTCAAGTAACATCTCTGCGTTCGGGGGTTATTACCACAGGTTGTTCAAAATGAACTGCCTCGTAAAATGGTATTGCTTTAGCGCAGCGCAGTTTGAGCATGGAGATGCTACAGTCAACAAGGAAAAAAAAAACAGACTACAGTATTCATACTGTTTTGCGATGATACGAATATTAAGGTTGTTTTGAATGGACTACATTACACAAAATACGCAGTGATTCAATGCTATACGAATGGGTTCCCCAGTCACTGCGGATGATACGAATACACAATTCACCACTACACGCACGCGCCGCAACGTGGCTTGTTTGTGGGAGGAACTCTTGGCTTCAAAGAGAGTGAATGCGGCTGAATTCGGCCCAATTTTCCTTGCTTCAGTGGCCGGAAAAACGCCGCAAGGTCAACGTGAAAAAAATCGGTCCAGGACAAATTTTCCCGCATTAGCAGATCGCTTTTGGCTTTGGTTACATCGGCTGCTCTAGCTGTTATACCACGTTATGTAAACAACCAGCCGCAATTCAACAGGGTAACAAAGACGTCCACGGTTGATCGGGTCGGCGCAATCGCAAACTACCCCGCACAGGATGGAAAAGCTCACTGCCTTAAAGAAGACTTGTTGCCGCTGCGTCCGCGCGTGTCGTTTCCGCTGGCGTACCTTCCAAGATGTTTGTAAAGGGTAAACTGTTTCTTTTCAATGCTTCGCATGCATAACAAAAACTCTGTACCAACCATAACACTCGGGTAACGGGCAAAATAGAATGAATTCTCAAATGGCTATGTCAGTGGCGGTGGTGGCATGTATGAGGGGCAGAACGAATGTGAACGTTTTCGACGAGCGTGGTCGTAGTTTTTCTGCCGCTCTGGCGTTTCCGCTTGAATTCCCCAGCGTGAATCCTCCAAGACTAATTTTTTTTTTTCATGTCGACTTCGCGGCGCGGTTCTCTGGCCGCTTAAGCGCGTCGAAGTGAGTTGATTTCCAATGAGCTTAGCCACTTTTGCTTCCTTTGACGTCAAGAGCCACACCAGCAGCATGAGTGAGGAAACCGCGGCACTTTAAGGAGAAGACGGTGAGTGCAGGATAGTACAAAGGAACGTCACTTTTTCAGCAAGAAGTACCGTAATTACTCGAATCTAACGCGTACCTTTTTTCCCGGTTCAAAGACTCCAAAAACTCGAGTGCACCACGATGCCGCTTTTAAAAGAAAAGTGATCGCGTATGCAGAAACGGACGGAAATCGGGCCGCATTGCGGTCGTTCGGAGTTCCCGAAACGTGCATGCGGGACCGACGGAAACAAAAGCAGAAGATTGTCAACAGCAAAGCTTCACGCAAAGGCTTCAGTGGACCACAGCAGGGTCGGTTTCCGCAAATTAAAGAGCTGCTCGGCGAGTATGTGCTTGAGCAGCGAGCGGCACAGCGGCCCGTGACGACAGAACTGCTCCAAGTGCGGGCTATGCAATTAGTCTTAGAAAAAGGTCTAATGCGGAGCCAGTTTAAAGCGAGCAGGTGCTGGCTAACTAACTTTATGAAGAGGAAAGGCTTTTCCCTTCGAAGGGGAACATGCATATGCGAAAAGTTTTGCGGAGAAGTACGATGAAAAGCTTCACAGTTTTCAGAGGTTCGTCCTAAACTTGCAGCGCAACAACGGCTACCTGCTTGGGCAAATCGGGAATGCCGATCAGACGCCTCTTTACTTAGACATGCCTGGCACCACAACTGTCGAGAAGAAGGGGGCGAAGCAAGTTCGCGTGCTGACATCGGCCCACGGTAAAACTAGTGACGGCAATGCTCTGTTACACGTCAGATGGGCACAAGCTTCGCCCGTACCTCATATTTAAATGGAAGATGCTCCCGAAAGTAGTAGTTTTTTCGAGTGGTGTGATCGTGCGGGCCAGCGAGAAAAATGGGTGCACGTTGCAATCGATGTCTTATGTTTTCTTTTTTCGCGGTGGAAATCGGGTGTGCGTTACAATCGAGGGCGTGGTAGAATAGAGTAAATACGGTAGTTGCCCCTTGCGAGGTACACACATTAACCACACATTGCTACGGTCGTGCCAGACCACAGATGCAGCCCACCATGGTCGGCCACAGCTCAAGTTCTTTTGCGGTTGATTCACGCGTGCGTTTTCTCACTGCATTTTGCGCGACTTCTAAAGAGTAAGTGAACTGTTTTTTTAGAAGCTTTGCTTTTTTGCTCCATTTTGGGACCACAAAGAACCGAGGGTGCGTAAAGATCTCGGACCACAAAGTATTCAGATGGTTACCACACCACACAAATTGACCACATTTCTGTTCACTACGCACCACAGTGAGGCTAGAGCAGGAGTCGTCGCTGGTCAGTGCGATGTCGTTGCCAACCGTGCTACCCATGCCGTCTCCCACTAGGCTGAGGAGAGCAGAGTCGGAGCGGCTGGAGGACAGCGCCTTCTTTCCCGCCTGCGATGTCATGCCAGGGCTGTGCTGAGGTGTGGAGTTTGGGGTTGTGCTCTGGAAGCAACCACAGCACGCACATTGGTTGAATCAAAACTAGGGCCAGGCAAATAAGAGAAATTTTCAATGATCAGATCGACACGGTGTGGAATATTATAGCCTTTACATGTTATTACTTGTCTTTTTCCAAGTTGTAAAAAAGGCCAATTGCACAGTAACCAGCCCTGAATCACTGCAAAATTGCAACAAATTTTACCACCATGCACATAGCGAAGGCACAAAAGCACGACAGCACAACAAATACCTTGCTCACAGGGCCAATTTTTACCGGCTTTCCAACGATCTTACGCACTCTCCAAAGGGTTTGGCACATTTAAGAATTTTCGCTCTCAATCTTCAGTTTCTGCTTTCAATGCTATAACTACAAATCCTAGGCCTTCATCTATTTGATTTTGATTCAATTCTAACACAGTAGTTGCATCTGCTCAGCTCTCAAGTTGAAACACCTCAGGCTGACCCGGATGTGTGCGAGCAACTTACCGTTGTCTTGTTTCCTTTTTTCTTGCACCGATTGAGCACCGTCTGTGGTAGGTATTTCACAAGCTCTCTCCTGCACCCAAAGAACAACAGTGTTGAAAAGTGGGGTAAGGGGAGGGGAGAGAAGCAATGCCATTAGAGGAGGATACTGAAGTCATCTAGATAGCTCCAGTAAGAATGCTTTTGCCCGTGCTCCCCGAGAGCCAGCAGCTAACAGGACTCAATTTTTCCCCTTTTGTCACTAAATTTATCGTACGCTTACACACAAAGTTGGACATGTTTATGTGGTGTCTCTCAAGTTGCCTGAAAACTAGGCACATTCACCAGAAAATGGCAGAAAAAAAGACCCACCGTCTGACATATTTGATGTCCACTTCCATGTCCTGCTTGAAAATGTTGATTGCTGTCGCTTGCCGCTTCACTGAAACACACAACGTAGGTCAATATATAAACAAAAAACACCAAAATGAGGGCAAGCAAGTCTGCCACGATCACTCGCATAATTTGCGCATCTGTTCTCCCTGTTTCAAGGCGGTTGCCTCGGATCTCAGAAGAGCTACAATCCACCTCCGATTATGCATTACCCGGCTTGTTCGGGCGGTCTGTATCAGTTTTTTGGGCAGGGCCGAGTGTCACCGACTATATTCTTAGTCTTTCAATTATACGATGCCCGGATTACATGAATTTGCTTTGTCCCCTGAAGGTCGCATAATCAGTGTTCCACTGCAACTGCATCCCTCACATTAATGAACACGGCTGCTTCGATGGCATTTGCCACGGCACAGTTTACAGCATTCCAATGCATTACACATGCTCCTTTGACCGAGAACCTTAGCGAATGTGTAAAGTCGATCCTGTTTCCCAAAAATTCGAAATACAAAATATGCATATTTAAGGCCAAAATCGAAGAACTTCAGAGCTCTGAAATTGTTACGAAGAGCTAAGATAAAGATTCGCTCAAAAACAAGGTGCAAACTGCAGGTTACCGCACTTTATTTAGTCCGTAAACATGTCTTGCTTCTTGCGCGCTGTCAAATTCCAGTCATCCTTAATGTCGTGGAAGCTTTCCAAATAAGCGAAGTTAGCTTCTTCGGCCACATAGCTGGTTGACGCAGAATGCAGATGCAAGCTTTATAGTGCAGCAAAAGCTTGGTTAGCGGTGGCAGCGAAGGCGTTGGCGCATTCATAACCGCACGGCTACACTTCTGTGGCACTGGTGACGGCAGCCAAAATCTCAGCGTCGATGCAGCCAGAAACCACAGCATCGTCATTTGTACTGATGAGCCACTAATGTCGGAGATGGTGGCCGGAAATGCTGACAAGTCGCAGAATTCCCTAAGGCACCGTACGCCGTTGTTAGCAGTCATGACGCATTCGAAGTCATCACCTGGCCCGCAAGGAACGTTTACAACAAAGTGTTTTACTTGATGTCGCTCCAAGCGCCAGTCAATTTTTATCGCTACGCGCAGGTCAACGTTCAGTTAAACTCCCCAATGAGGATTTATCCGAAGCGAGGCAAGAAGTGCACAAGGCTACAAGGCGCAAAAGACGCAACGCGGAGTTTGAGTTTTCAGTCGACGTGTTGGCGATATCGATGTCACTATGGCTGTATAGATGGCAGCCGCTGCTTTTAGCGACACTGAAAACACTAAAAATACGTAACAAGGTACCACATCCAGAAGACCATGCTATTCAGGCTTGCATGCCATTGTGAGCTAAGGAAGAGCATGCGAATTGTATTTGAACATTGCACTGAAATCGACAAGTCACTTCCCATTCTCATTTCGGCGCCCTCATCAATCGGTCTTCTGGAAAACATTATGTCCGCACGCTTAACACCTCTAGATCGCGCATCAAACGTACAGTGCTGCACAAGGAACCAAATCAGCACGACGGAATAACATCCGTTTCTTTCGTCGACTGAGCGGGAAAAAGGATTGAAACTTGTTAAAATGCGGCCTAAAATTGATCAATATTTGCTAGGAAAAATACACTTTCTGGGCTTTGGCGCGGCACAGCATTCGATATAGCGGATCTCCCGCTGTGCGGAAGTTTGATATAGGGTGCACGTGCCCTATATTTTTGCATGAAAAGTTCAAGGGAATTTTTCAACAGTTCGATACAGCCAAGAATTCGATATATCCTGCATTGCTTGGGAAGTTCAAGAGAATTTTTCAACTGTTCGATATAGCCAATAATTCGACATAGTACTGCATTTTTTCGCACATAACCCCCTTGCATAAATCCCCAACCCTGATGAGGAAAAAACTTAATGGAGGGGTGGAGGAAGTAAGAGGTCCAAGCATATCATCACAAAGTGTCGCAAACATTAGACTGCAAATAGAAATTTGCATATAACCTGCACTCTAACTTTACGAGGATCAGCCGTCATGCAGACACTGCGAAATCAGGGCATCGATGAAGTATATATAAACATCCTGCAAGAAATCTACAGGGGATGACCTGCTACCATACTGCTCCATAAAGAGAACAACAGAATACCAATCAAGACGGGTGTAAGGCAGGGGGACACAATCTCCCCAATGCTGTTTACTGCATGCTTACAGGAGGTTTTCAGAAGCCTAGAATGGGAACAGTTAGGGATAAGAGTTAATGGAGGGTACCTTAAGGGGGGACGCGGCACTTCGCGACCGAAAATCAGCCAAAAAATCGAGTTTTCGCGGACCTTCTTTTCGCGTTCCCGACATCATTGCGCACCTATTTACAAAATTTCATAGCCGAATACCATCAACTTTTATCGTTATTCAACTTTAAAAAACCGAAAACGGGCGTCCTGCCCTTTAAATTAAGGGCGAATAGCGCAGGTTTCGGCTCTACGATACGCGGGAACTACGCGCTCGATCGGCGCAATTTTGGTCTTGTTTGAAAGAACGCGTTTTAAGCTGTTTTTTTTATTCAGTAAGCAACATTGAGCGTTTCCCCGGCTCGAAAAACGGGGCCTCAAAGACGAAGAGCCGCGCTCACTGCCATTGGCTAAACGGCGCACGTGACTGAAATGGCGCTTTCCGGTTGGCTGGAAGCTCGCGGCTTGCGCCTGCATACGCGACTCGACGCCATTTTGAAAGGGTTACCGCTGTGACGCCTCGAAATCGGCAGAGCACTCTGAAGCTTCTGATCGTATCGCCATGCCTGGAAACGCAAAAAAGTATCGGACCGTGCACGCATTTGGTCGCAGGAAACGCAAAGGTCGTGGGAGAAAGTCTACGAAGTCATCAGAGCCCTTGGTTGACTCCGACGAACGATGTGTCGACGCTCCGCGGCCGTTCAGCGATGGTGCGACCGAGCGCGTTGCCTCCGACGACGATGACGGTGAAGCGAACTCCGGACGACTACGAATCGACGCCAAGGTGGTGACAAACGCCGAAGTTGAAGAAAATCATGCCCGGGAGAAAGCGACGCTCGACCGGCTTTCATCGGCGCCAGCAACTGCACGGAAAATAGACTTTTTCACCGCGAGTTGTAGCGAGGCAACCGCACAGGACTCTGACCACGCTGCTCCTTATCTGCTTATGCATCTAGATATCCTAAACGCGATAATGGGTGCCTTGTGTTGCAAAGCCTGCCACGGACCGGCTACAATCGTCAGAGGGGATCGGGACTACGGGCTTGCCGTGAAAGTGCTAGTGCAGTGTGAAAGGTGCGGCGAGATCGCGAATGAATGGACTTCGCCCCGCACGAACGGCACGAAAACGTGCAATCCGTTTGAAGTAAATCTTCTCGCTTCGAGGGCGATGGTGGCTACCGGCAACGGCCAAACAAAAAATGAACGATATTTTCGCAACGATGGGCATCTCACACCGCGGTATGCACCACAAGACGTTTCAGCGGCATTTGAAGAACACGCTGGCACCCGCTGCAACGCGAGCGGCTGAGTCCGCTATGAGCGAATGTGCGGAAAAGGTTAGAACAATTTATGATGACTTGTGCTTCGGCCACCGGGGCAATATTGCCGTTAGCTACGACGGCACGTGTAAGACGCCAGGCCATTCTTCCCACATCGGCGTGGGCACAGTTATCGAATTATTTAGTGGCTACGTGTTGGACTACGTCGTTCTTTCCAACTTTTGCCTAGGCTGCGAGGTGGGCCCAAAGCCTAGTAGTGAGGGCTATCAAGAATGGAAGGCTAACCACAAATGCCAAAAAAATACGAACAGCAAAGCGGGGCAAATGGAAGTGGAGGCGGCTCTAATTCTATTTCAGAGGTCGCTTGAACGCCATGGCCTGCGCTACACAACTATGCTGTCTGATGGAGACTCTAGGACATTTTGCGCCATACAAGACGCCAAGGTGTATGGTTACATTGACGTGCAGAAGGAAGACTGTATTAATCATGTACAGAAACGGATGGGCACCGCATTGAGAAACCTGGTGCAGAAACAAAAGTGCAATGGGAAAAGAGGCCTTGGTGGGAAAGGCAGGCTCACAGGTGAGCTGATCACCAGGCTGAGCACATATTATGGCCGGGCTCTGAAATCGCATGAAGGTGCCGTGGGCGAGATGCAAAAGGCTGTGATGGCCACATACCGCCACGTCACCTCCACTGATGAATGCTCGGACCACAGTCTGTGTCCAGCTGGTGAAACTTCATGGTGTCGGCACAATGCCGCAAAAGCAAAGGGTGAGCCCGACCCCAGGCATGCCTACAATCTACCGAAAGACGTGGCAGAGGCATTACTACCGGTTTATACCCGGCTTTCGGAAAGAGCCCTGCTTCAGAGGTGCGAACGCGGCAAAACGCAGAACTCCAACGAGAGCATACATTCGGTAATTTGGAGTTTGGCCCCCAAGGAGCACCATGCGTCCCTGTTTGCTGTTGAAGCAGCTGTTGCAGAAGCAGTGCTGCGCTTCAACACGGGCAATTTGAATTCTGCAACGGCAATCTTAGGTGAAATGGACATGAATGCGACAAGTACTGGTGCCAGGAGAGCGAGAGAAAAAGACCACCGTCGCAGCATTGTCTCCAACAAGAAAAGAACAGCCTCATTGGAACTCCGGAAGCTAGTGAAGAGGAGGCATGAGCACAGAATGCATTCAGACTATGCTTCTGGTGCGTTTTGAGGTTGTCTTGTTGCATCTTCTGCAATAAAAATGTGTGCCCACGTTTTTTCTCGATTTCTCAAAACGACAATTTTCATGTGCTTCCCATTATGCCGGAGCAATATCTCTTGTTCTATCTGGGTTATCATTACGATTTCTTTTTTGTTTCGAAGATAAATGCAGGGGATGTGTCGTAAAGTAAGTTTTATTGTAATAATTTTTGGAGAAAATTGTCTAAATGGATCTTTTGTTTCAAGTGTAGATGGGGAAATTTTTCATGTCATATTCAACATCCCACAACTTTGCTTCGAAATAGCCCAGAACAATGATTTATACTTTATTGCACACTGTGAACATACCGAATTGGTTCTATAGGTTGCACATCAATATCCAAGTTAAAGTTAATTAGCTAATTAGGCCTTAATTGAAAAAGTCGCAGTTCATTATATGTTTAAAACTAATTGTCACAGCAAAAAAAAGAATTAGATTTTTGAAATCAGCAGTAAAATCTACATAGGCTCTCCAAATTTGACTGAGGTACTTGCAAAAATAAAAGAGTTTTTGGAAGGTGTAGCATCCCCCCTTAAGTAACCTGCACTTCGTCCATAACATTGCATTGCTGAGTAACTCAGGCGACGAATTGCAACTCATGATTACGGAGTTAGACAAGGAGAGCAGAAAGGTGGGTCTTAAAATTAATCTGCAGAAAACCAAAGTAATGTGTAACAACCTCGGAAGAGAGCAGCGCTTCGAGATAGGTAATAGTGCACTTCAAGTTGTAAAAGACTGTCTACTTAGAGCAGGTAATAACCGCGGAACCGAACCACGAGACTGAAGTAGATAGCAGAATAAGAATGGGGTGGAGCACATTTGGCAAGCACTCTCAAATTATGACAGGTAGATTGCCCCTATCCCTAAAGAGGAAGGTATATAACAGCTGTATCTTGCTGGTACTTAGCTACGGAGCAGAAACCTGGAGACTTGCAAAGCGGGTTCAGCTTAAATTGAGGATGATGCAGCCAGCAATGGAAAGAAAAATGATAGGTGTAACCTTAAGAGACAAGAAGAGAGCAGAGTGGATTAGGGAACGAACAGGGATTAAGGATATAGTTGAAATCAAGAAGAGGTAATGGACATGGGCCAGGCATGCAGCGCGTAGACAGGATAACCGCTGGTCAATAAGGGTAACTAACTCGATTCCCAGAGAAGGCAATGGTAGGTGTAACCTTAAGAGACAAAAAGAGAGCAGAGTGGATTAGGGAATTAACAGGGGTTAAGGATATCATAGTTGAAATCAAGAAAAGAAAATGGATATGGGCCTGGCATGTAGCGCGTAGACAGGATAACCGCTGGTCATTAAGGGTAACTAACTGGATTTTCAGAGAAGGCAAGCGGGTTAGGGGAAGACAGAAAGTTAGGTGGGCAGATGAGATTAAGTTTGCGGGTATAAATTGGCAGCAGCAAGCACAGGACCGGCTTAACTGGCAGAACATGGGAGAGGCCTTTGTGCTGCAGTGGACGTACTCAGGCTAATGATGATGATGATAACTTTAGCTTCAGATTTTCTACATGTTCTGTGTGAGTAACAAGTGGTGATATTGTCAGTCATTGCTTGGGCAAGGAGAAACACCTGCCTCTTTTAAGTCTATCGTTTTGGTACAAGATGGTTTCACCGTTCTGTTCCTACCAACATTTCGTGTGTGATAGGACAATGATGCAGACACAAGAAGCACTTCTTGAGAAACCCTTGCGTAAAATGAGCTTTTCAAGGTAAGGACCTTTGTATTCGAATATAATAAAGATGTACCCAGTAGAGATCTCAAAGTGAGCGAAACTTGAATGCAGAAGAAACGTAACTGCCAGGAGAATTAATTTCCTACTCTATGGGGTGCTTGCCGCTCTCTCTCTTTCAATCGTCAATGCAATGGCATGTCACAGTTTCCTTTTTAAAATCCGGTATGGATACAATCTTGTGCATTCTTATTTTAAACTGCAAAGTTCTAAGCTAGATTTAAACGATTACAGCACGTAATTCGAAACAAATCACATGTGACAATCCATTGGGTGGGCTTGACTCCACTACAGAGAATTCAAACCGCCCCTTAAGTTGTGGCTAAAGATCATCAAGGAAGTCTATACCAGATACACGTAAGCCACGTACCAGTGTCGACGAATGACCGTGTGTCGTAGGTGAGATCGATGTTGACGTGCTCGGTCTTGTTGAACTGAAGACCAATGAACCACATGGACTGGCGCTTGTCCCTATGGGTCAAGCACACAAATACGTAAGTCACTAGACAAGCGTAAATTCAAGGCGTTTCAGGCAGCTTCAACTCGCACACAACTACCACAAAAACTGGGATGGAAGGAGTCTATTTTTTAAAATTTTTTATACAAAATTAAAATTACAAACAAGGATCATTTCTGAAGTAAATATTAAGCACCACGTACCCCCTAAAAAATTCTGTGTTTTCATGCACAAAACTCCTTCCCCCATCCCAGTTTTCACTCCAAGAAAAGAGCCTACCTAGATACATTGAAACGTCATTAATATGTACCTGCCAGGAACACTGCATAACAATGCCATAAATGGTAGTACGCATCAACCACCAAGTGCAGATTTAAATTTGATGATATGAGCCATTACCGCCAACAAATAGTTTCATAGCAAATACTTCCTACAGTACCTGCCACTAAGCCTTTTCTTTCTTCTTGCCGAAGTGTAGAAAAGATTCCGCCACTATCTAATAGCATGGCCAATACAGTCAAATCTCATTGTAGTGAACCTCAGGTCAACTTGTTCATTCAGATTGACAACTTTTTTGAAAATCCCGCTCAATATGTCTGTTGGTTTAATGCAAAATATTTCACTACTACCACATTTGTAATATCGAATGTTCAAGAAGATCGTATAATTTTATCGCCCTTACATCTCCGAACACTTGAAGATAACAAATAGTGATATTTAAAAAATGCTCATGGCTGTGAAAACAATGCCTAGCTTCTAACGTGCTACTATCATAAACAAAAAGCCCCCGTATTTCTCTATGGGCCTGTGCTATTTAAATTTGCGACAGCCCTATCGCCATTGCGACAGCCTGCGCTTGTTTTTAGGGTCGGGCATAACTGCATTGCATTGCCTTAGTTTAGTCTGGCAGCTCTACCTGAGAGCATGCAAAGCTGTATTCAAATGAGGGATGAAATTGTAGCGATTTAACCTGGGCAACGCATATTACGAACATCATTGCATCTGCTAACAAAACACTCGGGTTTTTAAAACGCCATTTGCGTCACGCTCCTAATAATGTCAAATTACTAGCTTATCAATCCCTCGTAAGGACGAAGATAGAATACGCATCAGCCATTTGGAGCCCGCATCAAGCATATCTCATCAATCAACTCGAGTCACTTCAAAATCGAGCCACACGATTTATTCATTCTACGTACTCTTACGATATCAGCATATCAGCACTGAAAACAGAATCTGGCCTATCATTGCTTGCATCTCGTCGCCGCATTTCTAGTCTTTCCCTTTTTCACAAGTTTTTTTACAGCTCGCTCGGCAGGCCACCATACATTCTTCCTCCGGCACGCATCTCCCATCGCACTGGTCACCCGCAACAAGTTGAGCGGCCGCGTACGCGCACCGTCACTTTTTCGTCCTCATTCTTTTTTCGTGCAGCTACGGACTGGAACGGCCTTTCTAACGAAATCACCGCCATAACCTGTCCTACCACCTTTTTGAACACCGTAACAAACTACCTTGCATTGTAAAAAAAAAAAATGGCTTTCACGTTTTCATATATGTACCCACCCCTTATGTAATACCCCTTCAATGGGGTCTTTAAGGTAATAAAATGAAATGAAATGAAATGAAATTGCGATTAACACCAGCAAATAACCACCTCATCCCCATACAGCACCCGCCCCACTTTTCGTGAAAAAACGGACGCCCAAATCACAGTTGGAATCCTTAGAGAGCAAAGCCAAAATCCTCACTTGCAGGGTGAATTCACTGTCTCGTGAACCCTGGTTGTGGAGGGATCCGAATCGCATCACATGTCACACGACTGATCAGCCCCTGATCACGTCCGTCGTGTGAATACAGCTTTACACGGCTATTTTCTCGCCTTTGAATTGGTGGTCGTACAATCACAAGAGCTCCGAAAACTGCTGAACAGAATGCGATGACAGCGAAAAGTGCACCACGAGCAAGAACTATGTAGAAACAGTGCTAAAGAGTTCGCCTTGAAGCAGTCGAGCTGCACCCATTAGGCAATGACTGCACTCTTCCTCAAATGTGCACTTTTTCCATAATAAAATCGAGCCCGCTTATAGCGAACCTGAGCATCACGCTGAATCCGTTCGCTGTATCCCGAAGTCTGTAGTAAATGAAACACAGCTTTTAAAAAAAGTGATGCCAGTGTTTCGAAGAGCAGAAGCGATAAGGGCGGTCTCGAGTTCATTTAAAACGGCAGGGTGCTCGTTCGCCGAGGCCCGTGGCATAAGCTGCATGAGGCACTGGCTCCAAAGTTTCGTCATTCTCTTCTCGCAATCCGATTCCTCCAAATTGCTCTCGCCCCATACTTCATTCACAATGCCTTAATCCGTGCACGGTTCCGCAGTGTCGGCATCATCATCGGCCGTAATTAAACCATCACAACAGATCTCCCACCCGCTCTCTCAGGTCAAAGTCGACGATGCGCAGCCACAAATCGCCCCAGCAGTGGTCCTGTTCGGAACCTTCAGGCTCAGCATCTGGCCCGACGTCGACGAAGTCTGCCTCGTGAGAACAGTTTCGCGCGCCTGTAGTCGTCACCGCCGCCCACAAAGCCAAGCGGTTACACTTTCGACGTTTTGTTGAGCGGCAGGAAAAAGCGTGCTAGTCCTCCCGTCGGCCATCATGACCACACACGCACACCAAGAGGGAGCAAGACCTGCACACGCGACGCACATGCCAGAACGCGTGGAACACCTCTGCACCCGTTTCCAGTCAGAAAACGAAACTGATTCAAGCCAGCGTGGCGGGCGTTGCGGAGGTGTGGAGACGAGCGAAGGGGTTGTGATCAAGAGAGGAGAGCAGCCTTGCGAGAGAAGGGCAAGGAGTTGCGATAAAGAGAGGGGAGGATGCGGCGGGAGGGCGACCTTGAAAACCAAAACACGCAGGAAGGACGCAGGGTTGGGTAGCTTGCTTGAAAGGTCCGCGAAACTCGCATGTGGAAAAACATGGAAAGAGTCCGTGCGCGCGCAGAAGCCAAAGCATGGCCGCCTGGATCGATGCGTGCGGCAGTGTTCGAAGAAACGGCGGCCATGGTCAAAAAATCGTTTTGTTGCGCCGGTGGGTTTGCGTGGCCTCACGAACTTAGATATTTCGCGATTCTTTCCGAGCAAATCAACAGCCCTTTTTCGCAAGCACGTGAAAGGCATGCTGAGCCGAGTGCGAAGTGAGCGAGAACAAGTCCTAAACACGAAAAGAATCGCAAACTATCAGAGCCGATAGGGTAGCGTTTACGCGTGAACTAGACACAGACTATCGGATACAGTCTGTGGCCGACGATATTGGGAAATGGCTTGGTCACTCCAGGCCGGCGATGCCAACGACAGTACCAGCGATCAAAAACAGGGTAGATGGCCGACCAGTCGTTGAAAGATCGGTGGCAGTGTGAAAACACTGGCCTCGTCTAGCGATGCGGCGTGCTCAGAGTAGCGGTGAGGCAAAAGACAGAGGGGTGCTTAACAAAAAGCAGTCGGGTCATGGAGGAAGGAAACAGCTTTCTTTCCTCCATAGGTTGGGGAGAGCGGCAACTAGAGGTTCGCGGAGGCAGGGTCGGCGTTTAACAATAGAATGCATGGGCACCTTGCCGATGCCCGATCAGTGGTCCAAATTGGTTTCCCGGGAAGTCTGCAGACCGCTGACTCCGTTCGCTGTAACAGATCAACGGCGCGCGGCGACGTTGGTTGTAGGAGCGATTTTGTGTCATTGAACCAATGTACAGTGCAGACCACTTATAACGTAACCGCTTTTTGCGCGGGACCGGTTATAACGTGGGTTTTTTTGACCACCGATATGTCGCCCATAGAACTCAATGTATAAGCCGACTGTTTATTGCGTAGGCGCGCGAAGAAGAATACCGGTTATAGCGCACAGTTTTTAGGCGCGCTACCATAAAATCAGCGAACGGAGCACGGTCGGCACGGTGTCCCAACGGCGTTCCCGGCGCGCCAGAACGCTGGGAGTGTGAGAGGGAGGGCGCACGTGGAGACCGCCGCAAAAAGTCAAACATTGCGGAGGAGAACAGTAGGGAAGGAGTCAGGGGGACCTTGGAAGGAGGGAGCGTGTTTTCGTCACTGTGGCGACTGTGGCAGCGTCCAATCCGGGTGCGCGCTGCGTGGAGTGGGGCAGAGAAGCGGTAGCATGCTTTTTTTTTCTCAACCTCCTTCTTTTGCCTATTTGGATTTGCTGTGTGCGCTTTGCCGTGTTGTTGCCGTCTGAGAGCCCAGAGCACGTGTGTTACGTAGCTCCTGTCGCCATGGCATCGGCGGCGTCTTCAAGCGGTGTGAAAAAACGCTGTGCATTATCGCTGGAGATTAAGGAATGCGTCATAAGGGACATTGAAAGTGGCCTGAAGAAGGCGTTGGTGGCGGCGAAATACGGCATTTCAACACGTCCATGTCGACTATCTACAAAAACAAGGACAAACTGCAGCAGCAACTGCAGCAAGATTCGTCTTCCATGTCATGGAAGAGAATACGTACGCCAAAATACGAAGACGTGGACGCAGCGCTGTTCAGGTGGTTCCGCGAAGTTAGTACTCAGAGCATCCCAGTAAGTGGCCCCATGCTCCAACAAAAGGCCAAGTGTCTCAGAGCTCTTTTAGGCCACGACGACTTCAATCCACTCAACGGGTGGATTCAGCGTTTCAAAGATCGCCATGGCATCAGCTGCAAAGTGGTGTGCGGAGAAAGCGGTGCTGTCGACGACGAGTCTATCGAAGTCTGGCTTCCCTTGAACTTTGAGAGTATGCTGTCGACCTATACTGACAGAGACATTTATAATGCCGATGAAGTTGGTTTATTTTATAACCTTTTGCCCAACCGCACGCATGCCCTGAAAGGCGAAGCCTGCTCCGGCCGCAAGGCCTCAAAGAAGAAGGCATAACTGTATTGTTTTGCGCCAATTTGGACGGGAGCGACAAGCGCCGCATCTTTGTCATAAGTAAATCGGCAAGGCCACGTTGCTTTAAAAAGCGAGAGTGCCTGCCAGTGACCTACAAAGCCAATAAAAAGGTGTGGACGTTGCAGGATTTGTTCACCAGCTGGCTTTGCAAGTTTGACGAGGATATGGTGGCAGAAAAGCGGCGGGTCGTGCTTATCCTCGAGAACAGCACGGCCCACAACGTCAAGCCGAAGTTGACTGCAGTCAACCTGAAGTTTTTGCCTGCCAACACTACCTCTCGACCAGGGTGTCATCGCAACCGTAAAGGCGCTGTACAAAAAGCGCATTTGTGAGAGAGTTTTGCTGAGCATGCAGCAGCAGCAGCCTCTTGAAGTGAACTTAAGAAGAGCAATTGACATGGTGGTCGCTTCATGGTGGCAGGTAAATGCTTCATGGTGGAGGTAAAGACCGCTTATAACTTACGTTATAAGTGGTCTACATTGTATATTTTCACCGTCCGCGAATATTGTTTGTTTTAAGTGGGGCCGTTATATGTGGGCTCGACTGTATTTCATGCTTGCTTTATCCCTCTCATTGAGTACTGAGCAATCGCATATGTATACCCAGGACAGGTAGGAGACTCGCGTCGTTTCATTTGCAATTTACGTGCAAATTAATACCTCTGTCACACGGGCACCCGTGAAGACCGTTTAACTCCCTCGTCTTTACGACAACGAAGATGCGGTTGGTGTCACACGGTCACCCCTACGCAAACGAAGGTGAACAAAGCATTTCGCCAAGGACGTTCAACGATCTCCCTTCGCAGCGGAACGAGGTACTCTCATCCTCAGCAGTCTAAAGGTCAGAGAAAAATTTCGAGCACTAAAAGGCCGCAGTGAAAGAATAATACATTTTAGCAATATTAAACATTCTTTCGTTGTAGTACTCATTCACAACGCGTGTCTATTTACAATATTTAAGCCCGCCAGAGTTCACTTACTCTCAACACCGATGCCCTACACACCGTGCCTCGCGAGTCGGGCCGGCTGGCGCCAGCCGACCAACGTCATTACCAGCGCAATATCGCACTACTTCCTCACGTCGTCCGCTGTGTCACTCATGGCTGAAGAACACAAAATGTGCACTCACGAGGCAAGGACGCATAAGAACTTTTGTACCGGGCATGTACACAGGCAACAAAACAACTAAAAGCACAATGTGGCCAGCGTCACTAGCAGCATTGCTACAATTAGCAAATGTGTTTTTATTTGAAATTATTTTTAATGGTTTGTTAGTCGCATACCTACTTTATAGTGCTTTTTTGTAAAAACCCCATAACGAGGATTCACAAAAAAATCAATAGGGATCAAATTAGAATACTTTTCCGAAAATAAAACAGCGCCAGCTGAGCCCCCTCGCGGCAACTGTTACAACCTTGTGATTGCAGTGTGACACTGCCACAACTCCTTCTCCGTCGAAACCCCTAGGGGAGATTTACATTGACGGTGTTCAACGGAGTTTGGTGGTGGCCGTGTGACAGGGGTATTAGACATTTTATCTACAAAGACTTTACAAAATAACAAATGATTTTGAGCGGTCCCTGCAGATTTGTTGTATCGAGATTTCACAGTAGCACACGGTGGCAATGGCAAGCACCATTTCGAAGATACTCTGTGGTCCCGGATATGCAGCAACTGATATAGCAACGAAACAGGCAGCATTAGCAGCTGTACACAATACAGGTGTTCTGCAATCTGCTACCAGTCAAAAATAATAGTTTTCTTGGCCCAGCCGCAGGTTGCACATTGTCTATTGGTTAGTTGCGTGCAGGGCTTCACCTACTCTGCTCACTCCATCACTGCCAGACTGCTTGCTTTACCACATGTGCGCACCTTGTGGCGATCTGAGGCGCGCCCGCGACCATTTCGCGGGCATTCCGCCACACGGCCACACCCTTTTGCTTTCCCGCTCTGTTAACACCACGCGGCGATAGATGGCGCCACGTGCGGGCACGGTACGCGGTACGCGCGCGCCGAGGCAGCGCTCTTTTTTTCCGTCGTCGGCGTCGGGTAAGCACGTGTTTTCCTTCGTCCGCGTCCCCTTTGGGAATCGCGGACTGTAGCCTGCCCGGGGTGGCCTTGGGCACCCCGGCAGGCGTGTTTGCTTGAGTGCTGGCTTCGGTAGCGTATGCTAAGCCCAAAGCGGTGCCTAGTGCTTGAAGTGGTCGTACCACAACGAGCCGCACTTGCCGTAGGCCTACGCGTACGAGGTTTGCCCTAACACTCGCGACCAGGCCCAGTGGCCATCGTGAAGAGTGCGCAGCATAGCCGCGAGGGACCTTTTCCCGACCGGTGTGTCAAAGCTCGCCATTGCCAGCTGCGACGTGCTCGCGGTTTTTCCCCTTATTGTGAACGTCCGCGTGCGAGTGCCTTTGCTACCCGCGTACCGGGAGCGGACGTTGTACTGTGGTTCGGGGTGCCGCCAGAGGCAATAAAGTGTTGTGTACTTTTGCCTTAGAACACTGTCTATTTGCCGCGCCGCGCTAAATGCCTTGTTAGTTGAGCGCGCGCGGAGCGGCGCGCTACACGCGAGTAAACGGAGTAGCTGCCCTGTGGCTCGCTAAGCGTGAACCCGCGGCGATCGTCCGCTGAAGTTAGTAGCGGGGTCGACCACAACCTGCAGTGGGCGTATTCTTTATACCGACTCCGATTCGGACAAGGCACAGACGCAGCAAGCAGCCCGACGTGGCAATGACGAGCTCCTTGCAAACATTGCACTCAAAATGCTGCAGACGAAGTACTCAAGCAGCCCTGGCAGCAGATACACATTTGGATTGTCACTTAATAAAAGCGTGCAGCACAGCGCTACGCTTGCTGCACTTTATGTACACTTTATACAGTAGTATGCAGTGAGGTTTCTCGGCGCCCATGACCTGCAACGCTCAACTTCGCAAGAGCGAACTTCTTTTTTCTACAAGGAGTGCTTGCTCACACAAGGAGGCAGAAATTGACGGCCCAGTGTATCAGGGTAGTCACCTATGTTAAGTGTGCAGTGGGCTGTAAGGGGAGATGCTACTCGATGACACTTTTTAATATTCACCCTAGAGCAATGAAACTTGAGCTGTTTATGGGATTTAATATCCCGATTTCAAATATACAATAAGTTTTCTTGCAAATTGCACAACTTTCAGCTCTGTGACATGACAAAGTGAAACAACCCTTTTGCCCCCCTCTTTTTATCCCTAAACTTCCATAATTTTTTAACATTCATAGTTCATAATGTTTTAAATAAAGTGTGGTATGCAAATAACTAATTAGAAAGCAGATACAAAATATGTAGTAGACGAAAAAAGTCCATATTTCACCTACCCTAGTAAAGGTGTACATGCAATTTTTCATTATATAATAAGATATTGAAATTTAAACTACATTGTATTTGCCATACTTTGGAAAAGATCTGGGCAAAATTTCATGCAGATCCGAGCACCAGAAGTGCCCGAAAAAGGAGGGGCACTTTGACAAAAATGGCAAAGTTAGTGTTTTGAGAAACACAAGCTTTAAAAGTTAAAATTGAGTTTATTTATGAAAAAAAGTCATTAAATGCAATAAAATTTGCACACCAGAAAGAAAAATCCTTGTAGTGGCCACTGCCACTAAAATACGCCAGCACCACGAGTTTGCCCCCGAGAGCTAGGAAAAGTTCGACAGGACTGCGAAATCTAAACTAAGTTCAGTGCTAATGCCATTTTGCGGCCAGGCTTGTGCTACATACCATTGTACATTAAAAGGCCAGGGATGGCTCAGACTTTTTTTTTTACACCCACCATACAAGCTAGGCAACTCGTAGAATAGACCATAGCTGCCCCGTTTTCTGAATATTACACTGCTGTGCGCCGCACAGAGCCTCTATTTAAAAAAAAGCAATTCCCACGGATCTTTCCTACGCCTGACCAACCCCATTGCACGAGCCGTGACGTCAACTCGGCGATCGGCAATGTGACGTAGCACGCAGCTCGCAGATTGGCCTAATCAGGTGTGAAAAAAACAGTAGTGAAGTCAAGATCAGTTCCTGTTGCCACCCACAGCCACGAAACTGCCCCTCGTTTCATGGCACTGCGGTGAAAGAACCAGCCTCGCAGTTGTCTTGTGCACATGTACACTCCTCGCTCAACTACAGCACCTGTGCGCACGTACGAACGTACTTGGCCCTTGACATGAGCAACACGGGTAAAAAGGCGTTGCTCTGTCGTCAGCTGCAAATCAAGCAACTGGGCAGAGGAGCAGCACTGGCACCGGGTGCCCCACGATGGGGCCCTGCGCGGTGCATGACTGAAGCGAATCGGCCGTCCAGCGACGTACATCAGGGACCTGGTCGTTTGTGGTCGACACTTGGCCCCCGACGCTTACACGGTTGACCCGCGGCTGGTGCGGCAAACGGTGAACAAACAACCACGCTTCGCAGCAAGCGGAAGTGCGTTGCGACTGATCGAGTTCGCCGATGACGTCAATCGCTGAGAAGGTGTCACGTTGCCGAAGTGAGCGGAGTCACGACAATGGGCTATGCCTTTTCCTACATGGAAGGGAGAAGGGGGGCGAGGCCGCGCGAAAATTTGAAACCAGCTTTGACTGATGTTCCAACTTCTGTAACTTCCTTAATATAACATGTATTAGCAAAATTCTTGCAGCAGCATGTTTGCAAAAAGAAACTGCACATACAGTCGAATCTCATTAATTCCAACACGCTTAATTCTAACTTTCGGTCAATTCAAACTCACGATGAGATCCCGTCAAAGCTATGTGTATTCCAATGGGCAAAAATGCCCGGTAATTTGAATTCGGAAGCACTTGCGACGGTTAATTCGAACATGCCGCGCTCCGAAAATGCTCTCAGCACCCCGCCCAATCCCGCGGCAGCACCTGCGACACCTCAACGCTGTGCGCAACGCAAATGAAAAGGAAAGAAAAGGCTGCGGTGGAATGTTTGCTGTCTCTGAAATGCCGATCTGCGATGCGCTCGTGTCACGCTTCTCCCTTTTCCGTCTCTGCCACGTAAAAACCCTTCTCCTTCCAATGCCGCACGCGAAGAGAGAGAGGAAAAAAAGAAAGCTGTCGCTGTGTTGAATGAATGTGTGGTTGAAAGAAAGGAAAAAGGCACTATCTTCTGCAGCCCTTGCTCCTAGTGGGAGCACGGTTATGCGCCTTGAGAGGGGGGTCTCTCACGCGCCGGTGCCACGCTTCCCCTTTCCCGTGTCTGCCACGTAACCCTTCTCCTTTCAACAACCCCGCGAAGAGAGCAAAAAAAATTTAAAAAGAAACTGCCGTGGAGTGTTGGTTTTTTTCTCAAATGCCGATCTGCTTCTCTCCGCCTGAAGACGCTCCTCCTTTTTCGTCACGTGCTGGCCATGCTGCAGCTCCCCTATGCAGCCGTTATAGTCGTCATCTCAAGAAAGTGTCGGAACTGGACATTTCCGCACGCAACGTCTCTTGCCAGGAGAATGCTGAAGCCGAAGTAGAAATGCTTTGCAAGCTGCGTGCGAAATTTGTTTACTCGTCGCAAGGCAAATGTGTGCAGATGCGTATCACCGATTACTTCAATTATTAACGGATGTCCTGTGATTTGTGAAGAAATGTAAGTCTTCTGAAACTTCTCCCTTGTGTGTTAGCTCAATGCACATGCGCCACTGCATGGAGAGCCCTCCATTTAGCTTTCATTAATTCGAACTTCTTTTAACTAGAACAAATTTTCGGGCCCCTTCGAGTTCGAATTATTGAGATTCGACTGTATATCTCTTTATAAAGTTTTTGGACCTCAGGGCTGTTTACTGGCCCTTTATTAATGGCAATGTTGTCCCCTCTAAGTTCCTTCGCCCTCGCAAGATTGGCGCCGACGTCATCCATTGCCCCATCACAAAATTTTCGTCTGGTGGCTGTGAAGGACTTTTGATGCATTGGCTTTTGCAAGCCAACAACTGTCGCAAATCGGATCAGCTGCTCATAGCCTACTCCTACAGAGCACGCCCCAATAAATTTTAAAAAAATCGGTAATTTTGAAGAAAACTTGCATTTTTTGACATGCATCTCCCCTTAAGTAGCACCATGCCACACACGTGCCGTAGCTGATAGCAGAGAATACTTATTTGGTAAGGCTTTCCGTCAACGATAAGTCATACTAACGTGTTCAACAGATGATGCCACCTCACCTTCGTGCTCTGATGTTGCATGCAACGTTCATGGTGAAAATTTACCGTGCAAAATGAACAGTAAAAATGCAACATCACAAGCGATCACCGTGCCAAGATAAGAGAGTGGCAGCTTACCCGTTCGGCTCGGTGGATGGGAATGACTCCGTGTTAACGTGAGCAATGGCGATGTACGGGTGGCGTTCCAAATTGGAGATGAGGATGCGGATCTTGGACTCGACCAGGCCATACCACTCCAGGTGGTGCTCCTTGGACTGGGTGCTGGCCATGAGCACTATGAAGTGCTTGTACTTGCCGAAAAAGTTGGGCGGCTCGAACAGCTTCATCCAGTCGGTGCGCCGGAGCATGATCTCGTCAGTGATGGCCAGCCCTGTAAAACAACACACTTTTGGAAGACACACCCCTCACACCTTTTACAGGATATAACATTTCCAGGACCCTATCCCACCATGCAATTCCCAGACAACTATGCATTACAATCCCCCTCTGATTTGTTCCAGGCATCCTCTGTTACACTGCGAACTCTTGCTGTGTTTGACATGCCAAGGAAGCAAGTCTATGGGCTTGGCGATGGGAGGAATACAAGAAATTCATACTACACTCAAGACGGCTTTACCCTAAAGCTCCATTCACACCTTTCCAAATTTCCAGTTGGCAAAAAGGATGGCAACATGTCGTACATCACACTGTAGAGGGACTTGAAGAGAGAGAAAAAAAAAAAAAAAAAAACTCATCATGGCAATCGGTCTGCAAACAATTTTAGTCACTGGGATGAAGAACCAACCTTTGTCACAGGCCAATCAAACTGCTATGTTATGAGATAAAGGAAGAGAACGAGAACCTTAAAACCGGTATGTCGCTCAGTTGAGAGCATTTATCTATCAGGCTACATTGCAGATGACAGTATTTTCATATTGCACAACATCGGAGACCGTATTGGCAATCTCTTCACCAATCAGTAATGGAGTTTAGTGTACGGCAACATGTGTACCGTACTTTCGGGTGTATAACTCACTTTTGAAAAAGACGTACCACCAACTTCTTACGACTTTTACAGAAAAAAGGATGATTTTGACACTGCCAGAATGATCCAACACGAAGCACGCAGAGTGCTTTCATTGCAAAATGCAAGGTCATGGTCATGCACAACGTTGAATACAGTAGAATCTCGATGCGAATTCGAAGAGATCGCGTAAAATATTCGTATTAGCCGGCATTCGTATGAACCAAAAACAACTTAAACCTGATAAAAATGATGAACTTCATTGGCAACTACACCTTGATAAAAAGAGTGTGATGTTCTTTTGAACTTTCCCGTCTTCACAGTCTCTCAAGTGCCGCGATTTCCTCGCTCATGCTGCTCACGCAGCACGTTTACAGTGGACGTCAAAGCAAGCGAAAGCGGCTAAACTCATTGGAAATTCACTCGCTTTCCCGCTTAAACAGCCAGAAAACAATGCCGCGAAGTCTACCCGAAAAAGAAAAAAAAAAAACGAGTCTTGGAGAATTCAAGCGAAAATGCCAGCGCGGCCGGAACACCACATCCACGCCCGCCGAAAACGTTCACATTCGTTCTGCCACTCGTATACATGCCACTCCTGCCGCCGCCATCGTTGCTTGAGGATTCATTCCATTTTGCCCGTTTTCAGAGCACTGAAGTTCACACCGAGTTATAATTATGCATACAAGGCACTGAAAAAAAAGCAGTTTACACCTTTACTAACGTTATTTCAGAAGACACACCAGCCGAAATGACACGAGCAGGCACAGCGGCGGCAACGGATTTAGCCGGCAGTGCAAAAGCAAGACACGATCGGGCAAGCAGACTCGCTGCTGCTGCACCTTCTACTTCCGGTGTTATCAGCGATCGCAATCCAAGCTAGGCTCTCGACCACCCCGTCCTTATCAAGGTCGTGAGCTTTGACATGCCGCGCGGGTAGTTCGCAATAGCGCCGACGCGACCAACTGTTGATGCTTTCGCCGCCAATGTCAATTTTCGGCTGGTTGACATCACGTGGTTTGAGAGAGAGCGATAGTGCAGCCGGTGAAGCCAAAGCCGTGAAGCGAAAAGGCGATACTATGCTTATGGCATGGGGGGAAAATTGGTCTCAAACAGATTTTTCGCATTGGCCTCGTGGTGTTTTTGCCGTGTTGCGCCGCTGGCATGCAGCGGTCAATCGCACATTCGTACCATCCGCGGCGGCTGGGGAAACCATTCGTATAACACTGAATCAAGGTGTATTTTAAATAATGTAGTCCATCCAAAGCAATCTTGAATTTGAATCATTGCAAAATTTGCATCAACCGTAACCGTACAGAGATTTTACTGTATCTCGATGTTGGTAAAACCTGTAAATAATGCTACCATGAGGTGCAGAAAACCAGTATTCCACTGGATTCGAAGCCTTCGATGCACTACCAAAAGTTTTTACGCCTCGGTTGGCAGCATCTTCGTCGTTGCCGCCGTACTTGACCATCAAGTAGCCGACATTGAAGACTACACCTGCTTCATTGTTATAACACTAGATGTCTTTTTATAAATGTTCCCAAGCTTAGTTTACCATACTCACGAAAAAAATATCGGCATTATTGACCTCGCAGAATCGCACGAATTTTTGCGTATGCAAGACGCTCGAGCGCAAATACATTAAATAAACTGCATCTTAAACACCGGAAAATGTGGTAATGCCCCTCCTCCTCCACAGCAGCTGCCAATCCACACCTGACTTGAACTCCTGGCGCATGACGGTCAGGGTGGAGATAGACACGTTGAAGGTGGAGTTCTGCTGAGGGTAGGCAGGAGTGATGATGGGCATCAGGTGGAAGCGGTCCGCCACATTCACCCGGGGGTCCCACAGGGGGAAGCCCAGCCGGCTCTCCTCGGGCTGCTTGAGCAGCACGGGCTTGGGCCAGGGCCACTGGGAGAAGACGAGGAAGAACTTGTGCACCAGGGTGGCAGCGGCCGCGTTCGGGTACAGCTGGCAGGTGCGCGCCACCAGCATGGCCCACGACACGCCGCCCAGGTATCCCAGCACGTTGGAGTACACCCCGTGGCGCTTAGCCCACAGCTTGATGGCACGCAGCGCCAGCCGGAATGTCTCCCGGTTGGGCACCAAGTGCAGGATCTCGTCCGTCACGCGACAGCCTGCGCGAGAGACGGGGATGGCAAGACTTGGCAAGAGTGCGCCAGGTCATAGAATACATGCACTACTTCGCGAGCTTTATAGTAATACTCCAGAATTTTACCTTCCAAACCCTGCAGGATCTCAAAAGAGATGCTACACAACAAACGAACATAGTACACAACATTGTACAATGTATGTGTAGACTTCTAGTTAAAGGAAATGCGGGTTTAAAAAACCCAAGATTTCCTTAAATTTGCTGTTTTTATGAGGTTATTACCTTTACTGTTCTGAGAAGAAAAAAAATTTATGCCGAAAATGGCGTCGTAAAGAGCACAAGGTAGCTGTTGAAAGGCTGGAAGTGCGCAGTCTTTGAGCACCTTGCCATTGATAATGCGCCGTCAATCGCCATTGTCGATCACATGAGGCAAAGAGCCGAGCCTCACTCTTCAAATAAGGACGGTTTCCTGCGCTGCTGCAGCCCTACAAATAAAAACTCTCAGCATATCCACGGAGTGAATGATAATGAGTGGGGTGAAGCGGTGCAGGGTTTCATCGCTAAACCGTGAACCATCCGCGAATATTGCTCACTACATCATCAAAGAAGTGACAAACACTGTATACATTTATACAAAAATTTTCATTATTTGTAATTGGAAGCTATACGTCGCTTCCGTTCCCCCTTCATTATAACGGCTTTATGGTCGATGAAGTGCTGGATGTGGTAGCGGGCAGTTTGCGGTATAGGCGGTCATGTACATACAATGGATGGACAGACCCACGCGTTTAGGAGCTTCACCCCTAAAAGAAGCATGCCTTTGCCAAATTTTTTGGAGCGCCGTGACTGGCTTTTAAATCGGGGACCGCCATTGGCCGCTGAGCACCTGTAAGAGCTGTGAAGCCTACTTGCAGGGTCTGTGTCTCGTTGAGCAGCGTAGCCGAACAATGCTTTTCTCGCGTTTTTATCTCCACTATGGGTGAAGAATAGTGTAGCTTGCGCGATAGCTACACTGTCAACGTCAGAGCTGTTGTGGCGGCATGCTCTGTAGGAATAGACTACGAGCAGCTGGTCCGATATGTGGCAATTCGTGGCTTACAAAAAGTCAATGCATCATAAGCCATTCACATTATCACACGGAAAGTCCGTTATACAGCAATGGATGCAGTCTGCGCCAATCTTGTGAGGTCGAGGCAGCTCACAGTGAAACAAATTAGCAGGGACGACATTTCCGTTATGTACGATGGTGCGTGGCACAAACACGGCCACAAGAGCCATGGCAGCATGACTTTGCACGCATGACTTTGCACGCATGACTTTGCACGCATGACTTTGCACGCATGACTCCGTGCGCGAGTTCGGAGGCGTGCTTTGGCACTCGCACGCCTGGCGACCTCCGCGCAGCACCACGCCTCCGCCAAAACCCGAAACTCTCAAAAAGGTAAGGGCGATAGGGCTCGAACTGCACAATTTCCACGGAAGCCCTCCATGACAATCTCTATCTTGCGAGAAGGCTTTCTTTTTTTTTGTTTCTCTTTTTTCTTTCATGTTTTTTCAGCGTATCCGTCGGGTCGGAGAGCAGGAACGAAGAAGCTAATGTCCTCATCCTTTAGCCTTTTATTTTTTGTTGCTGTTTTGCGAGGTTTGATCAACCAACCACCGCTCGCACCTTTTGCTCTTGCCCTCACAGGTGGCCGGCCATCGCCTCGCGAGCGCTTTGCTTCTGTAGTCGCGTCGCCTACGTACATGTACCATCGCATGTGCAGAATTTCTCTTTTGCGTGCGCAGTGTGCAAAGCTGCTGCCGATTTCTTAAATTTACTTCTCGTGTAGCTATAGCCAGCATCAAGAAGTGCAAGACCTTTGACTTTGCGACGAAGTTGAAGGCTCTTCAGCGTGTTGAGGAGGGCAAAAAACGTTTGACCGTCGCGGACGACTTTGGCACACCACGGAGCACTCAGAATACCTTGTTAACAAAGCAGATATCAAGGCAAAAAAAAAAAGCGAACATCAGGAGTCTCATGTGCACGCTTCTGCCCACAAGAATGTAGAAGAGGCAGTCTATGCCTAATTTTTAGAAGTGCGCGTGAAGAACGTTTCGGTGGATGGCCCGATGCTGATCACCAAGGCCAAATAATTTGCTACTGCACTCAGCAATTTAGCCAACAACACCGGGTGGTTTCACCGATTTAAGCAGTGCTACATCATTAGCAAACCGATTCTGGCGAAAAGTGAAGCTGTCCAGCTGTAGATGACAAAGTGGTCGGAAATCTCCACGATGTTCTCCCACGGAGATCTTCAATGTCTGGTGAGACGTGCAAACTGACACAATGGTCAACTGCTTTCACAAGGCAGGCTTCGAGAGGGTGTAACTTGTAGAAACCGGTGAAGACGACGACGAGCACATAGAAGACTTGTTTCGCGAGTTGTTGTCCCGCTTTCCGGCAGCAGTTTAACATGAGGTGTGTGCGGACGACCATGGAAGCGGACTGCAATGTCCAAGCCGTTGTGAGCCTCGCTGACGAGAACATAGTAGCTGCGGTGGCAGGAACCCAGGATGCCCAGGCCGACAGCTTAAGTGATGAGGAGGATCGTCCTGTCGAGGCACTGGCTAAACACGCATACTCCACCACTGAAGTAGCGGCAGCGTTCGGCGTCATTTGTCGATGTACCAGCGACATGGAACGAACTGGACTGTCGCACCTGGACGGCCTTGATAAGATCGAGACTAGTATCTTCAACTTCATTTTAAAAACGAAGAAGGCCATGATAAGCAATTTTTTTTTTCATGCAAATAAATCACTGTTGCAGCTTGCATGCGAAATTGTCATTCTTGAATGCGCCTATTACAGGTGACAATCTGCTTGAGATAGGCTCTTGAGGTTTTTTTTTTTTTTCAAAATTTTCATAGATCGAACTAATTCGCGGGCCCCTTCGAGTCCAATATATGTGTTCGACTGTAAAACACAACAGATACAATGTACCTCCAATGCAGGGTCACCAACACTCTGCCTACTGCACTGGTTCGCAAGATTGGGCCACGGTAACTAAAGGGCCTCCCATAACAGATGGCCGTCCATGGACACATCAAACCCCAAATAAAAGTCAGCTCTTTCTCATGTGCCCGTATACTGTATTTACTCGCATAATGAAACTTTTTTTTTTTTTTTTCAGAAAACTTGGCGCCAATTTCGGGGTAGGATTCATTACGTGGGAGAAAAACGTCCCGGTAGTTACAACAGTGAAAAATTCGCACGATTCGTTTGGCCCGCGAAATTAGTGATGAATATTTTTTTTGTAGCCCAAAGCTCTTATTTTTCCCCGTAACGAACGCGCACAGATCGACGCCAAAGTGTCGTCCAGTTGCTCGGTTCCCATGCTCCAGCGCATGCAGCCATGTAGCTAGCGTATTGGCCGAACGCACCCCGCGAAGCAGATTCGTAACTAAAATCCCTACGACAAACCCGACAACAAAAACGCAGCGTAGATTAGTGGCGCACCAACTCTGCAGATGCGCAACGTGCTGTCAGCGCCGTAGCGCTTTGCATGGCGTCTGATATGGCGGGCGTGCGCCGCAAAAACATGCCGCACGCCCGTCATATCTGAGGCCATGCCGTTGGTTTTTTTTGCTTTACTTTCGTGCCACTGTGCTTTCATGGCACGCAAAAAGGTTTCTCCAGCAATCTACAAATGGCGCTCTAGCGCGACTTTTAAATTTTGATTGACGTCACTTCGATTGATAGCTACTTCGAATCTCCCAATGCAATTCACCACCAATTATGCTATCTCTGACACATCGGCACGATGAGGTGAAAATGACATCACAGATGGTTAAGCACTCCCTGCAAACCATACATTAAGTTACAAGGCACGTAAATTTCGTGCAGATTTTCGAACAAGCATCCAACTGTCAAGTATGCAGGCATGCCGGCATTTCAACCTCATTAAATTGCTGACACCATGGCCATGAACACTGATCCGTTCTGCCTGCTTAAGAGTTCACAGGTTGTCTTGCGCCAAATTAGGATGCGAGTAACAACAGAACTAACATCCCTTGTATCGAAAGTATTAGACAAGAGTCTCTAGGTACACTGCCAATATCAGCGTGTGTTGATCATTGTTGCAACACTACAGTAAAAGCTCGTTAATTTGACACCCGTTAATTCGGACGGCTCTATTGGTCCCGGCCAAAGTGCATGTTAATCTATGGGACCAAACCTTCGTTATTTCGGAATTCGGCTTGAACATTGAATTCGGCTTTAACATTCGGCTTGAACATTGTATCGTTGAAAACGTCAGAAGGGTGGTTTGCGAGGTTTCGAGAGAGACACGAACTTGTCTTCAGGAGTGTGTGCGGCGAAAAGGCCAGTGTTGACGAAAGCGTGACCACCGAGTGGAGAAACGTGAAGCTGCTGGAGCACATCGCCGCATATGAACCATGTGACGTGTTCAATGCAGATGAAACTGCTCTATTTTTCAGAGCTCTGCCCGACAAGACGGTGACTTTCAAAGGGGACGCGTGCATTGGTTGCAAGAAGTGCAAGCAACGGATAACTGTGCTTCTTGCCGCCAATATGACTGGCACGGAGCACTTGCCACTACTTGTCGGGCAGGCGCTTAAGCCACGTTGTTTTAAGAACGTCAAAAGCCTTCCTGTCGAGTACACAGCGAAAAGGAAGGCATGGATGACATCGGACATTTTTCGTGGCTGGCTGCAGCAGTTGGACCGGCACTTCACGTCGAAGGACCGCAAGATAATTATGGTTGTTGACAACTGCAGTGCCCATAACTGTACAGTCGAACTGAAGAGCATCAAAGTAGTTTTTTTGCCGCCCAACACTACGTCTGCTCTTCAGCCGATGGACCAGGGTATCATTCACTACGTGAAGTCGAAGTACCGCAAGCACCTGCTAGAGCGAATGATCCTATGCTCAGAAGCTGGAAAGTTGTATTAAGTGGACTTACTCGGCGCAGTGCACATCATCGCCCACGTGTGGAAAAACACTCCGCCGCTGTGCCAACTGTTTTTGGCACAGCGGTTTTGTGAGGTCCGAGCATGCAGCAGTAGCTGATGGCATTGAGGAGGTGTCAGCCGAGTCCACCGACGATGACTGCCCGACTTTCGATGCTGTCCTTCCCACAGATGTGACCTTTCAGGACTACATCGCGATTGATCATGGTGTCGCCACGAGTGGTCTCCTGACCGATTAAGAGATTACTAATGATGTCACGGGCGCCCATGAAGACCTCGATTTCGACGAAGAATCATGCGAGGAGATACAGCCGCGACCTCATCGCACCTCACGGGAAGTCTCGGAGGCGCTGTTAATATTCGAGGACGCTTGCCTGAACTCTCCCGACAGCTTGCGTGCTGTTGGCCATTTAGAACAGTTAAAAAAATTGTGATGTCAGTCGGAATCTGTGCGAAAACGCAGACGACAATTACAAAATACTTCAACAAATAAAGGTATGCTTCTGCAGCTTGATTTTAAATGTTGCTTTCCCTGTTCATTTGTTAATTCGGGATTCGGACACTTTTTGCGGTCCCGTGAAATCCGAATTACCGAGCTTTTACTGTATTTGTCACCAGGAGTTCTTGGGCTCTAAACAGCACACACTGCTGTAGGCTGTTTACTTAGTGGACTAGACAGCTCCTAGAGGTCTTGCCCGGGCCAGTTTTTTCTTGTTGGATCCTTGATAAAGTTCATTACCTACCTACATAGTGGACGAACAGAGTACCCCTTTCACGTCTTTGGGGCCCCAGATATTTATAAAACGGAGCTAGACATGGAACTGGCCGAATGTGGGGACCCTCCGCAATAATCCAACAAAGAGAGTTTCACTTTAAAACTGTTGACAAGAATCTGCACTTCCCGCCCTCCTTCCAACTCTCCTATGAGAATTGTGCAGACCAGTTGAAATTTGTCCACATTTGTAGTGCACCCACCGTTCAGACTGCGCACACACTTCTGGTCCAGATTCTTGAGGATGTTGACGTCACGCAGGTCCTGGTCCTCCGGAATGTCCTTCAGGGCTAATCGAGCAAACAGCATGTCCAGCTGCAACAGAAACAGTTTCATTCACTTCCTTGTGCATTTAGTCACAGTGCTACAGCATATGCCAGAAGAGAGGAAAAAGCAAATAAATCAGTTACGAGACAATGCACAATGCTACTCGACATATACACTTGCGTACCTCTCAACTCTCTCCCAATCTGCCCAAACGACCCGAATTTCGAGCAATTATGCGAATTGTACGGTAATAGCCATTAATCTCCCAAGAAAACAGCCTCTACCCTGCCGTGAAAGAAATGGCGAAGGGCAGCAGCCCTCAAATTTTCTGGCCTTGGTCTATTGAATGTGCAATACTTCTGGCCGTGCACCACTGATGTCATGCAGAAAAGCATGCCAAGATTGGGAAGGGTCTAACCGCCATCCCCAGAACAGAGCACATGTGCCCTAGTTATACGCTTCTGTAGGCACTATATGCTGTACAGTAAAAGCTTGTTCATTCGGATTTGATAGGACCGGAAAAACTGTCCAAATTAACCGAATGCCGAGTTAACGGATGAACAGGGAAAACAACATTTAAAATCAAGCTACAGAAGCATACCTTTATTTGCTGAACTATTTTGTAATTGTCGTCTGCGTTTTTGCGCAGATTACGGCTGAAATCACAATTTTTCTTAGCTGTTCCAAATGGCCAACAGCACGCAAGCTGTCGGGAGTGTTCAGGCAAGCGTCCTCTCATATTAACAGCGCCTCCGAGACTTTCCGTGAGGTGCGATGAGGTCGCGGCTGTATCTTCTCGCATGATTCTTCGTCGGAATCGTGGTCTTCATGGGCGCCCGTGACATCATTAATAATCTCTTGATCAGTCAGGAGACCACTCGTGGTGACACCATGATCAATCGCGATGTAGTCCTGAAAGGTCACATCTGTGGGAAGGACAGCATCGAAAGTCGGGCAGTCATCATCAATGGACTCGGCTGACACCTCCTTGATGCCATCGTCCGCTACTGCTGCATGCTCGGGCCTCACAAAACCGCTGTGCCAAAAACAGTTGGCGATGACTTGCGGCGGAGTGTTTTTCCACACGTGGGCGATGATGTGCACTGCCCCGAGTAAGTCCACTTGATACAACTTTCCAGCTTCTGAGCATAGGATCAATCGCTCTAGCAGGTGCTTGCGGTACTTCGACTTCACGTAGTGAATGATACCCTGGTCCATCGGCTGAACAGCAGACGTAGTGTTGGGCGGCAAAAAAACTACTTTGATGCCCTTCAGTTCGACTGTACAGTTATGGGTACTGCAGTTGTCAACAATCATAATTATCTTGCGGTCCTTCGACGTGAAATGCCGGTCCTTCGACGTGAAATGCCGGTCCAACTGCTGCAGCCAGCCGCGAAAAATGTCAGATGTCATCCATGCCTTCCTGTTCGCTGTGTACCCGACAGGAAGGCTTTTGACGTTCTTAAAACAACGTGGCTTAAGTGCCTTCCCGACGACAAGTAGTGGCAAGCGCTCCGTGCCAGTCATATTGGCGGCAAGAAGCACAGTTATCCTTTGCTTGCACTTCTTGCCACCAATGCACGCGTCCCCTTTGAAAGTCACCGTCTTGTCGGGCAGAGCTCTGAAGAATAGAGCAGTTTCATCTGCATTGAACACGTCACGTGGTTCATAGGCGGTGATGTGCTCCAGCAGCTTCACATTTCTTCACTCGGTGGTGGTCACGCTTTCGTCAACACTGGCCTTTTCGCCGCACACACTCCTGAAGACAAGTTCGTGTCTCTCTCGAAACCTCGCAAACCACCCTTCTGACGCTTTGAACGATTCAATGTTCATCATTGCAGCGTATTTCTCACCTTGCGCCATGATGAGAGGTCCGCTCAAAGGCAGATGCGCGTTGCGACAGTCAGTAATCTACCGGGGCAAAGCCTCTTCGAGCTGGGGATGAGCTGCGGTTCGCAACCGCTTTCTAGAGGCATGAAACTTCTCGCTTTCGAAGGCTTGTCGAATCTGTAGTTCATTTTTCACGTACGTTCCCAACGTGCTCCGCTTCACGTTGTACTTGGTCATAACCTTCTGTCGCGATTCGCCGTTCTTCAGTGCTTCCAAAGTTTCCACTTTAGTCGCGAAGTTCTTCGTGTCGTAGTTCTGCCGCTTTTTCGGCGTTGCCATCACTGTAGCGCACGATGGTGGTGGCATGCAAATACAGTCACAATGGAAGAAAAAGAGAACTCCGCAAGAAGAGATGGTTCCGACATGACAACACAAGAGAAAACAGCGTCGGAGGCACTGAGTGGAGAAAAAAGAAGACGCCGACGTTCGGTGACGCTGCGATCGCCCCCACTAGTTGATGATGGTGGCGATGCAACTCAGGTTTCGGTTTCACTCCAGTGATGCCAGCACTGCTTTATCACACTTTTGTGTAGCAGCAGCCGTCAGCATTTGTCCGAATTAAGTGGTGCGGAGCTGAATTCGGACGAAATAACGAAGGTTTGGTCCCATAGATTAACATGCATTTTGGCCGGGACCAATAGAGCCGTCCGAATTATCCGAATTGACGGGTGTCAAATTAAAGAGCTTTTACTGTATTTTCTAGCAGATAACCTGCATGATGAAATGGGCTAAAGTTATATGCGATGGCATATAACCTGCAAGAAAATATGAGTTACGAGTACCAGTATCATGGCAGACGCCTAAAAACATTGTCAGCAACCATTCAGATGAGCTGCCTGCGAAGCTGCTATGGCCTAGATGAGCTGCCTGCGAAGCTGCTATGGCCTTGAGATACAGACATAGCATATTTACTTGCATAATTTAATTCTCGCACTTTTTTAGCAGAAGACTGATGAAAAGTTGGGGGTTGCAAGATTGCGAGGAAAATGTTCCACGAAAACAAACGCGGTAAAAAAAACTAAAGATTGACAAATCGATATTCTCATGCAAGCGATTAACTCCAAGCTTTGACAAGTACAAATCAAGACTTACCTTAACAATAAAATCACAAGTTCAACGCAAGAAAAGATTTATATGCGACACAAAAGCTGCAAGCAAATACTACCGAGCTTTGGAATACCGTACACAAAGCTTGCAGGCAGAGTTCGTCACTCAACAAGAACCCGCAGAAGCATAAAGTTTTGTAAAATTAACTAGAGCGGACTCTGGCATTGCGATCGTTTAGCGACCATGGGAATAATGGGTAGTACACGGATTTGCCTGATCTTCGTACTTGTGGGCGGCGAGTCGCACTTGTGGCTTCGTTTGTTGCAGTCTTTCGGTTTTGGTTTGAAGGAAAGAACAAACCATTTTGAACTTCGTGACCCCATTTAAAATTTACGGTGAGCCTAAAATATAAGGTGGTGAAGTGCAACTGCTGAACATGTGCCTATTTTTTCGTGACAAAGCGAACTGAAGCCACGCAAATCCAAAAGGAACGTGAAGTACGAAGACTAGGCAAATCCGTGTACTACCCATGATTCCCATGCTCACTGAAGCTCCATGCATTGCAGCTCCCATAGACACTGGTGCCAGAGTTCCCTTTGGTGCATAAAGTATTTACTGGCATAATGAACCCATTTCCCACTTTGGTCCTTAAAGAAAAAAAATGTTTTTTGATGTATCTGCATTTCATTTTTGTAAAATAGCTAGTGCCATTGACAATCGAGACATTAAATCAAGCCATTATATCAGAAAATAATGGAATATACCGTATTTACTCGATTCTACCGCGCCCTTGATTGTAACGCGCACCCGGTTTTCACGACGAAAAAGAAAAAGTAAGACGTCGATTGCAACGCGCACCCATTTTCTCGTTGGCCCACTCGATCACACCACTCGGGAAAAAGACTCCTTTCGGGAGCATCTTCCGTTTAAATATGAGGTACGGGGGAAGCTTGTGCCTATCTGACGTGCAACGGAGCATTGCCGTCACTAGTTTTACCGTGGCCAGATGTCAGCACGTGAACTTTTTTCGCCTCCTTCTTGACGGTTTTGTGGTGCCAGGCATGCCGAAGTAAAGAGGCATCTGATCGGCATTGCCGATTTGCCCAAGCAGGGAGCCGTTGTGCCGAAAGTTTAGCACGAATCTCTGAAAACAAGCTTTTCTTCGTACTCCTCCGGCAACTTTTGGCATGTGCCCATTCGCCTTCAGAGGGAAAAGCCTTTCTTTTTTATAAAGTTAGTTAGCCAGCACCTGGTCGCTTTAAACTGGCTCCGCATTAGCCCTTTTTCTAAGGCTGACTGCATAGCCTACATTTGGAGCAGTTCTGTTGCCACGGGCCGCTGTGCCGCTCACTGCTCAATCACATACTCGCCGAGTAGCTCTTTAATTTGCAGAAACCGACCCTGCTGTGGTCCGCTGAAGCCTTTGCGTGAATCTTTGTTGTCAACAATCTTCTGCTTTTGTTTCCGTCAGTCCCGCACACACGTTTCGAACTCCGAACGACTGCGATGCAGCCCGAGTTACGTCCGTTTCGGCACACGCGATGACTTTTCTTTTAAAAGCGGCATCGTGGTGCACTCGTCGAGTTTTTGGAGTTGGCCCTTCCATGCCGTCGATGCTAATGCACACCAAGATGACGAACTCCTCAACACACGTACGAAGTGCCGCACATGGGAAACACATAGGCAGAAATGGCCTACGCGCCATGCCGACGCACGTAGGGGCGGCCATTTTGGAATGCCGATGGCAATAGAGTGACCGTATTCATTTTTTTTTTCGCACTCGATTCTAACGCGCATGCCATTTATGAACTTGCTTAACAGGAAAAAAAATGTGCGCGTTAGATTAGAGTAATTAAGTTAAGTTAAAACACAGTTTCACAACTACTTGAAACAGTTGCGAGCACCGCGAGCATAGACAACTTCAATAAAAATGTTAAAGTCGTGCCTTTTGCAACAATGCACCATCTGTTGAATGCAGGAGGAACTTCTTTGCTGATAGCGCCACACAACCACGCCAATGGCGTGTCGTGCACCCACAGCGTTTACCGTAACGTTTGTGCACCGCAATCTGAGCCTGCCTTTTCGTTGTCTGGTTTCTTGTTGTGAAATTGGTAGATTCTCCTGCTGCGCAGGGCACGTTCGGCCAATACATTAGCCAAACGGCTGGTTACAAACAGCATGCGCTGGAGCACGGGAACCGGGCAGCTGGACAACACTTTGGCGTCGATCGGTGCACTTTCGTTATGGGAGGAAACAAAAAGAGCTTCGGGCTACAAAAAAGATTCATCGCGCACTTGACGAGCCAAGACAAGCAAAGCCATCACGTGAAACTTTTGCTTATAACTCCCGTTACTTTTTTTTTCACCCACGTAATAAACCCTCCCTTCAAACTTTTTGGAGAAAAAAAAGCGAGTTCATTGCTCAAGTAAATACAGAATTATTGAAATCTTAATGCGCAAAAAGTTAACGTACAACATCAACATTGCGACGACGGCCATCTAACACGGAATTATTCGCAGTTACTTCCTGACAAAATAGTCTTACGTTCCGTCTATGTCTGACACATGGAAGGTCCAGTGCATCTTGGTGGCTTTCAGCTGCCCGTGCTGCCGTCTCCAACAGCGAACAGAAAACGTCTCCAAAGTGCCTACTGGCGGTCCTGTTGCCGTTTAGTGCGTGGTCAATCACTTCCAACTTAAAAGCAGTCATGTAAATTCGGTATCGCCCCATAGCGTAACCACATAACGGACACAATGTACACTAATACGCTGCAATGCGCACTTGCCATTTTGGCTTGGCTTGGATTGAGGCTTCGTGCGTTAACAGTACGCGTAACAGTTAAGAGATAGCACCAGACTGTCGTGCGCTATCATTAGCAGTGGTTGGAAGGAGCAGATGATTATGTGGCTCCTATTTTCGGAGGAGCAATAATTGCAGAAAAAAAAAAATCTTATTTATTGTTGGGAAATGTGGAGGGTGCGAGGATTACGTGAGTAAATACGGTACACCAGTTTCCATCTATTGCAAGACTAGACCTACTTGTAGCATACTGTCACAAACGAGCGTTCAGAAAAGAGTGTCGCCAAATACTGGCAACAGTGACGATACCAAGCGCCAGAGAGACGCCTCAAGGTCAACGCTAAAGAAGAAAACAAGCACCCAAACTCCCCGGGCGCACTGTATTTCCCCCTCAAAAGCGTAGTTTCGCAGACCAACCTCCTCACATCGCCCTGCTACGGTGGACTAGTGGACAAGGTACTCGGACGCTGACCCGCAGGTTGCGGGATCGAATCCCGGCTGCAGCGGCTGCATTTCCAACGGATGCGGAAACGTTGTAGGCCTGTGTGCTCAGATTTGAGTGCATGTTACAGAACGCCAGGTGGTCGAAATTTCCGGACCCCTCCACTACGGCGTCTCTCATAATCCTATGGTGGTTTTGGGACATTAAAACCCCACATATCAATCCAACCTCCACACCGGCGGCCGAACAAGCCCTGGAAAGATTTGGAAGGAAAACGGCGTGGCGATGAAGAGTTGCGTCACGAGTCGTGGACAGTCCTCGAAACGTCTCACTCTTTCCCCAGCCTTGGCTGTGAACCATGCCGACGAAACAATTAGAATTTTCTGGAATCTAGCGTGAAAGGTATTTGAGCGAGCAGCGAAGAAGGGAGATGAAGACAGTTTACACCAGTGTGCGTCGACAGGAGATGGAGTTTTACGCAAATGTACGTAGGGTCATTCCGCCGTGTCGGCGAAGGCTTTTGTTGTCAGTGACAAAGCAGGTGATGAAAAGGGTTTCGGCCCGAAGGGTGAAGGCTGGTGGTACCAGCAGAACAGTGAGAGTCTGCCACCATAGAGCGAAGACGCGTCCTGCAATCGCAACGTGTGGGAAGTCTACGTGTTTCTGGCAAAAATGTTTGGTGCTTGGAGTGCGGACATTTGAAGACTATTTCCTGAAAAAGAAACTTCGGGGGCAGCGAATCGACAACAGCGCTGGACTGAGCGATTCTTGGGAGAGTACCATTCAGACTTTGTTCCAAGGACTTTGGACTGAATGAGTTTTCGAACTCTTTAGTCTTTAAGTGTCTTGGTTGTTTGATGCATGTGTTTGCATTGTAGCGTGTATTGTTCTTTGTGTCTGTTGTTTCCAGTGTAGCTGATTGTACTGGGTAGTCCATTGTTTGATTGGTGAAATATTGTACTGAACTATTGCCGAGTGTGCATGTTTGTGTATCGTTTGATCTGACATACTTGAGGATATAATTTTGTTTTGTTTATCAACTCTCGGATCTGACTCGTTCTCTAGACCACAGCCGGCGTCTGCTGGCGCGCCAAATAGGACCACTTTTAAATTGTCCATGCTGTCGTGGTGCAGTTCAAGAAGCCAGTACTTCAGCCCTTAGAATTAGCCTGGTGATCGCCTCCCTAATTAACAGGACCTGTGACACATACACAGTCTGCTCTAGCCTTCATGCACTCATACACAGTGTTGCTAGAACTGTGCAATGCACTGTCAGTAGTAAAAGGACGTCATTGCCAAAAATTGCGCCCCCCCCCCCCCCCCCCAAAAAAAAAATGGCATAAGGCAGGAGTAACAAGTGAGGCAGATTACCTCAATTCCATCGAATGTCATTTTGATGACAGGTACAAAAGCCTCTTCAACAGCCTGCAAAAAGAGAGGTCACAAATATGAGCCACGCAAGCACGCACACAAACAAAAGCACAAAGCGACCCGTCTGAGGCAGATGTTGCCATTGCGTTTTCGAAACCACATTTAGCAATTTTGAGTTACAATGCTGGACAGGAAGTGCACGTACATTTGTTTATATTTGCTTAAAGAAACACACAACCCCGACTTCATTGTGCTCCGGTAATGCAATGAGGAGGAACTCACCCGGAGGTCCTTGACCTCCTCCTGTTGACGGAGTAGCTCTACAAACGAAGTGAAGAAGTCACTGCGCTCTATGTGTCGTGGTGCCACGCACAGGGTATCAATATCAGCCCCTGAAAAGCACAAACAATACCACGCTTATGGGTGTGCAACGTTTCAAGAATTGCTCACATTGTATCAAACCATGTCCCATTCTATTCTCTCTTCAAATATAATAGCTGCTATTCATAAGCAGGGTGCCACAGCCGAAATACAATTTGGGGCAATTTTTGGGAAAGCAAGATGTTTTTTTGAAGCACTAAAATCCAAATTTAGAGCAGATTACAGAAAAAAAATACATTTCTGAAATGCGAAATTCGGAGCAGTAAAAGAAGGAAACTCACCCTTAGTGTGGACTCCGAGACGGTACGACCCAAATGTGTAGATCTTGCCACCAACGTTCTCAGCGACACTAGACGGCATATTCTGCACCAGATTAGGGCACCGACACTTTTGAGTATACCATAATAGCATACACTTCACCTGACGCAACAGAGTAGGAGAGCAGCGCTGATTAAAAGCATCGCGACACTGCGCAAATGCATAAGGTGGGGTCAGTACGCACAAGGAAATAAAGTCGCTTAAGTGAGAACTCTTTCACAAAAGCAAAAGCACCGCTGTTACGGCCCTTCGCAGGTGTGCAAAGATACCAAGACACTGCTGCCAATGCTCTGCCTTGAAGTTCCCTCACATAAATGCTCATGGGATGCCAGATTGCATATCATCTGCTACAGACCAGATCATTATCAGCAGAAAATACTTGCACTATTTTAAGAAGCCAGAAGTAGCATCACAAGTTACAGAAAATCTTATATCCTCACAAGACTCAGTGTGAATTTCGGGTAATGAATTTTTTTTAACGCTTTCTCTGGGTGCACGGATGAAAAGTGTAACGTAGGTTTCCTAAATTTCGTGTTACTTGTCATGCTCCATGCTGTCCACTATATTACATTATAGGGTATTTTGGTGGGAGGGGGGGAGAGAAGGTATGGGGCACGCAAATGTGTGTTGCGTTTTTATAGTTCTTGCGAACAAAAATAGACACTGAAGTATGCATAAATACATGCAAGAATTCGTAAAAACTTTTACCCACTTCCTAGGCCGCTGGTGTAAAATGTCACTCGTGCTCAATCACCATTTCTAATGATCCTGAAAAGGCGAGAAACGCCGTGACTGACCATATTGCCTAAACAGGTGCACAGGTACCAGCAGCAGCTGAAAACGTGCTTTTAAGAGACCGAAGCGCCTCAAGAGCCACTGCGTGCCACCCACGTTCTATTGTTTAATATATTGGACCAATTTCTAATTGCCAATTCTCAGGAAAATATTAGTCAATATGGCTAAATGTACACAAGGTTCAACGTTCTAATTTAGGTACAGAATTCAATTATGGAACTTTTACCTTCATTATCTTTCACAATCAACATACAATGACAAAGTGAATTATGACAAGTGCTCTCAAGGTAGTTAATGTTTAACAATATGTCCCTCGAAGCCGCCCAGACTGCCGCAAAAGGTTGAGTAGGAGGCCCAAACACAATAATTCATAGCCATCAGTGCAGCTACAGTCGAACTCCGCTACAACGAAAGCCGCTTCAACGAAACTTCCGCTACAACAAAAAATTCACGATTCCCTGTCAGCAGTCCATAGGAGTCAATGCATACATATTGTCGCCACAACGTACACTTTTTCTTCGATTGTCCTGCTTCAACGAAATTTTAGGATCCAATGCCAGGCTCAGATACTTATTTCTATGCAGTAAACCCAATCTTTAGCATTTCGATGCATTTTAAGAGCCTCAAAGTGCATCAACAAAGTCAAACACGCATTGGCACCACCAGACACCACCACTATGAGGACGTTGTTCAGCAAGCAGGGGCGCCACCATTGCTTGATAGCGATGGCAATGAAACTGCCCTGCTTTTGTTTTGCCACTGGCTTGCTTTTGAGCCGCAGACGATCTGAAGCTGAAGCTCAGTTCATGGTTTCCTTCTCGCAGCTGCTTGGCGCAACTGTGGCGCAACCCCTTTTCAGATTCCGATGCTTACCATTATGTTCGCGCTTGGCCAGTGTGGTAAACCGCCGCTCCACGATACCCTGCCTCCACCACCTCTGCGTTGTCGGACACTTTTGACGGCGGACAGCTGCTGGTGTTAACGTGTTAATGCAACTGTTTGGTTCGTTCACGAAAGAGGTTTTAGGAGTTGTTTGAGCGTGCTTTTCACTATGGTCTCGCTATGCATAGGTGAGAATCACGTAATGACGCTGCTGGGAAAGAATAGCAAGCAGTGGACATTTTTTGAATTTTGAGAATAAACGTTTCTTTGTTTTGCTAGCTCAGATCAGCTATATTTCTTTCGATTTCACTACAACGAAATTTTTTCCTTGCCCCGTCAGTTTCGTTGTACGGGGTTCAACTGTATTAGGAGATTGGTGGTGTGCCATCACTAATATTGAGAACGATTTCATTCAAATTACACAAGTTTAAAATAATAACTTAACAGGAGGTTAATGTTAAACATCAACGTTTAAAGAAACAATATCATCTGAAGCCCACGCCTGCTTACATCTAAATGCTCCAGTATGTCCAGTGTTTGCAATCGTTAAGAATGCATGAGCATCATCAATATAGGCAGTTTTGTTATGGCAATAAAATGGCACGATGTACTGATTGCATGAAAACCTAACCTAACCTACACTTCATAGCCACAACTGTTCATTAGCAATATAGTTTGTGGCACACATTGAGTAATGTAGCTGTAGAGTGTGTCGCAGGCAGCATAGCTCAGTGTCCCATCCATAATGCGATGGGCAGTACATGCATAAATACAAGTGTTAATAAAAGCACACCCAATGTTACAAGGTTGAATGTGTCACCATAGTGTACATACGTCTTCATTGGTGTTTTTATCCATATTAAAACTGCAGTTATGCTTGGAGGGGGAGAAAAAAAGTGCAATTACAAACCTTATGAAGAAAACTTAGATTAACCTTTCATGGAAACAATAGGAGAAAAAATGAACACGAAGCTCACCTTTTTAACACTGACTTCATAGATCCACTTCTTCACAAGCTGGTTGATTTTTGACAGCACATCCATCCTAGGCAGCATAAAAAACCAGGCAGAACGATATCGGGGACAGCTCACACCATGACAAGCATTTCAACATGGACCAGCACATGCAAAAGGCCTTTCACCAATACATCAAACAAGTGCAATGGCTGGCATGCAAAAAGCTCCCTTTCACACAATTGCTATAAAATAGCTAAGATGTTGATATATTTGCCACTCAATGCTTTTGCACATGAATGACTGTGCTGTGGGCCTCCAATCTGTCGACAGAATGGATGCAAAAACTTGTATAGATCGTGTGCGCACACCGACAGAAGCCACATTCGCTGGGCTGCTTTCTTCCGCTGGGCTGCTTTCTTCAGCCCAAATGACAATGGCACTTCTGCACAACTGATGCCACACAACACGAGAAAGGGCTCGTCTTCCAGATGAGTCAATCAACGGCACCAATGCTGTCTTTCACCAATGAATAAACAAGGCTTTAACACACGCACACACTTAAGCACAAGAAGCACATTATCCACACCACACACACAACACAGACAGGCAGCAGATGGTGAGCACCTGTGTGCCAGCTCCTCCTCAGACTCAAACAAGCCGAACTGGCGCAGTGTCTCTTCCAGTTCCTCAGTGCGCTGCAGGTCGCTGGGCTTAGGCGGAGCGGTGCTGATGGCCGAGGTCATGCCCAGCGTCTTGTCCGGCATGCCGGCAGCCGAGCCTATCTGCTGCGGTGGCTGCAGGGCTCCACCGCCATTGCCACCCAAGAGGTCCCCACGGCCCCCTGCCACAGGGAAGCTGCGTACAAAGAACACATCAGAAAGGCTTTAGGAGTAAAAAGTTTTGTTTACAACTTCTTAACAGTAATTTGTAGCTTTGCTCCTGGTGATCACATAATTAAATCGTAAATAACTGAATGCATTATATAATTAAAGGGACGACACAGTCCTTCATTGCTTTTCTGTTTAGTGTCGCAATAAAAGTGTAATCTTGCAGGGATTTTTCTGTGGAGCACGTAGACATTTTTAAAACAGAATTTCGCTATCTGAATTCGATCTTTAATCGGTGCCCATAACACTGGTCGGTCGGGGCGATGACCATTGTACTGCCGTAAAAGTCAAAAACAAACTGCATGCGGTCATTACAGGCTTCGTCAAGTTTTGTTTATTAATAAAACAAATGCTTTAGTAGTCATTTAAGGCATGCACACACTTTGTAGGTCTCATTAGCGGCAGCAAAAGCAGCACTTGAGTTCCTCCACCCTTTGCATGCAGGCAAGCAAACACAGCGCCGCCAGGCACTTCTTTGAAAGTGTGACAAAGAAAAGCAAGAATTAATCTTTGGCACTGCCTAAAGAGCGTGAAATACAATCTCAAGTTATAGATGTTTGTTTTTAAGCAAAATAAGTCTACCTTCTCAAGATCTCACTAGAGCCACAATAAAAAGTTTTCGGAGCGGTACACAGCCCCTTTAATAAGAAACACCATCAATCCATAACAATGATGCGACAGTTCAAAATGCCTGCCAAATTACCATAAGAAACTAGCGCCCCACAGCGAGGCAGCGCCTGAGACTACATGCACTCAAGCTGCGGTGACACTGAATGCGCTGTTTTCAAATTGGGGGACCCGCCAGCAGTGAACAGTGAAACAATGTGGGTGCTGCGAGCGCGTCCCCCTCGGAAAAAAAAAGAAATGCATCCCTGGCGTAAGCAGCCAAAACCACATTGTGAGCAGCATGACAACAGAGAGAAGCAAGAAACATCAGTCCTTGCCACATGCCAGTCGGAGTATTGCGCATGCCCCGCAATTGTTCTACAAGGACCATACTCTTTATGGAACGTAACGTCTCCGTCTACATCGAACCAGAGAAGATGACGATTGGAACTGATTTAGATGAGCACTCACCTTTACTTTCAAACCAAACTAAAATATTTTATAGGCAAAGCTCATCACTAATAATTGGTCAGAAGTGCCCCCGCCCCCACCTGCATGCAGCGAAACGACGCATCTAGAGTTTCTTAATTTGGTGTCGGGGGGTCCTTGAAGCTCTTCGTTGCGAAAGCTCGGCAGCACCTAGCACGCGCAGCACAGTAACTCTATCGGCACGCACTCTTCATTACCCTCCTTCTCTTTTTCTTAAGAATGACTGTAAAGAATGAACTTGGTGACGTACAGTCAAGAGATGAGACGTGTAAAATTTTCTGTTCCTGCAGCAAGTTGGAAAATAATAAAGCCCGTGACCTGCACTTTTTTGGGTTGACACGTTGGATGTGCAATGTTGTAGTTTCTTCAATACATGAGCCTTCCCAAGAAAAGAAAAAAAAAAAGAAGCCCACCACAGATAAGGGCAAGAAAAAGAAGAGAAACAGGCAAGAACACAGACAAGACCTTGATGCAGTACTGATTGACACCATGAAAATCTGGGCATGTTAATTATACCCTTGCTAATTAATACTATGTAAATAACTTAGGTCAGCCCCGAGCTCTGCTGTTAGTCCAGCCTTGAACAACTAGTGCAAGCTCCCCACATTTTCTTACACGTTCCCTTGCACGGCTGCCATCGCCGTCTGCGTTCTCAATCGCATACTACGCCTTTGCTAACCTAAAAAACTAACAGATCCCATGCACTGCGGGAATGAATTTCATGCGAAACAGTAGGCAAATAGCAGCCTATGCTGCATTTTTAGCCAAGCGTCACAAGGTAACCGATGTGCTTATGTAAATTGAGCAATTTCGCACATATTAAGGGCTAACCAATTTACCAAGCACACAGTTGGGTAAAAAGGCAGCCTGTGGCCTTATTTAACAACCGAGCTCACGCTAGAGTAAAGTTGTGTTTTATCACGGGCATGCAAACACTCCAGTGCAATGATGCAAACAACAGAAGCAGCTATCGTACGCGCATTTGCGGAACACTTTACTATTGCAGCGCAAAACGAAGATGTGCATAATATTCGATGTTTATTACATGGACATAAAAGCAGCCAGCCAACACTGCACCTATGAATAACATTATTCCGACATGATGCCTACAGCTTGCTGCAGAGATTCCTTTTGGAAGTTCAAATATGTCTCTAATGCCTATTATTTTCACTTTAACAAGCTTCACAACAAATTTTCTATCTACGGTGTGAAAATCTGCTTCAAAAATCATATGCACTTGATCCTGGCAACATGGCGAAAAGAATTTGGTATGCACAGCTTTTAAAAATTAAGCCACTGCAGGTAACGCCTTGGTAACACCACTGATTCAAGATGCACTTAAAAACTCCAAAAGGGGGTTTATTGTATCTATAACCAACAAAGAAGCAGTGATGCAAGGGAGAGCAGAAGGTGGTAGTCAGAAGGCGATTTCAAAGCTACATAAATCTGACCCTTCATTCGACACAGTGTGCATAGGAAGCACATAGGGAGGACTGAATGAATTTGTTATTTGCATTCGTTCATTAACGATGCGAATAATGATGATGGTGCGGCAAACCCTTTAAATCGGGTAGGCGTGGAATGCCCTAGCCAACAAGACAAATTAGTATTAATAATAATATTTGGTTTTCAACGTCTACACAGTGGATGGCTTCGAAAACTTAGACCATATGGTGATCTTTAACTTGCACTGACATCACACAATACACGGGCCTCTACTACCATTTCGCCTCTACGGAAATGCAACCCCTAAGGCTGGGATCGAACCTGCCTGTAAACAAGACTGTGAAATAGTGAGTGCCCCCTTGTGTACACTTTAGAAACACTTGGAAGTTGGCTTTTCCTACAGCAATGTTTTTTCACCAGAAACCTCATTCGCAGATTACTTTTATAGCTCCAAGCATTTTGAACCCTCCATATTTCAGCAAAAGGGGGGGAGTAGCAGGAATATCATGCCTCATTTTGTTCCCCCTCTGTTAACAAGGCAACAATCTAAATAAAGGAAAGATTTGTGGAGAATGGCAAAAATAGTCTGCCTGCTAGTCTATGGTGGTGGCTATCAGGTTGAAAACAACTTGCTCGCGCATGCACCATCCCTATTTTGCAAGCTGTCCATTTGGTACACAAACACAGGCAGTGTTTCCTTATTTTACAGTGCTAGCAGTGGAACAAGAACTTTGGTGATGTAACGAAGCATGAACCACAAGTTCGATCTGAACAACTCGCTCAATAAAATGTCTAGCCAGTCCATAGCTGTGAGTTGTAAAATTGCACTGTGTGCACATGCCAACGGCTTTTGTAGGCACTGCTCCTGCATCAAGCAGGTTATGGAGGATATGCAACGCAGAAGCCTGCATTCCTAAATTTTCTGTGTGTGTGTGTGAAAAAGTTCTTCCCAGACAGCTTTCACACTTCTAACCCTCCATATGCCAAGCACCTGGGAGACCTTGCAAGGTGCTCTAGGAATTTCACACAATACCCTACACATAGCAACAAAACTGCATGGAGCAGTATTTAGAAAAGCGGGGAACACTGTTGGTTGACTGCCATCTGCAGAGCAACAAAAAATCAATTCACATGGCAGCAATACGAAAACAAGGGGGCCCTGTCAATTGGCTGTCATGTGCAGAGCAACAGAAAAAAAATATCGCAGCATATCGACCGCGTGAATGATGAGTGGGGCAAACCGTTCGTCTGTCTGTGGATATGCTGTGCTGAATATGCTGGAGGGACGAACTGCCTTAGACCATATGGAGGTTTGCCCCTAAAAGGAAACAGCCCCAGGAGCACCCAAGCCACGGCATGCAAACAGTACCATTCATGACAAGCTAGTCATGACCAGTCATTTTTGTTCATCATACAGTCATCTTATATACCACATCAACTTTGGTATCAATCCCATTAGTGATACGTTCTGTAGAGCACCAAGTGGTAGGCGGCTAGATGCGACTAATATGCTCAAAGTCGCCGAAGTTGGCTAATACATGCTTCGCATTTAAAGGCAGGGTTGAATGGACAAGTGCACCGCGTGAAGTATCGGGTTTGACGCCCTGGGCTGCAGGGTACCTTCGCCCACGTCTCTGCAGAAACCACCACTCGTTCTGCTATGGAGCGACAAACTTTTATTTACGCATGCGCTGTCAACAATCCTGCGAATCGCCTGAGGCGATGTGTCACTTGCTGCGCCTAAGGTTACAAGTCTGAATCAGACTGGCAGAGCGTACCGGAACCGACCATCGCTTTCGCAGTCACTTCGCGAAAAACGCGCACGACAGGTCGACGACGCAATCGCAAGTACGGAGGTTTTCCACGTGCAAGGTAGAGACCGTCGAAGCTACCGCTAGGCACAAGGTCTGCAAGCTTGCGCAACCGTCCACAGACGGCAGCCAGACAACAAATGCACACTGAGCAACCACGCGATGGCTATCAACACGTTTGCGCCAGCCCTACTACGGACAGGCTGCTTACGCAAATCGACTCGCTAGCATCGCACGATCCGAGGAAGCCACGCGGTTATCGGAAACACTTCCGACGCACCCAAACTACGCATCGAAGTTGAGGCGTTGAATGAATGAACTGTCGTGACTCGAGAATGGCGCTTCGCTTCCGGCATTTCCTGGGACTTTTTTTTTTGTCCCTCTAAAAGATGAAAATGTAAGACAATTAGAAACGTTCGGAATTACGCAGCGCGTAGATTGCCACCACAGTCATAGCGTAGATCAGCAGCCATGCTGCGGCGGTGGCAGATAAGCGGCTCTTGAAGGCAACGAACTCTGAGAAGGCAAAAAAGGACGGAGGTGGCTATTTCGGCAGCGCCGGGTTTGCTTTTTGATGTTTAGACTGCGCGCGCCAGTAGACTGAGAACAGCGTAGCAGGCGTCCCGACGGGCGGTTATTACTACGCCCGACGGCTCTAGTGACAACTGGGTTAGGTTACCCCGTGACGCTCGAGGCGGCGATAAGGAGGAACGGGTTCGGCGTCGACACTTCGTAGTTTCGCTTGAAACATGCGTCGCGAGATGACGCACTTCAAAAACACGTAACGCCACGGCCTTAACCTAACACTTGACGCTACGACAGCGGCTCAAACGAAGGGCAAACACCCCGAACACTCGCGAAACGAGACATTCCACTACGAGCGAGAAGGAACGCTGCTTGGCACCAGCCGAAAGGTTCAAAGAGAGAGCTTCGATAGGCCTACCGGACGTTTTCCCAAAGAACCATTGTTCGCTGCGCTGTGTCGGCACGAAAGGAGGTCGCCGTCACTCCAAGGCCCGTCAGCTGCCCCGTCTGCGGCGATTCGCGCGATGCTCGGCGGCCGCGCGGTGCGGCACCGGGACGGAGACACTCCGAAGGTGTTGCTTATTGTTCGTGCGTGCACTAGGCCTAACCGCCGTGTCGGGCTCGCTGGCTGGCTTGACGCAGAGCGGTGGTGGTGTGCGACCGGCCAGCAGCGAGCGCGTCGCGCTAGTGCGCCGCCACTCACCTCGACATCGCCGTGGCTTTGTGCCCGTGGCCGCCGCGCTATCCCCGGATGCTGCTGGTCTTTAGCCTCGAAAAGAACTTCATGGGTGAAAATACACGGCGCTCGGACCGCGTATCATTGCGGGTAAAAAAAAATTAAAAGCGATCTGTCCGACCGTCTGCTGTGAACTTGTGTTGTAATGCAGCGACTTTCAGTAGAGGAAGCAAAAGACGAGAAAAAAATGGTGTTGCCTCTCTCGACCACCAGGGCAACACAAAATTGTGTCACCTTTATTACTAAACGTTAATAAAAACGCCTAAACAATTGTTACTCACATAATAAATATTATTACCTCAGATTTCAAACTGATGTTCTTGAGACAATTTTTTAGTAATAAATACAAATCTTGAAGGCTCTGCTTTTAAATACTAACGTCGTAACGGCAGTCTTGTTTACAGTTCGCTTCTCCACCACTACGTAGTTTTGGCGCTACCGTTTTAAAGTCAGTGCGCTACCTGTAATAAAGCATCATCTAAACAAAACAAACGTACTGCCCACAGAATGCCGCCGCAATCGTCTGCGGCCCCCTTCGGGAAAATCTACGGGACGTAATCTGTGTTCGCGCTGTTATGATCGCCCATCGTTGTGCGCCAGTTTCCTGGAGCGAAGCAGCCGTGGCACGATGATCCTCTCGCTGCTCAGGCTGCCGCTGACCGTGCTCAACAGCGCCAGGCAGCTGGTATCGCAGACTTTCTTCGTGGCCGTGCTGTTCTCGGTGATAACGTGGACTTCGATACTGCTGTACGGTGTCTTCTACTGGAACTACATTCCCAAGTCATCGCACGTCTTTCCGGTGCACCTGCACTTCGAGTGAGTTTGAAGACCGTGAGGAATTTTTTTTCCCCTTTTCGTATCGCGACCTTGGGGTGCTCGTGGACTCCAGCTGTTTTTCCGGTAGTGGCGTTGAGTAGTGGTTTCGGAAGCGGCAAACGAGGTCGCGTATAATGCGATTTGTGTCGCACCTTTCTGAGCGCTTCGTTTTCGCAGGTCCAGAGCATGTCCCGCTGGCTTTTGCGACTTCCTGATGGCCAACGTGACCATCGTGAGGCCGGGACAAGACGACGTACGTGTTCTTCGCACACACTGCGCGTGTATATCGTTTGATCACCTCCCCTTTTCAACGATCGCGCGTTATCTTGACGGCTTTGTGCGCCAGTTTCAGCATCCGTAACGGGATTATCGATATCGCGCTTCATGTGGTTATCGCTTCCAGTACCTGGCCAGAGGACAGCGCTACAAGATCTACCTGGATCTTGAGATGCCGGAGTCCGAGGCAAACCAGAGGATCGGTGAGAAGATTTCGCGCTGCAATTTCGTCCAGTTTGGTTCGCAGAGCATGAATGGAGAGCTCGTAAGAGACTAGCTGATGTCATCCTATTTTGTCCCATTGAACTGAAGTGTTGTGCCCTGTGTTGTCAGACAAGAACCGGTAAAAAGGTTCTGCTTTTCTTTTTTAACTTGCGACAGTTGCTTGTGGGTGGAAAAATCACACTATACACTGCGAATTTCTTACTGCTTCGTGTTGGTGACATTTAATAAACAGTTGATCAGATTTTAAATGAACTTGCGCAGGTATGTTCACAGTTGTACTCGACATGATCAGTGAAGACGGGGAAGTGCTGAAGTCTACGCACAGATCGGTAAGGCTGCACGCTGATGGTCTAACTCCGTTCACTCTAGTCGCAACCTATTGAGGCCTCTTGGCTCTTTTTTTGTTTTTCTCCTTGCCAATGCATTGGTATGTGTGGAATTGGCAGCTTCGTACAAAAGCCCACCGAACACACGTGCCTGCCTCATTTCCATTCGACTTCGTATTCCACTGCTTTCTTGCCTTGTCTTATTTGCATGCTTCACTTCCGCCATGCCCTGCCGGATGCACTCACAGCACTTGTCGCCTGTCAGTTTGCATGCCCCCTGTACTTTTGCACTTGTGTCGGCCTGTTGCGTGCATTCTATCTCCCGTGTCGGTCCCTGAAAGCTGTAGCACGGCAAGACAGCACATGTTAATCTACGCTCCAGAACAACCAGACTCAGTGGCTTATAAAGTCATGGTGTCAATTGTCTACAGTGACTACGGTTCGCTTAATCGACTGCAAGTGCCGAATCATTCCAAAAACTGCGCCCTTGGAACGCTTTTACGAAAACTAATAACACTGTAGCGACAGCGTTTTGCTGTATGTTTGTGTAGGTCAGCACTCGCATCGATGTACATACTTCTTTGTTGCCTCCTACACTAATGGAAGCCAGTTTCATAATTACCTATGCCGAACGTAGCCAGCAATTGTATTGTGTATATACCATGACAGTGTCTGCATCACGTGGCGTGGTTTATCACAACGAAAGGGCGACAATAGGGTCGCAAAGAAAAGTGCGAAAAGAGACGGCGTCTTATAGAAAGAAGCCCTGCCATGATGGTCTAGTGCTAATGGCGCTCCACTGCTAGCCCAAAGGTAGCAGGATCGAATCTCGGCTGTGGCGGCTGCATTTTTGATGGAGGCTAAAATGTTGGAGGCCTGTGTACTTAGATTCAGGTGCACGTTAAAGAGCTCTAGGCAGTCAAAATTTACAGAACTTTTCACTATGACGTTTGTCATAATTATACCGTGCTTTACAATGTTAAATTCCAGATATTATTATTATTAATGTAGAATGAAAAAAAAATTTTTAAGTAGCTATGAAATTTGACACTTGAATTTAAGAAAAATGAGTGTGACACATCACCAAAACCAGCGGTGAGATTTTGCAATGTTTGTATCCCGAAGGTATCCATTTATTAACATACGTTGTGCAAATTCAAATAATCCAAACCGAAAAGAAAAAATCACCGTCTCCTGTCTGGAAGTCCAGGTCTATGAAACTCACTTGTACAATACCTTGCATCCACGTCCGCATGCATTGAACTACAGACACATCACACGGGCAACCAACTAACCTTTCTGCGCACGTTCTAATGTGCTTTGATTTGTGCTGATTAGCGTCCACATTGTAACGCTTTCTCCCCTCACTAATTTGTCCTCTAACAGGGTGTTCTTCGTTACAAGTCTATGCTCGTCAAACTCTTCTCCACGTTGGCTTACATTCCGATGCTCCTCTTTGGCTCGGCAGAGGAGAAGCAGACGGTGTCTCTCCAGCTGTTTGAGAAGTATGTGGAAGACTATGTAAGTTATACATGTCACGCTTCCATTCATCATTTTTTTATATTTTGAATGGTGCATTATGATGACGGTGTTCACAAAATGTCCTGAATATAAAGACAAAAAGAACACACGCACTCAAAGCTCATCATAATAAAGTTGAACCTTATAGGAAAGTGAGTTCGCTATATCGAAAAATTCGTTATAAAGGTATATTCCTAGAACTATGTCAAATGCAAGAGTACTCTTCATATACTTTGTTATAACTGCAATTTCGTTATATCTGAATTCTTCATATCTAGGTTTGCAGTGTACAGCAGGGCCTGCATGGAACTTCAACCTAGTACTGCTTATACCAAACGATAATCTCTTATACGCTTTGAGCACAAATTGCACTGTACTTCCTGTGCCATTTGGTAGTTAAGTGCTCACCCTGTTGTGTGTTCCTTCTGTTTTCAGTTTGTGGGCATTGTCAGGATGAGCCAACGAGTGCAAATTAGAGACTACTGGTTGCTCCTCACTAGGTCTTGGCAATGCAAAAATAAAGTGCATTGGCGAAGCAATGCTAATGGCATCAAGTCAGTTGCGTGCTGCTGCAAAACAGCTGAAATTTCTGGCTTTGATGTGTTTGATCGTTCAAAGAATTCACCACATGGCCTAGCGAGGGACCCCTTTTACGCCATATAAGCATGTGTATCGAAACACTATTGGTGTTGTAACTTTCACATAGACACACTCATGACTGGAGGGATAGCGGCAGATGCACCATGTTCCTAGTACCATTGCATTTGATAGATGTGGTCGCATAAACCAAACAGCTGTGGCTCATGTAGATGTATGTTGAACAGAGCTATATAAATCGCAACCACAAAAATGTTTGAGTTTATTTGTAGAGAAGATTCACAAACTAAAAGTTTCGAATTCTTTGAACAGCGAGTTCAAATTGCGGTCCTCAGTTTCAACTTGTAGATGGAGACAAAAATTGGCTTTATTGAAGATCCTCTCATGTCTGTAGATTTGTTGCTCATGAGAATGTGCACGGTAGTACAGTGATAGGCCTAGCCAATGTGAAGCAAGTTTAGTATCAATAGTCGCATGGTATTGATACTCATGCCTAGTTCCAGATGCTTATAATGCTAAACCAGTGATGAAAATATAAAATCTTGAAAGATATTGTGCTTACAATTTTTTCACGTCTGTTTGTGTTGTAAACATTTGGATCAAGCAAGAACCAACTGGCCCAACATGTTTTCGTACTCATACCTATAGACACTATCTAGAGATGCTCCTCAATGTATATTAAAACGCCTTGATGATGTTGATGCTGCATTGGATTTCACAGCACAAAACCTATTTTTGTATCAAATTATTATTTTTCAGCTTATTAAGCATAATTGCTATCCATGTGAAGGCTGCAGCAGTGTTTTTACAACTTGGAAAATGCACGCCAGTACTACTTCTTATAGAGCAGCAAACCAAACATAGCCTTTGTATTTCCACTTACTGCAGGCAGCACTGCGGAGTCGTAAACAGTATCATTAGATTGTGATGTCATGACTTGCAGATTACATTGATGTGAGAGGAGTGAGGTCAATGGATTGTGCTCGAAGTATGATGTAATAGCTCAATTGCATTAGAATGAGGCGTAAAGACTAGAGTTTCTTTAGTATTGCAGCTTCCCAAGGAGTGTTGCGCTGACAGTCGTGCCATGTTTTTTGCACTGCGGATCTCTCGAGTAACATTAATCGTGCATTTTCAGTCAAAGCCGGCCACGCAAGCAGGCCTGGTCATCAGAAATAGCCACATCGAGGTCTACACTGCAACACTAAAAATATACGCAGATTTCACTGGATTAAGGTAAGCACAGTATTTGTAAATTACACTAGTTCAGTTATTGCGATAGCATCAGGAATAGCAAATATTATGAGCATACAAATAATCTGCTTGTTTGTTCCTAATGTTGAAATTAGAAGTGCTAGGTTGTGAGTGTCAGTCTGTATTATTTTTGTTTGTGCACTATTTGAGATTCAATGAATTTCTGGTGCCATTTGATTCGTATTCAATTTGGCCTTGGAAATCGCTATTTGCACACTCTTTACTAGAAAGCGAATAGATGAAAGGCCACTTAACAGTTGGCTCCCATCGCAACCATTCTGCGTTGTTCCCTAGGGCTGCACGCCTTTTGTTGCGTCTTCTGTCAGATGCTGCAGATCGGCATTCCTGGGAAGGGAAGGGCTCTCATTCTAGCTTCGCTGATGGCAGGTACCTCCTCTACAACTGGCCGCTCTTGTCGGCCGTCGTGGGCATATCGACCAACTTTTTTTTTGTGAGCCTGGTGGCACTGCTCTCTTGGAACCACCTCACTCCGGCCAAGCCAAAGCCGCGCCGCCGCTCCTCGGACGCCAGGAAGAAGGGCGCCGAGAAAGCCAAAGTGGACGAAAACGTCGACGAGACCGAAGGTACGGACATGCCGTCGCTACTTGCAAAGCTGGAGTTGGAATGGAAAGACTACGACTTGGGCGGTTCGGAATACCCTCCGCCCTTCGAATGTTTTCCCAGTGAAACGCCTCTCATTCGACCTTAGGCACAGTAGTTTGTATTGGTTACAAAAACAACCCATGCAGTTGTTAGTATGAGGAAATTTAAAAATAAAGCACTACAGCTTTTGTTACCTTGTGCCTGTGTCCTTGCCAGCTATACTAGGCAACAACTTTTCTTGGCCCTGAAGGGAAAGCTACAAAGGCAGAGCTTCTGCACATGTAGCACTACGCGAAGTAGTCTGTTTTGGCGCGCGTCTCGTAACGCTGTGGAAAGTGATGGGGTCGCGCCATCAGCGTTTCCTGTAGGCGCAGACCCCGCCTAGCGTTTGAGGTGCACGTGATAAAGCGGGACTTTTTCACGCGTTCAAAAACACGAAGTCACGACAGATAAATTTAAAAAAATACGAATATTTTACAGGTGTGAGCTGCATTCTCCACGTGGAAAAGTAAAGGAGGAACATTTCTATTTCACGTTGAAAACACGGGCGCTACTTTGGAACTATCCTGACTCGTGGTAAGACGCCCGTGATTTGGCTCCGTAGGTTTCCCTTCAGTGCCAAGAAAAGTTGTCGCCAAGTATAAGACGGGTCATGTTTATGGTGCATAACGCGCAATATTGTGAGATCTGGTACGCAGTACTAGTGTCAGTGTAAATTGCTGGTACAGCGCGATGTCTCCACACATGCATTCGAGACTTGGGCTCGGCTGCCTTAACATTACATGCAGCGTAAGAAGTACTTGCACGTGGTGCTGCATCAGCATGAATTGATCTTTGCAAAGAAACAAGCATGATGTATGCATCATATTCGACAGAGTGAAGAGTACTGGCGTATGGTAACAGCACTGTTGTTAGTATTACTCTTGACTGTCCATACTCTCATTCTGATGCAAACAACGCAATCGTTAGACATGCTTTGTGGAATATAGAAAATCTTCTTCTGGTCATTCTTCTGTGCAAAGAATGTGTCGTCTCAGTTTTCATGTCAAGTCTTCTACAAATAAAGATTTTTTAAAATTTTTTGTGACAGTGCCAAGGCCAAATGAATGTTTGAGATTTACACTGCCATCTTTTACAAATAGTCATCACTGAAAGCTTTGACTGTTCTGGTCTGCATAAAATAAAGCGAATATAAGTGTGGTTCCTATTGTTTCGTTTGCAAAATAATGTGCGAAGCCAACATTTGCATACACTCAAACCTCAATAAAACAAACCCGAATATAACAAAACATCGGCTATAATGAAGTAAATTAGAAATAGTCTTCAGTACATATAGTGTTAGGAATCTACCTTTATGTAACAAATTTTTAGTTGTAACAAACATATTAAGCTGTAAGATGCAACTTTTTATAATGGGGTTTGAGTAAATCAATGGCTGGTAGGTTTTCTTTCTTTGAATGGCCGCTCTAGAAGCCCACATGCTGCACACAGAACAATTGAATGTTTCCTGCTACTAGTTTTCTGTTTGTATTTGCTTCGGTACATAGCCTTTTAGCAAGTTAAAAAATGCAGTCCAGTATTATTGTACTGCTGCTTCTTTTTTGTTTGGTTGTACTTCAGGTGCTCCCTGTCTCATCGACAATGTGTCCCTCGAACAGTTAGTTCTTCCATCACCATGCGTATGCTTAGAGGCTATAGTGCTGCACGACAACCCCAAAGTAATCGTTTAAAGAAAGCATTTGTGGTGTTGGAATGCCTTCGCTAGAATCTGGAGCAGCAGAAGCATGAGACAAAGGAGGTGCAGTATGGTAATTGTAGAAGAAAAGAAGCCTCATCGTGAAAATTATGGAAACGGGGCTACTTTATTGCCCCCCGAAGAGCAGTTATATCGCGTCCACTGATGGCTGTTCCGAAATACGCGCTAGTCCTGTCGTCGTCCTTTTCTTCTAATATTTAACAGTAATACTGTATTGTATTTCTGCAACAAGGTTCGATATGAAAATAATCTATAAACTACAGAGAGAGTGGCAGTAAAATGTGGCCAGAATGGTGCTTTTGGTATTGCAGAAGAGTAACTGAGTATAATACAAGAAAAGTTATATTGTTCTCACTACTGACCCTTGAAAAGCCCAATCTGGTTTCACTGCTGTGCCACTCCATACCCACTTTTTTCTGGCAGGTGACATTCGAGCATAATCGCAACAAAGCTTTTTATTTTTCCTCAATCGAAACGTGTGTGACTGGAGCTTTACGGAGTTCAAGACATTTAAGGGTCTTCCGCACTAAGTTACAACGCATTATCTAGGAAGTCATGGTCAATGATTGTTGCCGCTATTGAGTTTCACTTGAGAGGAACATTTCTGAAGAGTTGTCTGTTGCAACCCAGGCTGAAACTCCACAGAATATACATCTCCAGCGTGCTTTTTATACGACATTGTCCAATGTTGGCACGCCATTTCGTGTTACAATGTAAATATTTTCTTACAATGCTCTATTGATGAATAGCATGGCACATGTACTTGTGCCATTGGCCGCATCAATGTACTAGGCTGCTGAATCTGCAGAATGCCACTGGCGCATGATCACAGTGCTTTGTTCCACATTAAGAAAGTTAACTACGTGCAATTTTACAGTCACCTCTGAAGCATTGCGTAGGAAACACTCTCCGTCTGACTACTGCTGTGCGAAGTAAATGGTCTGTTGTGATCACATGAAATGGCTGACATTAGATAGAACACCCAAAGCACCCTTTGTGTCTTTGGCATTTGTTATCCTTGCAGCTGCATTGTATGATAGCAGTCACATGTCGCTGCAGTGCTTGGCCTGCCATGCTTAACCATTGTGTGCATAATGTAACGTTTTATTCTCCAGCATAATAGTGACCACAGTTTTTTAGCATCGGTTCCATCTTTTGCCATTCATGAGGCAGAATCTTGGTGTAGCTGGAATGACAATGCGAATGCCATGTCACTAGCATACTGTGACAATACAGGCATGCCTGAGACAATATGCAGGAACAGTTCCAATAAACCTCCAAAGCCTTTGAATTGACGCATTTATAGTACCGTAGCCACTTGGGAACTGAAGCGCTATTCTTAGCGTATACATCTACAATGAAAGCTGTGTAATCTGATGTCATGCATGTTTATTTGCAGCTGACTCGTCTAGCGACGCCAGCTGCGGCCAGCCTGACATTGTCAAGGAAACAGGCGACGCCAAGATCAGGAAGAGGAGAGGTGCGTCCTCCTAGATTACGCTCGAGTAAAAGAGACAGAAAAATATATGACGACATTGAGCATAAATTTATTTTGTCAGGTTTTATGCACCTCCAGTTCGGTTCTTCACTTTTCTTTTTTAATCTAGAGGACCAAACGGTCCCACTGTAATAATGTTCCCGGTGTTTAGTCTGCCAACTCCTGCTCGTGTTGTAGGTTCCTCTTAGGTGGGACGGCACTGGTCCACGCCACAGTGACAGACCGTGCTTTCCAGGTACTGAAACATTCCATACACTGCGTTTGCTAAACTAGCTCATAACTCACAAAGCCTACACATTGCCTATCAAAGTACGTATAAGACCGAAATACGGTACTGAATGTAATACTTAGTTATTGCCACTCAAATCTCTTGGCACAATTTTTTGTGTGGTTCTACTTTTGTGAATTCACAAACTTTGTTATGAGTTCAAGAAAAAAATGTTTATTTGGGTGAACTTGTGCTAAGAAAGCGAAAATTCGAACCTCGTAATACACACTGTGCACTCATAGTGCCAAACAGGCGGTCAGCTGTCAAGTAATCTGTTAAGTGGTCAAGGACATCGGCTATTTATACGTGTGCTATCAAAGATTCCAGCTTCATTTGCTGGTGGCTGCGTAAGCTCTCAAATAAACTAGACAGTTTGAGGTTTGCACGCCATCTTCACAGAACGATTTCAAACAATCTCGAAGCTACTCATGCATTGCGACACAGTCTGCACCAAGCATTTGCTTACAGTGTTTTCAGGTGAAATCTGAATTGCATCAAAACAAAATACTCATGGCAGTAATGGGTGCGTGATGTGTACTTCATGAAGAATGTTGTAAATTGCTGTTTGTTGCTCTCTTTGTGTTTTTTATGAGTGTGTGCAGCTTTTCTTTACACTACTTTTGTCACTGCTGTTCAGTGCTGACGGGTTGAAGCTAGTCAATGTAGGACTAGTTAGGGCACATACTTTCCCTTTCACCGTACTCAGTATGTGTTCTATTGGCATGATATTGGCCTGTATGCTTACATCCCCTTCAGTGGCCCGATTTCTAGCAACACAACGTGCTTATCTCAAGGCAATTCAAATACCACTTATGCTTTTTAGGGCCCCTGCAACACATATTCAGGATACCTGGGAAATGCTTCAACTCTACTTGTACTTTATAGATTCTTCAAATTTTTGCAAATTTCTGAGGCAATAACTTAATTAATAAAGCAAGACTTACTGCAAAAATTGTTGCAGGGACCCTTTAGATGTCAATATCCCATCGCAGTCTGTAGCTTATCACATGTTTTGTATTTTTTGCTGTGGTAAACATCAACTTCAAATAAACTTCAGTGGTTGCAGAGTCAGCATCATGCCATAGTCACCACATTTATTTTAATGTTCTGCTTAAAACATCTGTTCCCAGTGCACTCATCTTAATCCTCCCAGCATCACACCATAGCCAAGGTGCCAGCATTAATGAAGGAGCATTGATAGCCCTTTGCACAAGCTGATGTACGTGACATCTATGTACATGGGTGCTTGTCACAAAGATGCTTATGGCATCCATGAGAAAATTTAGTTTCATGTCAACTAAGAGGGCGTTCAACTTCCAATTCGCAGTTGCACAATGCGCGTCTGCATTGTTTGTTTTGAAATGAGTGAACTATGCAGTGCTGCCAAAACCTGAACTTTCTCTTGACTACCTTGCTCAGAATGCTCCAGTATTCTGGTCTGCATAGCAATGCTAATAGTAAGGCCTGTGACGATTGGCAGATGAAGGCTTGCTCCCTGCTTTCCCTTGTGATCCTTAAGTGATTGTGACACTTGAGGCTGTTACTTGAAGCCTAAGGGAAGGCTAACCAGACAATGTTCTTCCTTCAGCAGAGCTGGACGAGAAGACGGGGAAGACTCTGAGGCAACTCTTTGGGGCAACGTCGCACGAAAGCAGCACTAGTCTCTCTTCAATGGGTGGCGGCCAAGAGGCAAGCAGCAGCACCAGGCAGCGGACATCGACATGAGCCCTAAAAAACTTCGCAGAGCTTTTACGTTAGCGCTCTTGGATAATCATAGACTTGAAGCTCCTCCTTCACTCTGCAGGATTGAGCACAGAGTCGCCTCTTGACTCGGTACTTGCTGTGTAGTGCCATTGCAAAGTAGCGACAACTTCTGTTGATCGCCAGCACTGCCACACTCTTCCTTGAGTTCCATTGAAAGGCTTAACAGAAGAAATGTCCTTTCTAGAGCACCGGGGCACACGCAGTGCCACAGGAGTCGCACGTCGGCTGTGATAGTTTCTGGTCTGTTATACTGCTCCCGCGCAGGTTGTGCTTCGTTACTTTGTAAGTGAGAGCGTTGCTCGGTTCTATGGCATTGTGTTGCACCTCATGCGTATGTATTGTGCCATGTATGGCACTATGGTTTCGTATGACGAAATAGATATGACTTATGTTGTAATGTTCGATTATACTCTCGTGCCCAAAAGTAGCAGAGAGCTCTCTCCAGTGTGTACTCTGTGTTTTAGTGCAACCTAACGAGATTGTTGTGTTGGTGTCTCACAGTGGGTGTCCTGCAGGTTATAAGTATGTCTCTTTGATCTAAAACAAGTGCTACGCGTGCATTCCCACTAGTGATTGACCACAATTGGCGACCAAGAGATGATTCACTGTGACCAAGGTTCACACGACCTGTCTGTTGCTGCAAGCAAGTGCGTCACAATCAGTTAGTCTTATTCACATCTGCTCGCAGTGTGGTTGCAGCATAAAATGAGTGACAGCGTGTATGTACCTCTTGCCCCTGCATTGCAGGTTGGTCTAGGAGCATTGTGAGTGCAGTTGCGTGACCAAGAAGCCAAGCTTGCAAGCGACTGACCCGTGAGCATTCGATTGCTTGTTTTATGGGTATTGTGGGTACCTCAAAAACTTGTATTGGCTTGTGCAAATGTCAAATCCTCATAAAGCCAGCTGATCATTTCTCAGTATAAGCAATATCTGCCATGACTTTTTAGTTCGTGTCATATTTGCATTCTAGCTCAAGTTGTGTGCCAGTTTGTTTTTTCTGCCAGCGAAACTTGTTTGAGATTTTAAGCTTTGCCGTAATTTTCATTTGACAATTGTGCGGGAGTTCACTTGTGTTTGTCGGGGATGAAATAATCCGTGCTGGCAGGCAGTCAGAACGTCACAGTCCTTCAGAAATCCTTTTTGTGAAGCATTCTCCCCCCCATTTCATCCGCGGTGCATAAACTTCAAGGAAAACAACCCAAGCATGGCAACGCAGCCTACTCCTCCGCTTGTACAATAAGCATTCTGTCTTGTATGGGGCAAGCATGCTTCTCAAGCAAGAAACAGTTGCTGGACTTTCTTTCTTGGCCCAATATTTCCAGTGATGGTTTACATGCATAAAGCACCAAATGCTGGAAGCCCGTGTAGCTTTAATGCATGTGAAAGCACATGAGATGGTCAAAATTTCTCGAGCCCTCCACTACAGTCTGTCTCGTAATCATACTGTGGTTTCGGCATCTAAAACCCCAGGAGAAAAAAATAAAAAGCAGCTACATTATTCAGGTTGTTTTTGTACATATATGCAGATGTGATTTGGCCACTGTTGTTCAACTGTTATCTCTCAGCAAAGATAAGTGTTGGTCTTTCTAAATGTGCATTCTAATGTGTGTTTGCCTTTTGTGTGCCTAAGGCACACAAAAGGCAAACATTTCTCTTCAATTTACAACTGGGTCAGAAACGTGAAAGGTTTGAAATACTAAAAGATTTTTTTCGTATTATACTTTGTGCAACTAGGTCTTGAAAGTACGCTAGCGTAAATATAATTTATGAGGTCTACACGAATAGCAGTTTGTATCAAATTGCCCTAATTCATAGCGGAATTTCACAAAAGTGATGTGCAACTGCCTGATGTTTATATAAATTTTGAAAATTTGTGATTTGCTTGAAAATCAACAAAAGTTTAATTTTGCAGTCACTTTATCGTGAAAATTTTGATATTCAGGTGCTATTGAAAATTTGCAGGTAGTGTGTGAAATTTATCTTTCGCTCTGTTCTTGTTGGGGGCGAGAATTGTTCATGGTAGAATATGGCACACTTTGAATGTTACTGTAATCTGAGTACTCTGTATCTTTGCTCAAAATTTAAAAAAAAGATTTCATTCGAAATGAATCTTCCCCTTGTGGTGTGGCTCACGACAGAGCGGTGCACCTGAGAGGTTGATTTATCGGTGGCATGAATCGCAGTATTGTGAAACCATGTTTTAAGTATTATATACAGGAAAATGCATATATTTGTTTAGGAAAAAGAGATTTGGGCAAGTTCCTTGGTATTCATTCTGAAAATAGTGCATACACATGAGGAGGAAGAAGGAATCGACAACGGGACAATGTTGTCTTTTCCTTCTTCGTCCTCACCTGTATGCACGGTTTTCAAGATGCATATATCAGTTGTTGAAAATACTTCAAGTACTGAAATTCAAGCTAAAGCAAACTTCAGATATCGTAACGCTCAATTCGATCGAGCGTTACTCTTATTAGTGTGCCTTCTTTGATATTTAACTGATTTATGCAGAGTGTACAGTTTTTAATTATTTTAATATGTGTGTGTACGTGTTATATGATTGTATAATAATGTTTATTCAAGATTGTGTACAGTGGTATTGTTGTTTTAATGGTACTGTTATGTTAGCTCATGATAATAATATTGCCAAAGGTTGCACGGAGAGGCTTGCCTTCTCGCGTGTTTCAACAAAAGCTGATTAAATTTTTCAACAAAAGCTGATCAACGAAAGCTGATTAAACAAAAGCTGATTAAATTGTATTTAAAGGGTAGCAGTGTGATTGGCGTTTTCTGTTGTGTATGCTAGTGTGCATACATCAACTGCATTTGTGTTTCTTTTGTATTAGCGACACCTTTATCAGCTATGGCTAGCACTACCACTGAGAAGTTGCAATCATCATTGAAAGGACCGAAAACTAATTTTTTTCAACCCAGCTTTTTCTGGCACGACAAGAAGCATACCCTTCGTAGTGTTCCTAGCTGCAGTAGATAATCCCAAAAGCAAGTAGTTATTTTATAAGCAGTATTTTTCTATCTGAAAGGCTCCGAACACGGACGTGCCTTTTTGTCCAGCAACGCTGAAAATTGATCGCGACGCCGGTAGTCCTTCTTGCCACTTGTGCATGCTGTCGTTGCTCTACTTTCGCAAGAGTTCCTGTAACTATGCTCAACCACATTTACTCTGAGCTTTACAACTATTCTTGAAAATAACAAGCCCTTACAATGAGACGATGTGGCTTCATACAGCTTCCCTGTATTTGTACCATATTGCATGCACCTGCTCCAAAGGTTGTTGCGCCTGTATCGTGGATGGCTTGTCCCATTGTCGTTACTATCTCTCGCCCCACAAGTCAAGCCAAGTCCCCGAAAACATCACTGCGCATAATGCGCGGCTGTGCCGAGTAGCAGTACATGCCGTTTCTAAGACAAAGTGTAAGTAGAAAAAAACCACATCACTCTAATATATTAGCGCCCTGGAAACTGTGTGTATGGCTTAATTAGCATGCAGAAAAGTTGCCCAAGATGCACTGACGAGCATGAGATAATTACGTCATGCAAAGGCAGTGCTACTTTATTGCGTACTACTAACGCAGGCCTATAGTATGTACCTAGTTCTTTATGGAGTAATATCTATTACTATTGAGAAGCAGACAATATTTGAATACTAACAAGAAAATTGTTGACAGCATACACTAATCTAAGGCCACGTGACAGGGTACATAGAATAATTTAGGTTTTTGCCACCAGGGGTGCCACAGTCTATTTTGTACGATTTTCAATGAAGCAATAAATTTATAAATACACTTCTCACGGAAAAAATAGGATATGGTTTGAGTCGCTACGAGAGACAATCATTCCATCTGTGCAGTCATCTCATTTCCATGTTCTGGGCAGTTGTCGGTACCTTTAAGAGACTACAGGCCGCACTATCAAAAAAAAAAAAAAAACTATTTTCTTGGAGTATGTGGTCATAGCCAGCAGTTGTGTGCAACACGAGCAATTGTTTATACGGCTGCATGTGCTGGAAATTTTAATAATCTACATAACATTGAGCGTACTTAAATACCCTGTGGGCACTCATGGCACTATGCGGGCAACCAATGGGAAAGCATCACTGCAACGCTGCTGCATGCGCCCACTTTAAGAGTGCTGTGACCGCGGTGGAGGCATTGCTTCAAGCCGCAAAAAAGGAGCACAAACGAACAAATCTGACAGACATGTGATATAGGTGTGGGAAACATGTCTATATGCACATGTTTAATGTTGGCTTTCAAACGAGTGCTGTCTTCCATTAGATGTAGTGTAGTCAGGTGACCAGGCTATTTTCGCGTTTCATGTGCTCTGTATGCTGTGTGGTCTTGTTTGACATATCGGGGATTGTGTTTTGAAAGCAGTTCACTTTCTAATTACAGTCTGTCACAGTGTCGCCAACTGGTTTCTTCTTACTCAATGTTTTCAAATGATGGTTGCACTTTATTAGCACGCATTCATTGCACATTTGTTGCACTCCTCAAAGAGGAGTGCAACATTGCACACCTCAAAGAGCCAGTTCAAACGAGGCTTGCAAAAAGTGTTTGATTTGCTTCATGGTATAAATGAATGAGCTTAGCATTATAACAGAAAGTCGAGAGTAAGATTTTCTGGTTTGCATTGTATAGGTGTTGTACAACCTCTGACGGCCTTGTTATTGAACTGAACAAAATTATATACCATGAGGCAGCCATTTCTCAGGATGATCAGTAGAAGTGAAATAATGAATGGGGGCATTGTTTGATAGTTTATACATACATTATAGCATGTGGGCTAATTTGTGTAATTAAAGTATTGTTCATGGTTCGTGTGTCGTGTCCCATTTTTGTTCACAACGCAAGTTTCACCTTGTAAAGAAGGTGAATTGACGTTGTAAGCCTGCATGACTGAGCCGTTCATGCGTCCAGAAATACATCACTGGCTACGTCTCGCGAGATTTTTTTTTTCCTCTCCTTTGTTGTCGCTTGTTCGTGCAAATGCTTGTTTCGTAATCAGCAGGGGAACATAAGTGCGGGAAACTGTACTCACATTTTATGTTAAACCTTTAATGAAACATTTGCTAAATATAAAGTGTGAAATATGATGAAAGCTAGCACTGTTTCTCCGTGTTGGAAGCGTGGAAGTGCTAACACTGACTTAATGGAGCATTTGCTACACGAATGGGGAAATCAAATAAAGCCATGTACGAGGGTTGTCCATAAAATAATGTTCCCAATGTTTTTTCATTATGGAAAACATGTTTCATGGCATTTAATAATACCTTTTTGAAAAGCTTAGACCGTCTCCTTATTTTTGGCATAATTGTTATCGAGATCAATGCACTTGTACATGTGTTGTACAATCTTCTTAATGCTTGAACAGTATAACTCTCCCATCGCGTGGTGAAGGGAGATTTTAAGCCTTTTTCTGCGGCTCTTCTGCAGTTCTAAAATGCATCCCACAGAGGCGTTTTTTCAATTCAGGAAAAAGATGGTAATCAATTGAGGCTATGTCTTGGACGTCAAGACAGCCAAGACATAGCCTGAATTGACTACCATTTTTTTCCTGAATTGGACAGCATCTCACCTCAATTTGTTGACGAAATCGCTTGCTACACGAGCAATGAGCAGACTAGCGTTGCCCTCATGGACACGCACCCCCTTCGTTAGCCTGCGCCTTCTCTCGTTTTGAATTGTGTGGAGAAAGCTATTCAATGTCTTGCAGCAGCATCCTTCATTGATTGTTCTACAGGCTAGAAGGAATTTGCACAACCATCCCTCCTTTCCCAGGAGACGTTGCCATCCTTTTGCCGTCATCCCTTTGCACGGCTTCGGTAACTCTGAAAGTTTTTACTGACAGGAATCTGACAGGAGTAGAAGCAACACGTGCATTAGGGCACGCTTTGTGAGCTTACACAGTTACCTTTCTACATAAATTTCAGTCACTAGGGAACAAATGATGTGGGGGTGCTGATACACCTTGTAAAGTTGTTTGCGCTGCGTGCCACACGTGTCTCGCCCAAAAGCCGCATTTCAGGCTACAACTACCAGACGGTAGGTGGCGTTGTGTAGGCGAGCGGTGACCCCTGGCGGAAAGAAAGCCTTGGTGGCAGGTGCGGGCGAGAGTTGAGTGAGTTTCATGGGCGCGTGGCGGTTGCCGTGAACGGTTGTCTCTAGCGTGGGTCCTCAGCGCGTCATACCGCGGCCTGCGCGCCGGGGCGCCCACGTGGTAAGTCAAGCGTTGGCGACACCACCTTGGGTATGTTATCGTGTGTTTGTCGTGTTATTGTGTTTGTCATGTTTTGGAGTGTATGGAAATTGTGTGTAAGGATGTCTTAGTGGGTTGGTCACGATTGAGGTATCATTCGGCGGACGATATCGTTGTTATAAATTAGTTAAATGTATGTACGTTGTTTGGTTTGTACCGACCGTGTCAACTGTGTCCGTTCACTCCAAGAGCGTGGCGCTCGCTCGCCATTTCGAGACCCCACAATGTTCACTGGCACAATGTTTTTTGCACAAAAAGAATGAATCTCAGCAAGTGATCTTCACCTGGCGGGAGAACAGAGTGGAACCTCCATCTCTAACATCAGTCAAGCCAAGACTTGGCTTCAGAGACAGGTCGCCAAGGCAGGGACTGTGAGTGGCTGAACAGTGCTAAATGCCAATGTCTCTGGATCCTGCGCAACAGTGATCCTCGCGACTTCAGCGCCTCACAAACCTTATTCTACAGACAACCCTCTTACAGAGAGACCGTGCAGAAATCTTGCGGCACTGATCTTTTTCTGCAGAGCTAATAGAATGAAGGAGTTGGCACGCATTCATAAACATACTATTTTGGCTCTTTATTCCTTATTTAACAACAAGATGTAGACAGTGCCATAGCCAGTCTGACTCTAGCAGTCGGACAGTGGGTTAGTGCTATTAGTCTTCACAATCCAAAGCTCCGTAGTCGGTCGCAATGTATGTTTGCACTTGAAGAACTCCATGGAGCCATGCCAGTGAAACACTGCAGTTGAGCCCTAATTAATGGCGCAACTAACAAAGCCATTCGTTTAGTAATAAGGGCAGCACTGCAGCTCTGTGTCATTCATTTCTACAAGCCCATACTGCCTGAACTGGGAGATGTCCAACTTTTACTGGACTGGGATTGTTAAAACTCTCGAAACTAGAAACAAACCCTCGTTTCCAATTAGCAGAGAACTCCCCCTGCGACACTTAAAGTGTAGCAAATCGGTTCTGAACAAGCTTGCAAGGTAAAATAATGTTCATGAAAGTTCGAGGTTTGAATCCCGAACTAGGACAAATTTTTCATCACCTAGGAAGCTATCATTACAAATCCATCGGGACGCCACTTGCAGCTTCCGGATGCAAGTGCACAAAAGAAAATTTTTCTCCTTTTACCTTGATAGAGAGCATGGACAGTTAATCAAGCGGCATCAAGATGCTCCAAAGTGCACGCATTACTTGCAATTTTCCATCTATTATACCTACAAATATGCACATGTCAAATAAAGAAGGGTGGACTTGCAAAACTGTGGAAATCTGCTCACGTCCCAACTACAGATCTAAATCTAAATAAGCGCTCCAGACTAGTCAAACTTGTTGGAAAATAGCTGAATTGCAATTCACGATGTCAGTTCCAATGCGGTTATTTAGATCTTGCTGAATAAATTAATGCCAACATTTTTATGTTAACAGCTACTTATTCCTAATTGCTCATTGTCTCGATTACCAGCCAAATGCTAGTTAATGCAGCAACCATGAACCTTTAGGCTGCCCCGAAATCGCAGAACACTAAGCGCATACAAAGTGTGGGCAGTCATGGATGCTTATTCAATACAACTATCTGATAAGCCTCTCTAATAAACCCAGTGTGCTTCTATACCTTCAACTTCATTGCACGGTGGCCATGAACAGAGTCTGCCGTCGTAATTTTGTTCGATATGCCGAGTGTGGTCGCACTAGCAAAGACGCTTCTTCACAGCAGTATAAGCGGGTACTTAATCCATAATGAAGCTTCATCCATAATCAAGCTTCAAAGCTCGAGTGAAAACATTATTCCTACAATTATTCAGGCACTTCTTTCATGATGTCATGAGCTTTGGATCAGTCAAGAATGATGTCTTTTTACTGTGCATAAGCTTAAATTGCATATAGCGCTGACATTGCAACTGAACCACCACTGACAAGGGTCCATTGCAACATTTTTTCAGCATGGCCAGAAAACATCGCTAGTCAATATTCGAGCCTCCAGAGAGCATGTGAACGACAGATTTAGAGCACAGCACGCGGCCTGGAATTTACAAACAATTCTCACAGTCGGCCGAAAATCGTTCTCTCTTCTCTCGACAAATGATGGCACAAACTCAAAGTCTATGTCCATTGGTAGATTTCAGCATTTCAAGCTGCGTAGTTACCGCGGCCGCTATGCGATGACGAAATGTACCTGTGATGAGTGGAGTGCGCGTTTAAAGTGTGCGCCTTGGAAAAGTGAGCAAAAGAAAAAGAACGGAGAACGCGTGCGAATGGTGGCCGAAGCAGTAGATATCGATGACGAAAACATAGCCACGAGGACGCGAAGTTAAAATGTCAATGTAAAATTAAGCCAATAAGAGAAGACCATGAAGCTCTAATGGAACCAATCAGGAGTGGACAAGTGTGCCCGAGAGCTCAAGGAAGACCCGTGCCAGAGAAGAGCAAGGAGTTGGAAGAAGACGTGGCGAGCGGAACATTGTCACCAGACCGGATGCTGAAGGTGAGCCGTCGGGTGTACGACCCGAGCCTCGAAGACTTCACGCGGCTGGGGCCTCTTGCCATCGCGTTCCTGCTTGAGAGGACCGTGGCCTTCCAGTCCTGAATACCATCATAGAGCCTCCGGACTTCGGTTCCGACAGGCGAGCAACAGCCATCAGGCTACGGGCCCGAGTTGTGCATCGAGCTGCCTGCCCAGGTTCCCTTGTTTCTCAACGCGTTGCCCAGCCACAAGCATTTCTTAGCCATAAAAAGCGAACCCGCTTAAACTCCATGAGTCAAACCCTCGACGACATGGTGAGCACACCACTTTTCTGGCTCCACTCCGCCGATCGCCCACGTTGAGACATCATAGTTTAGATATAAGGGGCTGCACTTCCATTTTGTGTACTTAAACAAGTGTTTCACCGCATGCAGTAAACTGTTTATTGAGTGTTTCGGTTTTGTGGAGATTTTTGTCTTTCTACTTAGTAATTAAACTTTCTGTGCGCATTTTGTGAAACCAAGTGGCTTTGTCCCTTGAGACTCTCACAGGCTCAAACCTAGGGAGCTCTTACAATGTAAGGTCACAGCTTTGCCACAAAGGCAAAGCAATGAACACGATAGCAACAAATTGGAAGATCACGCGTAGAATGGCAAGCAGATTGAAACGTGCCCGCATTTTTCACGCACAAATGACGCACAAAACGTACTCACAGGTACAGATGAATGCGAATAAGCGTCTCAGTTGTTACTTCGCTGAGTCTGAAAAGCGCGCCCTTTTCGCAAATGGAGAGTGTGCAACGAGTGCAGTGACCTTTGTGCGCCCAGTAACTACAACAGAATTGTTCATGAAAGATCAAGGCCAGCCGAGACCTACGATTCTCCCCACAACGAGATAAGGGCACGCGAGTGAGCGTCGCCCCCCTCCTCTCCGCGGCGCAAAGTACGCGTGAGAGATGATGGCGCACGCTGCCGCGTCGTGACGATGTGGCAGTACGCACTCTTGTTGGTTATACTGAAGATACGATAGTTCCCCCCAATATGCCTGTCAGCAGGGATAAGTGGTACATATATTGTAATTACTCAAATGTAACGCGCACCTTTTTTTCGGTTCAGCGACTTCATAAATCGCAAGCGCGTTGGAATCGAGTAAAAAAAAAAATGAATATGGTCATTCTATTGCCATCGGCATTTCCAAAATGGCCGCCCCCTACGTGCGTCGGCATGGCGCGTCGGTCATTTCTGCCAATGTGTTTCCCATGTGCGGCACTTCGTACGTGTGCTGAGGAGTGCGTCTTGTAGTATATTAGCATCGACGGCATGGAAGGGTGCAAAAACTCGACGAGTGCACCACGATGCCGCTTTTAAAAGAAAAGTCATCACGTGTGCAGAAATGGACGGTAATCGGGCCGCATCGCGGTCGTTCGGAGTTCCCTAAACGTGCTTGCGGGACTGGCGGAAACAAAAGAAGATTGTCGACAGCAAAGCTTCACGTAAACGCTTCAGTGCACCACAGCAGGGTCGGTTTCCGCAAATTGAAGAGCTGCTTGCCGAGTATGTGCTTGAGCAGCGAGCGGCACAGCGGCCCGTGACGAAAGAACTGCTCCAAGTGCGGGCCATGCAGTTAGCCTTAGAAAAAGGGCTAACGAGGAGCCAGTTCAAAGTGAGCAGGTGCTGGCTGACTAACTTTATGAAGAGGAAAGGCTTTTCCCTCCAAAGGCGAACGGGCATATGCGAAAGGTTTCCGGGGTAGTACGAAGAAAAGCTTCACAGTTTTCAGAGGTTCGTCCTAAACTTGCAGCACAACAACGGCTACCTGCTTGGGCAAATCGAGAATGCCGATCAGACGCTTCTTTACTTCGACATGCCTGACATGCCTGGCACCACAACCGTTGTGAAGAAGGGGGCGAAGCAAGTTCGCGAGCTGACATAGGGCCACAGAAAAACTAGAGTGACGGCAATGCTCTGTTGCACGTCAGATGGGCACAAGCAGCCCTCCGTACCTCATATTTAAACGAAAGACGCTCCCGAAAGGGGTCATTTTCCCAAGTGGTGTGATCGTGCGGACCAACGAGAAAAATGGGTGCGCGTTACAATCGATGCAGTCCTTTTTTTTACTGTCATGGAAACTGGGTGCTCGTTACAATCGAGGACGCGGTAGAATAGAGTGAATACGGTAGATAGCTTCCCGTTTTAACATTGAAGGAGCTGCTCCTCTGTGGCTCAGTGGTAAACACCTCGCACTCACGATTCAGAGGTCGCAAGTTCAAATCCGCGCACCGGAGTCTTATTCTGGATTATTTTTCTTTCATGCGTTTACATATATATAGATACGTATAAATATACGATGAGTGCTGGCGACTCCGATGTCGACGACGCAGGCGGTGGCGGCAAAATCTAACCAAGAGTGTCCATATAACTGCTATCGCAATAAAAGAACCTGCGTTACAGTACCCACACTCTCTCGCCATCCAACAGAAAGTAAGACGTGCAAATGTCGCTGCGATAGAGTTCCCTGTTTTGGGGACACGCAAAAACTGCATTCGTTTGGTTAAAAGTAACATAACTTTCCGACTCGTTTTCGCTTTCCGGATGCATGCAAAAACCATACTCTTTACTCTCGCAGTTTGCTTGCATACTACGAAAGTGCCCGTCACTTTCTATGCTGTAAGCCAGTCTATTGGAGATTCCTCCGAATCGCCGCTCGACTGTCATCTTCATTGGACGTCAACTTGTCATGCGAGACATTACTTATGAGTTCAGACTAAAATGTTAGTAAACAAGCAAAATCTCAAAAGTGTGTGCATGGCGATACAATGCTTACTTGATCAAAGGTGACTTTTGTTCTATGTTTTCACTTGAAGTCACTTCGTGCACTTATTTTTGTAACGGGTAATTTCAGAAGTCATATAAGCTTGTTTAAAAAATATATCGTAGAGTTATTATTGAATAAACCATGTGTATGTAACAACACAAAAGATATTGTTGTAATCTTGTGGTCACCCTAAAAAAAGGTACAATTTTTTTCCTGAAATACATTCACCTGAAAAATTTAAATCAGCAATAAAAGAAATCAACCCTGGCAGCTTACGTCTGGAAGAAAAATTTGACCATTGAGAGGTTAATGTGGCTGTTTCTCATCATTGGTTTTAGGATGTGAAGCCATGACTATCTACCATGGCTTCCATGAAGAACAAAAGCAATAGACATTGCATCCAGACTCCTTCATTCCACAAAATCATTGTTCGTAACACAAAACGACGCATAACTCGTCTATAGAAAGATGTACATTGCTGAGTCTTCGGTCAGTCCTCGCATCCAGAAGTCAAAGCACAGCGCGCGAACCGGAGCAGTGTAAATGCACTCGGGTGCACAGACGGCAGTGTGGTACTTTCAAGCGCGGATTCGACGAGATGAGAAGACAAAGAAAGGTGTTCCCGTATGAACAGAGGAACACTGTCACCGGTGCACCCTTGTGAAACGTTGACGGCTTGGTATACTTCCCAGCATATGTGCCCTTCACTTGGGTCCCAGCATGTCCTTGGGCTGGACCCACTTGTCGAATTCCTCGGCGGTCAGGTATCCGAGCTTGACGGCACTCTCCTTGAGCGTGGTGCCCTCCTTGTGCGCCGTCTTGGCAATTTTGGCCGCCTTGTCGTAGCCGATGTGCGGGTTCAACGCCGTCACCAGCATAAGGGACTCGTTGAGCAGCTTGGAGATGCGCTCCCTGCAATATTCGGAAAAGAGGCAGGGTGTCGATCGTCACAGGATGACGGTTCAGCACACAGCTTCAAACCTGAGTAATAGAACGTGACATCCATGCCATATGTTGCCACCTTGCGTTGACAAGAGGATGTCAAGAAAATCTCGGAAACTCTTTCATTAACTTTTATTGTGTTTGAAACTAGCTACAAAAATGCACTGTAGTTTCTATCAAGCACGTAAAAAAACGTGACTGTGTTTTTCGATGTGCAGGTGACATTCCCGTTGCATATCCATGCCTATTATTCATTAATTTGCACGAAGAGGCCACAATAATGATGGTCTATAAGACAATAAAAAATGGTAAAACTACAATAATTACTTTTCAATAATTGTGCACCTATCAAAAGGCAGCTGCAGTTGCCAGTAACTGAACACACCCCCTCAAACTCGGCAGTGCAACATCTTACCTGCTAACCTGGCCCTGCAGATGCAAGTTGCAACGATAAACGTTAAAGAGACTTATAACAGTGCCACCACTATGAAGAAGTTTTTGCAGTTCAGGAAAGCTGCGTGGCAGGTTTTCCACATTATCTAACAAACAGAAGGAAGCGCTCACTTGTTCGGCACAATGCCGACCACACAGTGGTCCGTGAAGGAGACGCTAGAGTCTGCCAGGAGCCGCACAGAGCGAAGCACGTTGGACACGATCAGTGGTTTGAACACATTCAGCTCGAAGTGGCCATTGCTACCCCCAACAGTGACAGCAACGTGGTTCCCCATGACCTGGCAGGCTACCATAGTGACGGCCTCGCACTGTGTCGGGTTCACCTTGCCTGCAGAACACCGGGAAGAGGCAGAACACAATATCGGCAAGCTTTATACTTTGTCAGGCAGAGAATCCAGCATGCCACGCAGTGGGATGAGTTTCTGCAGAAGCCAAGCTAATTGCAATTGGCCAACAGGCCTGGTGTCGCACGTGCTTATTTTCCACAGCCAGCTACTTGTTTTCACAGCATTACATACATGCAATTGTAGGACCCTGTCATTGCATACAACTTCAAAAGGCAGGGGCACATCTTCCTCAAATACCGGGGGAAATGAGCCAGCACCAGTGGGCATGCACTCTAGACTAGCCCATTGGAGACCCGTTTATCTTTTTTAAATAATTATTTCGATTTGTATCAGCAGCTTAACGAAAAACAAAAAAGCTTCTGCCTCATGGTGTGTTTAAGGGGCACCCTAAGCTATGGATAGGTTTATTTTCAAGACTGAATTTTTTTCACTGCATTAATTGAAAGGCTTCGCCGGGTGTCACACAGCTACCTAATGGGCTAATGTCGCGAGTCAGCCAGCCAGCGACTCCGCCGATCGGCTCGTGAAGGGGGGCTGCTTCATTGGTAGCGAAGGCAATTGGCAGTCAACCTTCAGACATTTGACCAGGGTCTCTTCTGTCTTCTTAAGTCTTATGTTACTATTATTTCCAGTTTTTTTCCTTTCCCCCTTTCAGCACCTCTCAAGCAGAAAAGGTGATAATGCATGACAGCAAAGTTTATTACTCATCTATGTCATGTCTGTCAGCTGACCCAGCAAACTTACCGTATTTACTCGCATAATGAATGAACTTTTTTTCTCTAAACATTGGAGCAAAGTTGGGGGTACATTTATTATGTGGGGCAGATTTTACGAAAACTTTTTTGGGATGAGCAAAAAGTCCGGTAATGGAAAAAAGAAAGTTAGGTTGCTTAGCCTTTCGCATTTGACATACGCGTACACTGTTTGGAAGCAGCTTCTTTGTTGCACTTTGTTCATGTTCACTAGTTGGTGGCAGCTATCTTCTGCAAGCTGTCCCCACGCCACCTGCGCATGCCATAAAAGCATTTCGCGGCTATCTTTTCTCGCAATCGTTTAATCGCAACAGTGGTATCTTATGTGATCCTGAGGGGCGCCCAGACACATGCACTACGAAACTACAACGCACTTTGCAAACTTCGCGTCCTCTTCGCACAATGACCGCGACGACGCCATTGACATTGTAGCAAGTAACCAACATTGCAGCAAGCTGCCCTCGAAGCAGCAAAACAAACCGTCGCCTCACTTCCACATGAAAAGTTCCTGTACGCGCAGAGAACAAGTGAAGCGAGTATCAGGGGTGCTACCATGTTGCGGAAATCATCACGATCTTTTCTGGATGACAAGCGATTCTTTTTTGGTTTTCCAGAAACCTGCGACACGATAGCGACAAAGGACCCTTCGTGACAGCAAATCCTCGCGTCGTCGCTCGAAAATGGCGTGTACGTCGTTGGGTCTTAAAGTTTTGTACTTGCACGAAGCGACTGTTGGTTGGCGCGGGCAGTTTCATGGCCTTCCCTCGCTGTGGGCTTATCAGCTGCGATGTCTTTAGACTCGCACAGTTCGTGAACTCCGCTGTGGCGTACAGATAAAAAAAACGGGGGACGTGCTGCACACAGATAGAAAGAAAAACAATATGGCACACAGCGATGGGCGAAGGCGGGAGGGAGCGAGCCAAAGCAGCCAAGGAGGGTCGGCATAATAATAAAAAACAGAAGAGATCCAACAGGTAAGGAGGCGCCAGGTGTCAGTTAGCGTGACTGCAGTGGCTGAATGTAGGGGTGCATTTATTATGCGGGGGAAAAAAATAATTTTGATGACTAAAAGTGCGGGTGCATTTTTTATGCGAATGTGTTCATTATGCGAGTAAATACGGTATTTCAAGTAGTCCGCCACATGGGCATAGCGAGGATATCATCTATGAAGAAAAGGGGAACTCGCATTACATCACATAGAAAAGGGGACAAATGTCGGTGTGGTTTGTGTGAAGGCAAGTGTTGGTGCTGCGGTGGAAGAGGGAATACAGAGAGGAAGCAAAAGCCTTTTGCACTCCCCCCTTCCCCACCGAACTGCCACCATTCGACACCTCTGAAGCACCTGCTATGCTTGCGGATCTGCATGTGCACCTAAAGACACAGCAGCAGAACGGTCACTACAGTTCTGCAAATGAACAGACCTGGCATGATGCTGCTTCCCGGCTCGTTTTCGGGCAGGGAGAGCTCGCCGAAACCGCACCGTGGTCCCGATCCGAGGAACCTGATGTCGTTGGCTATCTTCATCAAGCTGCAAGCAAGCACGTTCAGGGCGCCAGACACCTCGACCATGGCATCATTGGCGGCCAGCGCTTCGAACTTGTTCGGTGCCGTCACAAAGGGCAGGCCTGCAAGAACAAATAAACCACCCGGTAAGAGACGCAGCACAATGTACAATTCTGTCAAATACTACTGCAAAAACCAGAACATAGTTGGAACTCAAAAAAAAAAAAAAACAATGAAAAGTTGACTCTCATGTTATATACCGGTCATTGGCAGAAAAAAATGTGGAAGTCTCGCAACAGTGGGCAGCTCAAGTCTAAAGCCTCCATTGCCATCAGAAGCATCAGCAGCAGCGCCGTTGGGCAAGGCTAGACAATGCCTACAGTGTTTAAGCAACGCCATTTCACCTCGGTTATGTGCTGTCAGTCTGCTGTTTTCTGTTTCATTTAGAAATTAGTGGTAACCGACGACAGTTTATGATAGGCTTTAAGAAAAAGTTATCGAGTGTCCCGAAGCGCACGGCAACCTGGTGGCACAATGGGAATTCGGTGCATTAGAGAAAAGTGTCCAATACTAGAGGAGCCAAAAGCAGTCCATCACATCCTGCAGCAACCAAAAAAAAAAAAAAAACATCGTTTCGTGGGCGGACTGCAGTGCACCCTGAACTGGAAACACTACTCACCGAATCCGTTCAGAAGCTACGTGCAAGGTCACTACTCGTAACAGCGGAGTGCATCCGCACAAACGCTCTCAAGATAGCGCGCGACTCTGGGCTCACAAGGGCACAATTAAAGGACTTGCCATTATGGGCGCACCTATTTATGAAGCAAAAGGGCTTTGCACTGGGGTGGCGGAATTCCGTCTTTTCGCAAATGCTGTATCAGTAACACATTGGATGGAACGGAGGACAACGCACTCTAGGCGTTACTAGTGAAATACAGACGTCGTCGAACTCAAGTTTGGACGAGTCTGAGTGACAGCACTTTGTGGCTTTCTGGTGTTTAACTACATAAGATTGGTGTCCAAATAATAAGAAATATCACCACAGTGCAGCTGGTTGTGTCGCGTATTCACCAGGGTAAGGGTGTGTTGCGATACTTTGCGATTTTTTTAAATTTTATTTTCGGAAATTCAAAGTTTGAGAGGTCAACCTATATTCCGGTTCAACCTACCGTAAAAGCCCGCAGTTTAGCTTGGACCCACATATAGTCCGGGGTGTAATTTGGGGATAGCAAGCGCAAGAAAAGAAGTATACCTCAAGTGAAATGTATAGTGACTAGTTGGGTGAGTTGGTACATTCCTAACGAGCTTATGGCACAAAGATACACAAGAGAAGGACAAGCATCTTTCTCTTGTGTTTCTTTGCGCCATAAGCTCGTTTGAAATGTATAAATGCATTTTTTGACACACTTAATTCATCGTCGTCATCGGACGCACTCTCTTCCGAAGCTCCCTTGTTGGAAATGTTCTCACACAGCACATCATCTTCAGTCCTATCAAGTGTGTTTGAGATGGAGCACGTTTTGAACGTCGCGGCAAACGAGCACCTCGAAAATGCAGGCCCAAGCCTAGACTATCTATGAGCACAGCATCGCTGACGTGGACCGTTTCAGCCGTCCGGCAGGGGTCACTTCTGGTTCTCCAGACCTCATCTACTCTGCATACAAGCGCTTGACATGATCCTTAAATTTCTTATTAAGGCACACATTAAGCGGCTGCAGCTGTGATGTCATCCGAGCTCGGTGCAGAAGCCATCGAGCACAAGCATCAAAGGGAGCCCCAGCAGTACTTTGGGCCGTCGACACCACACCGACTGTCTCCAGTCAAGCACAAGCGATTCGCCCATCCACCCCTTGTCCTGGCAGCGGACGGCGACATTTTTTTGGGAACTTCTCCCCCTTCGGCAGTGTCTTTCGTTTGAACACCACGTAGGGTGGTAGCTTGCAAACGTCTGCAGTGCAGGACAACATTACAATCACCCGCGTTTTTTCGTTTCCAGTCCATTGCACAATAACTTTCCTGGAGCATTTCTGATGCACCGTCAGCGTCGAGAACATATCCGGGTAGACCGGCATTTGATCCCCGTTGCCGATACAGCCCAGCTGAAAAGGGACACGTTTTCACTTAACACAATTACATACCTTTAAAACTTCACAAGGTTCTCTTTGTAGCTCTTTGATAGCTTTTGCGAGACCGACGAACGCCGACGTAGGGAGAACCCAGCGCGGTCCATGAAAAGCAATGCTTGCTCGCTTTGAAATCCTCCGGCTGAATGCCTTTGTCCCAAGCAATCTCCATTGCCTTCGCTTGCAGCAGCTCGATGTTAACAGCGAGATGTGCAGCTTGCCGCTCCCACACAAAGTCTGGGAGTTCTCGTTCTACATCGGGAAACACAAAAAGGTTTCCGCTTTTGGTCCGCGGAAACATTTTTGCGGGCCGCTGCAAGCAAAAAGGGCGTCCTACTGCTTCCACCAAAACTGCGAATACTCCGCTCATTGACTGCTGCTCTGCTGCACAGTTGCCAATGGTTTCGGCAGCAGAGATAACTTTCCTTTTAAAATAAGCCGAGTACTGCCTGCACGGTGCTGACATGGTGTAAAATTACAAGAGCAAGATCGTGGCCGTCGTTATGAGCGCCAAGTTGAAGCAAAGGCCACTGACCACTGTTGCATACGAAGGTCTGTAAGACCGATGCCTGCTACTGCCGCTGCCACAACCTAGTACCTAGCACAAAAGTGCGTGAACACCTGATGATGATGATGATAGCACTGCATTATGCCGAAACCAAAACTGAATTTCGGCCGAAAATTCTTGGGACCCGCAGATAGTACAGGCCCAAAATTTTGTACCCTAAAATCTAGAAAAAACACCGGACTGTATGCGGGCTTTTACGGTAATATTCCAGTATTTATGGTAGGCATGTACTATGCAGGTAATGTTTAGTGGTGCTGCTGATAGCATCATGCGTTAAGGAACGAGATGAAAGGCTTGCATGCACGAGACACTATCGACTCACCCGTAAACTGAGAGACCTTTTCGGCCACCTTCTCGGCAAAGCCAATCCTTGTGTTGAGGCCTGTGCCGACAGCCGTGCCACCTGCGAAACAAATGCACAAGTGAAATCAATCGCAAGAAATACAACAGCCTCATATCATAACAAGAAAACTGAACAAACGACATTTGCAACAGTCTTGTGATGCTATAAAGATTCTTTCATCAGAAACTATGGTTGTCAAATGTTTTCAAACAGTTAAGCTCTGAAAGCTCAAGGTGAAACGTCAGCTGTACGCAAAAAACACTCCACGTCATTGCATATCACGCATTGGTACAACCTTCGCGCCACTGCTTATCAGCCGTACCCACCGACAGAGATAGCCCAAGCAGCCGCTGCACCCAGTTTGCCTGCCGCACAAGCCCAGTACGAGCGACAAAAGACCTTGCGCTTTTACTAAGGGTGCCACAGCTAGCTTTGCAAGTTAGCTCTGGCACATTAGTTTGGACATTCTTGCACGGTCTGCGAAAGACTGTGGTTCGATTCATCTTTATATGCCCTGGAAAAAACGCCACGTTAAGACTAAGATCAACCAGCTTTGCTGTTTTCTTTACGTGGCTAGTGTAACCTTTTCGTTCTTTGAGAAAGGCTATAATGAACACATCGTGATCAAAGTGTGACATAGATCAGGTAAATGAAATAATAAATGACTGAATCAGCTGTTATTTATGAAGAAAGCCCTATCTATAAAAGAGAACTGACACCTGCTTCAATGAGCACCCTGCTCTATCTGCCCCTGCCAGTATAACTATGCTTCAATTTTGGATCATGTCAAGTACTAATCACATTTTTTAACACGAAAGTGTTTTATGGCATGGTTCATTACGGCTCTGTTGACGTACTTCCGTCACAAAAGTGACCTTGAAAAACATATGCTAAGAGATTGCAAAGAAAAAGTCAGAAGGCAAACATCTGTCATGCGAAACCGAACCAGAATCTTCTCGATTCTCAGCGCCCGGCGCTCTCCACTATGCCACACAGCATACGTTGTCTGGAGTGCTAACGGCAAGCCATTGGTACACACCATACAACGTTTAGCAGTCCCCAGAGCTTCGAAACTTCAGCGCGCTTTTGTTATCAGTTGAGAGATGGTGTGACAGTCTCGTGTACGATGTGCTCTCAAGGTCGCCGCCTCCACGAAGTGTGGTCTCTCCTGCTTACACTCTTATCACACTCATAATTCGGGAAAGGATGAAGGTCACTTTGCAAGCGGCCATGATCGCATTTACGAAAAGAGTTCGCTGCTGACATAGGGCGCAGGAAGGATTGTGACAGTTGTTAGTCTGAGCTCGTCCTTTGTATGCTGAATTCGTGTGTGCTTTCTGCTTGAGGTGTGCGCTGCAAGTTTCGAGCTGCTTGCTCTTCTTAACGTGACTTTGCAATTTGTTGCTGTTGCTGAAGTAATACACAAAAAACACTCAACTGCCTCTGTAAAGACACATTTCACTTCCGTGTTACGCAGATTCCTATATAGAGAAATCAACCACGTTTTTTTTTTCTTTATTCTACCAAATGGCAGCCAAGTCGACATTACAACTATATAAAGTACTAGCTGCTCGTAATAGTCATATAGATCAGCAGCCATGAATGAATAATTCAAAAACAAAGGCTAACTCATAGATCACTGAACAGCATCAATATTTTTTCTTTATGTATTGAGTCAAGTTTTTAAGACATTCTACTGCGATATATCGCTGGTCATCAAGTTCCTATCCACACGACAGACCCAATCTGTGTTTTCTCCGGCGGACGGCGCATCACGTGAACTCCCGCTGCAAATTTTTGCCATTCGTGCCGGGTCCGCAGACATCGCGGACGGAAAATGCCAAGGCCTTTCTCGCAGTTGGATTCGCACGAAAATACACAACAAATTTAGCTGAGGTCACCATTACAGGTCTAGCAACAAGTGCTGATTTCTGGGCTGACACCCAGATGCTTGTTAGCGATGTAGTCATTTTGCGAACAAGATTGTTTTGCAGAAAAGATGGGCGCTTTATCGTCTGATTTCGCTAATGGGACAACCATTGCAGCTAATCGTCACTTTCTTTCGACCTCCATATTGACTTCAACTTCGAACTCAGCGTCATAGACTGAAACATAAGCCTTCAATATTTCTGCTAGCGATGTATGGGTTTTCAACCTTTAAACTGCTCGTGCCATCTAGAGAAAATAGGAATAAGCAAGCATTCCCACATTATTACGAAGTCTGAGATTTGGCAGCACTCGCGCTATCGCAGATCACCGAGCTCATGTTCTGCCAATAGCAGTGCTTGCTATAGCTCTCAGAAAAGGAGTATGGCGCTCGGGAACAGTATCAAATTGTTATGTATACATTGCCGCCGAAGCTTGAGGACACAAACCTAAAGCCGACACAACCATCAGTTTGGGAATAACAGCCCACGCAATGCACGATGAAGAGCTTAAAGATTCGAAGCAGACAGTGCCGCCATGTTTTTTTTCTCCAGCACGTCCGTCTGCTCACTTCGTACACTCATCATCTAGATGTGTTTCGCAGTCGAACGGGCGGCGGAACGATTGTCTACGAAAGAGATTTGCACAAATATATCCGTCGTGTGGATACACGCTAAGGGTAACTGAGTGGATTCCCAGAGAAGGCAAACGCACGAGGGGGAGACAGAAAGTAAGGTGGGCCGAGGAGATTAAAAAGTTCGCTGGTATAATGTGGCAGCAGGAAACACAAGACCGGGTTGATTGGAGACTCATGGGAGAGGCCTTTGCCCTGCAGTGGGCGTAGTCAGGCTAACGATATCGTACCAAGTAGGCAACATACTACAATGTCACCTTCAATTGTGTCACACTTCAACAGATTTTTATGATTAGCATATCATCAGAAATAAGGATTTGTCAATGTGCTCCCCCCTCCTGACATGGCCTACAACCACGAAGCTCCACAGGGACACTTATACCTGCGGCAAGGCTTAATAAACCTGCTTAAATTATACGCCATGCTTAGCATCTCAATAACTGCAGAGCGATTAAGCGAGACGAGTACGAGAACGAAAGTGGTCATTTTGCACACAAGGCCCAGAAACCATGCGATCACAGATACACAAACTACACAGCTAGGCAAAATGACAGCAGAGAAATGTGGCCAAGCCATTTTGCACACGACAACTCTATTAATGCAGTTGGCAGACGAGGCCCGATTGGCCCAAACTTACCCGCAGCGAGGTAGTATAGACGTGGAAGCGTCGCTTTAACTCGCTCAATGCCGTATTCAATTTGGGTAGCGTAACCGCCAAATTCCTGGCCCAAGGTCAGAGGCACAGCATCCTACATTAAAAAAAATGAAACACAAGGCATGTCTATGAATATACAAGCATGTCATCGTTACTACCGGCCGACATTTAGTTTACCCATGACAAAATAAACCACGACTTAACGAAATCCACAATGTAGTGAATTTTGGAATTCCCTAATCTTAGCTCCACAATGAAAACTATCAGCTATATTCAACGCTGCCCACCGTCATCGCTGTCTTCCCAAAGGGAATCGGCATAAATGCTCCATCCAATAGTGCTTACTCATACAGTTTAACCTCTTTATAAGGACACGCACCATTCTTGTCCTTTACACAAGATGTCCCTTGTAAGCAGGGTACCATCTTCTCATATTCTGATAACCCCCATTTCGATGCAGGCACACTGGTGTCTCTCACACCCATTTGCGTCTTATATTAGTCCCATCACAAAGGGGGTTCAACTGTACTCTTAATATCAAAAGCTCTTCGCGAGTTGTAGATAGTTGATGTTTACATACAGACACATCTCCATAGCTGTTTTGGATTGCAAACTGGAACGACCTGGTAAATTTCGTTGGGAATAATGACACTGCTGCTCCGCCAAATTCAGATAGTAACAACAAATTTTTAGCTGTGAAAAAGTACTTATGGTTCAAGCAGAACTAACCTAACACAATTGCCCTTCACGGGTGACGGTTCTGTGGGTGCCGCTGACATTTTTTCTCAGGTTCTGAGTAAACACTCAAACATCGTCATAACAAAGTTGCATCATACAAAAGGAAATAAGTTCATTATATCATTAAATTTCTTACAAAGGTTATTCCTAAAACTGTATCTATTGCAAGACTATTTTTTATTCACTTTGTTATAGCCAATATTTCATTATATCCATGTTCATTATATAGAAGTTTGAGCATTGTACTTTTTCTATATTTAGTACACTAACTTTGTGCTGCACTTTCCGTTAAACAAGACCCTCATACATATCAAACAAGCACCTGGTCTTCCATGACAAACGAAAAATCAGTAAACATTGGTCTATATAGTACGTTTTCTCATTGAACTTTTGCTTGTAGATGTTGCTAATTCAATGTCGCACTCATATCTATTGGTCGCATAAAAGTCAGCTGTTCGGCCCAACATTCCAAAATACTGCCCCACAAGGATACTACTAAATCAAACTTGCCCACAGCACCACTAATCATTGTTTTAGTGTCAAAATGAATCGTGCAATGAGGCATATTCTTTAACACAAGAACTTAATAGTGCCTGTGACTGAATGACATACACTTATACAGTGACTGTTGCTCCAATCATCACATCGAAACAATGCAGACAAAAAGGCAGGATATTAGTAGTACGAACAGGACAGATGTTGCCCTATATCAAATTCAAAGTTCCTTACTGATTAACAATAAGCTGATCATTTATGCATCTGTCCGTTTGTGTACTCTTTGTCCCACCGTCTACTCTTTGTGATGAACCAATGCTAACGAGCCCTGTTTAGGAATCTAATAATGCTCTCTTAAGGCCACATGCTGGGGTTCGAAAAAAAAGACCACTATCAGAACAAGCAAACACAGTACACACCATTGTGCAATGAGCACATGAACATTTATGAATAGCTTTCACGTAAAGGTGAGCTTGCCAGCCGAATGTTTGAAATAACTACCGTAACATGACAAACAACCCAATATAATGCCAATAAAGCACACAGAGAACATAACACACACAAAACAACAGATGATACACAATGTACCCCCAAATACTGCAAATGCAGCATCAACAACAACGTTAGGCTTGCCAAGAGAGCCTACAGGAATGAGGCATAGTATTGCACCGGTAGACCTTTCTGACAGCAGGCTATCGCTAACCACACAAAGCCACAAAAGCAAAGAAGTGCTTGTCCTCATGAGCGCGCGTGACCTCCCAACCGCCAGGTGGTGCCACTGCACAAACACAGCGCCAACTCCTGCCCGTCCATGACAGAGATAAGCTGATTTGCCAGATGTGCATGTGCCATGAGGTGAAAACGACTTCACCGGGGGTGCCAACATCCCCCCCACCAATGAGGCATTTTCCTTAACAAAAGACCAATCTGTACTTAACAGTAGTAAGCAACAAGTACCACAGCATTGCAAAGTCTCACCTGAGTGTGAGTACGGCCAATCTTGATAATGTCATCGAACTCCCGGGACTTGGTGCGAAGTGCGTCGAGCAACTTCTTGAGTGCCGGCAAAAGGAGCGTGTCGATCTCCATGGCAACCGCAATGTGCATGGCTGTCGGGTACGTGTCGTTTGAACTCTGCAACAAGCGTTGTCATAACAATAAAAGGTGCAAATGTACTGTGAGCAACAAGCACAGGTGAAGCATAGGGAGGTATGTTCACTTTGTAGCATCGCTAGCAATAGTGATGCAGATGGGAACAAGTTGACGAACTATACAGGAAGCAAAGGCTGGCTAATGAATTATTGCATCTGGCTGTACTTCTATGTCGTGCCCCTTGTACAACAGTGCACATAAAAGATGTTCCGAGTATTCCAGGACTTCAAGTAGTCAAACAACAATCATGCTGTTCTAATATTCACTTGCTCTAACGCGGAATGCGGGAGTTGCGCAATGCAAGGCCATCCCACCTGGCTTTTGTTGACGTGGTCGTTAGGATGAACAGGGCTCTTGCTTCCAAGCTTGCCCCCAAGAATTTCGATGGCCCGATTGGCAATGACCTCGTTGACATTCATGTTGGACTGGGTGCCCGAGCCCGTTTGCCAGATGACCAGTGGGAAGTGCGATTTTAACCGCCCATCAATCACCTGCAGAGAGAAAAGAATGACCACTCTCAGCACAGCTCAGGGGCTGTATCGTCACCACACCTCAGCAACCTTATGACAATGCACAAGAAGCGTTGTCAGGTCATTTCAAAACAAACAGCACAGCCCCATACCATCAGTGACTTAACATGAAATTAGCTATAAATTGGAAGCACGTGCATTCGTGAGAGGCATTAAGCTCCACAAGAAATCTGTCCGTAGCGAGACATCTACTTGTCATAGGCATCCAGAAAGCTGCATACCTCTAATGACCTTTCACGACTGCAATCTTAAGTGCACCGTTATTGTTTCCTGTACTGAAATGATTGCTGGTCCCCAATTAGTACATAGTCCCACACAGTCCTTGGTTGCATTTCCGAGCTTATGCATTTTAGGAAAAAAAAGTTTGCAATTGCGAAAAAATTGCAATTATGATGCGACCATATGACGAGCAGCCAAGGCCAGAACAAACAAACCTCATCGGCCGCTTGTGAGATGGCGTCCGCCAGCTTAGAGTCCAGGCCATACTCCTTGTTCACGATGGCCGCAGCTTTTTTGAGGATGCCAAAAGCTTTGATGACTGGAAACTGGAAAACATTGACAATGCAGGTTGTTTACAGTTTTTGTAGAGGAAAGAACAATCCAAGACAAAAATACCAAGACCCCGCGTCACAGACTATCTCAGTGTGACGATTTCTACTTCTAAGTCACTTGACGAAAGTAATTTGACACCAGATTCCCTCATACGTACATGAGCCAAAGCAAGCCAATTGTAAGGTACATTGTTATATACAACTTCAATGAAAGCGATCAGATAATGGAGCCAAGGATGGTATCGGGGACGTTAACTGTTTGAAGTGCTTCGTAGTAACTGTAATATAGATGGGAACAAAACAAAAGGGATTAAAAGACAACTTGTTGCCGAAAGGGACTGTACCTGCAACATCCTGACGAAGTATACAATGCTCCACCAATAGCGCTGCGGTGGCAGTCGTTTTTTCATCCTATTTATTGGGTATTTATTTGCATGCGAACCTGGGAGTTAGCCCTGCTCGTAGCCACGACCGCATGTGTGGAAGGTTTGGCTTCAGTCATATTGGCAAGTTGTCTTCTTGTCCACTTTACAGCCTTCACATCTATATCGCAATTACTACAATACACTTGAAATTGTACAATTAACATCTGCTATACCTTCCTCGGCTTCATTATCTGCAGGTTTTTAGTGAGGTGGCGTCAAACAAAAAGATGAGCTCTCTAAATACTCATCTTCTTTCATCTGTTGTTTCATACAAGCAGCTTTGAACTTATTTCAGGTATTTCTGCATGTTTGGTCAATAGCTGTGCAGCACACTAACTGTTAGGTCTTTGCTCCAACACCTTGCGACATTTACATACAGCATCTAATTTGAGCTATTATGTCATGTCAAGCACTTAGAAGGCTTGTAAACCACCCAGAGGTAGAAATTCAGTTGTGGGAGAATTGTGCATGAGTGTACAACAAACACAGAGCCGTGAGAATATTTCGAAACAGTGCAGTAATAGCGGAGTTAGACAAGTTTGATTGTCAAAACCGTGACGACCACTTCTTTCACTCTTTCCTGCGCTTCCCTCCGCTGGCGTCCTCTTCCATGCCACTTTTCCCTTTCGCCGAGCGCCCCTCCCAATCTCGCGTGGTTACATCCTCGCCGACGCGCTGCTTGATACACCGTCAGCTTCCAGTTGCCGACAGTTGTGTGCTTGTTGGCGAACCATCCGGTAATCATGCCGGTATGGAGCCTAGCTGCGTTGCGCACATGCCTTCAATGGATTGCCAATGCGACGGACCCTTAAGGAGACACGCTGTGCCCTGCCCATGTTATAAACGCACGCAGGCAACACGACGAAAAACAAGCAGCACGGACAGCTGCTTGCAGACTGACCAGAAGTCATAGGCTTTTGCTCGACAGCATATTTGGCGTATTTGACTCGGTGCACCAGAAATGTGGTGCGGCGCGTCATACGGAGGCCCGAAAGGAGGAGGGATTGTTTCATGATATATGTGGCCCGCCGGCGGCCCGCAGCACTGCCACTTGCATAATCGTTGATCGCACCGGCATTCTGCACTCGATGCTCGCGTTTACTTGAAATGCTTGAAAAAATATTGGAGGTGGCTTACGAGCCCTTCAACTATCTGGAGCGAAATCTTGAGGAAAGTGTGGTCCTGCAGTAAACTACAAAAATTTGTCTGTAAAATACTTTATTTAAATAATGATAAGGATACTCATTGCATGAAATACACGTGCCGATTTGAAAGTAGCCTTTTGCTCTCAAACAACACCAAACGCTCAATCACCACAGAAATTCCCTTCTCCACAACACCTACCGGCATCCTTTCGTTCTCGCCACCGATGTCGAAATTGAGCATAGAACGCATAGTCTGCGCTCCATAGTATTTGTCGCTCGGCACCTTGAGTTCACCAAATGTGTCAGACTCGATCCGATAGTCTCCCTGCAGATGGAAAAAAAGAAAGGACAGGGGTAAATGAATGCGTGGCACATGACATTCGAGAGAAGTGGTTTGGTGCAAGCAATATTTTCAATGCTGTAACACTTTTTAAAATTTTTTTTCTTCAATCTACCGGCACGAATTCTCGGCAATATTGCTTAGAGTGCGTGCCGTTCGATTGCTAAATGTTCATTTGTGAACAGGAACGAAAGGTACACTTTTTATTACATTGCGGTGACTGCAACTAATTTTTGACAGCTAAACTGACTTGCCGAAGTGCGTTTCGTTAAAAAAAAATGACGACTACGTACGCGCAACTTGTGCAGATCGATGTTTCACATTCCTCGAGCCCTGCAAGCTGTTCAGAGTTCATCCTAAGACTGAGAACGTTTTTAGTGATGCCCTCTCCGTGATACGGGGAGCTGCGAGTGTTTTACTGCACACGTTCTAAGTGCAGAACATTTCGTAGTCGCACCTACTCGCAAATCCGGCGTCGACGGTGTCGCCGACACCACCACTGCGCATGCTCGCGTCTCGTGCCGCATGCTCGCGTCTCGTACAAACTATAGTTATAGCGCGAGTACAAAACGACGACACAGAGACAAGAAGGAGACGAAGGATTCCTTGTCTCTGTGACGTCGTTTTGTTCTCGCGCTATAACTATCGTCATGCCATACCAACTAGCGCGCAAGCTGCCACACTTCGTGCCAACTGTCGAGTTCCCCCCGCGGGAAGATGCTGGCGCCTTTTTACACCACATCGTCACTTACCGATGTCGACGCCGAGACACTGAAGACGCGAACAACGAAAAGTTCACGAGACTTAGTAGCTCGTTTACGATGCACTTCTGTAACGTAAGGTGACCAAGCTCGTCCGATGCGCCGGACGGCGAGAGAGCGATAAAAACCCGCGTCCTTGTCCAGTCGCAGCGCACCGATGCGCTCACGCCGGCATTTACGCGATGTGCTGGACATATGCTCGTCTTCAGCAACGTTCTCGACGTCTACTAGCGTGGTTGTTCACGTACCGATCCGGCGGCTGCCGTGCTGCTAGCAGACGAGTGCAGTAGGGCCATGTTTCCTCGGAAAAAGTTGTGCCGTGCTGTGCACCGCAGTTGCGAGACGAGGGACACTGGCAGCTTCATGGCTGTTCAAGCTCCGATAACGGCACGTGATAAGTGCGAGGACGAATGAGGAGGGAAAGACTCGCGTTGTTTCTTCAGCGTCAACGGCAATCGGGCGCTGAAATTATCCTTGCGCAACAGCGAAACTTGACCGACGACTCTCTCGGATGACCTCCCCAACCTCCCTCTTCCCATGTTTTCTCGGTGTAGAGGTCGCTATATAATACAATACTTCAAGCTAAGTTTTGGAAGAGCAGTGGAAGTGAGAAGGAGACAAGATGATCAACTACAGGAAAATTTTTACTCAGGAAGGCAAATAGACATAGCTACTAAACAAATTGAGAAAGTAATCGCTGAGAATAATAAATCAGTGTGGACATACACGAATATGATTACACTGTTTAATCTAGAGCTTGCTAAGGCACGTGACAAGTCACCCCGGAAAAGGAGACAGAAAACCAAGAGTTTGTGGGATGAGGAAGTTAAGGCAGCCATATCAAAACGTCAGGAAGCCTCTAGGGAACACAGACATGCTAAGCAGTGGGGTGAACCGTCAGATCATGTAGAAAGAAAATGGGACATCTTTCTGAGCCGTAGAAGGGAAGCATCCCTTCTGATCAATGAAAAGATTATAAGGAAGGGGGCTCAGTGGCTGGCAGAAGTACATAAAAAAGATAGAAAGGCAGCTGCGAAATTTCGGAACCATCTAAACTCCCTAAGAAAAGAGACAAGTCTAGAACAGATGTTTATAACTACAGATCAAGGTGCTAATTAAGCTAGAAGGGGACGAAGCTGTTGAATATATAAGAACAAGGGTGACAGAAAAATTTCAACAACGAAGTACCTTATGCACCACAATAGACAAGAATTAATCAAGTGGCGCAATGGCTCCATTTTCACAACGAGAGTGGGAAAGGGCTGAGAAGAGGATTCCTAGTAGTACCGTCAACAGGCTGACAAAGACATTGGGTCCGAAGTCTAAAAGCAAACTTTAATAGAGGCAGTGAGCAAAATAATAATTGATGGTGAAGTCCCCGATGGATGGAAACTTAGCAGGATGAGCATGATCTATAAAGGAAAGGGGGACAAAGCTGACATAAACAACTATCGTCCTATAACAGTTACATCAGTGGTCTACAGGCTGGCGATGCAGCTTATAAAGGAAATACTGCAGGCATGGATAGATGATGAGCGGATGCTGGGGGAACTACAGAATGGGTTTCGGCATAGCCTCCTATATTTTTTTGTGCCCGCGCATTAGCGCTAAATACATACGCGCCATCCGTCCCTTATAGTTTTGGCGCTCGCCGCCAGATGCCGCACCGATCCCATAATAACAGCAGACGACGCGGCCTATGCACGCTTGCGTTTATGACGGTCTAGAAACCGTCTACATTGCATTGGATTATGCGTATACGTTAAGAAGTGCGCACACACCAAATTTTTAACACAAGCACTGTATGCAGAATGCAATGTGAGCTTTGTTATTTGATTTCGCGCTCAAAGCTTGAGCACTTTTCGAGACAATGGTTTGACATGAAAATCTTTTGCCAAGTCGTGTTTGTCAGTCACACTCGTCGCGAAGTTCAGAAAAAGTGGGCGGAGAAACTTCACGAGCACAACCTCCAAAAGTTTTTTATGATGTCCCGGGGTCGAGCACTTGAGTTTGTCACGTTTCTGTAGTATTTGCGCGGCGTTGTCAACGGCAGCCTTCAGTGGCTGATTCATCTTTCTCGCTCTTGCGAGGAAAACTTCCGCGTAATTCTTTAGAGAATTTAGAACCATTACGAGCTCAGTTGACGGATACAGGAGTACACCTGGGTGGATATCTCCACATTCAATCAGAACATGCTCCGCCGTTTCCTTATCTTTCCCGCAGCATGTGCATTGTTCTTCTTCTTTACTGAATCTTGCTTTATAACTACGCGTTCTAAGGCAACCCGATCTCGCCTCAAACAGTAAAGCGCTTCCCCTTGAATTATCGTAAAATGCCTCCCTCCTTATTTCATTTTTGCCCTTTCGGTAGTTACTCAAAGCCGGTTTTTTCTCCATAGCTGCCATCCATTCTCTCGTTTTGCGCCTCGGCGCTCCGCCAGGAGCGCTCGCATCCCATAATAGCTGTAAAGGCGGCATAATCCCATAAAGGCGGTAAAGGAGCAATTGCGAGAACCGCTGAGAGCTGCCGAGCACAGCTGTCCTTCCCGGCCGGTACTGACTGCATCCACAGCAGCGCAGACGCATTCGGTGGATGTCCTGCAGGAAAGGGATCAAGCGGTGGTGGAGTCGGAGGGTGGCCGGCCACTGCAGTCGGTGCAGGAGCAGTTGAGCTATGCGGTCGTTGGTGAACAGAGCGGCGAGGGTGCGCAGCGGGGTGGCGGCAGCTCCTCTCATACCACCGGCGAGGCGCAGGGTCTTCCCGAACGGACCCACGAGACGGGTGGCGTCGGCGAGACAATGAATCTGAAGCACGGGACTGCTGCTGGACTCGACGGGAGCAAAGCTGACGACCAGTCTCTCACAAACGCTCAAAATAATGAACAAAGACCGGGAAAGTGGAAGAAAAACAAAAAGGCTGCTTGCCGCTACACACCCGAGGTCCTAGTCGTTGGTGATGGCAATGCTCCAAGAATCGCGGGTGAGCTCCGAAGAATCTGGGGCAACAGTGTGCTCGTGAGGCAGGTCTCGGAGCGCAGGATGACGGCGGACAAACTGCAGCACCTGCTTCAGAGCCGCAGTGAAGGGGAAGGCCACAGCGCACAGCTGGTGGTCGTGCACGTAGGGGTCCACGATGTTCTCAAAGGAGTGCAACATGGAGATATTGCCCAGAACATCCGGCAGGCGGTGACACCGTATGCGAAGAGGCTGGTCATCTGCTCCGTCCCTGAAGTTAACACGAGAGGCAAGGCAACGCAGGCAAGAGCAATGCTCCTAAACGCAGAGCTAAGGAAGATGAGTGGAGCCGTAAAGGCAAAGTTTGTCGACCTCTCTAGGATGCTGGCAGGAGAAGGACGACTAGCCCAGGACGGCATTCACTACCTGGCACATACAACACGTGAAGTTGCGACCCAGCTGGTCCAGGAGACACGAAATTTTTTAGGACTACGCGAGCCTCACGGGAACAGGGGCAAGCCAACTCGCAGACCACCTCCAAATATAGGATCGAGAGTCCCCATGCCCGCCCTGGAGATACATTCCCCATCCCCGGAACCACCCAAGACCACAAGCGTGACCACCCACCAGGGGGAAATCAGGGCCGATGTACGGACCACCCCAGGGCAAACCCTCCGCGAACACACCCAGCCGGTTTACGCAGCAAACATGGCACAGCTGGCACCTTTGAGCACACCCCGTCCACCGGGGACGAGTTTGGCTCCGCCAACATGGGGGCCACATCTGGGCACTGCACACCCTACGAAGACCCCGTGGCAAGCATTCAGGCTCAGCGCAAGCCCCGAGCTGTATCAAATGGTTGGGGAAATGGTCCGCCAGCAAATGATGCGCCAAATAATAATGCCGAGTCAAATCACCCAATGATTCTGAAGAGCCGTCGAAGACACCACCACCGCAAACGCACAACCACCAATGTAAACGTTGGTTTTCTCAATCTTCATGGGGCGAGAAAGGCAGCTAAGTGGGCTGAGCTGTATAAGACGCTGAATAGCGAAAAGATCGCTCTGTATGGTGTGGTGGAAACTCACCTACGAGAGTTGGAAGAGCCACCAGTTGACCCCGAATGGCAGTGGGTGGGCTGCAATCGTACAGGGGATTGCCGCAAAGGAGGCGGCGCTGGTGTGCTGTGGCGCAGCAATACAGCCTGGATGCCAATGAAGGGTCCTTGTGCCGAGCACATTTGGGTTTCTGGGACTATTCTTGGTGAGCCAGTTCTCTTTGGTGTGGTGTATTTAACGGTGGCTAGTGGACCACATGACGGTAACGACAAAGTCCTACAGTGTATCATTGAAGATGTGAAACGGTGGGGTGCAGACCGCGAGGTGTTGTTGATGGGAGACTTTAACGGACACATCCCGGCCACTGACGGGTACTTGGATTACAATGGGAAGCTGTTGTTGCAATGTGCGGAGCAGCTCTCTTTGGAAATCGTTAACCTTCGCACTGACTGTGAGGGATGCTTCACATGGTGCGCTCGTACCAGCCGCTCTACCATAGACTATGCTCTGGTGACTGCAAAACTGGCCGCTCGCATAGCACAAGTGCATATTGATGAAGAGGGCCAGTTCAGCCTTGGAAGTGACCATAATCGCATACGGCTGTTGTTCTCTAAGGGCGGCTTTCGAACAGGCTGCATGTCACCTCCACCCAGGCGTGGCATGTACTTGCCGAGCAAGTCCGTGGAGAGGGTCGCCAAGGATTTTGAAAGTAGTCCTCAACGGCGGGAATCCCGCTCGTACAGTGAGTTCATGCGCGCACTGGACGCTGTAATGCGTACCCAGATGGTCCAGGAGAGGCCGGGACGCAGGCCACAGAACCCATGGTGGGACAAAGAAGTGGAGGTGGCGTGGAAGGAGCGCCGCCAAGCAAATCGGGAACATCGAAGATTTGTCAAAGGCCTTGACACTGAGGTATGTGCAGAGAAGTGGGCTGTGTATCTGGACCGTAAACACAAGGTACAGACCCTGATTCAGTGCAAGATAGCAGACTACAACCTTAGGCTGATCCAGTCCATCAGACAGGAAGGAAGATCTGCAGCACACAAATTTTGGACATACATTAGGTCCTTGGACAGAGCCGCCCCCCCGCCACCTCCTCTCATAGATGCGGCAACGGGGCAACCAGTCGGAGAGCCCTGTGAATACATTGCACAGCACTTCTCCCGGATTTTCGGGACCTCAGACTTGAATACAGACACCACCCTTAGTAAAGAGGAGGCAATCAGTCCTAATACCGAACGCCCCCCAAGCCAAACAGAACCACCCTGGGCCCTCTCAAGGTTCACAGTTGAACGGGCGTTGAAGCGGATTAGGGCTGGAACGGCCACTGGTCTGGACGGCATGCCAGCGCGCGTACTAAAGTGCTTGGGAGAAGACTCGAGGGAACAGCTCGCAGAGATCCTCACGGCCATCATCGAAGGCGAGCCCATCCCTAAAGAATGGCATGAAGGGAAGGTGATTCTTATCCCCAAAAGGGGCGGAGATGCGAGGAACATAGAGGACTACAGACCAATAACGGTCACCAGTGTTATGTATCGCTTGTTCGCGGGGGTCATCAAAGCATGGATGAGTGGCTGGGCGGAAACCAAGGGACTACTGACCGAGCTTCAGAATGGCTTCAGGCCAGGCAGACGTCTGGATGACAATCTGTTCGTCGTCACACAGTGTGCAGAAATAGCTCGCAGGGAAGGGAGAACGCTGTTGTGCTGCTTCCTCGATGTTGAAAAAGCGTACGATAGCGTGCCGCACGGTCCTCTCTTTGCATGCCTGTCTGACCTTGGACTGCCCCGGCTGCTAATCTCCACTATACAACGGTTGTACAGTGACAATGTAGTGAGTGTGCAGTTGGGTGCCATAACTACTGGCCCAATTCATGTAAATAAGGGTCTGAGGCAGGGCTGCCCACTGTCACCATTGCTGTACATTCTATACGCATCCAGAATAGAGCGGGCCTTGTTGAACTCCAACCTCGGATTCAGCATGCGTTTCAGCACAACTAGTGCTGAAGAGAACTTCCACCTGCCTGGTTTGGCATTTGCAGATGATCTGGTGGTTATGGCAGAGAGTAACCAGGAGTTGCAATCCCTCCTCGACATCTGCCAGACGGAACTCGCGAGTCTTGGACTTCGATTCAACACTAAGAAATCGGCGGTTGTCCGTCTAACTGGAGGGAGTACCGATGCAGCAGCGTTGACTTTAGGAGGAGAACTGCTGGCCACACGCAACGATTACAGATACCTGGGCGTCACCCTGTGTGTGGATGCAGCAAAATATAGTCTACACGAGACTGTGATTCGACAGACTGCGTTGCAGGCTCAACGAATCCTTCGTCGCCGATGCCTATGGGGTTGCAACCGATTTCAGATGATCCGGGACCTGTGGAAGATGGTTCACGTGCCGGGCCTGACGTTTGGAAACGCGGTAGTGTGCATATCGCCAACGACACGGGAGTGGTTGGAGCGTCAGCAGAGAGAGGTCGGCCGTGCAGCGCTCGGTTGCCATTATCGAGTGGCCAACGAGGCGATTCAGGGAGACGTCGGATGGTCCAGCTTTGAAGCTCGGGAAGCCGCCAGCAAGATTGCCTATCGGGGTCGTCTCACGCTCATGCGACGCACTCGATGGGCGCGCCGCGTGTTCGAGTACCTTTCGGCAACATGCATGAGGACTGACTGGACACGACGACTCTACCAGCTGGAGAAGAAGTATGGCTTCTTTGCAGAAGCCAGTCCTATTGAAACAGCAGCCAAGTGGACGGTCGAGGTCCGCATGCGAGTCAGAGAAGCAGAAGAAACCCGATGGCGAGAAGCTATGGAGGCGAAGTCCACTCTCGAGTGCTACAGGAAACACCAGGACAGCATCTGTGGGTCGCGCCTCTATGACAATAGCATTGGCAGCAGCCTCCTGTTCGAGGCGAGAGCTGGGGCTCTTCGCACTCTGGAGTACCGCAGAAAGTTTGATGCCACTGTGGTCAGCAACCTGTGCAGAGTTTGCGGCGTAGCGAGTGAGACACAGGGGCATCTCGTCCTTCACTGCAGGAGTCTCCCAACTTCTCAGGTGGAGGGTGCAACCCTCCCACAGGCGCTCGGGTTTCAAAGGCTTGATGAAGATGGAAGCAGCGACAATGGGGGGGGACGGTACGCGGTCGCAGCCACGAAAAGGCGGCTTACTGAGTGGTGGGCAACTATACGGCGGACTTAGGACCTAGACCACTGTGTGCGCGTCTCTTGCCTGTGTCGTTCAAGAGTGTGGATCCTTTTCTTGGTCCTTTCTTTTTTCTCTGTGCTTTTTGTTTTTCTTTTCCCACTTTTCTTTTTGAGGCCAGGACACTGAGTGTGTTCCCCCGTTGCAAAGGGGCCGGCCGCCATCACATCATCAGCTCGGGGGACGGCGCTGAGGGACCGACCGCTCGGGCACAAAGTTATAGAGGAGGCTATGGTTTCGGAAACACAGGAGGTTGGAAGACAATCTGTTCTCACTGACGCAGTGCATCAAAATGGCAGAAAAGGGACACAGGCCCCTGTTGCTATTGATATCAAGGGAGCGTATGATAGCGCACGTGGTTCAAGAGGACTTGTGGGGAATACTGGACACACTATAGGTGTGGAAGATGGAGTCACTAATCTTTTAAAGGATATATATAAAGGTAAGAAGGTATATAGTTATAAAGGGGGGAAAACAGGTATCCAAGCTCGCAGAAGTAAAACGGTGGCTTGGGCAGGGGTGTCCTCTGTCACCCTAGTTATTCATGATGTACCTACAAGGATTAGAGGCCAAATTAGAGGGAAGTGGACTTGGCTTTAATCTCTCTTACGGCGAACAAGGAAAACTCATTGAACAGGCACTACCAACATTGATGTACGCAGATGATATATTGATAATGGCCGACAACAAGGAAGATTTGCAAACATTGATGGACATCTGCGGTAATGAGGGAGATAGGTGAGATTTCAGATTCAGTAAGGAGAAATCAGCAGTCATGATTTTAGGGGCGAATCTTTTTATAGCGGCACCCATTCGTCACTCATAGCCGTTGTAGTAGTGTGTAACAAGCATAACATTTTGACCTCCAAGGTGGTGCCGGTAAGAGATTTATTTTGTGCGTTGTTAAACAATAAAAGATAATGCTCAATGTAGATGCTAATGGCTGCTAAAGGGGAATGAGAGACAGGAGAATTCGGCTTTTAGTTAACGCGCACGCTGCGAATTTTTATTGTTCAACAACGCACAGAAGACAAGAAAGGGCTGCTACGTTATACTCACTGGGCCTAACCTTCTAGATTTTAGAAAGGTTTAGCGAGCGTTGGGCCGCAGTTCCATGGGAGACGCGGGCGCTTCGCGAAGTGATCAGACGCGACGCTCATCGGCTCCGTCGATTTTCGGCTGGAACCGTGCTCTCTTCAATGTGGCTGCTCTAAAACTTGTGTGACTGCATCTGCCAAGTCAGCAAGATTCTGGGGACACCGATCTCACCCAGGTACGCCCAATTTTCGGCCACTTCGAGCAACTTTGCATCACAACGTAGCGAACGAGCTAAGCCTCACGGCGGCGGCTCCGCCGCTGCTGGATGCGGAGACGCCGCTCGGTCAACTCCTCAACATGGCGCTGCCTGAACAACGTGGCTACGACCCTACGACTCTGTCGTGGTCGTATATGCCGACAAATCCATCAGACGACGGCCCATCCACCATTTCGGTGGAGCAAGCCGACATTTTTCAACTCGTCGAGGGTCGGCGTCGCCGCCGAAAAAACGCGGAAGGAGCGTCTGCACTGAAAACTCCTCTCAACAATTCAGCCACTGGAGACGCTCGCGCTCCATCTCCTAAAGCTCCACAAAAGACTTCACCAGTCTCCAAGTGGACGCCGAAACCAACGGTCAGGATGAATCCTGGCGACTACGTGATCGTGCTCAAGCCACGCATCACAGTAGCCCTCAAGGCAGCGTTTCAACAAGGTGAGCTCGGCGCTGCCATTTCCCAACTCATCGGAAGGCAGCACATGAATGACATCAGCATTTCTCCCAATTGTGAGCAAAACATCATCATCTGTGGCACGCAGAATAACGAGGTGGTTCAGAAACTGCTGTCGGACTTTCAAATCAACACCAGCAAAGGACCGCTGCCGCTTCGCGGTCACCTCAAGCTCACCGGTGATGCGTGTCGCGGCGTGATTTCTGTGCACAACCTCGAAACCAGTGCGTCTCTGAAACATAGTGTGCAGTGGCGTGGCGGTGAACTAGTCTATGCGCGCAAGCTGGGGAACTCCAACGTAGCTGTGTTGACTTTCGCGGGAAGGAAGGTTCCGCGTTTCGTCCACTATAACGCAGAACTGACTCCCGTCAGGGAGTACAAGAAGACAGTGCCAGCGTGCTACCGCTGTGGTGCACTGGGGCACCGGGCGGATATCTGTCCCAACCCGGTCACCGAAAGATGCAGCCTTTGTGGCCAAAACGTGGGCGCTGGTCCTGAGGGGATGGCCCCCCACGAATGCAACCCAACGTGCATAGTTTGCGGGGTCCGCACCTCACCAGCTCCCGCGAATGCACTGAAAAATTCATCAGGCTTCAGCAACCAGGGTCCAGGACATCGGGTACCCCAACAAAACCAAAGCACCGGTCAACTGGCAAAGCGCCAATTCCTGGCAAAGCAGCAACGGCAACGCTACCACCTGGCGCGGCGGAATCTCCAGCTTTCGGCGCTCCATCTGGCAACGCTGCACGCAACCAACCCAAGGTGGGCAGTTGGGTGGAGGTCGCCTCCTCTCCCTCCTCTCTCTCCTCTCCACCTTCTTCTGCCACAAGCACTACCGAAACACAAAAACTCAGGCATGAGCTCGCCCTTTTGCGATCTCAGAATGAAAAACTAGCCAGCGAACTTGACTCGCTCAAAACCAATCACACTACTAAGCCCTCGTTGAGCGACGAAGAGGAAAATATAACAGACAGGGAGATTCCTACTACTGTAGAGAGTCGCGTCGCGGCCTTGGAGACCCACATGAATGCAATAGAAACACAATTGGCCGACCTCCCCAAAATTATCCACGACACCATCGCGCGTCATATGGAGACTGTCATCGCACAGGTGACACAAACAGTAACTCACATTATCCAAAAGTGGATACAAGACAATCCACGCGTCCTCAAGCGCGTAGGGCCCATTAGGGACGTTAATCGCCCCTCAAAATTTAACAGAGTGACTCCAGATGAGTCGGACTTTTCTGAAGACTCCAGTACTTCAGCACAGGGTGCTGGTGAACTGAGTCATCTTAACAACACAACCCCACCCTCTATCTCCGAACATGGCCTCCAACCCTAGGTCGCGAGCCAGAGCAACTCAGCCGTTGTTACTAACACAGTGGAACTGCAGAGGTCTCAAGAACCACAAGAAGCGGGCTCATTTCCGCCTCTATCTTGAGACCTTTGAGTTCCTCGTTGCCGTGTTTGCCCTTCAGGAACCCGGCTCGGACGTCAAACTCACAAATTACACTACATTTCAACACAACCCGGAGACATGTATACTTGTTCACAAGCAATATACCGCCCAGGAAGTCACACTCCCCACAACACCGCCTTTCCCATACACAATGGTGTCGGTGCTGCCTATAAGGCGATCTGACCCACCTGTTCATATTTTAAACATTTACTGTCCCCCAAAGCTTAAGAACGTCACGTTCAGCGAAACTTTCACACAAGCTATGCAGGTGGCAGGACGGGACCCCCTCCTGATCGTCGGCGACTTCAATGCCCCAAGCAGGTTATGGGGTTACCCACGAGAGGACACGCGTGGAAGGAAGCTTGCGGAACTTCTTTCTACACTTGGACTCACCCTCCACACTGATCCCGCCAGCCCAACACGTGTAGGCAACTCTGTTCAACGAGATACTTGCCCGGACCTCACAATTACACGCAACATACGCCATGCCTACTGGCTGAACACACAGGACACTCTCGGTAGTGATCATTGTGTATTAAACACAACTGTGTACATGCGTCCCTTAAAACGCCCACTTACACAAGCTCGTATCCCAGACTGGACAACTTTCCGCACCACTCTACCTATTGTAGACCCTCTCCAGTCGGGATACGACACCTGGTCTAAATCACTGACGTCTACACTGAAACAACACGAACGGCTGATACAGATCACGGAGAGAGAGAGAGAGAGAAATAACTTTATTGGGTTGAAAAAGAAGGGGTTTAGGAGCTAGATGGGTGGGGCCCCATGTCCAAGGCTCCACTGGCTTGCGCCGCCTGCCGGACGTGGTCCAGGAGTGCTAGTTGCACCTCCGGGTCCGAGCTATCGAGGAGTGCCTCCCATTGCTCCCAAGAGTTTTCCATTCTATACATACGCTGTAAGCGATCAAGTTCATTTGGCCGTTTAGCACAACTCCACGAGATATGGTAAAGGGTCGGTGGCGAGTCGCGACACCACGGACAATCGCGCCCATACAAAGTTGGATGAATTTTGTGCAGTCGTAATAAATTTGGATAAACTCCCGTTTGAATTTTACGGAGGTCTATGGCGTCTTCCCCTTTAAGAGATTTGTGGGGGGCGCCATATTTCTGCCGCGTGTATCGCTGGTGAGCAAGAAGCTCTCGCGGAGCCATCCGAGCCGGGTCGTTTTCCTCCTCCTCGCGAAAGCCGTCGTTGCTGGGTGGTGGCAACAGCGAGAAAGGCTGCTGCTCCGCTCGGTTCGTGAGCGCTCGAGCTAGAGCGTCCGCCCTCTCGTTACCCTCTAGGCCTGCATGTCCAGGGCACCAGACCAACCTATAAGTGTTGCTCAATTCGCCGCCTAAAAATTTGCAAATGTTTAATGGGAGGCGGCCTTTCGTGAATAGCCGGCACGCCTCTTGCGAATCTGAGAGTATGGTGATGTACGTCTGGCCGTCGCTGCGCTCTCGACTTTTAATCGCCAATGCGATGGCGAAACACTCGGCCTTGGTGATCGATGTAGTGTACAGTGATGCGCTGGACGCCATGCTTCTCGTGTCACTGCTTACCATTGTGACGACGCAGCGCTTCCAGTTATACCTGGAAGCGTCAACGTATAGCACGTTCTCATTGCCTCTAACTAATTTTCTGATCCATTTTACACGCTCCTCTCGCCTTTCGTGATGCCGCTCCTTGGTCATGTTCCTGGGGATAGGGGCGATCGAAATATGTCGTCGGACTGGGTCTGGTACGTCCACCAGCTCCTCGTCCAAGTTTTGGGGTTGGGGTGTTATACCCGCCCTCATCAGTATCTCTCTTCCCGACTTTGTCTGGCTGAGGCGGTTGCGCTGAGAGATCAATGTTGCTGCTTTCAGTTCAGCGTACGTGTTATGCAGGCCGATCTCGAGAAGCCTCTGTGTCGGAGTGCTTATCGGTAAGCCTAATGCTGCCTTGTAAGCCCCTCTGATGATAGAATCTACTTGCTCTTCCTCGCTCTTGTTCAGCGTGTGGAAAGGCAAGCTGTATGTCAATTTGCTCATTACGAGCGCCTGCACTAATCGGACAGTATCACTTTCTTTCATGCCTTTTTTGTGGAAGGTGATCCTCTGAATCATTCTAGCCACTTGTTTAGTTGCTGATTTAAGAAGACCGATAGTGTGATTTGCCCTACCGTTGCTTTGAACCCAGAAACCCAGAATCCGGGCGACGGTGACTTCTTTAATTTTCTGCTTTTCGATTTCAATTTCTATTCTTCCGTTACTTTTGTAGCGTTTGCTGTGTATTCTGATCACCTCCGATTTTTCGGGTGCGCAGCTGAGACCACTGGTTCTGGCAAAGTTTTCGACAGCCAGTGCCGCCTCTTGCAGAGTCTGCTCTTTGCTGGCCAGGGACCCCCTTGTGGCCCACAGAGTAATGTCGTCCGCGTAGAGGGTATAACCTAGCTGTGGTACACAATCCAAGGCCCGAGCGAGTCGACGCATGGCGATATTAAACAACAGAGGAGATATTATGGCTCCTTGAGGCGTTCCCTTGTTTGGCATTCGGAATGGCTCAGACCTAACGCTTGAGATACCAATTGTCGCCTCCCGATCGGTGAGAAAATCTTTTATATAGTTATATATCTTTTCCCCGCAACCAATTATATTTAGCTCTGAGAGTATAGCTTCATGAGAGATATTGTCAAAAGCTCCCTTTAAGTCTAGAGCAAGCAGCAAATGCTCTCCACCTTTGGGAACACCCTTGAGTACCTCTTCTTGTATCAGGAGGAAAGCGTCCTGTGTTGAGAGACCACTGCGGAAGCCCAGCATGGTGGCCGGAAACAGCCCCCTGTCCTCTATGAAATTCTGAAGTCTGGTCTGAACGACCCGTTCGAAAAGCTTCCCCATACATGACGTAAGTGATATAGGTCTGAGCGCCTGCAGGGAGGGCTTTTTTCCGGGTTTCGGAATGGTTATAATTTTGGCCGTTTTCCATTCTGCAGGGACCTTTCCTTTGAGCCAATAGTGTTCATTGAATTGTTTTGTCATGCCTTCGATGGCTTTGTCGCTAAGGTTTCTTATCATAGCATTCGTAATTTGGTCTTCACCGGGGGCTGTGTTCCTCTTGGCTGCCTGAGCTGCCGCAAAGACCTCCTCCTTTGTTATCGGCTCGTCTAGTTTCTCATTTCTAGCTCCACTGTAACTCATGTGATTAGCCGAGTTACTTGGTGGACTATCGCCAATATATCTCTCCTTAAGGGCTTTCACGAGATCGTCGTCCGTGCCCGGAAATGTTTCTGCGATTTTCTGCAGTGTTCTGCTTGTCGTGGATTTGGACTTGTCTGGATCAAGAATATTTCTTAGGATGGACCAAGTTTTCGCGGTGCTCAGTGTGTTCTGAAGCGAACTGCAGAACTTGACCCATCCCTCGGTAGCCAATTTGCTGGCATAGTCGTTTGCTTCCTCTGCAAGAGCAGCGATCCTACGCAGTAGTGTCCTATTCAGGCGTTGACGTTTCCAACGCTTTAGTAGGCTGCGCCTGCTCTCCCATAGGTGTAGCAGACGGCTGTCTACTGCTGGCGTCTCTACGGTTCTGGCTATTTTCTTCGTAGTGATGGCGTGTACCGACTTTATGTACTCCGACCATGCCTCTATTGAGTTCGGTACAGAGTCTGGTGGAGGATCTCGTTTCCTAAACTCAGTCCAATCTGTGATCGCCACGTCGCCTATCAATCTACGCATTTTGGGTGTCGATATGGAGACGCTTATAATGTAATGGTCGCTTCCTAGATTTTCCTCCAGGTTTGTCCAGGATGCGTCTTTGAGGTTGAAGGTGAAAGTGAGGTCCGGGAACGTGTCTCTACATACGCTGTTGCCCACTCTCGTGGGCGCAATTGGGAGAGTTATTAAACTCAGGCCCAGCCTGGACGCAGCATGTTCGAGACGCGTTCCCTTCGGCGAGTCTTTTGGGTAACCCCATGTGGTGCTGGGTGCGTTAAAATCACCCAAAACCAATAGGCGGTCCTTGTTGCCTGCGATTTTAACCGTCTCAGCAAGGAGCTCATTGAAGTCTTCGCCTTTGTCTTTTGGAGGACTGTATAGGTTGACTATTATAGTCTTCGCTTTGCCTCTCTTTTGGGGCAATAAACTGATAATTTGGTGATTGATCTGTAGCGTTCCTATGTACTCATCTGTTGCCGCAATCATCTTGCTCACCAGCGTCGCTACGCGGGGATAGTTTGGGTTCTGAAAAATATAATAACCCTGAAGCTTCACTATTTTGGCACCAATTTCTTGCAAGCATATAACGTCGGGTTTAATTGGTGCCGCATTGATATAACTCTGGAGTGCTGCGGCGCGTTTGTGAAAAGTGCGGCAATTCCACTGCCAGATCTCTAGTCGTTCCACACTTCTCAGGTTATTTTTGGCCATGATGCATGGGTGCTTCCGCGTCGTCGCGATTCCCCTTAGATTGTTTGCTATTTCTAGCGGAGGTCGAGCGAGAGCGCTTGTTTATCGCCCTTTGCAAGCTGCTAACAGCGTCATTCACGTACTGCCTTTGAGTTTTTAATTCCTCGCAGACGAAAGATTTTATCTCATTCATGAAATCTACTAGCAGTTTATTAACGTTAGCTATACCTTCCCTGTTTTTGTCTAACTGTGCCTGTATTTGCTGCGTTATTTGGTCGTGGTTTTTTACTGTCGTGCTTGGGGTAGGGGTGGTTGTACCTGCGTACGCCATACCTTCCTCAACTTCAGCCGACGCCGCGCTGCCCCCCGAAAGGGTGGGTTTTATTGACGGTTGATATGTCGTTTTCTGACTACATCCTCCAGCTATTCCTGTCGGGTTTTGTGGTCGTAGTTTAGCCTCTAGCCGTCTCTCTAATGAAGATATTGCTGCCTGTAAGTTATTTCGCTCTTCGGCCATTTGTTTTTTTAGCTGTTTGACCTCTTGAGTCAATCTCTTATTTTCTTTCAATATTTTCTTGTATTGTGGACTTTCTGTTACAGGAGCATTGGAAGACACTGACCCCGCAAAGCTCACCTGATTTATGTTTGTCCGGCCGGCGGCTAGGGCGTCTTGTGATTCCTCGCAGGAACCCATCTCGGCCGGAGGTCCGCGATGCTTTCGTTGGTTCTTTAAGCTGGGTTTCCCAGGGGCCGGTGGTGCCGTGTTAGTGTGACGTCTGTCCCTCCTTGAACGAGATCTCGATCGCGACCTTGACTGGGATCTTGATCGGGATCGTGAACGTGACCTTGACTGGCGCTGTTCCATCCGGTCCGAGCTGAACCATCGAGGCATGTTCATCCTTAGTGGAGGGAATTCTTCTGACGACTTGGCATCGCCGGTATATTCAGGTTGGCTAACCCAGTCTTTTGGCTGATCTGTCCTCAATTTCTTGGGAGGAGCGACGTTCTTAAGTTTTTTCTTGCACAGACTATCTCCTGTGGGGTGTTCACCGTCACAGATGACACACTTGGGGATGCAGTCGTGTCCTTGCATTGGTTCCCCTGCCCCGCACTTGAGGCATACATTGACATTTGGAGTTGGACAGACGTCCGTACGATGTCCGGTTTGGAGGCATATCTTGCACACCTGTACTGTTGGCTTGTATGGGTAGCATATTAACTCGGCACCCATTATGTATACGCTCCTCGGTAGCACATTGCCCGTGAATGTGATAATCGCCGTTTTAGACGAGCCCAACATTCTTGCTCTCTCAATATTCACCCCTTGAGTCCGAACACGTAGGTTCTCCATGAGTTCATCTTGCGAAGTCCCGGCCGGTATTCCATGTACAATTCCCCGCAAGACGCCTTCGGGGTCGGCCACGTATGCATTGAAAGCGTGGATTTGTCCCCTGATCTTTAGTTGACTGATACCTCGCAGCCTACTCGCTACCTCCATGCTTGGCGTAGATAGGATTACAATGTTCGATCCTGGGTGAACCCGCAACAGAAAGTCATTGCCATTGAAACTTCGTTGGCAGGCATCTATCACAGCCCTGGAGAGTTCCAGTCCCAATATGTTTTTTACCCAGAGACCCTTATGCGGCCTCAGAATAATCTTGATGTCCTCTTTCGGTAGTGGAGGTGGGCCGCGTCGCTTTCTCCGTCTGAAACCCAGCGTGGCTTCATGTTTTTGTTTTTCGGCGGGCGGATCGCTTTCAAATTTCTCGTTCGCTTTCACAGCCTTCTCCATCTGTGATCGCTGCTTTTTTAACTGGTTTTTCTTTTGCCTGCGCGATAAAACGGTATGCCAGGCATCCTCAGTCCATCCATGGCGTTCCGAACAAGTCGCGTCGCCAGTCTCGTTTCCGAGAGTCGCGTCAACAGACGCTGGTTCGTCATCCTTTGCCTGCCGAGACGAGACGCCACTCGCGTCCGTGTCAGCGGTGAGTGATTCCGGTGCCCGAGAAGGGCCGGGATAAGCTTCGTCAACTTCCATATGGCGAGAAAAGGCGATCAGCCCCGGCCAGCCATGCTTGGCAGAACAAAGGAAAAGTGACCGCCGCTCCTGCCAAGTTAGTCGGAGCGCTTAGGCTGACAGAGCTTTCCCGCCGGCATTTTGTCGTGTCACAAAACAGGTCAAGAAAGTGAGGTAAACATCGCTCACCTTCGATCTCTGTCCCGTGGCAGCAAAGCAAGTGTCCAAAGTTCGCTATCTGCTAGTCCGTGCTCCCACAAACACACAACACCGTCGTGTTCCGCACGTCGAAGTACCTTCCGGGACGCGCGACGCCGGCCGTGGTCGTTAAGGTGAGCGTCTCAACAAGGTCATCCAATCTGCCTGCGATGGTTTCTTCTCGTAAAGTTGATCCTGGCCCAAGCTTTGGGTATCCGTGGAATCAGGAGAACTTCACAAAGCAGACTATAAGATTGTTAGTTGAGTTTGCGCGAAATTGCTCTTAGAAAAGCTTCGGGAAAGCGGAGCGCAGTGTGAACATGTCTTCACAGCTTGGCGCCTCCTGGCGGTCCCCACAGATCACGGAAACTCAAACGGACGTGGACAACCACCTCCTCCATCTTTGGCAGGCCCGCCGCAGCCTCACCAAACGATGGAAAAAACAGAAACATAACAGACGCCTCAAGAAACGCATCCTAGAACTCACGGAGCAAGCTGCGGAATATGCTGCTCAGCTAGCCGACACTAACTGGGTGGACAGGTGCAACACGGCTGCACGCCAGATGTCTGGTCGCAACACGTGGCGCCTATTTCGCGCTCTCATCGATCCAACACAAACACGCACGGAAACTCAACGTCACTTACATAAGGTCATGCACAACTTTACAGGAACGACAACACAGCTGGCAAACACGCTCAGGGACCGATACATGTGCACCACCAAGGACCCCTGGACGGCCGCATACTCCTACGCAGGCAAAAAGAACACGCAGTTGGACACCCCGTTCCAGCTCCACGACCTCCAGGTGGCCTTACGCAAGATGAAGCGTGGCACTGCACCAGGGCGTGACCAGGTTACGGTCAAACTGTTGGCCAATCTTCCCGACGCAGCCTACGCCACGCTCCTCAAATACATCAATAGCATTTGGGACGGAGAAACTCCTCTCCCTCTTGAATGGAAATCAGCTCTCGTGACCTTCATCCCGAAGGCAGGTAAACCTATTGACGTGGAGAACCTTCGCCCCATCTCCCTCACGTCTTGTGTCGGCAAGCTGATGGAAACGATGGTGCGCGACAGACTCTCCGAGTTTCTAGAAACACAGCACACTTTTGCGGACACCATGTTTGGATTCCGCCCTCACAAGTCAGCCCAGGATATACTTCTACAGCTCCACCATGACATATTAGATCCTGTTGAATGCCCCCACAATGACAAGGTAGTCCTGGCCTTGGATCTTAAAGGGGCATTCGACAACGTGAAGCATGAGGTAATCCTTGACCACCTCAGTCAGACCAACTGTGGTTATAAAACATTCAATTATGTTAGACAGTTTCTTACAGACCGTCGAGCCTACATACGCATACAAGATGAGGAACATGGGCCTTACGTCATCGGCTCGAGGGGAACTCCTCAAGGCGCGGTCCTCTCTCCCCTCCTATTTAATATAGCCATGCTTCATCTTCTCCCCAAATTGGCTTCTTTACCAGGGATACATCACGCTCTTTACGCGGATGATATCACGATCTGGGCCACGCAAGGTAACCTGGGTCACATGGAGTCATGCCTGCAAGCAGCAGCGACTGTAGTCGACGACTACGCAACCTACTGCGGACTCCAGTGTGCCCCGGCTAAGTCAAAATTTGTGCACGTACGTCCCTCCCCTCAGGACACAACTCAGCTCCATATCAGTCTTCCCTCGGGACCGATCCGTGAGGCCAAGGAGATCCGCGTCCTTGGCCTCTTCGTACACCACCAACGCAAGGCCGACACCACAATAGCCAAACTTCGCACGGTGGGAGACCAGGTGGGCCGTATGGTCAGCCGGGTCTCCAACAAGCGGGGCGGATTACGAAGCAGGGATGCAATGCGGCTTGCCCATGCTTTCGTAACGAGTAGAATACTCTACTCGACTCCCTACTTGCACCTACGCAAACACGAGGATGATCAACTCGAGGTCATCCACCGTAAAGTTATCAAGCGGGCTCTCGACCTCCCTATCACCACGTCCAACCAGAGACTTCTGGCCCTAGGCGTGGTGAATACCTACCGGGAACTTCGAGAAGCCCACCTCGTTAACCAATACACGCGCCTTGCACAGACCCATTCCGGTCGCCGCCTCTTGGACCGAATACACATCAAACACGATTACTATATTGAGGAAAGGGTGAGAGTGCCAGAACCTTGGAGACGCGCCCTCCGGGTCCGACCCCTTCCCCGCAACATGTCCAAAGAAAACCACAGTGGTCGCCGCCAGGCGCGCGCGGAAGCGTTGCAGCGACACTTTGGTCAAGAGGAACACGTGTGCTACGTGGACGTTGCCGGCCCGCACCATGGGGGGTGGTATACTGCCGCAGTCATACACAACGTAAACAGGCTCACTTTCAAAGCCTACAGCGCAACACACGCGGAGGAGGTTGCCATCGCTCTGGCTCTCACCTATCCCTCTTCTAAACATATCATCACCGACTCACGAGGGGCCTGTCGGAACTATCAGCTAGGGTGGGCTTCACCGCTTGCTCAGCGCATACTGGAACCTAGCTGCCGATACGTTAATCCAACTCCGCGAAATCTGGTTTGGGCACCCGGTCACCAAGGACTCAGGGGTAACGAACAGGCCGATCAGGCCGCCCGCGCACTCTCTTCCCGGGCTATCTCCCTGTCTTTGGAAGCCTACTCGCAATCAGACAATTCGGCCCTTTCATTCAAAGATATTACCAATTACTACAAGGAGGAGCACCGGCGCTATCCAGACCCTTGTAAGGGACTGCATCGCGCTGACGAGCGCCTCCTTTTAAAACTGTTTACCAATACCGTACTGTGCCCGGCGGTGCTAAAACATTTCAATTCATCCTTTGATGGCACGTGCCAGTTCTGTGGTGAGGTGGCTGACACCTTTCACATCGTCTGGGCGTGCCAGTCTAATCCATCTATCCCCCCCAACCCCAATCCCACGAAAGAGGACTGGGAGGCGGCCCTGCTCGGCTGTCAAGACCTGAAGGCCCAAGAGGCTCTGGTTCAACGTGCGCGGGCGGCGTTGCTTGCCAATGGAGCCCCGGAATAGGGGTTCCACCTAGTGCTGTGAGGGTAGGAGGCCAATAAGGCCCCAACCCAATCACCTCTCTGTAACCATTTAATGGTTATTAAATGTTTTCACCACCACCACCAGTTCCATGAATACAGCGAACTAGTATATACCATGAACTCGAGGTGGTAAAAGGTGGGAAGTAGACACAAAGTGGTTCTAAGAGAGAAAGGAAGAGAAAAGTGAGCCCCGTAACTGTCTGCTTCAGCGAGCGACACGTCAACAGTAGCTCACAGGGGAAGGGGGTGAGGAGAGATTTAAAGGATAGGAATAAAGGTGTAGAGAGAGAGAGAAAGAGACATGAGGTAAGCCAGAGAGCGACGATATATCGAGGGGATGGGAAAAATAGGAAAGATGGAAACACGGTCACAGGAGTCTGAGGATGGGGCACCACTTGCGAGAGCTATTGTCGGCGTCAGGAGATAGCGTAGAGCAAATGCAGTCGGTCAGAGCTACACTGTCGTTGGAGGTCGGCGCCAGGAGATGACGTAGGGCGAGCCCAGTCGGCCAGAGCTACGCTGACGTCGGAGATCGCGAGGGCACAACCGGTCGGCACCAAATTCAGCGAGCGATGTCCACACGAAGCGCAAGCCGTAAGAAAGTGTGCGTGTGCCTCCTCTCGTTCAGTCAATGGAATGTCCACTGGATAGCGGTGCTTCTATATGAGGAATATATGATCAAAAGTTGCGAGATGGTGGTACTTGGAGTGTTGAATAGGTGGACGAACGGACACAGAGACAGATGCATGGACGGACGCACGGATGGCTGCACAGACGAGTGGACGCATGGACGGATGCAGGAGCGGATGCATGGACGAAAGCAGCTAGGGACGGATGCACAGATGAAAGTGCGGACGCAGGAACAGACGCACGCACGGACGGGCCGATGGACGCACGGGCGGCCACACAGACGCACGCATGGATGGACGGAAGCAAGAACGAATGGACGGACGGATGCTTCGTCCCACTATCCATCATTAACTCCGTGGATATGCTGCCATTTTTAATTATAATGAAGGTAGTGAGCTTGGAATAAAGAAGGTCACGCTAGAGATAACAGATAAATACAAATATCTGGGCGTATGAATAAGCAATGGGACCAAGTACCTAAAGGGAACACGAAATATACGTGACGATTAAAGGTAACAGGAATGCATCAGTGATGAAAAACAAGGCACTGTGGAATTACAATAGGTATGATGTTGTGAGAGCAATATGGAAAGGGGTCATGGTTCCTGTTCGGACGTTCGGCAATGCGGTCTTGTTCATGAGATCAGAATTTCAAGCAAGATAAGAAATTAAGCAACGTGGAATAGGTAGGCTTGCTTTAGGAGCTCACGGGTATACACCAAATCAGGGAGTACAAGGTGATGTGGGATGGACATCATTTGAGGGCAGGGAAGCTAGCAGCAAGATAAATTTGAGAAGCAATTGAGAGAAATGGGGGAGGAGCATTGGGCTAGGAAGGTTTTCAGCTATTTGTACATGAAGAATGTCGATACAAATTGGAGGAAGCGAACCAGAAAATTGACTGGTAAATACTTAGAAAACACAGGGGGCTAAACCAAAAAGAATTATCCGTTAAGAAATTGAGAAGTTGAAGGAAGCTGAGACCGATATGTGGAGAATTGGCATGATTAAGAAGTCCGCACTAGAGATCTATCAAATTTTTGAGCAGGAAATTGCCCAGGAAAGGATCTATAATAATACTCGGGGTAGTTACTGTTTGAGACCAGGACGGGAGTATTGCGAACCAAGACATATCGGGCCAAATACGAAGGGGTAGACACGGTATGCAGTGCATGTGGAGAGGAGGAGGAAACTGCCGAACACTTGATAATGTAGGTGTTCTGTGATAATGTTCTGTAAAGGGCTTCACCAATGCAAAATGCCATTCGCACAGTGACGATATCTTCCACACGAAACGACTTTGACATCGAGTTGGAGCTACTCCAAGCACTTCGACGCCGGGCGGAGCGTCGGTAACGGCGTACAAAATTAATTCAAGATCTTAGGGCAGTCAGGAGGATGCAGAAGATTCGGCGTCGCATGGATAGATTGGCGTCGGAACAATGGACAATGTTTTGCCAGTCACTAGACCCTCGCAAGCCACTATCACACATTTAGAAAACGGTGCAAGGTCTGCGTCACCATACGGAACAGCGTTTTCCATTCAAAGCGCTCACGCTATTTCAAAGGAGGCAATACATCGATGTCGCAGAAGATTTCTGTGCGCAGATCGCCAACCAAGCCACTCGTCCAGATTCTCTAGCGAGAGGTGACGTCCACCGTTCCCGTGACCACCACATGGACCTCCCTTTTCCAATGGAGGAGCTCGAGGCGGCACTAGCTCTCTGCAGGCGTTCAGCTTCTCCGGGCCCAGATGGTATTCCGTACTGATCGAGCCTTGTGCAACCTTGGAGAAGGTGCAGGGAGAGAACTGTTGAGCCTTTACAACATCTCGTGGCAGGATGGCAATGTTTCTGACGACCGGATAAGTAAGCCGCTTGTTACCCGTCTTGAAGCAGGGCAAATCCCTACTCGAACTCGCCTCATACCGCCCACTTGGCCAGCTGCGTAAGGAAGATAATGGAACGGATGATACTAGGCCGCCTGGAGTGGTATCTTGAATACTACAAGATTTATCCGAATTTCATGGCTGGTTTCCGACGCGATCGCTCTTCCATTGACCATGTCGTTGATCTAGTTTCATACGTTCAGCACGGAAGATCCCGTAAGCAGCTATCTACAGCTTTGTGTCTAGATGTGAAAGGCGCTTATGATGATGTACTACATGAAGCCATTTTGGGTGCTCTTGCGGTGGTTGGCCTTGGTGGTCGAGTCTTTCGGTAGATTTCGAGTTACCTGGCTGCAAGATCATTCTTTGTGTTAACAGAAGATGGCCCAACTACGCGACGCTATACTTCCAGGTGTGTTCCTCAAGGCGGAGTTTTTAGCCCGACGCTATTCAATCTTGCACTAATTGGCCTTGCTGAATAATTGCCAAGTACCACTAAAATCTCAATATACGCAGACGACATCTGTGTCTGGACTTCGGTAGTCACACGTTCTCAGATACGTTCCCGGCTTCAAAAAGCAGCAACTATGATCGCCAACCACTTGTTAAAGCAAGGTCTCAGCATATCACCCGAAAAATGCGCGCTCGTGGCCTTCACTCGCAAAGCGATGACCCCTTATGTCAACTCAATCGGCGGGCGGCCGATTTCTTACGCCAGAACCCACCGGTTTCTGGGCATCATCATTGAAAGGGACCTCTGTTGGAGTCCGCATGTGGCCTATATGAAGAAGCGCCTAACCGCTATTTCCCAATTGTTCAAATTCCTGGCAGGAAAGGCGTGGGGGATGTCAGTAGACGCAATGATGGAACTCTACAGAGCCCTGTTTCTCGGTTTCCTGAGATATAGCTTGTCCGTGCTTAGCAATACCTGCAAGACCAATTTACGTGTTCTACAGGCAGTATACAAGCCCAAGCACTGAGTGTGTGCTTCAGTCTGCCCAGATGTATACGTCAACAGAGGCAACAATTGCAATTGCTGGTGACTATCTGATACAAACTCACGTTGTTGTAGAAGTCCTGAGAACGCACGTCAGACACTTGGCACGTACTCCCTGTCATCACCTTGCACTGTTGCCTTCAGAGAGGCGCCAAGCATCGTTCGCTAAAATGATCGTGAAATACAACGAGAAACTTCCCTCGGGCTTCACTCCTGCATCTAAACCATCGAACCCCCTTAGTGTCTTAGTCGACCCACAGTGCATCTTAGTGTACCAGGGGTCCGGAGGAAATCGGAGCTTTCGTCGCCCGTGCTGAAACAATTGACTTTCTCTTATTCTTTTGCACGAGAAATATTCTTCAGACAATACTATATATATATATATATATATATATATATATATATATATATATATATATATATATATATATATATATATATATATATATATATATATATATATATATATATATATATATATATGACGCTTCACAGGGGAATGTGGGCAAGGAAGATGAGGAAGACGAAGGGTCAGAATAAACTGGTGTTCTGACTGACGCCATGTCTCATCCGTTACACTAAGTCGACAGGATCTACCGCAGCAACATCATGAGCCCACCAAAGAAGATGATCAGCCTGCCGAAATACACCGGAGCTGAAAACGACGTCCCTGTTGACAAGTGGTTGCACCTCTTCGAAACGAAGGCGCGCAACGTCAGCTGGTCCGAACGAGATCGCATCGACTGCATCAGCGAGTACCTGGAAGGTGAGGCATTCCGCTGGTACCTTACCGAGATTTTCGACGCAGAAGATACGTGGGAAGGCATCAAAACAAGCATGATATCACGATTTTCTGCACCTGTTAGCGACCCTTTCCGCCAATTCATACACTGCAGGCTCAAAAGAGAACAGCGCATCAAGCACTACTACGAAGAGAAGACACACCTTGGTCGCCTCGCAGACTTAAAAGACGTTCACATAGTATCAGGATTGACTGATGGTGTACCTGAAGAGATCGAAAGGCGCCTTGCTGGATTGACGCTCACCACCCCAGCCAAGTGGCTTGCTGCTGCACTTCAAGCGGAAGACTCTGTCCACAGAGATGCTTCCCAACACTCGTCAAAACGGCAGCTCATGCGTCGAGAGCCTCATTCTACGCGACCATGGCTCCCTACAGGATTGATGCGCACCCCTCACAGTGAGTGCCGACATTGTGCATCTGCTGGTTTGCCGAATCAGTTTCACTGGCACAATGAGTGCCCTCGTCGTGAAATGGTGTCTGCTCTAACTGACAACCAGGGAAACGAAGAGGGCGGCCCAAAGGCTCATTAATACGTTTTGGTGCACTTGTGAACGGACACATAGTAAACGCAACTCTGGATACAGGAGCGACTATTACCTGTATCAATGAAGTTGTGTTCAAAAAACTCAAGCTGCAGTTGCTCAAGGATTCATGCATTAGTGTCCAACAAGTCACCTCAACCACAAAAACTTTGGGCCGCGTACACATACAGTTGGAAATAGGGAAGTTAAAGCGGGCAGTCCAAGCACACGTTCTACCAGGCATGAAGACTGAATTCTTGCTAGGCCTGGACAACGCCTCCTTTTTCAACCTATCACTGGATTTAAACACGATGACTTTGTTTCAAGACAACAAAGCTTTGCATAATTCCTTTCAAACACAAAAGTGTGTCTTCAGCGCCGATGCAACCCCTCTCCAAACCGTTGACGTCACGCATCTTCCACCATCGCAACAAGCTGCTTTGAGAGAGGTGCTTCACAGTTACGAAGACATTTTCTCAAAGTCTCAGATGGACTTCGGATGTATCGCGGAGGAACGACACTGCGTTGCCCTCAGCAACAACGTGCCTATCCACAGACCACCGTATCGATGCTCCCTGGCAGACAAAGAGGAAATTTCCAAGCAAGTGGACTTACTTCTCAAGCAAGGTGTAGTGCGTCCATCTTTTTCCCCATACGCGGCTCCAGTCATTCTTGCAGAGAAAAAAGGTGAAGGACGCACACGTTTATGCATTGATTATCGAAAGCTTAACTCTGTCACTGTGCCTGACTACCAACCTATTCCGCGTATAGACGATGTTCTAGACTACCTGGGAAAATCGAAATATTTTTCGACATTGGATATCACATCAGGCTATTGGCATGTCAAAATGAACCCAGAGGACATCCCAAAAACAGCTTTTGTCACACCGAATGGTCATTATGAGTGGCTTGTTATGCCTTTCGGTTTGAGAAATGCTCCTGCTACATTCGAAAGAGCTGTGAAATCAGTTATCAGAAAACATAACTTAAAGAATGTCGTTAATTATTTTGATGATATCGTAGTCTTCTCCGACACATTTACTGAGCACCTACAGCACCTCCAAGCTCTATTGCATGCCCTAAAAATGGAGAATATAAAACTTAAATTGAAGAAATGTCATTTTGCCCAAGATTTTATTTAATATCTGGGTCACAGAGTGTCGCACGGTACTGTGTCGCCTATACGAAAAAACATAGAAGCTGTATTGCGATTCCCAAGACCGAAATCCCCGAAAGAGCTTCAGCGTTTTTTAGGCACCACCAACGTTTACCGCCAGTTTATACCGCACTTCAGTGACATAGTTTTCCCACTTACGAAGCTGTTGAAGAAGGACACACCATGGGAATGGGATTCCTCATGTGAACAAGCCTTTGAGAACATGAAATACTGTCTGACCAAAGAACCCATTTTACGAATTTTTTCTGGCGAGAAACCATGCATTCTTTATTGCGACGCATCTAACGTAGGCGTAGGTGCAGTTCTGAAGCAAAGAGATCATGATGGTAAAGAACACCCCGTTGCCTATCACTCGCGTAAGCTACTCGCGCACGAATTAAATTATGCCATTACAGAGCTCGAATGCCTCGCTATAATTGACGCTGTTGACAAGTGGCACTGCTACCTACATGGACGACCATTCACTGTTGTCACCGATCATGCTGCTTTACAATGGCTCAGAAACATAAAAAACCCACATGGCCGGCTCTTTCGATGGTCTTTGAAGCTGTCGATGTATGACGTTAACATTCGACATCAAAAAGGCAGCGAAAACATCGAGGCAGACGCATTTTCGCGAAGCCCTATGTATATGGTTCAACTCCTTTCATTACCAGAACTTAAAACTTACCAGGATGACCACCCTCGCTGCAAGTACACAACGGAAAACGGGGTCACTATCGTGACACGTAAAGGAATTCGCAAAGTGTATGTTCCTCTCAAGCTTCGACTGAGCCTTCTGCAGAAAGCACACTGTCAGTTCGGACACGTCGGAGTAAAGAAAACTCTGGGCTTGTTGTCATCATCCTACTATTGGCCGGAAATCATCACAGACGTTTCATCCTACGTCCGCCACTGTGACATATGTCAGCGTTGCAAGAAGCCGAAAACCAAGAGATTCGGATCTCTAGAGTCACTACCACCTGCAGAACAACCCTTTGACCGTTTAGCAATGGACACTATAGGTGGCTTTTCAGGATATGGCTCGACAAAGAAGTTTATTCACTTGGCGATCGACCACGCTACGCGGTATGTCTGGGCGTTTCCCCACAAGAACGAAACTTGTGACGCATACATTTCGTGCATCACCGCCATCTTTGCAGCAGGAAAACCCAAGAAGTTCCTATCTGATCGTGGACCAGCTTTCACAGCTGGAAAATTCAAGCAGTTTCTAAAACGCAATGGTGTCCACCAATTGTTCACATCCTCCCAACACCCTCAATGTAATGGCATGAACGAACGTACGAATCAGACTATTGTAACCCGGCTAAAGTGCAAAATGAATGAGCAGCCACAGAAGTTTTGGGTCAAACATCTTTCGGATGTTGTCGATGAATACAACAGAACCCCACATGAAGTAACACGATATCCACCATCGTACCTAATGTATGGAATTCCTTCATACGACACAATTTTAGACGCACCAATGGAGAGTGTGCAAGAAGCAAGGAAAAGTGCAATCAAGAACACGCCTGCCTATCATGAGAAGAACAAGATAATCTACGACAAAAAATTCCTATCACAAGATCTCCAACCTGGTGAATTGGTCCTCTACGAAACACCTTGGCACCCGAACAAAGGAAAGCTCAGTTCAGTCATGGAAGGACCTTACACAATTCTTCGCAGAGTCTCTCCTGTGAACTATGAGATCGATCGATGCGTAGCTCCGTTAAGCAGAACTACTGATATTGTGCACGTCAACAAACTGCGTCGCTACTATTGTCCCAATAAGTTGACGCTCTCACGGAGGGAGGGGGAAACGTGTGACGCTTCACAGGGGAATGTGGGCAAGGAAGATGAGGAAGACGAAGGGTCAGAATAAACTGGTGTTCTGACTGACGCCATGTCTCATCCGTTACATATATATATATATATATATATATATATATATATATATATATATATATATATATATATATATATATATATATATATATATATATATATATATGTGTGTGTGTGTGTGTGTGTGTGTGTGTGTGTGTGTGTGTGTGTGTGTGTGTGTGTGTGTGTGTGTGTGTGTGTGTGTGTGTGTGTGTGTGTGATATAACAGACAGTAATGCCAAGGAATGTACAGGGGAAGTTATTAGAACCAATGGAATGTAAATAAGAAGAAAGAAGAAAAAGTGGATGAAAAAATTACCATTACCATACACCGATGGCTCCATGAACCGTCAGTGTTCGTCAGGTGGAGTAGTTGTTCTAGTAAGAGGTGTTACCATCAGCTTTAGGACTGACCACTCCACGGCATCTACAGCAGTGGAACTAGCTGCTTTGAGCGCTGCACATTGCGCGCTGCTCTCAGCACTGCGTCGCGGGCCGTACGGATAGCTTGTTTTTGAAATTCGATGCCTTCTCCACACTTCACACGAGAAAGGGCATGATGTGACGTTTCAGTGGCTGTCAAGTTACTGCGACGTCATAGGGAACGAACATACCGATACTGCCGCGCAGGCAGCTCTTGAAGGAACACGAGAAGAAGCCATACCACTTTCGCGGACCGACTTGCGCGTGAAATCACGTTTTCGCAATGGTGCCCACCAAGCATGCAGCGAGACGAATCGTCAACACAACCTGTCCTCTTTGATGGCTCCCCGCATGCCCACTGAGCTCGACCGAAGAGAATCCACCCTTCTTCATCGCTTATGGCTGGCATTGTCATTTAAAAAATCTTATTCCTTTGTCATAGGAATGGCCGACAACGCTCTCTGCGATGCCTGTCATTGCGAAGAGACGCTACACCACATCCTGTGTGATTGTTCGTTGTATGACATCCAGAGACAGTAACTGGCGTCCGTTTTCGCTCGCATCGACAACAGCCAAATGTCTGTGGACACTATTCTGTCAAGTGCCCGAGAGAAGACATTGCAACAGAAGGCGACAAAAGCTCTGTTGAAATTCCTACGCGACACGGACTTAAAGAAGCGGCTGTAACAGTAATGTCACCCACCGCAAAAGACAAGACTGGACTATGAGTGAGTGTGCGCGCGTGTGCGGCCGAATGTGCTGTGTTTATCTCTCTTCCCTCTCTGCTCTCTGTCTTTCATCTCCCCCTCCCCCTACCATGCGCAGGGTAGCAAACCGGCGACCCATAGGCTGGTTAACCTTCCTGCCGATCTCTTCCTCCTATTTTCCTTTCTTCCTTCCTGTAATCGCTCAGCTAATATTTTCATGAAAATCTTGCAATCTACATCTGTTAAGCTAATGGGGCGATACGATTTAATTAAGCGGAGTTTAGTTTTATCCTCTGTTTGTGGGATTGGAATAGTGTGCGCCGTCAGAAAGCTGCCGGGAGGCAACATCTTATACTTGTAAGCTTCATTGAAAAGACTAGTCAAAATCGGAGAAAATTCGGACTTAAACGTTTTGTAAAAGGCTGTGCTAAACCCATATGGTCCAGGTGACTTTCCTGGGTTTAGCCGTTCAATAGCTCTTTAAACATCCAAGTTTGAAATAGGCAGTTTTAACCCTACAACAAGACTTTCGGGCACTTTTGACATCATAGGTAAGAATTTCTTCCTAAACATTCCTATGTGAACCTCCGATCGCTTAAACAGATCGCGATAGTAATTGGAAAAAACGTTTCCTATTCCCTTATTATCTGTGTAAACGACACCATTGTGATGCATTCCGCTATGATATTTCTGCAGGCTTATCTCTTCTCTTCACCCAGTGACCGTTTTGTTTGTGATTCACCAACCAACAACTTTTCAGCACGAGCTCGAATTATAGCCCCCCTATAACGCTCAATGTCAAAAACTTCCAGCTTATGCCTAGCCTTGCGAATATCATCCGTGAACGTTCCTGGTGGTTTTGCTTCTTCCTATAGCAATGTAGTAAAATTATGTTTTAGTGATTATTCCTCCTTTCTCTTCTCTCGTTTAATTGCACGGTGCCGAGAACAGGACACGAACTCCAACACGTCCACAACCAACACGTCCACTGGGCAGATTACGCAGAATCAAACGGTACTCGTCATTTTCCATTGCAACGTTTCTGTAAACGCGGCCCGACTCGACCACTTCAACCACTCCGACGGAACACGACATGCTGCGTCTGAACGCGTCCGTGTCCAGAAACAGTGTCAGCATGGCCGATGGTGGAAAACAGTTGTTCCACATCACAACTTATCACGGGCGATTTTCATCTTGCCAAGCTTATGCAGTGCGTAAAGTTCTCTCGGCGGAAAACGTCGAAGGTGCGTGACTACATCGTCTGTTGTTCTCCGACAAAAAGCTTGCTCTGCTCTTTCGTCGGGGCGCACAAGCACGAGTGCGCCAACTTCTACGCGCGGATGTGTGTGCGCTTGCTGGCCGCCGCCACCGGCCATGCTCGTAAGTCATTCTCTGTAACTTAACAAACGACTGGTGCGTCGGCTTTTATAAATGAGCGGCACATGAGTGACCGATATAAAGGAGGAATGATTGTAATGCCCATTAATGCCATTGTAACCCGCCACGGTGGTCTAGTGGTTAAGGCACTCGTATGCTGACTCGCAAGTCGTGCAGGGTCCTCCGCCATGACGTCTCTCATAGTCATATGAACGTTCAACCCCGACAAATGGGATATGTTCTTAGTGTTATTGCACGAACCGGCAATAAAATCTGTCGAGTAGAGATATCACACGATCGAAGTGCCATGCGCGCCACATTTAGGCACACGTGCACAGCCATCAAATTCCGATTCACTACATGCATTATTTCCTTCTTGAGGAACGAATGCCGTGGAAAAGTTGAACAACGCCCTCGAACTCCCCCCCCCCCTCTATTTTATCTCCGAACAAAAAAAGTACAGATAAAGAGAGATTCAAAAAAAAAAAAAAAGAAGGTGCCATATGCGCTTTCGGTGTTTTGTCGATTAGAGATATCGCACACAACTGCATTGGCGTCAAATTTAAACCTGTGTGCGCACGGATTAAGTTTCCACGTGCGCGTGATGCAAGGAGGAACGAATGGCGACGAAATATTAAACAAGGCCCTCCACCCCTCTTCCTCCTCTCTAACAAAAAGAACAAAAAGAAAAGAATAGATAAAGAGAGATTCAAAAAATAAATAGAGTATGTCACGCGCACTGGGTGCCATATTTAAACCCATGTGCACACGCATCAAATTTTAATTGGCTATACGTATGGTCATGTGCGCGTGTGAAACGGGCAACCAATGACGTCACAAGATTAAACAACACCCTCCTCCTTCTGTTCCTTCTCTGCAAAAAAAAAAGTAAATAGATGGTGCCATCAGCACTTGGTGTCCTTTTAAGTACTGACCGTGCCCAATGCAGCTTAGCTTCGGTGATCGAACGAGAACCGGCGCATTCAGCATGGTATGGCCGATGGCGGAAAGCAGTTGTTCCACAACACAACCTATAGCGGACTATAGGCGATTTCCACCTTGCCAAATTCGCTTTACACGTGGCGTTTTGAACGCCGCGCGGTTGTCACGGTTACCATGCGACTTAGGCCATAGAGTTTTCATTCGCTAATAGCCACGCCACACAAAAGTCATTTGAATCAAAGTGAACTGAAACTCAACTACATTAAACCATGTTCATGCTTGTTGGAAAAAGAAAAATGCGGCAGAAACATGCTATCCGGAAAAACGTGAAATCCAAATTCACCAAAACATTAAATAGTGTTGCTTGATAACCACGAAAATAAAAAGCGGGAACTTGTATTAAAAAAATTGGCATTAGGTAGAAGTTGTGTTGTTGAAATCTTTATAGGTATAGTTTTTGTTTTGAAAAAATGAAAGTAGTTAGTTTAAGGTAGCAGCCAACACTAGTCGACGATAGCCGATCCAGTAGAAGTATTATTTAGCGACGAAAGCAGTGACGAAAGTTTGCGGGAGGTTGGGAAGCAGGCTGAGGAGATCTTCAAATGCGAGCGTCTTCTACGTTCCGGGCGCGAAACGAGCATCATGAGCAACGCGGAAAGTTCGACCAAACCGCTGCAGCGAACGGGACACGTCGCCACTGCGTACAAGAACGGCGTGCTCGTCTGGGGAGGCTACCGGGTAGGTTCGTCGCAGGAGGACCATTTGCGACGCCGGCGAATCTTTCGACAGGCGGTTCGTGTTTATTCGTTTCGATGTACGATGCGTGCGTCTTAATAGCACATCGCCGTGCGCGCATGTTTCTCGCTTCTCATACCGCTGCATCGCGCGCAATCGCTGCGCCTTGTCGATGCAGCGATGTGTGCACAGCTGACAACGTATACCAGTCTGAATCGCGTCTTGTCTGGAGCGTGCAGTCAACCAACGTTTTTTTTTGAAAGAGAGCAGAGATCGACGCAGTAATGATACCAAACGCAGTCATATGACGTGGTAGGTCCTCGTGCTTTAATTTAAGCGTGAACTTGTAGGTAATGCGACGCTGCAGGTGTGGGCGCCGTCCAAAGCCACGACCGCTCCAGACAAGTGTGATTCAGACCAAGCCGCTTTAAAAGTACTGCGTGTTTAGAGTGTGCCGTCAACCGCCTTGGTAAAGTCTAATATGTGCAGCGCAGCTTTCTGTGACAGTCGGCATCGGTGTTTGTGCAGCGTGCGATCGGCTAACGCATGAAGCGTCCTAATTGTGTGCATCGTGGCTCGGCTCGTAACGACCGGTGACCGCGCCTTAACTTTCTGCTTATCCGCGGCTTGCGACGCAGTTACCGACGTTGCGTGTTGTGGCGACTTGGCAAATGCGCGTGATGAAAAGACTTTCCCTGCCGATTGTGAGCATTGTGCGACCGTGTGTGTTTTCAAAAAAATATCATTGCAGGAGACGGAGCGAACGACGATATACCTGCCTGGCAATGAGCTCTGGTTTTACGATACCTTGCTCGAGAAATGGTAAGAAACGTTTTCTAGCTGTGTGAGTAACCATTAAACATGACGTATGAGGCACTCGCATGCCTGTTGCAGGCTCATGCACGTTTTTTTTTCTTTTTTTTTCACTAGTTCTACTTTTCGTAAAGCTAAGTAGACGCTGACTGTTGGTGGTGTGTGTGGGTGTATCGGTTAGGGATTGCCAGTGACACCAGCAATATCGAGCGTGTTGCAACGTTGCCGGCAAGAACAACAAAAAAGGCAGCAGTTACGAAAACGCGGCCATCTCGGGCCGTCAGCTATTCTTGGCTCGGGCCTCGCGAAACAAAACCGCGTCTGCGAGGCGGCGTGTGTGCTGCTTCCATGTGCGTCCCCTGGGCAGCGTGCCAAGCGCCTTTCATTCGCTTTGACGCGCGAGCCGCTCCTTTTGTCGCCTCGATCACAATGAGAGCACTAAGGTATTCTCGCAGGCTACGCCGCTTTCCACTTGCAAGACTACAACGTTAGCGAAACTGGCTACGGTTGTCTCGCCGAACACGAAACTGCGCGAGGCAAGGCCACCGTAACAAGACGTTCGCTTCCCGGCATGGCGCTTGCGTAATGCGGAAAGCGCGACAAACGGTCCTCATTTTTTAAAAGCGAAGCCTGTATTGCCTCGCTAACGTTGTTGACGTTGAAGGTGTGACGCAAGACAAAATGATCGGTACGCGCGAGCAGCGACCGCAATCAGATAAAGCTGCGTCGCTGCGCCGTCTGACACTGAGCGTCTGGTGACGAGACATCGCAGTGGGCATCCTTTCACATTCGCAGCCATCTCTCCTTACTTGCTAGCAGCAAGCTAACTGATCAGAACAAACCCCAGGCGGCCGCCATTAATTTGGCAACACAATATGGCCTCGCCATAATGTGCCTCCTAATTATATAGTGGTTTTTGCACAATAAACCCCATAAATCAATTAAATAAGATGTGTCAAACTCCCCTCAGCAAAGCAAAACGAAAAGTGTGTGTCATATTCGTTGGCTCTATGAAACTGGGGAACGCGTTTCTTCATTTTGAAAACCGTTATTAAAGCAGCATCTGTTTGCAACTCCCCTTAATTTTGTCACATGTGGCACACACTGGTGGAGCAAGCAGTAATGACGTAACCCAAGTTGCCGACAGATCACAGTTTAGCTTGACAACCATCTTGATCTGATCATTTCACTTCACATTGTTGGTAAGCCGCCTGTTCACTTGTGCGTAGAGAAGTATCGGTGAAATAAACAGCACTGCAAACTTTCCAAGAAGACGGGAGACAAGAACTTCACATACGCAGCACATCTATCAATTCATATTATGAAAATTAAACACAAAAAAGCGTGGGGGCATGGTGGGCGAACATCTGACAAGCAATTGTACATCCGAACCCGTCATTTTTTTCCAATTAACCCATCAACTGTGCATAAATTCCCTCCCAGAATGCAAGATCAAACATGTCTGGCACTCAAAATTTTTCACTATTTTGCTAGGAATTCCAGGTTTCTTTCTGTAAGCGCAGTAGGCCGAGAGCTCATGCATGTGGCAAACTTCCTTGACAACGTTACTGTAGGCTTGTGCAATTCCTTTTAATTTCATCCTTGCTATGTGCCAAAACAGTCGTGTCATCGAAGTTTAATTTACACTCGCTGCCAGAGCTGTGTTGGGCAAGACTGCGCTTGATGCCAAGTCTACAACTCAGTGATTTTAGCATATAGTAGAGATAAAAATTAAAAAGAAAAACAATTGTAGAGTAGAGACATTCAGTATGCTGCTAGAGAAGTGTGGTGCGCGTGCGAGCTCTTCGTCTATTGTGCTTACAGATGGGCAGGTGGCACTCCTAGGTTAGGGCAGATAATTTTGAGTGCTGCACATGTTTGATCAAGCACTATGATGAGCGCTTATGCTGGTAGGGGTAGCGTACTTAAAGAAAAATGTACAGGTTTCGGTTTGTGTTTGCATCCACTCTTGCTCATGCACTGTTTGCCTGCCCCCTTTTTCAATTTTTTTGTTTTCATTAAATTATTCGCTACATATGCTTCGTGTGTGATGATCTCATCTCCTGCCTTCTTTAAAGGGGATTCTGTCGAGAAAAACAATTTTTATTGCATTGATGAATAACACTTTCACGATTCTAAAATCACTGAGCCTGCTGCAACAACATGCTTGCTAAGCAAGGAAATGTGCCAGAAGAAAGTGTGGGCGGTGATGCTACCTTGAAGTTCCCATGCCGAACATGATAGATTATGGTGGCGTCTACTAGGGCCTACATTGTTCCTATTCGGTAAAAATGAAGTACATTGTCCTAGTGAGCCATAGACTCAATATAGCAAGGTTTAGGAAATTTCGTTGTGCTGAAATACGAAAATTCACTTAGAAATCTGTGAAGTTGTGGTGATTTCGATATGAAATTTAAAAATGAAACTATGGCCTTGATTTTCTTGAGTATTAATAAATGTACGAGGGTGAAATCAGTGACATTAGAGTTCACAGAGTACAAGTTGTCAATTTAAATCGATTTGTTGTTGCACCTTAGTGTCTCCTTAAACTGCTCGCTAGGTGCGCTGCTTACTCCACTTAGCAATTAGATGTTCCGACTAGCCACGACACAACCTATACTCAAAAGTATTGGATGTGTAGGGGCGTTTCCAAGGATTACATCATATAATGCATGCCTTCAGGAATGTTTTGGATCCATTTATGGCATTTACACCTCTGCCACATCTTCCAATGAAAAGTCAAGCCCTCAGGTGCCTAGAAAATGCTAAGCAAGAAAATGTGTCAGAAGAAAGTGTGGATGGTGATGCTACCTTGGTGCGCCTTAGTGTGCCCTAAAAAACTAATTGGCAGTTTTTTAAAGCTAGTTTCAGTTTTTGCATCCACTGATATCCTCACATCGTGTGAGCTTCTCGTAACAGACTCGCACGAAATGTGCTGTTTTCACGGCCACTTTGCTCTGTGGCTGCGATGGCGAAGCGCAAGTGGCCTTTTTGCGTGTTTTAATTTCTGACGTCACTACAACTAGCAGCACTGGTGCAAGATGTCAATGCCATAATGTGTGCTATTTTGAAAATCGACTTTAAGTGTCAAAATAAGATTATCAGCATTTACAGAGCTTCGCACTCTGCTTCGAGCCATCTCTGTATTCAGGAGATTCTATGGCTCAGTAAACTGATTTTTGAAAGAAATATGCTTTTTTAGTGCACAAGGAACGTTTCAGAAGGAAAGCAGATACAAAAGAGCACACACTTTTTGTCTTCTTTCTGAAACGTTGCCTGCACACTAAGAAAGTGTATTTCTTTAAAAAATGCAATACCAACCAGCCCAAGTAGCTGCTCTTTTGCAGTGAATTGAGCTTTGAAAATCAGTGTCGGCACTCTTTTAACGTGATGCAGGACGCCACGAAGCCTGGCGGGGGACATCCCACCGGGCACGTCGGGTGCAGTTGCCCAAGTGCTGGGGGATGCAATGTATCTGTTTGGCGGTTTCCTCACCGACCGCAACACGAACCAGCTGTACAGACTCGACCTGACCACACTCACATGGGAGCTGGTGGACGCGCAGGGAGACCTGCCCATCCCCTGCGACAAGATGGCAGGCTGGACGTATCGAGACTGGTGAGGTGCTGCCGCAGCCTTCACTCTCTGGTTATTTGTTTGTGCACGTCTTTAGACAGTGTTCCCGAAATACAAAGGGTTGGCACAATGCGGCTCGAGAAGCGACTGCTGTGCAACAGAAATAACATCCAGACACTTGTCACAGTGCTGGTGCGATGAGCACTGACCTTCCAAGCATCGCTTCTCTAGTGTGCATGAGGTGAAACCAAGAGAAAATTAAGCGACAGCTTTTGTTGGTTGAACGGCACTGTCTGTCCTGCTTTAAACAGAAAAGGCTTTAGCTGTTTCACGCATTCCTTATGAAGTCATGCTCAGTGCTTATTATCGATTTTCATCTACATGTCACTTTTATTATGAGATAAAGTGCATTCGGATAGAGGAGCAACTTGCTACCACTGGAGATTGAACTTGCAACCTTCGCATTGCGCATGGGACGCGCTACCAACAGAGCTGCGGTGGCAGCCAGTGACTCGTCCTGTTAGTGGGTTATTTCCCTTTGTGACTCTGAGAGTGTTGGCTATTTATTTATTTATTAGAATACCCTCAGGGCCCGTAGGGCATTACAGAGGGGGTGGGTACAACATTTTATAACACACAAGAAAAAAAGACAAAAAAAAAAAGAAACAAGTGTCAGATGCGCAAATCACGAAGGCAACATAAATAAACTAAAAATGTATAAGTAAGAATTCAAGCACATACAACACAAAAATAGATAATGAAAACTGCGTATAGTTACAAACATTGCTGAGAAATTGCAGTCTTGAATAACAAAGGGTCTGTTATTGTTACAACGGAAGAGGGAAGGTGGTTCCAATTGGCGGCTGTTTTCGGTAAGAAGGCTGCTGAAAAGAATTTGGTGCGGCAAAACGGAATGGCAACCTTATGCTGGTGATCAATGCGCGATGAGTGGTATGACGGTTGTGAAATGAGGTCTCGCTTCATTGATGGATTGTGAAAAAATATCTTATGAAAAAAATGCAGTCGCACCAGTTTCCTCCGGACAGTTAAATTGGGCAGGTCAAGGTTAGATTTCATTTCTGATATGCTAGCAGTACGGGAATAATTAGAACAAATGAACCGAGCTGAGCGGTTCTGAACAGATTCTAACGCGTTGATTAAATTTTGCTGCACGGGATCCCATATAGCGGACGCGTACTCAAGCTTTGGGCGAATTAGTGATCAGTATAGTAGAATTTCGAGGGACAGCGGAGCGCGAGAAAAGTTGCGGCGTAAGTATCCTAGCGTTCGGTTAGCGTTATTACAGATGTAGGTAACATGCGTGCGCCAAGATAGATTGTTGGTAATGTAAACGCCGAGGTACTTATATGAAGAGACATGCTGGAGGGGAACTGCGTTAATTCTGTAGGTACAGGGGGGAGAAATAGATCGCCGGGTTATTGACATGCATTTATATTTGTTAGAGTTGAGAGTCATAAGCCATTTATTGCACCAGGTTGAGACAGTGTTAAGGTCTGACTGTAGAAATTGGTTATCTGATTCATTGTTTATTTCGCGGTAAATTACACAATCGTCTGCAAATAGCCTTATAGTGGAGTTAATGCTGTCGGGGAGATCATTAATATATATAAGGAAAAGTAAAGGGCCTAATACGGAACCTTGGGGTACGCCGGATGTTACTTTAGAAAGAGGTGAGTTATAGTCATTAGTTGTTACAAACTGAGTGCGATTAGTCGGAAAGCATTCAATCCATTTAAGAATGTTCGGGTCAATGTTTAAGGCACTAATTTTCAGGAGGAGGAATTGGTGAGGTACTTTATCGAAAGCTTTTTGAAAGTCAAGAAAAATGCAATGCACAAGTGAGCCACGATCTAAAGCCGATGCTATGTCATTAGTAAAATAAAGAAGTTGGGTTTCACATGAGTAACTTTTTCGGAATCCATGCTGGTAGGGAGTAAAAAAAGAGTTTGATTCTAGGAATGAGACAAGGTTGGAGTAAATTATATGTTCTAACATTTTACAAGGAACACTGGTTAGGGAAATTGGTCTGTAATTGAGAGGAGACTGTGTGTTACCAGATTTGTGCAGAGGGACCACCTTCCCCACTTTCCAGTCAAGCGGCAAAGTGGAGGTCTGAATAGATTGCGAAAAGATTAGGGACAAGTAAATTGATGAATACAATGCAGTGTTTTTTTAGAAACTTTGAGTTGATTTCATCTACGCCACAAGAAGAGGATAACTTAAGCTTGTGAGTTAAATTTTGCACTCCAACGGCATCAACGGTAAGAGGATACATGGGTAAAAAATCACGACTAGGCATTTGTGGCAACGCAGAAGCAGAACAACTTGAAAAAGAAGTAACAAAAAAATCATTTAATGCAATGCAACACTCTTCACAGCGAACTGGCTGCCCGTCTGAGTTCGTAAGCGAAATGTTTTTCTTTTCCCTAGGTTTAACAGTTTTCCAAAACTTAGAAGGGTTGGTTACAAGAATTGAGGGAAGGGTATTATTAAGAAAAACGCGCTTGGCTTCCTTGATAGCTGCTCTGTATTCGGAAAGGACAGATTTGTACACGTGCCAACGGGCGAACGAATTAGTCTGCTTTGCCTGACGGAACAACCATTTCTTTTTATTCCGCAATTTTTTTATGTCAGTTGAGAACCAAGGGGGGCGTTGGCGACCCTCGATAACGTATGTGGGAATGTATCGCGTGATTAAAGATTCAACTTTCATTTTGAACAAGTTCCAGTTTTGTTGAACACTGCGATCAAAAAAGCCATTAGCAAAGCTCTCAAAATTCGATTCGAGTTCACTGTTGATTGAGTCATAATCGCCGCGTGAGTAGTCTCTTATTGTTTTCCGATTGTTTGACCGACGCCTTAAAGAACCTGTTAGATTGAAGTGCACAAAACAATGGTCACTTATGCCTGGGATATATGAAATAGAATGGACAAGGTCTGGTACAGTGGTGAGAATCAGATCAAGAACATTTGATGAAGTGGGGCCCATTCTTGTTGGCTGCGTTACGAGTTGGGTAAGGTTAAAGTCTTCGCACAGTTCCACGAAATGTAAACTGTCGGCTGAAAGTGAGCTTAATGAACAAGAAGGAAGTGACCAGTTTATTTTCGGGTAGTTAAAATCGCCTAGAAGAAAAACAGGTGTATGCGGGTGCCTTTTGACAATATCATTCAAAGCATCATGCAGTTGCTCGCAAAACACTGGCGTCGCACTCGGAGGGCGGTAACAGCCACAAATTATGACATTTTGATAGTTGACATGGAGGGAAACACAGACAAATTCTAAAGGTGATGCTATTACTACTTGGCTAGAAACTATATAATCAGCTACGGCTATAAGTACACCATCTCCTGGCGATTCTTCTCTATCACATCTGTAAATGGTATAATTATTTTCACAATCGAACAGCTCTACACTTGCAATGTTAAGGGTAAGCCAGGTTTCCGTTAACACCACTTTTGGCCTTGGTCGCTAATGGGAAACATTACTTTTTGCCAAACGGCATCATGTAACACCTGATCCTTAACAAGCTGGCAGCTGCTGACCTTTGCATAATTTGGAGGTTGTTCCCATTCGTAGCAAGCTGTTCTCTTCGTTCACATTGTTTTGTTTACCCCTATCTAACATTGACGATACTTGAATGAAAAACTACTACACTTCAGTTATCTGTTGGCTAACGAGAAACGTGTCTAACGAGAAACGACCCCATTAGTTCATTCTCCTATTCAATTGATGCACTCTTAGTGAATGCTGTATTGCATTTCAGTCCTCTCTTAGAGTAGACGGGAAGGCTTGAAAGACTACCATTGTCGTTTTTTTTCCCACATGTGCAGTCTATACGTGTTCGGTGGGTTTGGCATCTCACCACGTGCAGGAGTGCAGCGGCCAGCAGACTTTGTCTTCCTCCACGACATGCAAGCACCTTGGGTGAGCACTTCATTTCCCCCCACCCCAACCCCCCGCGCGTAAAGTTTTGCTGTCACAATTCAATATTGATATGTGAAATCCGGAGAAGACGGCACAATAATCTGACATGCCAAGTGATATGTGCCCTAGGCAGTATGTTTCCCTGTGTTAGAGCTAGTTCTTTCTAAGGAAGTAAAAAAAAAAAAATTCGGGAGTGGAAGCTCTCTTAGTGCCTTGCCAGCAAAAGTGAAGCCAGCTTTTTCCCTCCAAAGCTCCCGGAAACATGTTCTTTTTTGGTGGTGCCTATTTAGAGATCAAGTGACTTTGATCTTATAAGCAAATGCTGTGTCACTTATAAATTTAAAGGTTGTTCTTCCCAACAAATGTAAGACATTGAGAAGAGTATTGGTGACTTTGTCTACAATAAAATCGGCCATGACATCAAGGCTTATTAAGGATAACTAGTAACACAAAGACATAGTATCTGAGACGCAGACACAGCAGCAGCAGCTGAACCAAGAAAACTATGGACCATCTCCCCAAAGGGAACCCTGACGGGATGCGAAGCAGCAGCGGTGCGCACTTCGTTGACCAAGTGTAAATGGGCGTCGACGAGGGTGCTGGAAAAACGGTTTGAAGCGAAACTTGGTGTAGCGTTTACCGGAGTAAACTCTTGTTCGAAATGCAAAGACTCTGGAGAAGGGACGCGTTGAAGACGCTTGCGCTTGGCTTTCTCGGCTCGTGTCTCCTCGGTGTTAACCACGTGCCGTCTCAATTCTTGAATGCAATCAACGTTCTTGACTCGTGCCTCGTCGGTGTCGCTGGTCTTCCACTGCCGACGCTTGCGTTTGGCTTCCCTGGCTCGCGCCTCGTCGGTGTTTCAGGCGCGCCGTTGCCATTCGCAAAGGAAATCAGCTTCGCTAACTCGCAACGGCGGCGGCGGCCGGAAAGGTACGCGCACACTAGCGAGAAGCATGCCCCAGCGGCGTCTCGCTCATCGGCATGATTGCGGGGCAGGCAGTGGCACGCTGTCCACATTGACGGCGCCGCGGGACCACAACCGGGCTAGACGACAGCGCACGAGCGCACGCAGCACGCCTACCCGCGGCTTTTTCTCGCAGACAGATGGAAAGGGGTGGCCTGGGTGAAAAGATAATGCCGACTTGAGGAGTGGGCTCGAGTGTTGCAAGGGGTGGAGAGGGTCAAGCGAGAGAGATGACACGCAGCGACAGGCTAGGGAGAGAGTTACGTCACACACGCACACTGCGAGGGAAGGCCTGGCCTACTTGGCACCGCCCCGTTGCAGAGGGACAGGGTTACGCAGGCTAGTTAAAAAGCTGCTTCGCATTTAAAAAGTTGCCACATTAAACCTGTCAGGTATGCGAAGAGAACGCTCCATTTCCTTTGCGGAACGCTGACAGTTTATTACGCCCCTACTAAAATGGTGGCTGCAGCCACCATCTTTTGTAGGGGCACGGCTTCACTTTTAAACAATAACTTTCACTCCAGCAATTTTTTTTATCCTTGGTTCTTTTCGCCAGAAGTTTTATCACAATGCAGTGTTGTGTTGCAGCAGAGCTTACTACTGAAAATTGCGCTATTATGAAGCAGAAATAAGGTCCCCGCTTCATGAGCTGTGCATATCTCTAGAAAAGCACCTTGCTAAATTAACTTCCATAACTTGCAGCTGTGCCTCTGTAATGAGTACTTTGCTGAACTGTGAAAAGAAACACGCAGTACCTGTGAAACTTATAACAATTAACGCAGTGCATTAAATGGCCCCATCGGCTGCTTAATGGAAGTATTAATATTGTCAATAAAGCATCTTACGAAAGGAACTTTTGAAATCGGTTTGTTATTTTTTATGTTGGAGGAAATTGAACTGTCCCATTACCATGCCTCCATGAGGCAAGTGCCACTACCTGTGCCCTCATCCTGAGCTTAGTCTTGAGTGATGTAGCTTGCCTTGCATTCTCTCAGATGCCGAAGAGAGAACGTCATGTTGGCGAAAAATGAAGGCCTGGCAACATTTTTTTCTTCATCTATTTTGCTTCTCAGCATGCTTGCAGCAGCGTCGTTGTGCTTTCTATAGTTTACGAAGCATTGAAGTCGCATAGTATTTTGGCCACAGCCTGTCTGGATGCACGCCTGTGACCCTGATCCGGCCGTGAGAGTTCCCAGAAGTGTCCGTGATGTACGCATGAGTTTTGCATTTCCCTCTATCTAGAAGTGTAATGCGGCCTTTTTGTTTCAAACTTCAACCATTTTTGCATCATTCTGGCGTTTTACAAGTTGCAAATGCAATTGCAACCGAGCGATATGTTGTCACACTTCTTTCTTTTGCTGCACCCCTGGCTTTGTGAGTCGCATTTTAAAAGTAGCTTTAGGTTGGCTTATAACAGGAAGAGAAAACGCCGTCAAATTTTGATGGGAACAAGATGAGGAGAGCACAACATCCGCGCCGTTGTGTCCTGTCAAAATTTCGGGTTGTTCTTTTTCCTGTTATAAGCACGAGCCAATTACAACTAATCGAAGCCTCAACCTTAGCAAGCTTCTGAGTTGGCTGTTACATATGTTGTCTCGGTTTTCCACAAACGTTATCCAGCCCAACTGAAGGTTACTGTGTTGTGAACAGTGCTTTTGGTAGTTGCTCCATTGGTATCATAACAAACTGACTGACTTTTTTACAATTTCCGCTTCATACAGAGGGGATGGTCCAACCAGCTGGTGGCATTCAACACCCAGACCAACTCGTGGAGTTGGCCCATGTACAAGGTTTGTGACTGAACTCAATTCTTAAAGGGACACTGCACGAACGTGTTATCGATTTAACCTGATGGGTTGCACTCCGAACGCTTCTTGGACACAAGCGAGCTCATTGCTGTTTCCTTTCACCGAGAAACATTTCAGCAGCTTGTGCCGTGTGCCGAAAGAAATGATGGTGCAGTGACCTAACGAAACACTTATAAAAGTGGCATTGGGCACTGCATGTCACACACTGTGTGCTTCTTCCCCTCGATCCTGTTTTTGCGCTGTTTATCATCAATGTACCTGTTTGCCAGCTGGCAGTGTCGACATTGCCAAATTTGCGTTACTTCCAGCAAATTGGTACTTCCAGACACAGCATGAGCTGTGTCTGGTAATACACCGGTAGTGATAAGAGCACCATCAATGGTCAAAACCCAAGAGCTGCCTGCTAGCAAAAACCCTGACCCCCCAAGCCACGGGCTTGGTAAGCAGGAGTCGGTGGATGTTGCTTTATGGGTAGCCTGTTTTCTAGTTCAACGGGGCTGACTGAAATGAGACAGTTTGCACTACCTGAAAATGTTGAGCAGAAACTGTCGAAAGGTGACCGTCAGTCAGATATAGCTTCTGCGTAGTCTTGCCAACACATGCTTTTTCACTCACTAGCTCTATCGGTGGGTTTTCTGGGCGTTGTCAAGGATGGTCATTGACATCTTGTAGCAGAGTCAATAGACAGCCTCACTGCTGCTGCCAATGCTATGATTCTAGTGAAGGTGAAGCTCAAGCGTAAGCATTGTATGCGAACTGACACCAAACGTAAAAGTTTGGGTGGGAAATGTGCCTGCTAATGTGAATGAGCAAGTATTTTTCTTGGGACAAGAACGCTGACCAATTTTCCAGGGCACGGCACCAGTGGCACGAGCCGCTCACGCGGCTGCGCGGATCGACGGCCAGGTGTTCATCTTTGGTGGCCGTCACCAGCAGAGTAGGCTCAACGACATCCATCGGCTGGACCTCGCCACTATGCATTGGACTGGCGCGTAAGTGAGCACCAGAACCTCACCCAGCCTGTTATCAATCCTAATCGCTGAGGAAAAAGTATGGCATCCTTCGAGTTACCGAACGAACAACCTAAATCTTTGTTGTTAAGGGGGCAGACTGGTCTTTGGGACCAAAAAGTGACAAAAAAAAATTCAGTTTTGAAGATTGACATATTTAGTTTCTGCACGCATTTTTCTATCTCTGTGCAAATTTTCACACACCAAGAAGCAGTAATTTTTTCGTCATGCCATTCTAACTGTCCAGATTCTTGGTGCTATTAACATGCAGAACCTGCCAAAAAAATGGGGAACCGATTTCAAGGCTTCTTTATAATTGGCCCCCACCTGTGATAGAAGCTCTGCTACAAATTTATGAGCACCTTTATGAAGATTGCAAAACATGCACACCATGATTGTTGCTTTTTGAGGAAGCTGTGTTTTCAGTTTTTTCCATTTTTCTCAAAAAAGTAAATTTATGATTTTTCAATTTTAAGGCCTCAACATCTATGCAGCTAGGGCAGGTACAACAATAATTCTATTTGCAATGGAAGCCTGTATGTGTGTAGAATGCAAGTATGGGAGCAGAATTTAGAGCACAGACTCATCAAAATTGTAATACGATTCCAACTGCTTTAAAAAATAGATGATTCATTTTGCTGTAAAATAACCAAGAAAGGCCTAAAAACAAAAAACTCTTGCATACTTTCGCTCTATAGGCATTAGTCTATGTTGGCATATCTTAAATAACACTTTTTTTCTATGGCGGCCTTAAACAATAGGGGGAAACTTAAGCTATCTCAGGAACAAGATGAGTTACAGGAAAGCTAATTAACTATTTGAAATCAGTAGATAAAACTGCATAATCCTGGGCAGTTTGATCAAGATCACTGAAGAAAATTCAAAAAATGTCTAAGACCAGTCTGCCCCCTTAAGCAAAATACACTAAACAGTGCCGACGCTGATACAAAAAAAATCCCTCGGCCACGGACTGGCAGATCAGGTATATTTTCCATTCACCGCTAATCACTGTATTTCCTTTTGCTTTTCCCTTTCTCTGTTTATTATAAATAAATGTACCATGAGGTCTGGTATTTCTGCCGTGTGTTCTTGAAAGGCATTGTACTGCTGCCACACCTTTGGTGGAATGTGGAGGGCTCAGCATGCTTAGAGCGAGAAAAGCAATCCGGAAACTACAGGTTTCATGGGAAAATATTCTAGCAGGGAAGCCAACTTACGCGTGTTTGCAGTGTGTACGCGATGCACTGTAATACCCTGCAGTGCACCTGTAAAATATTTTTCACACAAATTTGAAAAAAAGTATTCAGTAAACAGGGAACAGCAAGATTGGGGAAGAAGTACTGCTAAATACTAAAACGGACGCATTGCTCGCAGCTACGCTTCAGAATGATTTAATATGTAGTAAGTTTAAGGCATAAAGCAGTCCTTGACAGAAGTCTGGTGTTTTTTTCGCGCTTCTGCCACAACCAAAGCCTTTTCAAGTGATGCTTTGTATGGCCTAATGGCAGTCCACATCAACAAGATCATAGGCATTCTCCAATCAGTATACAGTAGACTCTCAGTAAACGCAAATCTGTTAAACGGAAATAATGCTTACATGAAACAAGTGTTTCTGGCAGGATTGGTTTTGAGCCTGTATTCTGCCACCTTTTTTCTGGATATATACTTAAAACATGTACGAATGCTTATTTTGATGTTACTGCTGCCATATGAAGGCCTTCAGGTATGATGTAGCTTTTCATTTGACGAACCCCCAACAATTTTGTTGGCAAATTAAAACCGTTCTGGTTCTGATTATTCACCTTTTAATAAATGGAACTCCTACTAAATGGAACATATTTATCTGGTTTCTTCAGGTTCCGTTTAATGAGGGTCTACTGTACTAGCACAGTGACAGTTTGGAGCGTATCAAGCAGGAACGTCACGTGGATAGGCGAATCTAATACATTAGGTGATCATGGGTTCTTCTCTGGTACTGGACAACAGAAATATTATACATGCAGGAAAACGCTTACAGAGGCTGTCCATAAGGTAATGAGACAGGGTCTGGTAAAAAAAAAAGTTCATTGATCTGACCGGTACATGTTACTATTGGTTGCAGGTTGAGGACCATAGGCGAAAAGCCACGCGGTCGGTCGTGGCACAGCTTCACGGCACTTCCCCCATTCCGCATCGTCCTCTACGGGGGGTTCAGCCAGACGGAAGAGCCACTGTGTAAGTTGGTGCACGTCGACCATTACGTTTGGTCAGGAAAGAAGTGATTGTGCTTGTGGAAACGTTTCACGGGATGTTGAATGTAAGATGCTAGAATTGTGCTGCAGAGGCAAGCATTAGAGGACACAAGAGGCTCTGTTTATAACAAGTAAAGAGTCTTGGACTAGTGGCTGCAAAGAAGTAGCACTTGCACAAGTTGCACTTGCACAAGTTGCAAATGGTGCTTGGTTTTTGTGTTGGGCACACTAAGGTTTGGTGAGGTGCACCATGTGTCGCACCGATAGCTTTACGCCAAGCTACGGTACACGGTGACAACCGAGAAGCGAAGCTTCTTGTCTAAGGCCAGACTGGCCTCATTGTGATGCAGCCTATCATTTTCGTTCATCACAGGCATACGACAAGCATTAGTAACGTATTGCTCTATGCTTAAGATCAGTCGTCAATTCTAGAGCTCTTAGGCTTAAAACGACTGTAGTACTCAAATTTGGACTGTCTTGGCAGATAACAGATAACAACACCACTGTCGCATGGGAACTTTTCGTCAAAAATGGGACCAATCTGTATCAGGCTCAATTCAGAACAGAGGCTGCTGCACAGTTACTTTAAATCTTAATCAGGCCCTACTAAGGTCAAGAAGAAGATTGTGATTTGACTGATGTCCAGGTGAAGCTCCATCTTGATTAGTTTCGACTGTGTAGCAGCATTCATAGTAAAGCACGATCAAGAAATCTCATCTACATTTACTCTGGTTGTGATAAAAAGTGCCTGTCTGACATCAGTTCAAGTCTGGTATGCCCAGAACTGCTGGTGGTCACCAGCAAACGCTTACTACATGATGTTGCAACGAACACTGACAGTATTGGCGGCACTTGGCTATCGGGGGGGGGGGGGGGGGGGCAGCCATTATGTTGAGGAGAAGCTGCCACCTTCCTACGAAATACACTCCTCATCGTTGCAGCCGACTGCTGGTTGTTTGTGGTTCCTGCCCTGACCTGGGTGCGCGTCGAGGTGCAGCTCCCCCCACGACTGTGGCACTCGGCCTGCCTCAGCTGCGAGCTGGAGGTCATCGTGTTCGGTGGATGTGCGGGGAACATCTTCCAGCGTGACGGCATCCAAGCGGTCAGTCTACGGTAGTTTCGTTTCTCCTAACTGAGCGCTAGACTTTCGGTCTGTTGCCCTCCGACCATCGCTAGCATCTATAATGGTACAAGTGAGGTTCTGCATTAATTTTTGTCCAAATAAAGAAAGTGGGATCAGTGGTAGTCACGAGGTGCACTTTGTGTACAAGTGCCGAGTGTTGCTTTACCAGTTGCCGTTTGTTCAAAGAACAGTGTGCGAGGAAGTTTATAATGAGAATATGCTCGCCGGGTTGGTTCCCAGACATTTGTGTACAGTATGTGCGGAATCGACCCACTCTCAAGGGTCGCACTCATAAAGCCAGGTTCTGTGCTACCAGTTTTCATTGATGCAACTGCAAGCCAAGTGGTCAGAGTGTCTAATCACTGATATTGATCGCAACCAACAGACTTGAATAATGAAGCCAAGGAAATTGTGGGGAGTGTTATTTGTAGTAGTGATGATGTAAATGTGAAGAAATGAAAGTGGATGAAGAAACAACTGGTCGCCAGCAGGCACCAAACCTGTAACGCCCGAATAATGCTCCCGATGCTTTACCAATTGATCTATGGCAGCTGTCGTCCTCCCCTGACACTTCATCAGGTATATATATATATATGCATTTAAGCCTGAGAGTGTTAGCTCCCTAGCTACCGAATGTATCACTAATGTATTTGAGCATACTGTAAAGCTGCCAGTAGATAGCTGTTATGTCAGTTTAGTGATCTCACTTGGGGAAACATGGCGTTTCATGTGCTTTCTTTCTTTTCTTTGTCGCAGGAGGACACAGTGATCACTCTTTCCTTTTCGCCGAGAAGCCTCTACCGGTGGGTCCGCATTGCTTGAGCAGCCAATTATAGCGTTATTAGCGTGTGTATTCCTTGCTGTTCTATCCAATCTCGATACACTGTGTTCAATGTTAAGTTGGCGCAGTAAATCTACTGCAGACACAATAGTGTACAGTGTACATGCCTTCCTTATGTCAACATCGTAGTGAATGCAGCCATAACTGCATAGTGTGTGCATGTCCTGCACTCGTCCGATGCCTGTCCGTTCTATGATGTTAGCAGAAACTCAGTGGGTGCATAGGGCTGCCAGCATTATTCAGAAGACCATCTGTCTGAAATACATTTTCTTGTTTTTTTTTTTTCCTTTCACAAACAGTTTTTTGTACTATCTCTTGCATTTGTTTTCTTTGTACTAGCACTTTTGTGATAATTTATAATGCCGTTGTTAAGTATATCCGACTGTTCTCGATTTGGTTATAATCTATATTTCATTATGTTCATTTCTCGTTTGTTTGCACAGTTATTGCTGCTGTAACGCTCATATTGTTACGATCAAGGGATCGACTCTGAAGAGTAGACACAGATTAGCTCGCGCCAGTCTATCTTCTTTGTCCTCTTCATTTTCATGCCATTGGCACGTAGCATGACCCTCGGCAATGGAGGCACCGTCTTGCTGCTTTAAAGGTCGTCATCTGATGCATTCTTGTAGAGCTTGATCCGTGAGACGTGTACAATATCACTGGACCGCACAGCAGATGATGTACAGATGGGGCTGATGTCATAGGTGACAGGTGTTACTCGAAGCAATAGACGGTACGGTCCCGCGTAATGAAACAAAAGAGTTTTTCTGATAGGCCCACCAGACGATAAGGAGACCAGAGTAAAACGAAGGTACCGAGAGCGAAATGTACGTCTCGATGTTTCGCATCGCATCGACAGCATTGGTTGGTCTGTGACGCCATTAGCCGAGCGCGGGCAAGCTGACGGGCATGATCGGCTCACGCAATCGCGTCGCGGGCATACTCACTGGTGGACGAGGTATGAGCTGAGATGACCCCGTCCTGTGGTAAAGTAGGCTCTCTTCCGTACAATAAGTAGAACAGCAAAAAGCCTGCTGTGTTGTGACGGGACGAATTATGCGCGAAAGTTGCGTAGGGTAAGGCAAGGTCCCAGTCTCAGTGGTCGGGCGACTTGTACATAGCGAGCATATTTGTGCGAGTACGGTGAAAGCGTTGCGTAAGGCCATTTGTTTGAGGGTGGTAAGCGGTGGTCAGTGTGTGTTGCATGGAACAAGAACGCAGGATGTCAGCGATGACTTGAGATAGAAATGTACGGCCACTGTCTGTGAGGACTTGTGTTGGGGCACCGTGAACCAATACAACGTCCCGTAACAAGTAGTCAGCGACGTCAGTTGCTCGCATAATAGCGTAGCGTGTATCGTAATCTGTAATCACGACTATCCATTCGTTTTCCACTGTTGATGTGGGAAAAGGACTAAGCAGGTCTAACCCAACACGTAAAATGGTTCCGCAGATATGTCGGTCATTACCCACTGATGATACCCACAAATTATGAGAGGTCACCTGGGCAGTTTCCATCTTTGGGACCTTCTGATGCCGTATGTATAATGCAAGCCTATTTGCTTGAATATGCAGTAAAAATTTATAAATAAAGTACAGTTGTACTTGAGTACAAAATTGGCATATGACAAAAGCTTTTTGTACGAGAAATAAGCTTTTTATGTTTTTCAACAGGATCTGCCTGGAACGGGCTCTGCGGCTCAGACACGTCCTCCAGTCCCAGTGGCCAATGCTGCCCCCATCAGTCCGAGACACGCTATACCTCATGCATGGGAACACGCAAGGCTCTAGGCTTGATGGATCGTGAACAAGCAACGCTCGCCTCTTGCGAAATGACGATGCAATATTAACCCCTGTACATAAAATTGACATAACGTTACAATTTATATGAACTAGAGTAAATAAAAATTTCCATTGAGACATCTGGTGACATTGTCGTGTCATCATGGACACAAGTGGGGCCGGCTAACCCTGCCAGGAGTGAAATGTACAGCAACGATTTATGCGCAGTCTCCTACCAATATGAAAAGAAAAGCATTAACAACCATCCTTCGTGTATGCTGCAACAGTGATAAAGAAATTAGCGAGACTTTCCACGCCCCAAGACTACAACGCTAAATCACAAAGCAAACAGAACGCACACTACGCAAAGATTGATAAAAACATTTAATTACGCAGTTCCCATGTCTCATGTTCCTTGCATCAGACTCCATTAAGTGTGTGCTGTCTTTGCGTAGTGATGATGAACAATCAACTATACTCTGTCTCGCCACTACGGTTCAGCATTGTCAAAGCCACGGGGTGAAACCAAACCATATGCTTGTGCACAAAAACATAGTTCCAGATATCATTGCCTTGCAATCGGCAAGTTTGAGACATTTTCCCTTGTTTAGCATCTGCTGCTGGTTATGAATAACTAATAGTATGTTTATTCTTCATTGCATGCATGTCATATTTTTTTAATTGTTCTATCAGCAACTGTGGCCAAAAATTAACATGGCAGCGCCCACGCCGACTCAACTACCCACTTCAATCCGAGCTTGCCCTTGACGCCCAGAGCGCTCGCAGAAACTAATGATGTAATGAGCTATCGCCCAGTGCCATCTCACGATCAGGACAAAGCATCGGGTAAACTCTGTCATTATTGGCATGACGAGATCAGCTGTTTCTTCAATCACGCCTGCTAAAACAGGCTCAGAATTCGATAGAAATTTATATAAACAGCACAATGTAGTCATGAATACACTGCTGCCGAAGTACCAAGACATACATCTAAGGCAAGTAAAAGCGTCAATCTGCAACGTACAAGCCACAGAGCGCACGACGACATGATAAACTCAAAGCGGAGGGCACCAGAGTCAATAGGTGCAACCCTTTTTAGGGGCGAAGCTCCTTAAGGCATGGCTTGTGCGTCCCGTTATCGTATGTAACCACCGCTTGTTGATTCTTCAATCCGGCAATAGATGGCGCTCCTTGCACTATACTATGACGAATGCATATAAGCAGAGAAATGCAATATTGTCCCTCACTAGAGGCCGTTTTGTAGCAAAATATACTAATAAAAGGCGAGTTTTATGATTTACATCACGCGTACAGGAGAGAGAGACGTTCACGTGTTCTTAGGCGGCGCCGTGATGGCATGTACGCCAACAGAGGCTCGTCAACAGAGGACGAACAAGGCTGCCAAGCAGCGTGCACACAGAGCAGCGGTGACTCGCACTCCAAGAATCAACCTCGCCGTGCGGGAAGCCAAAGCTAGCCGTGATTCTGCATGGTGGCGCCGCGAGGACCCTGCAGTACGAGCTTCGCCCACTCTCCACCATTCACCTCGTGAATATACTGCCATGTTTTCGCCACTGGTGTCTGCTCGCTGAACATGAGCACCCAGATGCCAGGGGAATATTTAGCAGATGATGCAATGCGAATGAGTATATGTGAAAGGGCTGATTGCCCTTCCTATTGGCGAAGGGGCCCAGTAGCCTCCATAGTGCTGAAGGAAACATCCGAGACTGAGTATAGCTCAAGACGTGCTTTTATTCCGAAGCACAAGTCGGTGAAAGCAAGTCAAACAAACACCCATGCATGGAGAATTCAACAATAATTTATTTCATGATCTAAGACAAAAAAAGAACTTCCTACTTTGTACATAACTGCAAACCGTAGACAGATTCGACGATGAATGCAGTTGGTGGATTGCTACGCAATTCCTTTCTCTTGGAGACATTTGTTGAAATACTCGCACAGGTAAACACATTAAGACTGCAAAAATAGCACTGCCTCCACTTGACCAGGACGCAGTCACCCCTGCTCCAACACCAGATGTACATGTGGCAACGCACATTAAGTAAAATTTCGCTGCTATGCGTTCCTTCCGCAAACATCATAAGCGCAAGATGACGTACAACACATCCCAAGTTTCCCAGATAAATATATATTAGACCCGATACAAAATGAAAAGGAACTAAGCCCAGTACAACAACAATAATGTTAAAATGTAAAAAATAATTTGTTTTAAATGAGAATTCCATCGACGGCCGACCCTGGTGTCACTTGGGTAATGAAGTTCAGAACGGACAACAAAAGCCTGCTTTCTAGGGGTACAACGACCGGCTTACAATGTCCAAATGCTTTAAAAAAGATGTAAATAAAAAAATGATTAGACTCATCGCTGACTTGATGGCTCATCAAAAGACGAGGCTTACACCTCTGCTGAAACAAATGGCACAAGGTGTATGTGACCAGTGCTCTCTTGTAACAGTTCTTTTTTTTTCCACGAAGTTTCAAGCGGTTCTTTCAATATTTATGGCACAAGTGCGAGCTTGATCCGTGCAGTTTCTTAGCTCATGCACGAATATCTCTTAAGAAATGGCGTCCAGAAAAGAGCTAGACGAAAACGACAGACATAGTTATCACTGTTCTTATTAACTTGGCTCAGACTAGGAGATCCGGCGACAGAAATGGCACAGTGTGAAATTCAGGGTGCCAACACGCTTATATGCATGCAAACAAGCATGGGATGCAACGCATTATTTCACAAATTATGCAGCAGGTGAACCACTACAATAGCGTAAACTAGCATCGTCGACACTTTTCAAATATACACCTCCGAAAACAATGCCGTACATTAGCACCAGATTAGTGCTGAGACTTCTGCTGTACTACACTACTGTACGACACAGATGTTTGCAAGGTCTGCCACAAGACACTTGTGGCACCATCATGCCACGAGCAGCCGTGACCATGTCAGAACCACAGTGCGGCTATGTTGCGATATGATTGCACCACAAGTGGTTAACAATGTGACTGCATCACAATCATGCCCCACTGATGTCAAAGAGGTCACGGTCGTGAAACATCTATGTCATGGTCATGACAACCATGTCACAACAGACCATGCTGCGACTACTATGTCAGTCAGGCGTACGCATTAAATTGCATTTAACCATGGCACAACTACACCACGTGACTGTGTCACAGCCTTGACACAAACGCGTCACGACAAACCATGCTGCAAAGATGATGTCAATCGTGTATAATATGCTCGTAGAAGGTTTGCTTCCTTGTGCATTACACATTTGCTTTTGGTTCACCTATAAATGCCATCAAAACATCATCCAGCTAATAGTCCAAGCTAAATCTACTACACTAAACGGGCAAGTCTAGCCTTTCTTGTGTTTTCTACGTTGGTTTTTGCCAGCAATAAACCTACGCGAAAGGGCTTGGTAGACATAATACAACACGAGCGAGAGGAAAATATATGGGTATCATTGTATAAACCACATAAATACTAATTCGCAACACGAGAAGTTCATAGCACAGACAAGTAAAAAGAGGTGGTCGGAGGGGCGCAACATGATAACTGCAGGGCTCCAAGAGGTTTTTTTTTTTTTTTCTGCCGCATGTCCGCTGCCAGCTTAGTGGTCCAAGATGCGCAAGTTGCCAGACACAATCTTGTTCTCGAGAACGGCCGATGCGGGGATGTCGATCCGGTCACCGTGGTTGGCTATGATGATCACTGTGCCCTGCGCATAATGTCTGCAGTTTAATAGAAGCATGGCCATGGGTGCGTAAGAGTAAAATGTGTCGTAAGGTTTTCCTTTGAAAATTTCACGTTAATGGCAACACAGATACCAATAAACTTTAAAAGTCTGCAGCATTTCTTCTTTGAAGGCAGACGCACATCAGCCTGCATTAATGGGTGCGCGCTCCAGGCTGACATCGTGGGTCGGACAGCGGCTGACGCTGCCTTCTGAGAACATGGTTGAGTGCATGAGTGTGACTATTTCTTTAGTCGCAGAGGCTGCAGTGCTTTGGGTTTTCTGGGTGGAGCTTTCCCAGACTTTTTAACTTGTGTCCGACTATACTACTAAAGAACTTTCTGACATCTTCAGGCACGCATGATATATTGTGACACAATGCAGCAGGACAACTACAACATTCTACAACAAAAGATTTTTACTTTCAAAGTAATAAATAGCTCAACAACCATAACTATGGTCATAAATCTTAGACATGATTATGCCAAGCTTCCGAAGAAGAGGGCTAAACTGTCACTGCAGCATAACTATTCATGTAATGTTCGGAGAGAGATGACGGCTACAATGGCAAGCTGAAGATAGAAGTGATGACAGTATAGCATTATATAAGGACATTGCATCTGACATATGAACGACTTTTTTATATTCAGTGTTTATTATAAACATACCTATATAAGTACGAGAAAATGAAATAGTAGTGCACCAGTTCGTTTGTTTATTTGTATTGCCACCATTGATGAACGAGCCACTGTGGCTCATACGTGTTTTTGGGCGCGAAGAATAAGAGAACATCTTCGTTGCTCTGGTTCAAGTGAACTCCTGGCTGCAGGTCTTGTTTTGTTCGTGACATTACTGGTGGAGGTGCTGGGTACGTGTACTTCGGCTGTGTCGGCCATCGTGGAGACAGCTACATCTCCCAGAGCAAGAATCAGCCGCCGCCTGCGTGGGTTACCCCCTGAATTTGGTCCCTTGGCATCGACACCCAGAAAGATGGCAACTGCGATGTCAAGCCAGGCAGTCCAAACCAGCGATGCCCATGATTCTCTTCTCGCCCATGTTTTTCACGTGCCACAGACCGTTCCATGGCCAAAGCCAAAGCGTTCCAAAGTCGTTCCATGGAGACATCTTCGAGGATGTTGATGACTGGCTAAGACCACTTTGATCGGGTCGCCAGCATCAACGAATGGGACGATGTTCGCAAGCTGCGCCGAGTTTACTTCTACTTGGAGGATTCTGCGAAGACGTGGTACGAGAACCACGAGGGCTCCTTTGCAACATGGCAAGATTTTAGCCGACAGCTCCGTGACGCCTATCGCAACACCGAGAGGATGGAGAGGGCTGAACAAGCCATATCCTGCAGAAACCAACGGCCGAACGAATGTGTATCCATGTTTGTCGAGGACATGCTTCGGCTCTTCAAGCGCGCGGACCCTGTCATGCGTGAGGAAAAGAAGGTGCGCCATTTGATGCGCGGAGTAAAAGAACAGCTTTTCGCTGGGCTCGTGCGCAATCCACCGACGACAGTCGCCCAGTTCATCAGTGAGGCAGCTACGATGGAACGTACGCTGCAGCAGCGGTCGTCACAATACGAACGCCAGATCTTGGCCACCACATGCTCTATCGGCTCTGACAGCGAGAGACAGACCCTCGCAGACTTCATTCGAAGTATCGTTCGGGACGAATTGCAACAGCTTCAGGCGGTGGGATCCCATCCACCTGTGTCAGCCCTCGCGGATGTAATCAGACAAGAAGTCCGGCAGGCCGTCACACCCCTGGCCCCAATCGCACCGCCGATTCCAGAGGCCCCAGTCCTGACATACGCAGCGGCATTGTGATCCCCTGCGCCACCGGCTACAGATACTGCTATGCGGCCAAGGTACCAGGCAATGCAGCCATTCCACGACACTGCTTCGAGCCCACCTCTCGGCTCAAGGTTTTCGAGCCCACTCACCTATCCGCCGTCTATCTCAAGACAAAGTGGTAGCAAGGCAAGCACGTGGCGCACCTCGGATAACCGTCCGCTCTGCTATCACTGTGGCGAAGTGGGTCACGTATACCGGAACTGTCAATACCGGCAACTAGGTCTCCGCGGCTTCCACCTTGATGCTCGATGCCCGCGCTACGGTGAGCGCCCCCGCGAAATTGAAGCCTATCTCACGGGCCAACGTACTCCTTCGACTATTTGGCACCACCAGTCGAGATCACCATCGCCTCGCCGGTCTTTGTCACCCAGTTTGCCCTCATCGTCTTCTGCTCCGTGGTCTTTGCAGACGTCGTGGTCTTTGCAGACACGTTTGAACAACACGTCCAACGCCTTCATGCAGTTCTTCAGGCAATTAGAACAGCGGGGTTGTCTCTCAAACCCGACAAATGTCATTTTGGATATGAAGAACTGAAGTTCCTTGGTCACGTTGTGAGCCATGCCAGCATCCGCCCAGATCCCAAGAAAACCCGCGCCGTTGCCGCCTTTGCCGTGCCCACAAATAAGCGCAACCTACACCGATTTCTGGGGCTCTGTGCGTATTACAGGCACTTTGTCAAAAACTTCTCGAAGATTGCTGAACCCCTCAACAAGCTTACAAAAGACGGTGTCTCGTTTGTTTGGGGTCCCGATCAGTGCCATGCGTTCGACACCCTCCGAAACCTCCTCCAGGCTCCGCCTGTACTAGGTCATTTTGACGAAAGCGCTGACACGGCATTACACACTGACGCCAGCAACGTTGGACTAGGAGCGGTATTAGTTCAGTGGCAAAATGGCGTAGAGCGCGTGATCGCTTATGCGAGCAGAACGTTATCCCCAGCGGAGAAAAACTATTCTGCAACCGAAAAGGAATGCCTCGCTGTTGTCTGGGCCATAACAAACTTCCGCCCATACTTGTATGGCCACCCATTCAGGGTAGTTAGCGACCACCATTCCCTTTGTTGGCTCGCGAATCTCAAAGATCCTTCAGGTCGTCTAGCACGATGGAGCCTTCGGCTACAAGATTTTGATGTCACCATCGTCCACAAATCTGGGCGGAAACACAACGACGCCGACTGTCTCTCACGTGCACCGGTCGAAAATGCCAACACTGACCTTGAAGACGACAACACTTTTCTTTCTGCCGTATCAGCAACCAGCTTAGCTGAGCAACAGCGTCACGACTCGGAGCTCATCCCGCTCATTGACTACCTGGAAGGACGCAATTCCCACCTTCCTCGAAGCTTTGCACGCTCACTATCTTCCTTTTGTTTCTGTGATAGAGTGCTTTATAAAAAGAACTTTCATCCTACACAAGCTATGTATCTGCTTGCTGTGCCAACCACGCTTCGTGGTGACATTTTATGTGCATGTCATGATGAGCCATCATCCGGACACCTCGGCTATACGCGCATGCTGCAACGGATTCAACACTCCTACTACTGGCCACGTCTCGCGAAGACTGTGAAGCACTACGTTGGCACATGTCGCGACTGTCAGCGACGTAAGATTCCACCTTTACGACCAGCGGGACTACTGCACCCAATTGGCCCACCAAAGGCGCCCTTTCATCAGATTGGCATGAACTTGCTGGGGTCATTCCCCACGTCTTCGTCTGGAAACCGGTGGATTGTCGTCGCTACAGACTACTTAACACGCTACTGTGAAACCAAGGCACTTCCAAAAGCAACCGCAGCAGATGTCGCCCAATTTTTTGTTAACAGCATCGTCTTACGTCACGGTGCTCCAGCTGTCGTCATAACTGATCGTGGGACAGCTTTCACCGCAGAGATGCTGCAGGAAGTCTTGCGATTAAGTGGCACGGAACATCGTAAAACAACGGCTTACCACCCGCAAGCAAATGGGCTGACTGAACGACTCAATAAGACAATTGCAGACATGCTGTCAATATATGTGGACATCGATCACAAGAACTGGGACACCATACTTCCCTACATAACTTTTGCGTATAACACTACTGTTCAAGAAAGTACCGGTTTCACACCTTTTCGCTTAGTCCACTGTCGCGACGTCACGACGATGCTCGACGCCATGCTCCTGCCCGACAACTTAGGAATATACCACACGAATGCCGCCAAATTCGCGCAGTGCGCAGAAGAGGCCCGTCAACTTGCTCGTCAACGTATTCAACGTCGCCGAACCGCAGACGCGCGCCGCTACAATCTTCGCCACCGTGAAGTTATTTTTAAGCCAGGTGATGAAGTCTGGGTGTGGACCCCTATCCGACAGCATGGACGTTAAGAAAAGCTTCTTCGCCGCTACTTCGGCCCTTACAAGGTTGTGCGACGTCTCAGCGACGTCACTTACGAGGTTCTCCCACAAGGCCATTCGAGACGTTCCCGTTTCACCCCGCAAACTGAAGTCATTCACGTTTCACGTCTCAAACCATACTTTTCGCGCTGTGAATCGCCAGTGAGTGACTGACTTTATTGGTAACTTCGCGTCTTTCTTTTTGTTTCGTCTTTTCCTTACATTTTTCCTATTTTTCTTATTTCTCATTTAACTTTTGTTCCCACAACCAACTACGTTATTCCGCCTTACGCCATTCATTTTGCTCGCATGCTAATTTTCATATAATTTTCTTTTCTTTTTTTGCCTTCATGTACAGCATCGAGACGATGCTTTTTGGGAGAGGGGGTAATGCCACCATTGATGAACGAGCCACTGTGGCTCATACGCGTTTGTGGGCACGAAGAAGAAGAGAACAACTTCTTTGCTCTGGTTCAAGTGAACTCTTGGCGGCAGGTCTTGTTTTGTTAGTGACAGTATATACTTGTTGTGTTTATTATGTCACTGTGAGGAGCTATCACCCTTTGGGAAGTCATTTGCCAATGTTTGCCAAGGAAGCATACACGGCAGCGCTCGCAGCTCCGCCCTCATGATCAAAGGTTGCAGTTGCTGCCCAAGTGATGCAGCCCCCCTTCTCAAGCGTCCTCTTATGCTCTTTTGTCCGACAAAGGACAAGTAGGGTGTTTCTTTTCTACTCGAGCAGCAATCAGCAGCAGGCCTCGTATGCTGTGTGATGTTATCGCATGCTCACTCTGAACAGAGATGACCGGCTCGTTTGATCTCTGCACAAGCTGTATTTATCGCCAGTGCTAGTGTGCTTTTACTCGTGGAGGTGTGAGGTGCGGGGCAATGCGAGGTGTGGGGTGTTATATACGCGAGGTGTGGGGCAATGTTATTGTACTTAATACGAGAAATGCCGATGGCAAAAATCCATCAAAAGCGTCCATATCATTGTCATTGCAATAAAACTGTCATCGTTACTCTGAGATAAGGATATATGAGCGGCAGGCAGGCATGTATGTCTGTATATATACGTACATACATACATACTTGCCTGTCTATCATAATTCCTGTATTTGTATATAGCACTATATATAGATATATGTATACCTATATATATCTCAAACAACCAAGTTGAACCTTATACAAAATCAAGTTTGTTATATCCAAAAATTTGTTACAGAGATATATTCCTATATTCCTACCTCTATACTTATTGCAAGACTATTCTTCATTTACTTCCTTATAACTGATAATTCGTTTTACCTGGGTTCACTATATCCAGGTTTGAGTGTACAGCATGTACACACACTAGCACACATATTCCAACAAGGACACCTTTCAAAGATGACTCACCCTGAGGGAGACACCCTTGCCAAAAGTGACATCACCAGACACAGTAAGATGGTCCAGCTCCAGAATGTCCGGTATACTGGCAAACCGGTTCAGGAAATCTCGAACCTGCATTGCATAAAGAGGCGAAACTCCCATAATTCCACCATGCACTGGGCTGAGGCGAGTTTATAAAGAAAACTCAATTCCATTAGCACAACGCTGCTTGTCTTGAAAGACCTGCACCCTAACTACAGTATACAAGTACAAGTAAAGAAAAAAGCGGCTTTTCACAGTCAAAGAACACCCCTACAGCTAATAGCGTCGTCGTGTCATCGTGACACTGCGGCCAACTGTTTTGCGCAAAGAGCCAGCGCTTAGACCAAAGCTTCTCAAGTGCACATCGTTCATGAAGTAGTTCCTCTTAGAGCCCTCATTTTCAGTGAAGATAAAGCCTCAGTTCACTTTATTTTACTTCTCTATTAGAATAGAAGAGGTGAAATAGTTTAGTGGCAAGTTATAATCATGAACTGCAGTTTTATAGCTGACAAATTTCCACTCTTCTAGATTTTTCCTCAACCGCTTGATTCTCGTTTTGCGCACTGCCGACTATGTTTTCCCGCCATGGAAGCCTCACCAGAAATGAAAAGTAGTTACCATCACCTGTCGCAGTCACTGGTGTAAGAACAAGCATGTGAAGCACCGCACACCACAGACACAGGAGGGACAAAACGGCAGAATTCACGGCATTTCAAGCTCATGACCAAACGCCCCAAGAGGATGACAGGGACCACTTGTCGACAGCACAAATATCAGCGGCTGTTTCCAGGCAGTGCCGAGTGCTCACGCATCAAATGAAACACATTGGCGATCGTTCTTACCAATCATTGCATATAACATACAAACAAGCCTTTTAGTGAGATTCAAATTGCGCCGAAAAGCAAATAAGTCTCGTTGACGATGCTGATCGACTGTCGTGAACTGCGAGGGCAGCAAAATTTGATGCCACTGAGGTAATGCTGATTTGGAGCAACAAAATTTACATTTTGGAGCATTTTGGTGCAAAAAAATTTGCACTTTGGAGCACTTTAGAGCAGCAAAATTTTCTATTTTGGAGCACTTTGGACCAGCAAAATTTTCCATTTTGGAGCGATCCGGAGCAGTTAACCTCACAACCTGACTGAGAAGCAAGTTGCATTTATATTTAAGGATATAAACAATTATTTTTGGGCTCTTGTAAAGAGCTAGAAATATTTCATCTTATTGCAAACCTCATGGAGCCAAACATCTTAGGAGCACTTCCTATTTTAGTTAATGATGCAAAAATAATGTCATGCTGTTGAACATTCTGTAAAAACTTGCTCAGTGACCATTTTTGTGGCAAATAAGCAGAATACTGGTTGAATAAAATAGTACATGAAATAACATCCTAAATACACCCTTGTGGTAATCAGTAGATTTGGTACACAAACGTTGTGATGTACAAGGCTAGATACACAGTCCCAACTGCATTTCTGTAAGATGAATTCAAAGATAAAACAGGTTCTTTTTCTTCACAACTGATCACATTGCCGGGTGTTAACATGATGTCATTAAGCTAGTCTCATAAAGCCGACCTCCTCCGGCACTCGTCTCTCTGTGCTGAAACTGTACGATTTAACAAACAACTTCATTTTCCTTTTGCAGTGGTGTTTTATATGTGGCTAGAGTGTTCTGTTTATACACCGAAAAACCCCTATATTGTCCTCTTGCAAGCAGTACAAAAAGAAAAAAAAAAAACACGAGGGGTACCTCGTGTCTTCGCCTAAGACAACTCGACGTCGAGAGCAATTTTGTTTTTATTGCGATAGCAATTGTATGTACATTCTCGACTGGTTTTCGCCATCACTAGTAGTGTAAGCAAGAATATTTTGCTTTTTTACTTTTTTTGGAGGCAGCCACCTTGATTTGCACTGGGGCGGTGGGGGGGAGGGGGGTCATTTTGCGCTACATATGCATAGCAAAAATATTTTCGCGGAGAGTGTGGGGGGCATTCCCGATGTGCACCCCGCCACCCCTGCTGCACTGCTGGCAGTGTCCAAACTGATAACATCCTCCCGCGCATTGTGTTTAATACACAGGTAAAAGAGCGCGAACGGGAGCGATGAACGCGGCTAAAGAGATTAAAAAAAGCCAACGTATCTCCTTTGCACGGAGGATAGATACCATAACATCAACTCATGTGTCAGGCCTGTCATCGACTGTTACCCAATCAGAGAGGAACGCCCCATCCATCTTCAAGGAGCAGGAAAGAACTAGGACCGCAAAAAGAGGAGGGTGGAGGAGGGTGTTATACGAACTTTGACTTTACGGGTGTTATCAATGGCGCGCTCGCTATTTCGGCAGGCATTAAAGACGGCTGGTATACCCTTCTAGATTTTACTCTCAACACAAACTGATTGGGCAAAAGTGCTTTGCTATCTGGAACGGCCATATAGGGGTGTGCACTGAGCCTTCATCGCAAAGCGGCCACATTATAGTAGCACCATTTTGGAGGTCCATTCGTATGCACCGTCCCTGTTCATAAAATCCCACTTATCTAAACCAGCAGAGTGCATGCTTGCCGACACTGTTGTTGGCCGCAGTTTCTATCTCAGGTTAGCTACATGCTTCCGTACATCCTTATATTAACCGCACAGGGACTTAACATGCAGTATGACCATGTTTGATATCATTACGATGTCTATTTTTACACACTTCTGAAAAAAAAATTAAAAACAGCAGCTGGAGCAACCGGCTGGGTGGTCTAGACAAGTCTGATTCTATCTGTATGTGCGTCCACATGCAAGAGGTGTTCCAGGAGTCTCTAGTCACCCAAGTCGCTGTACGAATATCGAACACCACGCGTGCAGCAAGTTTTCTGCGCCTGCAGGGTCCTCCGGTATGGCAACCCCACCGCTAGTGTGCTCCTCCAGATGACATCAAGCCTTATAATTAGTTATAACAATACAATTTGTTCGTACCGAATTAACTGCAAAGAGCATAAATGAAACTAACAAATTGTATCTTTTGGACACGATGTCGCACTCAACAGAACACTGGCTAAAGGGCCAATGACCACTCCAGTTGCCGAAGCGGTAACTGACTCCAGTTGTCAGTTATGTAAACATGAAAGAGAGGTTAGTAGCACAGAACGTTTTTGAGCAGCGTCGTTATGCCTTAAAATATAGCCCGCACTAGCGACTGCGCCCTTCGAGTGACACAGCCTCCCCAAAACCGACTATTAAAAAAACGTCCGCCCAATTCGCCTGCATTACGTGAACCAGTTCACGAGGTGCTCCACCTTTCCATATTCATTTCAGCAGTGCAGCATTGACGATCTCTGAGCCCTGCCATTTGTTTCGAAAGGTGCACAAGAGGTGCAGCACTGCTTCACGATTTTCCAGTACCTCCTACACTGACAGTGCCGGCTTTGTGCAGCCGCACGTGCAGCTGAGCATGCGACGCAGCCCTTAGGCGTAGCCGTTGTACCTGCCTCTACTAACGCGGTGTATTTTGCCAAGATGTTTGCGCCTCATAAACTGTCCGCATGTGCGGTTCGCCATCGATCAGTGCTAGTTGAACGGTGTAAATTAAGCTAACAGAAATAAGGCCTGCATCTTGTCGAAACATCGTCATTTGTTCCGGGCGTCGCGCTCTGCCCACACCGCTGAACTCACGCGGCACCATTTCTGAACTTTGCATGCACAGTTGTGAACTGGTTCCGATTGGTCCAGGTGAATCGAACGGACCTGATAAATGCGATGCTGAAATGTTCAATTTTTTTTAACCGTCAGCTACTGACTCTGGAAAGCGAGGGGCGTACGTGTAACAGGCGTAGCCGTTCCACAGTGGGCCTTCCGACGAGCCCCCAGCGATGGCGCCACTACTGCAAGCTGCGCATATCAAAAACTGAATTGCAGCTGCTCCGTCCAGGAGGCATGCTTTCATCAATGAGATTGCATTCTAAAAGAAAGCATGCGAAAATTTTGTATTCGTACCCTAGCAACTTCAAGATCGAAAGGGCAGGGTCTTTTGGGAGCTTTTTCGGCAATAGCCATTACAAACGTGGGTGTGCTGATGGAAGACATCACGAAAAAGCTTTTCTGAATGAATCTCCAGGAATAAAGTATATTAGAGAAAAAGGGTCATCCTATTTTCTCCGTTCACGTGTTCTTCTGTGAATGCAAAGCACAGAAAATTAGATTGCGATGTTTAGAGGTAGACGTGACAAACATTCTGGCAGCACACATGAAGTTAGTAAACATCGCTTCAATTACGAGCCGAGCAACTCTTCAAACAAGCTATCAGCAGCGTTCCTGGAACGGACGAATTGCACGGATGAATCGACGCCGCAGTTTCACGCTACTTATTGGAACAAGACGTCACGACCCCTGCTGAGAGCGCATTTCGCTATTAAGCAGACTTGCACAACAAAAGTTGCATTGGCACCAAACATAGCATCGTGGATTATTTAGGACGCATGCTCGACCTCTGTGTATTCAGCAGAATGACTCTAGACACGTGATTGTGACTTTTGTGACCTCGGGAAAAAGGTGCACATGTTTTGATGTGCCGGCGTGAACATTGTGGTGAGAGACACTTCCAAATCCGACTTTGGCACAGCTTGGCACAATTATCGTGGATATTATCAGGGTAGTGTAGTCAATTTTATTTGGCACACTTTGGTGCAGGAGTGGGATCACTGCAATTTGATTGAGGTCCACACGCGCCAAAGCATACGCTTTTTTATTCCTCTCGCAACTGCCGCGCGAAGGCCATACAGTTTCCTAAATATACACTAGAGGAAACTTTGGCGCTAGTGTCTATAGGAGCTGCAATGTGCGGCGCTTCAGCGGGCATTGGGAATGATGGGTAGTACACGGACTTGTCTAATCTTCGTATTTCTGGCTTCGTGTGTGTTCGTGTGGCTTGGAGCTGTTTTCTCATGAAACAAAATTCAGCAAGAGCTCAGCAGTTACCCTTCACCACCTTATTATTTTAGGCTTACCATTTGAAATCAGGTCAAGAAGTTCAGAAGAGTTCGTTCAATCCTTCAAAACAAAATCTAAACACAGCATAAACGAAGCCAGAAGTGCGAGTCACTGCCCACAAGTACGAAGACTAGGACTGGTCGCTACAGCACCAGAGAACCCTTTAGTTAATTTTAGGAAACTGTATGGCAAAGGCGGCTGGCCGCCATGACATGTCAACACCAATGGCTGGATAAGGAAAGTCCAGTGATGGCGAAAAGCCACTTTTTTTTCAACGCGCACCCAAGCACAGTAGCGACTTGATGAGCAAAAAATGCCAGGAAACACTTTTGAAGAGCGTGGCAGGGCCGTCAACTCGTGAGCAAAAAACACCTCGTAATCATTCAAGCATTTGTCAGTCTTCAAAATTGGAAGTTAATAACAGGGGTGGATATAGCAGTAAGCAGCCCTGCCGAATGCCTCCCACCATCTATGAAGGCATCCATATAGGTAGCATGCGAGATTACTAGTCAGCTACCAGCTCATAAGAAGATCAAGTGCTATGTAATGCCAGCAAGGAAAAAAAACTATCATACTCGCCGTCATGAGTCTCATTACTACAAGCGGTGCAAACACACCCAGGCTTAAAAGCACACATATGCCTCACAACGTGTATGGGAGAAAAACCGCTGCCGTAGCCCAATCAGTACAGCATCAGATGCGTTATTCGAAGGTCAGAGGTTCAGTCCCTGCCCGCAGCAAGTTGGCTTTTCATCCGCTACAATTTCCCCACATTATGTACCATTTCAAAAATTAAACTTCCCTATACTTTCCTTGGGTTAACTGTTAATTATTAGTAAAGTTGTGTCAATGAAAACAGGTGTGCCATGCAAAAATTGACTTCCATTTTAATATAACATACATTATCAGCATTCACTGACCTTCACACTTGCTTAGGGTCGTCTCCATACATGGGAGATTTGCATAGCAGAGCAAACGCAACTTCAAGAATGCTAGTACTAACATATTTCATGTAGGATTTTCTCAAAGTGCTGCGGTGCCCGTACCTTGGAGAAGTGGTTGTCTCCTAGCTTGATGAGGGGCACAGTGGGGAAGGCACGCTTGGGACTCATCACCAGAGTGCCAAACTTCATGTGGTACAGGTTGCTCATCACCAGGAGCAGGTCAGAGGTCTTCTTCACCGGGAGGAAACGACTGCGCGGCACGTTGATGCCTGCGGGTCGTCGTGAGAGCGTTCACTAAAAAAGGAGCGGCACACACAGATACAGCAAAATGACTGATAATATGCTTGTCTGTTGCTTGCCTATCACACTGTTGATACTGTAAGCGCCATTACCATACTTATAGTTCTCGTTCGTAGCAAGACAGTAGCAGCGGCACGAGCAGTAAGTGCCTCAAGTTTGTCAAAAAATGCATTACCGTGCAATTCCAGTGCATAGGCAACATTCTTGCGTGCACTACAATGCTAACTGGGAAGTGTCAATGGTACACAGTGCATAATAAGATGACTTACAGATATAAAGATGCAATTCGGAATCCCATCAACATACCTTTAGAACACTAAAAGACCTTTGAAGGTACTGCTGTAACCTATATTGAAGTATTAAAACTCAATAAAACAAAAACCTCGCAAGAAAACATTCAACACATTTGCAAAGAATTGCAATAAGAAATAGAGCATTCCGATGAAGCCCCCACGTTATCACAAATCAAGGCCTTATATCAGGTGTGCAAGCTGATTTCTCCAGGCTAGTACAACCTTCTAGTAACAGCCACTGACAGAAAGGGTATCGGAACATGGTCGGCTCACCAATGGCGTTCTGGAAGTCCTTCATTGCTGCTCCAGCTGCCGTTTCGAGCTGAATGATGTTGATGCCCGAGTCCAAAGTCTGTTCCAGAAAATGACAGAATGTCAGAGCACACCACTGCACCCATGATGTTTCCTAAAATATTTACTAGAAGAAAATGTGGTTGTTGTGATTGTTCAGCCGCCATGAGGACAATGAACGTGGATTAGCCTCGTCTTCATGCTTGTGGCTATGGACGTGCTTGTGGCTTTGTTTATTGCTGTGTTTCGTCTTTTGTTTCAGATAAAAAGATGGCTCGATGGCACATTGTGAACCTTGTGAGCCGATTTTAACTGGCCAGGCTAAAAAGGGTCAAGGTGGTGAAGTAAGACTGCTGAACTTTTGCTGAACTTTGTCTTGCAACAAAGTGGCAGCGGGCCACACAGAGCCTTAAGAACAAATCTTAGGTGACTCCATGCACAGTCCATCATCCCAATAATGGCTGAGGTACAATGCACTACAGTTTAAATAGACACAAGCGTTACATTTCCCTCGAGTATATTGGCATTTAAACTCCACGATGGCATCCAAACGGTGCACACACAAAAAAGGAAAAAGGGCTGACACTGAACAAACCTTGTTGTTAACGATGACCTCCATGTCGATGCCACCAGTCTCAACAAGCTGGCCAATGCTGCTCAGCTTCATCCACAGGTTGTTTGTGTTGAAGATCCTGCATGCAACACGTAAAGAAGAACATGTGAAAAGGAATGTTCAACTTGACTTATAACAAAAATGAACAAAAGGCAAAGGTGCCTTGAGGTACTAACAAGTGGATTCCCTAACTTTTATTTAGCCAAAGACCTCCTGAAGCAAGGGACAAAAATGAAGTGATGAAGGACAAAAATGAAAAATGAAGGACAAAAATGAAGCGACACGATGTGAAGTGATGGGTTTCAGCAAGTTTCAAATGTGAGCACTAGAACAAAGGCATGCACAGGACAAGACAGCCATGTCACTTTACATCACTTCACATCTTTTTACTAACTGACTCGGACAACTGCACTGATAATGGGACACACACACCTTTTGTCCCTTGTTTCAAAAGTTTTTTTGCGCTAAAGAAATCATCATCATCAGCCTCACTGTGCCCATTGCAGGACAAAGATCTCTTCTATGTAACACCAATTAACCCGATCCTTTGCTTTGTACTGCCTTATTCTACCCGCAAACTTCCTAATCTCATCGGCCCACCTAACTTTCCGTCTCCCCTTCACACGTTTGCCTTCTCTTGGAATTTAGTCTGTTACCCTTAATGACCAGCGGTTATAATGCCTATGTGCTACATGCTCGGACCATGTCCATTTATTCTTCTTGATTTCAACTATAGTAACCTTAATCCCCTTGACCCATCCTGCTCTCTTTGTCTTCTAAGGTTATACCTATCATATTCTGTTCCCATCAGTCGCTGCGTCTTCTTCAATGAAAGTTGTACCCTTTAAGTAAGCCTCCAGCTTTTTGCTCTGTACATAAGTACTGTTAAGATGTAGCTGTTATATACCTTCTTTTTACGTGATAGTTGTAGACTACCATTCATAATTTGATAACGCTTGCCAAATGTGCTTATTTCTTCAAGTTATTTCATTCTCATGGTTCGGCTCCACGGTTACTACACGTCTTGCATTCTATCGCAAAGCGCTGTTGTCTGCCGAGACTGTAAGAGGAAGACATGATGGAATACCAAATGGCCCAAACATGCGCGTTGCTAAGCTACAAAAGAAGTGAAGCAATGAAACTCACTTGAATTTCTTTACACTCTTAAATTCATCGACCTGAAAGGAATGAAAGGCATTTCAGTGTAGGAAAGATATGCAGCAATTCAGCAGCAACACAAAGTGAAAGTGGCTCTGTCTGCAGTTTTAAAATCACTCTATCCTCATGGGTGCCATTACCATGAAATGCAAATTCGCACAACCCTATTCAAGATGCAAAAAACGTTTACTGCACCACTGACAAATACAAACACACGCATGGGCACAGAAGTATGAGCAACACAAGAAATGCTATGCCCTTTGAGCACTTTGAACAGTGCTCAAAATAACCTTACTCAGGGGCCTTACCCGTTTTTCAATACTAGTATTAACTTCAAAAAGAAAGAAAATTTTTTCTTCAGCCAAGTCGGTTATAAATGAAAAGGAACACTATTCCACCAAGGCAATCTGACAGCAATGACTAACCAGCACATAATGGTTAGCGCATGCCATGACAAATTCAAGCATGCTTGATACACCGTAAGCACGCATGTGCAAAAAATATCTGAATCAATGGCCGAAACACTGGTTTCTGCTTCATTATAAACTACAGTGACAACAATGTTACTGGTGTAGCGGTGAACCGTCCACGGACAAGTGCCGCCTTGGTCGCGAGTCAGTCCACGTCAGTTGCCTCAAGCCCTACTACGACCCTTCTGTTTTTTCGTCACCTTGAGTCACTAGGATGGCTCATCTTCATCGCTGGGGTATTGTAGTGGTGTATTCACAAGGTAATGACCAGTGGGACCATTTCTCAGTGCGAAGCGCGATCGTGTGCACGAGCTGTGGACGCTGGACTGTTCCGAGTATTTTTGTCCGTACCTGGTGTCGCTATTAAACTCTCTTTCAAAGTGGTGGAAGTGTGCTGGGTACGCAAATCTGGAACTTCAAAGCCGAAAACTTCCCGCTGCATCAACAATGCCTGCTCAGACCACCGAGCAAGGCGCCGCCCAGCAAAGCACGGCCCAATCACAACTGGTCATCGTGCCTACAACCTTGCGCCAACGAGATCCCCCCTTCTTCAGCGGCACCGAGGACCAAGAAGACTGGCAGCAAAGATGAGTACCGCCAATAAGTGGGACCCCCCTCAAAATTGGAGTATGTCCCATTTTACCTCAAAGACGTCCCCAGCTTGTGGTTCACAAACCAGCAGGCCAAATTTTCCACTTGGGTCACTTTCAAGACCACCCTTGCAGCTGTGTTTGATCGCCCTGCAGTGCGCAAGCTCCGTGCTGTACAGCGCCTACACGGATGTGCGCAAAGGCAGGGCGAAAGCTTCACAAGCTATATCGAAGATGTCATTGATTTATGCCAGCGCTTTCACTCTGAGATGACCGAACAGGACAAGATCAGGCATATCTTGAAAGGCATAGACAATGATGCCTTTCAAATGTTGCTCGCGAGGGGCCCAAGTACCGTGTCCGAACTTGTGACCTTGTGCCAGAGCTTGGAAGAGATTCGCTAACAACGTGCATCAGTGTGGAGGTCGACGACAGCAGACGACTTTCTCACTGCCTTGGCCGTCGGTGGTGACAGCACTCTGCTGGTGCAGATAAAAGAATATGTATGCGAAGAGGTTCCACAACAGCTTTCGTGTCTCCCATATGTGCCGACCACCAAAGTACCAACGAACTTCCTAACGCCGACCATCAGAAAGGCTATTCAGGAGCAGGCCTCCGAAGCGTTGCCTTTCCCCAAGCGCTGCTTTTGACTTTCCTCAAGCGCTGCTAGGAAGAACGAACACTGTTGTTCACACAATTGACACGGGAAAGAGTACTCCGTTGCGCCAGCGCCCCTATCATGTGTCGCCAGTGGAGCATTGCGTAATTGCAGAACAAGTAGACGACATGCTACAGCGCGGAGTCATCAAGCCTTCTTGTAGTCCTTGGTCTTTCCCAATTGTACTCGTCAAAAAAAAAAAAAAAAAAAAAAAAGATGGCTCAATCCGGTCCTGCGTAAACTACAGATGCCTAAACAACATTACGAGGAAAGATATTTACCCTCTTTCCCGCATAGACGGCACTCTAGAGTGTCTCCAACGTGCAGAATTCTTTTCCTTGCTTGACCTTCGCTCAGGTTATTGGCAGGTCCCAATGGCTGAGTCCGATTGTCCGAAAACGGCGTTCGTCACACCGGATAGCCTCTATGAGTTTACCGTAATGGCATTCGGACTCTGCAATGCACCCGCCACATTCGAGCGAAATGATGGACAGCCTTTTACGCGGTCTCAAATCGAACATAAGCTTGTGCTAGCTTGACGACGTGGTCTTTTCACCTAATTTCACTTCGCATTTCACTCGTTTGCGTAAGATTCTACAGTGCCTTACAAACGACAGGCTTCAGCTTAACCTGAAGAAATGTCACTTCGGGGCTCAACAACTCACCATACTTGGTCATGTCGTCTCCAAAGCCGGCATTCTTCCCGACCCTGACAAACTTCGTGCTGTTGCCGACTACAGTTAAAGAACTACAGAGGTTTGTGGGCCTGTGCTTCTATTTTCGTTGGTTTGTCCGTAACTTTGCTTCCATCATCGCTCCACTCACCAAGCTCCTTGCTGGCCCTGCTGATCTTTCGAATTGGATAGGAGCCTGTGACGAATCCTTCGCAACACTGCGCCAACTCCTTACCTCACCACGTGTACTGTGCCATTACGACCCTACTGCGCCGACTGAAGTACACACGGATGCAAGTGGCATCGCCCTTGGTGCAGTACTCGCGCAACGCAAACCAGGTTTTACAAAGTATGTGGTTGCCTATGCCAGGCACGCCCTAACTAAGACAGAAACAAACTATTCTGTTACCGAAAAAGAGTGCCTCGCGATTGTGTGGGCGTTGAACAAGTTTCGCCCCTATTTGTACGGCCAAAATTTTGATGTGGTAACTGAACATAATGCACTCTGTTGGTTAGCTTCACTGAAAGATCCTTCTGGTCGCCTCGGGTGTTTGGTACTACGCCTCCAGCAATTCGGCATTCGCGTTGTCTACCGATCGGGGTGAAAGCACTCTGACGCAGATGCGCTTTCACAATCACCGGTGAAATCTGATGAATCAAAAATCTCAGCCCTTGACTTTTCCCTCTCTGCCGTCAGCGTCACAGACATGCCATCTCAACAGCGGAAGGACCCTTGGATTGTCTCGCCCTTGAATATGCTTTCTGACACATCAACTTCCGGTTATCTGCGTGCTCTTCGTCGCCAGGCAGCACATTTCACCATACGAGATGGCCTGTTATACCCTCGCAACTATCAAGTGAAGGGTTGTAAATGACTGCTGGTCATACCCAGTCATACGCTGATATCTGCGAATATTTTTATGCTAAACAGCTACATGCACACGCCGATGCGCTAAAGACGAATGAACGGATTCGGCAACGTTACTACTGGCGTGGTATGTACACATTTGTACGCAAACACAATCGCTCATGTTTCTTGTGTGAGCGGCGCAAGACATTTCCTCATTCGCCCGGTCAACTGCAGCCTTTACCATGCCCTACACGCCCATTTGACCGTGTTGGGATTGACCTATATGGCCCGCTACCGTGCTCTGTTGCTGGTAATCGATGGGTGATTGTGGCTGCCAACCATCTGACAAGGTACGGTGAAATGGCAGCGCTACCTTTGGCTGGTGCTCGTGATGTTGCAACCTTCATCTTGCATCGGTTCTTTCTTCGTCATGGGGCACCACGGGAGCTCCTGAGTGACAGAGGTCGCATATTTTTGTCCGAAGTTTTGCAGCGGCTTCTACATTCATGCCGTATGATACATCGCACATCAACAGCCTACCACCTTCAGAGGAACGGCCTAACGGAACGTTTCAATAGAACCCTGGGAGACATGTTCGCTATGTATATTGATTCCGACCACTCCAATTGGGACGTGAATCTGCCTTTTGTGACGTACGCTTACAGTACGGCGATTCAATCAACAACAGGCTTTTCTCCATTTTTTTCGTTTATACGGTCGTGACCCATGCAGCACACTCGACACAATTCTGCGATACAATCCTGATGCCTCCGAGTTCAGCCTAGTTTCTGAAATGGCCGAATATGCCGAAGAGTTTCGTCAGCTTGCACGGTCCTTCAAAGCCAATATTCAAGCCCTCCAAAGAAATTGCCACGACCGTGATCTTCTTCAGGACACTTTCTTCGTCAGTTCTCTCGTGTGGCTCCAACTGCCTCTTAGACTGACTCCCAGGTTTGCACCGAAGTATACTGGCCCCTTACCGCGGCATCCAGCGTCCCTTTTCTGTCACCTATGTGGTTGAACCGCTCAAGCCGTCCACGGACAAGCGCCGCCTTGGTCGTGAGACGGTCCATCTCAGTCGCCTCAAGCCCTACTACGACCCTCCTGTTCTCTCGTCACCTTGAGTCACTAGGACGGCTCATCTTCATCGCCGGGTATTGTAGTGGTGAATTCGCAAGGTAATGACCAGTGGGACCATCTCTCAGTGCGATGCGCGAGCGTGTGCACAAGCTGTGGATGCTAGACTGCTAGAGTATTTTTGTCCGTACCGGCCGTCTGCCTACTACCTGGCGTCGCTACTAAACTCCCTTTCACTGTGATGAACCTAACAAAATCAGCTAGCCGCTTCAACCCAATTAATTTGCAATGGGACACGTAACCACTTGGATGAGTTTTACAGAGACGTGTTCTAGTCATGCATCTGCGTAGGGTTAGCGTTCCAAGCATGGTGCATGCTTTGGATATCTACAACTTCCAAGCCAGACGAAGGACCAAAAGTAGCTATATCTTGTTGGAAAAGGAAATAAAAAGCTTAAAAGAAAAGAAAGCATGTGAAAGGCAACTAGCTCACAATTAATACAGAGCAAATAAGTGAACTCACATGTTCCTTGGGAACCTGTGCAATTTCCAGCAGACGAAGCTTGTTCTCGTACTGAATCAGCGTGCCACCCTTATTAGGGAAAAAAAAATAAGGAGCACGGTGTAACAGTCTACCATCTTCATCTTCTTCAACAATGCTGCTCAGTGAAAGCACTTTACTAAGACCACTGCACATCAATTCATTCATCACCTCATTGCAAGACAAACTTTGAACTTTTAACTACTAACCCATGGTAAAATTCTTTGTTGACAAAATGTTCTGACTCTGCCTAAAATTCATTCTGTTCAGTACAGATGCTGCGAACAGTTACTTCACTCAATCGCAAAAATCATAGGTCGAGCACACAAACATTGTCTACGAAGTTCATTAATAAAATACTCATGGAACAGCCGTCACAGATTTGTGTGCCACTTCAAGCTGCCGCCACAGCTGCACGAGTAGCCTTCTGAAGTTTCCGAGTCTGTAACAAAGTGGCTATGAAGTGTTGCTCAACAACATGCACACATTCTTTAAAAATCATTTTTGCCCTCCCATGGATGCAAATGAAAATGCAGCAAAACCGCAGCGATGTGGCCCGAAACACAAGCCCCGTTTCAGATTCGCTTCATGCAACTGTTGCTAGACATCGCATTTTTGTGAATTATGAACTCTTTGCCCACTGTCGTCCTCCACCAAATATGTGACGGCAATATTCTACCATAGTGAAATATTTTATACAGATAAAGAAGCTGTAAACCAGCTAATGAAGCTGGGCCTTTCACAGCAACTAAGAAGACTTAGCGGTTAACAAGTGCACATTAAGGAAGCTGTATGCCAAGGAATGGGCCCGAATTGATTAACAGCAATGCTAAAGACATGTAAAAATACGCACAGCTACAAAGTGAAAAGAGCAGACACGAGTATTGAGGCACACACCTTGACGTCGGCCCTCGTTTTGTCGGTAACTTCCATGACGAAGTCTGGGGCCTGACTGCCGCTCGTGGACAGAAGCATTTTCAGGATGTCTGAACACATTTTCCTCTAGTCAAGGAAAGCTCTCCCTACTTGTACAAAGTATTAAGAGTTCACATGTTAAAAAAAAACAGGTCTGTGTAGCATTAACACGCACTCAGCAAAAACTGGAGAAGCAGCCATTTGTAAGTGCTCTTCAAGCATCTATTGCAAGTACAATTGTGAGGTGCCCACTACGCCATAAACCAACATCATATTGCTAAGTAGAGAACCACCGACTACATCATAATTTATATTTCGGAGGAGTAGCAAGGCACCCACTATGCGTCTGTGAGGCAAAGGTCGTGCACACTGACTTCACACTCTGTTGGTGCTGAAGATGATGATGATGAATTGTGATGTCCGGTGTGATGTTGCTCTTCCGCCATGCACTATTACATCTGTTAACAAGATTACTCGTCCAACATGATGCCTGTAAACGTAGAGTATTTTCCCACAGAAGTTTCAAGCACCAGCATAGCTCTGTAGCAGAACACTCGAGTATCAGGCAGAATCCTGCGCTGAATTCCAGCTTTACCATGTTTTTTTGTTTGTTTTTTCTTTTTCTCTCATTGTGCACAATAGCTATGATGGACTATGACACCGAGACCAGCTGCTGTTGCGAGGATGCTGTAAAAAAATTGAAAATTCGACGCTCCTCATGAGTGAAGCCGCCTATAAAACTTGAAAGCAAGGGATACTGAGATCGACCGTGGCACCAAGGTTGTCAATGTTGGAGATGAAGCAGTACTCGCGACCTTCCGTCAGAAAGTGGTCCATGAGCCCCGACTGGCAGAATGACGCGTAGAAGTCTCCGTGGCCGGGAGGGTAGAAGCTGCAAGATGGAGCACGGGAACAGTCCTCAATGTCAACTGTCGCATGCACAAGTATAGTGCTATCAAGGCAAACAAAGACTACCTAAACGGAACCGTCGTCTAACCCTTTGAGGCACATTGTGTACACATTTATGTACAGTAGCACTCAGTATAAGTTGCAACACGCTCTTTGGATTCAAAATGGCGCCAACACTGCAAATCGACACCCACGTAAAAAAAGAAAAAAAAAAAAGTCAATTACACTACCTCAGATAGTAATACTTTTTGAACCAATTTAAGGGGCATTAAAGTAAAATAACAATTCACGTCTGAGTAAAAGCTCAATGTATGACAACATCTAAAACGACAATATTATCAATAACAATGCCCTACTTACCGACAAATTAAGGTAAATACAAGAACACAAGTGCCGCAGTAGTACATTTTCAAAATGATCCCAATGACATCAGATAGACCACTTACAATAAATCACTAGTAATTGATCTAACTGCACTAAATAAAGAACTTTCTTTGCATTAAGAGATGCAATAAAATGCTGCTAGTACGTTTCTGTTTGATTCATGAAAAAAAGAACCGGGGGATGTTGCTATGAGGAATGGCGCAAGTGGTTCGAAAATTCAATTTTCGCGTAGTTACACAAGACAGGTGGTGTCATCTAGTGGGGTGCAGTTGAAACAAAAACATCTGCAATCTCGAGGCCAATAGCGGGAAATTGATCAATGGCCGTTCTTGCTGCTGCGGCTCCCGCTGCTTTCAGTCTACTGCTACTAGTGCAGTAAAGTCGAGCTAAGTTGTGCATGGCAACAGTGACGCGAGTCGGTCCGGTTGGTCCACTTCTTGAGGCGGGCAATTTGAAGTGCGCTAATCCAAAGTGCAGTACTAAAATGCGATTTTATTTCGAAATAGACCCTTCATTAGCACAAAAGTAACCCTACCAGGTTTCTGGACCGTCATTTCAATAATCAATGTCGACTTAATAGTTGACTTTAGTGTCCCTTTAGCATTTCAGGCTTGGGATCATTTTAACCCCAGCCAGCGTGCTGCAACTTATATCAAGCGCGACTGTACATGTCCTTCTTTGCTTGTTATGCCCCCTAGTAGCTAAGAAAGAGTGGGATACATTGAAGTTTAAATTAGTACTCAAACCATCTGCATAGTAAAAAGAGTCATTATTATTATTGGGGTTTCACAGGGGCACACGGGTCTAGAAATTTTCTTCACAATATTTTTGTTAATTGAGAAGAAACTTGCTGAGTTAATGTATAGTATTTGTGTACAGATTTCAAATATGCAATAATTTTTGTTGTATAGCATATAACTTTTGAAATACACATTTCATGCACTTTTTGGAAGCTACATTTTCCCTAAACTGAGAGAGTTAACCAAGTAAGTAAGCACATCAGAACGACCTGGAATGGGGGCAAAGTTCAAGAAAACTAGAATGGACGTTCCATTCATATGTGAGCAAAAGTTATGGTTGACCGGCAGTGTTTTTTCGATCATGCGGAAGTAGTGTTGCAGGGCCCTTTAAATAGAATTTTGCAATGAATTTAACTGTTATGTTCACACTAGCTTACAATCTTTTGCAACAGCTTTTCGTCTGGCCATTGCTGTAAAGAAGTAGTGCTTTGACATAAGTCAATTCAACTGCATCTATAGTTTTTATAAGGTGGTGGTTCCAATTCTGCAGACATATTCATCACGAAAGATCCTTTATCTGCCACTGGACAAGTTGTGTTTACCGGTTAACAGTGATTGTAAGGTCTTTTTAACATAGCACACACGCACCAATACCCTGTCAGACCATCGCTTCAAGCACTGTTTATTGCCTAACACCATGCTTAATCTAAAAGCCCAGATGCACTCACCCTTCGTCGCACGGCATACTCATTGAGGTCACAATGGGCATGAGGGTCTCCTTGTTTATCCTGGGATACCTGCACGATAGACAGACGACATCACATGGTTACTAAGACGGGGAGCCACGCATGGTGAAGTTGACTTTTTCATTCAGCTTCACATAATAACTTGCCACAGTACAAATAATATTAATAATAATAATAATAATAATAATGGGGAGAAAGTGGGGAAAGGGATGCACTTCAATGCCTGCTCCTCAACAATCGAGCGCAAAGAATACTTAAAAGTGCTCTAGTTTCAACTAGTACACAGAGCAGGCACTCAGGAACACAGTGGGTTGACTCCCACAGTGGCACACTACCGGGCAAAAGGTAAGTATGCCACGATGTCAAAAACCATCTCATGAACGCAAAAAAAAGGAAGGCAACCACATAAATGAAAAGAAAACTATGCCAGCCACTAAATTTGTCAGCAATCCAAGGCTTTTCCCTGGTGCGGCTGACCAGCGCAGCATCAGCATTACACAAAAATAGGCTTAAGCGAATATTCGGGCTTTTCAAATGTTCAAAAGAATATTACAGCATTCGAATGTGCTTCTATCGGAATTTAAGTTATTGACATTTCAAAGTATTCAAAATGAATTAACTGGTATACATTTGTCCACATGCAACTCCCCTGTTAAGATGGTTTCACTGCAGTGAAGGGTGCTACAACGTGAAAATACCTATAAAAAAAACACTATGTTGCAAAACACCCTTCAAGCATAAATGAACACAATACCCTCCCATCGATTCGTCATTTTTGAAACATAAAAACTGCATGTACCGGCTTGTATGTTTTCAGTACGGAAAAGTGTAACATATTTTACATGCTATCAGTTACATCATGCCCATAGTTAAATTCTGCTCTTCAAAGTAGCTTTCTCTTCCTTTGAACAGAAACAAAATGACATTTGCACATGTCATTTTCAATTTTGAGAAATTATTGTGTAGGTTAGTTAGGTCACAACAAATATTCTCATTTTTCTTTGTAATACATGATAGATACTATTTGATCCGAAATTATTTGACCAAATCACGATTCACTTCGAATTTGCTTCGAACATAAAATTTACTATTTGCCCAAGGCTACAATAACAGCGAAGTATGCAATGCTCCACATAACAATTCTAATTACTTACGTACTTAAGCTCAAAGAAATAAACTAGGTTATTTCCACTCTGGTAGAGTGTTTAACCCCAAAGCATGATTACTTGTCAGCCATCCACTCACAAACCTTTCAATAAGTGCCGTCACCCCCCATGATCTCCTTCCCTAATGAAAGTTTGTTAATGGTGCATCCCCACGATGGACTGAATTGGGACGGCCGCATGGCATGTCACGTGACCTCACATAAGCCAATTTCCTCATCCGTACCTCCTTCGTGTGGCTCATGAATGGATAATCCCACCGTATTTTTCACATCAGCATTCTTAGAGGGTACTTCTTTCTTCTTCTTTATTCAATACTGCAGACCTTGTACAGATCCAAGCAGGGTGGGGGAAGAATAAAACAACAACAAAACGGAGCAAACAAGTATAATTAGCAATGAGCAATGATCCCAATGCGCTTAAATGCTACAATGAATCATTCCAGTCTGTTACGGTGCGGGGAAAAAAAGAAAATTTGAATAAATCTGTTCTCGAAAAATAAGGTGTCAAAGAATTAGGATGATGGTGGCGAGTAAGTCTTGATGTAGAAGATGAAAGATATGGTGAGGGGTTAATCGCTAGTTTATGATTCCAAAGGAGGTAAAGAAATTCCAAACGTGCAGCTTTCCGTCTCAGTGCAAGGTATGGAATGTTGTTAGCCTGCATCAGTTCAGTGGGTGAGTCATACGGTGAAAATTTGGAATAAATAAACCTGACTGCTTTTCTTTGCACATTTTCTAGGTGATTAATGTTGGTTTTAGTAAAGGGGTCCCATACTACACATGCATATTCGAGTTTTGGCCTAATTAGTGTGTTATAAGCAAGTAATTTAACAGCTGGAGGAGACTGTTTGAGCTTATGTCTTAAAAAATATAACTTGCGGTATGCAGAAGAACAAATGCTATTTATATGTGTATTCCACGACAAAGTATTAGTAAGAGTTACACCTAAGTACTTGTATGCCGTTTCCTCATGCAATGGTAATGAGCCTAGCCTATATTCAAAGGAAAGTGGAGCTTTTCTGCGAGAGAAACGAAGATATACTGTCTTACCAATATTAAGTTTCATGTCCCATGTGTTACACCATTCGGAAATGTTAGCAAGAGCAGTGTTAAGGAGGTGCTGATCGTCAGGTAAAGATCGTTAAGTAAACTTGTACAGGATTACATTAAAAGACAGCATCTGGCGGAGGGACGCTGCCGCTGTAGTGGACAAACTAGCAGCGTCTGGAAAACTGTACACTTTTCTTCTCCTCGAGGCACAGAGTGGTCAAAGTGGACGACATTAGTTCTGCTGACACTTAGCTCAGTTTATTTTAGGCACATAATTTAGGAAGATCACCTTTGAGATATATCACTCTAACTATGCAATGATTGGGAGCTTCGCATATGGTGGCTACAATATTGCTTTAATCATTGCACAAGTTAGTTTCTACAGCAGGCAAAGTGACACTGTCACCAAAGTGGTAGTCTAGCAGAACGGCCTGTGCTCAAACACTGATTTTAAAGGGACACTAAAGGCAGCTTTAAATTGACTTGATTGCTGAAATAAGGGTCCATAAACCCCATAGTGTTACTTTTGTGCCAAGGAAGGGCCTATTTTAAAATAAAACCACGTTTTAGTGGTTCGCCTCGGGTTAGTGCACTCCAAATTACCTGCCTGAAGTAGCAGACCAACCGGACCAACTCGCGTCACTCTTGCCGAGCACAACGTTGCCTGGCTCTATTGCGCTAGTAGCAGCAGACCGAAAGCAGCGGGAGCCACAGTAGCAAAAACGGCTGTGGATCAATTTTCCACCATTGGCTTGGAGATTGCATACGTTCTTTGATTCAACTGTGCCACGCTACTTGTCCAGCGTAACTACGCGAAAATTGAATTTTCGAATCACTCGCGCCATTCCCCACAGTAACGTTTGGTGGTTCTCTTTTCCATAAATCAAGCAGAAACGAACAGGCAGCATTTTATTGCTCCTCTATTTTTTCAGTGCCCGGGCGAAGCAATGAATTTCAATGGGAAGCGGCCGTCAGTGCTAGAGCGGCGTTTCACCGCCAGGCGCCGCAACTGGAGTAGAGATGCTGCCGTGTCGTCTCTCACGCAAACGAATGCCCCGGCTGCATTCGAAGCTGCTAAACGGCTCAATTTTCGGTTGTATTTGCATTGCTTAAGATGTAATAGAAATTTGAAAATGATAATCATGAAGTGCTTGCTGTTCTGGACACCTAGCTCATTTCAAAGTCATGTGTCGTTCGCGACTACTTCATTGAGGCGCTCGCGCGTCGTCTGCTAGGCGGATACCAGATAACTGATGCCAGTAATGCGCAGAAGATCGTTTTGTCACCGTGACTGAGAGTTGCTTTTTTAACTAACTGAAAATCAATTTTTGAGAGAAGCCTTTGCCAGGAGCTAATATTAAAAGCTTAGGTGCCTAATGTTCCCCGATGCTTGCTACTCTTAAGTGACGTAGCGCATTATGCGTACGCCTGGAGTTTATGCACTAAATAGCACAAAATGCCACTAGACTGCAGCCAGGAATATAGGTCATCAGCTGTTCCCTTCGCAAAGCCTTACATGTGTTGCCACCGAGAAAAAGCAAGGGTAGGAAAATGAGGAACTATGGCAGGTGATTTCACCATTTCAAAGCTTAAACAATGAAATCACTATGAAATAAACTAGAACAACTCCATATGTGGCGTGAATTATGTGATCATTGCCTATGTTTTGAACAGGCGCTGTTAAAGTATGAAGTATAATGCCGACTCTCAACTTGAGCCAAGGTGACAGGCATGAAAAATGCAGCCTGTGGTCAGTTACTTGAGCTTGTCTGTGTACTCGTGGACAGATTGTTGTAGCCTTAATATCCGGCTGCTCAGTTCTGTTTCTTTTTTCTTCCCTTTGGCGTCTTAATTTGGTAGCGAGCAGGGCAGAGCCAAATGCCTGTGTGGTGCCCATGGGTTCCCAATCAGCTTCGGGGCATAATGTTAGCGTTGCACATGGCAGTGATCGCGAGCTAGCACTGTTACTGATATACTCAATTGTTGACTGTTTGGATGCAGCGCACTCCCGTTTAGTGACACCAATTGCTATGTTGCCAAATGTGATGGACAGTCTTCAGCCACCACTACTTGTAATCTACAAAATACTCAGGTTGTAAAAGACGGCTACATATTAGAGGGTAGTACGAAGATTTATTAGAAGACCAATAGTTCTGCCTGATTACTGCAAGCATGTTCTCCCCGAATGCCAGCAGAAGCTGCAATTTCACGGAGCTACTGTCGTACAATGCATTAAGGCGATAGGTTTAAATGCCTCACCAAAAGCGAAAATTGATCGCCAGCGGCATCCGGTGTCTTCTTGCATGGGCGGCATAAACACGAGTGATGCAAGAAATTATCATTACGTGAAAACGTCATCATATGACGTCACATATCATAAATGTTTGTGACGTATCGGAAAGTCACCTAACTTGACGGCGTCGTATAACATCTTCGCTTAGTTAAAATGGACCGATAATGAGGGTAGTGCATAACCAGCTGAGGGGCAGAAAGCTAGCTTTGTCTCCAATACTTGAGGCAGTAAGAAAACCATGTTGGGCGCAGAAATTTCCAGGAGAGAAGTAGGAAACATTCAATACATTGAATCAGAAGAAAATGAGGATAGTTTCTGCTTTTCAGTTGTCTCAGGTGAATCCATAAGTGGACCGGCGAGTGTGTTTTTTCATAACTAATCAGAAATGAAAAAAAAAAAATGAAAATTTTTTCCGCCAGATATGCAGAGTGGTACACAGCAGTATTATATAGTGAGGCATGCAAATAATGAGGTTGCAATAGGTTGAAAGAGAAAATAAAATGCAAATGCTATAAAACTCAAACGCATAGTAAATCGAACCAATAGCATGGCCTAGAGCTCAGTGAAAACAGCGCGCCGCTATGTTTGTGCTACTTTTCATCCTTTCTGCATCCGTGAAAGCCGTCAAGAAGCACGACTGCAAATTAACTCCTTTTACGAATTCGCGAGCTTCCTAATACGCACGGTCATTCAGCGCCAGCATCCCGTAGTCTACTCACGCAGTGTCATCATGCGGCAGCGGTGAGCGGAGGCAAAGCACGCGCTCGACGGCCTGAAGAGAGCGTTTGCTCGGGCACTGAAAAAAGTAGAGGAGGCGCTTAGCTGGATCGATTACTAGTGATCCACTGTAGCCGGTCCGTCTGATGCCATCAGGGTCATTTTGAAAATTTCCTATTGCGGCGCATGTGTTGTTGTGCATTTACCTCAATTTCTCGGTAAGTAAAGCACTGTTGTTGATAATATCGTTGTTTTAGATGTTGTCATATATTGAGCTTTCACTCTGACGTAAATTGTTATTTGACTTTAGTGTCCCTTTATGGTCAAGATCCGATAACAATAGATGCAAACATAATGTGTAGTAGTGCAATGTGTACTGTCGGTACTTGTTACCAGCAAATAATTAAAAAAAACTGTCAATATTGGTGCATTACTCTATCCTCCCTTCGTATGCGACGCCCCAGGCACAACAGCAGCGAGGTCAGTCTTGAGCAGCTCCCAGTACAGCACACTTTTTTTCTTATCTTTAAGGCAACGACACCGGTTCTTGACAGTGCTTGATGCTCGATAAAGTGAGCTTAGTGTTCCGTGAGCCTTCTTGTCGTTGAATATTCTCAAATCGGTCTGCTAATAACGATTGCAGCGGCTGCAGTCGAAAGCAATTAAACTTACCGATGCTGCTGTCTGCCAAGGCTTCCTCAGTCATGTGAATATGCCAGAAGCAGATTCTTCATGAATCATCCGCGTCCACGGTAAATCCAGATTCGGCCCGCCGTCTGAATGCCCTCTAAATGAGGCTACCTCTCGACGAACTCGTTCAAGTACTCGCAAAGTCACCTCCGATTTCCCCACAATCCAAACACCGAGTGTTTACTAACCCACACACAAAACTTCCAAGGCCTGGCTAACACCCACCTGCTTTGAAGGAAGGTGTATATTTTGACCTTGAAACCCTTGTACTTGCGGAGAACTTTGGACGTGTCGTCGTCAGTGTTGAACGAGTTCATGAGCACCAGCGGCATGTTGGCATTGTATGTCTTGTTCAGGTACTGCAACACAAGAAGAGCAAAACTCATGAGGTGCACCTCTTCACAAATGTATTCCATCTGTCTACGACAAATAATACCTAAATGTGGACGAGCGCAGGACACCCTAATGTTTCGAAAATGACCCTTTGCTGCAACTGCATGACACAGCTAACATTGTGAGAGCACGAGATAGGCACGCGAATGCGTCAGCAGGAAGAATCTGGAATCCTTATCAGTACACTTAGGCGCAAAGCAGACGAGGACAGAGAACCCTTGAGGCAGAACAGGTGCCAACTAGTACTGATTTTATGCACTACCACTATTATCAAAGCAGCAAAAGCTTGGACATGTACAGGGGTGGTACAAAGCACCCAAGCTATCCCAAGTATCCCAATGGAAGTGAGGCATGGAAACTTTTGACCACCTGTAGACATGATCCAATTACATGTAATGCTGTCCACTTGTAACGATATCCAAGTGCCAAGAAAATCCAACCGTTAAAATCGATAACTGCTATAAGCGGGTCGACAAACCGAACGGCGAAAGAGAGACCAAAACATTTTTTTTGCATGCAAGTAATGTAGTGCAACTATTTGCTTGTTTGCAGAAAAGCTACAGTCAGTCAGCTTTGATTGCTTTACACGAAGCTGGTGCACATCTTTGAGAAGGGCATCTAGGTGTGCTCCACGTAACTGAGCAGTAGGTCCTTTGCAAAAACAAACTCCCTGGAGATGCTGTGTCATCTGTTGGGCTTCCTTCGATGACTATATCTTGGTAGGTTGCTCAACCACGTCGTCGAAGTCGTCACTTTTACTGCTGTCCGCAGCATGTACAGTCAACCACAAAAGTTTGCGGACCACGCGGGCGCGTGCCAAACTGCCTATCCACTCCACCTAGCGGTACGCCACCTAGCGGCTACAGCAGCTCTCTCCCGGATATGAGCCTTCTTGGTACTCGCCTGCATGTCAAGTCTCTATTCCCGAGCAAGACATTGTTAGTTCGTTGCCTTGACACAGAGCGCTGTCTGCGGTAAGACCGCTACATATCTGCCTTGATAGCAGTATCGGAGCAATCACTGCAACTTTTGTCGACTGGCGTGTAGATAAGTTTCACGAAGCGCTGCGACGTTTTTTTACGCGACGTTTACTGGTGCATTTTGGTTTAGCAGCATCTTGATCCAATGAGTGTTGCTGCTTCTGTGTCTTGAGAGAAGGGGTAGGGAGATGTTTCACTGACACCAAAAATAAAGAAAAAGCGGATGCATAGAAAGTTTTTCTTGCACACACAGGTGCATCTTCGTATCAGTTGCTGAAAACGTAGTCGACTTGCTTCTAGCCACGTGGTGATTGTCCATTTGGAAAGATGCCGCTCCGTGTTCCACTAGATGAAAGAAGGCATATTGTGCGTTTATTTATAGAGGGAGTACCTCAGCGCGAAAATTGCCGCCGAACCAACAGGAGCCGGACTGCCGTGAATAGGATTATTCAGGTTTTCCGCGACGACGACAGATTCACAGATATGGAGCGCAGCGGAGGATGTCCAAGGGCCACGACTGAGGAAGAGGACCGTCTGATTATGGCCGCCATCGTGGCTGATCCTTTTCAAAGTGCTGAGAACATCCGCGAAGCGCTCTCGCTCACGGTATCGTCTGAGACTGTAAGAAGAAGACTGAGTGAGCTTGGCCTGCAGTCTTTCGTAGCAGCTCAGAAGCCCTGCCTCCCAGACAGCCAGCTGCAAGAACGACTCGTGTTCGCTACAGCAATGAAAGATTGGACAACGGAGAAATGGGGCAATGTCATCTTTAGCGACGAGTCAACCTTTTGCACACGCTGGGACCAACGGAAGCGAGTTTGGCCTCCACTAAACTGCAAGTGTGTATTCACAATTAATTCCAGAAGATAATTCTGCATTACAACATATTTCGCATAAAATGAGGTTTTGGAAAGTACGAGATTTTTCTGCAGTGGTATAATGTTGAAAACACCAATTTAACAATTGTTTCTTAGTACTACTTACTCTGAAGCTAATTAAATGCTGCCAGTGGGTCTTTCAGTACTAGCTAATGATGTTCGTACTTTTTCTATTGCAAACTCTATAACAGCAGTATACAGTTCATACACAAGAGGAATGTCAACATTTTAAGACGTGCCGCTGGAGCCTAACTGTATGCTATTTCTTGCAGATATCTGCAAATTACACACAGAGTGTTCTATCCAGTAGACGATGTTCCGTGAGCGTGTGGGGAGCAATCAGCCAAGACGGCATTGGTCCCCTTGTGCGTCTGGAAGGGCCCTTCACTGCGTCACGGTACTGCGACGTCATCACCAGACACCTCATTCCGTATGTGCTCGATGGTCCCTTCAGCGATGACTGCTACCCTTTTCAACACGACAGCAGCCCGGTACATAAAGCACGTGTCGTCCAGTCATTGCTAGAAGAGCATGCTGTTTGCCAGCTCGAGTGGCCTCCATGTGGCGCCAATTTGAATCCCATAAAAAATGTCTGGGGCATATTGAAGAAACGACTGTTCACACGAGCCAACAGTGCCCGCACGGCCGATACGTTGTGGCAAGCGATCGCACGAGAATGGGAAAACCTGCGCGGTCGACCGGACATTATTGAATCTTTTTACGAGTCGATGCCCACACGCATCAATAAGGTACTAGAAAACAGCGGACATTTCACTTCCTACTAGATCCCTGAGAGATGCATGTTTCATGACGCTTCTGTAAATGTCCTGTGGATAAATTTATAAAAAGAGTCATCGCATCCGCTTATTTCTTATTTTTCTTATTTTTCTAATGTTACCACTATAGCAGCGCGGCGGGTCGGGCTCTGCGCAGCACAAGCTGGGCGCAGGCGATCAAATGCCGGCCGCCACTATCACTTAGAGATGGGGGACGAGCGAAAAAATTCTGCCTACTGACTAAGCATCTGTGTTCCATGGCTGCCTCACCGCTCACTCACACACACACACACACAAAAAAAACCAAAACAGCGTGGCTACGCGGAAATAGAACTAATAACAGACGAACTACGCTGTCTGATGACTTGTACTGATATACTGCTCTCAAAATATAAGCAAGTAGCACTGGCTACCAAAGAGCGCCTCACGTTGAAAGAGATAGGTACAAAATATTTGCGCTCAGCGCGAAGATAGACAGGCCGCAGATATAACAAGGGATGTGCCTTTAACGTAGCGCTGCTGTCGATCGCTAGTGATGTAGCGGAAGTGTCGCGAAGAGGCTCTCGGCAACACGCTCGCGTAGTCCACAAACTTTTGTGGTTGACTGTACACTTGCTATGATCTCATCACTGAGACACTCGGACATTTCCACAATGTCATATGCATGGAGAAGGTCATCCAGACCTGACACATCCTGGTTAAGAGCCGACCACAACTCTAGCACCCTTGCATCATCAGGAGCTTCCCAGACTTCTCCTGGTATCGCTTCCTCCTCGCCTACTTTCTTCTCACAATCGCTGAAACAGTCTTGTACCTTGGAACGGCAGAACACGCAGAGAGCCATTTTCAGTCTGCGCTGCGGCCAGACTCAATCGCTATATCAGATATCACAGCATCGTAATAAGTGGTTTATTTTACTACAGAAAGCCTACAAAAGTGGAAGGTGATGTCGCTGTTCATCAGTATATCGGATACATTGTTATAAACAGTATCGCTATAAGTGGACTCGAGCGTATGAGCTTTTGCTGTTTCGTTCACCGTGGCAGTGCACATGTTCCACTGGTGTAGTCGTGTACTTATAGCCACCCACACACTATGTACTCCTATTTTCACATATATGGCACCCGTTACACAGGAGCCAGATAGAAGTAGTAGGTCCACATGAAGCGATGTTTACCATACCAAGAAAATGCATTAGTTTTAGTCTGATGCCATTACGCCAGTATGCAGTTGAGAACTACCGAAAGAAAAAAAAAAACGCGTTTGGCTGCTAACACGTTTAACCAAACATTTCACTACGGGCAAAACTTCAATCCTATTCAAACTCAGGGCATTACTAGGTTGTCCTACTTGCTAGGGCACCTTTACCAGTTACCTTTGTATGTTGCGTTATGAGACCTTATATCGCGAGTGAGCAACTGCACAAAACTTTCCGTCGCCAGGTGATAGGGATGAAAATGTCTCATATGGTTAATCAGTCAACAGGCAAGCAAGCTGATATTTGTAAATCTTAGTCTGCTGAAATCGCTTATGATGTCTCGTCCTTATCACTGTTCGGTCGTGCCAGAGAATTTGCATTTGATAGTAGGCACCGTCATCTAAAACTCCAACGCTAGAATCGAAAAGGAATAACAGGGTTAGGTATATAGGCGTGTACTATGCCAGAATGTTGAATATTACTGATTACAACAATTTTTTAACAGATGAAGCTCCATTTGGGATAGCTTGTGCCTAAGAAGTGAATAGTTGGAGCACAAGCAAAAGCTGTACATAGATACTAGCAAGCACTGTCGTCGGTAATCTGACCAGCGTTAAGGGACATCGTCATTTATACATGTAGCACCCAAGATTGCAGGGTTACAGTAAAAGGCAATGTTGATTTTAGAATCAACTCTACTCTTGTGTTCTGTGCTCAATTTATATCAAAATAAGCTAAAATAACCAGGTATGTGCCACATTTCAGCGCAGCTTGTGCAACACGGTGGTTACACGTGCAATGGGTGCACTTACATGAAAACAAGAGACGTTCTCAACAATATGCTTATACCAGGTCTGTTAGAAAAGTATCGAACCTTTGGTGAAAGAAAAAAAAAACTGGCATGATTTGAGCATTAAAACCTAATCCCCATGATAGTAGTCCTCTTGGGACTCCATACACTTCTCCCAGTGGTGCTGCCATTGTTAGAAGCATTGCGAGAAGGTATTTTCCGAATGAAGTTTAGCTCAGCTGTCATTGCAGCCATAATGTCCTCCCTTGTCTCAAATCTCTCTCCATTTAATGTCCTTGAGTTTGGGAAACGGCCAGAAGTTGCAGGGGGCCATATCAGGAGAGTAGCCTGTTCAACTATAAGAGTTTGACTTTTTGCCAAAAAAAGTCTGAACCAAGTGTGCAGAATGCACAGGAGCATCGTCATAATGGATGCGCCAGTTTCCTGTTGACCACAACTCAGGTCTCTTGCACCTCACAGCATCAGGTAGGCGATGGAGTACATGCCTGTAGTACTATTTGGTGGTTGTTTTGAACCCTGCGGTGCGTACTCATGGTGTACCACACCACGCGAGTCAAAGACAGCATTCAGAGAGCAGTCAAAGAAATCACATTGACGTTGCTGTGCACTTGGCGGGCCTTTGGTCTTGGTGACATGGAGTGCTTCCACTGTGATGACTGGGCTTTAGTTTCTGGATTGTACCCATACACCCAAGACTCGTCACCAGACATAACGGCGTTCATAAAGTTAGGGTCACTGCTTGTGAAATCCAGCGTGTCCTGCATGTCCTGAACCCAAAGTTGCTTTCGCTCCACCGTGAGCAGCTTCGGCACAAATTTTTCCGCAACTCTCTTCATGGCCGAATCTTCGGACATAATGAAATGTGCAGAGAAAGCCCTGATACCCTCCTCTTCCGCGATTTCCCGGATAGTCCCACGACAGTGCCGCATCACCACAGCGTTCACTTCGGCAATGACCTAGTATTTTCGGCATGTCGATGGCCGACCGGAGCGTGGCTCGCTCTCCGCCGATGTGCAGCCGTCTTTATAACAGTTGTACCACTCCTTGATCTGCGAGCGGCTCATAGCCTCACCACCGAAAGCCGTCTTGATCTTCCCAATAGTTTCCACTTTTATGTCATCCAGTTTTCGGAAAAATTTGATGCAGTAGAGCTGCTTCAGTAGCTCCGTCATTTTCCTTGCAATGAAAAACCAATGAGAACACTGCCCACTACCCAACTCAAATGCTGCGTCCCACTGACTGACGCTATTGAAAGGCGGGAAAAAATTCACACATGCGCACGAAGGTTCAAGGTCGGCTGATGCAAGCGCACTGATTTCAAATCCATCAAGTGCTTGCAAAAAAACAACAATAATAATAATAATAATAATATTAATAGTAATAATAATAATAAGGTCGGATACTTTTCCAACAGAGCTTGTATGTTTGGCAACAATGAACATCAGTTGGTAATTGGAGCTCGTTCTGTCAACAGTGTCGTTGCCCTCATTTGCATTGAGCCTAGTAGTTGCATACCATAAAATTCCAAGATATCATACCCCCCTCCCCCCTATGATGAAAAATAGTTCAATCAAATTTGGATAGGGGAGGGACTTGCTTGGTCATAAAGAAAAATTCAAGATGGCAGAGGAAGGGAGAGCGCTAAGAGTAAAAAATGCATACCCGTGGTTATAATGAAATGCCTTCATTCGGTGTTTTCAAAACAGTGAATGAAACAGTCAAAATGGCGGGAGGGAAGGGGGGTGGGGCACTTATTTTGTCAATGGCACATGTGGCAGATCTCTTGAAAAAAGGAGGGGACGCTTGCTCAGGATTTTACAGTAACCATGTACGACAAACCAAAGCCTTGCTCGGCATCCACCCACCTCGATTTGCTGCACAGTCATGTCGAGGAAGGTGAGGTCGTTGCGGACGGGGATCACGGACTTTGGGCCCTTGCAGCCCATGCTGGTGCCAAGGCCACCGTTCAGTTTCACCACCACCAGCTTGTTGAGCATCGACCGGATGGCCTCCTCCTCGGTGGGCGCTGGCAGCGTTTCGTACTTAATGACCTGCGATGGCATCGCCACTTAAGAACTAGCCCACTCATGCCGAAGAGACAAAATGTACAACACCAGCCTTTCACAACAGGGGGCAAACTGACTTGCTGCACGGCACAAAATCTGGAAAGTTAAATTTTAAGAGTGAAGCTCTTAAAGCTCAAGGTAAAACATCCATCGTACATAAACGAAACCTCTGGGCCATTGCCTATCATCAACCAAGCCACAGCTGCACACCACCTGGGTTCAACTTAGCCCAGCCATGCAGATTAACACTGCAAGAGGGTTAAACAGCAAATCGCAAAAGAGAGCAGTGCTTTGTAGTCTGCATTTTTTCTTTCTAGTTCGTAGCGAATATTATATACACTGTTTTAAACTTGTTTAGTTTTTACAATGTATAACACCCCGTGATGTTTACAGCAAGCTCATCTATGGCAGCTAAAAAATCTTAAATGCAGGAAAATATATAGTTTACAACCTAGTAACAAAACAGACAGGCAGAAAAATAAGCTATGTTGCACCAGCTTTTCAGCCAATTGGAGAGATAGCCAGAATGATTGGCTGAAAGACACTTACAGCATTCTCAGGCACGGGTTGGATTTTGTCCCAGACAATAGAAGGGCCAGCGTCCTTGACAAATTTGTGGAAGAGGTGCTGGAAGCCCCGAAACTCGGCCTCAATGGTCTCGCGCTCTGCAGCGCTCGCCGTGCGGCAGAGCTTGTCGAGCTCCTGTGCCAGGTGTGCCTGGGCGTCTGCCTTGGACATCTCCTTGAACTCCGTGCTGTCACTGTGCTTCCGGCTGTGTCCATACGTCTGCACATTTGAAACGAGGAAAGCCATTCAAGACACCTTTCGTTTCCAGCAAAAAGAAACACACTGATGCAATGCAATAACCTCTTAAAGCTGGAGTCTCAACTATGCAGCCTGTAGACCTCTTGTTAGCAGTCTGGTTGGCACATGACCACCTTTGTGATCCTGAAAACGGGGCCCCAGCGAGTACAGAGAGAAAATGGCGTTACAAACGGACCTATGCTGGACTTTCCACTGCACTTTACAAGAAATTGCACTGGCGCACAAGACTTCCCGCAAATGCATCATGGCAAGGTGCATCGCCTTCCCATGACACACGACGCATCAAACTTATTCTTCTGCTAAAAAGCCATGCTCTTTCTTATACGGTATTGGTCTAATTTTTTCTTTTTCTTCTTAATAAGTATGCTTCAGGTTCACATTCCAGTCATTTGAGCTGTACAGAGGAAGAAGATTGTGTGCCACATTGGGTCACGACCTTAGCGAGAGGAGATGAGCGCGAGCTGTTGGCCCTGGCGCTGTGATTCTTGTGTCGGTTGTTGCCGCCTGCTTTCACTCTCAATAGACCTGCTGTGCAAGCGCTCCTCACGCCGATAAACCTCGTTTCATAGTGATCAGTATCGATGTGCTGCTCAAAAATCGCTGTTGAATACCATTCAGGAATGAGACACACATGAAACACAGGAAATGCCTTCATTCAAACAGCAAGGTTACCTGACATACTGATCAAACGCATTCACCCCCCTCTCCTTCCTTCATCATTGACCTGTCTCGTGCGGGGACAATTTCGTGACTGCAGCCCTTTAGCTTAAGTGAGACTGAGACCCCTCCTTTAAAAGAAGACCAAAGGCAAATAACATTTTCAGCGAGAGGTTAATGCTTGAGGACGCTTAAAATGTAAGTATCACACACATCAGCGCTTTAGTAATCGAGAAGTAAATGTACGAGTAGGACACGAATTGCCACACCAGCAGAACATACTGAATGACAATCCCAAACGTAGCAGGGTCTCAGTACAATAATAACAAGCACTCAGACCACCCCTGTGAAATGAGAACGTTTCAGAGCATTACCAGATGGAACAAACTGCAGCTTGATCATATCAGTGCATTTTGAGGGAAAAAAGAACTTCTTGATGTCACTATTAAGAATGACGCAAGTTCCGTTTTTGCCACACTAACTCCTCGGCCACTATGTGCGGGCTGTCAGGTATTGAAGGGTGGGCATGGTCAACGGTACTTCAGAAGGTTGTTCACGGAAGCTTATAGTCTGAAGTACGCTCATGACATGTGGACGGCTCAAACTTGATTTTTGTTTGTCTATTTGTACCTGAAGAACATAACACGAAAAGTGGGCAACAAAAAATTAGGAAAAAAGAAAAACAGTGGCAGTTCACAGTCAAAATGATGTCAAAAACCTCTTTACAGCAATTTTAAGTTCAGCAAAATTAGTTGACACGGCAATGTCAAACTTTCACACTAAACATTTCTTTGGCACAGAACAAGCCCTAAAATGTTTCCAGAACACTATTTCAACAATGTATGGCGACTTAATATTTGCCTTTAGTCTGCTTTTAAAAGGCTCCTCTTTCCCAGGCCCCTTGCAAACTTCGGATACACACGGGACGGGAAGTTGCCAAGTGCTGTCCAGGGATTTTATAGATCAGTACATTTATGCATGAGAAGAACTTGAACTGTATCACTACCACTGCTACAAAGAGGAAAGAGCCGCTGTCAGCAGAAATGCTCCCTCTTTTGGCTTGGCTAGTGTCCACAAAACAAATGTAATAAAACAAAACTTAATAAGCTTGCACGATCTAGGGCAAACTAGAGAGGATTACGACAGATCTCAGCCCTGCTGTGAACAAGAAACTACAGGCTGCTGCTGATATGAACGGTGAGGAGGAAAAAGAAAGACTTCATTGATAAGAGTTTGTGGTAAGGCGTTACGAGCTCGATTGCTGGAGCCCCAAGTCCAAGGCTTCACTGCCTACTGCTGCCTGCCAGATGTGACCCAAAAGTGCAAGCCGTACCTACCGGTCAGAGCTCGCAAGCTCGTCCTCCCATTCTTCAAAAGTGTTAGAGATTCAAATATCCATTCTAACAGCAAGAACTATGCCAAAACTTCAGCTTTTAGTACATCTAAAGTTCACAAATTATGTTTCTTAAAGTACAAAGTATTTCAAACCAAAAGTTTGTATTATTTATCTTATTTATATGTTTCTCAATTTTTCGGTCACAGACAAATGATTTTTGGCTCTCAACCAACCATGCTGAGGCTAGAATTTCTGCAAAATGAGCTCCTACGCTATCACGTTGACAGTTAAAGATGACGTCTTCATGGAAGCCACGATACCATTGTTATATCTGCACTTCATAATGCCATATTGTTTTCAATTCCAAAAAGTATGACAGTTCCCCACAAGAAAAGAAAAAAAAGCCGAAGCATAGCACAGAGAGCCTGAGACGCAGCTGTTGCTAAACATTTGCAACAGCTTTGATCTAAAAATGCTCTTTGTCATGCTGTAGACTCGCTAGCTGAACCACAGAGAACACTAACACATGTACATGCACGCCCACGCACACATGTTCGTCTGCCTCTCAAACGACGTTGAGCAGAGGTTTTGTTGAGCCCTATGTCAAAAGTCCATGCTGCAGGTGGCCTCAAAAGCCTCGCATGGCAGCACACATGTAGATGGAATGGAAAAAACTTACATTTATGCACACATAAAACTTAAGACCACACTGAGCCAAACGCATCAAAAAGAAGTTATACAACAATATAGTATGATTGTCCAGGCATGATACTGCATTACTTCTATGCTATGCTGCTCGAAACCTGCCAGCATGTACTAGTGCCTCAACTAAAATTGACTATTATGTATATATATATATATATATATATATATATATATATATATATATATATAATTACAAGAAAATTATCTTTTGTGCATGCACACACAGACACACATACACACACAAGAGATAATCAAATTTAACAAGATGACTGGTTGGATATGGTGAGGGTGTTCTTGTAACTATTTTTGACATTTATTTAGTGTTTGGCTATATTTTTCTCTAATTTATATTGTCCACTGTGGTAAAAAAATGGATAGAAAGGAGGTACTAATCTTTTATTAAAACAAAAACACAGATGCTGCCAGGATATTGAGAGAACAGCGTGGAGACAAAGAAAAAACAAACCTCACTTCACAAGCATGCTGCGAAACTGCGCATGTTCATATGTGTCCCTGAAATTGACATTACATTGAATCAAAACTTGAATTAATGTCACTCTTCACTTGCCACTGTCAGGTGTTTCAAGAGAAAGCAATCCATGGAAAAAGCAACTCCACTTATGGCAGCAAGCCAGATTTTCAGTCAGAGAACTGGCCAATCATGACCACATCGATTTTTTTTTTGTAATGCAATCGAATCATCTCTTCTGCTCCTAACTTAGGTGAGTGGTTGCTTTTTTAATAATGTTTAAATGCCACAATGTACAGCAGAGAGTTGCCACTGAATATTTATAGCTAGATGTGGAAAATGACAATTAGGGAAACTAATTAAAAATAATTTGTGAGGCCGACCGAGAGTTTTTCTTCCTTTTGTCTTGTTTGTACTGTCAGATGTTTTGAGTTATTGTAACAAAAACTACGTATAAACATAGTTACCAAACGCTCAGCCAGTTCCATGCCATTAGAACTGTTGGGAAAGGAAGATGGCACCACACGTCAGCAGAAGACGGTGCACGACACTGCCAAGCAATCAACAAACGCAAGGCTGGCAGCTGCGCAGACTGTAAAATGTGCCCCTGGTGCCTGACTTATGTGCATATTGATGGGACGTTCCGAACTTGGTAAACTTTATTCAATGAACTTAATGTGCGTACTGACAGCAGCAACCAATCAAATACGGACAAGAAACACCTACGTTTAAGAGCACATTTAACCACTCAAGTAGTGGCAAAGCATGTACTTCTACATAGGAAACTTGTAACATGCTCTAGACTAGACTAACACCCTCTAACTAGATTCACATGACAGCTTCACGAAGTGGCCTACGCCTAAATCCACTCAACTAATCACCGAAAAAAAAACCCATGCTTCTGGAATGTTTATGTACATAAATGTGAGTTGAGAAAAAATGTCAGCTTGTCTGGGAACTTGTGAAGATTGATCATATTTGAAAAGGAATGTTTAAAATCCTCTGAATACTTAGAGGAGGCCTTTTTTTTTTTATGCAGTGAACTCACCATTACGATAATTCAGCAAAATCGCCATAGTTTATGAAACATACGCATCAAGCTTTAAAAATAAAGCTGAATTCTGGTAGCTCTAGGCGACAAATCAGTGCAGTAGTTACGCATCAAAATTTCTGAAGTCATTGACATAATGCCAGTTGCCACTTGAATTGCTTCCTTCCTCCCCATGATCAGCGGTGTTCTTTAGACTTCAAAACTACACTAACCGAACCCTTCATGTGTTCACTGAACCGAGTACACTGAGTGTATGATTGCTTTTTTTTTTTATTCATGCAAATGAAGTAACATCTGTAATGCCCGTGCAGCTTTGTGTACATTTATAATAAAGTGAACCAAAAACACAGCCACTAAAATTTTACTACGAATATTGCGTTAAAAAAATAACTAGTCAATATAGAAATAGAGCAAATAAATTATTAATCCCTACCTTGTATCCTACGAAGCCCTGATTATGAGCTGCAAGCTCAGTGTCAAATCCATTTTGAACGCTACTGACAATGGGCATGATTTGAGCAAAACTCGAGCTTTCGCGTAGGGACTCACAGATGTGCGCACGTGCCTCGAAATGAGAAAGCATCAGCCACCTCGACGCCGTTGCTACGAGAAAGAAAGGTTGCAAATGACAACTGCCGCCTTTCACAACATCCGAGAACAAAGCAGGATCACACCTGCTTACCACTAATAACCTTGTACTGTAGCAGCTGCTAGTTTAAAAAGTAAAAGGAGCTTAAAAATCACAAACAAAATTCATCACAGTTTCAAAAGACGTAGAAACTTGTTTCTAGCTAGTTGGGGCGAGTCACTTGTGAAACTTACGCAAAGTAAATAAGAAAGCTTGGAGCATGATCTATACATTGCTAATGTTCGTTCTCCTCATATCATAAGTGCAGCAAATTCCGTCGAATATGCAAATTCAAAACGATCAGCCTTGTAGGCGCGGACCATGGCCATTAAACAAATTAAGAAAATAGAGGAGCTAAAGCTGCTGCAATAAACAAGCGCACCTATGGATTCAAGAGCTATATGTGTGCAATTTTTTTTCTCTGCTGCATTCAACTATCGTCCACTCCCCGCCTTTGAACATCTGTGCCCGATCGCTTTGCGAGACGAACAAGGTCGCAACATATCATCAACACAGCCCACACTCGTTCCCCATGGTCCCAATACACTATAGGTCTCAAAGGAGCGCATGTTATTAAGCAAACAAATCGATGCAGAAACAAGCTTGTACTTTACGTGTCAGCGTATTTGGTGCATTTATTCTCGATGCAATAAGCACGAAACAAAGTATAAAGTACACAGTGGCATCGTCAAGACACAGCTGGGACAGAGCAAGATGGAAATTGTGTTACAAAAAGTCATACATTGATATAACATGAATACACGCAACTGTGCTATGAAATGTCCGTACTATAATAGCATGCAATATTTGCGCTGACCATATCTGCACTATAATCTCTTCATGTGCTACCGCGTGAGCAAGCACACACTTTAAGAGACCGAAATGAACGTGAAAGAAATAATGAACGAATGAATGCGACCTTTATTAAAGAAAAAGACGACTCTTGGCCGCTGTAGGGAATGAGACAGACAGCAAAAATAGATTGTTGGCAGCTACACCAGCGTGTATGCTAAATTACAAAGGTCGGTTTACACGTCAACAAGAAAGTTTTTGGAACAATGTAATGGCCGACTCTGCATGCACACCATATATACTAGACAAATGACAGCAAGCTAACCGACCTTTGAAGTGACAATATTTCTACGTTATGCACACACTGTCAAACGCTGTGCAGAGCAGATTTAGAATGCCTTATTTGGACATACGCGGCATTCTCGAAAGGCAGACGGCACATTCAACATTTGTTGCAAGCCGACATGACCACTCTACAGAGTCTAATTGAGTCCGACCAGGAAGTACAGAAAGCCCTCGCGATATACGGTAGTCAATGTGGCATGTTTCGAGTAGTGTAGGTGAGGTCACTTGGCCCGTGCGAAGGTGCGACATGCAAAAAATAATAAAAATAATTAAATTAAGAATGCCCTGCATACCCTTTAACACAGTGGTGACCAGACTAAATGCCACATTTTATAATAATATGCCTAAAGCATCTAACTGAAAGCTCTGTATCTTTGGACAGCAGTTCGGTTGCTCTTAGTGTCAGGGTGTTGTCAGGACGCGAGTCATCTTTTCAGACTGCCTATCGTGATGACTGGTGCAGCGAATATTCCTATTTTACACAAGAAATTCCTCCACGGTATTGCTTAACAGTGGTACATATCATTCTGAATGCCACTGCTTAGTACAAGATGCAGTAAAGTTAACAAATTCTGGTAAAAACCATCAGTCCAAGTTCAGTTTTGAGATTTTTCCATGTTGCAAATGAAGTTGCTGGTAGGTCTGTAATTGTGATCCGCAATTCAACTCCATTTAGCTAACCAAATTGTTGTTATAACCTTTTTATGTACCCGTCAGGATAAATGCGACTGCTAGGATGAATTTGGAAAATGCAGAAGACCATTGCCAAAAGTTAATGTCAAATTCATCACCAAACGTTCTGTGAAAGTTGCACTAGACTGGCCCCAGCGCAATTTATATTTACACATGTAAGCATTTTACTAAAGATGAAATCGCAAAATCTCATCTGCGAATGGAGAGAAAATACAGTATAACTACACTACAGCAGGTCCTTCCATTATACTTACCAACTAACAGCCCTAAAATCAGCACTTTTAATGAATGTAACAACACTTCAAATTAGTTGTAAACACACTCGGAAAAGTTTGATCATACTTGCATCATGATAAAACTGACCATTCAGTATTAAGCGCATCTTAGAAAGACAGTCTGAAAGACGAATGCCACGCCACATTTGTTTATGAAGCAGCTACATCTGATCTTCTAGTGTGTCCCATTTCAATTTGATATCAACAATTTAAACAAATTTTGAAGCTTCTAAGTGGCTCTGTTGGACAAGTACACCGTACATATGTAAAAATAAAGGAGATTGTGTTTTTGCACAGAGGCTGCTTTAAAATTAAGATGTTATTTTCATATTGGTTAAAGTGACAAGGTTCACTATCAGCCCTTATGTTGCGTTGGTTTCCTTTGCTCTCCGTCCCATGTAGTGCTGCCCACTTCGCAAAATCTGTTTGACACTTGCACATAACTTCAATCACAGGTAGAGCCCTCAAGCTGTGCAGTGTGGGCAGCTGTGGCCACTGGTGCTTACACACAACAGCACATGTGTTTGATGCTAGGCCACTGCTGTGTGAGAAAACAGGCATGCAATGTTTAGGGAAAGTAATGTGCACGTCCAACATGTCGCTATACAGGTATAGACAAGTACACAATGCTTCAGGCAGAGGCAAAATCCTTCAGTGGCAACCAATGGCTTTTAGATCCTTGAGAAGAGAAATGAACGACGTCATCATAAGCTACTTCCCCATATGACAATGATATACGTTGAATGTCATGCAAAATACATATGGCTGCTATGGTTAGTAAATAAAAAAAGGAAGGGTGCCTAGGATTTTACCACACAGCAAAGGTCTCTTATGTACAAGCTATGGTCAATGTAGCCAGTGAAGTTTACTTCAAAAACAATGCAGTACTGTTCTGCTCTAAAGGTCACCAGCCTACTAAAAGAAGGCCCTGAGAGATCAAGGTACACTGCAAATATATAGCATAGCAAACTATATAGCACAGACTTGTTAAACAGAATTCAAAGGGAGCAGGAAATTATGCTTTGTTCAACTATGAAGTTCTATTGATTGAGGAATAAAAAGGCCATGCGCAATTCAAGTATGGAACCAATCACGTTAGGGGGCAGTTACACTCTAGCTAGGATTCTTACCGGGAGATAAACATTTCCCAAGAGTCACATTGCTATGGAGCCATATTATCATGAGATATGACGAGGGACGGCACAGTGGTAGACTCCAGAAATTATGACCATCTGGTGTTCTTAACATGCATTGACATCCAATGAAGCCGGTCCTCTCATTAATTCCCTTATACTTACTCTTGTAAAGAAATTTCAATGCCAATATGTGAAGACATCATAATAGGAGCTGTTTTGCAAAAGGTGGTGCCTAAATCGGAAATAGACAAGGCATTGGAATGACCTTGAACCCTAACTTCACCTGGCACAAAGCCCAGCTTAGAAGGATGCCCACGCACTACTGTCATCTGGTCATTATCTTTAGCTGCTGAAAACTTGCAGCGGTTGCAAAGCCTATGGCCACAAAGTGTTCACTGCAACAGCACACTGTCTGCACTACCAAGCTACTCACTGTGACCGAGTGGAAAAGACATCCCTTAAACTGCTATGCTTCAGATCATCATAAGGTAACACATAACACTACATTACATTGATATTATTTTGCAGTGGAGCATAACGATCCCACAAACTCATATTATGTGTACTACTTTCTGGACGCAAACCAGCTCATAAAGATTAGAAAATGGCTATAACTGAGGTTTGTACTGTTTTTGTCAACCTGAACTGAAACAACTCTGCCTAAACGAGTCTAACATGATGCATAAGTGCTTGCATAGCAATCCAAGTATCAAGGACACTTCTTTCTTCACTAAAAGTACAGTCAATGGTGTCCTGTTCTAAAGCACAGTTTCACATTCGCCATGTCTTACCAACTTGCCCCCCACCACACGCTCGCTCTTGAGTAGTCAAGCCGTGACTCGTTTAATGCGCCTAAAATAATGAGGTATCATGTTATTCTACTCTGAAGCTCCACAGGTGCAAGCACCAAAACTTCACATCAAAGTGCCTAGTTTTCTTTATTTCTATTGCATCAAGCTTATCTATTGTGTAGGCTGATCTTTACAAAGTTCACTTGACGTGGCTACTAAAGCCTCAACATAGCAGTAAACTATAAACACAGACTGCCAGCAGACACGTGCTGAGCTGTGGCAATTGTGCTGCCTTAAAATTGATAAGTCAACTATGAACGGACTACACTGCAGCAAATGTCAGCATGACTGTCTGCACATTTCACAACTTGTCACCAAATGGCATCCACGAATCACTCAACAGCTAGCAGGTTCGATAACACCTGTTACTCGAAACGGCAGCTGCGTTCAAAATGTACTACCTCAGCACACCTTGCCAGAGTTACAAGACGGGACCATGGTATGCACGTCCGTCACATGTACGAAAGAATGATCGCATTAAGAAAAACAATAGGAACCATTTGGATATATCAATGGGTCCAAATGGTAATAGTGATTTCCAACTGGGCCAATGGTATTCCCAAGAACCTTTGGGACTTTGCAAATGGTTCGGTATGATGTGCTCACCAAACTGGGGCAAATGGAATTTCTAACTGGGCAATTTGGAAGATCTGAAATTACCAAATGGTATCACTTGAACCCAGTGAAAGCCCTCAAATTAGCAGCTCACTTCAAATTGGGCCAAATAGAAGACCGACTGGGTCATTTGATTCAACTGGAACTGCCGATGAAAACGCTCACTTTGAGTTAGGCCAAGCGGTTCACGGGGAAATTTGCGTGCATAATATATTTAACAAATCGGAGTAATCAAGCACTTTGTCTTTGTTTACTTGCAAATTGTATATAAGCATTTATTTATATACTGAAACCTCGATATTGTCACAAGGACACAGATACAAAACAGGGCATTCACTCTCAGCACAAAGGGCTCTTGCGGCACAAAGCACCAGAGCATGCGCACACCGAAATACTTCATTGTCCTTTTTCGAGAGGCTGGTAACTATAGTTGCCAGCCTACTTTGTGTTAATTGCCCCCTCCCCCCTCAGGAGCGACTGTCCCAGTCAAAAGACTAAGGTGCCAGAGATGGTTACGAAAAAAAATGGTACCGTCAAGGCAAAAAAAAACCAACCACGTGATGTTGTAGATGATAAAAAAAAATTTCTGAAGTGTTCCTCACTCACTGGCCTGGTACGGTTTCATCCGTACTACATAGATTACCTTCGGGATGTGAACGTCGTCGGCTTAAACTGGTATTGGAGCTTTGGGGCACTACCTCGTAATTGATATCACTGAGGCAGCAGACAACTTCGTAAAACCAAAGTAGCATTGCAATAGCTTTTCCGAAAGCCCATTATGTCAGATAGGTGTCCACAACCATACATAGTCACCTGGTTGATAGCAAACATTCCTTCGACCTTGCTTGTAACGGCAAGCGTCAGTATTATGTTGCATGCAAATGCAGTTTTCGTGCAAGTTGGCGGGCTTCCTCAGCTTTTTGAACAAAGTCATCAACGCTGTCATTTCCGCTGGAATCCTGGTCTACCGGCATCACAGCGTCCAACGGTGTTGTGTTGCGACGTCCATAAACAAGCTCAAATAATGTTAGCTTTGTGGTCTCTTGCACAGTGGTGTTATAAGCGAACGTGACTTCCGGCAAAATTTCATCCCAGGTTTTGTGCTTTAGATAAGCATACATAAATAGCATGTTGGCCAGTGTTTCGTTTAACCGCTTCACCAAGCCGTTGATTTGGGGATGGTAAGCTGTTGCATTCCAGGGGTTGGTATGCGTCAGCTTGGGGATCTGTTGCAACAACTCTGCAGTAAACGCTGCTCTGCGATCGGTTATGAGAACAGCAGGTGCACCATGACGAAAAACAATGTCGTGGATGAAGAATCTCGCGACTTCAACTGCAGTTCTTTTAGGCACACTTTTGGTTTCCGCATAGCGAGTCAGATAGTCGGTTGCGACGATTATCCACTAATTTTCTGAAGATTACGTAGGCAATCTACAAAGAAGAACCATTCACACTTGCTGAAACCGTGCTGGAGGTGGATTGAAAGGCTGGAGGAAACTGGTGGGCTTCACGGGTGGAACTCTACGTCTATGACAGTCACGGCAGGTTCGGACATGGCACTGAACCGATGAATACAGCCTGTGGCCAGTAGTATTTTGGTTGTATGCGCGCTAATGTCTTAGCAAAGCCTAACTGACCGGCAGATGAATCGTCGTGGCACGCCTGCAAAGCTACGTCGTGCAGTGCTGTTGAAACGGTGAGGAGAGAAGTTTTCAAGATTTTTCTGGTAGAAAACATTGTTCCGCAGGCTACACAACATTAATTCACGTGAGAGCGGGTGAGGGACGATAACGTCTGCTCTTTTGAAGATACTGGATGACAGGAAGTAGCTCAGTGTTCTCATGTTGAAGTTCAGCCATCCGCACCACACCGATAAAACTAAGAAACAGTAAACCTTGTTCAGTGTCACATGACTTTGGAGAAATAGGAGCACGCGACAGGCTGTCAGCATCTGTATGCTTATGTCCTGATCGGTAGACCACCGATATGTTGTACCTTTGAAGGCAGAGGCTCAAGCAGGCAAGGCGGCCTGATTGATCTCATAGATTGGCAAGCCAACAGAGCGAATGGTGGTCACTGATCGCTCAAAAAGCCCGTCGGAAGTCACGAACGCAGTTTTCTCACGGTCACCGTCGTCAACTTCCGTTTGCCAGTACTCTGACTTGAGATCTAGTGATGTTAAAAACTGGGCATGGCATAGACCAGTGGTTCTCAGCCATGGATGTGTCAGGGACCACTTTTGGGCTGGTGGAAGTTATGAGAGACCCTTTGAAACGAAGGGTAATTGATTAATATGTGGAGTTTAACGTCCCAAAACCACCATATTATGACAGACGCCGTAGTGGAGGGCTCCAAAAAGTTTGACCACCTGGGGTTCCTTAACGTGGAAGCGAAGGGTACAAAGGATGGGGAGTATGTAGGTAAATTAACACAACTGGAGCGAGAAACAGATGCCTTTCATTGCTACCAAAGACATCAAGCAAACGGGCCACATCACTTCATTTTGGACAGTTCATCAATACGTGGCACAGTCACACTTAAACAGAGTTGCATATGTAATTTTCTTTTAAATGTGAAAAAAAAAAGCAGGCGAGGGTTTCGCAGATCATAGAAGTGGCTTCGCAGACCCCCTAGGATCTGCAGGCGCCCATTTGAGAACCACTGGCATAGACGATCGAAGGCGCCATCAATCCATGGCATGGGTAAAGGTCAAGTGTTTTTACTTTGTCAAGCCACCAGTAGTCGACGCAGAAGCGTAGTGTGTTGTCTGTTTTTTTACTAAGACAACAGGCGACGCCCACGAACTTGTTAAGGGTAGAATCCCGTCGTCATTCAGCATTTCTTGAACTTGACGCTTAATCACCTCTCTTTCCTTTGGGGACACATGGTATAGATGTTGGCAAAGAGGCCTCGCTGACTCCTCGGTAACAATGTAGTGTATAGTAACGGCAGTGCATTGAACTTTCGATGCTGTGGAGAAGCAGTCCGAGAATTCTGTCATTAGGCTCAACAGCCACTTCTTTTATGGATCTGGCAAGTCTGGATTAACGGTCAGCCCTGGTCAGCACAAGCTTTTGCATCCAGGGCAGTCATCTCCAATGTGCCAACATCGAAAAAGTCAGTGATTTTGCTGAGAAAGGCTGCAGTGGTGCTTCTAGGGACGTGCTGAAACTCATGGTTGAAATTGGTCAGCAGAGCTCGAAGCTTTTATTCTGTAACCGAAGAAGGCCTCGGGATATGCAGATGTTTCGTTTGAGCAGGAGCGGGATATTTGCCTCTGCAATACCTTCGTAGTCGATGAATTCATCGAAAATGTCACGGCGGTAACGTGACGTCATCGTCCACAATCCTCAAAGCATTGACGTAAGTGTTGACAGGGTTGCCCTTTAAGGCATGTGCCATAAAAAACGTGACCTGCGACTCCTGCAAGTCAATCACAGCTCCGTTATCCTGCAGTCTCGTCCAATATTAGGTCCATAGAGCCACTCTGCAGTATTACAAAATCTCCGAGACATGTAAATTCGTGAATACCAACTCGCACAGTGCACCATCCCACCGGAATGAGGAGACGGCCAACTGCCGTACATATCTGGGACCCAGCCCACTGTGTAGAAACCTTCTTCAGCCTGCAGGCAAGCCCATGCTGATAACAAAAATGTCTGCTCCAGCATCGATTAGTGCCATTACTTCTTCGTCGTCAATGGCTACCGCAATGTTTGATGTTACCATTCTCCATACCACGTTTGACTGCATCTGTACATCTTTTTGCTGCCGTCACCGTCGTACTGGAGGATCTTCTGTGCAGTCAGCGTCAGCGGCCTTACCTCCGTAGGTCGCTGAACTAAGTTTTCCCAACCAGCAGGACTCGGAGCGTCTCGGAGCACCGCGTGAATAGGCTGGGTTTGGTGACCTGTAACGAGCAGGCGCCGAAGAACGTAGCTCGTGCAACTGATGTTCGACATTGTGACGATTTTAGGTGCTCTCTATTTCCAGTGGTCGCTTGCCAGGTCGTGGACAAGGGGCATTAGGCTAAAATTCACGGAAACTCACACGGTGGTATGAACATTTCAGTACATGTGCCCGGCTTCCCCGCGGTGAAAACAAAAATGCCTGCAGTTGGGTGTATGCCAGATGTCACTCTTCCTCGATCTTGCTTTAGCGACGAACGGCGAGCTGCGAGGACTGAAGCCTACCACCATTTGATGAACGCAACGCTCGTTGGTGTAAAAATTGCTGGGTGAACTGCACAATAGAGGATTTCACACTGCTTCTGCGTAGCTCATTTTGATCCAGTGCCACTGTTGTGGCACCTCGTACTGTTGGGGAGCGTGAACTGCCTGATTCATATGTGGGGCTTAACGTCCCAAAACCACCATATGATTATGTGAGACGCAACGTGAACGACCTGTTGTAGCTCGGCGCATAGCATCTCCGCAACGGAAAGCTGACATACGAGTGAAGCAGTCACTTGCATCTTCTGTAGCTCTCTCCTTGATTACAGCTCCGATGAGCTCTCGCAACACACGCGCTGATGTCATTGCCGAATTGCCGAGAGTGACCTCACTTGGATGTACGACATCATGGTTATACTGCCTGGCGCTGTTGAAGGGCCCTCTCCATTGTAGTGGCTTCCTCATAGAACTCTACAAGTGTTGCAGGCAGGTTTCGAATCAGGCTGGCAAAATCTCTTCTTTGACAACACGCATTAGGAGGCGAACTTTCTTCGATTCAATTATAGAGGGGTCCGCAAGCCTGAAAAGCCAATCTATGTCCTCTATGTAGGTTGTCACGCTTTCGTTGAGGCCTTGAATCCCTGCCTCTATGACACGCTCCGCTGTCTCCTTCCTGTTTGCTCGGGCAAAGGCTTTGAGGAACTGCCGGCGAAACTCATCCCATGACGTAATCATTTTAATCCTCGTGATTTTCAAACTACGTTTTCGCGGACTCCTCGAGAAAGCAGTACACATAGAGTAGCTTACGCTCTTGGGTTTAATCGTTGATGACGGCAACCCGGTCAAAATCCTCGAGCCAGTCGTCGGCATCTGCAAAAGCAGCTCCGTGAAATTTCTTCAGTGTCTTGCGTTGGTTGACAAGCAGGTGCACTGGTACTGGTGCGGTGATGTTAGGGGGTGTTTGGTTCATAGTTTTCTGTCATTCAGGTAGCAAACCGTGCTATGGCTCCATTCTCTGTAGATGACGTCTGGAACGTACGTGCACAAAGGTAAGCTCGATTGAACTACTCGATAGACATGCGTCTGGAGTGCTCTCTGGGAACCGTATCATCTACTATACCCAGCACTTCCACCAAAAAATGTCACAGGGACACAGGGACGCGGATACAAAACAGGGCGTATACTCTCGGCAAAAAGGGCGAAAAAAAAAACACCAGAGGACGTGCACACCAAGCTACTTTGTTGTCCTCCTTTTAGAGGCTGGTTACTATAGTTGCCAGCCTATCTTGAATCAATATAACGAATCCAGATATAACAATATCGTGAGAATATCAGTTATAATGAAGGAAAGAAAGAATAGTCTTGCAATAGATACAGCATATGGTATATACATTTATAACGCATTTTTGGATAAATAAACTCATTTTTGCGTAAGATACAAGTTTTTTCAGTAAGGTTTGACTCTATAAATGATTGTTATACAAAGTCCCAATTGGTTGAATGTGTTTTAATGGGGTGAGAAAAGATGCGCACTTTACAGCTGTGTTAAATGAATATATTGCAAAAATATCGCTGGGAGGAATCAAATTTTTATCCAGCATTTCCCACATACCTGGGCACTAATGACACGAAATGTGCTGGCCATTGGGTCATACTGAGCCATTGCGCAACTAATGTTTAAAGCATAGTGGTAAATTACGAAGGGGCCTTTTTTGTTTATCAGCACTCTTAATGTCTGCCACAATCGGAGTGCAGTGAACTCTGCTTTGCCATGACAAACAACGCAATGCTAGCGTTTTTGTTGACGACAGCAATAGGCGCATCTCAGTAGCATTAGTCTCGTATTTTTCCTATACAAATTCAAAATAATAACATATTTTGTAATATGAATATTTATATAAAAAGCAAGCTACATTTTTTTTATTTACAGGTAACAACATTACAGACGGCAGTCAAACATTGTTAGGATGCCATAGTTTTGGTAGACTCGCACATAACGTAGCTAGCCACGATGCTCTCTTTCTGTGTGTGCGTGCGGTATATGCTATCGTGCAGCATGTCTGCAAGAACCTTGGGGACATTAGGATGTGACATTTATTTTTCGTAACTTATCTGTAAAAAGTGTGACACGTCAAGACGAGCATGTTCGAGCATTTATAGTTATACCTTGCCGTGATCACTTTCAGCATCGGTCGAGGGTCACCGCTATTTCCTCAGCTCTGATCCTTCCATGTAAGTATGGCACTTCCACACTTCGGGTATATGCGAAAGTTTGTCCCGAGTATCTGTATTTTTCAATATAAGCATTGTGTCATATTGTACCTCGCTGCAGTATGCGATCAAACACGTGAAGCGCACTACATGCTGGTTAGTGCAAGCATCTTTTGTGTAATGCTCTTGCTTTATGCCGCACATGCGTCTTTGCAGCAAGTGCTAGTAATTATGTAGAAGTGAATTCCTTTGAAGTCTATCCAGTGCAGTATTGAATGAAAAATAACAAGTTGCCTTCAGGGTCGCATTTCACTTCCATTTGAAATGCGACCGCTGCACACAAGATCTAATCTGTTTTGTTTTTTTCCGGGTCAGCTTGTCAAGCACCATTAATGATGGGCCGCCGCGGTGGCAAACATTAATAATTATTACATAGTGTCAGGAGGGTGAGAGAATGAATGAAATAAATATATTCACAAAATATACAGGGAGAGTCAGAGGCAGCTGCAGCCAAGATGGAGGTACAACAGCAACAACACGAGCACGGTCCCTTTCGTCGTCTTCGTCGTCTACGATGCTCTTTCGTTGCCGATGTCGTGTAACATATAAACCCTGCTGCTGGCAGCGCTGTCTCGGTGCCTAAAGGAGAGTAGGATCATATGCGGAGATGTATGGTTTCAGGCGGGTCACGTGGATGACGTCAGTGGCGGGTGCGGACGACGACGACTGACTGTTCAACAGAGCAATCTCGTATGTCACCTCAGTAAGCCGGTGTAAAACCTTGCAAGGCCCAGAGTAGCGAGACAGGAGCTTCGAAGAGAGGCCAACATGGCGGCATGGTGTCCAGAGGAGGACCAATGAACCTGGAGAGTAGGTAACTACTTGTAGCAGGCTATCATAGCGGGCCTTCTGAGAGAGCTGCGAGCCAAGAAGACGTTCTCGTGCGATTTGGCGGGCCACTTGAGCCCGAGCAGTGGCATCCTGGGCGTACTCTGTAACCGTTTGCGTAGTTGATGGGAGAAGAGTCTCGAAGGGTAACGCTGGATGGCGGCCGAACAATAAATAGAAGGGGGAGAAGCCAGCGGTGTCGTGGCATGACGAATTGTACGTGAATGTCACATAAGGCAAAGTACTATCCCAATCAAGGTGATCTTTGGAAACGTACATAGAGAGCATTGTTGTGAATGTTCGATTTAGGCGCTCGGTAAGACCATTTGTTTGTGGGTAATAGGCCGTAGTGAGCTTGTGACGCGTCGAACACGAGTGAAGGATGTCACTTACTACTTTTGAAAGAAATGAGCGACCACAATCGGTCAGCAGCTGCCATGGTGAAGAATTACGTCATGAAGCAAGAAGTCCGCGATGTCAGTGGCACAGCTTGTCGGTAGCGCTCGTGTGATAGCGTATCTTGTGGCGTAGTCAGTGGCCACGGCTATCCACTTGTTTCCAGTGAGAGAAGTAGGAAATGGTCCAACGCCATCAAGACCAACGCGGTAGAAGGGAACGGTGGGTATGTCTATTGGTTGGAGCGGACCAGCTGCTGGTGGCAAAGTGAAATGTTCGGAGCACTGGCAGGACTCACAAGCAGCAACGTATCGGCGCACAGAACGGTAAAGGCCTTGCCAGAAGAATCTACGCCGCACGCGATCGTACGTGCGCGTGACCCCGAGATGTCCCACGGTTGGGGTGTCGTGAAGCTGTTCAAGTACAGCGGAATGGAGTGTCGCAGGAACTACGAGTAGTAGCTCTGGTCCCTCGGCGCTGGTGTTGCGTCGGTAAAGAATGCCATCGCGTAGAACGAACAAGTGTAGCGACGGGTCTACGTGGGGCAAACGTAGACTCTGCATGATAGACCGCAAGTGGACATCGCTGAGCTGTTCCTTGCGTATGTCGGTGAAAGCCGACATGGCGAAGACACAAGGGTCAGAATCATGTGCTGAAAGGTCGGGTGGGTCCACGGGGTGACAGGATAGACAGTCGGCATCCTGGTGCATTAGGCCAGATTTGTATGCCACGTCAAAGCTGTATTCTTGTAGTTTCAAGGCCCAACGGCCAAGTTGTCCAGTTGGATCTTTAAGGGACGACAGCCAGCACAAGGCATGGTGATCTGTAATTACCGAAAAGGTGCGGCCAAACAAGCATGGTCGAAATTTTCCGACTGCCCAGACTAGTGCAAGGCACTCACGCTCTGTAATGGAAAACTTGCTCTCCAAAGGAGAAAGGAGGCAACTGGCATAAGCAATGATGCGATCCTGTCCTCGTTGCCGCTGGGCGAGAACAGCACCAATTCCATGTCCGCTGGCATCGGTACGAACTTCAGTATGGGCTGACGGGTCGAAATGGGCCAAGATGGGTGGGGAAGTAAGTAATGTTGTAAGGGTGCTGAAGGCAGTTGCTTGGTCAGTACCCCAGTAAAAACGCATGTCCTTCTTCAGTAGCTCCGTAAGTGGTCGGGCAATGTCAGCAAAATTCTTCACGAAATGTCGAAAGTAAGAACAAAGGCCGATAAAACTCCGTACATCTTTTGCGGAATGTGGTATGAGAAAATCTTTGACAACTCGAATTTTGTCAGGATCAGGTTGCACGCCTCGAGCACTGACACCGTGGCCCAGCACAGTGATTTCCCGACTGCCAAAGCGACGTTTGGAAGAGTTGAGCTGAAGTCCTGCTGTCCAGAAAACCTAAAGAACAGCCGTTAGGCGGCTAAGGTGGCTTTCAAATGTAGGTGAAAATACTATGACGTCATCGAGATAACACGGGCACGTAGACCATTTGTATCCACGCAGGAGAGAGTCCATCATCTTTTCAAATGTAGCTGGGGCATTACACAATCCGAATGGCATAACCTTGAACTGGAAAAGTCCATCTAGTGTGATGAATGCGGTTTTCTTACGGTCTCCATGATCGACAGAAATCTGCCAGTATCCTGATCGCAAGTCGATAGATAAAAAGTAGACAGACCCGTGTAGGCATTTGAGAGCATCGTCAATCCGTGGCAGTGGATACACGTCCTTACGTGTTACTTTGTTTACGTGACGGTAGTCTACGCAGAAGTGCCAGCTGCCATCCTTCTTCTTGACTAGCACGACCGGCGATGCCCATGGACTGCAGGAAGGTTCGATGACGTCTTTTCTGAGCATTTCATTAACCTCGTGCTGGATAACTTGTCGCTCAGCTTTAGACACGTGATAAGGACGTCATCGGATGGGGCTGGCGTCTCCAGTGTTAATCCTATGAGTTACAAAGGATGTCTGACCCAAAGGGCGGTCATCGAAATCAAAGATGTCGCGGTAGGATTTCAGCAGATGCCGGATATCAGCTGTCTGTGCTGGAAGAAGGTCCGGGGCAATCATCTTGTCGATTGTGGCATCTACTGCACTCTTCAAGGATGAGAATGGAGCAGAGGACGAAGAAGATTCGGCAACGAACGCCGAAATAACAGCATCTATACAAGAAACTTTTGCCAAAGTCATCCCATCTGGGATAACTTGAGCACACCATCTGAAGTTGAGGATCGGAAGAGATGCTGTATTTCCCGTGACTGTCAAAAGTGTGTGAGGCACGGCAACATTTTTGGCCAGCAGAACGTCAGCAATAGGTGTCAACATGTAGTCACCATCGTGAACAGGAGGGACAGATCTCAGGTTAACGTAAGTAACGGCTTGAGGTGCTAGGCGAACGTGATCTGCAGAACACAGACGGGGTTAAGCTGGTGTTGGGTCGTCATGGTAACACGGTAAATCAAGTTGAAGCATGCCGGTTCCACAACCAATAAGGGCTGAGTGGGCGGATAAAATGTCCATGCCGAGGATAAGTTCATGGGAACATTTCTCGAGCACAGCAAATAGCACTGTCGTGGAGCGATCAGCCACACTTACACGCGCGGAGCACATGCCAAGCACGGGAAACGTGCCGCCGTCAGCGACCTGGATGAGTGGTACTGCGGGTGGCGTTAGAACTTTCCTAAGGCGGCAACGAAGCTCTGAATTCATCACTGATATGTGAGCCCCTGTGTCCACAAGTGCAACAACGGATGTGTCGTCTACTTCAACGTCAATAAGGTTGCGTCGAGTCGGCAGCATGGTCAGAGGATTTGGCGGGCAAGTGGTCGATGCAGCATCATCTCCGGGAGCTGCATCATCTAGTTTTCCCGCGGCAAGTGGTCAGTCGGCGAAATTGGGGCGAGCGAGACGACGGGCGACGGGAGAGCTGTGAACGGGACTGGTAAGCATGTGGAAATGGAGAGCGACTACGATATGGGGGCATAGAAGGAACGTCTTTACTGGTGGACTGAGGTGACTCCCGGTAAGTTTGAAAGCGTCCATGATCCCTCTCTGGGCGATGGGTGTACCCATAGGATGCCTGATGCCAATACCACCGAGTGTTACAATGGCGGGCCACGTGTCCGATACGGTGGCAGTTGAAACAAATTGGGCGATCGTCAGCAGTCCTCCACTCGGCTGGATTGCGAGGGCGCGCCGAAAGGTTTTGGCTTTGGGCATACGAAATAGGGGGTCGACAACGGTCGATCGGCTGAGAGGGAGCTGTAGTGCACTCGGAGGCCAGTCCAGCATTGGAAAGCTCTTGTCGCACAATGGCATGTACCAGTGACAACATCTGAGGGCCAGAGTCACAGGCATGGGAGCAAGAGCACGCAGGAGACAGAGCTTCAAGTTCACGTCTGATGATCTTGGTCACGTGCTCTGCAGTTAACGGTGTCTGTAGTGCAGGCCCGTCTTCGCACGACCAGGTTGCTGCTGTGTTTGATAGTCGAGTGAAATCATGGGCGATACGTTGACTTTTTGCGGCCTCAAAACGCTGGCACTCCTTGATGATGGCATCGACCGTGTTGCAGTCCTTGCATATGAGAAGGTTGAATGCATCATCTGCAATGCCTTTCAATATGTGTGCTACTTTTTCGGTTTCTTCCATACCATTGTCTGCTTTTCGGCAAAGGGCATGCACGTCCTGTATGTAAGTCACGTAGGACTCTGATGACGTTTGCGCACGAGATGCCGACTCCTTCTTGGCCGCTGCCTTTCTACCCACAGACTTGCCAAAAAGGGCGCGCATCTTTTCTTTGCGCGCATCCCAGCTTCCAATTTCATCTTTGTGGTTCTCAAACCACACTTTTGCTGTTCCTTTCAAGTAGAACAGGATATTGGCTAACATAAGAGTTTCATGCCAGCGGTAATTCTTACTTGTACGTTCGTACAACGGCAACCATTTTTCAATGTCGATGTCATCCGTGCCACAGAACGTGCCAGGATCTTTTAGCTGCGAAAGGACAACAGTTGTTGTTGTAGTCACCTCGGCAGGAGCGGGTCCCTGGTTTGCCATGGTGGAAAAATCCAAGCGTCGGCCACTGCGGAGCTCCGTTATATCGTGTTGTACCCCACACCTCCACCAAATGTCACGGGGGTGAGAGAATGAATGAAATAAATATATTTACAAAATATACAGGGAAAGTCAGAGGCGGCTGCAGCCAAGATGGAGGTACAACGGCAACAACAACACAAGCACGGTCGCTTTCATCGTCTTCGTCGTCTATGATGCTCTTTCGTTGCCGATGTTGTGTAACAATAGTTTTCCTACGGCATAACCAGACTGGGCTAATTGTAAGGATCGTTTTAACATTGTACTGCTAAATTCAAATGGGTTCACGCCACCTATTTTATTTTGTAAAACTGCTGTAATTGTGTACTTTTGATGAGTCATTATTGCCTTCATTTCTTTCAGGTGGTGTACTCACTTTGCTTATGTTAGGATATTTTCCAATTGAAACAACTTTTGCTCCTAGTGTTCAAATAAATTCCAAGTTTCCTCACCATACTGCCTTGACTGTATGGAGTTTGTTGGATCAGCAAGTCTTGAGCCTATCAAAGAACAAACTACGTGACACATGATATACCAGCTGAGATTCAAGCAAGCAAGTTCTGGCTAATGATATGATTAATCTTGAAATTGCACCTGGGCATGATTCACCACCAAGGTGTCTGGCTTGAATGCCCTCACAAATGGATGTGCCAACTGCACCATTTGACCAATTGGAGTACAGCAATTTAGTGAAATAGGAATAGAGCCAATTGGCCCAATCAGTTATATACTACTGCCCCATTTGACCCAATAGGCATGCATATAACCAAATGGTCCGAATGGCCCAACTATGACAAATGGAATCAATTGAAACCAACTGAAAATTTTCCAATTCCAATTGTTTCATTTGACTATCTCCCTCTTCGCCGATTACACGGAGATTATAGCACGGCAGGCAACCAGATTTGGAGCGCTGACTAATCGCAGATGGAAAGTTTTTTTTTTTCTTCGATTGTGCTCCTGTTATACCAATCAAGTTAATATCATTCCTCTCAGGAATCGGAAGCGCAATCGCGTATCACCTTTGGCGCGGACAGAGTGGGCCAGCGTCCGTCGCGTTCCGTATGGCCGCATCGGCAGCGGACGCGGTGGGCGTGGCTTGTCTGGACGACGGTCGGGCGCTATCCGCTCCAGCAACCCACGAGCGTCGCAACAATCGCCACGGTGGCTAGCACGTGGCGCACGACCAACGACACGGCGAATCGGCCGGGAAAATTCTGTCGCCTGCCGGCGACGACCGACGGCGAGAGCTCCAACGGCGGTCCTGCTCGAGGGCGGTCGCGACGGACGTCGCACCATTTGCCCCGTTCATTTCTGGTCGGCCAGTCAGGACTAGCCGGCGGCGCGCGCAGACAGTCTTCTTTCTCCCTCTTTCTTGGGAATGTATGTGCCAAAACCACGATGCACGCCGTAGTCGTAAATTTCGACCAACGTGCACCGACTCCGCGCGGGCCTCTTGCATTTCGCCGCCGTCGTAATGCGACCGCCTCTGCGGGGATCGAATCGGCGACCTTTGGGGTCAGCGGCCGAACACCATAACGACTTTTCCGCCGAGGCGGACACGACTTAAAATCTTGAAGAGCGAGCGGAATATGTCGCACGCTTTAAGCAAGCTTTCTCTTCCCTCTGGAAGCACGCTGCCGCGGCTGGGAGCTACGCCCGGAGGGATGGCGGTTAGAAGAGACGCCTAATTTGTGCAGCACAAATTAGGATGGCAATGGAGAAGTGCGTGCACCCGATGAAACAAAATATGGCTCTCCGAGATTCTCGCGCGCGAACGTAGCTCACCGTGGAGCGCGGCACTCTCCAGCGAGCAGCGCATCTGATCCAAACGGCGCTTTCGGTTGTATGAAGATCTACACCAGGCCCACCAGAGGGGACGGGCCCAAAGAACATGTTTGGCCTCTGTATCATAAGAGGGGAGCACGCTCGAGAACGTTGCCACTTGGCGCTCCGCTCCCCGCCACGCACGACTTCCGGGCTTGTCTGAGATATTCGTAGCAGTAGTGTCTGCACGATCGGCCTGGCGCTTGTAACCAGGCCGAACCTGACTCGATGTCTTCCCGCTCCATAACATAGTAAAAAAAGAACGCGAAAACGACCAGGAAGAAGCAATAAGTTCGCACACTTCCCACTCGATAACATAAGGCAGGCAAAGCCGATCGACCTTTACGTATCTTTCGTCATTACAATTATTGTAGATATCCGTGCTTTCCACTGAACCAGATGACTGTTTAAACCTAACGTTACTTGTTTCTTCTGCAATAAAGTAGTCTGTGCGGCTATATCTTAGTGTCTCTATGGTGTCTGAAAGATAATTCAACCCATTATCCTAAACTTCCTGCCTCTCACCCATTTTTAAAACTATCGCCGTTTCCCGACTACTTTCCGCATTCATATAACTACAACCCAGTACACGTCATCAAACGTGATAATTGATCACCGTCGTCCACACGGGCGATAACCAAAAAAAAATCACGTGATGAGGCCAATGGGGCGCCGAAATTTGTCGCATCATCGTGACGTCACACGATGACGTCATCGCACGACATCGTAGCTTGGTGAAAAGTAGACCGTTCACGGAGGCATGCCTCCGATCCGGGAGGCAGTGCGAAACCACTGGATTTCGTGCCGACCGGTTGTGCCCCCGCGATCTCCGATGACAGCGCAGCTCTGGCCGACCGGCTCGCCCTCCACCATATCCGGACGCCGTGAAATTCTCGCTGAGTGGTTCCCCGTCCTCGGACTCCTGCGACCGTGCCCATCTATCCTATCTTCTCCTTATTTCTGTATGTGGGTCTCTCTGTCCTTCCCCCTATCTCTATCCATATCCCCTTTTATTTTCCTTACCCCCATTCCTCGTGAGCCACTGTTGAGGTGTCGCACTATGATGCAGACAGTTACGGGGCTCACTTTTATCTTCTTTTCTCTCTCTTAAGAATCACTTTAAAAATCACTTACACACGCAAGGTGCAGAAATCTTTCGGAGAGGGACGGAGAGATATGGTTCTCGCCTTCGAGTCGTCTAACGCATGTGCATAAGGGAATGTGAGTTTCAGGCTGCGATTCACATACCCTCTCCTGCAACCTTCCGTAGCGCGGGGACGAAAGCTCTTGTCAGAAAATTCCGCACGACGGAAGACCGTCCCTCCCCCACAACTCTCACCATAGGCGCGTGCACACACGGGAGGGGGGGGGGGCATAACCAGCCCCCAACATTGACATATGGAGAGGGGGCGAGAGGGGCAGGGGCACAGTCAGCTCCGTACATAGACATGATAGAGAGGAGGCGCTGAGATGAACATTCACCCCCTCCCCTAAGGGGCCCTTAGCATGCACGTTTGTGCCTCTCACAAGATACATCCATATGTCTCTATGTCACGTGAATATCAACATCACTCAAGCACATGAATACGTACGTCTTATTAATAATGGCGGCACGTGGGAGGGTGAAATAGGGCAGTCAAACCAAAGTCAAATTGCTCATGTGAGAGCAAACATTTTTTATCTCTTCATGTGTTGATCGGTCACAGAAACGACTGTGAAGTTCAATACGATCTGAAACTTGTATTGCGCACCACGCCACACCCCACCAACCAACCTCCTCAATGTACTGAACTATAACACACACACACACACACACACACACACACAAAGCCTACGTGTATCAAACACACCTGTCGTTTCATTATACGCCCAAAAGTACAGCTCCAAAAGAGGAATGACTTTCAATTAAGTTACCCCAACACCAGGGATGCAGCGCTTGTATCACCATGGCAGTTCCATTCTCCGTTGTTATGAGGACGTCAATTTTAACCATCTATTTCACGTTTCATTGTACTTGCCGTTATGTTTAGCAACATGCCTTTTCTATTTTTATGTGCAAAGTACGTGTGCACTTTTCAAAAAAAAAAACTTTGGAACAATTATTTTAGATGTGAAGTAGCTCCTTGATTAGCCTGTGTAACGCTGTCTCCCCGTACGAACGGGCCGCAGGTGCTGCGCGGTGCCAAGTAGGTCACGCCACTGCTGTGCGTTGACGTCACGCTCCCCTCGCAGTGTGTGCTGATGTCACACTCTCTCTCTCGCCTGTCAAAAGCTCCCGCAAAACCTGCGGCGACCACCGCTCGCTTCACCACAGACTCGCCGATTCCCGTGCGATTAAGTTGATGCACGCCTAACGTACGCGTTAGAACATGTCTGTATGTGTCACCTACAACGCCAGCCATCGCTTCAAACGAATCTTCCAGCGCTCATCGCAGCACCCGCGTTAGCGCCGTTCAACCCATGACATAGCGCGCGCGCAACGCTGCTGCTTCGCATCCGATCAAGGTTCCCTTAAGGGAGATGGCCCATTTTTTTTACTTCGAATTATTTTTACAGATGCTTATATTTATCGGTTCCTGCAACTTATTCTGTTTTACAAGAACAACTATTTTATTTTCCTTTTTTTTTCTTTCAGACCACCACTGATCCAGTAGCCTCTACAGGGATCGACGATACTTCAGCTTTTGACGATCGGCTTCTGTAACCTATAGCGAACTATACGCAAAGTCGAAGGAGTCGAGTAACAGTCAACCATCATCACCTTTACACACCGTTGTAGGAGGTATCACTGGTCGAAAGGGCAGAAGCAGAAGACTCATCTGTCAGTACTCTGCCCTCTACCCATCAAGAATGCGACGTCACGAGAGGCATGGCCGTGTAGGCGTGGTGCGGGACCGCGCGGTGGTCCAGGGATCCCGGGGAGTCCAAACACACTTGATCTAATAAAGTCTCTCTGTCTCTGTCTGTCGGTCGCTCAGACAGACAGACATACATACAGTCAGTTAGTCAGTCTGTCACGTTGATTGTCTGCATAGCACCACGAATGGAAACGCACCATCCCAAAACATGTCTCTTACAGGGCCAGCGTGACGGATGCAAAACGCCGCCCCACGGATCTGTACACGACTGAGCAAAACATTGCTTAATCTCATTTCCGTCGTGAGGCACCACCGAAAAGGTTCTCTCCCCCACGAATGCAAAGCACACGCGAAGACTAGCCGATGGGCGAGAGCAGGAGAGGTCTATAAAGTAGAGGGTGGTGAACGGCTGGATCAGGCCAGAGTCCTTCAATGAAGGACTCTGATCAGGCGCATCTGGCTGGCATTGAACACAGGAGGCGCTGCCCAGAGTGCCGCACACGTGGCGATAACGAAATGAAAGAAGCACGTAAGATCAACGACCATTATTGTCCAGAGTAAAAAAAAAGCGTCAAACAAGCCGCTCTTGTCTCGTCTTTCCTTCCCTGCACGACTACAAGCGAACAAATGTCCTCCGAGTGGTGAAAAAGAAATAAATGCACGGCGTGAGCTGCACTTTCACGGGAACCAGAAAATGAAACATATTGTGCAAAAATCGCATTAGTCAAGGAGGTTGGCCGGAAGTTACCTTGGTCGCGGTGTAGCAAAAAAAAAAACGTATTAGGCCGAAAAATGTATAATACAGAATCGTATGAACAACGTTCCACTGTGTATTGCTCGCGTTGCCGTAGCCAGGGCTGTTCACACCTAGAATATGATAATGACTGTTGGGTGTTTTACGTACCGCGATATGACTGTAAGGGACTCCGCAAATTTCGACAAGCAGACGTCAAGCTTTTTCGCACACATGTTTCACAGGCAGTGGGAGGCATGGCTTGCGGACGAGGACAAGCAGAGCCAAATAGCTTTGCTTGACCAGGTCCAGCGAGCCGCCCGTGCCAGCGGAGCCCTGGACTGAGGGCCCGACCAAACTGCCTGCATTTCAATTTTTTTTTCTCTCTGAATAAAGTTTCGCCTTCAAGAAACTTAGAGAGAGTGCGTGTGTGTTCGCGCACACATCGATACGAGAGGGTTGAACCCGCTCCTCCTCCACCCTTACAGCCCTGGTTGCACTCATAATTGATTGCGCTTGACTTATATGTCACCCTTTCACATACGCGCGCACGGTTTCTTTATCCCATATACGATTTTTTACTATTTGATTTTGTGGCCTGATTCTTCAACGGAACCACAAGGTGGAGGGAACTGGGCGACTACACATGGCACAGGAAATGCTGCCAGAGAACAGCATATTACCGCAGGGTAAACTAGCGATGGGGGGGGGGGGGGGGGCACCACGTGGCAAGAGAACCGGCATGTCATCCAGTCGCGAATGTCCTCCTCGCCAGGCCATACAAGCCAAGGTTACCCCTCCATACAAAACGATGCATTTCAAAGAACGCGATGCATGACCTTGTGTGAAACAATTATGTGGAAACACTCCAGCACAAACTATGACCGACTTGTCGTAAAGCGCGCACTCGTGACCCTATTGAGTGTCAGGGCGATGTATACAAGCGACAGCGCGTTATCTATCTAGACGACGATGATGAAAGAGGGTAGCGTGCCTACTCAACACAACAGCTTGATAACGAAGGCCACGATAACACACACCTCGTCGGCTGCGCACGTTCACGCAAAACAACAACAAAAAACACGCTGCCCCTAAAACAACAACAAAAAAAAAACATCTCACCACATTCATACCGACAAGCGAAACCATTGTTATCACAGGCACCCGGGTGACGGAAAGATGCAGAGATAAGATGTTTGACTTGGACGCAGTACGGACGGAGGGCTCTCTCTCTCTTACCATTCGTTTCTCGTAGTAAGTCGACATGCTTGCTACTGTTGTCGCTTCCGAGCAGTCTGTATGCTCAAATGTCAGGTCGGCAGCCAATCACGATCACAAACACGCACAGGCGGATAGCCGCGGTGTTCCAGCGGAGCGCTTTTGCTTTGCGGTACTATAAACCGCCGGGCACTCGGGGATAAGAACAGCGTACGCTTGGGACACAGTTGACGAGAAGGGAAGGTCACACAGGACACCCACTTATAAAAGCCCGCGCCGACGCGACCTTAAACACACAATTCGCCGCCTCACCCTCCCGACACTTTACGCCACCGTTGGCGCGTGTTGGCAGGCGGGCTTCACCACGTCACTTCCCTCCCCAACCGAACCTCGACGCCGACGACGGCATACGGGCAAAGGAGCAGTCTATTGCACGCCCGCTACTGCAGACGTCACGACCTCGGACCCGATCGGCAACGGACCGAGCTAACAGTGTTGACTACTAGAAGCTGCGCGCCGTATAGACGCACTAAACTGCCCTCAGATGACGAGCCTAACGGCGATTCGGTTCCGTTGTGTGGCTCCGCCACACTACAGTGCCACACAGTCATCCGACTTGCAGTCGAAAGCGAAACTCGACGCGTCCACCCTCGTACGTCTCAGCAAGGTCACGAGCGAAGTGAAAAGAACAAAACTTGGCACGGCGCGGAGCGCATGGGTAATGAGATCGTCGTGCCTTCCGAAGCATTTTATTTCTCCGCCGAGGCATATGAATACAAAAAGAAGCGCTAGCGGATGCTCTCGGCTGTCACTGCATGGCTGCTACCGCAGCGGCGTTAGGCCGAATGACCGCGCGCATATCGAAAAAAATAAGACAAAAACACGTTTCGGCATTATCATAATTATACCCATGCATCTTACGACTGACGCACGACGCTTTAGTAAACAATATACTTCCCGGTCTTGGGGAAAACAGAATTGAAAACGCTGGCACACGATTACGGGCGAAAGAAAAGGAAAGTAGCAGACGAAAAAAAAAAAAAAAAGCAGACGAAACCGAAAGTGTTGTTTACGATATCCTCTACGCGCGCTCTTGCGTAACGCGCAAAATATTACGCGACATTTCGCGGCATCTTGGCGCTACTTCTCCGAGAACAATGTGAAAAGAGTCATAGGTTCTTAAACGCAGTTGACAGGAAATAAGTTTCGGTTTCGTGCAGCAAACGCAGGAGAATGGCACGTTCGCCGCAATAGCATGTAGCCGCAACTGGCCCCAATCAGTCTCCGCACGCGATACACAACGGTCGTTGTAACCGCAGAACAGCGACGTATCTATGCGTTATAACGTTTCTCGATGAACAATGCGAAGAACAATAGAAATAAAAGCCTGTCAGGATGTCGTCATACGAGACACGCGTCGCGTACACCGAGTTTCACCTGTAGTAGAACCCAGTAGCCTCGCAACGGTAAGCCATTGGACGAGGCACAAGTCGCATTGGTAGGAAGAAAAAAACTTTAAATTATCCGTTGAATTAGCACCCCGCAGGACAGTGTCATCATTGCTAATCACACGTCCCTTTACCGTTTCTCTTGCGTGTATCAGGCTAGAAACCTGTTCACTTGCTTGACTTTTTCGGCTTCAACCCACTACAAGGGATTGGCCATTAAACAAACAGTTAATATAAGAGTTCTCTTTTTTTTAATTTTGAAAATTGATGAGTGAGACATCGATGGCAGTCGGAACAAACGCCAATTTAAGAATGACCTGGATATATAAAATATTTAAATAATACGGAACGCATTGAACTAACGAAATGAATTCTTTCCAAGCCGAGCTCTCCTCCCTTCCCTTGATTAAACATCTTCTCTAAAATTATCCATTTACAGAAGCAGCGCTGCAGTCGGGTTACGGCAACGGCGGCGACGGAAGAGCCGGCCTACACCGCTGTGTCGGCCAACATAACGGTGCACGGTGGGAAAAAGCAGACGAAAACAAAGACTCGAAAAGGGAAAACCGGAGCAATCAATGCACGCCGCGGCGCCGTCGTGCAAAGCGGCGCGGCCGCTCGGTGCCCCGTCGTGGTTAGCCTAGCGTGCAGGGAAAACAACGCCCTTTCCCGATAAATTAATCCGTTTCGCGCCGTGGGTACGCGGAACACGGCTAGACAGACGCAGCGCTGAGGTGAGTGGGGGCAAAGTCCGGCCGCTTACGTTAACTACATGTCGTCGTCTGCAACAGCGTGCCATCCGCAACGCGAGGTCAACGAAGACGCGGTCGCCGTGACGCCAGGTGCGAAGTTGTCGCCTGCGAACGAAACGACACATCACCCAATAGTGCTTTCCCGCTCTGCGGAGCGCGGCGTGGTCTACATGTGAAAAAAAAACAATCGGGAAGCGACCATCGTGTCGACGTTGTGTGCATAGTTGGTGTACCGGTTGCCCGGCGACGAAACATGGTGCTGCGAAAGTCCGAGTACCGCAACAACTTCAGGTGGTTCTCGCCCGACAAGCGCAACGCCCTGTGGCTCGAGAACGCGCTGTACCGCGCAGAGAGGCGCCAGCGCGAGTACGTCCACGAACCGCTGGGCGACGAACAGGACAGCGGCTACGAGCTGGGAGACTCCGAGTCCGAAGAATGCGGCTTACCGCCCACCAAGCTCAGGCAGCGTCGGTTGCAGCTCATCGCGGAGGCTTCTTCCGCGGCCAAGAAGCGCGCCGAGGAGGATGCCCTTCTCGCCCGTCAGCGAAAATCCGCGCCGCCGCGTCGCAGCCCGGTAGAAGAAGTCGACGCAGCTTTAATCCTCGGTACGTTGATTTGTCGACCTCTTCGGGCCCCTTTCACTGTGAGTACATTTCGAACTGGCCCGTCGACCTGTTGGGTGTTGCATAAATAGTTAGATGCGTTCGGCACGATGCTACGCACACGTACGCGTCAGCGCTGAAAGTGGCCTCCCGTAATTTATTGAATGCTCCAAACGCATCGGCTGTGCACACACGCACCGCTCACACCTGGTTGAACCGCGGCAGCCAACCAAACGCGTGCGCGTGGTTTGCGGAGAGCGCGTATTCCGGCGCATCAAATGCCTGCGCGACGCGCCATAGCGGTAACGAAAGTGAAAAGAAAGATCCAACGTTTCATACGGCGATCGCTTTAGAAAGCCCATCTCCTTGCGCGTGGGATAAGAAAAAGAAAATGCGCGTCGGTGTCAATTGTGTCGTCTGCTACGAAACATCCGGAAGCACTGCGATCGCTGAACCACAATGATACACGTACGTACGTCGGGCGAATTTTCGAAGAAAAATTAAACCTGCACACAATCGCGAACTCTCATTGTATCATGCGATCGTATTTTAAGCGCGGGGAAAAGACAAACCGCAACTCTCCAGCGCTCTTGCAAACAAGCTTTCCCTGGTAGTAAAACACGAGCAACTACGCGATCTGCGTCAACGTACCGTAGCGTCCCACTGCTCGAAGTGCGATCTCCTCTGCGCGGGTGTCGTCCCGTTGCAACGCGCCGTGGTGGAGCCGCCGTTCATCGTGCTTGCACACAATAGCCGCGCTGGCGCGCGCCGAAGACTTCCGACACGGAACGAGGACTCGCGACGTTTGCGACGTCGGGCATCGAGAGGATACGCGTGTTACACGCCCCTTCCCCTCGCACCCTCCTCTCCATCAATAGGCTACGCACGCCGCTCATTACGACGCGATGAGAGGAAGGAGACCGGGGGCATATCGGAGAGATATTGCCCATTTTCTTTCTTTATAAGTGCGCCGCTCGCGCGCGTCACACGATAAAAGTGTGTCGTCTGCAAAAGCAGAAAACACTCGTACTCTGCTCTCGGCGACGACGTGAGCTGACAAGTGTTTTTATTTTATTATTTTAGCAGAAAACACAGACGCGAGTAGGCCCTAACAACCCGCAAAGTCAGCACCATCAGCAATGCGATAAAAGGCGCAACAAGGCGTCGACAGTCCTCTCAAAGCAAGCGAAATCTTATCCATGCATTAATTAAGGTCACTCCCTGGCGGGCACACGCAATCGAGTTTTCAGTGCATAAGTGCACCACAACGGTCACGGGAGCATCATAAGTGGCCGTCCTTCGCATATTTATAACGTGTTACTGTGTACGCAGCATCCGCCGACAGGCACATGGCCACACAGACTGCGTGGCCTGCCAAGAAAGACGTCGCAGTGCAGACGGTGCTGGCCGACATCGTGAAGATGCCCCGTATCGCCCAGGACCACAAAAGTCGAACCCGTGAGTCACATCGCCAATGTCTTTACAAAGGCTTGTCTGGTTATGTGTCCCTTTGCACATAAACAGACAAGGCCATCCATACAATGTGGGAAATCTACACATGCATCTCCACAAATTAAAAGTGAGCACGAAGTGCAGGCAACAAGTTTTTCAGGGACCCAAGCGATTATAGGATACGAAGGCATTCAAGGCACATCTAATTTCTTTAGGCATTCGTAATGAGTACGATACTTTGATGCATCGTGAAGAGATGCAGACACAGGCAAACACGAGGAGTCAATATTTTGTCATTTATGGCTGGTCCATATTGCAAACCCCTAAACCACATTACACTACTTTGCTCAAAAACTGTTCCTGTTATGACTAAGCTACTAATGCAATGACGTATGGCACAAGGTATCTTGAATCGTGATTTTTCAATAGAACCCTCAAGAACTCCACATATACCAAATTTGGTATTACGTGATGTGAATGAATAACGAAGGTAAATGACATGTACAGACATGGTATGCGTGTTATGGAAAACGTGACTACATGCTACTTTCATAGCGCGATCGTGGCCGTTTAGCTAGCTTCACATAAAGCAAATTTGGTATCACGTAACGTGACTAGACGACAAAGGTAAATGAGATGTTGAAGCATGATAATCATGACATATGTGTCATATAAAACATCAATACATACTACGCTCATAACGTATTCCCGACCATTTTGCTAGGTCCACACATACCAAATTTGGTATCATGTAACGTGAATAGATGACGAAGATAAATGATGCGTTCAAACAAGATAACCATGACATGGAAGTCATGTACGCCATAATGTACGTCCACCACGTAACGTTGTGCTGATTTTAAAGTGACATATCAACCTTCCTCATTTAAGCTTCGCATATTATCGATTCCCATTGTACGTAAGATCTGCCAGTTTTTTTTCTAACCTTTGGCTACGACAATCTGCAAGCTTGAAATTGCAACACACAAAATGTTAGGGTTGGTGGAAAACGCTTGGATCACTTGCTCGGCCGTCCCAAGAAACTATCTGATTGCGGCTATGTGAACCAGCTTCAAGCACAATGCACACTTCTATATGCGGCTTGCATTACATTACTGTCGAACAAGCAACTGTCTGGATGTGTAGAGTTTCAATGTCTCAAATGGCGTTCATTGTCTCTTACCTCCAGAATCTTTTTACACAACCATCGTGCCACTGACTAGCGCACAGACACAAGGAATGAGCTCTGAATATTAAGAGGTCAAATGAAGAGAAAAACTATCTTTACATTCAAAGATTAGCCTTTCAAGATTCTATAATGAGCATGTTTGCCGGGAGGAAATGCTTGGTAAGCGACAAAGCATGGAGAATTCACAGCGCTGGCAGATTCGCGAAACGGTGGTCGCGGTAGTGGAGCAAGCAGCAGTAGCGGAAGGTGTTGCGGGCGAACGGACGAGGCAGCACCTGTGGTGGCTGCGGCGAGCACGCGGCACGCGAGGGGAGCATGACAACAACGCGCAGCTGTGGTGTGACCTACTTGGCACTGCTCCAACACCTGAGAAGAGAAAAGCCCGTTGCGGCACGTTTATATGAACGCATGGAGGAACAGCGTTACACAGGCTAGTCAAAGAGCTGCTTCGCATCTAAAAAAATGCTAATGACGACACCACCTTGAAATTCACACACCAAATGTCATGATGTAATTTTTGATGACCTCTACAAGGTCCTACATAGTCCCTAATTGGTAGAAATGAAGCACAGTGAACTCTCAGTGAAAAGAAACCTGTTAAACGAAACTGCTGCTTATACAACTACCTCTGATATGACTGCTTTCAAACTTGAATGCTGCAGCCCAGTTCACCTCTCAGTAAATGCAACTCCTGTTAAATGGAACTCATTTTCCCGGTCCCCTCAGGTTTTGTTTAATGAGAGTCTATTGTACATCGCCCTCTGAGGGGTCACTAATTTAACTAAGCAAGTTGAAGAAAACTTCGCTGAGAAATTGCCGACAGAATACTAGAAACACACTTAAAAAAAAAAACGTAATTACATGTGCAACGACTTCAGCATGAAGCTTAAAATTGATAATTTGGCCTTGCTGTTCGGCTCTATTTCTCAGCTTATGATGGTGAAACTAACGGCATTAGAACTCTCGGAGTACAGTTTATCAATCTAAATAGATTCACTCGGTCACTTTTTAAACTAGCAATTTGTTAACATCCAAAGCGTAATCTAGACAGTGAACAACTACAAGAAAGAAAATAACAGCAATAACAATGATTATAAATGCAAATGCATCAAAAGCAATCAGTAAACTAATGCGTTCCCGATTTCTCAGTTTATGCACTTAAAAAATATATACTATAATGCAGCAGAGCCCTGATATAGTAAAAGCAGACATTACAAGTTATACCTGCTAATAACAAACTAAACATACAATGTTATCAGTTGATATCAGGATGTAATGAATATACGAAAGCAATATGCACACCTCGTGTAATATCAGTTCCATGACCTCTAGTATCTATTATGTATTAGTCAAGTAGTGATTATATAAAGTATACATACACATACACTAAATGGAAGTTTTTTTGAAAACCAAGGAAGGGAATATATTTGTCATTTTGTGCATTTACTAGGTTTCAGTGTGTCTTGCCCTAAAAAGGCATCTTATAGGTACTTTAGTTCCTGTTCCCACACTTCAGTGAACTCTCCAATGCCTTTAGTAGTGACATAACAGCTAATTCCCCCTCTTTCATGTGGTGGCAGTCACGGCATGCACTAAGTTGATGCACTAGTATACGAGTCCCACAGGCATCAAACAGCACTTATGTGGTTTACTAGACATGGATTGGCTTGTGGACGTTTACTCTGAAAGCTATAGATTTATCATTCGCATTCAGTGAACAATACAAGAATACAACTTGCCCACTTATTTCCCATGATTTAATTGGCTTTGTGGTAAACAAACAGTGTCTTGTAATATGGAACGAAAAGACAAACTTGCTAACATCGTGAACAGTGAGATGTGAATATCGCTCTATTTCAATTGTGGAAGAAGTCCCTACTTAAAGGGCATTCAATGTCCGATTGACATATGAAATTATTCGATTCGTACTCAATTAAGCCGCAGTGTTTTAGCATTCGAGCATCCCTGTGGGTCGTGTTCTTTCCTGTTTGGTGACAGTACAGCCTCTTGCCTCTCCTTATGCTGCTATGCAGGTAGCAGATACCGCGGCTCTCCCAGGAAGGAGCTGGAACCGTGCCAACGCTGCTTCGCTCTGTGGGGTGCTCCCTTCGAGAACTATGGCTGGGCTGACGAGGTCGAAACGATAGGGACCAAGCAGACGTTCAATGTGGCTGCCTCAACCAATGAGGTGAGTACAAACATTTATCAAGCCTGCCATCAATCTTCATTGTAAACCTACTTTGTGTCCACGGCAGGAAAAAGGAGCTACAATTTACCCTTCCCTGTGTCAGCTGGTTCCATTATACGCCTGCAGACTTCTTAATTTAATCAATCCATCTCGTTGGCTGCCATCATCAGCTGAATATCCGGCCCTTTGTGAACCATTGTGTTGCTTTAACTGAGCGCTGATTGTGCTATGCATTAGTACGTGGCTGTCCCAGGCCTCTTTGTTTCACCTGATGTCGTCAACTGGATTAATAGATGGCCCTGTTTGTTCCGAGACCCTTTCAGCTACCTTCGAATCCCTTAATATGTCGAAGTGCTTATATCAATTGTAAGCATAGTCATGCACTTGTTGATGCTGTCACATGGATAAAATGGGGATGATGAATTATCTGCTTAATTGGTAGCCAACAGCATCAAAATTTGAGACCGCATAAAAAGTCCAACTCCACATATTGCAGATACATGGGTGACTCTATTTAAACTCTCACATTTAAAATGCAAGTAGAAAAGCTGCAGAAAATTACCATTAACGATTTAGAATATAAAAAAACAGTATGCCATTGTCACTGCTTGCCATGAGTAATGTATCATCTGGGCATGACATGGCTCTTTTGACATTGCCTTGAAGTGTAAGCATTGCCTGTGGTTGCCCACATTGTACTGAAACATCATGTAAATGATATGCTGGGATGTCCGTTACAGTGAAAACCATCTAGTGCATGCATTGTCCGCTCATGTGCTATTTCAAGGCTGCTAGCATGGCACTAAAATACTACTATACTATTACCAGCTTCAAGGCCTCGGTAAGATTGCTCCTGTGGCACATACATAATTGCAACATAAGCAACTGTAGCCAAAGTGCAGTTATATTACACTTGGCATGTGTATATGAGATAATGAATGCTGTACTGAAGATAATGCCTTGGGCAGGCACCTTTTTTACTTGACGCAAATACCCACAAGTGTGGGTGGGAAGCTGATCGCTGCATCTCTTGTCAAAAGCATTATCACCTTTTATACACTTTCATATCCATTTTAGCTGACTGCTACTTTCTACATCTCAGTTAAAAAGGATTACCTTTTCCAGTTTCACTGTCTACTCCACTGCATGTTTCCGACTAACAAGACAAGACTTTCAGAATATTTCCGCCTAGTGCAAGCATTGCATCTCAATGAGTCACCGTCTCAGTTTTGATGAATTCCCATCTTTGCTGCAAGGGGCACTTAACAGCGATAACTGCAAGAGAGAAAGCTTCGTTGCTTGATTTTTATCTATTCATAGCAAAACTCCGTGCGTGAAGGTTAGATTAGGCAAAATGCTCATTACTTTCAGCTCATTATTTATTTTTCCATGTCCCGTAAAACGATCCTGACACATGACTTGGAATCAAGTTCCGTGAAATTCTGACACTGGCTTAACCCTTCCGCCACCTTGCAGGTCTCTGCAGAACTCGTTTGCAAGGCTTGATATAACAGTATTGTTTCTAGAGCTTTGTTATTACTCTACCATACTAATTTTTTGGGCTGTTTTCATAAGTCCCATTTGTGCTGTTATTTGTGATGTTCTGTTGTTTTCTTCTTCACCTAAATGAACTGACTAAGAATACTTATAGACATTTTATTTGTTATGTGCAACAAAGAGCTACTAGTCAGAAGATCCAATATCAAAGCAGTAACGAAAAGAGCCTTGCAGTACATTCTGACCTGCACTCACAACTGTGTTAATGCATGATCGTGGTGGAAAGAGTAAAAGGAGAGCGAAAAAGCAAGTGTACACAAACACTGATGAAGAAGCAGAGCAGTGGGACCCCAGTCCAATATTGCTTGTTTAGTAGACAGGAGTATGCAACATGTGCACTAAACGATACATTTGGCAGAATTATGCAAGCACAATTGCTGCCATCAATTGTATTGAAAATGTGAAGTTGTCTATGAAGCGAACTTGTGCATCAGCCTCAACTTTTTGCATGCTGTGTGATGAAGCCCACTTCTGATTGTAGAGTTTCCATTGTGAAGCACTCGGTACTCATCAGTGTATTCGCAGAGCACAAACTAAATTGCAATGTCACGTGCATGCTCAAAAACCTAGTACCATGTTCTTGCAGGACCAAGAATAGTGTAGGAAGTGTTACACACTTATCCTAGCGTTATTTACTTTCTACATGTTAGTGTGTACAGCTGTTTGTGCTGATTTTATGCAAGTAACCAAGGTCTGTACACGTTTTACCTTTTTATTACCTTTGATGTGTTTGGCTCGCAGCAATTTTTATCATTGCTATTGCTTTCATGCAAAAGTGAGCAGGCTGACTGCATGTGTGTTTTTCGCACATTTAAAGAATAAAAAAAGTCGGAGATCAATGATGAAAAATCTGCCTTTTCCAGCTGCAGCCTTACAATATTCTCGCGCGACACTGCAGATATATCCCTCGGCTCTCGCTGCCGCGAGAACACGGCAACAGTCGCCGACCCCACCACCGCCGATGCAGCGCAAGACCCATCGTCTGGGGCGTCCGCACTCGGCGCCACCCAAGGACCGGCGCATCTGGATCTCAGAGTACAGGGAACAGTACCGATGAGGCCGCTTTCTTCGGCGGCCTTACCACAGTCAAGGGATGGCACTCGTCCATGCCTGCCGTTTTGCCGAGCCAAAGATGTGTAACGACTGCCATATAGCTCTGCGGGTTGCACAAGTCAGGAAGCCAAGCCGGTCTTTTTAGCCGGATCTGTCACGTTCTTCACACCAACTGTTAGTCCAGTAGAGTGCCTTGTCAAGGCAGCTCAATGACCAACTATGCAGATAACTTACACACATGTCAAAGCATGCCTAGTCTCTCAATCTTTCACTTGTAACAAATTTCACATGGCATCATGAAACTCTGCCAATAGAGGCCATCCAGTAAGCAATCAGGTCGGATGCTCAGCTAGAACGAAGGTGTCGAAGCCAAGCTGCCAAAACAAATCAAAGTGCAGATCTTCATCACAATAGGGTTCCTGTACAACATAACGCGCTAACAGGAGGCTCTAGAACTGGCCTCGTGTCTGTGATCATGTCATCAAGTGGCGAATGAGTTAACATAGCGACCTCACAGTGCAAGGGTTACAAAGAGTGGTGGATCCACAGGGGGGAGGGGGCAGTAGGAGCAATTGCTCCCCCCCCTCCAATCCTGTGTCAGTACCCCTCTTTCACTTCAGTCCTCGTAGTCCACCTCCTATCAGCAATGAGGACAAATGAGTGAAACCACTGTGAGAACACCTCAAATGTAAAAGCAAAAAAGTCCTGACCATGGCTCCCTCTCCAGTGTTACCTTATGCGAACCCCCCATAACGAGTGGCTGGATCCGCCCCTGGTTACAGAGTACCACTGCTGAAGAAAATCATCACCATGCTGAACTAACTGCAGCCTAGACTCCATCGTTAAAATCTTATGATAGGGCATGCTGTATTGCAGCTAATTAGTCATGAATGGGAATTCTGAACCTGCTATGTAGAGCAAAGCTTCTAAGCTCGCACCATAGGCTACACATGACCACACTTTGGTCAATGTAGAGTGGGTGCAAACATGAAAGAAAACTTGCCAGGTGGAACCCTACAGTTCTATGTTATCGAGCGTGAAAGTCATTGAACCTTCTAGCAAGCATTTAACCTTCTAGCAAACTGCACAACAGTCTCTATGTTTGCATTAGAAGTTGATCTCTTTGTCAATCACTTCAGTATGCTGAAAGACACAGCACAGCACAAGCGTGCAGCATTAGAAAGTTGTATTAATACATATGTCGCGTCTATAAGAATGCCATGGTTCGCATTGTGCACATCAGCAGAAGCTCTATGCTCAAGCTCTATGGGAAACATGTTTTTCATATATAGGCTGCATATGCGTTACAGATATGGCCCCTGAACCTTCGCAAAGTAGTGACGTATGTGGTTATATGCGCACCTCCTCTTTTTTTCCCCTCCTCCGACATCTCCGAGGCCGGTTGCACGTCAGTATTGGCCAGACGCTGTCACATAGGACCGCTTGCAGTGTTAGTTTGCTTACAGTCACTCGCGACTACCATCTTTCCTCTCCAGTCACGGACTCCCTGGGGTACAGCGCATCTGTTTTGACGGATGTGAACTTGTCCTTCTGTGCATGTTGTGCTGTGAAATACTTTTCCCCCTAGAATAACGTCGCTGTGGGTGGCTGTTGCGCCTTCTGATGCCAGAGCAAGTCTAGTGATGGCCGAAGGCTGTTCATGATACTACCTGTTGAGCACAACGAGTTGCGACAAAAGACATGGTAGCATAGAAGGGAAAGTGAGAACTTCAGGTCAACATTTTCGAATCCACTTTGCGAAGTATAGTTGCGAGTTTTTCACTTCGAGTATGCTTTGATGCTTCTTCTCAGCGCCCACGCCACAGACAAGATGCAGTTTATTGTGCAGTACGTTGCCACTTCTCAATCAGATTTCATTAACACTCCTGCCAGGGCTGTTTTTTTGGTCAACAGTGCATGCTGGCGTGTTTTGCTTGTTGATATGCGTCCACTGGTATGAGTTCACGACACTGGTTTGTGCGCTTATTAGCATTTCACGGAAAGAGAATCGAAAATTTTATTGCAAAAGTCAAGAGATTCCGTGCTGCTGTTCTGAATAAACATTACTGGAGTGCGAGAACTTACGTTAAGATTGGTACTCTCCATTGGTTTTTGTTGCGTGCTTGTATATTTTAGAGCAAACTGCTTTCTGCAGCTCTTTTCTATCGACCAATCAGCCGGAGGACTCGCGATGCGAGGGAAGCTATGCAAAGTGCGCATGCCTTAGAGTCGCAGAGTTCGTGCGTCCTTTAGGAACCTGACACATACGTGCCATTTCGCGTGATGGTTTATTTACCATTTCGTGTGAAGGTTTATATCCACGACTGGAGCTTTCATGAAGTAATTGCGTATGGTAGTACGCTAGTTCATTCATATGCTAGCTCATTCTTTCTGTGATATAGTTCGTATATCAGTTACGTCTCTAAGGCGCACTTGTGAAACATGATTTGCGCAACGACCTCACGAAACAACCACAGCTTTTCAAATGTATTGGCTATGAATGATGCACGCCTTCTGACACATTATTAAGGTGAAAGCCTTAGACGCCTCACCAAACGCCAAAATTGACCGTCGGCGACATCGTTGTCCTGCGTCGAAAAGGTCAACGCGAGTTGTTGCTTCTACTGCATGACAGTCAACGGTGAATGCTCTCTGCACAGACAACTCTCATGGGCCAACGTTACATTCGCTGGATAATTTTAGGATGAGTTATACCGCTGCCGTAAATGCTCTCAGCGTGCTGAATGTCAAGCAAGCGCTCTCTTCACGAAAGGGCGTCTGCTACACAGGAGCAAGGCAGGTGGCGCCAGATTTGAAATGCGAGGGTGAAGGAGGAGAGTGTCACTATTTTGCGAGGTTCCGGGGCTTTAGTTACAGATGCTATGTAGGCAGTACTAAAGCTCGCCATTTTTACTGCACCGTACTCTTAGCACAAGCAACCGGTCAGATCGAGGCACATCTTGATTCTGTTCACGCTCGCAACAACCATAGTCAATGTTCAATTGTGTCAGACTGAAGTTCCTTCAAAGACACATCTTGCAGAATTTTGACGGCACCAACGAAGCACGTCGACGCGTTTACCAAGCACACCAAACATTCCGAAGAGCACTACCTCAACAGTATGCAGACGCCGACAAAGAGTATGATGTCGTTTTTTGCGCTCCCTTGTCGAGGGAGTGATTGTCGCAAGCTAAGCGCATCACTGCCAAAATGCCATAAACCTTGCCTACCACTACTGTATACCGTAGTAGTTAGTCGAAGGCAACCTATATTTTCATCTTCTTGCACTGCCATGACAACTCAACGTCAATCATATGTGAGCGCCAACATACTTATCGCAAACGACAGTTTCTATGGGGATGCCAATTACAGGGTACCGATGTATACACAGTAAAAATCCAAGCATTTTGCTAACTTTACTGCTACCGAGAGGGGTGATGAGAGAGAAAGACGTACTGGCTTTTTTTTTTTGCACATGAAATTGCACAAAGTCTCATTGATTCTAAGCAGAATGAGTTTTGCATATAAACAAGCCACTGAGCATGATATTGCAAAACGTGGTAGAGTTGCCATTGCGCTCCAAACATTGGGATAACTCTGCAGACGCAAATTTCTGTGGTAGCCTTGCTTAGAAGATGGAACCTCTCTTTGAATAGTTGCTCAGTGATTACAGCTGTTTAGAAAGGAGCAGCCAACCCATATCATCTATCTATTCGGCTGTACTACATCCAGGTTTACACCAAAAGTTTATCGGTTAAGCACGATACAAGGTAGACCGGGTTCGTCGTGTTGCACAGTAATTTTGTTTGTGGATGTTTCAGGGCGAATTTGAGCACGCATAGTAATAAGCCTGCACACACTGGAACTGAGTCGGCAAACATAGGCATGACATACCATGCAGCCTTTGCTTTTGGAAATGCACATAAGCAACTGATAACTCAGGACAACTTTTATACAATCTCACTTCTTCGTGGTTTGTAGTGCACAACTCTGCCTGTACTGCACTTGTACCTGCAGCTTAAACGAGATTTCATCCACACGTAAAAGCCGTGTACACTAAGAAAAAATTTGCTCTTTTTCCGCGGGTGATACATAACAAATCACCCGCGTGAGAAGTGCCTTTGCGTCGTAACAAATGTGCCTTTGCGTCGGGCGTACAACGGTCAAGTCCAACGTTACTAGAGTTTATTCTAGTAATGTTGGGTCCAGTCTGTGTCGCAAAGTGTCCTAGGGGGAAAAAATCTGTTTTTAGTTTATTTTCTATTTACGTATTCTTTCCCGTCTTTCAGTAGTCTGGGATTGTGCTGCATTTTTATTTTTATTTTTTACAATTGACGAATAAAGAAATTACGAGCAGCTTGCCTTGTTTGCTGCGACGGATTCTCCATGACCAATCGAGAGTACGTTCTGGAGGAGGAAAAAAAAATTACACAAGTATGAATACTTCCGGGAGTAAAACACTGAAGAAACACTTTCTCGGACGGCTATGGATGGCGAATACTCGCAGTAGCTGCTCAACAGCGGCGAAACGACCCAACTGCAACCATGAATTAACTCTACAGTGGCACGTGCGGTCGCAGTGAGCGCGAGTTTACAGCTGGCTTATTACACTAACCAAAAATTGAAAAGAATCAAAAGATCGAAGTTAATGCGATCATTTAGTAGACGACTGTCGGAAGAGCTGTCAAACGCCGAACATCAAGAAGTAAACAAAACAAACGCGACCCGGCAACTTTGGCGTGCGGGCAATACGAGACGTAATGTGAGTCAGATGACGTAAAAAACATTGTTTAAACCACTTACCATGACGCCGATGTTGTCTTGAGTTCGCACCAGCCTTTGGAACATGCTAAACTCGAAGAGCGAAGCGACAGGTGTTCGAACGCCCGAGCGGCAAAAAGTTTCTCATACGCGCCCCGCATTCCAAAACCGGCTTCCCTGCGGCTTGTGACGATTGTGACGCCAAATGCGGCCATTCACCGCAACTACGCGTAGTTCTGATACCCTTGTGGCCTTCGTGACTGACGCAACTGTAGTCGTTTGGAGGTCGAGGGCTTTACAATTATTTTCGCTCCTTAAGTTTTCTATCGGCTTCAACAAAAAAGTTTTCATTAGGAAGGGAAGCCGTGAGCTGAGGTCGCCCCCCTCCCCCCCCCCCCCCCGTACTCTTTTTTTTTCAGTTTAGTACGCTATTGACTCTTTTGCAGGGCTACCAGATTGGGCTATTAATAGCCAAATTGGGCTACTTCTTGTTCGAGTTGGCGTCGAAATGTTCTCTTTTACTATGTGCCTATTTTTGGGCTATAAGTTACAACAGCGGAGAATTTTCGAACCGGGGACACCAAACGGCTCAAGTACGCGTGCGTTCCTTTAATCTCAGCCTCCCCTATAGATATACAAAGAGCGTGAGACGCCAAGAACTTGCGCGCGCTGCCTGGGGTGCCGCCACCAAAATACTCAAGTGTGTTCAACAATTCCAAAAGGACTTGTTTTGGGGCTAGTTGGTGCATACTTGGTGCAGAAGACTGAGGCGCAAAAAACATAACGTGAAGCAGGAAGAGCAGGAGAGAAGACAGAACAGCGCCAACTACCAACTGTTTAATGACCGTCTAGGAAACGCACTGGAAAGTAGACAAAACCGCGCATGCGTGCACAGCCAACAAACATCGCACAGCGTCATGAACAAGGCACTAAGTTATCCAAAAAATGTATTTCTGTTGCGTACAACACAATAGATGTATCACTGATACAATCGGACCCTTTCTTTTTGATAAAGTAGGCTTCCAAGAGCTCTCTAGCTGTTTGTTTTTTGCTCCTACCAAGAATCACCGTCCTCTCAAACAATGGCACACATCCTCAGGCTTTACAGTGCGCTGGAAGATGCGCATGCTCACTTTTGCCTAAACCATTGGCATGCTCCCTCAGTTTGTCAGGCTGCCAGAAGCAGCACACAAGACTTTTTAGGCGCTGTGCACAAGGCGCGGTATATGGCACTACCCTAGGCTGTGGCAAGTTCTATATCGGTCAAAACGGGGCGTTGCATTAATGACAGACTGAGGGAGCATGCCAATAGCTTTTTAGGCAAAAGTGAGCATGCGCATCTTTCAACGCACTGTAAAGCCTGCGGATGTGTGCCATTGTCTGAAAGGACGGTGATTCTTGGTAGGAGCAAAAAACAAACAGCTAGAGAGCTCTTGGAAGCCTATTTTATCAAAAAGAAAGGGTCCGATTGTATCAGTGATACATCTATTGTGTTGTACGCAACAGAAATGCATTTTTTGGATAACTTAGTGCCTTGTTCATGACGCGCTGTGCGATATTTGTTGGCTGTGCACGCATGCGCGGTTTTGTCTTCTTTCCTGCGCGTTTCCTAGACGGTCATTAAAGAGTTGGTAGTTGGCGCTGTTCTGTCTTCTCTCCTGCTCTTCTTCACGTTATGTTTTTCGCGCCTCAGTCTTCTGCACCAAGTGTTCAACAATCCCTGCACCTGAATCGAGACATAGTTTAAGAAAAGGCTTGACGTGCCATCCCTTTGAGAACGTGTTTTGAGGGTGAGCGAGCACCTGCCCCCTTTCACCCCCAAGCTAGAGTGTACTAGAAGTACCCAAGCTCCCCTTGATTATTCTGGGACTGGGATTATTCTGGGATTATTTTGAGACAGAAGGTAGGTGAACTGAAAAAAACTATTCAACTCCAACGAATGTAAAGTACGGGAAAACACGTAAAAACACGACGCATCGGAACCGACTCGGTTCCTCCGTCAGGGGGGACAATGGCGACGTTGCAGCGGCGTTCGCCATAAAGCGGACCGGAGAAAGGAACAATAAATATTTTGGGTCGTTCGCTGTATATGCCACGACTCAGTAGTATACTCTTCTCCTCCAGTTAGTCTCGCTTTCCAGAATGGTTGTGTGGTTGGTATTTATCAACTAGTCGAATGTCTCACAATATTTGGCAATGGCTCTGCGCTCCTTTGTTCAGCTTCAGGACATTCTTTGGCGTGTTGTCAGAGTTGTTCCGATAGGTTTGTTGTCTCGCCAATTTACGAAGAATTAAGGGCTCTCGGCGCATGAGATTTTGTAAACGACGCCAGGAGTCTTGTCAGATCTTTTTTTTTCTTACGTGCTTGGTGTTAGTATAACAAAATGTGACGTTTCTTAGGCCCCCTTCACAATGACGGGGCTGTATTAATATCATCTCAATATGAATAATAAAATTTTGTTTGATAATTGTTCACCTAGTAGGCATATAGTGTTGCGGGAAATTAATTATATAAGCGCGAAAAAATGTTAAAAGAACAATACTGACTTGGGCTATTCTTGGGCTACTTCAAATTTACGCGTTGGACTACGTTTGGGCTATCTCGCAGTTCAATTTGACCACATGTGTCCATTGCAGCGGGTGACTTTTTCCATATCTTAACTCTATGTTTTCCATGCTTTTTGACGCGGCGTCATGCTCTCTCCCTATCGAAGCTCTAGATGGCGCGTGTGGCTACATGAAGCCAAAGCCATGAATGAAGCTTCGCGCCCACTCCTCTCCAAAAAAGACGCCGCGTCAAAAAGCAAGGGAAAAGCCACGCGCAGCAACGGATACGTGTGGTCAGGCCTTTAATAGAAATTACAAATCCCACGATTTTGCCGAGTAACGACGCGTCTCTGCCACAACAATGACGACCATGTGCAGTTGTCCTGCAAGAGCGCTCCGCCACTAGCTCTTCGATCGATGTGGAAAAGAGGACACCATATATCTTATCAATTTCTGGCAGAAGTGCTCGCCTTAAGCAAGTTGAGCACAGCAAACGAATCAGTTGTTATAATAACAGACTTTCTATCACTCTGTGTGGCACTTTCTGTCGGTGCTGAATCCCACGTAATAAAGGCGTTCCGTGCACTAGTACCAGCATGTTTGAGAAAAGTCCGGTTACTTTGGGTGCCTGGACATGATTGGGATTTCTCAATAAAATGACCAATTCTTTAGCCAGGTCGCCAATAAGTGGACCGATTTTACCGTTACATCATCCGCCTATGTGACTGCTGCTCGATTCCGCAGGCGTGCGCTTATGGAAGTCTTTGGAGACATAGCACTGACAAACTCTACCGAGTATCGCCCTGGTGAAGAGGCTTATTTCGCCAAACTCGTAACTAAAAGTAGCTATCACGAGGCTGCACTGCCAGGTACTGAATATAAATTGCTACAAACACTAGGTCTGCTCAGGCACGTCAATGCGCGTGTTCTGTAGAAAAATCACAGCATACATCCACGGAGTGAATGATGATCAGTGGGGCAAAGCGTCCATCAGTGCTTCCGTCCGTCCGTTCGTTCTTGCTTCCGTCCATCCATCCATCCGTCTGTTCGTGCAGCCATCCGTCCGTCCGTCAGTCCGCTAGTCTGTCGGCCCGTCCATCCGTGCGCCCATCTAGTGAACACTCCAAGTACCGCCATCTCACATCTTCTGTGGCACATACCTGCTCTGGTGCGGGTATGTGCCACCAATAGCTACGTTCTACTACGTACATACATGGGATGGTCAGATTCACGCCTTAAGGAGCTTCGCCCCTAGAAATAGTTCATTTCTTTTTTACCTGCAGGTGGTTTCTTACAGTACAAAAAAACTTTTAAAAATACGTACCTTATGCAGCTATATTGGTATGGATTTATCCAGCTGTGTTTGTCATTTTGTCTTTTGGAGCCTCTATTTCTGGGTTTCTCAATGCGTATGTGCGGCTGTCAGAGGCTATATTACTGAAACTAATTGGCAGACTAACTAATCAGGGTTATCTTAATGAGTCTACAATATTATATACGTATAAAAATAAGTGTATCTCCTATATTTCATGTTTTTTTAGATAGATATATATATAGATCAAGCACCATAATTCTCTAATTATACCATAATCTTCTCTATTACAAAGCTCCATCATTATAAAACTTAATACCATTTTATAAAACCACTGAATTCTTGACCAATCCCCAACAGTGGGTATGTGCCACACGTTAACGTAAACAATTCAAATGGCCTGTTTCATGACAATCTGACAGAGTCATTATTTCATTATGGTCAAGTTTCTGACAGTCATTGTAAGTGCATAGCTGTAAATGCCAGCTCTCAGTAGAACACCACACACCAAGAATGCATGTTGTGTTCTCTGCCTCGAACAGTCTAGAGATGGACGGAGGTTACATCCGTAATCACCCACGCTGGCTGGCGAGCTAAGCAGCGGGACCAGGCTCAACAGGCTAAACGATCAAGGCTCAACAGCTCAACACCGCATTGGCCCCCAATGTGATGCAATCCTCGTGGAACTTGCACATTTACGAGTACACAAACGAAATTGGTTGCTGAGCAAGTTCTGCTCCGCATTGGTAATGGGTTCGAAAGCACGCCACTCTCTTTGTCCTTTGTTAGCATGCATCACTTTCTCTAATTTCTGGCTCGATTGATTGATTAATTGATATGTGGGGTTTAACCTCCCAAAACCACCATATGATTATGAGACACCAGAGTGGAGGGCTCCGGAAATTTCGACCACCTGGGGTTCTTTAACGTGCACCCAAATCTGAGCACACGGGCCTACAACATTTCCGCCTCCATCGGAAATGCAGCCGCCGCAGCCGGGATTTGAACCCGCGACCTGCGGGTCAGCAGCCGAGTACCTTAGCCACTAGACCACCGCGGCGGGGAAGGAAAATACACTTTGTTTCACGCGAGGCTGTTTACAAACGCGCTTGGGCCATCTGTGGTATGCCACCCGGAATACATATACATGCCGTGTACCACTAATTAAGGCGACCGGATGGTGCACAGAAGCTCTGTTAAGCAGTAGGAAAGGTTTTTTCGTATCTCTAGTAATAGTGGATACCAATGGCATGGCCAGCAATTTTTAATTTCGGGGCGGTTCAATCATACTTTATACATTTGTATATGTGCATGCATATATATACATATGCAAAACAAAATTTTCGGGGGGGGGGGGGGGAAGGAAGTGGTTGAGTTCTTTGACTACACTCCTGGATATCTGAATATGCCACTCGTGGATGAAATTTAAGAAGTGCACATTAGGAATAACTTGTACCCAGAGTACAGCACAGAAGATATCATGCGCTCAAATTAACAGTAATGGCTGGGGTTTAAGGTGCCAGAAATTTTGACCACATGGTACACTTTAACACGCACCTATATCTAAACAGACAGGCCTCAAGAATTTTCGGCTCCACTAAAAATGTGGTCGCCGTGGCCGGGATTCGATCCCACCACCTGCGGGTCAGCAGCAGAGAGCCTTAGCCACTGTGGCGGGTCATCACTTAGGTTGCCAACAAATCTAGCGTCAAGTGAAAAAGCATTCACTGCTTGTGGCAGAGAATGTTCAGCACTAGCACAAAGAAGCCAGATCGAAAGTGACACAAAAACAGTGCACACAAACAGTATTTCTGAACTGCTGGATCATTTTATTAAAAGATAAATCTTATATACATGTCAGCTGCTACCTATATATATATATTGAATGTCTTGTTGTATATATAGTATATATATATTAATGTGTGTATGCGTGTTGACGAGAGGCTCGAAAATAACACTGGTAGCTTTAACAATGACTGCTTCTTGTACCCAAGTACCGAGAACATAACACTGAAAGAGCACATCCGTCAAAACGTCATACGACGGTACGTGAACTTGAATACAAAATAAAACAAATCAGAAGAAAGAAATAACGTGACACTGCAGTTTACACGAGACGAAAAAGTAATCACAGTTAGGAGGCACACTATCGATCACAACCAAACTTGTTGTGCAGAGGCTATAGTACAATGGTTAGAGACGCCCCATTTAAAACATGTGCTTGACGATGTGTAAATGCAACACGTGTGTATGTGCAGGAGGGGGTTGGTGCAACTTGCACTTTTAATTAAAGATGCTAACCAACTGCGCTAAAAATGACATTAACACGAAATATGCAGCACTTGCAAACACTGCAGAGGCTTTTGTGAACGCGGCACTCTGGGACCAATGCAGACACGTAGGACCGTAGCCTACGACAACCAGCCCAACGAAGATTTGAGAATTTACTCTTATAGAAAAGGGACATTAGCATAAACATAAGAATTGAGAAAGAGTGGTAACGTATGTTATTTTCTGTATCTGTTCGGCACGAAGAGAAAGGCAAGACGAGAAAAGGCAGGGAGGCTAACCAGAGAAGTGCCCAGTTTGATACCCTCGGAACAGGGAGATTGCATACAGCCTGCAAACAGTAGGCTCTGACAAAGCACAATCCCTCGAACATCTCCAAATGCAACTGTAGCGGAGTCACCGCAGTACCTTTATAAAAGTTGTATTATGAACTTTACACATCGCACAATCCAACATTGAAAAAAAAATCTGATAATCCCCCCCTCCCCCTCGACAAAAGCGATATTTGATGTCAAATGCTCGGGTGAGCCTTCGCGGCGGCAACTGCAGCATGATACTGCTTAGATTCTTTAATTTTTTTTTTTTTATTCTGTACAAGAAGAAGGTCTCTAGCCTTAACAAATGTCACAAATTCAGTAATATGGGCAATTAATTCAGTTATCTCGCAGAAGGTTTTGTAGAAGCATCCTTTTGTATTTAAATTACCTTCATTAAAACTTTCAGAATGCGTGTAAGTGTAAAGCCAAAACCAGAGTTTAGTTCTCAACTACACAAGCTTTACAAGCCTGTTACAAAAGACTTTTCTTCAATGCTCACTGATATCGTGACCAACAGACTGACACCACAGCTCCCGTTGGTGACCTCAAGTACAAACAGCTGGACAGAAGATTAACAAGCTTGATAATAATGTGGTTAGCCAGAGCCTTCACGATGCCACATTGCACTGGTCGCAAAAGCTTTCAGGTCAATTCCAATCGACACAATTGTTGGCTGTGCAAAGAAGCACGCATGTTGTCGAGGAATCCACAATATATTTCCCTTTCTTCTCCCCAAAAAATTTTGCAATTTCCTTACTCTTGTAACTATGCTAAAGACATGTGAGCTGCTAAAAACTCCAACGCAACGTTTCTTCCCAGACTCCAAAATTCGTTCTTTTCTTTCTTTGAACAGAAAACACAATTACTAGCTGAACAACATACCAGGCTCCCAGACTAATGCCGAAAGAGAGTCTCTATATTATTGCACTCAATACTTTGCTTGTGCTCGGCCCCTGCCCCACGTCTCTCAAGGCAACCAAGGACGAAAACTGAAGGATGTACCCACACTTCAGTCAGATGGAATGTTTAAAAAAGAAAGCACCAATAATACGGGCTGCGAGATTCACTCGAACGGCCCTCCAGTCTGGACGAGCGGTGGGAAACATGCAACATTCATAACTCGAAAACATACAAGCACGAAATGAGGATGCCAGATGGATTAACGAAATAGTTGCGGCACAAAGAATAAGGAAAAAAAAAAAAAAAACGAGAGAAGGCCAGAAAGGGTTCTCATAATGCCTTTCTTAATTTTTTTGTTGTTCTTCCACTTTTGTTTTAGGTTTGTGCTAAAACTCCATCGTTAAGCTGTGCGCACCAACTTGTCCAACGTTGCACTCTGCATTCTAGGTTAATTAAAGTCTCCCACGATACATGTGCTTCTTTATAGTATACTAAAAAAGAAAAAAAACTGCGGCCAATCCTTGCAAGCATAGCAGCAGAGGCTCAATTAAAAAAAAAGAACACTAGCACACACACAGATCAGCGTTGTAAAATAAATACGGAGCATTAAGAACCCACCAACAGATTCACATGCACCGAGCAAAATGCACACAGGTATACGAGGAGAAAAATGCTTCGTCTCCGGCATCTCATTTATTAGGAGCAGTGAAGAGAAAAGCTCCGACATGCAGAGCTGGCGACAGCTACATTGAGTGGAACACAAAGAAAAAGAGGACTATCTGACTAGACAAACATAGGCTGTGGGAAGCCAGAGACCCAGACAATCTGTTAGCCACACACTTCAGAAGCCAATCTGAAATTTCCTTTCCATGAAAAAGAGCACCACTGCCATTTAAAGCATCAAAGGCTCTCTTTATATCTCTGTCTCCCATGTGCCATTTGATTTCATCTCCGATTTGCTTCCATCCGATAATGCCTACCGTCCATAGATCAGCAACCTTCCGAAAAACTTGCAACAATGCACTGCCCCCTTTTCACATCAACAACCTTCGCTTGACTTGTTAAAATGACCAACGGCGAGCGTGATATCGCTGTCGGGTCAACTCGACCACACGCTCGACCGCAACGTCCGCGAGACCCAGACAATCTGCTCTCCGATTCCGGTGATATGTTGCTGTCAACAAAGTTTCAACAATGTCCCGAGTCACGCGAGGCTTCACACAGGCTCTTCCAACCAGAAAAAACTGCGAATAACTTAATGGCTTTTTTCCGGACCTCAAACAAAAGTCGACAAAGCATGAGTCTTGCATGTCTCTGCATGAGACTTTCACTCGGAAGCCAGCACGGGTGACGACGGCACGCAGGACAGGGTGGCACCTCACCGACATGCCAAAAGCTTCTAACTTTCCGACCTGCTGACCTCTGAGAAAATTGTGCCCGACAACAGCTAGTACTAGCACACCACTACGACTCCCACAAATGTACAAAAAAAAAAAAAGGCCCTTTGCACTTCACAGACATTAAAAAGAAAGTTGCTTAACTATGGCATGTGACTGTGAAACTTGCAAAAAATGGCCACAAAAGGCACTGAGAACAAAATAGGGCGCAAATGATGAGGTTCCAAAGGAGTAGCATTCAAACCAAGCTCGTCTTCAAGTCCAAGGTTTGCAGCACTTCAAACCCGCCTGTCGACAGACAGCTCCGTCATTGGATTCAGCCCGTATTCATACCAACTGTCTCGACAAGACACAATGAACCGAATACGGATTCAGTGCAGTGAGCCTTCTAAATGTGCGGATGCGGCCACAGACTAACTTAATACAAACAACAGACAAGTCACCTGAATGCTATGAGCAGACCCTCTATATAAAGGAAGAAGAAAAAAAACGAACATCCTCATCTTCTTGGTATAGTATTCACAGTGCTTCCAAGCGTGTGTTCTGAAGAGACAGATTTTAAATGGCCTAAAAGCACAAGAAGACACTACAACAGAGCCATGTGAGGAAGACAGTTTGTAATCAAGAACATGACAACGACAAGAGGGACTGAAAAAAAAAAAACGTGGAGAAAAAAAAAAGCTAAAGACAGGACAGACAAAGGTGGAAACATTTGAGAATTGGCAAACAAGGGTGGGTGCGAGTGCTGCAGAGGCAGCTCGCTGCAGCCTTCAACCTTCAGAGGGCTTTCGCCGTGGGATGTGTGCGCTCCCTCTCGTGCTGAGAACTTGAGGGGATGGCGGGTATCGTGGAAGAAGAAAAAAAGTGTCTCGTCTTGACATCAGCAGGAGCACTCTGCGCCTGGGCGTCGCTGCTGCTGCGAGCGGTTCAGCTTACGCAACGTCGCCTCACCATACTGGATCCCCGATCCAATGCGCTCTGGGTCCAGCTCGCCTGCAATCATATAAAATTTGCCAACATTATGGCGTTCACTGTGCTAGAACTACAATTTGCCACTGACTCACGCCGTGATGAGGGACTACGGATTGACTTTGACCGCTTATGCGCACCTGAATCCATTTACAGCACTCTCTAATTGAAACACTTTTTCTTTTCGCAAAAGAACAGCTACCGAATTTATTCGATTCTAACGTGCACCTTTTTTCCAGGAAAAATTGACCGGAATATCACATTTGCTATAGATTCTCGTAAGGACATTAAAACTTTCCCACAGCAGCATTCTTGTGTTTGGGTCATGCAAGTCAAATGTGCGTTGGAATTGCTTGTCACAGTAATGTTGGCTCTGTTTTACGTGTTCAAGTCAAAATCACACCCATATGACCCAAAGCTGGATACTAGAGTACACTACACTCTCGATAATTCAAACTTGAGAGGACCTCAGAATTTTGTTTGAATTATCAGAAGTTCTTCTGAACACCACTCGGTAAAACATGAACTTGTATTGTGATGTTTCCTCATGGCTACAGCTACATTATAGAAAGTTCTGCATGACTGACAGCAAAGTTTTTAAGACATTAGCATCAGCATTCACTCTGGTAACAGATATTATACGACACGCGCTACACAATTCCGTAGCTCACCTGTCATTCCCCCCCCCCCCCCCCCCTTTAGCATGCAGCCCGCTCGCTAGGACAAAAGGAGAGAGAAAACCCTTGGAGTGTGCCACAAATCCCTGACCTGCTCATACTTGACGGATAACTGAAAATTTTTGTGGCAGTCAATTCGCTGGGCAAGCAAATGTGTGTTGGGTCTTTTGCAGGTATCCGGATAAGCTGCTCTAGGGGATCTTAAATGTGGAGTGTAGGTCCAGGAGTATGAAAAGGTGGCCACCATTTTCTTGTTGGCTAATACTCAAGAGAAGTTTTGTAAGACCAAACAATGAAGATTTTTCTCAACATTTCTGCATCGCATCTAGCACATGCGCAGGCCACTCACCAGACTCGATCTTCGCCAGTATTGTCTTTGCACACTTGAGAAACGCCTCCTCCACGTTTTCGCCCGTCAGGGCACTGGTCTCCAGGAACATGAGCTCTGCAAGAAAACAAGCCATTGGATTGGATTGGATAAACTTTTCCATAAGTGGCGGATTTTTAGATGCAGAATGACAGAGATGTTAGAACCCACGCAGCAAGCAAAAAGCATCGTTTCTCTGAAAGTGTGTGTATTGATGTGTTTACACATTCATTGTGTTATCTCTGAGAACCTGACAGGGACAACAATGGACGTTTCTACCCACTGTGGAGAGAGCTCCTTGATGAAAAACAGCCCCCACGAAACAAGATTACCACAAGGCACCCAAGACTTGAGCAGCAAAATTTGAAACAGCATCTGAAATAATGGCTTCAGGACAATGTGCTTTAAAGGCCAACTCCTGCAATTTTTTTGACCATGTCAGGATAATCGTGCTTTTATATTTCTGGGACACTCTTGTTACACACCCGATAGCTGAAATGCTCAACAAATTCTAAAATAATTTTAAATAACCGAAAAACCGTAATACCGAAACCAAAACCTAACCGAGTGCGCTTTTAAGTGTGGCGTAATCAATGGCCCGAACCTGCCTGATTACACACAAAGCCCGCCAGATGGCACTACCTGTCAATGCCGTCCGCCACAATCGGCTAAAAAGCTCAACGTTAAGGTGAATATATGGGGAATCGTGTGAGGCTCACAACACAACACCGCGTGCCACCTATCGCACGCCCACCAACACGAAAAAGGAAATCGCACGCTCGAACAAGGAAGTGCTGACCAAACTAACACAATCCATAGCAGACAAGCAGGCACTGCAGTGGCACATCAGTTCCGCCACTTCCGCCAGGCAAAATTCAACGTCACACACACAATGTTGCCTATAATTCTGGCAAGGAAGGTGAGCATTTCGAGGTGAGCTATAAAATTCATTTGAAAAGAATCCGCGAAACTCTGAAGCTTGCCATTTGCCGTGAATGATGCAAACGTGCAAATGAACGTACCCAGGGAATTTCATTGAGATCCATTGATCTCCAAAAATCAACGAAGTTGGCCTTTAAAGGAACCCTCCAACACTATTAAAGCACCTATTTTTTATTTGTGGTCTGCGTAGGCAAATAGCTGGAGATAATTTAAGCATAGCTCAAAGCGCCGATATCAAATTATTTAAATATTTTAATCACGCAATAAAGTCACTACATTGCTGCCGACCGCATCCCCATGTAGTGGCACTCGCCAGAACTTCGCGGGCGGAAACGACGCCGGAAGGTTGCCGCCATATGATTGGATAAATGTAACGTTAACAGAGGGAGTGCGCGCTCCCTATCAAAGTCAGGAAAATGTATACTGTATCACAGGTACCTAAAAACATGCACCCCCAATACAACTGCGGCAGACGCAAAGCAAGGCCCAGAGCCCTTCTTCGAACAGCGGCTACGATTGAGAACAATGTCGCCTTCGTTGACGCAGCGCAAGATGCAGCTTCCAATCACTTTGTTTCAGCAGCTACGTCGTTACGGGGAGAGCTGCTGACATCACTTACGCTAAAAAATTCGGATGCCGACAAAGCCGAACAAGTGGCAGTGGCCATCGCCATGGCCACTACGAACCATTCTACTATTTACACGAACTCGCGAGCCGCCATTAGAAGATTTATGAAAGGCTCGGTGTGCAAAGAAGCCACTCGCGTTCTCTCTGCTGCATCTTGGACAGGCAAAAAGCATATAATATGGTTCCCTGGTCATGTGGGCAGTGATGCTCACGAAACCATTCCAAACGCCAACGAACTTGCACACTCCCAGGCGCGAGATCTCGCACACCGCGCCGGAACTGGGTACTCGGAGGCCGAGGGAAGGCAGTGGCAAAGGGACCCTCTTTTCACTTTTAACGAGGTCTGTAAGCACTATCAGCTAGGGCGTAGGAAGTTTTTGCTTCCACTCCCACACCTAAACAGACCACAGGCAATCAGCCTGCGAATGTTACAAACAAACACGTATCCATGTCCGTTTATTTGGTCAAAATTCGTAAACGAAATAGACCCACGCTGCTTGTGCTGTGGTCATCCAAGGTGCACCCTCTAGCACATGCTGTGGCAGTGTCACGACTTGCACGAGGGCTCAGGGTCTCCCTCCACTGAGGAAGACTGGCTTCAGTTTATCACCAGCTCCGCAAAGGACCAGCAGCTAAGGGCTGTCCAGAGAGCCCGCGAAGTCGCCGAGAGCTTTAACCTCCCGGCGCCATCGTGGGTGGGGCCCCCAGACGGTACCCCATGATGGGGGCATTGTCTTCTCAGGACCAAATAAAGTTCCTTGACTGACTGACTGATGTAACGTTGGAAGCGATCGTGGAGTAGAATTAAAGCTAGGGTTACTAATCAGTTTCGTTTTTCTTCTCTGTGCTTTTTCATCAAACCCTGAACAGGTGCGGCCTTAACAAAATAAAGATCGCTGCGACTACAAAGCACGACAGAGACACTGGCTGCCATTTCGCCACTGGATTTTCGGCTTGCGCGGGTCGGATGTCCATACGAAAGACCTCTCTCTTTTGTGAGCTGCCTCTTTCAACATGTGCACTGCTGGAGTGTGCCATTGTTGTTCGTTGGGTGGCTCACTAAACAATGCACGAAGGGTCAGCAATACTTCACTGTCCTGGTCGTTCCACAAGCTCCTTTCTCAGAATAGGAGGAGGGAGTGACTCAGAATGCCGTAAAAAACAGCAGAAAATACCTAGCTTCCACGCACAAGCTCCCACAGACTTTCTGGCATGTCAGGCATCAGACACCTCGTTTGTTAGTGGCAACAAGGTCAACATTACTTTGGAAACAAACAAAAAAAACAAGCAACAATGGGATGCTTGTTTTCCCATTGTAGGCGTTTCCAGTTTATTTCATTGGGGCAGCCTTCCGACGTCATGGGCGAGTGAAATGTGGTCAAGTGACCTCACGTTGAGGGTCGGCATTTTTTTCTTGTATTTTGAATTTTCTAAGTCACATAACTTCAGACTGTGTGCCGTTATCACTGCCGTTTTCGCTGTATTAGTCTTTTTGTACTTCAGTCTACACAACCCACGAATAAAACATGCGGGGGTAGAATAGTACTGAAGGGCCCATTTTAAGCTGGCCCTAAAGTTGGATTGCGCCGAACATTCGTCATCGGTACGGTTAGGGACACAAGCGCATGATGTCATGCTTTTGCTGCTCCCGTCACATCTGTCATTGGGTATAGTCTGCTTTTTACAGAGGAGCTGTGAATGGCACGCCTGTGTCATTTGAGTATGTCCGTAAATGGTGACCCCCTCAATCTGTGCACGCCATGTCGCCCGTCTTCATTAATTATCCGTGCGCCAAGTGTGGCTCACAAAAAGTGCGAGTGTAGAGACATCGCAGACGACAAGCACACTGCGAGCAAAGATCACGAAACTGCCCGCATGAACCAATGGTCGCATCCTGCAAATTCAAAACTTTAAAGACTAAACCCCACAACCACGAAAATGCACACAACAGCAACGAGCAACTTAGATTGCCTTCACGTGAACAATCACTTGAGCACGCAAAGTTCAGTCACACAACCAGAAATGCAGTGTAGTCGGGTGTATGCAATGTAAAAGATTGGCCCCGTATCTGCATGTGATCTGCAAATGTCGTCGAAAGATGATAGTCTTGCATGTGGAGAGAGTGAAGAAAACACGTATTTGATGTTCTGCTCAAGAAAATCTGTGAATGGTATTCTAGAGGTGCTCCATTAGAGTGCCTCGAGCGTGCAGCGAAAGCGAACGAGCGCATCAAGTCACGTCACACGTGAGATATGACCGCCATCTGGCAGTTTCTTTCAAAAACAAAGCGAGTGGCTCTGTGCGGGTGTGAGTGCCCGCCTCAGAGGTGATAAGGTGTAGAACGCAAGGCGAAGGGTAGGTGCCACCGCCGTCTCATTTTAGCAAAGCGTTGGAAACACTCGCCTCCGTGCAAGCGTTGGATGGTCAGTGCAACGTGATAAGCGCTACGGTCCTTAAAATTACTTATGTATGCCTGTTCTAGTAAAAGGCGCACATGCAGATTATATATGTGTCGTTATGGTGCCCCAGATACGCGCAATAATTGCTTGTTAATCGACAATTGCACAAGTATGAATGCTGAATCTTGAGCAACATGATGGGGTCGACCGTTTCAAATACCCGATGCTGTTAAAGAGTGGACAAACAGACAAATGTACAGACAGACAGACAGACAAACAAACCAAGATTTTTTAGCCTAAGGTCCCCAAGAAAGACCATCGTCTTCAATATACTAAAATGTGTTGTTGCATAATAGAACGGGAAGTGTTGCCTTGCAGGATGAGCATAAACATTACATTATTTCTTCGTTGTGCCCACATGACTCGGGCGAAGAGGAGGTCGAGGCTTCGCGGAACATGGAAACAACCGGCAGTACGTCCGTAATGTACTATCAGCGTCAAATGAAACCCAAACAGCGGTATAGTGCGCGCCATCCAGTCATCACGATTGACAGGTGCGTGCACCATGTTAGGCAGCTCTGCGCATATATGCACGCCTGTCCATGGTGATAAGTGGATGGCACGCACTGTACCATCACGAAGGCTTGCTATCAAGATGACGCAAAGGTTGTGCGCACTCTAAAGGTCGAAGCTTCACACCACCCTATGCGTTGCGAGGCGTGCATGCCTCCACATGGCGTCTTTGAAGTCCGTATGAATGTTCTCAGGCTTGGTCGCTCACTCGTGCGGGCGCTAATAATGGAATTTGGGTGCTTCGTACCTCTTGTGCTTCTACCGTAAGTTCGCTTTGAAGTAACAGTGGTTAAAGATAGCACGAAGGTCACTTCGCCTGCTATCGTGGCCCCTTTTACGAAACGATGCAGACTTATTTTTATGTTCTGATAATGCATCAAAATGCGCAAGACTGTGTTTATTACACGGCATTAAATATCTGAGCCTAGAAATACATTGTCAAATTTAGTTGAAGCAAAATGGCAGAAGTATAGGTGTTCGTTGTGAGAATATTTCTGCACTGACTGCAACAGACTTGTGACGGGGAACCGAGAATTGTAGCACAACTTTTGTCAAAGCGGGGTTCGACTGTATCAAAATCTGCGGTGAACTTTCTTTTTTTCTTTTTCTCAGTCTCGATAAAGCTTTTTATCCTGCAAGACGTGTTTTTCATTTCATGGTGACCATGCTGCATTTAAAGGGTTTAGGGGTTCGACAGTTGGGAAGGTTGTCCATTTAAAAAAAAAAAAAGAAGAGCACACGCACCATTCTCCTGGGCGAACCGGCTCGCCTCGAGAAAGGTGACTTCGCGATCGTCCTCCAGGTCTTTCTTGTTTCCCACGAGCAGAATGACGATGTTGGGGCTTGCCAGAGTGCGCGCATCCGTCAGCCAGTTCGTCAGGGCATTGTACGTCTCCCGGCTGGTAAACAGAGCAAAAGAGGGGGAGGCCCGCAGATTAAGAGTCAAAAACAAGAAACACAAGTGCTACACATAGCTTGCACCTATGTCACTTGACGTCACTGCCCGGAGCTAGTCGGCCATCTTTATAAACTGCAGATTAGTTGCGTCTCGTTAGACCTACGAGTTTCTTCCTTCGGGATGGTTATGTGCGAAATTGAAGGCTGCACAGCGCACTAGTATGAGCTGCTTTTGAATATGATGATGATGTGTGGCGCTTTATGGCGCAAGGGCCAATTGATGGCCAAAGAGCGCCATTTCAATGAGTATAGAGATGTGGACAATGATATGTTGCGTGGCTGTATAGGGGCCTTAAAATTCCTCGCAATAATGCGGGTAAAAACATAAGTATTAAAAACATGACAGTGACGTGATATGCACAGTAAAAAGGGTGACAAAGGTTTTGATAATAGAAACGTGTAAAAATATTTGGCACTAGCACAAGTGCCTCATCAGTGCCCTTGTGTCCAAGGGCTGCGAGGCAAGTGCTTTCTTGTGTAGCCACTGCAGCAAAAACCTCTCTGCAGAGGTCGTGCTGCGGAATGCCCGGGTATATGATATGAAAACTATGAATTTCTTTTAAAAACGCTAACAATGATTTATGACTAAAAAGCGGTTCCCTACCGACGAACATTGCAGGGTGTAAAGGTTGTTTTCATTAGAGTTTCTAACTTTTTGCACTGGATTAACATGTATAGGATTGTTAATGCTTCACCACATCTGTCACACAATGGTGGATCGCCACAGGACAAAAGATATTGCCGCCAGCACGTAGTGGGTTGGCAGCAAGAGCGGCTCTAAATCTGGAGGAAAAAAGAAGATCGCGTTCTTCTCTGCTCGAGAGCCAGCCACGACTGACGCATCGTCCTAGAGCTAGCTACCCGGTCGTTCAATAAATCCCCCAGTACTTGTGACTCATCGTGACAAACTGGTGGAAGGTGCTGGGTAGCCTCACGGATGCTGCAGACCCCCCCAGGAAGCCGTAATACGAGTCCAGTGCCAGTCAACACTCCCGTGCATCGGACCAGCCGCCGAATCAGGGGATTGCCTCCGGAAGTCAACGATACTGCTCCCACCACGTCAACAAACATGACCAGCACTTCGGTACAAACCTTGGCAACCGGCACGGGAAGCACGTCGCCGAACCGCTATACGTTGGAAAGCCCACGGGCACCGCCGACGTTCCATGGTACGGAGCGCGAAGACGTTGAGGACTGGTTGGCGGACTTCGAGCGCGTAGCCAACTTGAATCAGTGGGACGACGCGGCAAAACTGGGTCGTGTCTACTTCTATCTCGAAGACGGGGCTCGCACGTGGTATCAAAATCGGGAGGAGCAGCTGACGACGTGGCCCGAATTCTCTCGTAGACTTCTGCAGACATATGCCAGCACTGACCGCCAAGAAAGAGCTGAACGAGCTATTCTTGCCCGCGTCCAGTCGCCAAATGAAACTGTTACCGCGTACGTCGAAGACATGACGCGCCTCTTCCGACGGGCCGATTCAAGAATGACTGAGGACAAGAAGTTGCGTCACTTGATGCGCGGTGTCAAGGACCAGCTTTTTGCCGGCCTCGTGCGAAGTCCTCCGAAGACGGTCGCGGAGTTCTTGTCCGAGGCCGTGACAATGGAAAAAATGCTGCAGCAGCGATCCAACCAATACGACAGGCAAGTCAGTGGCATGTCTACTGCCGACATTTTCACCGCGACTAGAACCAACAACGACTGTCTACGTGAACTCATCCGTGATATAGTACGTGAAGAGTTACAAAAGGCTGGTGTAACACCTCATCCTACAGTCAACTCTATTGCAACTGTGATCAAGGATGAGCTGCACCAGACCCTCCGGGGCACCTTGCCTCATGATACAGCTGTGCCAGCTCCTGCTGAATACCGCCGTGAGACAACCTACACGGAAGCGTTGAAACGCCCTGCTGCTACGCCGCCATTATTCGTCCATCCTGCTCCTGCTGTTTCACTACAGTCAGCGCAGCACATACCGTACTACGAAGGCACGTACACGCCACCACCGTTGGCCTTTGTCCCTGGTGCTTCTGTCGCCCATCGTTCAGTGCAACCAGTTCAGTACATCGACGATCGGCGCACGTCTCCTCGAAAGTCTGATGTTTGGCGCACACCTGATCGCCGGCCTCTGTGCTTTCACTGCGGAGAAGCTGATCACTTGTACCGCCAGTGCCCATATCGCCGTCTTGGGCTTCGCGGCTTCTCTGCGTACTCGCCGCCACCCCGTTACGGTCAGAGACCACGCGACATCCAAAACTACCTCTCCCAGCAGCATGCACCACCGTCTGCCGGGCGCCAGTCACGCTCTCCATCACCGAGGCGATTTTCATCAACGCCCCAGCGGTATTCTACCGCACGACCTCCCAGCCCCCGCCGGGAAAACTAGCCGAAGCGACCTCTGGGGGCGGGGTCGCTGAACGTCGAAACGCTGAAGACCTCCTATTGACGCAGAACTGTACAGAAACTGGTCCGACATCACCTGCTGCTGCAAAGGATAGCCGGCTTTCACTCGACATAGCAGTAACAATTGATGGTTGTGTAGTTAATGCGTTAGTGGACACCGGCGCAGACTATTCCATACTGAGCGGGAAACTGAAAACGCAGCTGAAGAAAGTAATCACACCATGGCATAACTCGCAGATTCGGACAGCTGGTGGCCATGTCGTTACTCCACTGGGTGCCTGCACAACTAGAGTACAGATTCAAGGGTACACATTCGTAGCAAGCTGCCTTGTTCTACGTGAATGCTCCCGTGACGTCATTCTGGGAGTTGATTTTCTACAGGAAAATGGAGCTATCATTGATCTGCAAGAGCGCCGCGTCACGTTCTCAGCCCAGCGAGCAATCAACGTGCAGGATGACGGAATGCGTGTCGACGTACTCCGTATTTCTGAACAGAGCGTGACGCTTCCTCCCCGAGCCAGTGTTCTAGTCGACGTAACATGCTGTGGTTTGAGCGATGGCGATGTGGTGGCCGAGACAAATTTAGAACACCTCCTGCAGCAAGGCATATGTGTAGCGAGAAGTGTAATACACGTTCGTGACGGCCGATCTGAATTGCTCGTTACCAACTTTAGCAACGAGCATCGACACCTTTTCCGTGGCACTTCGATAGCGTTTGCCCACGAAGTAGCAAACGTAACCAACTGTCTCACGTCAGAAGTAGTGGATAACGCAGACACATCAATGAGCAACATTGACATCAATCCTGATCTGTCCACCGATAACCAGACTGCGCTGCGAGCGCTCTTGTTCGAGTACAGGTCTTGCTTCGCAAGTTGCTCGAAGATCCGCCAGACGTCCATCACTCAACACAGGATCATCACGTACGAGGACGCACGCCCAATACACCAGCACCCCTACCGCGTGTCGGCTAAAGAACGTGAAGCGATACGTACGCAAGTTCGCGAGATGCTTGACGATGGCGTTATCGAACCATCCAACAGCCCGTGGTCATCTCCAGTCGTGCTTGTCAAAAAGAAGGACGGGTCGCTACGCTTCTGCGTCGATTACCGAAAGCTTAATAACGTGACCAAAAAGGATGTGTACCCGCTACCGCGTATCGACGATTCGCTAGATAGACTTCGTCGTGCCCATTATTTCACTTCTCTCGATCTCAAAAGCGGGTACTGGCAAATCGAGGTAGATCAGCGAGACCGCGAAAAGACAGCCTTCGTGACTCCAGACGGCCTATACCAATTTCGAGTACTCCCTTTCGGCTTGTGTTCAGCGCCGGCGACTTTCCAGCGAATGATGGACACTGTCCTTACAGGGCTGAAGTGGCAGACTTGTCTTGTCTACCTTGACGATGTGGTGGTCTTCTCTGCCACGTTCGAGCAGCACCTTCAGCGCCTGCGCAGCGTGCTGGAGGCTATCCGTTCGGCGGACCTCACACTAAAGCCACAGAAGTGCCACTTCGGCTATAAAGAACTAAAGTTTCTTGGACATGTAGTTAGCGCCGAAGGAATCCGTCCCGATCCGGACAAGCTTGCCGCTGTTGCCGAATTACCAGCTCCTGTCGATAAGAAAGCCGTCCGGCGCTTCCTTGGTTTGTGCGCCTACTATCGCCGATTCATTCATGGCTTTTCACAGATAGCAGAACCTCTGACTCGTCTCACAAGGGACGACACACCGTTTGTCTGGGAAAACGAGCAACAAGCAGCTTTTGATGAGCTGCGACAGCGCATGCAATCAGCGCCCGTTCTCGCTCATTTCGACGATGATGCTGACACGGAGGTCCATACCGACGCTAGTAACATTGGGCTCGGTGCAGTGCTCGTTCAGCGTCAAGAAGACATCGAAAGAGTGATAGCCTACGCCAGCCGCTCTCTATCGCGTGCTGAGGCGAATTATTCCACTACGGAGAAAGAGTGCCTCGCAGTCGTGTGGGCAATCACCAAGTTCCGCCCATACCTTTATGGTCGTCCCTTCAAGATAGTGACGGACCACCACGCCCTCTGCTGGTTGGCAAGCCTGCGCGACCCTTCAGGACGGCTAGCACGGTGGAGCTTGCGGCTGCAGGAATTTGACGTCACCATCGTCCATAAGTCCGGCCGTAAGCATGAAGACGCTGACACACTGTCACGCGCGCCCCTTCATGTCGGCAGTCAGGAAGCAGAGGAAGACGAAGGCTTCCTGGGCGCCATTAGCTCATCAGACTTGAGTAAACGGCAGCGGGATGACGCAGAGATTCGTCCGATCATCGATCATTTAGAGGGCCAGGACACAATCATACCACGTCATTTATTCCGCTCGTTGCCGTCGTTCTGCCTTCGAGATGGTGTGCTGTGCAAGAAGAACGCTCGTTCGAACAACCGTGCCTACCTCCTGGTGGTTCCTCGAGACATGCGAGACGACGTCCTCTTCGCTTGCCATGACGAACCCACATCCGGTCATCTGGGCTACTCACGAACACTTGCCAGAGTGAGTGAGAGGTACTATTGGCCAGGACTTTCGGCAAGCGTCAAGAAGTACGTGAAGAGCTGTCGGGAATGTCAGCGCCGAAAGCAACCATCTGTTAAGCCAGCTGGTTTGCTTCAGCCCATTGAAGCACCCTGCACGCCGTTTGACCAAGTCGGCATGGACATTCTCGGGCCTTTTCCTATGTCTGCGGACAGCAACAAATGGGTGATCGTCGCGACCGACTATTTGACACGCTACGCTGAAACCCAGGCGATCCCACGAGCCACGGCTTCTGAGGTAGCACAATTTTTCATGCGCCACATCGTGTTACGACACGGTGCTCCTTCCAGTGTAATAACGGACAGAGGGACGGCATTCACGGCGCAGCTTACGGACGAAGTTTTCAAATTGAGCAACACCAGACACCGAAGGACAACTGCGTACCACCCGCAAACCAACGGACTTACTGAACGACTGAATAAGACCCTCGCAGACATGATCTCAATGTACATCGACGTACAGCACAAAACATGGGACCGGATCTTGCCTTACGTGACCTTCGCGTATAATACCGCCGTGCAAGAGACCACGCGATTCACGCCATTTCGGCTTCTCTACGGCCGCGAAGTGCAGACCATGCTAGACTCAATGCTACCGTGTCAGGACGAAGACGAGTTGGCAACAGACGCCGAAGAATTCGCAGAGCGTGCCGAGGAAGCCCGGCAGCTCGCGCGACTGCACATCGGCCAGCAACAGCAGGCAGACGCACGACGCTATAATACCCGCCACAGAGAAGTGTTTTACAGCCCCGGAGATCAAGTTTGGGTGTGGACGCCCGTCCGCCGCCGTGGCCTTAGTGAAAAGTTGCTGAGCCGGTACTTTGGCCCATATAAAGTGTTACGCCGCGTCAGTGACGTGAACTACGAAGTGGTTCCGGACTCAACACCCCATGCACGGAGCAGGACACGGCTGAGGCCGGACGTCGTTCATGTGTTGCGCATGAAGCCATTTATTGCGCGTTGTTCGTAACTTTTCCTTTACCGTACAGCGTTCTTTGTGTTTTTTGTTTATTTTGTGAACTTACTTTCTTGTTCATTGACGTTTCCTATGTTGGCACGCTCTTCAATTTTTACTTTCACTTCATCCGAATTTCCATTTTTTTTTCACGTGCCTATGTAGTAGCATCGCGGTGCTGCTATGTACTTTCCTTTCCTCTTTTTGGTACTTGTTGTTTTTTTTCTTTTCGGAAGGGGGGATAATGCCGCCAGCACGTAGTGGGTTGGCAGCAAGAGCGGCTCTAAATCTGGAGGAAAAAAGAAGATCGCGTTCTTCTCTGCTCGAGAGCCAGCCACGACTGACGCATCGTCCTAGAGCTAGCTACCCGGTCGTTCAATAAATCCCCAAGTACTTGTGACTCATCGTGACAATATGTGTGTGTTGTGTATATGTGTCCTATCCTGGGCCTTGTTAGTGTTACCTCTGTTAGACGTGATTTCGATACTGGTGGCCAATGGCCAAGGTGCGGCTTGATAACGTGTAGCTTGTTTTGTGTGTGTCTATTCCACTTGCTCTGCCAGTAGTTCCTGAGCTTTCGTTTGAGAGATGGCTTGAGATCAAGGGGCGGGATTGATATGGGTGTCGTGGAACTGATTTCGTGGACGGATGCAGCAAGCTGATCCGCCATCACGTTGCCTTCGATCTCACGGTGCCCTGGCACCCAGCACACTACCACATGTTGTTTGAGTGTGTAGAGTGTGCATAAAATAGAGTAAAGTGAGACGAGGACAGGGTTTTTTTGTTTTTTAAGATTGTGCAGAGCCGTAACCACACTGAGGGAGTCCGTATAAATTACTGCTTTTTGTATTTGTGATTGCTTGATGTGTTTAGCCGCCACAAGTATCGCGTAAGCTTCCGCTGTGAAGATACTTGTGCCTGGATGTAGAGGGCCAGCATCCGAAAAGGATGGGCCGACAGCAGCGTAGGACACAGAGGAGTTACACTTGGAGGCATCTGTAAAGAACTCAGGACGTGTGTATTTGTGTTGAAGTTCCAGGAAGTAGTTTCGGATATGGGCAATAGGTGCATGTTTTGTAACTTCTAGGAAAGACACATCGCAGTCTATTATCTGCCACTGCCACGGTGGCGGGTATACTGCAGGAGCCATTAAACTGTGTTCAAGTGACACTCCAGTTTCCTCAGCTAGGCCCTCCAGGCGAACTGAGAAGGGCTGCCTCATCGAAGGCCTGTTTTGAAACAGAATAGAGCTCGACAAATCATTAATAGTGGAGTATGAGGGGTGCTTCTTGTCTGCTTTCACCTTAAGAAAATATACAAAGGACATGTAAGTTCTTTGTAGATGAAGCGACCATTCATTTGACTCAACGTAAAGGCTTTCTACAGGGCTTGTCCGAAAAGCACCCGTAGAAAGGCGGATGCCCAAATGGTGCACGGGATCCAGCATCTTCAAAGCACTTTGAGTCGCAGACTGATAAAGAACGGCCCCATAATATAAGCGGGTGCGAGTGAAGTTTCTATACAGGTTCATGAGGCATTGCCTGTCGCTACCCCACGTAGTACGTGACAACACTTTCAGAGCACTCATGGCTTTTATACATTTTGTTTTTAGATACTTAATTTGCGGTATGAAGGTCAGCTTGTGGTCCAAAATTAGGCCTAAGAATTTATACTCGGCATTAACAGACAGACGTTGACCATTCAACTGAATGTCAGGTTCTGAGTGCATACCTCTCTTTCAGGAGAACAAGACACATGTGCTTTTTTGTGGGTTCAGTCGGAATACATTTTCTTCTGCCCATTTAGAGACCTTGTTCAAAGCTAGCTGAACCTGCCGTTCACACATTGCCAGGTTGCATGACTTAAAGCCAAGCTGGACGTCATCGACATATGTACAATAGAACATATTGCGGGGGATGGACAGGTGCAAGGAATTCATTTTGATAATAAAAAGTGTACAACTAAGTACACCGCCTTGCGGTACTCCCGTTTCTTGAACAAATGTTTGAGAGAGAACACTTCCCACACGCACGGAATGTCCGATTGGACAAGTAACTCTCGATTATGGAAAGCATTCCACCGCGCACACCCAGGTGAGACAAGTCTCTTAATATGCCAAAACGCCATGTTGTGTCGTAAGCCTTCTCGATATCGAAAAACACAGAAAGAAAGTATTGTTTATGGACGAAAGCGTCTCGGATCTGTGCCTCGATACGCACCAGATGGTCGGTGGTGAATCTACCCTCCCGAAACCCACATTGGTATTGGTCAAGCAGATTGTGTGTTTCAAGAAAATATAAAAGTCGGCTGTTTATCATTTTTTCAAAAAGTTTACAAAGGCAGCTGGTTAGTGCAATTGGCCTATAACTTGAAACTGAGGAAGGGTCCTTGCCCTGTTTCAAAATAGGGATAACAATGGCCTTTTTCCAGGAAGTAGGTATGGTGCCAGAAAGCCAGATAGCATTGTATAGGGAGAGTAAAGTTTTTCGCGTTTCTAGCGGCAGGTTTTTCAACATTTCATACATGACATGGTCGTGGCCTGGGGCAGAATTACTGCAGGAGTTTAGTGATGTTTGTAGCTCAGCTAAGTTGAAAGGTTGGTTGTATGCCTCGTATTTTGTACACTTGTATTACAGTTTCTGCTTTTCTATTTTTGCTTTATATCTTTGAAAAGCTTCAGTATAGTGTGGCGAGCTAGAGACCTGCTCGAAGTGTGCACCGAGGAAGTTCGCCTGATCTTCCAGGCTGTCACCCTGTGTGTTTACGAGTGGGAGTGAATGCACTTGTCTTCCTGCTACTCTACCAACCATGTTCCAGACTTTAGCCTCTTGGGTATATGAATTAATCCCCGATAAAAACTTGTGCCAGCTTTCTCTTCTGGCCTGCCGACGCATTCTCCTGGCCTGAGACTTCATTTTCTTAAAAGTGGCAAGATTTTCGGCTGTCGGTGAGTTCCGAAGAACCCTCCATGCTTTGTTTTGCTGCCTGCGTGCATTTTGGCACTCTGAGTTCCACCATGGCACACATCGTTTTCGATGATGTCCATTTGTTTGTGGGATACTTTTTGTTGCTGCATCGATCAGAGATGCTGTGAAGTAGTCGACAGCCGCTTCAATGTCTAAAAGTGCATATGTCGCGCCAATTTATATGTGTGATGGTATAAAACTGTTCCCAGTTGGTTTTGCTTAATAGCCATTTTGGAACCTGGGGCGGGCATTCAGTTGATGTAGGTGTGCTCAAAACTACAGGAAAATGATAACTTCCGTAGGGATTAGTGATGACTTTCCAGTGAAGTAGAGGCACAAGCGATGAAGATACTATGCTTAGGTCCATTGAGGAATAGGTATTATTAGCGAGGTTATAATAGGTTGGTTCTTTTCGATTCAGGAGACACGCGCTTGAAGAGAGAAGAAACTGTTCAATCAGTTGACCTCGGGCGTCACAACGAGAGTCGCCCCATAGCCTGTTATGTGCATTAAAGTCCCCTAGAACAAGATAGGGTTCAGGAAGTTCATCTATCAAGGACTGGAATTCATGTTTGTGTAGTTGAAAATGTGGAGGTATGTATACAGAGCAAATGGTGACGAGTTTGCTTAGAAGCACCACTCGAACAGCCACTGCCTCAAGAGACGTTTGGAGTTTCAAGTGTTTACATGCTAAACATTGCTCAACTATAACAGCTACACCTCCAGACGATGCCACGGCATCATCTCGATCCTTTAAGAAAATAATGTAACTGCGTAGAAAGTTGGTGTGTTTAGATTTTAAGTGTGTTTCCTGTACACACAGCACTTTTGGTGAGTGAATGTGTAGAAATTCTTGGACATCGTCGAGGTTTGTGAGAAGGCCTCTGACATTCCATTGTACAATCTGTGTTTCCATATTTGATGGAAAGTGGTGCTGTGTGTACGGAAATGAAGTGGCTGTTCAAGTGGGAAGTTGTAACTTAAGTAGCAGGGCCGTCGTCGGGCCCTGTTATTGGTTTCTTGGTTCTTTTAGCGCGCTCTAGGGAGCCACGCCGGATTTCCGGCACATGAGGTACTGTGTTTGTGTCCATTGCCTCACGTGAAGCACTGGACGCCCGCGTACGCGAGCTGCTGTTGCGTATCTGCGACCTCGCCTGGTGAGACGTGGTCGGTCGACCCGACGACCCTGGAGTCGCCCGAGTCTCTGGCTTGGTTGGTGGAGCAGGCTTGGCTGCTTCCGCCATGAAAGCGGCCACCACACCCGATGGCTCACTTTGCGTGGGCCTAGGTAGTGGCAGAGGGTGATGCGACGCTGCCTCCTGACGCGCCGCATCAGCGTAAGTTGTCCCGTGAAAAGCCGAACACCTTCGGCGTGCTTCCTTGAAGGAGATATTTTCGCGAATATTCAGTGTAATAATGTCTTTCTTTTTTCCACTGTGGAGAAGAACGTGAATATGACGCAAGGTCTCCGTCACAGTTTACACAGTGTAGGGTTTCATTACATTTGTCAGAGATGTGGCCTTGGGCACCGCATTTGGCACAAGCAGGTCGACCACGACAGCTCTGAGAGCCATGGCCGAACCTTTGACACTGGTAACATCGGCAGGGGTTTGGTATGTAGGGTCTGATCGGTGTCTTTGTATAGCCAGTTTCTATTGTTTGTGGTAGTTCACTGGTGGCAAAGGTCAGTACCAAGTGTTTCGTGGGGGTTTCCTGATTGTTCCTTCGGATGACGATTCGCTTCACATTGGTCACATTCTGTTCTTCCCAGCCCTCGAGGAGTTCAGCCTCCTTCAAGTCAAGGAGGTCTGTGTCAGAAACAACTCCACACGCAGAGTTCATAAATCAATGAGGTGTTACGCTGATGGGAATGTCGCCGAATGTTGCAAGGTTCTTTAATTGTCAAATTGTGTTTTGTCACGGAGTTCTAAAAGAAGGTCGCCACTAGCCATTTTTGTAACTGTAGCCATCGCCTAATGTGGCTGTCAGGGACCGCGATACTATGAACGGGGACACTGTTTTGGCTGTTTTGTTGGGCTTCTCACTTTGTACAACATGATAACGAGTAAATACTTCTTTGGGTCGGCTGAAAAAGGAAAATTCTTGGGTGCGTACGCGCTTTGAAGCGGCACGATCATTGAGGAGTGGAAAGCTTCTATGCATAATAGAGGAATGTAATTCAGTAACGATGGCGGCCACCCACCACGGAGCCCAATGAGGGGACGTTACAAGATTCATGAAACGCGAAACATGCAACCGCCAGCCGTACACCGCTACGATAACCTAATGCGCGTAGGCCAAGGTTGGCTAGTTGCACAAGGTTAACCTTTTACTTGCCAATGTTCCAAAATTGGAACATACGAAACCTAATTTTTTATGTCCTCTCTGATATATCGCATATTAAAATTTTATGTTTACGCATACTCATTGATGCTTGTGAAAAACGTAGCAGTTTTAATTTCTATTATGAACCTACGGAGAATCATTAGATGAATTTTTAAAAACTGGCATTTTTTGTGCTCCTTGACCACCAGATGTTTGTTGCATTATTCCGCAGAAAAAAGTAATGCTGCAGTGAGCAAAGCAGAACTAAAATATCGGTAAATAGTTCGGGATTACGCGGCAATACAATAAAAAAATAACAAAGACAATCTAGTTTTCAGCTTGAGAGTTTTGTGCGGATGTTCCTTTTTTGGAACATTGGCGTTTTACAGTGTCAGACGCAGCGTAGACGGGCGCGAGCGTTTCGCCTCGTTCTTTTTCTTTTTTTGTCTTGTCGATGGCACCTTCTGGGCGGCGCTTGGCAGAAACTTCAACATAAGCTTTTCTGGGCGTCATTTTCAGTTTGCCAGACACGTTAAAAAAGCAGCATTGAACTACAGTGCCTAGCTGCATCAATCCCTGTGAATGTAACTAGAAAACTACCTTGCGGCTGGTTTCATTTTTGTAGTACTGGGCTTTACACCGCAATAACTTTCGTTGTAGGTCATGGCACAATGCTTCCTCACTTTGGAGGCAGCAATTGACCTTTTGTTCAGCCTTCCCGATGACGAACGCGAAGGGGCGTCTGTATGCCAATTGCCGCCTGTTGAAGATGGCAATATTACGGACGAGGAGCACGTGAACGAAAACGACTTTTCTGAAGTTGTTCCCGATGATGTTTGTGGGCACGTTGAAGTTATGCAGTGCAGCGATGAAGACGTTGATTCGCCAGCTGCATGTTCGAGTCCTGATCCACGACAAAAGAAACCAGCGGGGCGGCAATTCACTGCTGGAAAAGGACGCAAAGCTTCAACGAACGCTCTGAAAACAAATACTTCAAAGTGCTCCCATACACCAGTATGGGGCGACCATGCCACGTTTGACAAAACGCTTCCCAGCGAGAGTCCTCCGTCGTTGCTAGAGGCATTTCCTGATCTTGCAAACATGAGCCCATTTATGCTGTTCAGCAAATTTATTTCTCCGGAGTATCTTGGTTCACTGGCTGAACTAAGTGCAAAATACGCACTCGAAAAGGGGGAGGAGGTGGACGTCACAGGAGCGGACATAGGTCAGTTTTTCGGCCTCTTACTTTTCAGCGGGTATCACTCCGTTCCGTCTGAGGACTCGTATTGGAGAACTGCAGAAGATCTTTGTGTGCCTATAGTCGCGACAGTGATGGCCAGCAATAGGTTCCGGCAGCTGAAAAGGTTCTTTCATGTTGTTGACAACATTCAGTTGAAAGCAGGCGAAAAAATAGGCAAACTTCAGCCGTTTTACGACGAAATCTCCAAATGTTTCCGCAAGTTTGGAGTGTTCAATGAAAGCCTCAGCATCGACGAGTCAATGGTGCCCTATTATGGCCACCACTCGTGCAAAATGTTCATTCGCGGTAAACCAATTCAATTTGGGTACAAAATATGGATGATGTGCTCTTCGAATGGGTACCCCTATGCGATAGAAATATCTTGTGGAAGGAACGAGAAGGACGACTAGACACCTCTCGGGATCAGGGTTGTTAGCAATATGGTCTTGGTTCTGGAAGCGCCTGAACATCACGAAGTCTACTTTGACAACTTCTTCACTTCGCACGGCCTCTTGACTAAACTGGCTGACCAGGGGATTCGAGCGACAGGGGCTGTGCGAGATACAAGAACCGGTGGTTGTCCACTGAAGAGCTTGAAAAACATCGAAAAGAAGAAAGAGGATCTTTCCACTACAAGTGTGACGGGGCAGTCTGCGCATGCAGGTGGAATGACAAACCAGTCATCACAGTTTCTTCTAATGACCTCAGCCACGAGCCTGTTGGAAGTGCGAAACGCCCCTCACGACGCTCAAACAAAAAAAATGGACATTCTTCAACCATAATTGATCAGAAAATACAATGAGGGCAGGGGCGGAGTAGATGTGATGGAACGCCTCCTCGAAAGCTATCGACTGAGAATGAGGAGCAAGAAATGGTGGTGGAACCTTTCCAGCAATGGTTTGAACATGGCTCTCGTCGCAGGATGGCTCCTCCACTGCGAGCCTCACAAGGATAGTGATGCCGTCATGACGCACATCGCCTTTCGGCGGGACGTCACCATGTCCTTGCTGCAGCTCAAGCAAAAACTCACTGTAAGATTTGGACCCCGCGTTCATTCGAGACATGAGGACAGAAAAACTGATGGCCACTACATTATCTCAATGACTCAGGGAAGGTGCGCGGAATGCAAGAAGGATACAACGAATCAGTGCCAGCAGTGCAAAAAGCGGCTGCACAAGAAAGGCTTTGCCGCTTACCATAGTTTGTGATTTGCTCATTGTAGTAGAGCCAGTAGTATGAAAGAAGAAATTTTCATAAAGTGTTGTTATCAATTTTATACTTTTCAGAGACATCGTATGACGCTAAATATCATTCTTCAGTTATCCTGAATAAGGAAACCCGACTGAAAAGTCAATAAAAGTTGTTCAAGAGAAATTGTGTGTTTTGCATATGGGAAACGCCAATGTTCCAAAAATGGAACATGCGAAAAAACACGCTTAGTCATTGTGAATGTGGCTGTATTTTTTATCATAGTTAATTTAGAAGGCCAATGCAAAGTATCAACATAAATTTTAGTTTTTTTCCTACTGCTTCATAGTGCGGCATTTAAAAGGTTAACCCAAGCCGCCCATGAAATTGGGGAAGTAACAGAAGAAATTAGAAGACAGGATAGATTTAAAGAGGAGAAAAGACGAAGGTGTGGGGGAGAGAGAGATAGGAAAAGGCGACTGCCGATTTCCCCTGGGTGGGTCAGCCCAGGGGTGCCGTCTACGTGAAGCCGGGGCCAAAGGGGTGTGTTGCCTTTGCCGGGGGGCCTTAAAGGTCCAATCACCCGGCGTCGTCTCAACCCCCAGGATCCCCTTTTTCCCGGACACGGCAAAGCCACGCACGGCTAGGCGTGGGAGGGAGTCGTAACTCCTCTGTTAGCTCGGGTCCGTGGTGTCGCTACACACCAAACACCTGCTTTCACAGACACCCCTGCGGGGAGCTGCTTTCGAATATTGAAGCTCATTGAAGACTAGTGCAAGCATACGAAAATGCTCAGCGCGAACTGCCGGAGGACTGACACACATAAAAAATAGCGTGCGCGTTTCGACGAACAAAACGACAATGTTCATGTGCGTAGAGCTCACTTTCTAGAAGGTCAGCGACCGAGAGAGGAAGCATTGTGACAATTAACGTAGATGCTCTAGTGTTTGTAGGAAAGCCGTCCTCGTTGTTCAACGAGACGAACCAAGATTGGGCGCCGCCTCTGCAACTCGGCTACTGCTCCAAGCATACAGGCGTTGCGTGGCATAAGCGCGAAGAAAGACGACATCACGACAAATGGGGATCGGAGTTCGAACGGGGCTGATGACATCCCGACACGGCGATCATGGATGCAGCAGCTGAGCCGGACGTGTGCTGCTGCTGCTGCAACCATGTCACCGCTGGCCGTTCACCTGTTGACAAACAAGCAAACAATGCTGCATTAAGAACCCTTCTGTCCTGAGCGAATCCTCCGTGACCTATGCGAATGAATACATCTCCACTTTCATCATTCATTTCACCCTCTGCCACTTCGAAATTTGATCGCGCATTTCTGCTGCTGAACAAGATCAAGGCACCGGTTCGTGCAGATGAATCCGAATGCGGGTTCCGCTCGATGGCAGTCCTTATGCAGTGACTGAATTCTCAGTACTAGGTTTACAGATGTGTACATCCCCTCTGTTTATGACAAAACAGCACCATGTAATTGGGCAGGCGTGATCGAAAAACGCGCCACCGCGTGAGAACTGAGCACAAACATCAGCATTTGTTGATAAGGCAGCATTCATGCATTGCTATTTGACAACTCGGGGCTGGCGCATGTATAAATTTGTCGAACTATTAAATTTACCTCTGCAACGATGATCACTCTATGGTCGCGAAGCAGCTTAGCAGACAGGCTTTTTTCTCAGCCGCTGTTCAAGTAGTTGTGCACTTCGGCTGATTGAAAGCCTTCAATTCACCTAAGTTACAAAATTGGCGCTGAAAACCAAATAGTTCACGTGACCGTGCGACACCTCTGAGATGGCAGAAATATGTGAAGTAGTGTCGGTTCCGGGTCGAAGTGTGTACGCATCCACTCTGTCGCAAAAGTGCACCTTCTTTGTAGCGAGAATTTAGCGTACCACTCTTGAGTTCTTCTAAGAACTCAAGAGTGGTACGCCGCATTTAACAGCTGTCTTGTGCCAACCGGCAGCACGGTGCAGAAAAAGAAACGATTGTGAGGAAGATAGCGACAGTGGCAGTGCGGCTCCCTCATACTGGAAACTGCAAATGTACGGCTCGCACGCGCAGCTAGTCTGAGCGGCGGTTCATACATATGGCCGCTGCAGTAGGACAGCAGCAACAGTGACGTCACGTGCAAGCTATGTATACTTGGCTACAAATTTTGTTGGCAGTACTGTAAAAAGCTATAGAACTAAAATGTATGCCTGCTACTGTGCCTAAAATAGCACTATAGCACATAAGTTAACTGAAAATATTTTCATTTGCTTTGCTGAAACACGTATTACTGCTTTATTTATTACGAGACTCGAAATGTTGCGGGAAGTGGTAGGTGAAATGCGGTTATTATTCACATTGCAGAAATGCTTTCCCTTTAATTTTATTTTTTTTAGACAGCACCACCTTTTCAATACACCTGTTTAACAAAGTAAATATGGCATCCGTGACATGAGTGATTCAGTGTGTGGCTGCAAACCCGCTGTTCGGTTCAAGTAAAATAGACTTGACAGAAGACATTAATATGTACACTGAACAGACAAAATGTCTCCCATTCAAATATTCAGTGTATATGCTTTTCCAAACGTTTTAACAATGCGAGCAAGCAAAACTGAAATCGGGTACGGCACTACTTGTGGAGCAACACGAACGCGAAAAAGCCACACCTTCTTCACTTCATTTTCAAGAATAGTTGTTGCAGAGTGCAGCAAGTGAACAGCTCTTATCACCGCCAGTGCGACACAGACTCTACATGTTGGAACAGAGGATTATAAAAACCCCCTACATCAGGCCATGAAAAATGCTTGAAACACAGGTTGCCGCTGCAGCAAACATTTAAACAAACGAACTTGTCTTCTTCAAACTGCCGTGAATATTCGCTTGTCGAATCGTCGGCTCCAGCCACACAGTTTGTTCCAAGTGCAAGGCAGTTTAATAGCGATGCCAGGTAGTAGGCAGACAGTTGGTATGGACACAAATACTCGAGCAGTCCAGCGTCTACAGCTCATGCACACGCTCGCACTTCGCACTCAAGAGATGATCCCACTGGTCATTGCCTTGCGAATTCCCCACTGCAATACCCTGGCAATGAAGACGAGCCATCCTGGCGACTCAAGGTGATGAGAGAACAGGAAAATCGTAGCAGGGCTTGAGGCGACTGACGTGGACCGTCTCACGACTAAGGCGGCGCTTGTCCGTGGACGGCTTGAGCGGTTCAATCACATAGGTGACAGAAGAAGGGTGTTGTATGACGCGGTAAGGGCCAGTATACTTCGGTGCAAACTTGGGAGTGAGTCCAGGAGAGTGGAAAGGCAGTCGGAGCCACACGAGAGAACCGACGGGGAAGTGTCCTGAACAAGATCACGGTCGCGGCGATTTTTTTGGAGGGCTTAATTATCGGCTGTGAAGGACCGTGCAAGCTGACGACACTCATCGGCAAATTCGGCCATTTCCGAAACTGGGCTGAACTCCCAGGCATCAGGATTGTATGGCAGAATTGTGTCGAGTGTGCTGCATGGGTCACGACCACATAAAAGAAAAAATGAAGAAAAGCCTGTTGTTGATTCAATCGCCGTATTGTAAGCGTACGCCACGAAAGGCCGAATCACGTCCCAATCGGAGTGGTCGGAATCAATATACATAGCGAGCATGTCTCCCAGGGTTCTATTGAAACGTTCCGTAAGGCCGTTCGTCTGAGGGTGGTAGGCTGTTGATGTGTGGTGTACCATACGGCGTGAATGTAGAAGCTGCTGCGAAACTTCGGACAAAAATATGCGACCTCTGTCCCTCAGGAGCTCCCGTGGTGCCCCATGACGAAGAAGGAACCGATGCAAGATGAAGGTTGCAACATCACGAGCACCAGCCAAAGGTAGCGCTGCCGTTTCGGCGTACCTTGTCAGATGGTCAGCAGCCACTATCACCCATCGATTACCATTAACAGAGCACGGTAAAGGGCCGTATAGGTCAATCCCAACACTGTCAAATGGGCGTGCAGGACATGGTAAAGGCTGCAGTTGACCGGGTGAATGAAGAAATGTCTTGCACTGCTGACACAAGGAACATGAGCGAATGTGTTTGTATACAAACGTGTACATAACCCGCCAATAGTAACGTTGGCCTACTCGCTCATACGTCTTTAGCGCACCGGCGTGTGCACGTTGCGGTTCAGCATGAAAATATTCGCAGATATCCAACCGCATATGGCTGGGTATGACTAGCCGCCATTTACGACCCACCACTTGTTGCGATGGTACAGCAGGCCATCCCGTATGACGAAATGCGTTGCTTGGCAGCGAAGAGCACGCGGGTGACCGGAAGTTGATGTAACAGAGAGCATATTCAAGAGCGAGACAATCCAAGGGTCCTTCCGCTGTTCAGATGGCATGTCTGTGACACTGAAGGCAGAGAGGGGAAGGTCATTGATTTGATTTGTGGGGTTTAACGTCCCAAAACCACCATATGATTATGAGAGACGCCGTAATGGAGGGCTCCGGAAATTTCGACCACCTGGGGTTCTTTAACGTGCACCCAAATCTGAGCACACGGGCCTACAACATTTTTGCCTCCATCGGAAATGCAGCCGCCGCAGCCTGGATTTGAACCCGCGACCTGCGGGTCAGCAGCCGAGTACCTTAGTCACTAGACCACCGCGGCGGAGCAGAGGGGAAGGTCAAGGGCTGATATTTCTGTATCATCAGATTTCACGGGTGATCACGAAAGCACATCTGCGTCAGAGTGGTTTCGCCCCAATAGGTAGACGACGCGTATGTCGAATTCCTGGAGGTGTAGTGCCCAACGTCCGAGGCGACCAGAAGATTCTTTCAGTGAAGCCAATCAACAGAGTGCGTGATGGTCAGTTACCACATCAAAAGTTTGGCCGTACAAATAGCGGCGAAACTTGTTAAATGACCACACAACCGCGAGGCACTCTTTTTCCGTAACAGAATAGTTGGCTTCTGCCTTAGTGAGGGCACGGCTGGCATAGGCGACCACATACTCCGTAAAACCTGGTTTGCGTTGCGCGAGTACTGCACCAAGGCCGACGCCACTTGCATCCGTGTGTACTTCGGTCGGCGCAGTATGGTCGTAATGGCGCAGTACGGGTGGCGAGGTAAGGAGTTGACGCAGTGTTGCGAAGGATTCGTCACAGGCTGCTATCCTATTCGAAAGATCTGCAGGGCCAGCAAGGAGTTTGGTGAGTGGAGCGACGATGGGAGCAAAGTTCCAGACAAACCGATGAAAATGGGAGCACAGGCCCACAATGCTCCGTAGTTCCTTAACTGTAGTCGGCTTAGGAAATTCGGCAACAGCACGAAGCTTGTCAGGGTCGGGAAGGATGCCGGCTTTCGAGAGGACATGACCAAGTATGGTGAGTTGTTAAGCCCCGAAGGTACATTTCTTCAGGTTAAGCTGAAGGCTGACGTTTGTAAGGTATTGTAGAATCTGACGCAGACGAGTGAGATGCGAAGTGAAATCGGGTGAAAAGATCACAACGTCCTCAAGATAGCACAAGCATATGTTCCATTTGAGACCACGTAAAATGCTGTCAATCATTCGCTCGAATGTGGCGGGTGCATTGCAGAGTCTGAATGGCATTACGGTAAATTCATAGAGGCCATTCGGTGTGACGAACGCCATTTTTGGACGATCGGACTCGGCCATTGGGACCTGCCAATAACCTGAGCGATGGTCAAGCGAGGAAAAGAATTCTGCATCTTGGAGACAATCGAGAGTGTCGTCTATGCGGGGAAGAGGGTAAACATCTTTTCTCGTAATGTTGTTTAGGCATCTGTAGTCTACGCAGAACCGGATCAAGCCATCTTTTTTTTTTTTTGACGAGTACAACTGGGGAAGACCAAGAACTACAAGAAGGCTTGATGACTCTGCAGAATGTCGTCTACTTGTTCTGCAATTACACGACCCTCCACCGGCGACACACGATAGGGGCGCTGGCGCAAAGGAGTGCTCTTCCCTGTGTCAATTGTTTGAACAACGGTGTTCGTTCTTCCTAGCACCGCTTGGGGAAAGTCAAATCAACGCCTGAATTCGTGCAACAAGGTAACAAGCTGCTCTCGTTGAGACGGAGCAAGATGGCTGTCAATAGAACGGTAAAATGCATCAGAAGACACGCTGTCCGAGGCACGGTGAGGAACCAACGCGTTCAGCTCCATATTCCGCTTGGTGTCGAAGAAATCGGTAGGCACGATAGTACCTTCATCGATAAGCTGAATGTGGCCGTACGTCTCGTTGCTGCGCAAACTGAGGGGGCACAATTTGGGATTGGAAATAAATATTCCAGTGGTGTCTTGACAAAGCGCAAGAACGGTGAATGGCAGCGATGCGTGGTGGCGGCTACCGAAGATGTCAGATGGTTTGAATAGGACGGTAGCGTCAGAAAGTGAAGCACAGTAGGCAAGTACAAACTGGACACTGAAAGGAGGAAGGTCAATGTGCGTCACGACGACAAGGTTAGCCACACTAGATACGGCCGCACCAACAGAAGGCGCATCACGAAACGTTAACAGCTCCACTTCGGCCCGAGCGCAGTCGATGATGGCGTGATGACGTGATAATAAATCCCATCCTAGGATGACATCGTGGGAACATGAAGCAGACATGTGAAATTCAATAGTGTACAACACGTCTCGAATTACCACTTTTGCTGTACATGCCGCGACAGGCTCAATTTGTTGGGCGCTCGGAGTGCTAAGAGAAACCACGGAAGAAAGCTTTGTCACTTTACGAGAGCCGCAGAGTCTTTGACTTATCACAGATATCACGGCACCGGTATTGATAAGTGCAAGTGTTCGTACACCTTCGACGATTACATCGATAAGACTGGCGGGAGACAGGCGACGACTTAAACGATTAGACGATGACTCAGCTCGTGCCTCCGGAGCTGCAGCAGCTCGTGCCTCCGGAGCTGCGGAGTTCCGTCTCAATGGAGGTGGGTCGTCGACGCTTAGGTGATGCAGAACGATGACTTGTTGAAGGGGAATGCGAGCGGGAAGTAGACCGTCGAGAAGTGGAGGTTCGGGTGCCGGAAGCAGCTTGCGCGTCACGTTCGTGAACTTCAGGTGGCATGTGAGGTGCGTGGTATGGAGGCCGAAATGAGTAATCAGGGTATCTTGGTGCGTTAACTGTGAAGCGCCGACAACATAGACGTGCAACGTGGCCTGGAATTCCGCAAAAGTAACATGTGGGCCGGTTGTCAGCAGTGTGCCAAGGATTTCTGGCGTGCTGCTCTGTAGCTGGAAATGGCGCAGTGGACAGTCGCGCAGGTTGTGGCGTATACACTGGCAGACGAGGCAGAGGCATTGCCACGATGGCTGCATAAGTCAGTGGCGCAACAGCAGGTGTTGGTGGAGAGGCAGACGTCGGCAATGGCAACGCCTCGGAGACCTGCCCCTGAATGGCCTGTCTGATGGTCGGCGTTAGGCGGTTCGTTGGTGCTTCAAAAGTCGGTGCTTCAAAAGTCGGCAGATACAAGAGACACGGAAGCTGTCGTGCAACCTCTTCGTGTACATATTCTTTTATCTGCTCCAGCAGAGTGCTGTCACCACCGACAGCCAGGGCAGCGAGAGAGTCCTCTGCTGTCGTCGACCATCGAACTGATGCACACTGTTTTCAAATCTCTTCCAAGCTCTGGCACAAGGTCACAAGTTCGGATACAGTACTTGGGCCCTTCGCCAGCAACATTTGAAAGGCATCATCGTCTATGCCTTTTAAGATATGCCTGATCTTGTCTTGTTCGGTCATCTCGGGGTTAAAGCGCCGGCGTAAATCGATAACATATTCAATATAGCTTGTGAAGCTTTCGCCCTGTTTTTGTGCGCGTCCGCGTAGGCGCTGTTCAGCGCGCAGCTTGCGCACTGCGGGGCGATCAAACACAGCTGCAAGGATGATCTTGAAAGCGGCTCAAGTGGTAAATTCAGCACAGTGGTTTGTGAACCACAGGTTGGCGACGTCCTTGAGATAAAATGGGAGAAATTCCAATTTCGAGGGATCATCCCACTTGTTGGCAGCGCTCACCTTTTCAAACAGATGCAACCAGTCTTCCCCATCGTGGTCCTCAGTGCCGCTGAAGAAGGGGGGATCCCGTTGGCGCAGGGTGGTAGGCGCGATAACCAGTTGACATTGGGCCGTGGTTTGCTGGGTGGCACCTTGCTCGTTTGTCTGATCAGGCATTGCTGACGCAGTGGGCAGCTTTCAGCTTCGAAGTTCCAGCTTTGCGTACCCAGCACACTTTCACCACTTTGCAAGGGAGTTTAATAGCGATGCCAGGTAGTAGGCAGACGGCCGGTACGGACACAAATACTCGAGCAGTCCAGCGTCTACAGCTCGTGCATGCGCTTCGCACTCAGAGATGGTCCCACAGGTCATTGCCTTGCGAATTCCCCACTACACAAGGATTTCTTCGAAGGAACTTCTTTCTATTAGCACCGGGCCAGGCAAACATTTACAGCATTGGCAATGCTGAAATCATTCACACTGGCATACCTACCAAGTTCAAGGGATAATAATCTGGTAAATTTCCTAAACTGGAGGAGGGAGGGTCTAACCACATGGATTCACCTGACCCCACACCTTTTGTTAACATACACAAAAAACCTCTCGAAGGACCACTAGTTGCCAAACTACTCTGCCTGTCAGCGATGTGATGTTACCGTAATTACTCGAATCTAACGCGCACCTTTTTTCCGGTTAGACGAGTTCATAAATCGCGTGCGCGTTAGAATCGAGTACGAAAAAAAAAGAATATGGTCACTCTATTGCCATCGGCATTTCCAATGTGGCCGCCCCCTACGTGCGTCGGCATGGCGCGTCGGCCATTTCTGCCTATGTGTTTCCCATGTGCGGCACTTCGTACGTGTGCTGAGGAGTTCGTCATCTTGTAGTGCATTAGCATCGACGGCATGGAAGGGCCAACTCCAAAAACTCAAGTGCACCACGATACCGCTTTTAAAAGAAAAGTCATCGCGTGTGCAGAAACGGGCGGAAATCGGGCCGCATCGCAATCGCTCGGAGTTCCCGAAACGTGCGTGCGGGACTGGCGGAAACAAAAGCAGAAGATTGTCGAGAGCAAAGCTTCACGCAAAGGCTTCAGTAGACCACAACAGGGTCGGTTTCCGCAAATTAAAGAGCTGCTTGGCGAGTATGTGTTTGAGCAGCGAGCGGCACAGCGGCCTGTGACGACAGAACTGCTCCAAGTGCGGGCTATGCAATTAGCTTAAGAAAAAGGTCTAATTCGGAGCCAGTTTAAAGCGAGCAGTTTATGAAGAGGAAAGGCTTTTCCCTCCGAAGGGGAACGGGCATATGGGAAAAGTTTTGCAGAGGAGTACGATGAAAAGCTTCACAGTTTTCAGAGGTTCGTCCTAAACTTGCGGCACAACAATGGCTACCTGCTTGGGCAAATCGGGAATGCCGATCAGACGCCTCTTCACTTCGACATGCCTGGCACCACAATCGTTGAGAAGAACGGATCGAAGCAAGTTCGCTTGCTGACATCGCTCCACGATAAAACTACAGTGACGGCAATGCTGTGTTACACGTCAGATGGGCACAAGTTTCGCCCGTACCTCATATTTAAATGGAAGACGCTCCCGAAAGGAGTCGCTTTTTCGAGTGGTGTGATCGTGCGGGCTAGCAAGAAAAATGGGTGCTCGTCGCAATCGATGTCTTAAGTTTTTTTTTTTTTTGTCGTGGAAATCGGGTGCGCGTTACAATCGAGGGCGCGGTAGAATTGAGTAAATACGGTACCCAATGAAACAGCAGCAGGCATGTACCATCCCTCCTCTAAAACCTACTCGGAAGTCTTTCACGGATGAATACACACATGTAGATCTACACACTACGGCCACCCATCCCTTATGCCTAAATGCCGACGGCCCAGTGTGGGATGATACCTACCTTGTGATGTCGTACACCAGCAAGGCACCTGCGGCTCCTCGGTAGTAGCTCCTTGTCACAGACCTGGACAGAGACAATCCACAACAGCACATGATGTTGCAGAGTAGACAAAAGTCTACCAATTTCAGCACCCTATCCATGGCTCAAGCCACGTAATAGAGGTTTTTCTTTCCTACTATGCCAGAACTTGAACTTGATCACAGACAGAGATGAAAACAAAGAGCTTTGAGAGCGTTTGTAAAGTACACTATGGCTGTGCTGTATAGTCTACTTGTCATGCAAACGTAACCTTTACTCTAAAACAGATGCGACTTATTCTACAATGAAGCCGAAGACCTGGATTTATTGTACAATGCCTCATATGTTTAAGATGAGAAAAAATTCTTTTTCACAACAACATGAAAAAGTGCTTTCCGGAGGCCGCACTTTTTAGGAGACTTCATTCAGAGATGTACAGTACACAAATGAAAACATGACCTTTTTTTCTTTTTTTTTTTCGAATAACAGATGCTATGAGAGATTAATCGTTCAAAAATTTTGTGTGTAATAAATCTACAACTGGCAAAATATTTCAACGCAACTGACCACTAGGGCAGCAGAAAAGTGGCAGTGGCTAGGAGCTCTATTGCTACACAACAGGGTCCGTTTGTTTACAAGAAGCAGATAACGCAGAGACAGACTGTGAACACAATCCTGTGCAGTCGTTACCACACAATGGCTTAAGATCAGATAGGGCAACACGAAGCCTTGGAAACAAGATATGACAAGCAAGTTCAAGTCCCAACAGCCAGACACGTGCAGCCATCAATAGATTCCACCACGAAAGTCCAAGCAGCGATAGACCCTTTTCATTTCATGTTCCACGGGTGCGCTTCCCGGAGCTGCGCATTTGGAAAACTAAAAACGGCACCTACCGTGCTTCAAGTGAGGAGTAAGCTGTAGTTGCACATGCTGGGACCTGCGTTCTATGTGTGTCCCTATCAAAAGGGCTGAGCCTACATTTTCCGCATCACATCACAAGCAAACTGTGCGTGAACACGCTGTTTGTGGAAGCGACTAGCCACCATAAGTTTGGCTAGGCATATCGCAGAAAAGCTGGCTCTAATATCTTAAAAGGGTCTATTGCACCATCTAAAGTGAATTTCACTGCGGATGGAAATCTACAAAAGAACAATAGTGCTTTGAATATAAACACAGTGGGGGACAACCATGGAAGGCAGCAGCATTTTCACCTTAGAGGATGCACATAAGCCTGCACCAAGGAGTGCACCCTCTAGACTGACTTATCTGCACGGGTCAGTGAACTCTTGCTGTCAAAAACCATCACCCAAAGCACTCTTTATTCAGGCATGGAGGCAGTCAAATGCCATGCTTCAATTATAATAGCGGGGCCTCTCTTGCCCTTTTATGACTGTAGTTGATGTGACACTGCGACCGTCTAGGTGTGCTCACGAGTTGGTTCTCGGCTTCTTTAAAGATCATGAGCGCCCTCGGCGATTGCCTAGCAGCCCATAGCATCCAAGATGTCTACAACAAAATGTACAATAATAAAATGTAGGGTTTTAAATGAATGACACAATCACAGTCCACTGAACAGTAAAACCGCATAAACATAGAAGAGGCAAGCTTGCAAGTTGGAGAGTGCACACAATATTCGAGTCTGCCTAGCTACGTCAGGAAACAGCAGCGATCATGTTAGATTGGTAGAGGGGTGTGCTTACCTGAATCGTTCCTGGCCAGCAGTGTCCCAAATCTGCAGTTTGACGGACCGGCCGCCGACATTCACCACCTTGGAGCCAAACTCAACACCGATGGTGTGGTTGGACTCGGCTTTGACTGCGCAGAAACACGAATCAAAAACTCGAATGAAAAACTCAGAAAAGGCGCTCACTTCCTGATGAATACGTAGCATTATGCAATTTTGTTTTGACAACTTTAGGAGACTGATCACTTAGCGCGCTGCTTTGATCTGGTGCCATTATCACGTTTCTCAGGTAACACCTTTCCAGTGAACTAGTAAACAATCAAGACTGCAAAACATGGTCTTGATGCAAAATCTGAATGCAAACCTAGCCAATGGCCACTGCAGATTTTTTTTTAATTTGTTAAAGCATGCTCTCGGAAGAAGGCTTTTACCTCTATTGTTAAATTAACTGCACAAGCATGGAAATTCCAAAGCCTGTTGACTTAGTCCTTCACGCAAGCATAGTCTCCTAACGGCTTCGGTCAAGCTAGCTCGAACGATCCCTGCCAATCATAATACACGCCATCGATGGTGATACAACACTCAGTACTAATGACACCGTGCGCTTTTTTTCATCATCTTCACCTCATGCGTGGCCGCCTTTACCAACTTACTGGGTACGAAACAAAAATTTCATCCTTTCCACAGACAGCACAACAGTCAAAGACGAACAAAAACGTAACATCATGGAGTGCTGGCAGCGAGCTCTTTGCAATAATCGCAGCTGTCATGCATAAACAAAATAAACAGAAACCTCCACACTTAAACAAGGCCATATTGCCACAACCAACGCGTGTTACCCTGACGTGAAGACCTGGCCGAACGAGGGTTTTTTTTTTCTACCGCTGTCGGATCAGTCGGTCACGGCTTTATGGGCACACTAATTGTTTCGCCTTTCCATCAAACCCGTTCCATTGCTATTTTCTCGTTCCCCGATCAAGCGCGCTCTACCCAGAGCGACTGCGCTAGCGAAGAACCACGTGACATGAGCGCACGTCACAAACACCGGCCTAGTCATCGCGCGAACACCCGGCCGAAAGCAAGACATTGCAACGAGGGCGGTCTGCATGGCAACAATACACACAAAAGGTCACTCACACTTGTTTTCAATGAACTGGTGAAGCAGGCATGACTTGCCCGTTCCCGCACTGCCGATCACCAGGAACTTGAACAGATAATCTGCGGGGGAAAAAAAGCAAAAAAAGGCGGGGTCGGATTAGTTCGACAGGGAAAGGAGATTAGGACAAAGCGGCCGCCGACACGGATCGGAAAAAAAGCTCGCGGGACTCTACTAATCCGGCAAATGCAATTAGAGGTGCAATGGAGTTTTCTGGGGAAGAGATTATAGTGGGAGAAGCAATTAAGTTTCCAAGCGTCAAGTCACCACCGTCTGTGTATTCGATCCACGGAGGAGACAGGGTGAGGTGAACGCACAACCGAAACAAAATTATAAACGCTGCACAAAACACTAACAATATTTTCTGTCTCTACAGATCCCTTCGCCTGCAAGCCAAATCAACGAAATAATATCTCTTAAGACAATTCTTATCACGGTGAAACAATGCACCAATCTTCTATCGTTCCTAAGATCACGAAGTTCTATAATGCACAGGTTCGGCAAACCTGGGTTCTTTTTTTTTTTACCATCTTACCGGGACAGCACGCAGTGCGAGTAAACAAGTGTGATACAACTGCCGCGCGGAGGCATCAAACAAGCAAGCAACTCGATTGACGTTAAAACCGGAACACTGAAAGACGCGTCTTCGTTCAAGGCCCGTCACAACTACGGCAGCGTTCCCGAACGGCGCTGCAAAAACATGCACGGCTGCGTGAGGCGTACCCGATTTCCTACGCTTCAGCATCGCCGAGTTTTTCACCCCGAGAGCTGTGCAGTAGCAGTAGGCGCAAGCCGCACCCTGGGCGACGTTGCTTAGGTTTTAGACCCAGGAAGCGAGACGTCGTCAGACGGGCGCCCAGAAATGGAAACGCTTTCCAAGACGTAGTTCCAGTTTTCGTTACAACGAGTCGGGACTGCGATGCGTCAACGAGGTTAAACGCCGGCACGGAGAACGAGCAAAGTACGATGTAGGCCTACTGGGCGAGACCGAGCTCGCTGCAAACCGTACAGCTGGTCGAAGGTGGTAGAGGAGGGGGATGATACAATCACGCACGCTGCCTTCTTTTTTCTCACTTCGAACGATCGTGGCATGCGGAAACGCGGCCATGCCATGAGCGACTCACCGTAGGTTTCGGACATGCTGCCCTGCACTACGACGCCAGTTTTGGGGCATCAAATTTACACGGCGCCCGGAGCGCTGCAGCGCATCGAAGCAGCTCCCTCGGCGCTTTTCACTCGCCGTCTGCCAAGTGGACGGCTGACGGGCTTGGCTACTTCCGCGGCTTCGTAAACAATCAGCGAGCCAACGCGGAAGCCGACTTGGAGGAACCTGGCTACGTCACCAGCGACGTCACACGCTTCCGTTCATAGAGTTTCACTTTCGTACAATATTTTCGTATGAAACTATGCTTTTCTGCTATCACACCCCCTACCCCTCTTCCCGTAAATAATCGTAGCAGCATCATAGAGTATAGTTACTCTATGGCAGCATGGCATAGTGGCGATGTTTGTTTTGCTGCAAATGTATTTTCTACCCTTGTTTTTTTTTTCGCTTCCATAGTTACGCTGTAACTACATCTAAGTTGCGCTGTTCGTATATTCAGTTATGTCCAACCAACTTGCCCAAGTTTCCACGATTCAAACAAAAAAGCGCCTACATCTGGTCGGATTCGCTCGCAGGATTTCAAGCTGGACGGTTGTGCCCTCGCGATCTCCGACTTCAGCGTAGCTCCCGCCGACTGGTTCGCCCTCCGCGGTCTCCTGATGCCGTGTAGCTCTCGCATTGTGGCACCCCGCCCTTGGACTGCTTCGACCGGATCCCCACTTTCCTATCTCCTTCTTTTTCCTCTCGTTGGCTGTCTTCTTCTGCTTCTACTTTCCTTCTATTCTTTTTATCCCTCCTTCCCCCCACCCCTATAAGGCACTGCGCCGTGTCGCCTGAAGGCAGACAGAAATTAGGTGCCTTTTTCCTCTTCATTGTAACCACTACCACCACCACCACCATCTGGTCGCCAATAATTAGACGTATGCAGTCGCAAGAGTGGCATAAAGGTCTAGAAAGCATTTCTTATTTCGGACGTAAAGGGACAGTTCGGCAAGCGCATGTACCTTGTTTTCGCGAAGCTGCTCGTTCTGTTAGCGTTTTCGAACTTTGATTTGCATAAGATAACAGGCAGAATATGGCGAAGCCCCACCAAAAGGTAAGTATTCTTGAAGTGTGGAAAAAAAAAAAACAAATTAAGGCAGCGTCAACCGACGTTACTGTGCCGTTGTTAGGTGCAGTCAGTCATTAAAAAAAACGAAGAAAAGACGTGGATATTTTTACAGAAGAAATTCACTGCAGCAGCTGCGGAAAAGTGATCGACGACACGTAACGCACGATTACGACGAAACCTGACGAACAAATGTCGCGGCGCGGTCTTCTTTCCGATCATACATAACGAAGCTTTCGTTACAGCGAAATGAAGCTTTACTGGCAACACACTATTATTTTATTATTATTCTCGTCATCAGTCACATGTCTTGTAACATCGCTCTATAAGAGTGCGAGTGGCTGAACCTCTCCGACGGACTTCGCATGCGACCTGGGTGAACCAATGTTTGTAAAACAGAATAAAAGAAGAAAAAACCCCACCATATGAATCAAAGAGACAATAAGGTCAAGGAAAAAAAAAAAAACGTGCGGAATATCAATTGCAGTCTCTAACTGAATGTAGTAATTGTTGCGTCAATTGAAATGAATTGAAGCCGACGAATTATCATCCCATCCCCCTCGGAGGGATACGAACCCAACGACGTATGGAGTGACATTTCTTTCTATTTACATCGCAATTATGACAATACACTTAAAACAATTTATTTTTAGCAAATACAGGAGCCTTCAGAAAAAAAGAATCAATTTCTTTTGTTAGTGTTGTAGAGCGTAATTGAATGTTTTATTTTTGCACATGATAATAACATCGTTCGGGACAATTTCTACATTGTATTGTCTTAATCGAACCTAATTAATCTACGCCAAATCGTAATCAAGTTTTACACTGGGTGAATATCGCGGAAACAAGTAACAAATAAAAACCTTGAACGACGCAACAGAGTTTTTTTCACGCACCATGCAAGCCATCCAGGGCAATGATGAAACGGTTCACAACTCGCTGACACTAAACTCGAAGTCGCTTCCTTTTCAGTGGAACACGTCCGGCTTTAACACCATCTCCTCGAGGATGGACTCGTGCACGAAGTTCACAGTGGCCGCGTCGGTGGTGGGAACGTTATAACTCACGAACACCTGACGGTCTCCCGTTCGCTTAGCAAGTTTCGCGGCCAGCGCGTTGGACGTCAGGTCGGAGGCGTCGCCCATGAGGGAGCACGCCGTGGGCGCTTTCTCGAATGCCGTCGACATGGCGACCGATAGGTTCTTGAAACAGCCGCTCTGCGAGCCGACCCAGAGGAAAAAACTGGACTCCATGCGAAGCACGAGGAAATGCACGCTGTTGCCGTTGAAGTGACGCGAGAACTGGTGCGTCCTGAAGCCGCTGCTGGACTCCGTCGCCGCTGCCGGCGGCGTTGGTGCCGTTGACGGTGTAACGGACATTTTGGAGTTTCTTTCACTAACGCACAAGTTCCTCAGTCGGCGAAGGTCGTATGTTACGTTTACCACGCGTTGACGTAACGCCGTCGCCGTTGGAGAACGCAAATTAGCGTCAAGAGATTTTCCCCGCGCAGAGGAGAAATGACAAACAATGCCTCACGTGGGCGCGGCCATGTTGTCGTTATGAAGGTAAAGGAACCAAGACGTACGGAGCAACCATGGAAGCAACAACTCTTTTCGAATCAGTAACGCAATGCGCGCCATCTAGGTGCGGAATAAAAAAACGACTGTAGCCTTCGAGATCGGGACAAGGCGCCAGTTTTGAAGCCCTGCGTGCTGCGGTATCGGGAAGAAACAAGTCCTTCAAGGACGTCACAGTTGATTGTGGTGATAAGGTTACAATACAGAGACATTCATTGGTTCAGGTTCAAAATACGTCTAATATCTATGAAAAAACAATGCAATGAAACTCCAAAAATCAATTTTGCTTCAGTTGAAAAAAAAAAAAAAAAAGCCGAGCAAGGAAGAGCGAAGTGGAAGTGGACGAGAATGAACGACAGCCAATCTATCGCTTCCTAGGGAAAAAAAAAAACTTTTTCTATGAGGCGTTGGTCAAACAAAAATACCGTAACGAATGCTGGCGTTTTACGACCAAACAAAAATGTCGTAACGAATGCTGGCGTTTTACGACCCTAAACCACAATTGTGATTGCAATAACTGTAAATAAATAAATAAATAAATAAATAAATAAATAAATAAATAAATAAATAAATAAATAAATATGATTGTGATGAAAACCGAAGTGGAGAGAGAAATAAATAAACGTTTATTCCGAAACAGTGCTCCGAGCGAGGCCCGTTGTCACCCTAAGGTGGGAGGGTTCCCTAGTCCAGGGACCCTCTGGCTTCGACTGCCCTCTTGGTCATATTTGCAAAACTGTTTCAGCGCGCGAACAAAGGAAAAAGGACAGGGTACAGAGAAAGAGCGCTCTTTCTGTCTACCCTGTCCTTTTTCCTTTGTTCGCGCGCTGAAACAATCATGCAAATATGACTACGCACCAACTAGCCCAAGCTTCCACTCTTGCCCTCTTGGCCTTGGCGACGAGTTGTCGCTGGTCTTCCAGGCCCTCGAGGACGAGCTTGGCCTTCCACGTGAAGTGGAGGGCTCCGGAAATTTAGACTACTTGGGGTTCGCTAACGTGCACCAAAATATAAGTACAGATACCTCTAGCATTCTCACCTGCATCGCAAATGCGGTCGACCCCACAACCTTCGAGTCAGCAGTCGAACACCATTACCACCAGGACGCCGTTATAGGTGGCAATCAAGGATGACTAAAAAAGCAATTCCTAGAGTGGTAATTACGAACCGAAAACGAATTTGGACTTTCGCCACCCAGAAGGGGCGGTTACGGTGTGCGGACTTTTAAAGCAGGATTTTATTTCAAACCAAGCGTTTCCTTGTCACGAAGCAAGCACCTGGAAGTTAATGGAACGGTATCTCAAAAGTGAACACCGGCTTGATATTCGACATTAGTGTCCCTTCAAGTGAATATAGTGACATATGTTTAAATATTTTCGGTTTGTTGCTCTAAATACGAACACCGGAGTCGAAAACCCTGAAATCAGTATTATGACAACTGGGACTCCATCGAATACCTCTAATACATAGGAACACTTTCGGTTTCAATATCACAGTGATGCTGTCATCACAGTGTGACGTCACAAGATCGCAATTCGTTACCAACGGCCGATCGCTCATCTGCGCGTATAAGCAGCAATGAGTGAATAGTCGTCTAGTGACTTCTAGGCTGCATGCAGGAGAAATATTTTTGCAAACCACGTGAAATGTACGTTGCCTTGTCGCGATAATGTTCGTTACGCGGTTCGGCTGGCTTGCGGATGCTGGGCGACGAAAACATTGATATCAAAATAAGACGTTTTAGACGTGTTGCCTGGCTCCGGTGTGTGGAGAGCGTTCACAGAGCGCACCATCGAAACGAAAGATGCTCCATCTGGGGTGCCTCAAAATCATGTCAGGATTCATTTCAGTGGGTGACCATAACAGAACGCTCTGTCTGTGAGGCAGAGCAGGGGCAAAAGCTTGATTTAAATTTTGTTGTTAAGAAGTCACGAAAGCTTCCACTCCATATTTGTTTTTTAAACCATCTAGCAGGTAATGTCCAAAATTTCTCGTCTATTATGTATTTACGGCCCGCACTGTAACTTAATAAATAGGGCACAGCTGCGGAAGCGAGGGTCGCCCGGACACTACCAGTTTGTAGCAGTCTTATTCACATTTGCTAAAGCTCGAGGAACGTCCATTTAAATGCCATAACCGTAGGACGTGACATAAATCGGTGAGCAGATGGCGGGATCATATTACCGCTTGAACTTCAGCTTAGGTTTCGACTACGAAAGCAGCACGAAAAAAGCCGTGAGTCTGTTCTACTCATCTTCGAACGAATCCGCGACGTGCTGTACCTTTCCCCTCGTATTGACTGTCCGATAACGGCGTCCACTGAATCATGTCATTCGTTTCAAAACGTGCACGGCAGGTTGACAATATTGTTGCACCATCGCCCACAAAAGGGAACCACGAGTAGCATGCGGGCCAGCGCATAGGTCGACCTAAAGCGGCCCTGCAACACTTTTGAGCATCGGTAGTAGAGGCTCCCGACAACATGCGAGCCAAATATTATAACACAGCACGCGGCCCACAATTCACAATAAATTACCAGCTAAAAATTGCTTTCTATTCTCTCGACAAGTCACGTTATATGCCCATAAACCATACGTCAACGACCCATCATTCAGCCACTGGCTGATTGGAACATGGCGCGCTCACTCGTTACAGAGATCGCCGCGGGAGGCCGCTACTTGTCCACGCGTGCTTGTACATGCTACTTGTACATGAAGAATGTCGATACAAAATAGAGGAAGCGAACCAGAAATTTGACTGGAAAATACTTAGAAAACAGCAGGGGGCCAAACAAAAAAGAATTATCGGTTAAGAAGAAGGTGAAGGAAGCTGAGACCGATATGTGGAGAATTGGCATGATTAAGAAGTCCGCACTAGAGATCTATCGAACTTTTAAGCAGGAAATTGCCAAGAAAAGGATCTATGATAACACTCGGGGTAGTTCTCTACTGTTTGAGGCTAGGACGGGAGTATTGCGAACCAAGACATATCGGGCCAAATACGAAGCGGTATACACCGTATGCAGTGCATGTGGAGAGGAAGAGGAAACTGCCGAACACTTGATAATGTTTTGCAAAGGGCTTATAGTTCAGGATGATGGCGCAGAGTTTTTTCAAATCACTGGGGTTTAGGGACAGGGAGGGCAAAATAGACTTTAAGCGGGTAGAATTAACTAGAAGGAGGTTATCTGATTGGTGGCTGAAGTCAAGGCACGAGTGAAAGTTAAACCCTTCACGGCAAAGTACGAGTCCTCAACCTCACTATTTAAAGGAAAAAAAATAAATCTAGTTTTTGGTTCACTAAGTATTACGGCTTGGTGGCGTTAGCCACCACCCGATCTAAACGGTACAGCCATATCGATCGATTCATCCATACATCCATGCTCGCGCGATCACACTGAAAAAGCCACGCATTTGAAGAAAAAAAGAAAGAAAAGTGCTCAAGGTCGTGAAGCGCGCTTGACGTTTTTCTGTGGCCCTGTCATCCCTCCCTGCTTAGTTTCCAGCGCTTTCGTCGGGACGAGAGAAGAGAGAATGCAATTGCAGCATGCGACAAACCTTTGTAACTCCACTCGCCCCGGACAGTTCTTATTTTTTTTTTTTTTTGCGGTGTGGTATTCGTGATGAAATAAGCCCTTCCAGTGAATTCATTTCATGGTTACTTGAAGAAGTGTTTCAGGGCCCCTTTAAAGTTCCGTTTTCATCACGAGCAGCTTGCCCGATGTTAACGCATCCTTGCAAGTGGGGCACACCATGGATTCACTGTAGTTTCTGGTGTTGTTGCCCCAAACTCTTGTTAAAACACGCCACACGGGTTCAACACCACGCCACTTAGGAGCACGCGGATTCATCGCGCGACTACAGAATCTCGGTCCCCAATGCCATCACGTGATTGCTGAGAGAGAGTAAGGGGGAGAGGCCACAGCCACTAACACAGGCACGAATTTAGGCCCGAACGCGCCAGCGCGTGCAAAAGCGTGTTCTGACTAGGATAGTTGAGTGAACTGTACAAACTCGTACGCGGTGTAAACAAAGGTCTCCCGGGGATTCGTGAAAAAGCGGTGACTCCGCGCGGCAGATTTTCTTGATTTACTGAGCGAGTTTTACCTCAACTCGTCGTGCCCAGATGTGTCAACGGGATTTGAAACGCGTATGCTGCACTTCCCAGACGTTTCACCCCTGAAAGCCGAGTGTCGGGCCGGGGGACGCCTGTGCCCATTTTTGAAAAACCGGTGGATATCCGGTGGGACGTGGATTTGGACCCACGACCTTCCGCATCCGAAGCGGACACTCGAGCCTACGGCTGCGGTGACTATATGGTAAAACACGTCGGTTCATCGCGCGTCGTCAGTATCTCGTTCCCCGACGGCAGTGAGGGTGGCCACACACCGGATTGAACTCGGCCATAAGCTGCTTCCAATCTTATACTTCATCAGGCAGGGCGCGGCAAAGCTGTCGACCAACCCTGCAGCTGATGACCCGCCTGACGAGGTGAAATGAACTTCAGCCGCGGGGAATCGGTGCTTATGGTGCTCGGCTGCTTAACCAAACGTCGCGTGTTCGACACCGGACGTGACGATCGCATTTCGATGGAGGTGAAATGCTGCAGGCCTATGTGATGCGCGTGATGTCAGCGCACGTCAAGGAACATTATGATGGTCGAAAGCTCCGGACTCCTCCCCTACGGCGAGCCTCATGATCCTATCGTGGTTCTGGGACGTATAACACGCGACATTCGTCCTCTTCTCCTTCTTCTTCTTGTTATTATTAGAGGCGAAATGAATTTTATTCAGTCCTGGATAGCCCGGATAACGCAAACGTCACAGGGGATTCCTCTGCAATAGCTGGCCGCGCCCAAGTTGGTACTGGAATACCGTTGCCCTCTGCCCGTTGAAGGCCTTCTGAACTGCCCAGAGCTGCACCGTCAAGAACCTTCTGCCAGTCCTGTTCCGGGCTGAATTTTGCGCTGTATACGTATCGCCGCGGGCCCTGCCAGAGCGTGAGTGACGCTCACGACGGCTTGACGAAACGACAGACGCCTGGCCCTTGCGCGATCATGTACGGATCTGATCACGGGGGCTACACATGTCCCCCACACATGTCCCCCACCCCATGCGCACGCCCATAGCGGAATACGAGATGCTACAAAAGAGTGGCTGCCATTCCATACTTCCACAATATATCTCATGGCTTGAAAAAAGTTGGCTCGAGATATGATGTAGATGCCGTTTTATCAGCCCCGTGCAAAGTAGGCCACATTTGCAGGTTGACAGATGCTAGAAAGCTTGAAATGTAATTCCTCCCATTCACTTTCACAAAAAGTTATACTGAGCATTGGGCCCTTTTCCACAAAAACAAAAGCCGACAAGTTTCGATTAGGCAAATTCTTATCGCAAATTAAGGCCCAACCGCATGCACGCGGCTTTCGAGCGATAGCGAGGAGCGACAGCGACAAACTTGCTCCGTCGTGCATTCCCGTCGCGACGTCTGCAAGCATATGCCGGCGACAAACGGTCATTGTTGCTAGATTGAAAACTGTGGCGTACATACACTTAAATTGCGAGATAGGTCGATGGCAACATGCCCAATTTATTACTGTCTTGTGCGGAAGCCACAAAAGCGTTTCACGATGTCCTTTTTTTTGCAATATTTGGTTTAACCGCGACATTATGCCCAGAAGCATATGCTACGACTGTACCTTTCCAGCCACTATATCCTATGACGGATACGATGCACTTAGCATGACGATTTCACATTGCACCAAGCTACCATAATTGTCACGAGCTACCACCGAAACATCAAAACAAATCTTCGATAACAAGCTTTACGACGAAACACCGTGCAAAATATGGCCGTTGTCTTACTCTTCGCGTGAGATGCGCGAATGTAAAAAAAGTGGTCGATACCTCGCATTTCATGAATGCGCGCGGATAACAGGCATCGAGAGCAAATTGCAGTCAAAGCGAGGATCGAGGATGTAAGCCATATTACCGAAATCGTCACACTGGCTTCCGTGCGACAATCGATCTTTCTTTTTTTCTAGAGACGCGCGACGCGACAAGCGACGGATACAAATGGGCCTCCGCGACAGCAAATCCTGTCGCTGTCGCTAGGAAATCGCGTGCAAGCGGTTAGGTTTTTAGGTGAATTTCCCGCCATTAAAATAACCGGCTATGTCCTATAGCGACTGTTAATGTTTATCCAGTTGCCTCATGTACCCCCCCCCCCTTTTTTTTCTGTTATACACAACTGTTGGTAAAAAAGAACATACACGAAGAAATAAGAACTGATTCTACCAGAATCGTTTGCCAGCCTCGGTCTAGATAAACGATTCCATGGCACACATTCATTCTCTCCTGCAAGACCGAACAGCCCAGCTACGAGCATCGCGACTTAAATCTGACACATACACATTAGGAGCCAAAGGGACACCACAAGGGGCAGTCCTCAGCTCCTTTTCAACATAGTAATGAAGGGACTTTCTGACAAACTCCACGACGTCCCTAACTCAAACTGTGCTATACACGCAGATGAAATCACCATCTGATACCCCTGAGGTTCCTTGGCGGAGTTAGAGCAGGCCCTTCAAACCGCTCTCAATACCACAGAAGTCTATACCTAAAAAAATACTGGACTGCGAATGTCGCCCACGAATTCAGGGTTGCTACTGCACCGGTATAATCTCGCCAAGGCGCTCGTAATTTAATGCCCTTATACGAGCTACCCATAGCGCGACATACCATCTAGACGGGCAACAAATACCCCGCGCTCACTCCATACGCATTCCCCGCCTCCTAATCGAGGCCACCGGCTACCATGCACGACCAATAACACACTACGCAGGTACAACGGAAAACATGCTCCGACTCATTCAGCGAGTCTCGGGTCGCAGACGAGGCCTCGGAGAGGTCAACCTACTGCGCATATACCACGTGTTCCTGATGAGCGACGTCACCTCTACCCACAAGTGGACAACGGTGGAAAAGACGGAACTAAACACACTCATGCGCAAAAGCATTAAGCAAGTCCTTGGCTTACCTCAAAACACGGTTACTTCCCGTTTCGACCAACTATAGGCATGCACAACGACATTGATGAAGGAATTGAGGCCCAGAGCGCGGCCCGGACCGCGGCTTAAGTGATCTGCCTCTCCTCCTTCAAGGCAAGCGACGGACTTCTAAGCGAGGCCGGCATGCCCCACATCCCTAGCTCGAACACGCAGTAACCCTCCCCAGAGCTGTCCGTGCTATACCTACATGGAAACCCCATTCCACGAAATGTTCACCCGCCACACAACAAAGGCCGACGGCTGGCCCGCACTCACGCGATCCTCGACCGTGGCCCCGCGAATCGCAACTCTACCGTATTCGTCGGTGCGGTAACTTATACCTTTGCACTCGCGGTAGTAGATGACGACAGAGCCCTACGTTAAGCCGTCTCGGTTGGGCTTACAGTTTACAAACACGAAAATGTGTACGGGTATGCACAGTACCTCTCTTGATTCCCTGCCCACATGGGCAGGGAATCAATCAAAAACGTCCACAAACAGCAACGCACCCTCAACGAAGTGGTTCAAGACCGAGCGCGAGAACTGACCCGCCGCGGCGATCAATGAGCCACCGAAGAGCTGGGACCAGACGATTAGTTTCATGACCCTTCACTCACCTGCCACGAAGTCACCTCTCACTACTGAAACGACAGAAGCCTTCCATGCCACATGCAAAGCTCAAACGCAAGACATACCCTTTCGAAAGTTACAAACGAGATCGTACATATCACGCGGCCGACTCAGCCGTTACAACTCGGACATAATCCACAATACCCAGACTGCACAGAAGTGTGCAGTTCACCTTCTCTCGTGGTGAGGGACATCTCACCAGTGAGTCCGACTGGGAAGAGGCACTCCCAGAGCTCCAACACCAACAAAAGGCAGTGCAGAGGGCCCAAGAACTGGCGGAACGCCACCACGTTCCCGCTCCAACTCGGGTGTCACCTACGGTAGTCGCTGCTGGGATGTCCTTCGTGGACACCCTGGATGCTTAAACTCCACAGGACCTTTAAAAAAGGTTCTTCGGTGACTCACTGATTCTACTTCTAAGCATCGCCGACTCTATAATTGTGAAAATCACGCACGACAGATGCCAGCCGCCAGACACCCGTCGCACTGAATGACGCAACAGACGGGCGGCCGCGACTGCGTTGCACGCTCATCAGCGCACACAATCAACGATACATTCGGTGCACCGGGTGACACATGGAAACAAAAGAAACGCAGCTTGGTCGTTTAAGTACATAATATGTAACGCATATGGGTCGGAAACTGGCACAAAATTAGACTTCACGAATCGCACGAAACGCAGTGATTGCGGATTCGTTTCCTATAGACGAGGGCACTATATAGGACACCCACGCTCAGCCCTCGCCGATGAAGACAGGGCTATAGGTGAAGTTCTGTAGTGCCACATTTTCTCTTTTTTTTTTGTTTTAGTCAATCGAAGAAATTGCTATAACACCGATATTTCGGTGATGGCGTCGTACGCGGAAAACCCGGCACCAATAACAACAACTGTGGAACGAAATATTTCATAATCGGTGCTCCGATTTCAGTGATTCCGGAGATTGGTACTCGCGTTTCCCGGGTTCTTACACATTTGCTTCAGAAATGAGTTCTGTATGAGATATGAGAAATGCTTTCTTTCGGATGGCAACGTTAGCCGACATATATGCTGAAGACCTTTCCATCTCCAAGCCTTTTTCACAGCCCCCGTCACTTGGGGGATGCAAATAGACAATACACTTTCGAACATAGCGCGCTGGATGAGGTGTGTTTAACACCCCTGGCCATCAGATGAGCAATGTGTTATATGGCAATACGATATCTTTAATCGAAATCGCTCATCAATACACGTCACCACATTTCGTTGCTACTGTTGTGCTAAGCAGGTGGATCGAAGTTCGTACTCTCAGCATTGAGAAGGAAAAAGTTAGGAAGGAGCATTGCGCAATGCGATACAAAGAAGAAAAAAAAACAGAGAGAAAGAAAGGAACAGAGAGACAGAGAAAGAAACAAAGAAAAAAACAGAAAGTAACAGATGACAAGAGAGGAAAAGAAAGAAAGAAAAGTAGCAAATAAAGCTTCGGTTGCCCCGACTTTCCCCGATAGAAAAATGGCTCCTAATTATTATTTTTTTTCAGCACATAAGCAGGACGAAGACTGAAATCAAGGCCATATCTGAAGGAAATGGCAGAGCGCTCAGAACAAGACAGATCGATAAAAGAAAAAAAAAGAAGGCTTTTTTTTTCCCTCCATGGTCCAGCCAGAATAGCGCATTGTGTAGATACAGACTGTGGCACGCCCGGCAAGCTGGAACTTCTCGCTTAATTTCTTGTCTCTCCAGAAGAGTGCGTTCGCACAAGGTTAACGTTATTTGCCCGCACCAGCAATGAAATAATAAAAACAACAACAAAAAAAGAAATCGCGAAAGTCAAGCGGACAAACTCACTTCGTACGTCTGCGTCGTCTCGTTCGAACGTCTATACGAACGCTCTACACGTACGCACAGGGCCGAGATTGCGTCGTGTGCGCTCATTAGAGGACAGGGAGCACTGCGCAGCCCAAGCCAAGCCAAACCGAGCCACAGCGGGTATACACACGGACAGCGAGGAAAAGAAGAGCGACGAGCAGCCAGGCGCAAGAATTAAGCAAGACGGTAAATAAAGAAGTACCGCGCCAGCAAAACCGAAACACAAAAGATCCAATCATCGGAGACCTGCTTTCGTGTTTTTTTTTTCATACTTTTCGTTAGTATTCTTGTACTTAAGTCTTTCTACCCTTTTTTCTTGCTTTACTTTTCCAAATGACAAGCGAAGCAGACGAGGTGCACAGCGAAGTACAACAGCACGAGCTCGGAAACGTGGAATAATCACGAACCTAGGACGTTCGTCCGTCCATCCGTCCGTCCGTCCGTCCATCTGTCTGTCTGTCTGTCTGTCTGCCTGCCTATCTATCTATCTATCTATCTATCTATCTATCTATCTATCTATCTATCTATCTATCTATCTATCTATCTATCTATCTATCTATCTATCTATCTATCTATCTAAAGACAGACGAACAGACCGACAGATAGATAGATAGATAGATAGATAGATAGATAGATAGATAGATAGATAGATACATAGATAGATAGATAGAGCTGGCGACTGAGGTCATGGCGCAACGATTCCAGCGGCGGCACATAATTCCATCGACAAATCGCGGACGTGCGGCCGTCGTCAGATGACGATTAAAGAGAAGTGGGACCGGCAATAACAGCGAGAAAGAAGGAGAAAGAGAAGGCGAGAAATGTTGGGCTCACGATCGGAGAGGCTCCTGCTTGGAAAAAAAAAAGAAATGACACAACATACTGAAACACATAAACCCACACACGCTCCTGGTCAACGTTTCTCGGCAATCAGGTAAAATAACGACGAGGAAAGTAAAAAAATTAAATATAGGAGAAAACCCGTACACACAGGAAGTCAGCGGGTCACGAAGTCTCTTTCGTCGCACCTCGAGAAAAAATAAAAGCCACCGCCCTCTTTCACCGCGGCTCAGCGTTGCCAAGGCAACGGCATCACCAATAAGGTGTCACCGCCTGGCGGACGGAGCGAGCGAAACTGCGTCGGAGAGGTAAGTGGGGAGGGTAATTCCCTAAATGAGAAAGGGGTGGGGAGGCAACGGGACCCATAAATGAGGAACGAGAGAAGGTTAGGGAATGGGGTCGGCGATAAAAACAAGCCCCTCTCCCTGTTTCCCTCCTCACCCACCTCTCACTTTCCTCTCCCGACGTTGTGCAAGCTGACGCTGCCGCCGCGGTAACGTCGACGGCGGCAGCCGCCGCATAGTGAAAGGGGCGCGACGACACAGTAGGAGTCTGCGCCGCAGCGTACGCTCTGACACTCAAGAACACGACCTCTTTTGAACGTTAAACAGTACTCCGAAGATCGCCAGAAGAGGTCGTGCCGGAGCAACACCGAACGTCAACAGAGCCGTATTAAGACGAGCGGTAGAGAACACCTTTTTCCGCGATGGTGGTGGTGGTGATGGTGGTGACCGTGACGCCGGAGGTTAAGGAGACGGCGGCGGTGTTGTCGGACATTTAGCGATACCGATTCACGCAACATTTTTATTTTTTTCCACGCCGCTGCTGGGAAGCCGGCTTGTTGGTAAAAGCCGCGCGGCGGCTAATCGTTCGTTGAAAAGGGCAAACGCAGCTGCGGCGGCAGACATGGAAGCACGGCGCGGCTGGAACGATACGACGTCGTTCACTGGGTCACGCCGATTCGCCGCCGGACGAGCGAGGCAGCGCGCTGTGCGCAAGGCGGTCGCGCTGCTGGCGTTCCTGGCCGCCTGCTGCGTGCTGTCCCGCATCAGAACGAGTGAGTACGGCGACGTTAACCACGATGATACGTCGTTTTGTCAGTATAGAGCGGGTCTTGTAGCCTATAGCCTTCACGAACGAAACAAGGAGAGCCTGTTTTCGAGGGGCCATCATCGTGTCGTTAGGCGAAACCCTACTGTAGCGAAGGCACAGGGAAAAGGGGGTTGGCCCCTCTCCCCTGAATCCCTACCTGAATATTTTATGTGCACACACACGCGCACGCATGCATAACGTATAGTTCAGCTTCCCCTTCCAACCCCCCAAAAGTTTCTGATGATACCCCTGAGACGATGCAACGAACAAGACAGAATTAAACGAGAGAAAGCGCAGGAGAACGCGAATTGTCGTGGTTAACTGTAGTGTATCAATTATGACGTAAATTGAAATGAATTAACGTTGACGAAAATCGTCCTTCCCCTCGGCGGAATCACCAGATTCAAATGACGGCTGGCACTCCCTGGGATTACACGTACAGAAACACCGAAGGATGTGGAAGCATGTTCCATCGTATATAGCTCATTTGTTACCGGACACGTAGTTCGAATAGATGAGGATTCGTATCCCACCGACGGTAAAAGTGATCTTTGGACGACTTTAATTCTCTTCAAGTTACGTCATGACAGAACACAGCCGTTAAAAGACAACGGTAGATGTCCCCTATGCTTTCCTCGGCGGAATTGCTTATTGTATTAATGTAATCATAATTAATGGGGTTTAACGTTCCAAAACCACCATGTGATAGAGACGCCGTAGTGGAGAGCTCAGGAAAATTTGACCGCCGTGGTTCTTTAACATGCGCCTAAATCGAAGCACACGGACCTCAATCATTTTCGTCTCCATCGAAAATACGGCCAGGATTCGATCCCGCGACCTCCCCGCCACGGTGGTCTTAGTGGCCCACAGGTCGCGGGATCGGATCCCGCCTGCGGCGGCTACACTTTCTACGGAGGCGAAAGTGCTGTAGGCCCGTGTGCTCAGATTTAGTTGCACGTAAAAAAAACAAAAAAACCCTTGTGGTCGAAATTTCCGGAGCCCTCCACTACGGCGTCTCTCATAATCACACGGTGGTTTTGGGAGGTTAAACACCACAACTCAAATCAAATCGATCCCGGAACCTGCGGTGTTTATTTGATTCGTTCCTGTGACATATGCGCGGCATATAAGCTGTGAAGAAATGTCGCACATCGACTTAGGTTACCCTCCGTGTCATTTGAAGTGCGCTGAGCGCGACTGCTGAATGCAGTGCATGTCGAGTCGAGATATACATTACAAATCATAACAACCTGCGAGGCTCCTTCCAATGTAAACTGCGGTATACGGCTATGGCACACGACGGGACAGGAGACTCTGCATCAATTACAGAGCTCATTTCAGAGCTCGAGGCAGTACTGACTATTGTTATAGCGCGAACTCAGAACGACAAGAGGACAATTAAGCGCTAACTTCCAACTGAGTTTGTTGTGCAGAGAGTGAAAACATATGCGAGTATAGGAGACAAAAGACCATGTTTGTCTTTGTTTTTGTATTTTTTATCTTACTCATCTTCGCATTGTTCATATTTTGTCACGTTTTTTTTTTGTCTCCTATATTCGTTCTCTCGCTCTGCACAACAAACACAGTTGAAAGTGCGTGCTCGTCTTCTTGTCCTTTTGCCGTCGCTGTGAGCTCGCGCTATAACAATCGTCATGACCTAACAACCAGTTCAAACTGACACGCTACAAGGCGGCACTTTGTCACTACGTTTCAAATAAAACGCATAAAAAGTGAAACAATGTTTGATGAGTCATTATAATGAATCTCATGATGAGATAGCAGATGGAGCTAGTCACTGTCGCTTTGGCGACGCGAGTTTTAAATAGGAGCACCTTCATCTGTAATTAGCACGACATCGACAGCTGCGTAAAAGTTTGGGCTGCATGTATCCAATTATTAAAACAGAGAAAATAGCTTTCTTCCTGTCAAATGCGTTGTCCCTTTAGGGTTTGTTTGCGCAAGTGCAGATTATTCGAAAAGTATTCGAAGACATATTCGGCTTTTCGGGTATGTGCTATTCGATTCGAGTACCTGAAAATGAGGATGAACATGAGGGAGGAAAGTAAAGAAAGAGGGAGGACAAAACAGAGAGAAAGGAGAGGACGAAGGAAAGAAACTAAATAAATAAATATGAGAGAAATAGCTAGCTAGAGGAATAAAATATAGAAATAAAAAAGTAAGTAAAAAAGCGAAAGAGATGGATAAGGAGAAAATTCGCAAAATTCCACAAAACAGCAGGCAGGACTACCTATAGGCCCAGCAGTTTCTTTATCACTGCGCCTTCAGGGCGAGTAACACGGGTCCCTAGGATTTCACCCCCCCATCAAAATGCGACCATCGCGGCTGGTATCGAACCCATGACCTTGGGGGTCAGCAGCCTATAGCGCCATAACCACTGCTCCACTGCTGTAGACTATATATAGCGAGAGGGTTATCTCCCTAGATGGGCAGAATTGATTGACAATGAGTTTTAGACAACATTTCTAGAGGGTGGTTCTATAAACAATGTTCAAGTCCACGGCGCGTTGAAAATGGTGAGACAAAGCTGGGGGAAGAAAATTATAGAAGGCGAAAAAATACTGTGTATATACGATACAAAAAACGCGTTTGTTTTTCCTGCATCGAATAGAGTGTGTGTTTTTTTTAAATATCACATTGTCTCTATGGACCTCTGTCTGTGTGGTATATTGTGTATTCCATGCACGTCCTTTTGTGACGGCACGACTTGCAAGAGAATCTCTTTAATGCGTCATCCAGTAATCGTACCACGCCTCTTTAGTCAGCTATGAACGACTGAAGATTGGGTGGCAAGTTGAACGCACACTCAGCCGCTCACCCGAAGGTCGCCCATTCGATGCCGGCCGAATTCCGGTGGAGGCGAAAAGGTACAAGGCCTGTGCACCGTGCGACGTCAGTGCACGCTAAGGAATCCCGGACGGTCGAAATTACGGGAGGACTTCCACGCCTACAGCAGCCCTCTTAACGATACCATGGTTTCGAAACGTACCACCCCCGATATGATATTATTATTCGTCATTGAACAGTTAAGTGAGTGACGTGGATTGATACGAGACTTCAAATTTGACTTTCTCTCACAAACTAGGTGAACTATCTTTAGTTTCATTAAAAAGGGTAAAAAAAGAAAACAAAAATCAGCCATCTCCGCTTGGAGGACACTGATGAGACAGAGAAGTTGGTAGCTTACAAAAAAAAAAAGCATTCGCAACGCCAATCATTTTAGCTGGTTGAACGAAGTGGGATTTAAGTGAAGTGGCAGGAGTGGCGGCACTGTGGTAGTGGCCGTAGTGGTGTGAGGTGTGCGTGGTGGAAATGGTATAAAAAGAGCGGCACACATCCGCAGTCGGATTTACGCACTTTCTGTGGCACATAGTCGTTCACAATCTACGACGGCCTCCGGTCATGAAAGGCCCGACTAGCAGCCTTGCTGTAAAAATAAATAAATAAATGGGTGAATAAACCGACGATGGTCAAAGGGGTTCGTATTCAGAAGCGCATACCATTAGCGCCGTTATTATTATTATTATTATTATTATTATTATTATTATTATTATTATTATTATTATTATTATTATTATTATTATTATTATTATTATTATTATTATTAAGGGTGGAGTGCCCGAAGCCAGCTTCACATCGGCCACGGGTCACGACCCAGATATTGGCACTGCGTCAGGGATTCGCCAGTGCAGTGGCCCAGTCTCACCGTTGCTCGTACATTTAATGCACGGACACACACACAAAAATAAAAAACTGAGGGACCCTTAACCTTCGCCTTTAAGAGTTGAACGCGATAGCGAAATCCGTCCCCTAGTGCACCCTTCAACAGCTAAGTGCATACCTATCCATATGTTTTGTTACATAAACATGTACGAATACAAACACGCACACAGTAGATTGGACCAGCGCGCGCTATTATCGCCGAATCGTCTCGTTTTTGTCGTGACACCTGTCGAAAAAAAAATGCGTTAAAGGAGCCCTGAAACACTTTTTCAAGTAACCATGAAATAAATTCACTAGCACAGCTTATTGCCTCACGAATTCAACGTCGCAAACATTTTAAGAATCCGTCCAGTGCGATTGGAGTTACACAGGTATGTCGCATGCTGCAATTCCATTATCTCTTCTCTCGTCCCAACGAAAGCGCTGGAAGCTAAGCAGGAAGGGGTGGCAGGGCAAAGATACTACCGCACCTCGTGACCTTGAGCACTTTTTTTTTCTTCGAATGCGCGGCTTTTTCCAGTGTGATTGCGCGCGCACGCGTGGACAAGTAGCGGCCTCGCGCGGCTATCTCGGTAGCTTGATTTTTCGGTCACAGACGCACACACGGTTTTTCGCTCACAACCAATGGGGCCAACGTCGGCGGCAGGTTTTCTGCGACACGAGCTCTTTAACGCTATCGCGGTAGAATTGCGCTTAAAGGCCAAACCTCATAAGCGCGAGAATGCACGCGACAGCGACAAGCGACGCGACGTAGATCGGCGTCGCGCGATCAGTCGCTAGCGCAGGCAAACCTCATTCACGCGACGGCTTCGGCGAGCGAATTCCACTATTGCTGGCATGAGGCCGTCTACTCGCACCGAGAAAACCGCGTAGCGAGTGGTATGCAATTTAAAAATAAGATATATTGTTGTGTAATAAAACGGAAACTGTTTATGAATGCCTTGCAGCACTTTTATATATGCGCATGCGTAATAAACATTGCGTTATTTCTTGTTGCGCATACGTGACTCGGGCAGGGTCACGTGCACCTATGTAGTCTTCGTCTTTTCCGGTTTTTCGCTATTGGCTGCTTGTGGTGTACACGTATCCCGAAGGAGTACGGCCACCAGCGTGGGTCCGGTCTTAGCGAGCCGCAGGGCACGCGTTAACCGTCGCCGTGGCGGGAAACACGATACTGCTCAACGTCGCAACACTTTATTGTGGCAACACCAAACGCAGTACAGCCCGTTGCAAATAGGCGCGGCGGGAAAGCAAGTAGGTTTATCCACGCCACGGGCACAAAGTACTACACAGGGTGCCACGAGCACGTCTCCGCGGTAAAGGTGATCCACGGAGACACCGGGACAAAGGGGCCCGGTTGCTCGAGCGAGGGCAAAGGCGCTCGCGTTGGCTTCGAAGGGAGACGGGTCGGCGTAGCTAGGCCACGCACTAGGACACCGTACTGCCCTTCGGCCGTGAGTACGCAGCGGGGCAACAAAAGGTGAGCGTTCGCATCGGGCGCGAGGCGCCGTCAGCGAAGTCCGACGAGCCCCGAGCGACGGGACTCGACGGACGGAAAAGAATGCGTGTCTCACCGTTTGAAGTCCCGGACTGTACTCCCCGCTCCCGACGCAGCGCGCGAAAACCTCTCGGGGGTCCCCGCGCGCGGCGCCACAGCCAACATCCGCTACCGGGTGAGGGAGTTAAACGTCACTCCGCCCTTCCCAGCGCGGCTGACGGCAAAGGAGGGCAGACATGTCGGGACATGAGAATGGCAGAAAGGCGGGAAAGCCCGCGCAAAGGCAGCGGGCCAGCCTCAATTCCCACATGCTTGAGCCCAGCACTTCCGGGCGATGAGCGACGGTTTCCAAATCTGGAGAACCGAGCGATCGCGCGAAAACGAGCACGCGACACGTCGCGCGAACGCCCTGTTTCGTCGCTCATAGCGTCGCTCGTCGCTGTCGCGGGCATTTTCGCGCTTATGAGGTTTGGCCCTAACAGTTGACGTATCGCAGCTTCGCCGTCAGAACCCTCACGGCTCGCTCCCCGGTCTTCCGTGATCGCGGCGCACGGTAACATCACGAATGCGCACCGCGAACCCTGCACGCAAGCAGCCACAATTATCGTGCCTGATCGAGCACTATGGTTTTCCCGACGGCACAATGACCTCCTTCGCAGGTGCGTCCCCGAGTGACGCACCGCGGCGCATGACTAATGTTTGCACGAAAAAAAAATACACATAAACGAATCACTACGACCAGTGGAGGCTCTGCTGGGAATTCCCGCCACCAGCAGGCAGCTAGTCTTCCTTACTGTACGTGTATATATGCGTGTATTATAAAAGCATCCGAGAGTGGCGTAACATAGAAAACAAAAACATTTATCTTGTCCTAACAGCCTTCTTTGGATAACGTAAGTGAATCAGTGAGTCATTGAACTTACATCTTCCGAAGAGGGTTGGACCACCAGCCGGGACTGTTAGGATGGATAAAATAAATGTTTTATTGTGGTAGCCAACAAACATATCACGTCACCGTTCTACGTTCTTCACGTAGAATATGAGGGTCGCAGGTTCGGTTCCTGCCCACGGCAAGTAATCGTTTCACCCACCTTTCTTTCTTTACATTTACATTACAATTCGGTCTAATAACTTTCCCTATACTTTCCTTAAAATTATTCCATGCTATATCTCATTTACATTATATATATATATATATATATATATATATATATATATATATATATATATATATATATATATATATATATATATATATATATATATATAAATATATATATATATATATATATATATATATATATATATATATATATATCATCATCATCATCATCAGCCTGACTACGTCCACTGCAGGACAAAGGCCTCTCCCATGTTCCGCCAGTTAACCCGGTCCTGTGCTTGCTGCTGCCAATTTATACCCGCAAACTTCTTAATCTCATCTGCCCACCTAACCTTCTGTCTCCCCCTAACCCGCTTCCCTTCTCTGGGAATCCAGTCAGTTACCCTTAATGACCAGCGGTTATCCTGTCTACGCGCTACATGCCCTGCCCACGTCCATTTCTTCTTCTTGATTTCAGCTATGATATCCTTAACCCCTGTTTGTTCCCTAATCCACTCTGCTCTCTTCTTGTCTCTTAAGGTTACACCTACCATTTTTCTTTCCATTGCTCGCTGCGTCCTCCTCAATTTAAGCTGAACCCTCTTTGTAAGTCTCCAGGTTTCTGCTCCGTAGCTAAGAACCGGCAAGATACAGCTGTTATATACCTTCCTCTTGAGGGATAGTGGCAAACTACCTGTCATAATTTGAGAGTGCTTGCCAAATGTGCTCCACCCCATTCTTATTCTTCTAGTTACTTCAGTCTCGTGGTTCGGCTCTGCGGTTATTACCTGCCCTAAGTAGACATAGTCTTTTACAACTTCAAGTGCACTATTACCTATCTCGAAGCGCTGCTCCTTGCCGAGGTTGTTGTACATTACTTTCGTTTTCTGCAGATTAATTTTAAGACCCACCTTTCTGCTCTCCTTGTCTAGCTCTGTAATCATGAGTTGCAATTCGTCCGCCGAGTTACTCAGCAATGCAATGTCATCGGCGAAGCGCAGGTTACTAAGGTATTCTCCATTGACTCTTATCCCTAACTGTTCCCATTCTAGGCTTCTGAAAACCTCTTGTAAGCACGCGGTAAATAGCATTGGGGAAATTGTGTCCCCCTGCCTTACACCCTTCTTGATTGCATATTCTGTTGCTTTCTTTATGAAGCACTATGGTAGCAGTTGATCCCCTGTAGATTTCTTCCAGAATGTTTATATATACTTCATCTACGCCCTGATTCCGCAGTGTTTGCATGACGGCTGATATTTCTACTGAATCAAACGCTTTCTCGTAATCTATGAAGGCTATGTATAGGGGTTGGTTATACTCTGAGCATTTCTCTATTACCTGATTGATAGTATGAATGTGGTCAATTGTTGAGTAGCCTGTTCGAAATCCTGCTTGTTCCTTTGGTTGATTGAATTCTAATGTTTTCTTTACTCTTTTAGCAATTATCTTTGTAAATAGCTTGTATACTACGGAGAGCAAGCTGATCGGCCTGTAATTCTTCAAGTCCTTGTCATCTCCTTTCTTATGTATTAAGATGATGTTAGCGTTCTTCCAAGACTCTGGTACTCTTCCCGTCAGGAGACACCTCGTAAACAGGGTGGCTAGTTTTTCTAACACAATCTGTCCTCCATCTTTCAGCAGATTTGATGTTACCTGATCCTCACCAGCAGCTTTGCCTCTTTGCATGCTCTCCAAAACTTTTCTGACTTCTTCTATCATTACTGGTGGGGTGTCATCTGGGTTACTGCTAGTTCTTATAGTATTAAAGTCGTGGTTGTCCCTGCTACTGTACAGATCTCTGTAAAACTCCTCTGCTATTTTAACTATCCTATCCATATTGGTAGTTATTTTGCCTTCTTTGTCCCTTAGTGCATACATCCGACTTTTGCCTATCCCAAGTTTCCTCTTCAATGCTTTGACACTTCCTCCGTTTTTCAGAGCGTGTTCAATTCTCTCCATGTTATACCTTCTTACATCGCATACCTTACGTCTATTAATCAACTTCGAAAGCTCTGCCAGTTCTATTTTGTCTGTTGTACTTGACACTTTCATGATTTGACGCTTCTTAATTAGGTTCTTCGTTTCCTGGGAAAGCTTGCCAGTGTCTTGTCTAACTACCCTGCCTCCAACTTCCACTGCACACTCCGTAATGATACTCGTTAGATTATCATTCATTGTATCTACACTAAGGTTCGTTTCCTCACTAAGAGCCGAGTATCTGTTCTGCAGCGACACTCTGAATTCCTGTACTTTCCCTCTCAGTGCTAGCTGATTGATTGGCTTCTTGCGTATCAGTTTCTGTCGTTCCTTCTTCAAGTCTAGGCGAATTCGAGACCGTACTATTCTATGGTCACTGCATCGTACCTTGCCAATCACTTCCACATCCTGCACGATTCCAGGTTGTGCACTCATTATAAAGTCTATTTCGTTCTTATTTTTGCCATTAGGGCTCCTCCATGTCCACTTGCGGTTTTCTCGTTTTCGGTAGAAGGTATTCAAAATCCGTAAATTATTGCGTTCTGCGAATTCTACTGGTAGCTCTCCTCTGGCGTTTCTAGTACCGATGCCATAATCTCCTACTGCCTGGTCTCCAGCCTGCTTCTTCCCTACCTTTGCATTAAAGTCGCCCATCACTATAGTATACTGTGTTTTTACCTTACTCATTGCCGATTCCACGTCTTCATAGAAGCTTTCAACTGAAGCGTCATCATGGCTGGATGTAGGCGCGTAAGCCTGTACTACCTTCATCTTGTATCTTTTATTCAGTTTAATTACGATACCTACCACCCTTTCATTAATGCTATAGTATTCCTCTATGTTGCCAGCTATGTTTCTGTGAATTAGGAACCCCACTCCCAGTTCTCTTCTGTCTGCCAAGCCCCTGTAGCAAAGGACGTGCCCATTCTGTAGCACCGTATAGGCCTCATCTGTCCTCCTAACCTCACTGAGCCCTATTATATCCCATTTAACACCCTCTAGCTCCTCGAATAGTACAGCTAGACTTCCCTCACTAGATAAGGTTCTAGCATTAAACGTTGCCAAGTTCAGGTTCCAATGGCGGCCTGTCCGGATCCAGAGATTCTTAGCACCCTCTGCTGCGTTGCAGATCTGACCGCCGCCATGGTCAGTTGCTTCGCAGCTGCTGGGAACTGAGGGCCGTGAGTTATTTGACGTAAGCATGTGGGAGGTAGTGGCCAGATACTGCACCAGGGTGGCCAATCCTTCTCTGGTGAGGGAGTGCGTTCTCGGCGGTGTTTGCCGGTGAGGCCGCACCCCAGGCCTCTTAATGCAGTTCCATCAACACGCGGATTTTTTTTTTTTAATCCGGTTGGGAACTGCGCGGTACCGGGATTTGAACCACGGACCTCTTGCATGCGAGGCGGATGCTCTAACCACTACGCCATCGCCGCAACTCGACCACCTGGGGTTCTTTAAAGTGCACCCAAATCTGAGCACACGGGCCTACAACATTTCCGCCTCCATCGGAAATGCAGCCGGTATTTGATCCCGCAACCTGCGGGTCAGCAGCCGAGTACCTTAGCCACTAGACCATCACGGAGGGGCATCATGAATATGTGTCCTATACTGTGCAATGCATGGGAAGCCAACTGCAGAAGCTCCTAAAGGCTCAGTGAAACAATGACGGCACAGAAAGACTAATAAGAAACTTGTTAAACCCCTCAATCTCAAATCGCAACTTAGATTCACGCTACTTGGGAAAACGAGTTTTGGGGGAACAGAAAAGTTAGAGTACTATTACAAAAATTTTATATCTTATTTTTACTGTAGCGTCATGTAGCTAACGACCCACTTATTATATTATGGCTGGAAACCACATTTTCTCAAGCGTGACAGTTTCATTTTTAAATAGTACCAAGTGATACGGGACCCGGAATAGTCCATGCAAACATAGCAGAATACTTGAGCCCCAAAAATTGCGTTGGCAACTCTTTTTAACAAAGGCTCCCTTGGAACTGCCACAATTTCTTTCAGTATGTAGTAAGTATACTTGATCCCCCCCCCCCCCCCCGCTTAAAAAATACGTACTGCTGAGGCAAGGACATCGATCTTTGAAACTCCTGTGCAAGCCTAAAAGAAAGGTGTGCACCTGAGGGTCTCTGATTTGTCAAGTGCCAGCGAGTTTTTATAAGTTTCACTGAAAGGAGTACTCACACAAAAAATGAAGCAAGATAACCTGTGAAATAAGCTTGCGTGGACACACACGCATCGCCTACAAAATATAAATGGCTTATATAGCCTAAAACATACTAATATATATATATATATATATATATATATATATATATATATATATATATATATATATATATATATAGTTTCTTTTTCGGAAGTACTGCGATGAAATATTTCTTTCAGTATAGATCGGGCTTTCTCAGTGATTTTACAAAAACCAAAAGAATTTCCGCGCACGAACTTTGGCGGTCAAGCACAACAACACCCTATTACCGTAGTCCTTCAATGATGAGGGACCATGGTATCTCTGTACACACCAGAGACCAGGGTTCGGCAACCTACGGCTTACGGAACAGTATTTTGCACCACCACCCCCCGGCACGACATCGGACCTCCCAGTCTCATTCTCAGCTACTTCACATATGAAAAAAACAAAAAACAAAGAAAAAACGATACGCTAGTGTAAGCTCAAACAGGGTGAGAAAGAACAAAGAAAGTTCCGTTCCAGTTGGCCTCGTCCTCCGCGTCGTTATAACTAGCCAAGTAATGTAACTCCTTTCTCTCGCCCAGGTAAACAGAAAAAAAAAAGGTGCGGGGGAAAAATGCTTTGTGAAATTAATGTCAGTCAGGGAACAATATTGTTCAACACAAATTATGCCAAAGAAATTATAGGGGATGTCATCAGTGGAAACACCGCCGCCGTAGCCCAGTTGGTTGAGCATCGGACGCGCTATTCGAAGGCCGCGGTTCAGATCCTGCCGGCGGCAAGTCATCCTTTCGTGCACTTTTCTTTCTTCACATACAATCACTTCTAATAAAATCTCTAAATTATCCTTGGGATTACTGTCTGCTAGTGTTCACTAATACTGTGTCAACGAGTTATAAAAAAGTACCCTTCTCTCCTAAAGTCCGAGGCGGACATTTGCCCAACAATATGCGAGTGTTTGGTACAGTTTTGCCCACCCACCTATCTTTTTCCCTCTGCCTTCAATCCTTTTTCGCCAACACCGATTCATTTCAATTCGCGCCATAATTACAGTACTACCGTTAAAGACAACAAACCACGTGTTCTACGCTTTGCCTGGTATAATTTGTATGTCGTGTTTATTTGGCTGAACCGATTGGCGACACTGGCCGCACGTGGGAGACGAACCCCCACCTTCGCGTTCCGCGGGCGAATGTTTTTGCCCTTAAAATGAAGTTGATTGCATGCCTGTTAAGCGTTGTTTTATTTCCGCGCACACATCGATTTCCTGACTTCATACAGTTGCGGAATCAAGCGATTTACTTTGTTCCCTTGATTGCTATTTATGTTACGATTGTTACATGCGACGAGAACACTCGATCATAAGGCGATAGTCGTCGAAACGCGTCATATTTCATGCATGAATGCACGAAAAAATTAACTTTTCGGCTGTGTCGCTGGCCGTGGCGGTATGCCTCCAGAATAAAGTGGACGAGACGCACCGCGTGCGCGATCTAACACGTTCTAAAGATAAGTCTGAACAATCTCAAAACCCTCCCCCGAAAAAAAAAAGCGCAAATAGTCCAAAACAACCGTGAAGTTTCCCGAACACAGCGACGCGGCATGCGCAGAGCTCTGGTAACAGTTCTTTTTGCGGCTTGATGATTCTGTCGGCTTGATGATTTTTGCGGCTTGATGATGTGTGATTCTTAAAGAGAAAAGTGAGCCGCGTAACTGTCTGCATCAGAGTGCGACACCTCAACGGAAGCTCAGGAGGGATGGGGGTAAGAAGGGATTAAAAGGATAGGATTCAAAGGTAAAGAGACTGAGAGGAAGGAGAGAGCGAGGCGCAGGGACAGCGAACGGCAGAAAACGACTGGAATAAAGAAAAGATAGGAAAGATAGACACGGTCGCAGGAGTCCGAGGACGGGGCACCACCCAGCGAAAGCTCTTGTCGGCGTCAGGAGATGCCGTAGGGCGAGCCAGTCGGCCAGAGCTGCGCTGTCGTCGGAGATCGCGGGGCACAACCGGTCGGCACGAAATCCACAGAGCGAGTCCCTTTTGCGGCTGAAGCCCGGTCACATAATATAAAAATAAGGAGTACATGACACTACAGAAATTCGCTAAGCTCCTAATACATTGCAGGCACGCATGTCACCTAAGCACCACTATCCAAACCTGGCGGCTGACAATTATTCGTTATGTGGCATTAACTATTGCGGATATCACCTGTCATAATAGTCTACCTATAACAGTAGTAATAATACGACCATGGTGGCGCACGGAACAGCTTCGCCATGACTGCCAGCATACATTGATTGATTGATTGTTTGATTGATTGATTGATTGATATGTGGGGTTTAACGTCCCGAAACCAACATATGATTATGAGAGACGCCGTAGTGGAGGGCTCCGGAAATTTCGACCACCTGGTGTTCTTTAACGTGCACCCAATGCCAGCGTGCATATATTTCACGTCTCCAAACAATAGAATGTTTTTTTTTTGTTTTATCGCGACGTTTGATGTTTGTCTGTTCTTGCTCCCTCTGTGTTCAATATAAGCGCTCAAGTGATTGATTTATGCTTCCCCCTGCCTGTCATAAAGCAGACCTCATTTTCGTTCCAGCGAATGCCGTTAGTTTAAATGCGTCAGCATCGAACCGGAAAAGAGAATAAAAATAAACGCACTCGTGCAAGCATACAACATGCAGCAAAACTAAGTCAATCTGTGATGATGTTATCCGCGAATATCATTTAAACAATTAGGAGACCCTTAAGCTTCGCCTATAAGAGTTCAACGCGACATCCTGTCCCTATACTACCTACTTCTAACAGCTTAGTGCATACCACAGTGTGATGTCACTCCAGATTCTTAAATCGTGAATCACTACAATGTAATCGATAGAGTTGCAAGTTGCTCGTGTCAGCGAAGCTTTTGCATATGGCGGCGTTCTGTGAAATATGTGTAGAATTCTTCAAACCATGACCGCGTGAAATCTTTTTCGATCGCGCTATACGCACCCACTATACGTGGTGTGGGAAGACGCGCAGCCACGTGTGTGTCTTTTGAAATGGGTGGCCGGCTTTGAGAGGAGCTCGTCGTGACAATCACATGATCTGATGCCCGATGGCGGTGGATAAGCTGCGATATTACTGCAGTATTACACGTTGTATTGTGAAGCCTGTATACAGGACGCGTGTGCTTGCTAAGCACGAAAGTTATTCTCACTGCATCTTCAAGCATACCAAGTTCTTTCCACTGTGTTTCCAAGAGAGAGAGAAAGAGAAGGAATGCCGGGAGGTTATACCCAAGGAAAAGCGTGGCCGTGTGGTATACCAGCTGCTTGCCACGCAAACAGCCCGGGTTCGATTTTTATTGTTTATTTTATTTGCATGTTTCTCGACTTTTCTTCGGTCACGCACAACCAACGACGTCCACGCCGACGCCTGCATTTCTACGAAACGGCCGTAAAACGCCGAAACAGCATATGGCGCCCGCGAAGAGGTGTGTGGCAGGCAGTTCGCCGCGGGTGTCAATGAGAGCACAGACTTACACTGCTAACACGGCGTGGCGCTATTTCGAATCAAGTCCGCATTTTTGGACGAGGAAAACATTAATTTATGCAAAAAAATGATCGTGTGGAAAGAACACCCATAGGTTCTCCCCTCCCCCTTTCCCCGCTATGCTAAGAACACAAAAATTAAAATGCCGTCCGACAAACAAACACACAAACGGTGGGAAGTCGTTTAAAGAGGTCGTGAAAAGCTCGCTCTAAAACCACAACGCGAAACCATCGGCCTTTACGTCAGCTTAAATAATGCTTTGCCTATCGAGGAACGCGGAGACCTTTTTTCAAGCAATCCCACAACGCCCCCCGCGCGCGCGGAGCACTATGGGAATAGTTGGCACGCCGAGATAACCGGCCCTTCCTCCGCCTGCTGCTCGTTGACGACGGGCGAGCACAAAACGAAAAAATAAAAAAAAAACCCGCCGCGCTTGTTGAATAGGGTCCGAACGCACCTGCTTGTATACCTACGCATGAAATGTGAAATGAATAACGTAGTCAGAGTAAGTATCACTGGACGGGTGTACGTGACGAACGGCATGCGAATTGTTGCGTACCGATACATGTGGTCAAACCATGCTATCGTGAGGAATGTGAGCTGGAACACTGAATTCATCGTTATTCAACGATGAACTGCTCATAAAGCGCTGTGACTTTTATTACCATCGAGGTTTGATTGGGTCGTTAACACATTGATTGATTTGTGGGATTTAACGTCCCAAAACCACGATATGATTATGAGAGACGCCGTAGTGGAGGGCTCCGGAAATTTTGACCACCTGGGGTTCTTTAACGTGCACCCAAATCTGAGCACACGGGCCTACAACATTTCCGCCTCCATCGGAAATGCAGCCGCCGCAGCCGGGATTCGAACCCGCGCCCTGCGGGTCAGCAGCCGAGCACCTTAGCCACTAGACCACCGCGGCGGGGCCGGGTCGTTAACACAAGACCACAGAGAGGTGTTACAGCTATAGCATTTTTAAAAATTTTTATAGACCGGTCACACGCTGAAAGAGAAAACACATTCCACATGCATGTTTAAAGACAAAGGGATGGAACTAGAACTCACGTGCGAGATACCTTGCTCTAATAACTTGCAGTTTACTATAAGATGCCTAAGTGTCTGCGGAGCATGTTTGCTGGCAGTATATTCCGCATTGAGTCAGAACACTATTGCATCTCGCCTTTGCGCATTGAAATGTTGTTCAAGAAGGAATAATGATATCGTACTTACGCTCGGCGAAGAAAAAAACAAAACAAACTTGGGCACATTACATTCAGTTTTCAGCTGCAAGAAGGCGCGGTGTCCTGCCTATATCATATTGATTCGGTTTGTGAACAGCTATTCGCACGGCAGATAATATATGATTAATTCGGACGACCTTCACCCCCGAAAAAACTAGGAATGTAGCAGTTAATCTACGCATACGTTTTCCACAGTCTGAAAGGAAGTTGGGAAGCGATACAAAGTGAGCTAGGGCAGTGTTTTGCGCACCATATAGTAACATTTCATCCGTAGAACACAGAAGGCCGCAGGGGTCCGCAGTACGTGTGCAGAGAAAAGTACTATAAGAGGCACAGTGTCAATTGTTCTTCCAATTGTTGTGCAAGAGCTGCTTGCCGAATTCCTCTACTGTTAACATATATAGATCGGTCCGATTGGTTGATGTATCAACACGCGCACAGAGCATTGAAATTCATTTATTGAAGCCATCTCATCTCACCTTGCATTTTCAGTGATTGAAACGCAATTTCATCTTTGAAGGCTTGGTAATCTTGCACAGTCACTCTATCTAACTAGACTACGCGAGAAATCTCTGAGACATATCGTAAAGAATACCGCGTCTTGTTTAAGTCAATTAGGCTTCGCTATCGCTACAACACAAGAAACTTGACTTCATTTATCAACTAAACATGTGCCTCGGTTGTTCGTCTTTTTGTACTTCTTCGTGATATGCGCAATGCACCCCAATTTTGTTTAGTATGTTTTTAACGCGTGCCATAACTTTTCAGTCGTTAGTGAGCGTTTCCGGTGTGCGTATTTCCGAAGTTTCCTGATCGTACATCTTTGTTGTTGTTGTTGTTGTTGTTGCCCAGTAGGCTTCATTATAACCTGCAGTTACAGGACCAAGGAAACTTGGTAGATGCACATGCTGCGAGCGGGGCGCATTGGTCTGGTCAATGCATGTTAGTTCAAGAAGTTGCGCTTATTTCTAAAGCACTCCTTAAATATATACAAGAACCGTACAATTTACTCGTAAACAGCATCAAAGGACAGTAATAGATTACTCATGCATCCATGAATTTATGGAGAGTGCTTGCATTTTTCAGGCAACGAAGTTGTACTGCTTTTCATTTATATCAAAGGTGGACTGACGCTAAAAGACAATAACAATTAACTGACGGGCTAACTGATGACTCTCAGCCGCTTAGCCGGTTGAACATGGGGGCAAGTGCAAATCGTTGACATGCCGTCGCACCCAAACACTGCAGTTTGTGAGCGATTCACACAGTAACATATCACAGCTTGCCCAGTTCACTTGATCTGAGAAGCACTGGCACGATGCAAATGAAAAGTTGAAGCGTGAGGCCCACGCGCTCGTCGCGGCTGCTGATGCGGCGTACCAACTTTTCCCGTAAGCGCACCCATTGGCGGCGCTAGTGGGCTTGAAAAATTGCAGATCCCACGTACAGTGCGAATCAATGGTATACGCGAAGCACGAATGAGTAAGGTTGATATGTCACTTCAAAATCAGCACAACGTTACGAGGTGGAGGTAAATGATGCCGTACAAGCCTTTCACGTCATGATTATCGTGTTTGGATGTGTCGTTTACCTTCGTCATCTATTCACGTCACGTGATACCATATTTAGTATACGTGGAGCTAGCGAAACGGCCACGAGCACGCTGTGAGCGAGGTATGCTGTCATGTTCTTACATGACACGCGTGTCAGGATTATCGTGTTTGCACCAGTCATATATTTCGTCATCTATTGACGTCACGTAACACCAAACTCGGTATATGTGGAGCTAGCAAAGCGGCCGCAAGCACATCATGAAGGGCCCAATATACTCCAATGCAGTGTTTACGCGCGCACAGGCTGGGCACAGCGACGCTACGTTAGCAAAACGCGAGCACTCAATAATAGTCTGACGCCAGACACGACCAGCGTTCGTCGGCGTCCCGACGGCAAGCGGTGCGAAATGCGACATGCTGCATTTCACGCCGGCACGTTACCCAGACAACACTGCGTCTCCCTGTTTTCATGACGGGGGGGGGGGGGGGGGGGGGGACGCCGGACGCGCATGCGTCAGAGCAACGCAGCGCGACGCGCGTCTGCGAGTGTAAGGCAGGACGGGCGCCTGGTGTGGCAACGCCGGTGTGACGCGAGGAAATGAACGCCGGCGAGTACGCGCACGGCGTCACGTCGAAATGTATTGGCGCCTTGACTGTGGCATGTAGTCATGTTGTTACATAACACGCATCTCACGTTTATCATGTTTGCACCATTATTATACATTCGTCATCCATTCACGTCCCGTAACACCAAATTGGGTAAAAGTTAAACTAGCGAAACGGCCGCCTGCGCATCCTGAGCATGGCATGTAGTCATATTGTTACATGACAAGCATCTCATAATTATAATGTTTGCACCATGCAGGCACATACCTTCGTCATCCATTCACGTACCGTAATACCAAATTTGGTATGCGTGACGCTAGCGAAACGGCCGCGAGCGCATCATTAGCGTAGCATGTAGTCATGTTGTTACATGACACGCATATCATGATTCTCATGTTAGGGTCTGTCGCTTGTGTTCGCCATGCAATCATGTCATACCGGACCAGTTTTGCAACATGCCATGTCAACGAAACCACCGCAAGAGCTCCAGGCCCCGCCGCGGTGGTCTAGTGGCTAAGGTACTCGGCTGCTGACCCGCAGGTCGCGGGTTCAAATCCCGGCTGCGGCGGCTGCATTTCCGATGGAGGCGGAAATGTTGTAGGCCCGTGTGCTCAGATTTGGGTGCACGTTAAAGAACCCCAGCTCGTCGAAATTTCCGGAGCCCTCCACTACGGCGTCTCTCATAATCATATGGTGGTTTTGGGACGTTAAACCCCACATAACAACAACAACAACAACAACAAGAGCTCCAGGGCCATGAAATGTAAATTATGACATTCATGGCATACATATCATGATTTCGATGTTTGACTTGTGAAATATGTTCTTCATATAGTCATGTTATGCCATACCAAGTTTGGTATCGATACCGTTATCAAAACGGCCAAGAGAGCTAAAAGTCGTAGGCGACTAGATAGATAGATAGATAGATAGATAGATAGATAGATAGATAGATAGATAGATAGATAGATAGATAGATAGATAGATAGATAGATAGATAGATAGATAGATAGATAGATAGATAGATAGATAGATAGATAGATAGATACGCTCAATGTCGCCGAAGTTTGCTTAGAAATGCTTCGTATTTAAAAGGTTTATTGGGACACCCATCAGCGTCTTTGCCATACGCAATCGGCGCTAAGTTTGATTGATTGATATGTGGGGTTTAACGTCCCAAAACCACCATATGATTATGAGAGATGCCGTAGTGGAGGGCTCCGGAGATTTTGACCACCTGGGCTGCTTTAACGTGCACCCAAATCTGAAAACACGGGCTTACAACATTTCCACCTCCATCGGAAATGCAGCCGCCGCAGCCGGGATTCGATCCCGCGACCCGCGGGTCAGCAGCCGAGTACCTTAGCCACTTGACCACCGCGGCGGGGCAATCGGCGCTAAGTTGAACTCTGCAGATGACGTCATATTAAGCAGCGTTCTTGTGGGACGCGGATTGCGTATCGCAGAGTCGATGAGCGCCTCTTGCCAACACCACCTAGACTATTCACAAGGCCCGTTCATACCCCTCTCTCCAGACGACATACGTCACGCTAGTTGTCCGATGTTATGACCGGCACAGCAAGGAGGTGGCTTGCAAGGGACGCTCATCGGCGTAACGGTCAAACGCTGTCCGCGTCCTGCAGGAACGCGGGAGGCACCTGTGTGCGCCGCAGGAAATGCACATCAGCGTCGCTGGGACACACAGTCGGCGTCTAACGCGTGCACGGATGGCTATAAAAGGAGCGTGTCGAGAGTGCGCTGGGCTCTCTCTCTGGACTTCGCTGGCCCGCTCGTCTCGAGTGCGCTCTGGGCCCTTGTGATGGAAAGGCACGTCTGTACGCTCTCGTTGCAATGTACTTCTCTTGCAAATATGTAAATTAAACGCATCTTCTACTTGTTCGTGAGACGCGTCGCAAGAGTCGTCCTTCGCCGGATCCTGGGTGGCAGCCTCAACCCCTCTCCGGACATATCACCGACTGTCCAGTGGCCGAGGACGCGTCGCTCAGGTGGTGGTGTTGGTCACCCCGCGCACTTTTTTACCCCGAACGGCGGACAAGCCACGACAGCTTTGCCTTTCATCGCTACCTGCTTCGCTGGTTAGACTGCGTTAGGCTTGGTGCTGCATCGCACTGCTCTGAGTCTTCGTCCGTTCCCACGTGTCCTATTTTATTGGTGTTGTATTTGTATGTGATTACACATCGATCAGTGCGACATGGGACGTTGTTGTGTTCCCGGGTGCCGCGGAAATTATGACAGTGGTCCCAAAGTGCTTGTTTTCACATTCCCCAAGGATGAAGCTCGGAAGAAGTCTTGGATAAAAGCCATTCCGCGAAAGGATTTCACACCAAGCATACACTCCAAGGTGAAAAACTGCTGAAGTTTGTTGTCTTACCAGCTCTATCGCATTACTGGCGTTCTGGCTCTGTTACTGTTGAACGGAGCGAGTATCGTGAGTGGTGATGGTAGTTTTGTCGCGCTTCAGGTAGGGCAGTGCGGTAAAATAGAACAGAAATACTCAGGCTCGAGCCAAATTTCATATTAGCCCGTTTTGTATGAAAGTAATGAAGTCACTGTTATGCTTGGCGCAGGTCTGTGAACTCCACTTTCTCGAGGCTGACCTCATCACAAAGCTGTCACATTTCGACGCAGCGTCGGGACGGACATTGACAGTCGACAGCGAGAGGGTGCGCCTAGTGTCAGATGCTATACCGTCGGTGTTTCCTAACTGTCCGTTCTACCTGAGCACAAATCGCAATCGTCGAGAATCTCCTATCTCGAAACGAGCTCGAATGAAAGACGAGGCCTTGAGCAAAGCGATTAAGGACTCTATATGCGCAAAAAAAGCTAAGAGGAGAGAAATGCTGTGTCCTCTTTCGAACACTTAAGAAGCAAGCTTTTTGCTGTATGCAGTAATGATTTCTGGACCATCAAGGCCAACGATCGTTGTGTGAGGTTTCTCCGCATCGAAGATAATCCTTCACCGCACGTGAGGTTTTCCGTCACTGTGCTTGCTGATCTCTCACTTACAGTCTCAGCAGGTATGATCAAGCTGGTTTGATTACCTTGCGGAGGCGCAGTTCCAGACGCAGTGCGCGACATCCGGACGTTGTCCTCACTGCTCCAGCAGCTGGAAAACCACATGACTGAGACGCCTGAAGTTGCAAGTCCGTCGAAAACAGCGTCAGTGTTGCAGCATATCGGCTCCTTATTGAATGAACTGTCCCAAGACAGTGACACGACCGAAGAACACAGTGCTTTCTTTCGTTTGCTAAATGAACAAATAGCTCTCGCACTCGCTGCCCCCATTCGTCGCTACAGTGCTGAAACATTAGTGCTTTCTAGCATCCTGCACTCCCTATCTCCGCACACCTATAACTTTGCCAGATAAGCGTCGACGTTGACTTTACCCCATCCTTCAACTTTGCGCCGCGTTTGTTCCAAGTATGGAGGCGATCCACTGAAGGAGCAAAACGAAGCGAACTTCCTCTCCTACATTCGAGAAAGAGCGAAGTGCATGCAGCCGCACGAAAAGACGGTGACGCTAATGGTTGATGAAATTCATATCAAGCCATACTTCGAATATAAAGGGGGCAGCATAGTTAGATCTACAGCCAATTCTCAAGAGGCAGCCACAACCGCTCATGTTTTCATGCTTCAGTCGCTCTTGTCATCAAAGAAAGATGTGCTTCACATTCTTCCTGTTGCTAAAATGACCGCCGAAATTCTACATGAGTTCTGCAAGAAAGTAATTTTAGAAGTGGAATCTAAGGGCCTCAAGGTCATTGCTGTAATTACCGACAACAATTACCTCAACCGGAAAATGATGTCGTTTTTCTCAGAGAAACAGGAAGTAAGCATTGTATATTCTCATCCAGCCGACAACAATCGGCCTCTGTTTTATGTCGTAGACCCTGTGCACATACTGAAATGCATCAGGAACAACTGGATGAATAAAAAAAACGAAGGAATATGCTTTTACTTTCCTGAAGTGAGCCTGTCAGGAATATTGACCAACGGGCCGCCCAGAATGAAAGCAGCATCATTTGAAGCTGTGCGGCGGCTGTATGCACTGGAGCAGACATCGCTTCTCAAGCTTGTCTACAAGCTAAATTCCAAGGCAATCAATCCAACACTTATGGAGAGACAAAATGTAAAGTTGGTGTTAAATGTCATTAATCCGTTTGTATCAAACGCACTTGAGACGCGTGGCGATGCCCTTGAAACCACATGTACCAGTTCAACAGCTCTCTTCATAAACATCATATCGACGTGGTGGAAAATCGTCAACGTGAAGACCCTTTCGAAAGGTCGCCGACTGAACGACACCCTTCAAAATCCAGTGAATTCTACGGTGGATCAACAGCTGGTTTTCCTTAGTGGCATGGTAGGCTGGCTGCATGCTTGGAGCAGCGTCAACATGAGCCGTGGCTGCTTGACAAGGGAAACACATTCTGCGTTGATACTCACTTGCTACTCCCTTGTTGAGCTGTCGCGGTACTGTTTAGAAGAACTGAAGTTCAAGTATGTCTTGCTGGGAAAATTTCAAACTGACACTCTTGAAGATCGCTTCGGTCGCTACCGTCAGCTTGCTGGTGCACAATATCATGTTTCCGTAAGACAGCTTCTGGAGTCTGAAAAGAAAATTCGTCTGCAAAAGCTGCTGATGCTTCGGCAGCCAGACATCAGCAGCGAAAGTGACACAGAAGTATCGCAACATAACTTCTCTGTTCACACCTCAAATGATGAAATTTCCAACCCAAAGCATGACATGAAGGTCGTTGCTTATATCGCTGGATATTGTGCTCATTCAGCTCTGAAGAAGCTGTCATGAGGTTTTTGCAGCAGCGTGCTCGTCCTGGAGAGCAGGAACATAGATGTGGAAGGTAACACAATGATTGACAACTTGTCAAGAGGAAGCTTAAAGTTTCCGCAGCCATGTACTGTGCACATGGTGCTGGTGACAACGCTTGTTGTCGAAAAGCTCACCAAGGAAGAAAATGCAAAGGCGTTCCTTGCGTCGAACAACCAACGTGGCATTGTAAGCTCCATTACCACAACACTGCTAGATGTTGAGCTAGAGACTTGTGAAAATGGCCATACCTCTGAGACTATCGTGCGGCATGTAGTGCGTGTTGCAACAAATGTCGCTCTGAACAACTTTTGTAGACTTCGAAATGACACCATCGAAAGCACCGCACAAAAAAAGGCAGCTGACAGACAAATAAAAACCTTGAACAAGAAATGAGGTAGGATGGTTTTAGCCTTTCGTCCTAATAAAACCACTTCTACAAATGCATTTCTGACTATTGCAGTTTGATCACTAAAGTGTAAAGGCAGGCGTAAACAAATGCAGACCGCGCAGGAACAAAAAAAGAACAAAAAAAAAAGAAACACCGGCTCTCAATAAGTGCCCACAGCAGATATAACGAGAACGAGTGGCGACGACGACCGGGGTGCAGGTGGGCAACTAGCGTGACGTCACGCTCTCCCTGGAGGGGCCTTGTCAATAGTCTAGGTGGTGTTGCTCTTGCGCGCGCTCGCAGATGCCGCATAGAGTTCCACGTTCATTGATTGGCAAAGCCGCTTATGCAGGTCCGCTCGGGCTGATGACATAGTTAGCGCGTGTGGTTGCCGATGGTGCTGCATTGTCGTTGTAAAGTGACCTTTTCCTGACCTCTTAAACAGGAAATCTCGCTGGAGCGAACATTTCGAACAGTGGACTGGTTATCGCCATGGCACAAATACTGTGCCTTTTTGACCAGTATGTCGGAGTCCGCGTTTGTGGGTGTTTGTGTGTATGCTTGCGTGCACACGCACACACAATACTGACATTGCAGAGTACACGGGTATTCAAGCGAAACGCCAGAGGCCCGTGTCCTGTGTAATATCGTTGCTCGTAGAGGTGGTCGGAATTTTCGGAGCCCCCCGTAACGGGGTCTCTCATTCTCATATCACGGTTTAGGCACGCTACACGTGCACAAGCAGGCACGTCATCCGAACGCTGCAATTTCAGTCGTTGCCGGCGGCTGTGGCTGTCTTTTTGCCCACTTCACTTTTTCCGATGGAGGCGGAAATGTTGTAGGCCCGTGTGCTCAGATTTGGGTGCACGTTAAAGAACCCCAGGTGGTCGAAATTTCCGGAGCCCTCCAATACGGCGTCTCTCATAATCATATGGTGGTTTTGGGACGTTAAACCCCACATATCAATCATGGCCACTTCACTTTCTCAACACATGTACATATATATCAACAGATATATTACGACAGCACGCCTACAGGACGGTAGAATAGCTTCCTCGGCTTCATGATCAACTGATTTTCATCATGGTTGTATCAAACGAGCAAAACAAGCCCTCAATGTTCCTGTATTTCGTTCGCAAATCATTATTATTATAAACACTAAGATCTGGCGAAGTCGAAACCTTTCAAGCGCAATATGCATGCGCAGGCACGATCGCGCGCGCACGCACAGATCTGATAAAAAACGCCAGTCAGACAATCGTTTTCGACGACAAAGGACGAAGTCACCGAGTACTCTCAAACATTCCTGTCCCACCAGTATACAGTTCGTTGGGAAGACCGGCCGGGCGACATCAACTAAAACGCGGCATGTGGCACCGACATTAACTTTCCAGCTGTGCCGTTCGATCTGTGACGCGTGTCAATTGACCCGATCGATCATCGTTACATGTATTCTTTCTATCGCGAAATTTGGAGCACTTTCAACCCCCTCGCTTGCCTCAACGCACCGCTGCGTGGTCCGGCCGATTAGCGAACACAGCCGAGCGAGCATGACAATACGAGCGTTTTTTATTGCAATAACAATTATATGGACACTCTCGGCTACTTCTTGCCACCACCGTGATGCCGCTATAACGGCGAGTTATTCATGCCGATCTAATGTGAATATCGATGTGTTCGCTGCGTACCACTTCTCTGGCGCGAGGTGCGCGAACGGCACTTCACTCGTCACGATGCGTTGGCTCGTAAAACGTGTGTGTGTGTGTGTGTGTGTGTGTGCGTGTGTGCGTGCGTGTGTGCGTGCGTGCGTGTCTGCAAGCGAGCAAACTTCAGAGATGAATAGCTCGCTAGTTCAGCGCCTCCATACGCATTAACAAGAAAACTGTATCGGTTGCCACCAAATGTACACTTGCTGAGAACCTCTGAAGCTCAGCTTATCGACAAGCACAAGGTGTAATGAAGCTACGAGCTGAAAGTGTTCCATCCGATGCGATCCGAAGACGAAGTGTGAATATGTAAAGGCGCACAATGTCTCCGGGCTGCCATACGAGTTATCTGACAATTTCATATACACAGCTGGCTCTATACAGAAAAGCACTCGGGGTTTCGTAAATGAAGTATTATTGAACGAAAAAAAAAATGACAGAGTCCAGCTCACCGCGTTTTTACTCACAACTGGCTGGTTTTGAGTCCCGGAAATTGCTGCGTAAGATTAGTACAAATTTGGAAAATATGCACAATGGAGCACCCTTCCCAAAATCGCAAAGCAAAAAAAAAATATTTTCTTCAAATTTTGCCTTACCCTGTGCCCTTAAGATATTAACCGCTGGTTGCGAGGTTCACATGTTTTGACGCCTGATTCTACGATTCAGCCACACATCATTACATGCGTATTACAGAAAATTAGTATAAGATTTTGTTTTGTCTCATGTAATTCCAAGCAACGGCGTGGTTCTGTGGTAGAACACCTACTTGCGACACAGAAGTTGTAGTTCAGCTATAACTAGAACCGAGTATTCTTCTTGTTTATTTTTTTTCCCATCTTTCTCGATTTTTCGGTCACAACCAACGACACCGGTATTTCTATACGGAACAAGCTGTGATGCTCAGTGGAAGCGTAAGCTTCAAGAGTACCATTTCGAACCCGTTGCCCCTTCAGGCTATTATTACCAGTTACAAGATACCCACTACTCCATTAATTGATTTGGTGCCATGATGATGATTAAGAATTATGGTTGAGCGTTTACAGCGAAAGCTGCTATGAGATCAAAACACGGGTCACATGCGGCGCCGTAGTTGTCTGCTACCACCCATGTCTGTAACCAGTAAACAAAAACACATTTTTTTCCCGCTATGCGTTGTTCACCCAAGCGACGATCATTGGCGTACCATCGAAACGCGGCACACGTCCCGCAGGAACTCAAGCAGTGTCCATGTGCGCTGCAGGGAACGCTCATCGGCGTCGCTGGGACACACAGCCCGCCAACTCGCACGAGTGAACAAGATATGGCGGAAGAGCCACGTTGCCAGACTGAATTTTCTAAAGAGTCTACTTCTAACAATAGTATAGCATATACCACGTTTCTCCGAAGAATGACGAAGGATAGCATAGTGAATGCTGGTCCACTACACAAAACTATGACTATTTATGACATAGTGGGTACCCAGCAAGTGTGTTGTAGCAGTTACCCAAACAGCGTTTAGAAAAGGCTATGAAAGGCCGCTTTTCCAGCTTTCTCTGTGACTGACGCGCGTTCCGCGGAAGCCTGGCGGTTCTTTTTGAATAATGGGAACATTCAACGACCCACTCATAATGCAATTCGTATTGTGTCACGCCTGCTTACACAATTGACATTCTGTGACGCCTGATTGTTATTTTACTCTTCTACCGCCTTATAATGCGTGTGTCGACGCAGTTCATTCACGACATAACGCTTGTATATAGGATTTTTGTGCGCAGGTGTTTCGAGCACCGGCGTGGTTCGGTAGTAACTATAGTATACAGGACTGGCACAGAGAGGACCCAGGTTCGAACCCCTTTCTATTCTGGATATATTATCTTATTTCGTGCCACGTCTGTTACGGACACAAGCGGCGGCGGTGGACAACTACGGCAACCTCGATGTGACCTCATTACAGCTTCCGCTGTAAAACGCCAAAAGACAAAAGAGCGCAGCACAGTCACAGCGCAAGTTATTGTTGTTGCTGGGGTTTAACGTCGCGAAACCACCATATGATTATGAGAGACGCGGTAGTGGAAGGCTCCGGAAATTTCGACTAGCTGGTGTTCTTTAGCGTTCACCTAAATCAAAGCACACGGACCTCGTGCACTTTCGCCTCCATCGAAAATGCGGTCCCCGCAGCCGGGATTCGATCCCGCGACCTGCGGGTCAGCAGCCGAGTGCCTTGACTATTTGACCACCACGACAGTTACAGCGCAAGTTGGAAGAGAGGTATTTATTACAGAGCCTGCTGTGAACTCTCTTGGGGCTACTAATACAAGCACGCTTTCAAGGAACCCACTACGCCATAAATTATATCACTTATGAAATTGGGCAGGACCCCCTGCAGCAGTATTAGATACTCCTCGGAGAAGAGAGGTACCCGCTACACATCTGCAAGGCATCACGCGCACTTTGCTGATGAGGATGAAAATTTATGGTTGAGCTTTCTGTAGTGGGCTTTTAAACAGCCCACCAGTTACGCAACTCACACTGTGTTACGCGCGGTCGCTATTGTAGTTTTCTACCACGCTGTATTAGATACGTTTACGTTATACACAGAGAGAGAAAGAATTTTTTTGAGGTGCTGAGAAAACGGATCGTGGAGGCCCTATATGGGCTTCCTTGGAAACTAATAGAAGTACACAAGTGCACTAGCGAGGTGCCCACTACTTTATAAATCATAATTTTCGTGAAGTAGGAAAGCATCCAACGTGCCGTTACTCGTCGTTCTGCGAAAAAGTTTGGTACCTGCAACACATCTGTAAAGGCTTTGTCCACATTGATGACGATGCGAATTATGTAAATGAAGAATGATGAGTGAGCTTTAAAAGCATTGAACTACCCACTAACGCGACTCGCACCCTGTGACTGACACCGCGGAATGCAAACAGTTACGGCGCCAAAAACGGCCGTTGTTAAATTTTGTAAAACTAAGCTCAGCTCCCGGGATAGGCCAAATATTGATCGATCGACTATGTCAGCAGATGACGTCATCTTGGGACGTCATATATTGACGTATTCGTGAGAAATATGCTCATGACATCATAGCATTCTCGAACGAGGTGACGTTTTGTGTTCCTGCACGGATGCCGTTAATTCAAACCAAGTGTTAATTAAAGGTAATTCAAAGCACACACTAGTTCACTTGTTTTTTTCTTTCAGTCGTTTATCATATACAGCACGGGCACACAAAAATAAAGATATGAAAAAGAACAGCGCGATGGCGGACCGCCCGATGTTATAAACTCTGGATGTACTCTTAATCATCCCGTTTACGATAGTCGTCGCTGGTTTGGCCGCGGCCCTTCTGGTTTATTGCACTCATCCAGCCATTGTTTACAGACGGCGCTGTTAACAGGGCGAAATGGTCGTTACGTCACTTCTCCCGGGCTCATGGTCGAAGGAAAAGAAAAAAAAGAAGAGAGAGAGATGCCACAGCTAAAACGCAGTTGGCAAAATAAAAAGAAAAAAAAAGGAGCACCACGCAGTGGACGTGGTGAAAGAAGCGGCCCTCGGAGAGGAAGAAGGCGGGTGCGTGCTCGGTGCTGTCAAAAACCGGGGATCGAAGCAGCTCTTCTCAGATGGGACATCTGCATTTGTTTGGGCAGAAGAAAAGAAGAAATGAAAGAGCGACTCGTGCCTTTCGCATCACAAAGCGAGAGAAAAAAAAGGGGGTTTTCAGCGAACGTGGTTGCTCGGGCGAGTTGGTACGACATGATTTACGTAAGAAACAGCGCCAATAATATTTGTTGTCCCTCGTTATCGGCGCTGGTTTTTTTTATGTGAATCATGTTTTTAGCGAGCTTCGTATACCACTCTGCTCTCCAGGCACGCAGCAGTGAATAGTAAAATACAGTACAGTGTAGTTATAGCAAGGAGTGGGAAATGTAAGTCAGCGAGACGCGGAGATGTGAGTGTGAGACGAAGGGGAGAGAGAAGTATAGCATAGAAAAGGAGATAGATAAAGGCAGAAGCGAATAATCAAGGTGAAAGAAGGAAAGAGAGAAAAGGAAGAGATAGAAGAAGCTAGAGCGCCCGCGTGAGAGAAATAGAAAAAGAGGCAAAAAGGACAGACGAGAGAAAGCAAGAAGGGAAAGAAAAAAAAAACGAGAAAGGCTGCCCAGCTCCGCACTCCCTTCAGGTTTGGCACCAATGCTAAGGGAGCAGACAACTTTTTTTTTATCGAAAAAAAAAATTCGGCGGTACGAACGATTGACATCACACATTACACGGGCCAATTTTGTTTTCCTCTTCTTAGGTTAATCGCGCCGGTTCGTCGGGGAGGCGAAAACTGTAAAGGCCCACGTACCACGCGATGTCGATGCCCGTTAGTCTAAGCACACCGGATGGCCAAATTTCCGGAGCCCTCATTTACGACGTCCCTCGTAATCGTACCGTGGTGATGGCGTGAAAAATCCTAGAACTTGTTATATATATTTTTTTTATTTTCCGACACAGCTAGGAGACGCCAGGAGAGATCGCACAGCCCATGCTAAAATAACAACGGTACCGAACGCGAGATCGAGCGGACTCGCCACCTGGCGGCAGCTGGCTGAAGCGCGCCGAGCGTGGATTGCTCCCTGCGTCGTCTGCTAGCCACATCGCGTTCGCATGTGCGAGTACGTCATGCACGTTCCCGAAGGGTGGTTTTTTTCGCTTATGTTAGAGGGGGTTTAACTGATTGCACGTACGACTGAAACAACGCACGAAGGCGTGTGGTCAAGCACATCGTGAAAAGCACTTGGCACGTTCCCAAACGTGAGGACTAATAAACGGTGCGTGAATGCGGCGTTTCAGCGACTACGCTGTAAAGACGAGGCTATGGGCCACGCACCTGCGCGCTGCTGGTAGGCGCACAACTATGCCACTATATAGTTCATCGATTATGCGATCAGCTTTAGTTGTGTTTATCTGTAGTGGCCATGTTACCACTACAGAGAAAGTTCACGTGAAGTGCGACACTTCGGTATTTAAACCCGGTACTTAAAGAGAATTAACTTGGTGCAATATTTACGTGGAAACACCCGTGTGCTTAAATTTAAGAACGCCATCAAGAACACAAACTTTCAAAACTAATTTAGACAGCGTGCCTTACAATTACGTTGTATACTTGCTCGAAGATCTCTCTTTTTTTTTTTTTTACACTGTCGTGAGCATTGGTGTGGCATTATAGACCGACGGAAGGCAGCCATCATTTTTCGTTTCAAGAACGAAAAAAAAAAACATGCTGGTCTTATAAAATAATCAGACCTTTGTTTTATCACTGCCATGCACGTAATTCATCGATGAAAGCTTTCTGCTGAACTCCGATACACGTTTACTGGGGCAAGAACATGTGCGCATGTAGTAAATAAACATCAACGTAGAGCAAAGCTCTGTCCGCTACTAAGCTTTCCATACTATAGACTTATCGACTGTCTCACATTTCATGCCGAACACAATGAAGGAAAGAAAATGCCTATACGTATTCGTGCGAAATGTACTGAACTCATCGCACCAATATGCGGACTTTATACGATCTTTCTCTTTTTTTTTCGTATCCAAATGAGCAAGGAGCGAATAAGTAGTTCAGTCGAGCTACAGCAGTGCGCGCTATAGGCGGAACACAAGCTAAACACGTACAAACAACTCAGCAAAATCGTGCTAAAGTGCGAAAGAAGGCGCGCAGACAGTAACCCAGGGCGAGCATCCTTTTCACGGGCAGACTGCGCTAGTCATAGTCACGTTGCGTGAGGTTCGTGCATCGATTCGGCAGAGAGGAGCGTAGGTGTTACCAGGCAACTGTAGTCAACGCATTTCATTCGACGGCTATCGGCGCAAAAAACGAAGCACCGGTATACGCGCCGCCAACCGCTAATACTGTGGGGACAGTGCTGCCGCCTATTGCCCGGTCTCGCCGTGAATACCCTAGCAAGGACGAGCTCACTCTAGACAAGGACACTCCACCTTTCCCTCGAAGCGGAAAGACTAATGACACGATTTTCGCGACGTTCGTAGAAATGACGTTTTCTGCATCCGTGCACTGTCCTCCGCGCACCTCAGTCTGAAAACGCGTATAAAATATTTCACCCTTAATTTTAAAGCCAGCCCCATTGCAATGAGCATTATCCCGACGAGTCAACGCAGTTCCGCCGAGTTGGCAAACTGCGATTCCTGTGCGCGAAGCCTAAATCGCAGAAATCTCTGTCCGTGTCACTGGACGATAACTCCCTCATCGGTCAAAGGAGTTCTCTTTTGCTCGTCCTGTTTCACGAAATGTTTTTTTGCGCCTCAGTCATCTCGTCGTTCACATGCGCCACGAGCTGATGACGAAATCTACCGCTAGTGCATCGCGAGTTGTTTTCCTTGCTGAAACACGTTACTAAGCAGCTGCGCTCTATATAGATATCGAAACCGATGGTAGTTTTTCGAGGTGGGAGTATCAAATATATATTTGATGCGTTTAAAGGCACCACCACACTCTAACTAGGATTCTCGACACTGATGTTTTTAATTAGAGTCTGAATATAGATAAAATACGTGCTCCTTCAAGTCCACTGGCCGATCTCGATCCGCCTATAAAGCATCCCTTGCAAGCGGCCCACGTCATATCTGCCTTCGCATCTTCTAAACCTGTTTACACATTCTGCTCCGCTCAAGTTAATACATCCGCTACAGCCACGAGGCTTCTGTGCACGCGCGTCTCTGCCTGCCACTGCAGCTTCTACTGGAGAAGTTCAATACAGCAGCTTCTACGGCCTCGCCGCTCCGAGTCAACTGCGCAGGCGCGACCACTGTCTGCTTTCTTTCTCCCTGCACCCGCGCCGCCACAGTGCGCGAATACAAGTACACTAGCGAGGTGCCCATTACGTTAAAGTTCGAAGAACCGGAAGACTGCCTACTGCCGACAACAGAGTCTCGTAACGAAGACACCTCAAACGAGCCACGCATGCGCCGAGAGGTAAACATCTACTGACGTAATACCCGTCTATACCTTCTCCCTTCTTATTATTGAAGGCAAACGCAAATACCCCCTCCCCCACCCCATCTGCAGCTGGCTTGCACGTTCTCCCTTTGACACAACGAGATCCGAAGAAACGAGAAATGAGCCACGCACCACAAAGGCAGCGGTCACCACCACGGGTCGGTGGGCTCGGTGCGATCCTTGATGTCCTCCCTGAGGAGCACCAGGAACACGAAGAGAGCCACCGCGATCAGCAGCACGAGGAGGACCACAACGACGACGGCGGCTATGATGATCTTCTTCTTCTTCTCGGGGTCCATTCCGCCTCCTGCTCCTCCTCCCGCATCGCCCGTCGACATCGCCGAGCTGGCGTCTCCCGTCGACATCGCCGAACTGGCGTCCGCCGTCGACATCTCCGTCATGGCTGGGCTCCTGGCGCGTGCGCCGACCTCGGAAGGTCAGCGACTCGTCCCGAGAAAAAGACTGGCGCGAAGATCCCGACCGTCACCTTCGACTCCCGCCTGCTGGAAGTCGCCTCCTTCCGCCAGAAGAAGGAACCGCTAGCTCGAAGACGTCTCAGCGGAGCCTCAGCCGGCGACGCGCATGTCGTCCCTGACACTCGGCTGAAGGAATAACGACGGCACTGACCCGTCTGCAGGAACGGCGGCGACCGTCCGGTGCCCGTGAGATCGGAGGGGCGGCGCTGCTGACCACGCCTTTTGCCAAGACCGGCGGCTTGTCTCTCGGGGACGAACCACGAAGGGGCCGCCCTTAGCTTCGCAGAGGACAGCGTCGGGCGCGTGCTCGAATGTGCGCCATCGCGAGCGGCCCTTCGTCGTCTTCCTCTTCGTCCATCCGCCGACCGCTATAGGCTCGCGAGCGAGGCTTGTGGACACCGGACAATGTCCTTACGCGCGTCGTTCGTGCACTTGGTTGTTTATGTATATCAACTAACAGTGGTGACAGATTGAGCCAGCTATAGAAACCTTTCCTTCCGTAGTAAAATGCGCGAACTCGACCGAAGATACAGAGAAAGAAAGAGACGAAAATTTATTTCAAGTCTTTGCTGATTGCAACGGATGCATCGCAATCAGATGAAAAGTCAGGCGCAGGAATATATTGCCCCGTACTTGATTGGTCACTTTCACGTCGCTTTTTACCAGATTTTCTTTCTGGCTGAATTCATGGCAATAATGTTAGCTTTGCGAAAAGTAAATACTTCCATTCCAGTCGTAGCATACATAACTGATTCATTATCAGTGTGCTCTTCTCTGTCCACATCCGGTCACTCACCCATACTGAAACTTTTTAAATCATAGGCTCCCTGTCATCTCCGAAGTATTCATTTCATCTGGGCACAAGGGCACAAAGGTTTGTTGTTAAACGAAATAGCTGATTCTCTTGCGAACGCATCGCTTTCGACATCCATCATTCCTATTTTCCGTTCTACAGTGCGCATTACGGTGGCGCGATTTCGCCCACTTAAAATCAGGCAAAATTTATCAGACTTTGCACTGACGGCTTCTTCGGAGTACAACCACCTGTTATTGTTTGTTATTGTTTGTATTGTTATTGTGAACTGTCTAATTCAAGGATGATGGAAGTTGTCATCACAAAATTTTGTTGCCGCGTTACCTCACTGAATTTTTACTTGCATAGATCAGGTTTATTGAATTCCCCAATGTGCATTTACTGTAATCAAGAGAAAACGATCAGTCATTTTTATTCCATTGTCTCCGTTTCGATTTATTCAGGCAAAGCACACTAACACCACCTTTTCAAAAACTGGGCTTGCAATTATCACAACCTGATCTTCTTTTATTTGGAGCCTCTACACTGGGTTTCAGCCACAGGGATGTTTTATTCGCCGTTCAGGAATACATCACTGCGACTAAACGATTTTCTTGCTAAATTACGATCTCACAATTTTTTCTGCAAATTTGCGATTGACACTTCAAATCATAATTAAATAACAAAAGTTTTTTTAGGAATGACGCAATGCTGAAAGCATCAGCAAATTCACCTTATAATCAACCAATCCCCTCCTTTGGGCACGAGTCATTTGCAGAGGAAAACAACATCAACAACGACTCAAAAGAAGGACGAGAGACTAGCCTAACCGGAGTCCAGCGTCTTCCCGTGGCGGTGAGAAATTAATTATATAAGTGGCTATAACAGAAGGAAATTGCCGATCCGTAACTGTCTCTCCTTACGAGGGCACCTCAACAGGTCGGCACAGGAATGGGGTAAGGAGAATAAAAGATATAGGAAGGATAAAATTGGAGAAGAGAGAAAAGGAAAGGTAAGGGCCATCCGAGCTGCTTGCCGCAACGGACTCGTATGTCCCCACGGACCACGCGCGGTCGACTGGGAATCCCGCAAGAAGCCGGAGAAGTATCGTCGCCGCAAAAAAAAAAAAAAAAAAGGAAGACAAACGGGCCGGGCTGGCACGTTGTAAAGAGCGCGTGAACCACTCGCCGAAGCGCGTTGACGTCCGTAGCACTCACTGATCCCGTGGACCTCGATGGGGAGGCGATAAAGTTCCTCCAGAGCGCCGAGGTCTTGAAGAAAGTGATGAGAGCAGCGTGCGCACGGGGAGAGAGAATCACATCAACAGTGCTGGTGGAGAGTCCCAGTTCGCTGTAAGCACCGAAGAGCGATCTGCGGGCATCCGAATACTCAATGGAGTGTTTCGGGCTGCGGACAATGACGGCAATTTGGGTCTCCCAGTCCCGACTGTCGGTGTACCCGTTCCGCCGTGCGGTAGCAGCCGATGCGCAGGCGGAGGGCACGCTCCTATCAAAAATCCGATTCTCGGGAGTATAGGCGTGGTGGCTGCCCTGCCGCAACTCGTGGGTCCGGGTGGCGAGCGGTGACGGAGCGCCGTGTGCGAAGTCGCGCTACGTCGAATGGGCTCACCTCTGTAGTCAGAGGGGTTCCAGGAGAGGGCGCATCCTAGGCGAACTCGTCGGCTGCTTCGTTCCGTATGCTCCAACGTGCATTGGTATCCTTTGCAGCACAAGATCACACCTGAGGTCCTGCACCGCTTCGAGTTTTCGCGCGATGCGCATGGCAACCGGAGGTTTGCGGGAGTCCTGCGTGAGCAGTTGGAGCGCAGCACGTGAGTCCGAGAGAGCGGCAGCCGACGGAACTCCCAGTTGAAGGAGGGCATCGGCGGCGAGGTCAAACGCGGCGAGATCTTCGGGCAGCTAGCCGGGCCACCTAGAGTTGGCCCTCCGGGCACGCGCCGAGCAGCTTAGTTTCCCACCACTCGGGCGTGGTTGCCGTAAATGTATGGTCGCCGATGTGTTGATGGTATGTGTCGCTACGGGACGTGTACGTCCAGAAAATGTAGCTGAGGTTAGCCTGCCCAGGGGATGGCGTCAGAGGACAGCCGTTTCTCACGGCTGCGCAACATTACATGGAACCTGTAACGCCGCTGCATACATATACGTGAATTCCCGGGCCCCAAAAGGCCACTGCGTAGGTGCCATTAAATAGCCGAATAGAAGTGTCTCGAGTGAAATGCTACCGTTATTAAGGCGAAAAGCCTTAGAAACGCCTTATGAAACGCGAAGGGTGTCCATCGCCGTCAACATCAACGACGCGGTCACACATGCACAATTAAAATAGCAAAAGTTTTTGCGGCGTCATGACAATTTTTGGCGATGATTTTGCGGAGTCATGACGATAATTTTGCGGCGATTGAGGAGAAGGGGAACAATGCTTTCGCCTTTGAGAATTGTCCTGTTGATTCGAGTTGCTCATACGGTGTACATCTCTCTCCCATGAAAATCTTTCTTGCTGTTGCTTAGTGAGCCGTGTGGAAGTTCTATTATCTTCACTATCTACTTCCACGTTGTAAGGAAGCACGTTAGAAGCCGCCATACCGTTCGGATAACCCGTCTGCCCCTTACCTGATCGCTTTCTCTTACGACTGGTTATGTGAGTGTTGATTGATTTGTGGGGCTTAACGTCCCAAAACCACCATATGATTATGAGAGACGCCGTAGTGCAGGGCTCCGGAAATTTTGACCACCTGGGGTTCTTTAACGTGCACCCAAATCTGAGCACACGGGCCTCGACATTTCCACCTCCATCGGAAATGCAGCCGCCGCAGCCGAGATTCGATCCCGCGACCTGCGGGTCAGCAGCCGAGTACCTTAGCCACTAGACCACCGCGGCGGGGCAGGGATTATGTGAGTGTGCCTTCGCGCGCGCGCTGACTTGACATTTTTTTTTAACGGAGCATACGTCTTTGAGAAGAGAAAACTTAGTGGTCAGTATAACGTAATTTGTTAACGGTTCCAACTACTGCACCGGTCTTCATTAAGGCTAGTCCCATACAGACACACAGAGAAAGATCATTTTGTATTACCGGTGTATGTGTTCTCAGTAACGAAATAACGAAGCAAGTAAAGCATTACAACGATGTGCGAGCCCGAAAGAAAAAAGCAAACAGCTTTTACCTCATCTTGCGTCCTCGAGACGGCGCGCTGACACCATGAAGTAGTTTGTATCACGACGCAAATTCGCCCAAGAGGGAAGAAAGAAAGGAAGAGAGAACTCTTTTTTGAAAAGCAGAGAGTTTTAAATACAGACCGCTGACTTGCTACAGTGCGAGGGAAAGGGAATCTAAAGTAGGGATAGGGAGATAGAGATAGAAAAAAAAAGGACAAGATGTCAAGATGGAAGGCAGAATCAAGAAAATTCGAAAAAAAGGTCATCATCCTTCACTGTTGAACGAGGACGTGCATTAATTGTTTTTCCGTGGTGTCGAGGTACAGCTGGAGTTTGTCTAGCTGACCAATATACCGTGCAAGCACGCGAACAGAGGTTTCATAACACACCTCCGCAGCACGGGGCAGGCTAAAGGTGCAAGAAAGAAAAAAATAATACAAAACAGTACGACGTACCCCCGAGAGTACCGTAATATGGACGAAAGAAAAAAAAAAAGTTCGGCGCCGTTGTCTTCAATTGCTTCCAGTGTTCTTACGGATCGCTGGAACAGAGAAACAACCCCATCTGAACGTAGCTTTTTATAGCATCCCTCCAAGTTCTCCGTGAAGCGCACAACAAGGCGCCTTCAAAGCAGCCTCGTCATCAAACTTTCTTCACGTAAGGAAAGCAATAAAAAGCAACACGGGTTAGAAAATGAGATTGTCACGAACCACTCAGATAGAAAAAGAAGGAGGGAAGGGTATGACGAGCTTTTAAAGACTCTCCCGCGATGCCGAGCACATTAAGTGACTTCAAAAAGGAGGCCACTAAGAGTGCGCCTTCTAGTTTCTATGGGATGAGCTTTTTGAGTAGGTTAAATGACCATGCGTGTTCGGCGTGTCCAATGAGAGTAGCCTCCTCCGTCTACAATGCGGAGCGGCGTTCCTTTTTACATAATGACAGGCAGTGTGTGTGTAACGTCACGCCCTGTACGTAACGACGACGATTGGGGCAGTCTAAAACGAATCAGCACGGCGACGGCGAGCCCGATGACAGAGACAGTACAAAACGGGTAGCTGTTGCGCTCGTAAAGTACGCCTGTGTACGAGGCACACCAGTCGCGTAATAGAGCAGCGTAAAGTTTATTTCATAAAAGATGGATCGCGAACACTGACACGGATATTGCGACAGGACGAGCAACGCTGACTTCTGCGCCACTTTATTGCCGGAAGCCGTCGCCACAATTATTGTAGCTGTAGCTGAAGTTACTTAAATAAAATTGTACCGCTACCCTACTGAGTGAACTAAAGGGGAAAAGAGGTCTTTTTTTAGATACAATATTGACAAGAGCCAACAGACAATTAACGAACCAAGAAAAGTAGAGAGAATGTTATGAAATGTAATCGCAGTAATACATGAGAAGAAAAGTGGGCAAAAAATCGGGCCCTTTAAGCAGGGTAGTAAAGGTGATATAAACACGACAAAAAAAGAAAAACAAAAAAAAACAGATGAAACGTGACGCAGTCAAATCATGTAACAAATTCGGGCAGGAGTTATTGCGGAAGAAACAAACGTAAGCGCACAATAAAACTGTGTGTTGTATACAGACGGTTAACACAAACTGCGTAGTCTGATCAGCGCTTAAAGGAGCCCTGAAACATTTTTTTCAACTAGCCATGGAATGAATTCGCTGGAAGAGCTTATTGCCTCACGAATTCGACGCCGCAAAATTTTAAGAATCCGCCGAGTGGGAGTGAAGTTACAAAGGTTTGTCGCATGCTGCAATTGCATTCCCTTTTCTCTCGTCCTGACGAAAGCGCTGGAAGCTAAGCAGGGAGGAATGGCAGTGCCACAGAAAAACGTCACGCGCTTTTCGCGACCTTGAGCACTTTTTTTTCTTAGAATGCGCGGCTTTTCAGTGTGGTCGCGCGCGCACGCGTGGACAAGTACGGCCTCCCGCGGCGATCTCTGTAACGAGCGAGCACGCCATGTTCAAATCAGCAAATGGCTGATAGATGGGCTCACTACGTGTGATTTTTGGGTATATGCCGTGATTTCTCGAGAGAAGGGAAAGGAATTTGCAGCTGACTTTGATCATTTATTGTGAATTCCAGGTCGCGTGCTGCGTTATAATGTTTGGTTCGCGTGTTGTCGGGAGCCTCTACTACCAACCGGAGGCGCATTCTGACCACGCTCAAAAAGTGTTGCAGGGTCCCTATAATGTCATGAACTTGTGGCGAGGAGTAGCCCCTCGTTCACACGAAGCATCCGCTTTCAACAGCGACCGAAATTCTCCTGCCGTCGAAACGCAGCGTCGTTCGCCCTTGACGCTCCTCGCGCCGCCGAATATGCCATCTACCACGGGGCGAACACAGGATGTATGCGCTGTCAACCGGTTGTTGAGATTTATTTATTTGTGGGGTTTAACGTCCCAAAACCACTATATGATTATGACAGACGCCGTAGTGGAGGACTCCGAAAATTTCGACCACCTGGGGCTCTTTACGTACACTCAAATCTGAGCACACGGGCCAACAACATATCCGCCTACGTCAGAAATGCAGCCGCCGCAGCCGGGATTCGAACCGGTTGTTGTCGCGGCTCGCAAACGCCAGCAAGCTATCCGGTGGTAGTCTTGGATAATTCTTTTACGCAGGAAGCAAAAAGAAGCAGTACTGCTTACTTTGTTGTCTTGTAATGTATGAAGAGCAAAAACAAAAAGGAAAACGCCGATGCCAGCGGCGTTGGTGGGTTTGTCTTGCTCTGCAAGAGCGTCACAAGGTTTCGCCAACAAGCTCGGTCACCTCTTCCACAAAATAGGAACGTGAAGTAAACACAGAGTGGGTTGAGCTTCCGTTGGTTTCAACATTCAGTTACGTGCACCGCGACATGACAAGCCAGTAGGGCTTGGCTGCCATTTTTCAAAATTCCTTGACTAGCGCTCCTATTGTTCCGCGGCCACCCATTCGGCGGCAATCACCGCGAAAATCGGCCCGAGAACAATCGGCGCGGAGAGGGCTCTTTCAGCGGATCTGGCCACCGCCGAATCGGATTCGGCGCACTTTCGGCGGCCGGAATGCTCAATGTGAAGGCGCCCTAAGAACGGCGCCTTGCACGACTTACACCTGATGACCGCATATTCGCCTTTTCGGTCGGTGTAAACATAGTAATAGCAGCAGCACGTGTTGCCATCCAAGAAACTTCCGGTCACTTCATTTATTAGTAACACCGAAGCAGACATCTTGTGTTCTAAGTTGTGCTAGAGTAACGAAAGACTATTTTTCGCTTTCAGGTAAAAGGAAGTGCCCAAAGTCAAGGACTAACTCTCATAATGTTATATCTAGCTTAAAATAATCTGTATTTGAGATATTTTGCCAGACAAAGGGAGAACACTCTTGAAAATGAACTGGGTATTCGGTAACGATTCTGTCCTTGACCATTGCTGCTAGGCTTCCCCGGCACACAGAACCGGAAGCCATCCAGCACCTGTGTTTGTAAACAGCGATAAGGTCTATGTGTTTAGAAAAAAGGCTAGCTTTTTATTCTTTATTTTAGAAAAACGTTTAGCGTGGCAACCTTTTCGGATAAGACAGTGCTCGAAGTGCGTCCTTGTGTTACTAGTTTTCTTCAGTTAGCCTCAAATTCAAGGAACAAATTCTGGGAGATAAAGTCACCGATAATCATCCCTGTGAGTTATTTCGTCGCAAACAACCACCTTTTAATTTATAATCAACGTAGCCTTTGGACTAACAGATCAAAGCCACTCGAAGTCTCAACGGGCGCAATTCTGAGATCTTTGGAGGGCAAAAGCTGGCTTAACTATTGCTGCCAAAGCATTCGAACACTTCTACCCCAGCAATTTTTTGAACCTCCTTGACTAAGCCAGCGCTAAAGTCTACATTTTACGTTTTATATATATATATATATATATATATATATATATATATATATATATATATATATATATATATATATATATATATATATATATATATATATATATATATAAAGAGCCGACCGACCCATTAACGGGAGACCCTTTCTTTACGCACGCCGTCACGGACCCTCCCGGCACCGCGGCGACAATCTTGGGTGGCCCGACACACGTCGAGAACTGAACAGCACGTGATAAGAAACGTATGTGGACGTACACGGACAGTTGGTTTCGTTCTCAGTGTTGACAGTGGTTCTTCCTCTTTTTTTACTTTCTTTCTTTTCTTTCTTTTTTCTTCTTTTTCTCGCCCCCCCCCCCTTTTTTTTCCTAGTTCCCTCTTACTCTCGCAAACATGTTTCAAGGCGAGAGGGACGCGGCAGCAACGAAGTTTGGAAATTCATGTCAGTATAACTCATCCCCTGATGAAGGGAGGACCCCTCCCGAAACTGTTGGGAAATAAATATATTTATCCTTGTTGACAACGCTCCCGTTGTGCCATATCCCATACCTATATATATATATATTGTCGCAGTACAACGCGAACAAAGCACAAGTACACCTTGAGGCAGCGAAAGCAGCGTGTTCTCAACAGCTGAGCCACAAGATCTTCGTTCTCGCGTCAAGCCAGAGGCCAACTACCTGGTGTCCGCTAAATCCCCCCATCATCGTTTTTGTCCACATGTAGACACGGGTCACTTGCCTCCCTCTCAAAGAGCATCGACCCGATCCGAAGTCAATAATGCAGTTTTTGTTAAAAGATAAGTCTCACGCAATCACTCGCTGACGTAAGGCTTCATGCGCACTACGTGAACGAGTTCAGGATGGTGCTGGCGACGATTGGTACTACACGAATTGTCGGGAACAACTTCGTAAGTGACGTCACTCAGTTGTCGCAGCACTCGGTATGGCCCAAAGTATCTTCTTAAGAGCTTTTCTGATAGTCCTTGTTTCCGTACGGGTGTCCAAATCCATACTTTGTCGCCAGTTTGATAGACAACTGCTCTGCGGTGAGCATTGTAGCGGCCTGCATCGTACTCTTGCTGCTGGCGGATCCGTAAACGTGCCAGTTGTCTAGCTTCTTCCGCGCGTTCCGTAAACGTGTTGGCGTCTGGGTCGATGTCGTCACTTTCGTGCAGCAGCATCGCATCTAACATAGTTCGTACTTCTCGTCCATGAACGAGGCTGAACGGGGTCATGCGGGTCGTTTCTTGCTTGGCCGTGTTGCACGCAAACGTTATGTATGGCAAGATTTCATCCCAATTTTTGTGTTCAATGTCTACGTACATCGAAAGCATGTCTTCAATGGTTTTGTTCAGACGCTCCGTCAGCCCGTTTGTTTGTGGGTGGTAGGCAGTGGTCTTACGATGCGTTGTTCCACTCAGCATCAGGACGTGATCCAAGAGAGCTGCCGTAAATGCGTTTCCTCTGTCTGTGATCACGACGGTTGGTGCACCATGCCTCAGTACAATATTTTCGATGAAAAATCTTGCCACCTCCGCTGCTGTACCTCTCTGAATAGCTTTTGTCTCGGCATAACGGGTCAGATAATCCGTCGCGACGATAACTCAGCGGTTTCCTGCAGTGGAAATTGGAAGTGGGCCCAAAATGTCCATGCCTATCTGGTAGAATGGAGCTGTTGGGACCTGCACGGGTTGCAGTAGGCCAGCTGGTTTAGTCGGTGGTGACTTGCGTCGCTGGCAGTCGAGACAGGTACGAACGTGGTGCTTCACGGCTGTGGTTAGTCTCGGCCAGTAATACCTTTGCTGTACTCTGGCCAACGTTCTCATGTAACCCAAATGGCCAGAGGTCACCTCGTTGTGGCATGCTTTGAGTATTTCGGTACGAAGGGCTGCTGGTATGACGAGCAGATAGGCGGATCCTGTCGACGAAAAGTTTCTTTTGTAAAGTACTCCGCCCCGTAAACAAAACGATGACAATACTCTTGCGAAAACTCTTGGCGCCTTCTGAGATCTGCCTTCCAAGTAGTTAATTAAGCCAAGCAACTCAGTGTCGTCACGTTGTTGCTGCGCAATGGCGGTCGTGTCGAGGACACCGAGAAATGCCGTTTCCTCCTCCTCGGGTAGGGTTGCCGACTCAATGGGTGAACGGGACAGACAGTCAGCGTCCATATGTCGCTTGCCTGACTTGTGCACGACCGTCATGTCAAACTCTTGCAGTTTTAGGCTCCAACGCGCTAATCGGCCGGTGGGATCTTTTAGATTAGTTAACCAGCAAAAGGAGTGATGGTCACTAATAACTTTGAAGTGTCGGCCATACAAGTACGGGCGAAATTTCATTACTGCCCATACTACGGCGAGGCATTCTTTCTCTGTTGTTGAATAGTTAGCCTCTGCGCGTGTTAGCGTTCGGCTTGCGTAGGCGATCACTCTTTCTGTGTCCTCTTGCCGTTGCACAAGCACAGCCCCAAGACCTACATTGCTAGCGTCTGTGTGAAGCATCGTCGGGGCTTCTTCGTCGAAGTGGGCGAGCACAGGGGGCGTTTGGAGACGTTGACGCAGGTCATTAAAGGCAGCCTCCTGTTCTTCTTTCCACTCAAAGGCAACATCATCTCTTGTGAGACGAGTTAGTGGCGACGCGATGCGGGCGAAGTCTGCGATAAACCGGCGATAATAGGCACAAAGGCCTAGGAAGCGTCTGACAGCCTTCTTATTGGAGGGTACTGGGAACTGTGCGACGGCGGCAATTTTTCCAGGATCGGGCAGGACGCCTGCGTTGCTGACGACGTGACCGAGAAACTGAAGTTCGTGAAAACAGAAATGGCACTTTTTCTGGTTTCAATGTTAGGCCCGCGAACCGTATGGCACGTAAAACAACTTCCAGCCTTTTGAGATGCTCGTCAAAAGTGGTCGAAAACACTATAACGTCGTCCAGATAGACTAGGCACGTCTTCCACTTCAATCCCGAAAGTACCGTGTCCATAAGCCTTTGAAAAGTTGCGGGCGCGGAGCACAAACCGAAAGGCAAGACTTTAAATTCGTATAAACCATCTGGGGTCACAAAAGCGGTTTTCTCTCGGTCTCTTGGGTCTACCTCGATCTGCCAGTAACCACTCCTCAGGTCCATGGAAGAAAAGTAGCGAGCGTGCCGAAGTCTGTCAAGAGAGTCATCAATACGTGGGAGCGGGTACACATCTTTCTTGGTCACCCGATTCAGCTTCCTGTAGTCCACGCAAAAACGCAGGGTGCCGTCCTTTTTCTTTACTAGCACTACAGGCGATGCCCAGGGGCTCTGCGACGGTTGAATGACGTCATCTGCAAGCATTTTCGCGACTTGTTGTTGTATGGCTTCGCGTTCCTTTGAAGCTACACGATAAGGGTTCTGGTGGATAGGTTTCACCATGTCCTCGGTGATTATTCGGTGCTTTGTCAAAGGTGTTCGACCAACTCGTGATGTCGTTGAAAAGCAGTCGCGAAATTCGGCTAGCAGCTGAAGAAGTCTCTGTCACTCGTCCTTTGACAGAGTGGTGCCAACATCGAGAATGGGTTCTGGTTCTTGATAAGGCTCTTCGTCCAATACCGACAAACATAAACTGCCTCGCATTTCTACAATATTGTCGTACGAAGCGATAGCTGTGCCCTTCGGAAGGTGCCGGCGCTCAGCACTAAAGTTCGTCAGAAGTAAATTCGTGCGTCCACCAGTGAGACGGACGATACCTCGTGCGACCAAAATGCCATGACTAAATAGCAGCGAGCCAATTTGGTCAGCAATGCCTTCGCCATCAAACGCTTCGTCGCCTTCTACTGAAACAAGAGTACATGACCGGGGCGGGACGACCACATCATCATCAATTATACGTAAAGTGTTGCTTATTGCGTCTGAACAGTCAACTAAACCAGGGCTGTTGCGGAATGTAATTGAACGGTCCGGGATGTTGATGACGGCACCATATTCTCTTAAGAAGTCCATCCCTATGATCAAGTCCTTGCAACACGAGGTGAGGATGACGAACGTCGCCACGAAAGAAGAGCCACCGATGTCGAGTCTTGCTGTACACCTTCCGACAGGCATCAACAGCTGGCCGCCTGCTGTCCTCAGGTGACGTCCCGTCCACGTAGTCTTCACTTTTTTGAGGCGTACGGCAAGGTTTTCACTTATGATAGAAAAGTCGGCGCCGGTGTCAACTAAGGCTGTTACTTGCTGTCCGTCTACCGAAACGGTAAGATCTGTGGTCACAGTTTCGTCGGTGTTACAACTTCTCGGCTTTACGGCGTCCTGTGGTACAAGTAACGGGGGCTTTTTTTCGTCGCCTTGACGGCCTGCAACCTCACCCCCGGAGGTCGCCGCCTTCAGTTTCCCCGGCGTGGACTTGGTGACCTCCTTCCACTGACGTCGGCTGTAGTTCGGTGGCGCGACGAAGGCGAATATGCCGGAGACGGAGAGCGTGGTCGACGTCCCAAACCTGGCTGGTAATCAGGCACACTGTCGTCATTATTGGCACGGCGGTTGTCAAAATGGGACTGAGACAAGGGGAGTCCTTGAGAATGAGTGTCCCGGCGTGGTGCGTAGCCGTCGTTGGCGCGTCGATCGTCAGACCATTGCCGAAGAGGTCGAAACATATCTACGCGGTGCCAGCAATGGCGGGAAATGTGGTCCACACCTCCGCAGGTAAAACAAAGCGGGCGCCTATCTACAGTGCGCCAGGCGTCTGTTTTACGAAGCTGTGGACGCCGCAATGACTCGTAATGTGGCAAATGCCGTGTCTCGTTGGGAGACGGCTCTTGGTACGGCGGCATTTCGTACGGCGGTACGACGGCAGGTCGTCGCGGTGTCTGTTCTTGTGGCGACCAAGGAACGGCTGCCGATGGCTGGCGGTACGACGGCGCAACGGGTGGCGGGCGGCGAAGCGCGGCTGCGTAGCTCATAGGTCGCTGATCGTCAGTAGGATCAGCTGTTGAAAACGCTTGGCGTATTTCTTCGCGGACGACTTCAGCGACAGACGCCGTGGGTGGTTCCGTGACCAGATCCCGGAACTTCAGCAGCTCTTCGCGAACAATCTTTCTTATCAAATCGCGCAACGAGCTTTGATGGTCAGATGCCGTAGCGGCGACTTGCATGTGGGCGCTGCTGGACAAGCGATCGTATTGTCGGCATCGTAGGTGAAGCGCCCGTTCGATAGCCGTAGCTTCTTTGATGAAGTCTGTCACGGTGCTTGGCGGGTTCCGCAAAAGTCCGGCGAACAGTTGCTCTTTAACGCCGCGCATGAGGTAGCGCAACTTTTTGTCGTCGGTCATGTGCGGGTCAGCTTTACGGAAGAGACGGGCCATGTCCTCAGCGAACATTGCGACCGTTTCATTGGGTTTCTGAACCCGTAGCTCGAGTAAATGCTGCGCACGTTCGCGCCGGTCAACATCGGCAAATGTGTCAATCATCCCTCTTTTAAAGTCGCTCCATGATGACAAACTGCCTTCTCTGTTCTCGTAGCAAGTTTTAGCGCTGTCGTCGAGATAAAAATAGGCGCGGGAAAGCTTTTTTTCAAGGGACCACTGGTTGGTGTTAGCGACACGTTCATAGTGATCAAGCCATTCTTCGACGTCTTCATGTGCTCCACCACCAAAGCGATCAGGCACCAGCGGCGAAAAAAAGGTTACCTGAGATGGGGTTGGCAAACTACTGTCTCGTAGTAACTGTTGTGGATTGGCGGTGGCCATTGGTAGATCTGAGCGGTGCTTTGTAGAGTGTTCCTGTGAGAGAGTGAACTCTGGAAGGAGGCCTCGCAAGCGACGGCTGAAGCGATGCACGGGAGTGTTGACAAGTGCTTCTGGGCTGGATGAACGACTCCCCGTGGGAGTGTGGAGCATCAGGCGGGGTCGCGGGCCAGCACCTCCACCAGTGTCGCAGTACAACGCGAACAAAGCACAAGTACGCCTTGAGGCAGCAAAAGCAGCGTGTTCTCAACAGCTGAGCCACAAGATTTTCTTCGTTCTCGCGTCAAGCCAGAGGCCCACTAGCTGGTGTCCGCTAAATCCCCCCATCATCGTTTTTGTCCACATGTAGACACGGGTCAATATATATATATATATATATATATATATATATATATATATATATATATATATATATATATATATATATATATATATATATATATATATATATGCACCACCCAGGCACTCTTCGAATCGGCGCGTGCGTATTGAAGCGTGGGTCACTTTGCGAGAGCTATATGCTGCTGCCTGCGTTTCATCTTTTCATCTCTTTACGTTGCCTGCGCTCGTCAGCTCACTGCTCCAGCCGGTCGATAACAACCATAAATCGGCACGGCGAATACGCTCCCGATCGAAGACGTCGAGAAGAGAACGAACAAAGAAACTAAACAGTGTACGTGAAGCGGGCAGCCCCGGTAGTGCGATTTTTAGAAGCCCCGACGCGAGAGTACGTCCTCCACGCAGTGCAGATAAAACGAGCGAGCGTTTCTGCGCCGTACTGACAAGAACGAAACGAAAAACAAAAGAAAAAACTATCAAAGACGCGAAAGTGCACGGTGAATTGAGGAAAGTGTTCGAAGTACAAGTGGGAGAGTCGCAAAGAGACGACGGGAACAACGCCAACAAAAAATAAATAAAACCGCGGCAGAGCAAAGTGGGGGGGAAAGATTACGAGTACACGCCGGTAGTACTTCTGACGTGCGATATTGCATTCTTCGCACGCTGAGACGGGCGCTCTTCCATTTCCTTTTTTTTCTTTTCCCTCTTTTTTTTTTCTATTTAACAGCATCAGAGCCGTCACCCATGTTCCCAGTAGTGTTACGCTTCCTTTCTCAACGCGAACGTATCGCCCTACGCGGTGCTCGAGCCAAAATGTCTCTCTCATCACTTTAGGAAAGAATAAAAGAAAAAAAACACACCACGCGAGGACGCGAAAGAGGATTGTGCGTAGAAAAAAAACACACATTCTATGTGCTAGTGCGAAATAATATATCGTGGAATCAATTAGAGAGGGATTAGAAGCGCACTAGGCAGTCCCATACCTTTACGTAATAGCTTAACACGTCGCTACTGATGGACGTGTCAAAAAGATGAAGAAGAGGAGCGAAAATGAGTGACGGCAACGATGAGGAGAGAGAAGAAAAAGCCAATATACCACATTGGGTGGGAGCCATGCGCTTAGGCCATCGTCATCATCATCAAAAAATAAACATGTATTTGAAGTTGTTCCCGCCTGGTTAATGCAAGTGGTCTGGTCTTCTCGCATTTAATTTTTGCGCTATTTTCCTTTTTTTTAGAGCTATTACGCATACTTCGGATTACCATCCAAACCAAGGTGTCAAACTGGAATTAGCGACCGGGCAGTGGTCACGAAACTTAGCATCCCACAAAGAGCGGGGACAGTGAAGAAGCAAAAACCGGGGAGTATTGAACAAAATGAGAGCTTTAACGTTGCCATTTGGGAGAGAGAAAAAAAAGAAACCTTTTTCCATATCTCATATACGGGAAATATCTGGCGAAAGTATGACGTCAGGATCCGAGAAACGTGGCTACAGCGATATCCGCAATCACTAATACGGGAACGCCGATCCAGAAGTACAGAGTTTTTAGTTGCGCGGTTACGTTTGAACAAAACATGACCGCACTGGGTGCCTAACACATGCGGTCAAAATACTGAATCCAAAATATTGAATGCTGCAAAAAATAGTGAAACTGTCTGTGTATAGCCTATGCAAACAAAACATTTTTAATCCTAATTGGCGGAAACAAAAACGTCTGCGCCATTTTAACAATGTCGCCACCCAAAAACAAAACAAATATGTGAAGCAAAGATTGTCATGTATCATCTGCGGGCCGCGAGCGAAATGCCGGCGGCCGCGTGTTTAAAACCAGTGACCTAAACGCCAAGATACGAAGTCCTCACTTGTGTCGCAGACTGGGCAAGTATCATAGTGTCGAGGAATCACACCAAGACAAAAGAACGCACCAACAAACCAGGAAACCATTCAGAGCCTTGCTAGTATTGCGATGTGATGATCAGCGCGTTCATTGGACGAACCGTTCGAAAGAGAACTAATCCGGCATATAAGGTGGCGTAGATGTGCATCAGGGCGGTTTCGTAACCTCCTGGTTGTCATATAGAAAAAAAAATCACTATAACTTTAATCGAGACCCTCTGTCAAATTTTAGACGAACAGTGTTCCTTGCTGACGCGACCAGGTATGATGACACCAGCTCCACAAGTAGGTGCGCAGCGATTGTGAAGAAAATCAAAAGAGTGCTGATTGTTGCTACCGCTGTACAGAAAGCTGGGTTCATTACCTATATACGCAACTAAGAATAACAATTCTAGATTATATATATATATATATATATATATATATATATATATATATATATATATATATATATATATATATATATATATATATATATATATATATATATATATTCAGTGAGAGGGACGGGAAAGACGGAAGCTTGCGAAGCTGAAAAATTCGACAACAGGGGGCGGGTGCGCGAGCTGACGTTTCGGCAAATGTACTGCTCTTTTTTTTTACAAGGCTGCAACTCATTTCTTAAGCGCTTCTGTGTATGTTTCGTACTGTCTCCTCTATCCTAACAAAGGAGAAAGAGATGGCAACGGCCCTGTCTTAGTAAATATGATTAGATGTTTTACGAGAACATCGCGGAAATCTACTTTCTCTAATAGCTGACGGACTTAACAGCATTAAACCATATCTGGAGACGAAACCGATAAACTTGCCCACTTCATAAAACGCAGAGAAGATCAATCGCCGATTGTGTTCTTTTTTGAATGAGTGCCTATGCATAGCAGGCTAGATGCAAGCTAATAAGCATGCACGTCTACAAAAGAAAACAGATACGTGAATTGTCGGCATTTATATGATCGTTTTCGTTTCTTCTCTCACAGCTGACCCGTGCATTCTCTGTTGCACGTTGTATTGGACCGACCACTAGCCACTTTAGGCTATCGCTCCAAATAATCTTTGTGTTTTAATTATTCCTTTCATAAAAATATTGTTCCTTCTTTCTTTTTTTCCTTTTGAAGAAAGAGTGAAAGAAAAATCATTCCATAAACTCGGCCCTCAATATTGCGATGAACTAGGCCGATAGCTCTGCAACACCAGTCCAACGTGCTCAACGGTGCCGCTAAACTCCAATCGATACAGATGTACTCGAGCACGGCCTAATATTTTGCCCCGCAGATATTGCACAGTGAACGAGTGCGAGGTTCACAAACACATCGACGAGTATTCGAGACGTTCGCGCAATAAGAAATACTTTTTTCTGATAAAGCAGATACAGAAGCCGCAAGCAACGACTCTTTGCGGTCGCCAAAATATACAAGAGTTAGATCAATACATAAAGCTAGTTCTGAGTACAACTAAACGAGAGCCGAAGGACTTACGCAAAACACGGCGTCTCGAAACAACTGTCAAACAGAAAGGACGTTGCTATAAAACCTGCCGACAAGTATGCTAGTATAGTAGTCTGACCCAGAGAAAACATATCGAAGCGAAGCAATCAACAAACAACCGAGTTGGCTCGGGACGTTGTAAATCCCCTCCCAGACGTTGTAAATATGCGCGACCCCCCCAAACATGCATTGCCCAGACAAAGACAACAACTCTCGTGCAAGTCTTTCACCACTTTTCGTTGAGATTGTCTGCTAAGAGAGAGCGCTCGGAACGACCGTGGCAGCAAACGCAAACTCGCGACGCAAGTGGCGGGCCGCTATCCACAAAAAAAAAAAAAAAAAAGGCGGGGTTTAACATCAATGATGCGAAGTGTAATTTAAAATTGATTTCTTAAACGTGTTTCAGGCTATATTATCCGCTGGTATTTCGTACATGATCCGTGTGCGTCCACACAAATATTATATTGAAATATATCACACAAGCACAAGCGGATCAGCACTACTCTTTTAAGCTGTCGCCGCCAAACGCACTGTGCGAGGCACGCATATCTTGAGCGTGGTGACGAAGAAATGAAACGATCCAACGGGAGACACTTGGATCAATCCCAGCTCGTGATGAGCAGCGGGGTCCCACGTTGCAGCTTGTGCACAGAGAGAGAGAAAGAGAGAAATACGTTGCGGTGACCATGCAGTGCGCAAGAGAAGCGTTCTGACAGCGCCTTATCTCGCGGCGCAGTCGGGAACACTTTGCGCCCCAGCAGACTACGCGTGGCGGTCTCGATATCGCAAAAAAAATAAAAAAACGCGACAAGTCGCCATGTAGATTGATGCCAGTTAGCGCCTCGCTTGACCAGATTCCGAGAAATGCGATTGGTGCAGAGCATTTGCGGGACGATGTCCCATGTCCCGCTATATATATATATATATATATATATATATATATATATATATATATATATATATATATATATATATATATATATATATATATATATATATATATATATATATATATATAACAATTTACACAACACGCAAGAGGTTTCTTTGCTCATCCACAACAAAAGTGATGCTGGATTCATTGGTGATTTTTGTCACCCTTTTGGTGGAGCCCGACGATCAAATCTTTCATTAGCCAGGCCCATGTGTTGCAATCTTGAGGTCAGCGACCGACAAACATCTAAGGCATAAATTAACATCGCCACCCCACATTCGCTGTAAGCCGTTTGACTTCTGTAGCAATACGGGCTCCCGCTGAAAGGCAGAAAAGCAGCCCAACGTAAGTAAATGCACCCTAAAGTGAAACCCCGAATAAGTTTAAACTAGACTGATACTCCGAAACCACGAATGCCGTTAATTTCACTTCCACAGATCTATTGACAGGCGAGAAAATCGATGGCAAAGTTTCACTTATGACGGTATTTCCCGGCAAAATCTTCGACCGTGACGTCACAGATTTTAAACATGTACCCCTCTTATTAAAATTTTTCTTACTCTAGCCACACTGGCTCAGCGCGATCAACAAACTTGGTATGATACGCCAGGAATACTTTTCGGGAGGGGCCAATTTACTGAAGGCCCTCATAAACGCATTTTTTTCTATTTGTCCTAAGTAAAACGCCTCGTCTACTCAAATTTCAGGAGAAGGGGGGGGTGGCACCCCTTTGGCTACAAGCCTGATGTACGCAGCAAAACTGTCCTTGTGGTTTTACTTGAATATGCTGCTCCTATCCGGTTGGGGACTGCGCGGCACCGGGATTCGAACCACGGACCTTTTGCATGCGAGGCGGATGCTCTAACCACTACGCCATCGTTGCGCTCTCTCATATACACCATCGCACCGGCTCTAATCTAATGCATCTTTACATATATGACTTTAGATATATGACACCGCAACGTGCTTCACACAAGACGACGGCCCATAACGCGTGGCGTTCACGAGTCGTAAATTCACGCGTCTCGTGAATGCACACGTAGAAAGGTATTCAGGGGAACGGGAATTACGCGGGGCGGAGACTAGCTGCTGCCCTCTAGCGCGACATATATGTTCAACTAGTCAAAGATAAAGGGGTAAAAGCTCGTTGTTGCGACCCCCGTTAACTATAGCGAAATTGGATTATTCGGACATTCTCTCTGCTCCGGGCCAGCATATGTGTTGTTTAATGGTAAGAAAAGCTGTTCATTCGGTCACATGTTACCGCAAAGCGCTTACTTCGGACGATGCTCGCCAAGCACGAAGCACCACATGTGTGCGCGACGCGAAGAAGAGATAGAGGCGTTCGCGAACAACCGAAACGGCCGCGGGTTTTCAGAAAGGCGCGGTCACCGTACATGACTGCGCATTAGCGCGCCAGGTTTATTCCAGCTTCCATTTGATTGATTTATTTGTAGGGTTCAACATCCCCAAACCACGATATGATTATGAGAGACGCCATAGTGAAGGGCTCCAGATATTTCGACCACCTGGGGTTCTTTAACGTGCACCCTAATATGAGCACACGGACCTACAACATTTCCGCCTCCGTCGGAAATGCAGCCGCCGCAGCGGGGTTCGATCCCGCGACCTGCGGGTCAGCAGCCGAGTACCTTAGCCACTAGACCCCCGCGGCAGGGCTCCAGCTTCCTTTTTGACTTGGGACAGGGCGAGCGCAGTCCCCGGAGTCCAACTGGGTGGAAGCTGTCGAAGATGAAGAGCGCCAGCCGCGTTCCACATGGGACCACTCGCTGAGTTGAGGTCGGCGAAGGATTAGTTGCCAGTCAATCTTCCGGTTAAATTATTACCGTCACGTGAGCGTGGTGATGTAGACTGCCGTGGTCCCGCGACGAGGGATGGGTTGAAAGCGCGTTTCCGCTCAAGACACGGGGCTTTTCGGCCGGAGTAACACTGTGAACAAAGTTACGAATTACCAAAATTACGGGTTTTACACCGTTCTCATGCGAAATAGCTGCTACGCATTCATCGAGAGAATGAAAACGCGTGGGCGTAACAAACACCTGTTCATTGTTTTCTTGATAGGTTTAGAAAGTTCGACATTCGGTTATTTGGGACATTTTTTGCAATCTCGTGAAAAGCAATATTAGCAACCTTTTACTGTAATATTACTATTAATCTTTAATAATAATAATAATAATAATAATAATAATAATAATAATAATAATAATAGAGGTCTAACGTGCCAAAACTACGACGCTATTACGAGGCGCGCCTTACTAAGAGGTCTCCGGAACTTCGCGCCATTTTGTGCTTTTTTTATCGTTGCGCTAGCATCGCACACTACACGGGTTGCTAAGAATTTAGCCTCCATCGAAAACTAGGCGTCACCACTGACATCGAACCTGCTACCTTCGGGTCAGCAGCCGAGTACGGTGACCACTGCACCATTACTCCTAATGACCGCTGGCAGAAAGAGGTAACTTTCGGTCGACCAATACTGCGGCACTATCACACCTCACAATGCGAATCGAATAACTGAAAGAAAAAAAAAACGTGTACTCGAGCGTTTCAAAATGCCACCACTATAGATCGGCTGAAAAGCAGACCGGCCAGCCGTACACCGTCACGGCGAGGGAAATCGATAAACGTTCTTTAATACCCAACGTTATCGTCAGACGATACACGCAAATCGGGTCCGGTGAGGCCTACAACAGCTTGACCGTTATCTCCACGCCACGTAATACAATCTCTGCTTGTCGCGAACACTTGTTTCGCTCCATTATTGCGTTTTGCATAAAGTTCATTAAGTTCACATCTCTTTCTATCTCCCTCTGTACCCAGCAGTTGCGCTCATATCTTTTTTGTTGGCCCTCATTCTATTTTTTTTCTGCATACTCGTCATATCTGGTCCCACTTCATCCTTCCCATCTTTCTTCTGCCAGCCCTCCGATAACGACGCGATAGCCGCGCGACCCCGTCACGCTGCTCGCTCGCTTTCCAACGATTTCTCCTTCTTTCAAAACTCGCTTCAGCTTTCCCGCATTACACGCTTGCGCAAAGCGGAGCACCCTTTACAGGGGCACAAGCACCACTCCGCTCTTTGTCAGCGAAGTCCCTCTCTTTCTCCCTTTTTTAAGCGACTGAAAAGCAAGCAATACGAGCCTGCCGTTCAGCCCTGGGTTCGATCAATGTCGGCGCTGATGTATTTTCTTCTTTATTATTCTTCGGGCACGTTCTCTCCCCTTTTGGCCTTCTTCGCTTTATTGTTTCTTTTCGCGACAACGCACGAACTCTCGCTGCTCACTTTTCGCCATGGTCCAACCCCTCCTTCCCTCCCCGCCCGAAGTTTTGTATCGTATTCTTCGTCCTTCCCTCGTCGCGCCGCCAAAACCACCACTAGCGAACGGGGCCCGCTCTCTGTCAACGCATTGGCACACGACCCGAAATCTCCTCCGCCTCGTAGACTGACTGCGGCGGCCATGGCTGCTTCTTCCTTCTCTATCGGTGGTCCCCTTATTATCGCGTTTCGAGACTCAATTCAGCGGCTAATACTGGGGCAGCCCACCAAGGGAGTTGCGACGAACCGACACTACGTGTGTGGCGCCGGGATGGCGATAACCCGCAGTAAATAGATTCCCGTCCTTCCTCTCGCGCCTTTCTCACTTCTTTCGTTTGTGGGTGATCCCTCTGCGCGTTTGTCGCAAACTGTTCCAACCTCTCTCTCTCTTTCTTCATCGCGAATGTGTGTGTGTGTGTGTGTGTGTGTGTGTGCGTGTGTGTGTGTGTGTGTGTGTGTGTGTGTGTGTGTGTGCGTGCAAACAATGGTTAAGGCGATAGCGGTGACATCTACTGGCAGCCTCCCGAGATCGTTTCAAGCACACACACACAAAAAAGACACGACAAAGAGAGAGAGTGTGTTTGTTTGCTTGTGTATGTGTGTTAACGTTGACACGAAATCGCCTGTGGTTCACTCACACCCTACCCACGGCACAGTGTTGCGCACACAGCGCAGAGAGCACGCACCGGGAGCCGCTTTTTTTCTATACGCCGACCCCAATATCGTCGTCGTCTGCCCGTCTTGACCACACGGCGGGAGACGAAGAGATTTATTTACACTCTACGCGCGGGGAATAACGTTCCCTCCTATTCATTATTGCTTTTTTTGTTTTCTTTTCTAATCCGTCTCTGCCCATCCTTGTAGCGAACAGCAGGCGCTCTGTTACACTTCATTTTTGGCACGAGCAAAGATAAATCAGAAGAAATAAATCAAAGGCACCCCATTGGTGATTCAAACCAGCGACCTCTCGCTCGTCAGCACGCTGCGTTATCAACAAACTAGGCCACACCACCTTTTTTCTTTCGTGGTGTTTATTAAAATGTGTGCTAGAATGAACATAAATGACACTAATAATATGGAACATAAGTACAATCACACAGCAACAATAAGTGCTCTAACGTTATTGAGGAAACATTCGGCTATTAACGAAGTTCAGCAGCGACAGTTCTTCACATCGCGCTATACAGAAACGGTGGCAAGGCCAAGCACCAGTTCGGTTTAAAGTCCATTTCATCATAAATGTCATTTACGTGAACAGCCATTTTAATGAAATGTCGGCTAGAAGAAATAGTAGGATGCGCACGTATGCAAGACGCGTATACAAACGGTATAGCATACGCGTCTTCCACAGGCTGTGCATACGCATGAGAAAAATACATGTTGAAAGGCACTTCACTCACTAACGGCGAGCGGTGTATATACACCATTTACCACTGGCTTACCGTCGATGGACTTGAAATACACATTCTTGAACAAAGCATGCACTTTGTACAAACCACACATGATTTTCCTAAACATTGGCATGTCCGATGGCTTGATCAATGGAGGGGTGGCTTCACTGAAGCACATACAGTTGGATGAAAGGGGCATTCTAAAACGTCTCTGGCTCCAATTTCACTCTGAAGCAACAGTAAAAATCGCTCGCATCAACTTTAGGACTATTCGAGAAGTTGCTGGTCCTGTCGTGCCTGCGAATTCGGTTCCCATACCAATGCGCACCGCCACAATCACTTAAGACAGACAAACTCAACTCACTGCCCCAGATGAGCTGTGGTGACGATTTCGCCGTTAAAACATCGCACGGCTTTGCCGTCGCAACAGTGTACGTCTCCCCAGGAACCTCACGGACTCACGTCATGAACTTCTTGCTGCACAACTTCCGTGCGGTGTGCCTACAAAATGTGCCGGTGATAGTCACTCGAGATTACAACGTTAACGTACTTCGACATGAAAACCAGTGGCTTGCCGCGTTTCTCGAACTAGGACTTTGCCTCCCGTCGGACGTCGCGCAGTCAACTATTCACAACAACACCCGTTTAGACTTGGCACCGCTCCAACACCTATGGCGAAGGGAACGCGTTGTGGCGCGTTCGTACGGACGCACGCACGCACGGCGTTACACACGTGAATCAAAGAGTTCTTTCTTATCAAAAAAATTACAACACGGTCACCTTCCTTCCCCATGCTTCGTATAACGTCAATTTCCAGGGTACGTAAGAGCTGCAGTACATTGCGGTTCGAGAGACCATGGTTTAGCTAGCTTAACCAAAACTAGATTATCACCGCGACGTGGAGTTGTTGCTTCCCCCCACCCCTATCAACGCGTAGCTGTCAAAGACATCTCCGGCGAAATTCAGCGGCTTTTCACGAACACAGCGCGATAGCGTGGCTTCCGTGAGCTTGAAGGCATATCGGCGGAGGAAGGATGACGCGAAACGCGAAGTGACGCGAATATTTTGTACACAAGAGAACGTGGACAGCTTTTAAAGCACTAGTGGCTTTCCGATTTCCGGGCACATTATCACTTTTTTGAAATAGCTGGTGGCTATTCTAGCATTTCACTAGGCTAATACAATTCCCCAACTCACGGCTACAAAATTGACATCTGAAGGACAGTAAGGTTGTACATAAGTTATAGAGCAGAAATAAACTGCATGCACGTTACCTTAAGCAGTGTAGTCGGGTCACATAGACATCAATGTACACACACTAACATCATTCGGCGACAACTATGTGTTCTTAAAGCTGTCTCAAGCTCAAAGACGACGCGGTTTACACCTTGTAAAATGGACTTTCCCTCAATGCGGCTTCTGCGCGACTATACTTTCTAATATTCAGTCTAAGCAGACGATATATTAACGCAGAAGGCATTAGCAGCTACCGTGTGCTATTCAGAGTACGATACAGTTGGGCACACTACATTCGCCTAAGAAAACTCCGTGACAGCCATCTATAGAGTAGCTATTTTACCATGTACCTTATATCATAGGAACGCTGTACAAATACCAGGAGTACGCCCACGTATCGATTACCTGTCTATTTCTAAACCTATACAAAACATGAAACAATTCCGTTTTCAAAACAAAGTGCCTACCGTTTTACTGCCGATCCCAAGCAGTGGGGTGCGCCAGTTTACTAACCAGCAGACCACTAAGCGCGCGGGTGCTCATGGGACTTCTTCTACGACACGCCGGGTTCATCGCGACGTGACCTTTCTCGAGAGACGCATAAGACTTTCTCCTTAACAATGTAAGAGAACGGGCAAGGAAAGGTCTAGAAACAATAAGGGCACAAAAAATAGACCAACAGGAGGCCATGCATCACTTCAGCTAACTGACCTCGCGAAGCGAGACGCACGAATGCCAAATCAAACATCTAGGAATGCGTCTAACACTGTGCAGACTACTTGGCCGCCGACTGGATCGCAATTTATCCATCACCCGAGGAAGACCTAGCACAATAAAGGTAGGCCGGCTTATACAGACGCACGATAGTTCTACCGTGCTCTCGGGAAACGCTAAACTGCGCACGCAATTCCAGAAATGGCTCACCCAGGTGCTGGCGCTGGAACTTGATCCGTCTTATATGCCTCTGCGATTGCACAAACCTCCAGATCAGCCGCGATCTCGGTATGTAGTCAATTTCGTGGAAGAAATAGATCTCCCTTTAATCTAGGGAAGAGTCCCGTGCGTTAATCATAGACTGCTGCGCTACAGAAATAAGACTTGACGCGGTCAGTTGTGCAACGACAGCCGAATACGTCACAATAAAGAAAGAGAGAACGTGTTCTCGTCTGCTTTAATAAGAAAAAGAAGAAAAAAAGGCAGGGAGAGAGTCGCATGCTTGTATAAGTAATTTTGCCTCCGTAGGAAAGCAAATACATTTTCTCTCTATTCCATTTATTTTTTATCTCTTCATTGTACATGTGTGTTTCATTTTCTTTTTTTCTTTAATTTCTCTCTCCCTCATTTAATATTTGTCACTAACGCTTCCTTTCTAATAATTAATTTCTCGGGCTCTTTCTTTCTCGGTCTCTCTTTTACTCTCTCGAGTAATTTATCTTTCTGTTTTGCTCTGTTTTTCTACCTCTTTCTTGCGTATCTGTTTTTCTCTACCTCTTCCTAACTCTATGTTTTTTCTGTTTTTCTGTGTTTTCTTTTCTCTTTCTTCCTTCCTATCTTTCTATACACTTTCTTCTTTTTTATCACTTTCTCTTTTTCTATCCCTCTATTTCGTGCTTTCTTCCTCTTTCCCTCAATTTCACGCGGCCCATATGTGTTCTGGGAGCTGCACTGAATAACTAACAGCGTTTCTCAATCCTCCTTCGCATAGCTGCCTGAAGTTTATTTGTTCATGTTGGAACACATTACTACAACAGGCTCACACAGCCCCGCTTTTGAAAATCCTAATGAATGAATGAATGCATCTTTGTTACACCTTGAGTACTCTTTTCAAGAAATGTACAAGCTAATCATAAAAGCTAATCCCGAAGGTACAATCCTGCAAGCTCCAGTCCGTGAAAGCCGTCGAGAGAGATAAGATGACGCCCCCTTTCGTCAGGCTCTGCCTCGCGAGTCTTTCCAAATGCGAATCTTTCCTAAGTACTCCTGCGTTTCACAAGTGTTCTCATTTGCCTTGCTACGTTAAGCTGTGGCATAGTAGTAATGCGTTATTGTACTACTGCATCTGCTGCCACCCCTTTCGTCAGGGATCAAATTTTGCTCCCATGTTTCGAAAGGTTACAAAAAAAAATAAACAGCATTCTCACCTGGTAGCTTTCCACAAGGCTTGTTCTCATACGTGTGCATTACGAGGCGACCTGAATTCGTCTTCCCGGCGACGGCTCAAGAGGTTTCTTTTCTCCTTTACTCATTAAACATTCCGTTGCACTCTTGCCTTTCTGCGTTGATTGCGAGTCGCGCGAACGAAGTCCCAGCCGGCAAATTACACCCGCTTTGCTCGTCGGCGAGAGATGAAACTAGACGTCGGTAAAGCTCTCTCTCTCTTTTTTTTTTTTCGACACGCCCGGCGAATCACATGCGCTACGAATCGCACAGTGAACATTTCTTTAGCGAAAAGTAGATTCGTATAGTAGTAATAAGCAGTGGGGAGCATACACCATACACCCATACACTAGTATGTACAGCGTAGTGATTTCAAACAAACACCAATTTATGCAACACCAACACAGTGAGGCGCCAAATATGCCGCTGTCAAGCAGTCCCAAGATCAATGATCCCGCGGCTTACACCTTGTAAGAATAACCTGCCTCACATGTGGTTCTTTCACAGTGATCGCCTGCTATTCATTCCAGGCAGTCAATGCAGTTGTGCAGACGGCAGTAGCAGGGATAGTTTGCTATTAAGAGTGTACAGATGGTAAGGTTGTGCAGACTGCAGCATGCAGCGTCTATATATAGTCTACCAGACACACTATGCGGACGACTGTATATATAACCCACTATACCAACTATGTTATACCGGACACTCGAGGCAGACGAGCTCGCATGTAAACAATTATGACAACTATAGCCGGTTACAGCCTGAGAATAAAAGTAGGCTCCGCCCAAAGTAGTCACCGTCCCAGCCAGGCAGAATTTGCATAAATGTCCCACCGAACTGCTATCAGTTATTTCCGCGACATCGGGCAGATTTCACGTAATTCAGGCGTATGACTTGTCCGTACAGGCACGTGGTCAATTCGATGGTATGCGGCCGAAATATTTTACTTCTCGGCGAATTTCATCAAAAGTTCCGACTTCACTGCTCTGCCGAACGTAACGTTTTTACAAAAAGCAACAAACTTTTAATTTATATTATGCGTAGTACTTTCATTTCTAGCAAAAAGGTGCTCATGCATGGTTAGAACGGAAATCGCCAATCACTGCTCTGTTCCACAGACGACTGACAGGTGCGCTGCAGTACTGGGGGCGGAACGCGTATTTATTTTTAGGTTGTAACCGACTATACACTATACCGCACACACCAGGCAAACGATCTTATATGTCAACTATTGTTGCAACTATGGCCTACCAGACACACAAGGGTACAGTTGCGCAGACGACCGTATACATGAACGATTACCGTCTGCTAGGTAGCTGCATCGCCCGGCCCTACCGAATCTCGTTACGGTGCGTCTCATTTCCTTCTGTACGCAGGGCCACCACGGGCATGCCGAACAACACGCACTTTTCCTCTGCGCCATTCGAGGTGTTCGCCTTGCAAACGGCATCCGCAATACGATAACAACGTATTGTTGTTGAAACATGTCTGGACCGATACGCTAGACTATCCTTGTTCCGCGCATGTACCATCCAATCAGGGCGCGTAAGCACCCCGAAAAATGAATCCAATTAGATATTGATCGTACCTGGGCACTCGACCGTATATTTTTGCTTGCCCAGCTTGACCCCGGCACCACCACGCCAACCCCGTTCTCCTCCGCTGCTTAAATCACCAGGTGTGCGGGTGTGCATGAGTCGGGGAGTTCTTATTACGCCGCCGCGCAAGCCATGAATAAACAGCGCCACTCCAGGAGCTCCGAATCCGCGGATTCGAGCTCCTTTTAGCGTTGTTCTTTCTGTTTGTACACCCGACCCATGTTCAACCACCGACCTGTTTCAGTCTACGCTCGGTCTTATAGGTATCTTTCGTACCGCCTTTTCGTTTTATTCGTCCTACGTGGCCACGGATTAAGGGCTCCAGTCGGATAGACTAAAACGCCGAGTCTTGTGTTTTTAACGACTCTACATACGCCCGACGCCAGACGAAAAAAAAAAAAAAAAGATGTAACGTCCCCAAGCATCTTCGTTGGCCATGTTTTTTTTTCTCTCTCTCTTTCTTTTACCATATTTGAGCAGTCTTAGGCTTTCGCAACGAAGCCCGTGTCAAAACGAAAGTCGGGCAGGGAGCCGGTTCTATCTCCCCACCCCAGAGCAACCCGCATGCCTGCAACATTTCGCAAGAACACCGCTTTCACTGCTTTGTGCGCGCATACTATGCCTATCTGTACACGAACGCGCTTTTCTTCGAGAGGCTACTGCACTGCTGGCCAGACGGCGATCGATGCGGCTGGCAGACGGAAAGAACTTCTGGTTCGCCCCGGGAAAACAGGGGTGCTTGCCCTTCCAGAACTGTTGGGTTGTCGCGCCTTTCTTTCCCTTTTCTTGCGTGGTCTGCAACTTCTGTAATATACGCGGCGGTCAGCCCGCGAAAGAATCCTTCGTGCGGGATACGTTATCTCCTTTTTTTGTGTGTCCTTTTTGCAGCACATCCGTGAAGTGTTTTGCAATGTCGCGTGGCGTGACCTGAAAGCTATCATCATCATCATAAACATGCACGCACCCTCTTCGTCATCTGCGTCGTCTTACGCTTCGCCTCCCACAACGCGTGCCCGGATTGGATCGGTGTGGGATGGTGTAACTTAGATGGGCGAGACAGCCAGTACAGAGAGATAAAGAGAGAAAGATAAATGAACGAATAGAGAGAACGAAAGCAGCGAAGAAGAAAAAGAGATAGAAGGCGAGATAATGGTTACAGATAAGGGGAAAGGAAACTGAGAAAGAAACACAAGAGAGAAAGAAAACTATACAAAGACAGAGCATGCAGATAGAGAAAGAGATATAACCAGGCACAAAAAAGAGATAGAAAAAATAAAGAAAGAGCACAAGAAGGCCTGTAAAGAATAGTATAACGACGGGTGGGTAAAAAAGGGGAGTGAGGGTGAGGAGGAAAGCAAGTCCATCTGCTCCACTGTTTCATCACTCTATCAGTATAGTGTGTAGCTACCCCAATTTTCGTGTGTTTTTTTTTTTTCTGGTTCGTGGAACAAGCCTTGCGGAGATCACAAACAGAACAACACCAAGCTTGCTGAAGTGACCTATGAAGAGAGCTAGAGATATGTGGGATGAAACCGATGAGCAACGGCGGCGAGTCCTGGAAGAGGAGAGACGGAAAAGAAATCGGAGAAAACAAGGAGAAAAAAAGGAAATAGTTCGAGAATGAAAAGCGACTTTCGACATCGCGTAGCTCCTAACAAGACAGACGCCGCCCCCGGGTTCTCCATTGTAAAGCACGGCAAAAGGAGCGGACGACGCCTTGAATCGTAAAACATGCACACGTACGTCGTATATAGACACGGTCTCAACGACGATGAATCTTGTACGTGCTTCTCCGCTGAGAACTCGGCGTTCCAACGTACCCTTCGCTGTGTGCGTCTTACAACCCACAAACTTCCCAGGAGAGATGCCGTACAAGCAAGCATAACCTCTGACTATTTAGTACCGGGATCACTCACGAAGTACGCTGACTAGTTACGAGGCAACGCTACTCCTAAAATGTTCATTTACCTTGGTGAATTGGTTTCAAAATGGAAATTATGACCTAAGTAGATGTGCAGTTTTTGTTTTTAAATATGAACATGATGTCAGTTATGGTGTATAATCTGTCCTTTTGTATCCGCGTACTATGCTAACACGATTCTATATCGACCAATTTCGTCTAAGTTTGAATTTCAAAGTGTGTGTGGGTGGGGGGGGGGGGGGCAGTCGATTAACAATTAAAATAGAAACAAGTAGCGCTAGTTGCGACGGGACAAGCAAGAACTGAGGGACGCTACAGCATCGTTATGGCATCAGCTTTGCGTTACAACTGTACCTGTGGGAAACACCGTATTTTATCGCGTATAACCCGCACTTTTAGCAACTATTTGCGTAAAATTTTTCTTTACCGTAATCGCCTTGATTTGCCGCGAAGCTAGCTTTCTGCATTGCTGCAAAGCAGTGCCACAAAGCCACCTTTGCGCACCAATATCTGCGTTTTTTTTTTTTTTTCCCATCTTGACTTTGCACAACACGCTGCGGGGATAGCTTGTGATTCATTCGGACTTAAAATATTTCAGCGCAAGTTTTTTTCTAGGGCAGGATAGAAAAGTGCTAGACAGAACGGACGTTGACTCCAACTGTGCGAAGCCGGTCAGCCTGTAGTCAGTCAGGCGGCGACTACGTAAACGAACTTTCTTCACGAAACGCATCTGCGCGCTTTCATTTTCTTTTTTTGCCGTAACATTTTAGGGGGGAGGCGGGAGAGGGTCGATCTACATTCGAGTCGACTTAAAGTCGTGTAAATACGGTCACCACAGTTTGTGACATACCTATACATACTATCTTGTAGCGTATGGTTCTTATAATAACAATTATATTCTTTTTACGCTTTGATGATGTAATGATTAAGATTGCTACCATTGTTCTTATTTATAAAGCCATATTTGAGCATATCGAGCTTTTTATTTCTGATTTACTTGCCGCTGCTTTTGAACCTTTTCTAGGTATAGCGGAAGTTTGTCAAGCTGGTCTAGTGCGGCTTTCGATGCTGCCATTCTTTCTGCATTACACATGTACATGCACGTTCAACTCTGTCCTTTTTTTTTCTCCGATGCAGTAACGCCGGAGACCAACGTCCACGCGACGAGCCGTCGTCTGCTCTCGACCGGAAGCGCCGCGGCGGAAGGAGACGACGCCCCGGGTCTACAGGAATCGGAAGTCGCGCCTGTTTTCACCTCCAAGAGACACGTACACTCGCTTTTCAAACGAGCCCCGCCGCACGCAGAGAGCTCCGGAGATAGTAAAACGACGAAGGAAGGCGAAGAACCGAAGCCCAAGGCGTCTGCCGGAGCCAAAGGAAAGCAAAAAGACAAGGACCAAACCGAAGTCGGGGCCAAAGGAAAGCAGACTGACTCTCAACCTGATGGTGCGGCAAAATACAGCGAGTCGGAGGGGAAAAAGGTAAAACCCGGAACGGTGGAAGAAGCAGCGGACAAAGGCGGCGAACAGGGAAAAAAAAAGGAAGACGGCGAAAAAGTCAAGGTTCAAAGCGCGACACATAAGGATAAGCAGGGGGAGGGCGAGGTTGCAGACGACAAAAAGTCGAAAGGCGAGCCCAGTCGAGACGACAAAACGCAAGACAAGGCACCAGAAAAATCGGCAAAAAGTACCGGAGGGCAGGCGGGAAAAGAGGAGAACAAAGAGCCCGGGACCAAGCCAAAGGAAGGTAACGAGTCGAAGTCAACAAAACCAGACGACAACGACGAGGAGGGAAACGCCGGAGCAAAACCGAAGGGAGAATCGCCGCAGACGGGTCAAAAGTCGAAGCCCAAGCCGGACCAAGAGTCGAAGCCTGAGTCAGGAAAAGAGGAAACGGGCGCCGTGAAACCGGCACCAGGTGAGACGGGCGAATCGTCGTCCGAAGGGGAAAAAGAGCCGAATTCAAAGTCTACGGGGCAACGACCGAAAGAGGATGCCAAGCCAAGCCAAGGAAACGAAAAGCCTGAGGAAGGCGGCGAAAAGGGAAGCGAAGAACGGAAACCTGCTCAGGGAAACGAGACTGGGCCAAGTAGGAATGCTTCTAAGAACGCTACAACGACAACCGGGGAAGCGGCAGCAAAGTCCAATAACAAAACGAAAAGCGAGAGAGAGGAAATCGACTGCATCAGACCTGGTGAGTGCCGTGCCTCCATTCTCTGTTTCTGTTAAGACGGTCCGATCTCCTCCGCACAACGTTCACCAAAACAAAACAAAAAAAAACCCCACCACCACATCCACAAATTGAATGATGTTAGAGTAACTTGTTCGGAGGTGTCCGGGGCGTTTCTTGGCCAGACCATTTATGTACGGAAGGCTTTTAAACGAGCCGGTGCATGGTGTCTTGTCGGGCAAGTTGTCCGGCACGTTCCACGTCGGTCGGCACGTTAACCATCTGCCCCATTATGCCATACTGGCCGCTGCCGTGAGTCAAATGCATAACGCTCATCAATGGCAGACATTAAGCTATCAGGCGTTCTTCAACGTGGTTGAGAGCTGGCAGGTGAGGGGGTTTCGGAAGACACCAACACCGTGCGTAACATTCATTGTAGGAACTTGTCACATGAGGTCATGCCTACGAAGCGAAGAGCACGAAAGAGGCGAGCGCGCGGGCCACCGAAAACCGACGCCTTGGGTGGCGGCGGGCCATCTAGTGAGCATTGTTTAGAATCATCAGAGAGGCGATCAGACCGGCGACCTTGAGCTGCGACCAGAGTACACTGAACACTGGTGTACACGCCGGCAGCCGCCGGACAAGGCGTGAACATAAGAAGCTTGCCGTGCAAGCTCCTAAAGAGGACGCATCATTCGAAACCACACAGTAAAAGCCGCGTTTTTTTTTCCACTGAGTAAGTCTGCCCTACAGCATCAATACATATTACAAAAAATTGTGTTGCGTCATTTCCTCCATGGAGGGACCTGTGGTCCAGACCGTAAATCTGTCGCTGCAAGTCAGGCAGCCTGGGTGTTCTGAAGTCCCGCACGCCGCAGATGGCGTCGACGAGCCGCGTGAAGCCCAAGGCATATCCATAAAAAGTTTCAGGCCTGGGCGAATGGGTCAGCTTGAGGTTGTGTCGGTGCAGCCCCACTTAGCACGCACTGAAGACGTCACAAATTCGCTCACGTGAACCCCTCGGAGTGATTCCTTCGTCTTCACGAGTAAGTCCACTCGGGAGGCCATGACCTCACGGAGGTATGCAAGCTCGCGTGGTGCGCCGAAGATTTTCTTTGTGAATGTCCGGTGTCAGAAGGTGGCACCGGGAGCAGAGGTGAAGGGTACATGACGGTTACAGTATGGCAAGCGGCTTGAGTCAGAACACTAGATGAACGAATACAGCACATTTTCATTCTTTAGTTTCGCTTAGAGCTTTCAGTCTCACCATGAACGCTTCGCGACATGTGCACGATTTGTGCGCGATCAGTCCGCATCACCCACTTAGACCACTGGTGTGCTGCGCCGCCCAGTCACCATCATTAACACTATTCGATTCGACATCGCGGCAGTGGTTCTTTCAGCTCTAACTGGACAGCGCTGCTTGCCACTGTTTGTTTTGTTTGTTTTTCCTTCAAACTTATGAAACGTGCGCAAGGAATGCGTAGTTGAAAGTTTAAAAGCTTATTTAAAAAATGATTGGTGGTTTCAAAAAGGCTAGCATACGCTCGCTCCCCCTCTCTTTTCTCTAGGCAACCCTCGTTGCGGCGTTTGCACCCCAATCGCGCATGCGCGTCCCCTCCCCCTCTTTGATATTCTACGTTCGCCCCTCTCTCGCCTCGCAACGCGGACACAGGCAGCGTCTGCTAGCGAGTTTAGAAAAACCGAATGCTCGCGCTGCACAATCCTTCCCTGGCCACCCCAGTAGATCTTGACCTCCAAGATATCATAATGTCGGTGGGAGGCTTCTCCTCTGCGTTGTTGAACAATAAAAATTCACAGCGAGCACGTTAACTAAAAGCCATAGGGTTTCATGCAATTATTCTGCGAAATAAAAGCGGACTGCGGGTCTCTATGTGTAATCGGAGTCTTCTGTCTCCCATTCCCCATTAGCAGCGATTGGCATGTTCCAGTAGGAAACACCGGTCCATCACTGCATGCTTAGCGGCTGCCCAGATTTCTCTCCAGCGTAACGCCGCAGTGAGCGACAACGGCGCCACCAGCGTAAGCTCGCGCCCGCTGCTTCGCATTTACACATAGTTCCCCATAAAGGGAGATGGTGTTTTTTGTTTGTTTTTTTGTTTTTGCAGTTGACGAAAACGATGGTTGGCTCGGGTCCCTTGAATACCTTTGACTGTTCCAGAGCTAGAAAAAAAGAAAGAAAGAACGCACCTACTTATTCCTACTTTTGCTGCAACGTCGATTCAGTTTCCGGTCAGGCGAAAGCGTATAGGCCGGATCCAGCCTCGCATGCCACTTGGCGCGTCCCTTGTAAGTTCGCGTCACACGCGGCAGGGCAAGAGCGGCCACTTCGCCAAGCGGCTTTTGCGCGGTGTGGTAAAGCGGGCAGTGCCGACGACAGCTACCATCAACGTTCGTTTTTTCAGGAGGATGCATGAAAAGGTTTGAAAAGCGTTTTGTGTATATAAGAGCTAGCCCCGGTTTTGACGTATCTGTATGTCACGCACGCGCAGAACCCTCGGAAATCGACTTTAAAAAAATGGTGCAACTACGACTAGTGGATACAACGAAGCTGCGGGCATTGTCCTCCCCTTTTGCGTCCCTCTCTCACCCTTGGTTCATACCCTTGCTATACTATATAGAAATATGCTATTCTATACGTTCTCTTCTCACCTTTTCTTTCCTTTCCCAGCATCTTGGAAGTGGCTATATACTTCGCTTTCTCTCTATTTATTTCTGTATTTTCGTTTCAGCTTCTCTCTCTCTCTGTTCCCATACCACTTATCTTTCCCTTTCTCTCGCTCTCCGCCGCAATCACGAGCTACACCGCGTATGGATAGGCGAAAACTTATACTACGCTCGCCTTCGCACCGCGGGTACCCGTGTTCGAGTCCCGCCCTGCCAAGAGATGCTGCGTCGTTTTATTTACTTTAGCGGAGAAGCGCCTTCAGACCGCACAATGTCCCTCCGTCCATAAACCACCGCCCGGTGTCTACAGAAGATGTACAAACCTAAACCACTGTGAACAACAAAACAGTTTATAAAAAGATGTTCATCGGAACAAACAAAATAAAAGGCCACCGTAAAAACATGGACATTAAACCAGTCATCAATCAAAGCATATGGCAGAACAAAAAAGTTACCAAGGACAGAGTGAAAGGATCTTGATTGATTGATATGTGGAGTTAAACGTCCCGAAACCGCCATATGATTATCAGAGACGCCGTAGAGGAGGGCTCCGGAAATTTCGACAAGCTGGAGTTCTTTAACGTGCACCCAAATCTGAGTACACAGGCCAACAACATTTCCGCCTCCATCGGAAATGCAGCCGCCACAGCTGGGATCCGATCCTGCGACCTGCAGGTCAGCAACCGAATACATTAGCGACTAGACCACCACGGCGGGGCGTAAAGTGAAAGGATCTTAACCAGAACAAAATGAAAGCCCACGATTCACGATCCGGTGCACACTGCTTCGCCATATCGTCAGCACTCACTTGGTAAATATGCGTGCGATTTTTTTTCTTCCCCTTTTTTTCTACACTTCTCCTACTCATTTCCTTCCTCCCATCCACTTCGACAAACAGAGTTTCACACTTAACGCTCGCCTCTCTCACCCCTGTCCTCGCCTCAGCGCTCATCGTTTTAGGGGTGAAGCTCCCAAAGGGGTGGGTCGGTCGATCCCTTGTATGCAATTGATTGATTGATATGTCGGGTTTATCGTCCCAAAACCCCCATATGATTATCAGAGACGCCGTAGTGGAGGGTTCCGGAAATTTCGATCACCTGGGGTTCTTTAACTTGCGCCCAAATATGAGCACACGGGCCTACAACATTTCCGCCTCCATCGGAAATGCAGCCACCGCAGCTGGGATTCGATCCCGCGACCTGCTGGTCGGTACCCGAGTACTTTAGCCACTAGACCACCGCGGCGGGGCATCCCTTGTATGTATGTATGTATGTATGTATGTATGTATGTATGTATGTATGTATGTATGTATGTATGTATGTATGTATGTATGTATGTATGTATGTATGTATGTATGTATGTACATGTATATATGTATGTATGTATGTATGTACGTACGTACGTACGTATGTATGCATGTATGTATGTATGTATGTATGTATGTATGTATGTATGTATGTATGTATGTATGTATGTATGTATGTGTGTGTGTGCGTACGTACGTGACCGCCTATAGTTCTACCTTTGCCAGCTGCCCACTACTTTGTCCTTGCAAATATCCCACTGCGCCCCATCACCGATCCCCCAATTCACCGACCGTGAAGCAAATAGTGTTGAGAAGTAGCCAATATGAAATGCAAGATGGCCGTGTACTTGTATCCAGGCGCGCGTTAAAGAACTATAGATTGTCTCACAGTGTCCATTCTTTGTTTGTACGTGACCACCTATGGTTCCACCTTTGCAAGCTACTTCATCCTTGCAAACATCCCACTATGCCCATCACCGATCCACCACTGCACCGACCAAAGCCACTATAATGAAGGAGAAACGGAAGCGACGTATAGCTACCACTTACGAATTGTAGAATTTCTTGCATAAATATATACACTATATGTATAAATAACCCTCCAGCGCTTCGCCCCACTTATCATCATTCACTCCGTGGATGTGCTGCGATTCTTATTTTTTTCGCTGCCTTGGCCTACTTGGGTTTCCTTTCTTGAGAAGTCGACAAGTGGAATTCGTATCTGGAACAATACGTTACGCCGAAAGCGCGCACGCAAATCGTTAGCCGAAACGCGGCGCTACGACACGGAAAAGCACTCGAGATGTAAGGCGATTATTGTTTTGGGTCTGAAAGGACACCCCCAGATGGTGCATCTGCTCTTGGAGTGGCACATACATACAGACAAACAAACACACACACGCATACATACATACATACATACATACATACATACACACACATACATGCATGCATACATGCATGCATACATACATACATACATACATACATACATACATACATACATACATACATACATACATACATACATACATGCATACATACATACATACATACATACATACATACATACATACATACATACATACATACATACATACATACATACATACATACAATGCATTAGCTTGCTACAAAGTGGGCGCCAGCCCATGAGGACCTGCAGACAAGGCAGCAGCAACGGTGTTTGTCGCTGCTCGCCGCCTATTTCCACGTCAATACCGTGTCCCAAACAGGGCAGACAAGTCGCCCAAAGCACGACTGAGAGCGCATGCCCGTCAGTATTATCGTCGTGGAACACTGCCCCTTCCCCTCGCCTTCCCCGTTAAAGCGATTTGGCGATCCGTTTATGGCGTTTCGCGGTCTATACATCCGATGTTATAGAAACGCACATCGACACGACGACTGACGCGACATTTGCTACATCACTTTCTTTCCTTCTTCCTTCCTTCCTTTCTTTTTTTCCTTCAATTTGCCCTCTCCTCTCCCCGCCTATCGTGTGGACATTAGAAATAAACAGGTGCATACATGAGCTGTGGGCTTACGCTATATACAACATCAGGCACAGACAATGATAGTCAATCAACGAATCAATAATCACTAACTTACTTGACGCTCCCAACTATTAAAACCGCATCTGAGTGCTGACTCAATCATGCAGCAAATAATAACAATAATATTAATAATCGAAGTAAAAAATCAGGGGACGCTAAAGCTTCGCCTTTAGGAGTTGAACGTGATAGCGATATCCTCTTCTTGCAGTGCGTACTTCAAAACTTAGTGCATGAAACCTTTTCGAACTTGCTATGCACCCACTACGCGGCCTTGAGGGAATGGGTGCGGTAGCATGGGTACTTTTTGTAGTGTTGTACCAGCCCTTAACCTCAGAGTCATTATGATAATCAAGTTTTCTGACACCCGTTGGCACTAGATGTCTGTTCCCCGCATTATTACTGCAATAGTTCATGTTGCATGGTGAAGCATTTATATAAAGGACGCGTGTGTTTGTGAAGCATGGAAGCTACTTTCATTGCATTTCCCAGCAGAGGAAGTTCTTTTCGCAGTTTTCACACAAGCAGAGGCGTGACCGTGTGGTTGCTTTCATGCGACCAGATGCTACCACAAATTCTGGCAACCGTCTTCCAAGCCTAAGTATTAGAGGTTTCCTAAAAGAAGTTGCTGATTCATATCTCTTTCTAAAAACGCGTTTTTCATTGGAATACCTCAGTACGGTTTCGCGTAAAAAGTTATACAAAAATTTAGTAGAAACAGTTTTTCCTGTTCCCCTATATACAACATTATACCGTGTAGGCCGAGCCCAAAATGTGTTAAGCCGTGTAAAAAAAATGGAGGTATCTACTGGAGCAAAATCCCTTTTCTTTAAATTGCACACTGGGGCCTTGCCCATGAAAACATAGATGCAAAAAAAAGGCTTATTCGTTCCTTGGCATGTTGATTGCCTTCTCTGAAAAAAGCCAGAAACAATCGAACATGTTTTCCTGGGCTGCTGGGATGCAGTCTCTTTTCTGGGATGTTCTCCAAAGGACTTTGAAAAAGGATCTGCCTCTCGATGCCTATGGCATCAGATTTCTACCAGCATCAAATGAAGAAGGAATACCTTTCGACCTATAGTTATGTTACTGGGCCTGCACGGTATACGGCAATCTAGAATGGCGGTGCGCCATGCTAATGTTAATGCACGCCCGGTTAGGCAATACTTCTTTGAATCTGTCTGTTCGTTCGTGGAATCACAAAAGGTTCAACAAAAAGTGCCCGAATAGCTTGATCAAGTAGAAAGCCTTCCACAGATGAAGGAATTTTTAAAAAGTCTGTTAAGCCTGACGCTTTTTACCTCTTTTCTTTGTTTCATGTTTGTCCTTCGTTTAATGTGCATTTGTTTGTGAATGTTGTATGTACACAGGCAATAAAGAAAGAAAAAGAGGCGTGACCGTGTGGTAGAACATTCGCTTGCCACGCAAACGACCGGGGTTCGATTCCCGCTCGGACCCCAAGAACCCTGGTTTGGCCCCCACTTTGCTCCAAGGGTTTTTTTTATCATATTTTATTTGCATCGATCCGGATTTTTCGGTCGCGCATAAGACGATTTTTCGCTCGCAACCAACGACGCCGACACCGGAATTTCTGTGAAACGAGCTCTTTAACGCTGTCGCGTTAATACGCGCGACATGGGTGGGCGCAGCAATGCATATCATACACGAGAATTTTAGAACAGCCATACGATGACTACGGCGACAGTTAAAGCAAAACATTGCAAGATAGGTACAGGCGCACAAAGGAATACAATGAAGAATAAAATAACTGCAACGCCACGTGAAACACGGTTGGAGCAGCGTGATGAAGTATAACCGCCGTGAGTGAATACCCACAGTGCAACTCCCGATTATTATTATTATTATTATTATTATTATTATTATTATTATTATTATTATTATTATTATTATTATTATTATTATTATTATTATTATTATTATTATTATTATTATTATATCTCTATAAAACATGTTGTTGAGTCAGTTGATTCACGGCGCGCAAAAGGTATAATCACGCAACGCAAGGCGCACCTCTTGTTGTTTTATGCCCCTTTTCTTCCCCAAACATTGTATACGTTATTACCTGTTGCACATTTACTATTATAACAGCGGAAAAACAACATCTGCCAGGCTTAGACGTAGTATGTAAACAACAATGGAGTTAGTATTACAATCAGTTGTGTCCCAACAGGCAGTGTGCGAGTATACCAAATGGCATAGTTGAACTTCAGTCAGAAATTCTCGAGGGGGTATTTTATCATGTTACGCAAATGCGGCACGCAAACACGGCAAGGCTGCACGGTAGAAGTCCAGCTCCCTCGCTCGTTGAGTATTGTACACGCTAGTGCAGGGAGCACATGCAGTATAACTCTGCAGTCAGTTGAGTGCCGCTTCCGAAGTTCGCGGGATCATCCTTCTGAAAAGCGCACAAGCATTTCGCCAATGCGTGCGCACTCCAGAACGAGCCGGACGGCCAGCTCATTACGCGAAGGTATACGAGCGGGGTCTATTTCTTTGTCGAATGCAGGCGGCGATCGACTGCTGCTTGCACCCCTAGATTATTTTCCCATGAGCTGCCACGCATCGATAGTTAGGGCAGGGCCTCAGCGGACTTCTTAAGTCGTAACATGGTCGTAACCGACCGCAGCTGTGCTTTTGCCGCTCCCTGTTCCAGTATTCCAGTCTTCGTGAGTACCCCGAACGACAGGTGTCTTGTTGAGAACGCGTAGGCTAGGGAGTTTTCATGTGGAGGCACGCGCATGAGGGCCCCCTATCGTATAGGCTGAAGGGTAACAGTGAGGCGTGACAACCCCGCAGTAATTTTAAAAAAGCATCCTTAAAAAATTGGTCCCGTATCTGCATCTTTCACTGCAAATGCCGTCGAAAGAAAATCGTCTTGCGCCTGGAGAGAGTGAACAAAACGTTCATTTGATGTTATGCCCGAGAAAATCGGTGAATTGTGTTCTGGAGGCACTGCGTTAGAGAGTCTCGATCCGTGCAGCCAAGGCGAACGAGTAAATCGAGGCACGTTAGACACGAGCGCTATCTGGCAGTTATCTTCGAAAACGAAGGAAGGCGTGCGCGCCAATCTTGGAGGCGATAAGGTGTAGAACGCAAAGCGGCGGGCAGGTGCCACCACCGTGTCGTCTCTGAAAAGCGTTAGAAACACTTGCCTTTTTGAGCATCGCGTTGCCTTGTCAGCGCAGCGTGATAAACGCTAAGGTCCTTAGAATTACTTCTGTATGCCTGCACTATAGTATAAAGCCACACATACGAAATATTGTCCTGTTGTTATGGTGCCTCAGATATGCACAATAATTGTCTTTAATTGACAATCGCACAAGCATGAATGCTAAGACTTGAGCGATATTGGTGGGCGCTGCGGATTGGGTCGGCCGTTTAGGCTATCGTTTGGTGCCGTTTGGGGTATCGTTACGGTGGACGGACGGACGGACGGACGGATGGACGGACGGACGGACGGACGGACAGACAGACAGACAGACAGACAGACAGACAGACAGACAAACCAAAACTTTTGCGTCGAAGTATCCCAAAAAAAGACTATCGTCTTTCAAAACACAGCGACCGAAAAAGGAGGATCGGTGCCGTCATAACGTACCGCATTTGCGTACCGTATACTTCCGTGAGTTGGACGGAAACCAGTCTGGCCGGGAAGAAGCATGAACAATATTGAAATGAACACCGACCACGAATAAAATAAGCGAGACGTTTCGTCCACCGCACAGGAAGGAGCCTTGTTCACAAATCTCTTGCACTTATGTTGAATTTTTTGGGGGTCGGTGTTTATTAATTGTAAACAACAAAAAAAGACTACAATCGGACGTGGTTGAGCCCCTTTACCCGAGGCCGGCTACCGATAAATGCGGCCGCTGCTGTCGGAAATCGAACTCACAACCTATACGTGATCACAGCAAAGCAACACCGCAGCCACTCGTTAACCTACCACGGCGGGCTCACAGGGGAATGTAGTAACACGTTCAAGTGATGATCTAACGCAGACAGCCACAATTATTTTACCTTTACTTTTTTCTCTTACTGATTCCCCTCTATGAAAATCAATACAGGGCGTGCATCTACAGCGCCGATGGAAAGAGAAACACAATTAGCGTACACAGGGAAACGGCTGTACATGGGATTGCCTGCTCTTAAATGGCGAACGATTGAATCTCCGAATGGGGCCCGCTAAATGACGGTCCACCACGCAATCAGAGAGCTCCGTCGCGCATGCATAACCATATATAGATCGAAGTGGTATAGAAGGAGGAGGTTTTGGGGGGCGTGCGTGTGCAGAAAATGAGCGCTAAACTTCTATGTTCTGTAAAAAAGAAAATACTCTCCACCTCTCTCCGTGTCCTAACTAATCAAGTAAAAACAAAACACCAGAAAACACTGCTAAGTAGATCGTTATTATTATTATTATATTCACCAAGCAATCTGCTACTATTCACCAAGAATTCTGAACATCTCTTATTGATAGACTATAGAAGCCTCTAGCTCCGAAAGCTGTAACACGACTCTTGTTCAATATAAATATTTCACCTTAAAATTTTTTGTCCAACAATACTCATCTTAGCCACGCTTCTCATTTCAGCCTTCGTCCAATTCCATGTCCACCTATACCCCCCACACCCACCTTATCAATACTACATTTTCAAAGATAACATTTTAAGTGACTTTTAAAAGAGCAAAAAGGAAGAAAAAAGCACAGTTCCGTTACTGCCTCTCTCAATGGAGGGCACCTCCACAATTCTGCGCAGGGGATGGGGGTGAAGAGGAATTAAAAAGCATAGGGAGAAATTTAGGGTATAGAGATACAGAGAGGGGCACGGACATCCACATACGGAAGTAAGGAGAAGATCAGAAAGATGGACACAGTCGCAGGAGTCCGAGGACGGGGCACCGCTCAGCGAGAGCTCTTGTCGGCGTCAGGAGATGGCGTAGGGCGAGCCAGTCGGCCAGAGCTGGGCTATCGTCGGAGATCGCGGGGGCACAACCGGTAACATTACGCTGGCGTCACATACGTGCGCCTCATATTCTGTCCGCCTGCTTTCGAGTTCGCAGCGTGCACTTTCGTTTCTTCTTGTTTCGATGTCACCTGCATGAAACAGCTTATCAGTAATACGCGATTCCTCTTACTGTGTGCCCCGTGCAATGCAGCGTACCACGAGTTTCCCCCAGACCTGTTCTCCCACGAGGCCCGCGCCAAGGGCGGCGTGCTGGTGCACATCCTGGTCGTGCTCTACATGTTCTACGCGCTGGCCGTGGTCTGCGACGACTACTTCATCGCCTCCCTCGAGGAGTGCTGCGCCGTGAGTTGACTGGGCACTGCATTCCCAAGATCTCGTCCTTTCACGCGTACAAAGTGTACAATAGCTTTTCAGAGGGATAATTCATGTCGATTTCATAGGTGGCCGAAACCTCGTGTTAACTGTGCAAGCGTGAAATCACGCGGACTTTCTGCGTAACGGATGAAAGATCAAAAGAACGCCTTTCAGTTAAGATTAACTAGTTCCCATTCAAACTGTCCATGACTGTAAATCCGTCTGTGTCTGTGTCATTTACGCGCTTCCATGCTGTGCAGCTTACTATAAATATCAGCGATGAAGGTGAGTTCGTCTAGAGCTTTTTGCAAGTCCGTGCATGGTTCAGCAGACTATATTCTTTACAACGAATCCATTTGCCTTTTAATGGATGCGATGAATAGCCAAGGATGATTCGAGTATGATCCTTGAGGGAGGAAAATAAACATGTTGAACAAGCATACAAGCACCAACCGAAAGGGAAGTTAACTGTTATAGTGTATGTTAAATGACGAACCACTACTTTTTATGGGAGCAGGAGAAAGGACACTCACAATTTCTCTTGTTTGTCAAAATAACGGGGCTGTTTTTATACGTATAGTTGTGCAGACCTTATCTTAAATTAAAGATCGCGCATTTATAGATGTGGAAAAGGTGCTCGGTCATCCCGTACGGCGAATACCCTCACAGTTAGAATGTTACCTAATGGCCATTTTCTCCGAAGAACTGAGATCGCACCAGGAAAAGGGACAACGAGGTGAAATCGCACAAGAGCACTCACTAACGAATGGTCTCCTTATACGCCCAAAGAACACACGGAAACTTCACATGTCAAAAAGAATGATAGATATACGCGTTTTGCAATCGCGTATACAATGAACCGGTGCTTGAGTAGTGAGGTGGTTCTACCTCGTTCGTCGTGCCCTTTTCCGCGATGCCAGTTTTGCGAAGAAAATGCGTCCTTTCATGGACTAGTTTTGCCTCCGACGTAGATCGCCCAGAATGGCGACGGCAGAAGTACAGCGCAGCAGACACGTCACGAAGGTGGCCTTATCAGCTGGGGCTGTACACGCCCATTCAACAGCGTTCCGCATTTAATTGCAGCTACGCCTAGGTGGAGCAGTAGTTATATATGGTGCTCGGCTGCTGAGCCGAAGGTCGCATTTCGATGCAGGATAAACGGCAGAGGTCTGAGTACTGTGCGGTGTCAGTGCATTTTAAAGAAATTCTGACGGTCGAAATTTCCGAAGCCGTCTCGTCTTTTATAATGCATGGTTTTGGTACGTAATTAACCCCAGGTATCATCATTACTCAATTGTTGATCACGTGTGTGGCGTGACCGTGCATGGCGAGTGACGTGAAAGCCTCTCGCTATGTGTACTGTCCAGGCCCGTAACCAGGAAAAGAGTGCCCTGCCCCCTCCCCCCCCCCCCCTCGAATTTGTATGAAGAGGGTGTTCTACCGAGAACAAATGATGATAATAGGTGTTTTGGGGGTTTTTAACAAGTTTACCCCCCCCCCCCCCCCCAGCAAAAGATTCCTGGCTACGGGCCTGATACTTTCCCATCAATCCATGTCTCGCGCAGCGACTGAACCTGTCGGAGGACGTGGCCGGAGCGACCTTCATGGCAGCGGGCAGCTCAGCGCCCGAGCTATTCACCGCCATCTTGGGTGAGTACAATCACATACAACCTCCCAAGTCCCACTAGTACCTCACTATGCCTCCCTCTCAGACAATTTCCAAAGACGACGTAACGGTCTTGGGCATGACTTCAGATGCGTGCCGGAACATGGATTCGGTCGGGAAGTAAAAACAGCGCAAAAATATAGACGAGGATTGAGGAGGAGGCGACAGGTGCCCTTTCGACTTTTCCTCGTTCCTTTTGTCTATAAGATTGCGCTCTTCTTACTTCCCAAGCATGAACCGCCAACTAGCCGAACTTTCACTTCTATGAGTGTCAAACGGAGGGGTGTTTTTAAGCGCACAGTTTTTCTCGACTTTTCACTTAATGGTCACGTGTTGCGTGTACGCGAGATGAGCGGCGGTACGTTATAGCGACGGAATGGGCGATGTGAAACGGGAGTTGTGAAACGCAGCCAAGGACGGAGAGTATGCGTTAGGTGAAGCGACGAAGCTATAAAGGAGTCAGGGATAAAGTGTCCCGCCGCGGTGGTCTAGTGGAAAAGGCACTCGACTGCTGACCCGCAGGTCGCGGGATCGAATCCCGGTTGCGGCCGCTGCATTTTCGGTGGAGGCATAAAATGGTGTAGGCCCGTGTGCTCAGAAGAACCGCAGGTGGCCGAAATTTTCGGAGCCTTGCACTACGGCGTCTCATAATCATATGGTGGTTTCGGGATGGTAAACCCCACATATTATTATTATTATTATTATTATTATTATTATTATTATTATTATTATTATTATTATTATTATTATTATTGAAATACCACGTTCATCCGACGCTTCATTCCAGCAACAGCAATATGGCGCCGACGAAGACTGATGGTTATTTACAAATGAGGAAGTCCAATGAATGCTTACATTGTTGTTGATAAAGAGTAACCTGCTAGCACACGACAGCTTGGCGGCAACTGGGAAGAGGCGCGCGTCCTGCAGGGTAGATAACGCACGATGTCGTTGCAGGCGTCCTCATCGCCAAGGGAGACGTGGGCACCGGCACCATCGTCGGCTCGGCCGTGTTCAACGTGCTCTTCGTCATCGGACTCTGCGGACTGTGCTCCGGAAAGGTGATGCAGACGCAAACGTGCCTTACTCACGTAACTATGAGGCCTAAAAATTGGTTTTTTTTTTTTGCTTGTTTGTTGGTTCTCGTACTTCAGGACGACAAGCAAAACTCAGGAAAGTGCTCGAATGCCATGTGGACACGAAATGAAGGAAAACCACGATTATTACTTAATTGGGAAACTGCGCAATGGTGAAAGAACAGAACGACGGTGCGACGACTGGAATTCTGTTTGAAGAACACGAAAAAATATAACTATTTTACTCTTACTCAATTGCCGCTAAAAAATCGCAAGCAAAACCACTGCTAAAGAAATAGATAAATGATGGTGTTTTCCTTTTTCAATTTCAGATATTAGAAGATATTACTTCGCTCGAAGCATCAAGCTTACTTAAGCCTCGGTGTCAGGGAAGCCTGGTGCTGAGCGTTGTCTTTTTTTTTTTAATTTCTCGTTCTGAATGTATTTTATATTTTCCTTCCATTGCGCGATTTTAGTCCGAGAATTCGCTTCCTGGTGAATCAACTAAATGCCACCTCATAATCTAAGACATTTTGTATAAAGCTCAAGAACTAATTGAGCCCACTGCACACCGTGAAATTCAGTGACTAATGGCAAACGTGAAGCGGACGTGACGGCTGTACCGATTTCCTGGCGAATCACCGGAGTGCCCGTGCCTACGGTCTTGAATAGAGTTATGCTCCCTTAGCATACACGGGGTCACTAGTCTTGAACAGATCGAGGTATACTGTGCAAGATAACCGCCGGTCATTGAGACCAGGAGTTTTCCTGCATACGCGCTACATGCAGCATTCCAAGATTCCGAGAGAAAGAAAAACCCACGAAGGTGAGGCTTTCTGTTGGGTGGGGAGATGAGAATACAAGAACTTTTGTGAGTAGAGCACAGCCACAGCAAGCACAGAAGCGGATCCATTGGCGGAACGTGGGAGAGGTCTCTGCCTTGCAGTGGGCGTAGTCAGACTGATGATGATGCAATAACCCTGGTTTCGAACACTTCGGGCCCCTCTACTCTACCAGTCTCTATACAAATATCCCTTTGCAACACCCTATTCCCAAGCCCCAGCATGTACAGGGCAGCGGACCGGACACTATCTTTAAGTCAACAGCGCATCAGTGGACGACCGACAGAAAGTCGGGGACAAGTGCCTTGGCCTTTCTGTCCTTATTCGTCCACTTGCGCGCTGTTCATTTAAACCAAGGAGGATTAAAGAAAAATTGCTGGAGTGGAAGCTCCCGCACTGCCTTGCCATCAAAAGTGAAGCCACCTTTTGCCACTGCCAAGATGGCGGAAACATGTTTTTTTCTGATAGTGCCCACTTAAAGATCAAGTGGCTTTTATATTTTATGTAAATGCTACCTTAGTTCTATATTAAAAGATAGATGTTCCCGACGAAGTAACACGCAGAAACGAGTATGGATAACTGAATCTTCAAAGAACTTTATCTCCAATTACAGGCTCACTAAGGAAAACTAGTAACTGTGAAACGCACTTGGAGCACTATGTGACGCGAAAAAGTTCCCACATTAAACTCGTTGGGCGTGCGAGAGAAACGCTTCGTTTTTAATCGCTGAACGGTGATACTTTATCATGCCCCTAGTAATATGGCCGCCACAAAAGCCATCTTGCCAGAGGAACGGCTTCACTTCTGCAGAATCATTTCCACTCCAGCAATTTATTAAATCCTCCTTGATTTAAACATACCAGTTCTGCTTTGAAACCTTGCGGGCGGACACTATACCAGGGTTAACCTCCCAGCATTTAATATGCCTGTCATTTTATACCTTTGCTAACGCCTCGTATAGTGAGCCATTGCTTATTATAGGAAAACCCCAACAATGCACAGTGCTCAAGCATTTCTTCGCATGTAGGCAATGCCCACAGATCCTCTCCGTGTCTGTGCAGGAGGTTCCGGTGACCTGGTGGCCCCTGTTTCGGGACTCCCTCTTCTACGCGTTCACCGTGGTCATCCTCATACTGGTGAGGCGCCCATTCGCTTCTGCTGTCGCCGCCTTCTGGTTCGAGCATATCCATGGGCTGACACACTAGGCCCCCACCCTCCCTGATTTGTTTTTGTTTGAGATGACGTACTGCGCGCCGAGAAATTCGGTGACAACAATGTCTATCATATTTAGAGTGAGCTTCGGCGGAAAAGGAACGGGGTGCGAAGCTACACTGAGGTCAGCACCAAAGAAGTGCGATTAAAAGTGTTACACGGATCTCTTAGTTTATTGTCCCGTTTACATTCGCCACGGTGGCCACTCGACTACAAACCCAGGATCGAACCTCGGCCGCGGCAGGCGCACTTTCGATGGAGGCGAAAAAGCTCGCAGCCGCCCGTGTACTCAAATTTAGGCGAACGTCAAGAGCCCCAGGTGGTCGGAATTTTCGGAGCCATCCATTATACGGCATCCCTCGTACCCAGATCGCAGTTTTGGTCTCATATACATTCTTGGGCGATTCAAAAACAAATGCTGTCAGTGCCTCAACATGAAAAACCTCGACCCGTGGTGCATATCGAACTCAGTACAAAGGAAACAACAAAGCTGAAACATGCAGAAAACTTAGCAGTGAATGGAAAATCGTCAAGGTCGCAGTGAAAGCGGGAAACGTTTTCACGGCTCAGAACTAGCATTATCGCCCCGCCGCGGTGGTCTACTGGCTAAGTGACTCGGCTACTGACCCGCAGGTCGCGGGATCGGATCCCGGCTGCGGCGGCTGCATTTCCGATGGAGGCGGAAATGTTGTAGGCCCGTGTGCTCAAGATTTGGGTGCACGTTAAAAAACCCCAGGTGATCGAAATTTCCGGAGCTCTCAACTACAGCGTCTCTCATAATTATATGGTGTGTTTGGGACGTTAAACCCCACATATCAATCAACTAGCATTATCGATGCTGCGATAGCAACTACACGGACACCCCCGACGTGCTTTTACCGTCGCCGTTACCGCCACGTCCCAACTGATAATGGAGTTTTAGCTTGTACGTACACTTCGTTACGTTACCGTGTTACCGGATACCGGATAGAATCTGCGCATGCGCGGGTCTTTACGGAACGTAAACCTTTACGTTTCCCTCCGGATCTGGTTTAAAAGTTTACGTTTCCTGCCATATAGACTTTACGTTTACAACCTTATCTGGCAAATACGCCTTCGTTCGTAGAAACTCGTGGTATGCGCATTGCGGGGACTCGAACCGTCGAGTTGCTATAAGCAGAAGTAGCTGAAGTGCGAGCGCCAAGGGCCATTACATTGTTTCAGCCGGATTACCAAAGCTAGAATGGTCTAGAACATAAATGCCGTAAACGTGCGAATTCCAGAGAAGCTGGATAGGTGGTGCCATCTAGCGGGGCGATAGTGAACCAGGTAATCACAAAATTGTTATTGCAGAAACATTGAGCATTGTACGTCTGATGCAAAAAAACGCGCAGCGCCGTTATTACAAATGAGTTACCTTTTTATTCATTTTCATCTCAAAAACATTACGCGTAAGAACGTGTTCATGAATGTGGTTGCACGAAGTGTCACAAGATGTCGACACCATCGTTGCATTAGCCTTGTATTTTTCACTTTTTCGCGCATATGAGGATGCTGTACGCAATAAAAGAACGTCTCGTGATTTCACCACAATGGTGATTTAATAATATGTAAGGTGAATGCAGTTTATATGCAGTTAGCATCACCATTTATGGTTTGCGAAAACCTAAAGGAAACGCGTTTACGTACGTACGTGAAAATTTACGTAAGATATCCGTTCCGGTAAGACGGTAAACGCGAAACGGTATCCGGTAACACGTTAACGTAAAGAAGTATACGTACAAGCTAAAACTCCCTAATAACCCCGCGAACCGTGCATTCTACCGCGGGTAAAATCGCGCAAGCAGGGGGCGACGAACGCAGCCGAAGCAGAGATCGAACGAGCCGGCCTATGTCCGCCGTTCGTAGGCGAAATGCGATATCACATCGATCAGGAATCCCGCCGTCGAAGCTGAGCGAAAATTCCCCATTCAGATTGAACAAACGTGAAAAGACGCAAGGGGGTGGGGGGTGTCGCTCAAGCAGCGACCTTGAACTAGGGCGGCGCGCCCGCATCCTCGGACGCCATGAACGCTCGGGTCGTATGCCCTCCTACGTGCTACGCTCTGAACAAAAAATAAGAAACGGTGTGGAAAGAGCATTTCTCCCTGCAGCGACCATATTGTCTTACACCAGCGTTTTGTAGACTTAGGTGAATTCGGATCCAAGTTGGCTGCCAGCCTCACTTTTTATAACATTACAATTTGTTGCTATCGCATTCACTGCTTCGCCCTTGCGGTGAAACTGACTTTTTTTCATTTCTTTCGCAACGCGGCTCAATCGGTGAGTTACGCTCCAGGCAGTGCGTCTAAAACGTGACCTTCGTTTTCATACAGCGAGAGAGAGAGAGAGACGACGTGCGGGATTTCGTTTAGCTATGCTGCAGAAGCTGTAATGAATGCCATAAGTTTACTGATTGAGTGAATGATTGATTCCCTGAGCCTAAGAAGTCTAGTGGCTGACTGACCGACTCATTTGATTGTATTTCAGCGATGTCGCGCCGTCTGACATACATTACGGGCCTGGTCATCGTAGCGTATACCCTTGGAAAACCCGTGCAAGGGTACAACGCTGCATCGTGCGTTCACTTCTACGGTCGATACATCGAACGCCGCACTCCTGCCTGCGAGTGTGCTTTTAACTGGCCCGCTGTCACAAGCGTCATCGGAAACGTTCGTGCCGACGAAACGGCCACGGTTTAGCCGATGCCAGACGAGACGGTGAAAGACGTGGCTATGCAAAGAGAGCGGGGAAGAGAGGAAAGCAACGCACGTGTCTCAAAATATCCACTGCTGCTCGCTCAGCGGGGATTTTACTTGTGCTCCCGTAAAAATGGATTCGCGTTATCAAGTTTCACTGCACGACAGCCCTGAAATGCGGTGTAGCCTGCTGGCAGCGTCAAATGTTGAGGGGCGTGCGGCGACGCGTATGCACTACATGGAGCATTGCTACTCAAGCGATACTCCCTATTACCTACGCTTTGACCGTTTTCGACTACCTTTATTCGGGACAACCTACGAGGAGCAAGCCTTGTTATATCAAATAACTCATCCACTGCACAACAATAGCTACGTCCGTGAACTTTTATTAGAACAAAGTAATTCTAAAAGCAGTGTAAAGAAAAAAAAAGTTAAGATGTACTTCCTTACTTGTATTGCGCCCTGATTATACTATCTATTATAAATATGTTTTTTTTTGTTTTTGTACTTTCGTACTATTTGTGTAAAAGTCAATAATTTTCTTTTTATTTTGAAATGTGTATATCTTTATAGTAATTTGTCTTCCGACTAAAAATTCTCGTGGTGTCAGTTTTTTTACATATTTTTTATCTCGCTATGAGCGAATTTGCGTTGACTGCAATGTGTTGTTTTAAAAGTGTGTGTCTCGATTGACATCTATCCTGTTTTTGAATTTGATTTTTGTGTCCCCTGCTCCGAAAGAAGAAAGGAAATATGTCTCTTCTTGTTCCATTGCATTTGAGCAAATGCATGAGTGGAGGGATCTTAGTCAGGCAGAGGTTGTTCGTCTTTAGTCTCTTCAGCCTAGGAAATTTTTTCTCTGAATAAACAATGAATGAATGAATGAATTAATAATGAAAGCACTCGTCATTGAAGAGCAAACCACCACTATACTTCGCGAGGGACAAAATCTTTCAGGTCTCGTGCACATTCCAGAAAAATAAATCCGCTAAGGCAATAAGAATCAAACACACGTGCCTCTGATGCGACATTGGCGAAATGAATCGGTACGATTCCCGCTTTTTGCCTCAAAGGGCTGTCCTACACATAAATTTTCACATAGCATTCAGATACGTACATATCATATTTCAAATGATCAATACAACGCATGACTATGCCATTTATTACGAGCTCTACATATTATTCGGGTTTGATTCCACTAGGCCTCAACTTTACTAGCAGACATCGCGCGAATTTCATTCTTTTTTCCTCAATTGTGCGTGACTTAAAAAAACATCTGACATTAGTAGGATTTATTTGTATCCAATTTGAGTATTCAAATATTTGAACAATAAAAATAGCTAGTGCCATGTATTGAATGTACGACACCCTAATGAAGAATCTTACAAATCCGCTAATGATCTGCCATCTATGGCTCTTAATGCCATTTTGTATCTGCAACAACTAGATACAGTCCACTCGCAAAGCGGCAATACTTGGTGTTTCAGGACGCCATTATTTTACCTTGTGGCATACACAACTGTGAAACCATATTTATGAAGTGCAGCACGAATAAACCAAAAATTGAATCATTTAACGGCCCCCTTCCTCGCTGGCCACTCATGTGCAGGTGATCTACGACGGCCAGGTCACGTGGTACGACTCCCTCTTTATGCTGCTCCTGTATGGTGTCTACATCGACATCATGAAGTGAGTGTCTTCTTTTCACTCAACTGAGATGCCACACACAAGACTGAGTCACACTCTCAACACCAAGCACGACCGCTTGTTGACTTGTTGGTACAATCGGCATTTGGGCGGCAGCTTGTAGGAATGCACTCGACAGTGGCATAGCCAAGGGCACATCGGGAAGGTTCAACACCCCCCTTTGAAAATTTTTAACATTGCATCTGTATGCATACAGGCACGCATACAATTGAGTGCACAAACATACATAAAGTGTAATTACCCCATCTCACCCCTCCCCCCAAAAAGTGCTAGCTGCGCTACTAGAGCTGAATTTACGGCAATGTTCAACACTGGGGTAAACTATAGAGAATTTGGGGGGGAGGGTCTTGAGCCTTTTTGCCAGTGTCTGCCCTGGAGATTGAGCTTTAGTGCATAATATATTTGAATTACTTGACAGTTGAGTGTAGCACATTCAGCTTTTTTAAAAGGCTGATTCGTTTTTAGTGTATATATATCTAAAAACAAAAGTATATGAACCATGGGCAAGCATGCCAAAATCGCTGTCGAGAAGCGGGTGGTCTGGTGTTGAAAGCACTGCTTTGACGGAATAGCTGTTGAGAGAATTACTCTAATGGAATGGGTCAGAGCAATGCTGTCTAAAGCAGACCATTCATGACTATATGGCGCAGACAGCAAAAGTATATGAATAGCAATGCTCTGTATACTTATGCTCACAGGCGTATCTGCGTTCAGTACCTGTCAGCTGCATGAGAAAAAAACAAGGCCAACAAACAAGTTTTTCAGACACGTAGTGTCACCTGTCAATGCAGTTTTGGGTAGTAAAAAGCTCGACTACCTTGCACAGTTGGCTGTGCAACCAGGTGCACTGTGTGTGAAACAAAGATTGAGCTAAATATTAAGTGTGTTTGCACACTGAACATTTAGAAAAAGAGCTACGAATTTTTCTGCGCTAGTAGAACCCGTCACCGAGCCACCATGACGCGCATGTTGGTTCGCTTGCCAGAACAATGGCTAAAACAAGAGCAGACGCAAAAGCTCCACGCTCTATAGAAAACGACCTCAGTCGGCGCTACTGTTGCATTGTGAATTTTTATAGACTCAACAGACTTCAATTTCACCAATTTCCGTTGCTATAGCAAAGCAGAACAGCGAGAGCACTGAACACGGGCCGTTGCAAACGCGTAAATAAACTACTCGTGTTCTCTAGCCAGTCGCACTAGAAAGTGTGATATTGCCCGAGCTATTTAGGAGGCCTCAGTTTTGTCTAGCATTGTATAGCGAGAAAGTAGACACGAATGTATCCCCATTTGAAGTATAGTATTTACAATTTACCAGCATCAGACTCCCTTCGCACTACTTTCACAGCAATAGGAACAGTGCGGAAAAAACACATGCCCACAGTCTCTTTCTTTTTTTTTTATTACGGGCAACCAGGTACAACAAGAGAATCCACCAATGGGTGGCCACGACGTTTGGAATCCACGAAGAAGAACAGACTTCGCTCGGCCTTACATCTGCGAGCTACGACGCCAAGAACTACAGTTCCTACGGTGAGGACCGCCTTGTTCCTTCCCAGCTGAAACTTTGCACACACGCTGCAGCATACTTATTTAATTATAGCAATTATAGGTAAAAGACACCACGTTGACACTAAGCTCAGTGTTGAATCCTGCTTTGATGCTGTAGCTTTAATGCTGAGCCAAGTCTTTATAGCAGAGCTCATTTTCAAACTTGCAGTGCCATTCAACAATGAAATCGACGATTTCACCCAGCAGAACGCTTCCAGAAACACACGACCTCTGGATGAGATGATCAGAGACAGCCGGAGAAGGTGAGCCGGCCAAGATTGCTAATCTACTTGACAGTAGCAGGTGAACCGTAATAAGAACTACAATTAGCCCTGTGAACAATTCCCAGAAATGGCGTAGAACTAACCACCTACATGCACACGATACCTTTAACCTGAGCTCCCATCAGCTACATTTCACCAAGTGGTGGTTTACAGTTTCCCCAAGGAAGGTGTTATTAAGTTATGATGGTATGATGGGAAAGAAGAAAAAGAATGGAATGACCGTACAACATTTTATCAAGTACCGCTGCTATGGTCACGATGTGGTTCACCATTTTACATACAAGTTGTGTGATAAAGTCAGCCATTCTGCACTCCTATAATAAAAATAAAATTAAAAATCGAGCCATAGGTCTGGCTTTTCCCTGACAAAGGCTACCTAAAAAGGAAGCCATACTTACCGTCAGCTTTGGCTTGCAAAGTTTAAATAGTTTAGTTGAATAACAGTACATTGAAAAAATAACAAAATAGCATAAACTAATGTAACTGCAATGTAATGTCGTATGCTAAGCAAGACTGGCAGCCAGGAGTTGACGTCTGCCCTGGATCAAAGCAAGAAAAGAGTTTTCTTCTTCTTCACACCCAAAACGTGTATGAGCCACAGCGGTTCGTTCATCGATGGTGGCATGCGTCATTACCCCCTTCCCCAAGAAGTCCGTCTGGATGCTGTACGTGAGGGCAAATAGAAAGAAGACGAAGGTTACTATGCAAGCAAAACGAATGCCGTAGCTCAAAATAACATGAAGTAAGAAGTCAAATAAGAAAAACGGGAAAGAATGAAATGAAAAGGAGAAAACAAAAAGAAGGATGTGAAGTCACCAATGAAGCCAGTCACTCCGCTGGCGAGGCACCGTGTGAAAGGTATCGTTTGAGTCTAGAAACGTGAATGACTTCAGTTTGTGGGAGGCGATGGGGACGTCTCGAGGTGCCTTCTCGAAGAACGTCATAATTGATGTCGGAGAGACGACGTACGACATTGTAAGCACAGAGCAGCTTTTTTGAATCGCCAAAACAGCGTAGCATACAGACTATCGTTTTGAAATTGCATGAGGTGCAGCACCATGTGCACAGATTGTGGGAAGGTTTACGTATCGCAGGCTGGCAGCACACAGGCAAGACACCTTTTGAAAACAAAGAGCATCGGCACTAGTCACATATAAACTGCCACTTGCACCTGTTGCACTTTTTTGCAGGCCAACCTTATACGAAGCAGCGCTGCGAATGCTTATGACCCGATACTTCCGCCCCAAAACTCGTTTCTGGGCAGCAGCAAAAAGGATCACCAATGAGGTAAAGACTGTGCCTTCTCATTCATTCTCTCTCAAATGAGCCTTTTCAACGAATGTCAAGTAGTGTGAGAGGGCTCAATTAATTTGTGTTACTGGAAAGCCACACTTATACGTTCAGTTGGCATGCCTAGCCAAACGTCAAGCTCGCAAATACAGCATGTGCTTAGCTGATTTGTGAAACATGTCCTTTTAATGCGTGTCATATGAAACCACACCTACAGGATATACGGAACTAAAAAAATATCGTGACAGAAGTTATAGAGCGTGCAGTGAGAGAACCTCTCCTCTTGATTGAGTAAACCTAAAATAAAAGGCCAAACGTTTACTATAAGATGCACTCAATACACCAAGTTAGTTGGGTTAAAGAGGTATATTTATCGTTAGGTAATTTTACTTCTATGCTTGAGTAACTGTCTCCAAAAAGAAAACTAATTGTTTCACAAAGCATCAGCGAAGCTATTTTGTCCTCGAAAGATCCTTTTTCGGCAAGACAGCTTTGCCCCCACCAACACTTCTTCTTTTAAAGCTTCAAAGCTTCACTGACTTGTTTGCTAAATGTGAGCCTCGCCTTCCCAGCGAAGCACTGTGGTTTATATTATGATGCAAATTATAACACAGCTAACTCACTGCAGCCGGTGTGTTCCTTGTTCATCAATGTCGAGAGCATGCCTCATAAGCAGTGCTGGCTCCTGCAAGTAGCTGCATAAGCCAGCTCGCGTGACGAGAAACAGAAGAGCACTGTGTTGAAACAGAATGTAGAAGTTCAACTCTCACACCGCAGTGGCAGCACAGTAGCCTCACGACAAGCAGGAGCTGATCGCATTTTGGTGAGACACGAATAACCATAAGTGAGAAAAAACTTTAAGCTAGTTCATTGCAGTGTGTCAGTTCCAGTAGCTTAGAGATGAGTAGAGAAGCAAAATGCTGCTCCGAAATGCATGTGAACGTAAAGTATGAAACTAGTGGACACTTATTTATTATTACTTTAGTTATTATTATTACTATTACTTATTATTATTAGTTATTATTTTAGTTATTATTTATTATTATTAGTTGTATTATTGTTAGTTATTATATTATTATTTTTAGTTACTGCTAGCTTGCTTTGCAAACCATAAGCAGGAGTGGGTTGTACAAAAGGTACATGTTGCACAATAAAGACAAGAGACAAAAGAAATGAACTGTGAATACACCGTGAGGAACTATATATATATATATATATATATTTCAGGTGAAAATGCCGGCAAGAAAATACATGGGTCACAAAAAAATGTAGTAATGTAGTAGTAATGATGGAAAAATGACAAAAATGAAAAAAGTTACAAAAATGTACAATAGAGCATTTGCTTACACAGCGCTCAGCTCAGTAACTAAACTGATTTGTTTATTATTGTTTTTTATTATATCGTATGCTATCTGTAGTTGTTGGATAGTTCGGGAAACACCTTGAATCATAGATTAACAAGAGCGTGGACAAAGGATGATATGGCTGGGCTCTGCAGTACATATTCAGGCTGCGCATTTTATTTGCAGGTGGCACGAGGAAAAAAAAGACTGTTTGAAGAAGTTCGTTTGACAGGAATATTCAGTTAGTTTGAGTGAACGTGTAGGGCGCCAGCTACACAGTCTAATGTACAAATCCTTGTCTACTTTGATGTGTTTGCAATGAATTAGATATAGCATTCCGAGTCTCTCTCGATAACATCGTATCTCTAGAGCTTCAATGTTCTCGTCCTGTAGTAAAGCACTAAAAGATGTGTGATGATGGTACGAATTGAAAATGAATTTGACCAATTATGGTTGTATGTTCTTGACTTCTCTTGTGATTGACTGGGTGTAGGGACCCCAGAAAAGAGCAGCGTATTCTAACAATGGCTCAACGTATAAGTATTGTCGTGAGCAAAAAATCATTTCCAACCAGTACGTCGCCTGTTGTTAACATTTCTCGCAGATTTAGTGAAGTGATCCAACGCCTACTGCCACTTTCATGTTCAAAGACGTGCGCATAATGTCTCCATTTCACTCGCAGCACAAGCGCATACGCCGAGGAGAGATCCAGCACTTACCTTCCCAGACCTCCCTCGACCCCAATGACATGGTCCGACGTGGCAAGAGCTCCAGGTTGGGAATGCGTCCTGCACATTGCAAGCGGCAGCCTCGGAAAAACGGCATAAAAACTAAGCCTAACAGAAATACGAAACATTCTCTGCATGGTTGTGCAGATAGTGAATTTCAGGTTTGAAGCGAATAGTGGTTTGTTCAAATGATTAGACATTGAATAGCCTGAATAGTCTATATTGGATATTATATAAAAAAAAATGAGCATGTGTACATGACCTTATGTAACCTGCGCAATATATATATTTTTTTCTATTTGAACAAGGCATGTGCAGATGTCATTCTTCTTAATTCAAAATAAGTGGAAGCAACTTGGAATAGTAGCAGAATTTGACTTCTGATAGAATGCAAATGATAACCTGCAGATTATGTTACACTATAAAACTTACCATGCTTAGACAATGTAAGCATGTATCAAGCTTTCAGATTTAGTTAAAAAACATAAGTAGACTATGAGAGGGCAATATGTTCATTTTATCTTAAAGTCAGACTGCGCCAGTGCAGACTTTTTTGGATAAGTGTTTTCATGGCATAGAATGGCAGCCATGCTGTAAAACCATCTTTACAAGCAGGCAACATGCAGTCTAACATACGTTCATTTTCTAATGAGGCAAATAGAAAACTGCAACCAAAAATTGTATGCTAAACCTGACGTTTTGAAGTCAGACTGGCTTCTTCGAAACGTCGGGCTTCGAAACATTTGGTTTAGAATACAATTTTTTGTTGGAGTTTTCTATTTGCCTTATTTCCTTCACAATCAAGCAAATTTCTGCCACATGCTCACCTTTGAGTCTGTTTGCAAATTTTGAACACTAATTGAAATTTTTGTCAAAACGAGTTTGAACACTGTAATATTCGAAGTTTACCGATATTCACACATGCCTAATGCTTTTTCCAAGCCAATCTACAACGATCATTTTAAGTTAAGCAGGATCATTCATATACCATGTGTACCTTAACTACCATTACAGCACGACAGGCATACGTTCGCTCTATAGGATGAATACATGTGCTCTATAGCTGCCCACAGCTTATGGTCCCTCCACAAGAGATGTGAAACCATGCATAAGTACTTGCATATCACACAACTAGCCAGGTTCAATTTGTCGCAGGGGATAAATTTTCTTTATTTATTTTATTTGCTCGTGGTACCTAGGCCACATATACTATAGTCCCCCCAGAAAAGTAGCTGGAGCCCCTGCCCCACCCAAATCGAAAATATCCTCAAATTCGTAATTACTGAAAAAAAAGAACAACAAACGAAAATGCGTTGGCGCTCGTGCACACCTTCGGTAGATGTTTTTCCTTAACTTCCCCATAGTGTATATGTTGAATTTCAGTAAAGGTTCACTCCATGGGTGAACCTTCAGTTAAATGAGCAAAATTCTGTACCAACTGTACCAATGGTTCATTCTGCCTTGCTTGTCAGAACGAATCATCAAATGATATTAGTGCACATACAGGTCACTGTGAAATTTCATCCGCGTAATTTTGCCCAATATTGCTGAGATTGTGCATAAAAATCTCAAAACTTGACAGTCTGACGGTGAACCATGTCCCTTTTGAAAGGAGCTTTCCAAAGCATTAGGGTGAACATGTAGGATAAATTTTATGCATTCATGCCTCACTTCTAACTCAAGAGGCTTACCATACAAATATGAGGTATGTGGAAGATGTCTGAGAAAGTTGTGCATATTGTCACGGGGTCGTGACGCTAATGAAGGCAGAGACGACTTGTCCAAAATTAAACTGTTCATTTGGCTGAACTTGTGGCCGGCAAATGGAAAAACAGATTGCAGCGATACACACTGGCACTGACAGCGGTGAACAGAGCGTCGGCCGTCGATCAACTGACAAGCGGTGTGCGTCGGCATTTATACATGTGCTGTCGCATGTTCCAGTACCATCGCTAGCAGCCACGTATGTTCCATAACAATCTGCAATGTTCGCATTGTGCACGTAATCGCATTCAAAGGTTCTTAGTTTTTCTTGGTGGTTCTTAGTTATTCGGCACGGTTTGTGCAAGACAGCCCTCAAACGTGTAGTGGGGTGATAACAAAAGTCTGCAAAGGAGTGTGGCAATATTCTGCTAACGAAGAGCTGCAGAGATATAGTAACAGAATGTGTGGTCCTCATCTCTACAACAAATAAGGAACTTCGACAGCCCGAAACAGGTGCTTCATTAAGGCATAATGCCAAAAATATCAAAAAGCACACAAGGAAAAGCTTCTTGGCAGAACATTACACGAGATGGATATCCTCAAACATGCCTGCAGTGAAGAATAGAGCATCCAGCAGCGTAAAAAAACACAGATAATTTCACAACGAAATGAGCACTGCTCAGGCTCTGCAACAATTTATGAAACTCTCTGCTGATGGTACTTTAAGCAAAACTCTCCCAGTGCTGTGGAGATGTCTCATACATCATGCAAATACTGTGTTTGCCTTTTTCAGTGTTGATGTTGCCCTGTCCACAGACGCCGACTGGAAAAAAATTCCCTCACTGAGTGAGTAGGTCTCTTTAAATCTGATTATCTTTGCAGCCTTTTTCTAGAACCTTTTTTCCTATGTACAGCATTGGTGGTTTGAATTGTATTTTGATTTGCTTTGCTTGTGTTGCCACAATGAATCTGGAACGTGGGGCATTGTCAAACAGTTTTATGCAGCTTTTTCTCTCTGTTCCAACCACTTACTGTAAAACAGTATAAAGTAAATAAACTCAACTCATATACCACTTTATATTCAGTGTGACTATTACTGTGTATTGCATACGAGTTAGCTTGGGAAGGTGTTATTCCTACAGAGTTTCTATTTCAAAAGAAATATTTCGGTGAACCTTGAAAGTAAATTTACGTGACACAAGTTGCAATGTTCGTCAATAATGGCATCTCTTCCATGTGTTTCGAGTAACTACAGAGGTGTGTAAACATTGATATTTTACAACTGACAGAAATAACTGAAATAACTGATGACTGAAATCATCAAATACAGTTCAGTTACAATATTTTACAAATACTGAAATATCACTCAGATCATGAAGTTAATAATTTTTGTTTTGAAAGCACAAGTGGAGAGTCGCTAACAAATCAACATATTCATTGCATGTGCAGAATTCTTCAGTGAGTGCAAACAATAATTTTATAAGGTCTGAAGGTTCGCCTGCCTGACTGCTACAGCCCAGTAAACTTCCAAGCCTGTCACATTTTATACCTGGACTACACATTGTGAGGCAATCAAACTTGCAGTACTTTTGCAGTAATTTCACATTTATGCAGACATAGCTCACATTTGGAAATGTAAATCAATTTTTTGAGAATTAATTGTATCTACTAACATGGCCTATGTGATTCGATATTTGCACACTCCTAGACCTCACATGGCTCCACTAACCAAGCTACCTGCTACGCTACATCATGACTGCACCAGTTATATTGCAGTAGAATCTTGTTGAGTGGAAATAAATTGCTGCTTGAATAAAACAACCTTCTCAAATTTAGTTGGTTTCGTAATCAGCTGCTGCACCTATACACATCTTTCTCTGTAGACGAAAGCTCTGGGTGGTATGGAACATGCATGTTTTCACAGACCCTTAAGCTGTAACTTAAGGAGGTCGTGCCATATGTATATCTCATTGTTGCCGTACTCTGTCACAGAGGATGGCCCCTGGGCACTGTTGAAGTGGGTGGTGCAGGCGCCCCTGTTGGCAACACTGCACTACACGGTGCCGGACTGCCGGACCGCAACCGGCAAACGCCTGTTCCTGCTCAGCTTCTTCATGTCCATATTCTGGACGGCAGCCTTCTCCTACGTCATGGTCTGGATGGTGGGTCTCTCCAAACGGGACAGTGGCTGCTACTCATGAGCTGTCTCTCATTAGCAGTTCCCCAATCCAAACTGTATGTTCTCGTGCATAACCCGCACACAAATACAGCAAAATCAGAGCCAAATTCGGGATGCGAGTTACACTGATATTTCATCATGCAAGGTGGCTTCATGGCAATGCTATGCCACAATGCAAAAAAAGGTAGCTTCACAACAATGCAAAGCTGGTGAAATTATCATGTTGGCTGAACCTGATCATTGGCCAGGACAGGGAAGTGTTCTAAAGCGAGTGAAAATAAAGCATGCACAGTCTCTGAGCATGGGGTCACTCTACTGAATCAGTGGGGTCGCTTCTACTGAAGGGTAAAATTAAATTTGCACTGCTGAAATGTACGGGGTAATACACAGAGATCGTCTTTGACTTTTCCCCAGGTTATGGCAGAAGATGCAGGCTATACGTGGTAAAATATGATAGTCATATCGAAAAAAAAAAGACACACATTTAAGCTTTATTTTACAGCCAATTAAGGTCTTTCTTTCTTGCTTAGTACAATCCTTCTTTAGATCCACTTTTCGCTGCACTCTCATGTTTCGTTTAGGTCACATACTACCTCAGTTTTCAGATAGAAAACTGAGGTAGAATATTTTATCAGTCACTAAGTTACAAAATAAAAGGCATGCTTCAAACCTCATTAATTTTATGGAGACGCATAGTTTCGGATAATTACTTTTTCACACACAACGCCTTACAGAATGGTTGCATTTTGGCATTCTTGTTTTTCTCGAGATTTGAAAAAAACTTCGGTGTGCTTGTGCAACAGAAGCAGAACAGAATCAACAGTCTAAACTAATGTCACTGTTATTAAACATGTTCTTTTGTTATCCGCTCTTAAACCTAACAAAATAATACAGAGAGAATTGGAAATTTATAAACATCTTGACTTTGCTAGAGACTCCGTAACGCAATTTTGTCCTGATGCTAGTTGTCTATAGCACTGGTACCAAAGCACTCAAATGAAGTTTTGTCATAGCAAGCTGGCAGGGCACACAAAAAGTAAAAAGGCTAGCACAACTTTTACTGAGGTGTTTCTTTTTTCTAAGAGCACATTACTTTCATGAACTTAGCTGTCTGAGGATCACACCATTATATAACCAACTTTGACGGTTTTCATTTCATACTACCATAAGTCCTTTGGCTACCAATCAAGTGACCCAGAAACAATTTTTAGCAAGGCTGCCACCACACAATAGCCCTCTGGTGACAGCCTTCTTTTCGTTCCAGCAATAACAATAAACAATGTGGCACTGCCATCAAGTTCGAGTATGGTTGTGCAGCAAAGCGTGAAAACCCGTGCGCAGGTGACCCTCATAGGCTACACGATGGGGATCCCGGACACGATAATGGGCATCACATTCTTGGCAGCAGGCACCAGCATACCCGACGCATATGCTAGCCTGCTGGTCTCCCGACAAGGTGTGTGCATCATCAACTAAATCCCTGGCAATTTTAAAAGTCGCAGCTTCAACCCCGGTGCGCATGCACATGAGTGTGATTTCAGGCACATGGAACAATGCTGGTTAGGTGAGCAATATTAAATGTTCACAAAACCATGGTGGCTTGGGAGCTCTGTGCATTGCACTGCTAAGCAGGAGAAATCCTGTTTGATTTCCGGTCATGGTGGCCGCATTTAGAAGTGGAGAAAATGTAAAAAAAAGAATGGGTGCTCAGATTAAGATACAGATTAAGGAACTGTTTGGGCAGGCCCTGTTATTGTTTATTACTTTAGGTGAATGCAATCGGCGTACCTGTCAGCTGTCTCCAAAAGCAGCTGATGTCTGCAATTATTGATGTCATACTGCAAGAAATTTCCAGGGCAGCTGTTCATTATTTGCAGAAAGTGTGGACACTTGATTTATTGTTTTCAGAAGATTTGCACACTTGATATCGGCGCCTGGTGATACTCATGCGATCGCTTATTCGCTCGAAGCTCGTGTTTTCTGCTGGGGCCTTGTATTTTATTTCTTCTAGGTTGCGCCATTTGGTACAAGCAACACCGCAGATGGCCTATGGACGGGACGTTTTTACCAATATTCTATATACTGACAAAGAAAAAGGCTATTCGTGTTAACTATTTGGTGGAATCTCACGATACAGCTCGAAGAATTCTCGAATGCCTGTATATGTAAGCCAAGATCGAAACCAAAATACGGACGGTTGTTTCACACACGCGCTTTCGATCCCTACCGAGCACCGATCACGATCTAATTTGTAGACCGTGATTGGCACCCTTCCGTATATTACAAATGTGAGCTGATGGAGATCTAGCTGTCATTTTTCACACTTGAAGGCGACCACCGAGTAAACAATGTTCAGATTAGCTGTCGTTTGACTGAAACGTCCTTGTAATCGATGTATTTATCCCGACCACATCTGCTGCGACACCTGGCAGGGGGACACACTAATTTTGACAGGCGCCTCGAGGTTGCGTGTGACCCGCGGGCGTTTTTTGCCGAGTAGTCGTGTGCGTCATGCTTGAGAGGCACAGGGGCAACGCCGGAAGATCAGCGAGAACTAGAGGACCGCTTCCGGCCTTGAAGTGGTAAGAGTTTACTGAGAACCGACAGAGGAACAGATCCGTTGCATTTGAGAGGCACGGCGTACCTTTCCCTGCTTTGGGAGCAGCTTCCGCTGGTTTCGTGCCAGACTCCGCCGCTCCGAGTTGCGTTTCTCTCTGCATTGTCGCAGATCTTGCTCTTGTCGCACAGATGTAGCCAAACAAAACCAGGACAGCCGGGCGATTCCTTTCCGTTCTTTCTTTTTAGCTTGTCGGCCTTGAACAAACTTCAGGCGAAGCTGTCGGACCGATGTAAACACGCAAGACGAACTTTTTTTTTTCACGCACCAAATGTTACTAACTGGATTGGATGAGCTCGGCTCACAAAAACTTGCGACAAACTTTGCGTAGTTTCGGTTTTGTTTTAGGCGTTGTTTTACACGTAGCGCTCGTGTCTTTCGTGTCCTTCTTGTCTCTGTGTCGTCGTTTTGTTCTCGCGCTATAACTATCGTCGTTGCATAGAGATTTTGGTACAAGTGATGTCCTTTCTTGATAGAGTTGATAAAGATCTCGCTCACTCACGTTTAGATTTCGTGCGGAAGTTGCTTGTAGCGTTATGTTTACAAGTCGAGTATTGGGCTTTGTTGAGATTCTCTATTTCCCTGAGAATCACGAGAATGATCTGGCGGGCATCGACATGTTTTTCACAAAGCGCTTGAAGGGTGGCATTTCACATATGCAAGCGCCTTCGCCCCCCCCCCCCCCCCCCCCTAGCTCATAAAAAAATTTCTGGCTACGGGCGTCACTATGAAGACTGTTACATTAAGGTCCCTAATTAAACAAGTTTCGGAAACTTAATCATAGGCCCAGAATACAAAGAACTTCAGGCTGATGTATGCTACTTACAAGTGTCCCTTACGCCTCCAATGAAGCTAACTGGTTGGTGATTGACTAACTCAAAAATGCTCTTTCATCAACAGATGGGGTCGTGTACCTTGCAGCCTCGATAACTGACTGCAATTGGTTCTAGATGCATATAGTATATACTTCTGGAATAAACCTTACGTAACTCAAGCTTCCAAGCTTTCATTACAGTCACAGAGTTATATTAATTTTGGTGTGACTCTGTCAATGTACAGGCGTGAGCACGCGGGATCGCATGACCGAAAGCATCGACGCGCTATCTGGCGACGAGACGCCTGCTGCGGAGCGCATATATAAGCGTCCTGTTTTATCAATTGGCCTCTCACGTCACTCTCTCCGACGAGCCACACCAAACACCAATAGCCAAAACGCCACCTGGGTGTCACTGTCTTTGCTCCATCGAATTTGTGCCGTTTTTTTTTTTTTTTTTAAGAAGTAGATGCGACGGTGCCAGTTCAAGTACCGGGATCGCGTAGTAATTTATGCCGGTCAATTCATAAGCGTAGCCAGCCTCGCGAAACCCGATGAAGCCAAGCAGACAAAATAAAATTTTCTCAGCACAGTTTGCCTTTTGTCGCGTTAGGCCAAGTTGAACCTAAATGAGCCAAGTTGAGTGATTGTAAGTGTAGTCAAACCTAATCCATCCTAGTTGAGCGCGGTATCGCCAAGTCGGGTGTAAAAGCCCAGTCCAGATTGCTGTTTTATTGCGATAGCAATTATATGGAAGCTCTCTGCTGGATGTCATGCACCGCATATGTATATGTATCTATATATATAAAAACGCAAGAAAAAAAAAACACCCAGAAAAAAGCTCCTCGGCGCGCGTAATCGAACGTGGGATCCCTGTGCCGTGAAAGCGAGGCGTTAACTACTGAGCGACGCCCGCCGAAGAACGTTCTTCACCACCGTTCAAACAGCAAGCTATTTATATCTACCACTTACCACTGCTGTGTTTTCGGCATTGCCAAAAAGATGGCGCAATGAGCGCACGTCGCCACATTGCGCCCGCTCTAATCTCCTACGCGTACATGCGCCTACTTTGCCCGGCTTAGGATGGATGGATGGATGGATATGGCTGTACCCTTTATATCGGGCGGTAGTTTGCGCCACCAAGCCGTAATACCTAATGAACCAAGAACTATATATATATTTTTTTCCTTAAAAAGTGAGTTTGAGGATTCGTACTTTGCAGTGAAGAGTTTAATTTTCACTCGTGCCTTGACTTTAGCCACCAATCAGATAACCTCCTTCTGGTTAAGTTTACCCGCTTAAAGTTTATTTTGCCCTCCCGGTCCCTAAACCCCAGTGCTTTGAAAAACTCTGCGCCATCATTCTGAACTATAGGGTGAAGCCCTTTACAGAACATTATCAAGTGTTCGGCAGTTTCTTCTTCCTCTCCACACGCACTGCATACTGTGTCTACCCCTTCGTATTTGGCCCGATATGTCTTGGTTCGCAGTACTCCCGTCCTGGCCTCAAACAGTAGAGAACTACCCCGAGTATTATCATAGATCCTTTCCTTGGCAATTTCCTGCTTAAAAGTTCGATAGATCTCTAGTGCGGACTTCTTAATCATGCCCATTCTCCACATGTCAGTCTCCGTTTCCTTCACTTTCTTCTTAACCGATAGTTCTTTTTGGTTTGGCCACCTGCTGTATTCTAAGTATTTACCAGTCAACTTCCTGGTTCACTTCCTCCATTTTGTATCGACATTCTTCATGTACAAGTAGCTGAAAACCTTCCTAGCCCAACGCTCTTCTCCCATTTCTCTCAATCGTTTCTCAAATTTTATCTTGCTGCTAGCTTCCCTGCCCTCAAATGATGTCCATCCCATATCACCTTGTACTCCCTGATTTGGTGTATTCCCGTGAGCTCCTAAAGCAAGCCTACCTATTCCACGTTGCTTAATTTCTAATCTTGCTTGAACTTCTGATCTCATGCACAAGACCGCATTGCCGAACGTCAGCCCAGGAACCATGACCCCTTTCCATATTCCTCTCACAACATCATACCTATTGTAATTCCACAGTGCCCTATTTTTCATGACTGCTGCATTCCTGTTACCTTTAGTCGTCACGTATATTTCGTGTTCCCTCAGATACTCGGTCCCATTGCTTATCCATACTCCCAGATATTTGTATTTATCTGTTATCTCTAGCGTGACCTCCTGTATTCTAAGCTCACTACCTTCGTTGTCATTGAAAATCATGACTGCTGATTTTTCCTTACTGAATCTAAAATCTAACCTATCTCCCTCATTACCGCAGATGTCCATCAATCTCTGCAAATCTTCCTTGTTGTTGGCCATTAGCACTATATCATCTGCGTACATTAATGCTGGTAGTGCCTGATCAATAAGTTTTTCTTGTTTGACTAAAGAGAGGTTAAAGCCCAGTCCACTTCCCTCTAATTTTGCCTCTAATCCTTGTAGGTACATCATGAATGCCCCCGTTTACCTCTGCAGGCTTGGATACCTGTTTTTCCCACTTTATAACTACCTTGTTACCTTTATAGATACCCTTTAAAAGATTAGTGACTACATGTTCCACGCCTAGTGTGTCCAGTATTCCCCACAATTCCTCTTGAACCACGCTATCGTACGCTCCCTTGATATCCAAAAATGCTAGCCACAGGGGCCTGTGTTCCTTTTCTGCTATTTCGATGCACTGCGTTAGTGAGAACAGATTGTCTTCCAACCTCCTGTGTTTCCGAAACCCATTCTGCAGTTCCCCCAGCACCCCCTCATCCTCTATCCACGCCTGCAGTCTTTCCTTTATAATTTGCATCGCCAGCCTGTAGAGCACTGATGTCACTGCTATGGGACGATAGTTGTTTATGTCAGCTTTGTCCTTCTTTCCTTTATAGATCATGCTCATCCTGCTAAGTTCCCAATGCATTGGGAACTTCACCATCGATTATTATTTTGCTCACTGCCTCTCTCAAAGCCTGCTTAGACTTTGGACCTAATGTCTTTATCAGCCTAATTGGAATGCCATCTGGGCCTGTTGATGTACTACCAGGAACCCTTTTCTCAGCCCTTTCCCACTCTTGTTGTGAAAATGGAGCCATTGCACCACTTGATTCGTCCTTGTCTATTGTGGTGCATAAAGTACTTCTTTGTTGAAATTTTTCTGTCACCCTTGTTCTTATATATTCAATAGCTTCGTCCCCTTCTAGCCTAGCACCTTGGGCTGTAGTTATAAAACTCTGCTCTAGGCTCGTCTCATTTCTTAGGGAGTTTAGATGGTTCCAAAATTTCGCAGCTGCCTTTATATCTTTTTATGTACTTCTGCCAGCCACTGAGCTCCCTTCCTTCTAATCTTTTCATTGATCAGAAGGGATGCATCCCTTCTACAGCTTAGAAAGGTTGCCCATTTTCTTTCAACATCATCTGTCGGTTCACCCCGCTGCTTAGCATGTCTGTGTTCCCTAGAGGCTTCCTGACGTTTTGCTATGGCTCTCTTAACTTCCTCATCCCACCAACTTTTGGGTTTGTGTCTTCTTTTCCGGGGTGATTTGTCACGCCTCTTAGCAAGCTCTAGCTCAAAGAGTCTAATTAGATTCGTGTATGTCCACACTGTCTTATTATCCTCCGTGATTACTTTCTCAATTTGTTTAGTGGCTATTTCAATTTGCCTTTCTGAATAAAAATTTTCCTGTAGTTGCTCATCTTGTCTCCTTCCCACTTTCACTGCTCTTCCAAAACTTAGCTTGATACGTTTGTGATCGCTACCCAGACTTCTGGAGCCACCTTCATCTATGTGCATTCCCCTGAGCTTATCATACATCCTATGTGACATCAGTGCATAATCTATCGTCGACTGAAGCCTTCCTACCTCCCATGTTATTTGCCCTTCACACTTCTCAGTACTGTTGCAAATGATCAAATCAAGCCTTTCACACATATCCATGATCATTTTGCCTGTCGGGTCGGTATACCCATCTATATCTTCCATGTGCGCATTCATGTCTCCTAGTATAATTATCTCGCACTCTCTTCCTAACTCCTGAATGTCCTTTGATATACACTCTACCATTGCCTGGTTTTCCTCTCTGGCCTTTGCTCCCGTCCACAAGTACACGAAACCAAGGAGTGTCATTTGACCTGCCACTTTCCCTTTTAGCCATAAATGTTCCTTGCACTCCTGCTTGACCCTTTGCCAGGGTGTACTTTTATGAATGAATGCCCCAATACCACCCCCCTTTCTGCTGCCTTCTGTTCTATTACAATATTCCCACGCGTAGTCCGGATTGTTCGGAGGTTGTTCCATGTCCCTGAGATGTGTTTCTACAAAACCGTATACCATCGGCCTCTCTTCCCTTAGCTGTTCTTCTATCTCTTCCCACTTCAGCCTGTTCCTACCACCCTGCATGTTAATATACCCTATGTCTGAATTGGCTCGGCGCTCGTGGCTACGTCTATTTATGCCCCGGGCTCTACCTATCTTAGATATTGGTGCCACTTTGGAATCGTATCTGTCCATACCACCTGTCGAAGAGTCTCCCTGGTTGTTTTCCTCGTTACTAGCTATCCTGCACCCCGAAGGGCTCGCTTGCCCCCCAAAAAAGCTACTGCGCGTCCTGCAAGTCGCCAACCCACCTCATGACCTAGCCGCCCATCGAAGTGAATTCTGTCTCGTTGAAAACCCCCCCACCTATGCACCTCTCTGTTTATTTCCACCACCTCAAAGCCTTTCTCTCGACTCATCCACCATATCTCTTGGTTTGCGTTGACCACTGCTCTTTGCAGGTTGCTATCACGCACCGGTACCTCCGGTATCGTGCATATAACTACCTGTACCTTAGGAGAAGTGGCGCGCATGTCATCGACGCCTTTCGCCAGTGTGGCTGCTAGTCCTTCTGCATCTTCATTGAGGACATCGTTTAAACCGCCTGAAATTATCACGAGGTTTCGTCTATCAGCTGTCGTTTTGAGCTTTGCGCTCGCTTGCCTCATGACTGCTTCCAGTTTGCGTCCTGGGAACGCCCCTACCGCAACCCTCTTGTCACCTCTTACCCTCTCTTTGATGGCTTCTGTGCATCGATTTAAATTCGAGTCCCCGGCTATTATCACATGCTGTGACTTTTCAGCTGGAGCGTTCTGCACCTGGGGGCTACTTGCACCTGTGACGCCGGCTGCTTTGTTCCCTTCCTGCCCCACCACTACCTCGCTGAAGCTGGGCCTTGCGACAGTTGAACCGGCTAAACCTGTTTTTTCCAAACTTGCTTGCTTCTCCTCCTCCACCGTTCTGGTTGCCGGTTCCCTACTGTTCTCTCGGTAGGTCGCTTCTTTGTTCAGCTTCACTAGCGCTTCCTCGGCGGACTTCAGTCTTTATCCCATTGCCTTCGTTTTCTCTTGCTCTGTCGCCACCGCAGTCTCGAGCTCGGCGATTCTCCTCAGCAGTTCACTCTGGGCAACCATCATTTTCTCCATTTTTTCCTTGACCTCACATTGCCTACAATTCGCGTCAGCCTCTTCTCCATCCGCTTCTACGCTTGGGTCCACTTTCAAACCCACTCCACATCCTGAACACTTTACAGTCTTTTTAACCATACCTTTCTGACACCAATTGTCCCTATACTCAATAATTACTAAACTCGAACCCTGCACTTCGAAAAAAAAAATTCTAAGCTCTACTACAAAAATTTGCGTGTTCAATGTACGCGCACCTCCCCCACGGGGTGGCAAAAAAAACAACAAAAAATTTCAAACACACACACCCGCACTAACTAATAAATACCTGGTGTCTGGCCCCCGAAAAAGCCGTACCACAAAATAAGTACTACGAAGATTTCAACCACTGCCTTATAATTATAAAGACAAGCTCAAAACATGCAAAAACACTTATCTGCGCAGTCGATCCGGAGCGCTCAAAAAACACGTCCATCCACCTTGACAGCCTGAACTGAACTGAACTTAGAGAAGAGGAGCGACGCTCCCTCTCGCGCCCATATCTCGCGGTGGCGAGGAGGGCAGGATCGTATGCCTTGGCTGGCCACGGGCTTTACGTAGAACGATTCTGCTATAGTTACCGGGCGCACAAAGGTCACTGCAACCATTGCAGTCTCCGTTCGCGAAAGGCGCACGCTTTTCAGACTCGGCGAAGTAACAAATGAGACGCTTATTCGCATGCATCCGTACCTGTGAGTACGTTTCGTGCGTAATTTGTGCGCGAGAAACGCGGGGCACGTCTCGATCTGCTTTCCATTCTGCGCGTGACCTTTCAAATTGTTGCTATCACGTTCATTGGTTCACCTTTGCGGCGAAGCTGTGACTTTTTTATGTAATAAAGATTCGATGCGCCCAGATTGGTCGAGAAAAGTAGACGTACAGCCAAATCGATGTATAGTTAATCATTCTATCATTTCATTTAGCCGAGTAAAACCAGCCCACACAAGGCGAACCTTACAGTGGCCAATTCATCCAAGTCGGCTTCACCATATGCCTAGAAGCGCCAAACCCTGGAAAATACTAATTACTTATAATGGACAGTATACCTGTGAAGCTAATTTATGTCTAAATACTGTTAGTTAGGACACATACCAGTTAAGGTATATTAATTAGTGTGATATCCAATCACACACGAAACAAACTGGAGTTTCATGTGGTATAATTAGGCTATAACTATGCATATGACACTAGAAACACGCTGGAGTTTCACATGGTATAATTAGACTATAATTATGCATAACTAAGCTAAGGCAGCACCAAGGTAACCATATAAAAATCTTATTGTGGTTGATCATGACATCGTCAAACTAGTCTGATTACATTTAGGTGTAATAAAACAATGTCTTATGAAATGCAATAAAGTAATTGGTTCAATTTTTGTTAGCTCAAAGTGTCCAAGCTGAGGAAGATACTAATTACTATATAATCACCGAGTCTAATCACTAAGTTAAGATTCTAATGAGCCCCAAAACTAACTTTAATTATGTCTTCATACTTATTGTGCTTCTTTCATCATAACTATAGACTCATTTAAGTTCAACTTGGCCTAACGCAACAAAGAAAAGCTGAGCTGAGAAAACTTAATTTTATGTGTTTGGCTTTATTAGGTTTTGGGAGGCTGGCTACGCTGGATTAGGCTACATTTTGCGAGCCCGGCGTTGGAACCGGCGGTGTTGCAGCCGCTAGGTCAAAAAAGAAAAATAACTGCACAAGTTTGTTGGAGCCACAACAGCGACACCCAGTTGTCGTTTTGGCTACGAGCTTGTTGGACAGAGCGACGTGAGACGCCAACTGATACGACGTGGTGTGCATGCGCACCCCAGCAGCCCTCTCATTGCCAGATAGCGCATCGATGACTTCAGCCATGCGATCTTGTGGTCTGCACACTTATGCTCATGCCTGTACATGTATAGTTCTTCCAAAGCCCGCCTCCCACCTGCCTACACCTCTGCTAAGGACAAATGCTGTGCACAACACTAAAACAAACACAATTTTTAAGTACGTCACATATCATAAAAGTTTTTTTTTTTCCTTTCATAAGGCTGATGTCAATACCATTTAAATTGATCTGTCTATGAATCAGCTATACTTGGTCGTAATGGGTAACTGCCTTTTATTCGTCTTTTTCTTTTTTCCAGGTCAAGGGAACATGGCTATAGCTAACAGTATTGGAAGCAATGTCTTCGACATTCTAATAGGTTTAGCACTGCCATGGCTGATCCAGACGGGGATGGTGGAGCCTGGTTCACTTGTAAGTTCTGTGCCAACATGTCCGGCAATGCCACATGTGTTCATGCACCTGTGAAATTGGTGAACTAAACTTTGCAAAACTTCCTGTGCAGGCTTACATCAACAGTGGGGGCCTGGTGTGGTCAGTCGTCTTGCTATTCCTTACCATAATCATCACAGTGAGTTCAATTTCCTCCCGATTATAGCAGACTATTTACATAGGTCAAGCCCTGGCATCAACAGCAGATGCAGTGCGATACACTTACAACGATATTGAGAAAGGCAGAAAATTAGAACCAATTATCGTTATATCCTGGTGCTGCAACAGCATCAAAGATATTCTCCTTTTCCAGAAAACTAATATTTTTTATCAGTAAGGCCTCTGAAGGGAAAATGATGCAGGTGTCGCCGGCATTTTTTGTGGGCAGGTCTTTCGTTATCTTGCAACCCATGTCATGTCTGTGCCTGTGTGTATAACTCTTGTGAAAGGTTGAATACACTTGCAAACCTCACAGTTCCATTAAATTAGAACAATGTTTGATTCTATGTATCTACTAGTACAGCTGGAGTAGTTCCTAACTTTTGAGAAAGAAATGATGGTGAAGCTGAAAACTATGAAGAAACAAACGTGAAAGAAATTAAAAAAAGTAATGCGAACATGACGACTGCTGCGCAGATCTACACCATCCACCGGAGTCACTGGCTGCTGACCAAGAAGCTGGGCGTGTTTCTCCTGGTGGTGTATGTTATCTTCCTCATCATCTGCAGTGCGGTTGAGTTCAACCTGCTGGGATACGTGAACCCACCCATGTGCATCGAATGAGACACAGCCACTTCGCAACATCTCCAAAGGCGTCTACAGTGGCAGGCTGTTCTAGTTGGCCCGGTCGCAGGAAGTGATTCTTGGTACCGAATACAAACACACAAATATACACTTCAAAGCTGGGCTAATTGTGGGTGGCATAGAGCAAAGCAGGGCAATGCCAGGTGGACAATGATGAGCATTTGCGGCCATTGCTGGGCACTGCACTGGGTTATGTTTGGGGATGACGAAATACTGCTGGAACCATGCTTGACATTCAGGACAGGAGCACCTGATATCTAGGCCACATCTGTATCACCGGTATGAAGTATGTGTATGGGATACACAGTTGCCACCTTCATTATGATAAAGTTATGCCTACAGGAACTGGGCTGCCAACAGCAGATGAAGTTGTTGAACTTATATTTGAGTACGACGAAAGTAAGAAAAGCAATGTCATTTATACATCCAGAAAATGCACCATTGTTTGTGTGGTTGCAATAATCAGGTGTAACCTACATCAAAAGCTGTATGCCACATGTATCGCTACTTTATAATACATAGCAGAAATTAGTAACAAAACAATGTGGCACAATTAAGAGCATTAAAAGTGTGGCTTAATCAGGCTATAGTGCTTGATGCACTTCAAACAAAGAAGTCATTCAATACTGTGATGTAATGTTTTAGCTTTTTGTCCAAGAGCATATAGTGCACAGCAACCATCAAAATATAAAAAATAAAAAAAGAAAAGAACACAATGATGGTCAACAAAATTAAGCAAGTGGAAATTCTAGCAGAAAAGGAATGTTGATGTTTATTGATGAGGAAGTTTGAAAGTATATTTTTATCATTCAAAACTGACATGCTCTGTGACAAGCAATATAGCTACAGCACTGAAACTGTGGTGATATGTTTGTATTTAACCGTAGCTCTAAGAACCAATTAAGGTAGCCAGAAAGATGTGAGTACAGACGAGATATAAGCAAGAGCTGCACTGTAAGCTTTAACGAATGCCCTGTCGTGCAACTTTGTTCTCATCATTGTCTTCATAGCATGCTAACTGTTCAAGAAGGAAAACCCACCTTAAATGCTGTTCAGTGTGAGTTCAGAAGGTAGAAGGTTTGGGCGTGTTGGTTATTCATCCCTGTTCACAAAACAGAGCACACATGAACACATGGGACAGAAAGTGATCAGGACCTGATCTCTGTCTGTGCCCTGTGTTTATGTACACTCTGTTTTTATAAAGAACAGTGCACGTGCTCAAGCACCATATCATTTTTCATTCAACAAGAATTAATATAAAGTTCTTCATCTGAAGATTCGCTCTGCATTAGGCTTTAAGAAACATTGGCTGAACTCGTGATTTAAAAAGAAACAGGGGGTAGTCGATTAAGCGTACTGTCACATTCGACCACACTGTACAACATTTAGTCATGTTGCTTACGTAGTTCATGAAGCTGTTAGCCGACTCCCGTGACTGCGAGACGGTGTCCTTAGAACTAATTAACTCTCTTGGGAGCCTCATCAAAGTTGTGTGCTTGACTTCCAGTAATTTATATTGTTCTGTGGCATTGATACATGGTGCTTGCATCAGCTGCTGTGCATAAGCCACTAAGAGCAAAGGTTGTGTCTTTCAGTCATGGATAGCATTAGTCTTTAGGAAGTCTCAACTGCGTGTGGGAAGTCCAGTTTAATTTGAAACACTCTGCCATCGTTCGGTCGTAAAGACTGAGATATTCTGACTTCAGGTGTTCGTAGCATATGCCATGCATTTTGAAATGGGCAGTGCGAAGGCAAGGACAAAAGATAGAAGTAATACACATTGCACAGTGCTGTCTCAAACTAACTTCATTATAAGACTTTATTCGCGCTGCCCATTTCAAAATGCGCAACCAAATCCAACTTACCCAAACGTCAGTTTTTGTGTAGCATATACGTACTGTTTCGTGGTTAGTGCATTGCTGTTTCAAGGTGATAACTGGCACATTTCCAGGAGTAATGTAAAGTTAAGTAATAACATCATATACACTTTGAGAAAGGTCGTATTCAAGGAGTCTTTCTGTGACACAACAATAATTGTGATCAACGGGAACATTGGCAGAGGTGTATGGGACTGGGTGCATTGGTCAAGCATATTTTAAGGTGCAAAGTGCCACATTGACAACGGGCTAAAAGGGGAGTCATTTGGCACTTCGCGTGTGCGGTGACTCTTTCTTTTGTTTGTTGTCATTGTTGCACCTTGCACTTGAAAATAGACATGCAGTGAGATGCATTTGTTTTGCAGTGTACTTAAAGTACGCCCACAACAATGATGAGCTCACATGCACTTCCTGACATTATCACCGGCACAAGTACAACTGGGTCATGTGCAACGTGTTCGCTGTCAGCGTGACACGACATTCCTGCAAGAGAATGGTGAGCACCGAGTTTTCGAGTGAGAATGTACAAGCGAACCATACCACGATTACTGCTGTGTGAGGAAAAGACATCCCAAATATGCTTTTCCTTAGAGTGTGAGGTGCATTCAAGATGATTAGCAATATAATTAGGCTGCCCTAAACAGAAAGCCCTAAAGTCAAGATAACTACGAAACAATGCAGAGACACAAAAGGAGGGACACATTGTTCTAATTTATTTTAGACGATTGCCTGCTCTCTGCCGTGGCATCATGTTGTAGCTGTGGAAGTAAATGATGTGAAAGTGATCACAGTAGAGATAGCCAGTGGTACGCATCAATGCTACAAGATAGACATGTTTTTACACAACAAGCTCCTTCATTACATCGCTTCAGGGAAATCATGCAGACATTGGCCGTCTAGCATTCCGGATTATTCAGTAGCGAGGATTGAAGTGACATTTAGCACAAGGCAAGGACCGCAGTCTCTGCACTGGCAAAGTTTGCCGAGTGCCAAGACGAGAAGGCGCACTTCCGAGGTGCGCTGTCCTAGTCCAATGACCAAGAAGCGTGAGTACCATGTCTGTAAGAACTCGTGTTGATGGAACATCTATGCTCTGACATTGCTGTAACTTTGGGAACACCGATTCAGTATGTCGCTATAATATACTCAATTCAGATAGCAGACGAGAGAAACCTCAGTTCATGATGCGCTCGTACGCACGCTCTTCAGAAAGCCGCATAAAGTGATCCAGTGGAGGTTTACACGATTACCTGCAGCTTCATTAAATGGAGTGCTTGTCTAAAAGCTGTGTTCACTCAGGAAGGCCTGTAGGTGCAGCCATGCGTTGATTGTTGTCCTTTGAATGCCAAGTGTGGGACTTGCCTGTACAGTGAGCGCTCAATACAAACTGCCACAATCTATTGGGACTTGCCAGATTGTATCTGAATGTTGCAATGAGCCAGTGGTGCGTACCAGAGGTACACAGCACTGTAGGTCAGTGCTTTGAAAGGGTGCATAGGAAAAAGGTACAAAGTCAATGGTACATCCTGTCTCGTTGAAAACAAATGTTTCTCTCATAACCTTTGGCATTCTATGCGATAAGCATAAGGATGCCAAAGGGCTGTTGTGAGACCATGCCACGCATTGGTGAACGTAAAAGAGTGACGAAGCGTATAGTTAAACAAGCTCCCCACTTCTTAAGATTCAATGAAGTTAGTACCAGTGATCATTCGAAAAATTTGTTGGCTGTTACAGAGGGAGATAATTTATTAGAAGGCAGATAGGCCAGTCTGAGCTCGTTTGCTCTAGCCTGCTACTCTGAAAAGAGTAAGAGAGACAGGGAGGAAAATTGGAATTGATGGGCTGGTACAGAGCAAAACTACACAATGTGCCTGTACAAAAAGCCACTAACACACAGCGATACATTTAGGCCATACATTTATTACACGTACTTCCAGCCAAATGCTTTTGTGCATAAAGTAACAGTCGTACTTGAAGGTTCGATGAAAAAATGTACAACTTACTACCTATGTACTATCAAATGGCCGGCTGTGAGAGCAATAGTTAAAAAGAATAATGTAAAGATGGTCTTTTCCAAAAGCCTCTTTCATTTTTTAAACCTTGTGCCCATATAGGTTCGAGCTGCTGCTTTTGAAGAGAAAATTTATCTCACAATGTTCGTGCAATGTCATCGTGAAACCGTGATTTTTGTCTCCCGAGCCACAACAAAGTCTTTCACTCTTCTTTGGGATCTAACCCAACCTACCAAACATGCTTCCAGAAGGCACGCCCACCGCGTGTTAGAGCTGTTGAACCTCGTATGTATTGCCTTGTGTGAAAAAGATTTTGAACACCCATAATGTAAGTGTTATATAGATATATATATATATACATACATAGTGGTACTATTCATATGTGCTTGTTGATTTCAGTCAAATGTGCTTTTTATTTCAGCTCAGTGATGAATTATAGATTCTAAGGGTCTTGTTTACTGTTGCCCAGTGCTTTAGTTTTTTTTTTTGTCTTGAAGATTGAACGGCTTGTGGACTGGAAAATGAGCGTGCATGTTCGTGTATGTTGAGCTAGGTGTTGTGTTGTTCTTGTATTAGTGTCTTTCAACCCAGGAACCTGCGATGGTCTTTAGTAGTTGATCCTCTCAGTGAAAAGCAAGAAAATGTCAAAGGCAGCATTGCAATATGCATGCTACAAAGGATTGTGAACACAGCAGCCCATTTGCTGTGAAATGTTATTGCATTCCACCCGTTCACTTGAGAGTTGTCTTTCACTTGTATTTACAACAACGACACATATAATGCGTAAAAAGCCTAGAGATGAATTTACCAGGCGTGAAATACCTGTTTCGGTATTGATTCTATATGATGATAAAATTCAGAGAAATTGCGCACAGAACATTTTATTTGTTGGTAAACTCACTCGTGGCTGACAATGTTTGTACAATCAGTAGGCAGCTGCACAATAAGTAGCACAAGGATGAAAGGACGAACTTTTATTCCCCAGTTTCATAGCTAGACAAATGGCTGCATAGAATTTACGTCGCCTTCATTTGTGCAAATCATTTTAAATGTGGACAAGTCTACTCAGGTAATGTGCGTTGTGCAAATCGCTTTCGTTCCTACTTTCTCAACCTGAAGGAACATTGATTACCTAGGGTGCCAAAGCATGGTGCTTAATATAACGTCTTGACGCTGGCACAATTTGACTTCAAGGTGTGCCAGAAGAGGCATATGTACAATCAAACTAATGTCGGCAATCGTTCAAACAAACTTTTTAATCAATGACACAAACTATATATATATATATATATATATATATATATATATATATATATATATATATATATATACATAAGCCAGAGAGGGCTTGGTGACATCTGCTGCTAATAGGTACCAAGTAATACCCCTGTCACATGGTAACGAATGGCATTGAGCAGACCTAATGTCATTTTACTTGCATGTTGTCACATGACGAAAACAAGTATAATTTTGAAATTATGATCATGACCTTAGCCCTCCTGAGCCGCGACTATGGGAGAAATTAAAATATACTGAAATTTGCATGTAACCCGTGCGCATCCACAGAAATAATGTTTATGGGCAAAACAATGCTCCTAGAATGTTAACGCGGCCGTTTTACACAACTTGCTACAGCTGCATGACACACTCAAAAACCAACATTGCCAAGATGTGGCCAGGCATGAGTACAGTGAAATGAAGCGGGGCGCATCAATTAATTTCCTGGCTGCAAAAATGAGACGGTGGCAGCCATTTTGTGTGGTAGTTACCACCTTGCTCACCACAATACGTGCGGACAGACGATCATCGTCGGTGATACAGGTAACAGTGACAACAAAGCACAAACGAAACCACGGCCGGCGTCAGCTTTCTTTTGGAAACTTTCGCACTTGCTATCATGTCATCAAACCAGTAATAAGTTTACATAGTAAGGAATAAGATATTTACAAATTGTAGAAGTTACCTATACGTAAGTTAACAGCAATCTCCCTAAAAGTCCCTGGTGTCGAGACTACTCATTCAGTCTAGAATTGAATGCATGTCCCAAGAACTCATTCGACAGAAAGTGTCATTTTCATCAAATGGCATTAGTGGCAAACAAATGACATTGCAAAGGAATTACATTGCAAAGGAATTACATTCGCTTCAAATGGCATTAAATTCCCTGTGTAACAGGGGTATAAAAAATCGAATCTGAAAAGGCTTTCCTGAACTAGGTAGCCAATCATGCTGACAATGATGAAATCATGCAATCATTAAGACTTTGTGAGTCAGTCGATCAGCAAGTGTGATCGCAAAACATAAAAAGGCATGCTGAATCTGAACAATCAAGACAACAATGTCAGCCCTATTTCCTTGTTTTGTTGCTTAATTAACCTAAATAAAGTGACAAAAGACAGACATTGCTGTTATTTTAATGCATGCTCCCCCCTGATCCCGTGTGCTGACAACAATCGTGATTTAAAAAAAAAATCTTTCGTAACAGTTGAACAATCTTTCTCATACGTCGCATTCGTGACTGTACCAAATCAAAACCTTCACAATCGTTTTTGAAGACTTAACATATGTACAATAACGTATGCGGGTTCCCAATCAATTTGCAACGCTACGTTGCAACTGTCATTGTAGAGACTATCAGTGTGTGTTGTGAAGCATGCAAAGCTCTGCAAGAAGCACATGCTTTACTCGTTTGTCTGGTCACAAAGCCCCCGCCCCCCCAAAAAAAGCAATATGTATAAATATATATAAACCACACAAAACCTCCCAATGTTGTGTGGTATGCAGGTACAGCGCAAACTTCGAAAGTGTGAAAGCAAGCGTTGGTTGCATCTGCTTTGTGCCATCGGCAAATTCGTGGCTCCGTAATATACGTCATGCGTATGCAACTTTGTGCTGTTGCATGCCGTGTGCAGAACAAGTATGGTGTGGTGGTAACCTCCAAATCTTCTTTGTCTTCGAGTACTAAATACAGCTCGTATGTTGCTCCTGTTTCACTTTGTCGTGCATTTGTGCGGTGGTGGTGTAAATTTTGAAGAGTTCATATACTGGACGTGTTGTTGTTGCTTTACAAATGATGTTGTAAATGTGCTTCATCGAAAAATGCTTTGTGCTTGAACTTGTTGAACTTTGCGTGTTGTTGTGAATGCTATGATGACACTGCTGTTTAGACTCTGACCTGTTGCAGTTTTGATCAGGTAAGCGTGAAATTTAATGCATAATTTAGGAAATGTAATTGCATAGCTATGTGACCACGTTATGCGTGCTGTTAAGAGACAAAGTAGCTCTACAGTTGATGAAGAGTATGTGTGCGTTTATTACCGCAATTATCGTGTAGGACATAGCGTTTAAGTTGCCATTTGTGCACACGACAGTGGCACTAGCATTGCGTAGCACTTAAATGTACGTTCACTACTGCCCTGAGATGTGCAGAAATTTTGGAGTGATGAAGTGGTGTCATTCTGAGAACAGCACTTAATCCGCTGCCGACATGCGCACCTGGTGCTTTGAGGTGACAATTTGCGCGATACCGAACCGCAGTCGAGAAGAATGTTTTGATTGGTGACCCTGTGTGAAATTATGGGTGATGGGTGATAGACGGGGCTTTCATTGTGTACGTTAGTCACGTTACATTCGAATTGAGATGCTTACAGCTATTATTAAAGAGCGATGCCAGCTACAGAGAAACAGCCTCCACACAATGAGGCGATGACAAACTTGGCTGCGATAGGGGAATGTAAAGTGGGCTTTTGCGTCGATTTTATCCCACGGAAATGGGTGATGTGCAATGCTTACGCCAGTATTTACACCACATATCTTTTTTATAAACTCATTTTTTCCACTGAAACCGGGAAACTAAGAACTCTTTAGCAGTTTCGCTAACTTGTAAGCCTACAGTATTTTTCGTGCACAGATTGACAATTGCTCCAGGGCAGTGCTGCAAAACAGTGGTCCTTTTAGCTGATGAGCCGCTCACCCATTCATAGATGTCATATAGACAACATTACTTTAGATGGACGTGTGCAGCCATCTTGGGCTTTTATACAACCGATTTCTCAGTTTCGTATGTCATGACTGTGGGTCACGAAACAAGTGTTCTTATGCATGTGAGTCTAGTGCATTGCCTGTCAGTTATGGGTACACAATATGGTAGTGTTAGCGGCCCAAGATGGTGCCACTACAAAACACATAGTAAAAGTCTATATAAACCCTGACAATTGTGAGGCAGCATTGTAGAAGCCTCAGCACTCGTAATTGTGCAACCCAGTCTTTCATTTACAGTGCCAAGAAGAACCCTCCAATTTTCGTGCTCCGTAACCCTCAGAGTGAACCAAGCAAAGTTTTTCTCGTGTGTTCTTTTGAAGTATTGTGAAGCAGCACGCAATTTCACACGAAGTGTTTCACCACGAAGCTGCAAACCTTACTCTGACGGCATTTCCCCAAAAGTGCATCGACGCTGCCGTCAAAGCTTGTCGTAAAGCAAACTCCAATGGCTACCAAAGCGCAGCATTTCCCGCTCCAAGTTGGGCAAGTTCTTTCCCACAGCTTCACTTAAAATGGATCATAGTTTTGGTCTCTTCGTGGGAGATAAACTCACTGCACATTAATTTGATATCACACGCTCCACCATCAAGGCATGGATTAAACTGGTAACGCTAGGGTGCGCAAGGTCAATTTTTTCTCAACGTCTACTTATTTGCAGCGCAGAAGAGTAACATTTTGTTGTGAAAAACTTTGAAGCCAAACAAGTGCATTCATATTACTGTAGCAACAGACATTGCGATGCTGATGAATAAAGGTGCTAAAGCAATAGGAGAAAGGAAACTAAAAAACATTAAAAAAAAAGACATTTCTGAGAGAAATAGTCTACCAGTGTTCGTGGTGAAACACTTTGAGCAACAAAGTGATAGAAACATGGGCTTTCAGAGCAACATAAAAAAAAGGCTGCCTGCCAATGTAGCAGTGTAGTTGACAGGTAGTGTGGTCGAGCTAGAGTACGGCGATGTCTTTCAAGTCACGCTTACACTACCCAGAGGCGAGAGCTTGTTCTTGAGGTGGATCCAACCTGTTTAGTGGTGTAAGGCTGTTTGTTCTGGTGCTGGTTTCGTTTAGAGAAACTGCCCGCATTGTGAATACACTGATGGTGCTTCGAAGATGTGTTTCTCGTCTTTCGATACAATCTCTCATCAGCCCGAGCCGCTGTCCCCACGTGACCGTGACGTTGTCCTGATGATACGTCGGTTTGCCAATGTTTGTCTCTTGAAGGAACTCAGCCTTCTAGAACCAACTTTCCTAACTGACAAACATTTTTACGCATCAGAATGAGCGTGAGCAAGCAAAACATGTGTGTTGGCTTGCAGCAGTTTTCAGAAATATTTGCAGCACGTGTCGTTCTTCCCCAAAGGACAGTTTTGCTCCTTTCAACGGAAGGTATTTCCCCTCGAGGGCAATGCTGAACTTCTGAAAGAAAGCGAACTTTCAAAGAAAAAGATATATTTGACTGAGGTATCTTGCAGTGCTTGATGGTGTATATCAATAGACTGGCTCGATTTCACAAGCCGCATGTAGAAAATCTTTGAAATGTCTGTGTCTTGCTTTTTTTATTGTTTGAAATGTACAAACAAAATGTCTAAATAAAAACAAATGGATTGCATCCACTCTTTTGTTTTCAAACAAAGTTTTGTTTACTCTCAATAAAGCTAGCAGTGTTCACATGCTCTGCAAAGAGGTGTACATCATACACACAACATGGTGAGCACAACTTAAAAGAAGACACCACTCAATGATCCACACATTTCAGTAACTGCATGGTATGGAAGATTATTAGCATCTCAACATGATGTTCTGTGACCTAAGCAGAAATGTCACATATACACATCATAACTTGATAAGCCGCTGTTTCGCCATCAAGGAGAAGCAGTAGTGAATGCAATGGCAACAAATTAGAATTTTGTATGCAGTAAGGCTAGCAGCCAACCCTTTTGAATCTAACCTCGCATAACTCAACAAAACACTGGTTTAAGCGAATACGGCTGCTTCGGAGAATGAAATGGTCTTTGTGCTGTCAGTCCTCTAAACGCAAAGTAAGCGTTGAGAGGAAAGCAAGTATGCAAGCTGTCTTCTTATCTGTGTTTTGATAGTGTATGCGCCAGCTCTCACGATGGCGCCCCTGTGAGCCAAGTTCGCAGTTGCTGCTTGAGCCACACATCCTCCCTTCCACGCTATTTCGCTGAAGAAAGATGGCTTCCTGCTTGATCTGACATCAACTGCAGGCTTTGCACGCAAGGCGATGTTATTGCGTGCACATGAACACGACCAGTTCATTTAACTACTACTTCATCCATGTTCGTCCTCAGTGCTTGAGTGATTCTAATCACACATAGAACATTCGATACGGGGCCATCTTATCGATTTATACTTAATACGGAACATGACAGCAACGGCCAAAACCTGCAGAGTGTATCCCACATAATTGCTGCCACAATAAAAAAGGGCAGGGTTCTACCTAACATTGCATAATTATTGTCATTCTGCTGGTGTTGGAGAATGGCCTGTGCCACCAGGGGGCAAGTAACCCACGCCGCATTGCTTTGCAGTTTTAATAACTTTGCCAATATCACTACTGCTAGAACCAGGGTCAATGGCGACCTGTCGCTCTACCAATAACATCATGCGAGACGTTTCTGCAGAGGTCATGTGACTGCGAGCTCACAAGTGGCATTTATTTTTTGCACAATGCAAATTAGCCATGGAATACTTTGCCTTAACCCTGTAGAACTTGTTAGACTGTCACGTCCGTAGTATTTGAATGAATATTACAGTAATATTTATAATGACGTTTATAATGACCCTCGGAAGTGCTGTGGGCCCTTTTATTGGACAGTGCAGTCTGGACCCATTCCTCGGTCTAGGAATCTGGAAAAATTATACTTTATAATCAGCCTTCCCGGGCTCCTTTCGCAGCTGTTTACAGCCGGTGTCTGTAACCACATCGCACGAAATTGGGAAAAAAACTTAGTGCCATAGACACAGTGGGGTTCGAACCCGGGTCTACTGGGTGCCAGCCCAATATTCTACCACCGAGCCACTCTGGTGCTTGGGACTTTTAGGCAGGCTTTATGTCGGGAAAGCAAGCGCGTTAATACGACACATAAAGCATTTCAAAACAGCGAAAGAACAACCAGTCATCGCATAATGCGAATAGCGTAACGAGTGGGTCGTTCAATGCTTCAACCCATAACAAAAGCTTGTTCTTGTTCACCTATTAACTGTGGGGCATACCCACATCAGGCATGATTTGTCATCGTCATCAGCGCCTGCATGAACAATCGCACAAAATTTTTCGCAATAGTTTAGCGGATACCACACTTCTCAGAAGAATGACGAAAAATAGCATAGTGAATGCTGGCATACTACCAAAAAAATTTTAATAATAATGCCATAGTCCCCACGCGGGAGACCTAAGGCCCAATCAGCGAAAGCTCAATTGGACTTCTAATAAAGTTGTTACCAACCAACAAATACTATAGTGGGTATAAAGCAAGTGTGCTTGCCGTAGTTACCCAATGAGTGTTAAGAAAAGGCTCTGAAAAGCTGCTCTTCCAGCTTTGGCTGTGACTGTGCTGTGCCTTACGCGCAGGCCAGTCGTTTGTTTGATGGAGAGCTTTGGGCCAGGGAACTTGCCATGTACATGATGTAAATAAATACTCAGTTATGTTCAACTTCCTGCTGCCTTGACACCTTCGTCCCTGATCTCCGGTGACTGCAAAGGCCGGTCGCGACACCACCCACCAAAAAGTGCTCAACCGTATTCTTTGTTATCAGCCGCAGCATCAACAAAGTGCAAATAGTAGTAATGCCTCACAGATGTCGCAGGTACCTAGTTTCTTTGCAGAATGACGAATAATGTCATAGTGGGTGCTTTCCTACTTCATTAAAAAATATGATTTGTGGTGTAGTGCATACCTTGCAAGTGTATTTCTATTACTTGCCCGACAGTTTACAACGGTCTCTAGGAAAGCTGTTGTTCAAGCTCCCACAGTCACTGTGCTGCGTATTCCCCGCAGGCCTGGTGTCTTTTCCTCAATTTGCATAGAAACTTGGACTAAACTACAAATGCTTGAAACGTGTTACACTTTGCCATCTGCCCACGGCTTACACTGTGAGTGAACATGAAGCGTTACATTTTCCCGGTGCATGTTTCGACATAAGAAATGCAAGTGTAATCCAAGAATTCGCTCGAGTAGGTAAGACACCAAACTGATCCCCGATATTAAGCTGCATTGTGGCATGGACCCTTGTCTAATAGAAATAACGGGAAAGTTGCAGCGGTGGCTTAGTAGACCAGTAACCCAAACAGAACCATTCGTAGCGTGGTAATTTAAAAAATCCTCCATTAGGGAACAAACATTTGGGGCAGTGCAAGAAAACAAGGCGAACTCCCACAAGAGAAGCCAAGGCAATACGCATCGGGGCGTATTAACGAGTGTGCAGATGCTCAGAACTAATCTCAGGCAACAGATTGCATAGTCACACAAGACAGCATCTGGATTTTTTCCGCATTTATTTTCAAAGTTCAACAAAATGACCCATCCACACTGCACTAAGCGCACACTCAAGAAAAATTAACAAAAAAGGCAGGATCAACTCGCACTTCCATAGTCCCAATGCCAGTTCAAGTTCCACTGCAATAACATCCATCACTGAAAATGCAGCGTCCTTTCAAGCTGGGCTGCTTTTCTCAAGGGCAACACTGTTGTAAAAGACACAGAAATCAAAGTCTTTGTTTAGCATGTGTGGACCCAAACACAACACACTTGAAGTGTTTACGACACTTGGCACGGCATGATGCGAATGCACAAATTTGACCAATGCCCAAAAACGCCTAACGAAACGGTGTGCGCAACATAAAGCACGTTTGCGCGACAAGAATGTGAGCATTTCGCGCATTCTGTACTACTGTCAGGGCTGTGGTGATGTGATGCACAGCAAGCTGCAATGCAATATGACTCAACCATTGACAAAGCACCCTGAGCTATACATCATAGGTATACAGGGAGCAAGGCTGAGTAGTGTACTTCTTTGAATGTAACATGAGAAATCAACATGGCTAATCGATACAGCAACGGCGATTCCACTGATAGTGCAAGTGTGTGTGTGTATGTGTATATATATATATATATATATATATATATATATATATATGCATTAGGCTTTCCACACTTTTGTCTACACTGCTGAACTTTGCTTACAAGAAGTGCATATTGTGATCAGTCTTTGGTTGAACAAACATGGAAGCAACACTGTGTCCCAAGGAATGCACAAAGGACACATGCACGTATGCGAATAACAAAACAAAGACTTCACAGTTGCTCGGAAACTGTGCACCAGCAAGACCTCTGCCGTGTCACCTACATTAGGGCCAATTGTTCCATATTTTGAATGTGACATCCCTCACTGTACCAATCCTGCATGCCTTCTCACTGGATTGTCTCATAAAACCACAGGAAAGTTAACTCAAGTCATCCAACTGAAAAGACGGGAATGCCACCAAAAGTATGGTACTCTTTCAAAAAAGTTGCTGCAAGGCAGCAAAGATTAATACCACTTCGTGTTTCCAACCCGGGGAAAAAAAGTGAGAGGGAAAGGGGCAAGAATAGAGAAGGACCCACACTTGGCACTAACAAGCGTGCTCAGTTGGTGATGCGCGTAATCCTGACTGACGGCACCCCCGTTGGGTTCTGTTGCCTTGGCGGAGGTGGAGCCAGGTAACCACCGGGTGGAGGTGGAGGCGGATATGACATCACGGGCCCAGCTCCCGTGTACGGAGGCATGGAGGTGGGCGGAGGCGGGGGGTGGTGGTATGGTGGTGGGGGAGGAGCACTCGCATACGATGGGGGCGGATGGGGCGGTGGTGGCTGATCAGGTCTGTGGTGGTAGTAAGGCGGTGGCGGCTGGGCTGTGGGGGGCGGAGGTGGTGGCGGATGAGTGGGCGGCGGATGATTCGTCGGAGGCAGCGGCGGAGGTGGGGGCGGGATGCTGTAGTTGTGAGGCATCGGTGCCGGCGGCGGGTAGCCGCCCCTGTAGGCTGCCTCGGGGGGTGGCAGACTGTCGCCCATGGGGGGTGGCAGCTCGCGGTGCATTGGGGGTGGCTGCCCGACGTCCACGGTCATGGGCTTGCTGGTGCAGCTGTCGATGGTGGGGATGGGCATACCTGCCATGGGGGGTGCAGTGGGCGGCGGCGGTGCGGATGACGTTGACGGCACCGCCACTGCAACGGGCGCCGCCGCCACTAGGTCTGGCGGTGCCTGCTGAAGCTGTGGTGCCGGCAGCTGGATGGGTGGCGCCCCCGCAGGAGACTTTGGTGGGGAAGGCTGCAACAGCAAAGGAGGAAGGAAAGCTCACATAAATATTGTGCTGCTCTCATGATGGCGAGAAATGATACAAAAGAATAATGAATATTTGCAGAGCGTGTGCTAACACATGCAACGCTACAGAGAGCCATGAAATGTCGGCATGGGGGCTTGTTATGCGAAGAACCAAGAACAAAAGCAGAAAGGCTCCAATACACTTTTTTAGTCAAGTGCAGCGCCAGGTCAAACCGAGAAAGAAGCACCTCCTTTCTCAAGCAAGTTCATGCTCACGAGGACTTGCAGCCAAAAATCGACCAAGATGGCTGAAAATAAATATCGTTTGCAATGTTTGAGCCTCGTTTTTGCCAGTGAACTTAATGCCATTTTAAACAGTTAGGTTCTGAAGGTTCGAGAACTGCTAAGAGGGACCACGGAAGACTACGGGAGGCTACGAGTGAACTGAACACTATGGAGAGGCTGAAACCGAAACGGTTGTTGAGACGATCTCTCAACACTAGGATTATCAACAAGGCAAGAGCTCTTCTAGGCGATGCGACAGCCACCATCGACCAGCTGAACACCATTTACAGACTTTTGAAGGCGAACAACAATGACCTGAACCAAATTAACAGGGAGTTGGAAAGCCACATACCAGATGAAGATTTTGAGGAAAAGTACACCATCCTTGAATACGAAGACAATGCTAACAGCGTCATGACTGAGCTTCTTAGCAAGCGCGACCGTATTGTTGCCACGTCATCAGCACCGGAGCTTCAGACTTTGTCAGTAGCAAGTACCTCTGGAGCCTCTGGTGACAAGCTGCCAAGCTTGCCATCGCCCTATTTGCCGGTGACCTGTGCAGTGGAACGACTTTTGGGAGCTATTCAGCCAGATGGTTCACCAGAACGGAAGCCTCACGGCAACGAACAAGTTCAACTACGTGAGGTTCTTCCTAAGGGGCGATGCAGCTTCAGCTATTGTGGGCCTGCCAACCACAAAATCGTGCTATAAGGACGTCATCAACATACTCCAAAAACACTTCGGTGACAATATGAGACTCGAGCAGCAGTACTTCTCCAGGCTTTGCACGTTGCCTTTAGTCTGTTCAAATGACCTGTCGGTTCTTCGCAAACTCTACGACCAGATCATCATCAACATCAGAGGACTGGAGACACGTTCTTTTCGGCAATTCTGTGTGACATATCCCTGCAAACTTCACCACAAGACCTCGTTCTACAGTACCATCGGTCATGCACCAATCGGGCGACGAGCTGCAGTAGTAATGAAGCCTTATCACGGAGCTGGAACGCCTATTAAGTTTCCTGTCTATCGAAGTGGAGAGCTTAAAGAAGAGCGAGTTCGCTAACCATCGTGGAAAAGACAGTCATAATGAGAATGCGCAGAACAAATCACGACAGCCTCGTAGGTCAAAACTCACGTCTTCAGTTCTCCATAACAACACAAAGAAGGTACCTGAGAACTGTATGCTTTGCAAATCAAGCCAAGGTTCCACGAAAAAGTGCTCGCTGGATCTCCCGCTACCAGAAAAGAAGCACATTCTAGAAAAAGACATGAGATTCTTTCGATGCTTGACGAAAGGTCACAGGGCGTGTGATTGCAGGCGCAAGATTACGTGCTCTACCTGTCAAGGGCGTCATGCGACAAGCGTGTGTGATCAGCAGAACTTAACCCAGAAGACACGAAAAACTGGCACGACAAATACCAGAATACGGGCAAGTAAGCCAAGCACCAACACGACTGTATGTGAATCTCCAAGAAAGAATCGACATAACCTTGAGAATTTATCTGCGAGTGTACTTCAGACATTTCGGGCTTGGGCCGCAACATGTTACATGTCGGTATGTCAAAGGTGTCGTAAACGGAGGAAGTCAGCGAACAATAGTCACAGAGAGGCTATCAAAGCAGCTGAAGTTGCCATGTGTGGGATCCATCATCATTGCGCTCAACACCTTCGCAAGCAAGCCAAGTCAAGCAGCGCAAAGATGATGTGTTGTGCAGCTCTGTTTGAAGAGTCAGTTTTCACACACTGAAGTTGCCTTAGAAGCCATAGAAATCCTGCACATATGCCAAGATATCGAAGCAAGTACAACAAGTTCACTATTCGTCACGGAAATACAGAGAGCTGGAAAAAACATCGCTGATCAACTACTATACGGATCCGTTGTCGGGGAAAAAGGCATATAAGTGTTCTCGTCGGTTCCGACCAAATGTGGACGGTGATGACAGGAGAGGTCACTTGATGCGCAGGCAATGAGACACTTATTGCTATGAACTCGGACCAGAGGTGGATGTTTCAAGGCAACCCCAGCATGACATTGCATGTTACAAGCTGAGGGATTATGGTCTACGTACCATACAACCAGTGTACAAGAGAGCGATGAATTCCTTCGTTGTTTTGGAAACTCGAGAGCGTAGAAATAACAGACGCTATTGACAGTGAGAGCGAGCTCATTTCAGTACTCAAGCAATTTGAACAGAACGTTTGCCTTAGGAGCGGAAGATGCGAGGTGGCGCTGCCCTGGAAAGAAGACGTGGAGCTCTCAGACAACAAGCAAGTGGCTATGAGAAGACTTTGGAAACTTCTCTCCCGACTGTCGAATAAGCAAGGACTCTTGGAGACGTATGACACCACCATATGGGAGTACCTATGAGCGAGACATGCATAAGCTGTCGACGGGCCACCCCTGGATTTGTTGAACGTATATTATATGTCGCATAGAGAAGTGATCCGAGAGCACGCACTCACTACAAAGGTCCGAATTGTTTTCAACGCTTCCTCTCCCGCAAAAGGGTGCTTTTCATTGAATGAATGCCTGAAAAAGGGTGAAAACCTGTACCAAGATCTCGTGAAAGTACAGTCGAACCCGGTATACCGAACTCGCCAAAAAACGTTTATTAGTTCAATATATGGCATAATTCGATATAGGCCCGGTATAGGATTTGACACAAAGGCACATAATAAATTATAAGAAAAGTAGTTTATTAATATGGCGGCTCACTTGCAACACCTACTGTGGTACAAAATAGTCACGCATTTTCTTCTGGGCTAACGACTCCACTGCCGGCGACAGCATGCACGCCTCCACGTTGTCCAACGAGTCGGGAGTAGCTGAGGCCGCAACCTTCCACATTCACGCAATAGCGCCGGACCAACGCAAGTGCACTTATCACCTCGGAGGATGTAGGCAATGGGCCATCGTCAATTTCCTTATTGCTGTCGCTTTGGCTCATCGTCGGCACGATGTCTAGAGTAGTCCTCATCTTGCAGCTGACCCGTGATGGCGACATCATCGTCCGCACTAACGAACTCGTCCAATGTCGATCCGTCGACAGCACCCAGGAACACGTGTAAACGGCCGCTTCAACATCTTCGTACACAGCAGTGCGCACACGATGGGCGCCACGGGCACCTGGCCTTTTGTCCTACTTGGCCCTGATGTCTGCCTTGTTCTTCAGGATAGTACTCAAGGTGCTCCTAGGAATGTTGTACGCGGGGGCGACGTCGGACTTCTTTTCACCGAGCTTGACCCGATTTATGATTTCGAGTTTCGCGGCGAACGGCAAATTCTGCCTCTTTGCGCAAGCTATGATGACAGCGCGCCAACACAGTTCACAGAGCAACAGGGAACACCACCAGCACAGACCACATTGGATGAGGACTCGAGGAAACAGGCAGCTGCAGGCACTCAAGCGTAAAGAAAGAAAAAATGGCGCTCACTTCTACCGCCTCCGCGCCTCGGAGAAAGCACAACGGCCTCTGATTGACTGTAAGCGCTGCGAGCGGGCCAGGATTATTTCTTGCAGGGTGGTGTTCGCCCGTGCACAACCGGGTCTAACCAACTTCTTCTAGGGTGGCGCTGGCAGTTTTTCCCGCCACCGCGAGGGAAAGCCAACTTGCTGGGGCACTTTTGAGGCAGATGGAGTTCGATATATAAGTTGTTGTTGCTATTTTCGTTCAATAAAACAGTAACTTTTGCTATATATTCTCAATGTCAATTTACCTTGTTTAGGAATTGTTCAATATATTGGATAATTTGATATAAACGGGTTCAAAATGGTCAGGCTCGACTGTATTATTACACTTCAGAACACACCGTATAGCTCTTCTTGCCGACATTGAAAAGACATTCCTTCAAATTTCAGTCACTGAGAAAGACAGAGATGCCTTTAAGTTCTTCTGGTTTCGAGAAAAGGAAGCATTGCATTTCTCAAAGGAAAATATTCAAGAGTGGAGAATGACAAGAGTGCAATTCGTAGCGACGTGCAGTCCCTACCTATTGACGGCAACTATACACCACCATCTGAGGAACGTACCTTCAAGCAAAACCAGAACCACAAGCCTTCTCAGTGAATCATTTTACATGGATCTAGTGGCTGGAGCAGAGTCAGACGAAGAAGCACTTCAAATTTGCAGAAAAGCCAAAGAGATTACGCAACAAGCAGGAATGACACTGAGGAAATGAACGTCTGACCCAGATCGATTGATTATCGCATTACAGCACGAGGAACAAACTGCAGGCAAGGAACTGGCTATCCTCCATGAAACAAGTGTGAAAGTACCTGGAATCGCATGGAATCCCCACACACGGATAATTTCACATTTTTTTTGAAAGCCCTTCTCGAATTTATGAAAGAAAAATGTGATACCAAGCGGTTCTTTCTTCAAGCTTCTTCCACAATATTCGACCCATGGGATTTGTTGCGCCATTCGCCATTGTTATAAAGATCTTTCAGAAGTTATGGACACGTGAAATAGCATGGGATGAGAAGCTGCCTCAGGATCTTCAGGATGAGTGGCGTGAATGGGTGCATCAACTACCGCTTTTGCAAAAAGTTTCCATGCTGCATTATCTTGGCAGCATTGCCAAATACCCCCCCCCCCCCTCCCTTCTCCCCCCAGAGCTACAGGAGCATTATTTTGCGACGCAAGCCCATCAGCATACGGTGCAGCGCTTTGTTTCGTACCGAGCTGTTCAGCGAAGCCCGAGTTGCTGATCGCAAAAGCCCATGTGGCATCTATCAAGACAATGACACTACCATGGCTAGAGCTTCTAGGAGCCTTGATTGGAGCATGGCTACTGCACTATGTGTCAAGTGCACTCACAGGCTTCGAGATCCACTGTACAATGTGGTCGGATTCCACAATAACACTTTCATGGATAAAAGGCCACATGACGAACTGGAAGCAATTTGTGTCAGAGTGAAAGAGATCAGGGAAAAAACAGATTCTTCTATGTGGAGGTATTGCCATGGTCATGTGAATTCAGCCGACCTGCCCACACGTGGAGTTTCTATGGAGAAATTATTATCCAGTAGTATGTGGCAACATGGACCAGACTGGCTATGCGAATCACAAGACCGATGGCCTCAACAACCGTCAGAAGCTATCAGCACCGACGACAGGATTTCTTCTGAAATGATTGCCGTGCGCGTTGCGATATCCAGTGAGACAACGTCGGCGCCAGCCCTGAACATAAACTGTTACAGCAAAATTGAAAGGCTACTCAGGGTTACGGCCTGGGTATTCAGATTCATGCAGGGTTTTCTTGCGACCTGGAATCGATCGAGGAAGAGGTTGGTGCAGAATTCAGTGGCTGTGATGAGCTGTGCAATGAAGTGCGCGAGAAAATTGGCTGCGTGAGCGATACTGAAGACAGCAAGATCGCCTTTGAGCAGTATACACTCTACGAGGTGGGCGTACCCGTTACCAGAACGCCAATATCACTGAGATGGCTGTGAACGACACAGATGACCATGCAGACGAGGAAGAGCCTCGAGAAGTGGCTACAATGACAGAAACGCGTAACTTGCTGTGCCTTCTCCACAACAAGGTCGAATGCAGCAGTGGCAACCGACGGCTAATGCGATGTGTTGAGCAACTGGACAACGCCTTTCTCGGACCGAATACGAATGCGATACAGGCGAGCATCATGCAGTTTTTTTATCCTCGGTAAAAAAATTGTTTTCCCTGCAAATTGCTGAGCTCTTTCATGCAGAGGAGCTGTTCCTGGCAGCACTAGCTTTTCTTTAAGAGCGACCTGAGCAAACATTTTCGCCGTTTTGCTTAACTCCAAATACCGCTTATCCCAAAAGCTTTTTTGAATTTGATGGCTTCGAGTTAACGAGAGATTACTGTACTATTGCACGTCTGACATTGAAAAAATTGGCTTCCAAACACATCTTTTGATGCTCATGGAATGAGCACTTTTTGAACTATTCCAGACGCTGGCGAAAGAGGACGAAAGTGCCACATAAATGGCACCCAAAAACGAAATTTGAGGGAACTTCGCGACTGCACACTTTACTATGGCAAGACAACTTAAGCATCTCTTAAGAAAGCTCCAAAAGTACGTTCTGTATGGAATGTTTTGCAGCAAAGCTGTCCTTGTGGACTCAGTGTCAGTGTAGGTACCATTCGCCATCCATGGTGTTCATTGTAACAGGGAGTGTGATCAGGGGGAATGGAGGAGTCTCGTCTGAGGGGGAGGAAAAGAAGTCGAGATTGATCGTGAAAAGGTGCGACTTAAAGAGGGTAGTTATTAAAGAAATGTGTAAAACAAAATTTTCACGAAACAAACCCTTTTCACGAAACACAAGTGGTGTAAGCACTGAGCTATGCACCCACACTAGCACAACATGAATATTGATATGAAAGCAAGTGAGGAGTGGCCATGAGGACCACTTGCCTACCTCCTCTCGTAGCGATTTGCGCACAAAACTGGGGGGGGGGGGGGGGTCATTCTTGCTCCGACAGTCAGACGAACCTTGATCAATCTTGTGTGATTTCCCATAAACCTCTTGTGACGTTTCGTTCTGTTCTGTACCAGAATACGTACAAAATGGCCCCCTAAATAGACAGTTTGAGAATAGCTCGCCTGTGACTTCCAATACCATAACCCATAGCTTACCGGCAAGCCGCAGCAGGGTTTACTGGCCCCCAAGTGCCATGCGAAAGTGGTGTTAAGCATGGTACAGATACGCATGAATAAACTGGTTGAGAAGTTCATGAATGCCTATGATACTTCCTCAGTACTGCTTGCTTAGTAAAACTGCTAAGTTCACTTTGAATCCGAAAAGCTTAGCTCTCACATGCCACATTCACAACAACTGCCTGCCTTTTGGAAATGAAAATTTATCCTCTCGAAAGAAAATTACATACTTGGAGTACACGACAGCAGCAGAAACTGTCCCTAAAGTGATGCCTTAGCATTAAACAAGCAGAACTCTGACCCTACATTCGTATTCTAGTATGTAAGCAGAGAGAACTTGCAAGTTGCCTCGAGACAGTTTTGGTTCCGTTCAGCAATTAGAGGAGCATGGATGGCAGTCTTCAACTCACTCCTGGGTGTAAAATGGGGTGGGGTGTACGGGGTCCACTCACGGGCAGCGAGCGCTTGCCAGACTTGACGGGCAGCACGGGCGAGTCCGGCGGAGAGTCCTGCGGCGTGTTGGGGATGGGCGTCGAGTACAGGTCTAGCACCTGGTGGCAGATGTCTGCAAAATGATGGGTGAGCAGGATTTACAAAAAGAAAAGTGAATTTTGCCATTCTGGTGATGGTAAAACGCGAAGCTACAAGGAAACCTGCAAAGGGAAGCAGATAATGGCAGAAAACGGTGCATTTAGCCTACATGCCATGCATATACAGCACCTCGGAAGAAAAAAAGGAAATATTCAAATGGACACAAAAGAAATGACAGGAAGGGTTCTATTTTGACAAGAATCCTTCTCCCAAAGTGTTGGGCATTCCCAGTAATCAGAAACATGAGAATTTTCCTCAGGCAACAACAGACTGGATGTTAATGTTTACCCCAAAGTCCTTAACAACTTTTGAAAGATATTTGAAAATGTTATGAATTTGTATATTTTTGTGTGTTCACTAGTGGTGTCTATAGCATTTTATGAAAATGTTTGAAAAAATGTCTGCAGTTGCAATGAACTTGTGTAAGTGCTTAAATGCTGCCAAGATTGCAAAATCTTGACTTCACTCAGTTCCAGTCACAAGTGTCTCTTCGCTACCCTCACCTACTGTCAATTTCAGCCATTGCTGTTACTCCCACCTTCGTCCCATGTTATGTGAGAAAGGTGGGACTGCACCTTACCTTAAGCTTCCGAATTCCTGTACTGCTTTCCGAAAGGTGTATGTCATAAAGTACAGCAATCGTACACTCTTGACTGTCATAACACTGCAATGCCACGACTCTGCATTTGGGTTTACAACTGAGTGAGTGCGCCATAGCATCAACAATATCCTCCTCATCAGCAAGACGGTATGCACTCACTGCATGGCAAAGGCATCACTCATGTTCTGCCAATCAATCATGTTCAGTAGTTCGTGTGGCCACATAATCCCTGAGCTTCTGAATCTCATCTGCTAACCTAATTTTGTCTCCCCCTTACACGCTTGCTTCTTTTGTAATCTAGTCAGCTACCCTTAAAGGAGAATTTCGGTGATATTTTTATATTCACCGACTTCAAAAAAACTTTGAACGTACATTCTCTTTGGTACTGTGATGATATGCACCAAATTATAAAACTGTAAATCATTTAGTTTTTAAGAAACGAACTTAAGAACTAGTAGCCAATTCTGGAATCGCACTTGCAATCGTGGGCCAACCAGCGTATGACTTAAGTGCCTACTCTTTTTCAACACCCTGCCTTGCTCAGAAGAATGATGCAGCGTGCGCTTTCTTCTACCAGGTGACGACGATGCTACCACAGTTCGGTTTGCTAGCCACATATCGTGTTAGTCATCATTGACATCGAGTCTTACACTAAGCATGCTCAATATTGAGAAAATGAGAAGATCAATTGGGGCACATCAGACGCTTCCCGCACCAGCGAGTTGAAATCAAAAGGCGATGCTCCCGCGCTCAGATAGTACCTGCAATCACCTCACTGGTAGCCCAGATGAGCTGGCACAGCTTGATTGCGTATCGGATGATATCGCCAGCTTGCCTTTCGTGCGATAGAAGCACCTGTGCTATGTTTACACCCTGACCAGCCGTGGCGGCGTGTCGTGACGTTATTTGTTTACACAACTTGTAGTGGCTGCCCGTTTTGGTTTCTTAAAATTAGTGACAAGTCTCTTGGCAAAACGAACCACCCTAGACTATTAATGCCACTTCCAACCTTTGCAGCACACACAGATTTAATTTAAACTTTTCAGCAGCTTACCCTCGAGCAGCTCGACGGTGATGTCCTCGACGTAGACCTCCCACCAGCGCTGGTGCCGCGAGGTGCGCCCGACCCAGTCGCTGACCTCGAACTTGGACAGCTTGCCTGCCAGGTAGATGAGAGCGATGGCAACCACCTCGGGCTCCCACTGAAGGCACAGCGTTGTGCAAAGGCTGCACAGGCAAAGGCAACATCTGGGATGTCTCTGCGAGCTCCTAACAAAAGGCTGCTACCAATGATAGATGTGCAAACGCTCATGGCCCAACCTCATGGGAGTCAATTTTCAGCACAAAATCAATGGCAGTTGGGAGGATGGCGGGCATACTGTCTGTCTTGATATCTGAAGCAAGGTTTGGGTACAGGCTAGTTATAGTTAGCATTCCATTTCACATGTGACTGTAGCACACGTGGAGACAACAGACCAGCAAAGTGCTCGTCTTTGTTCACCTGCTGTCCATTATTTACATGTGCTGCAGTCACATGTGAAATCAATATCCGTATTGGTGGCAAACTACTTGCAGAAAGCAGCAAACACTGCTGAGCATCGCAGAACAGTCAGATCCTGACTGCATCTGACTTCAGATTTTGAAAACACTGAAAACTATTGGTGATGGCAGTCTGTTTTCTGTTGCATGTGTGCGCAGCCCCAAAAAGGCATGCTGCCGTGCTCTTGCTCTGGCAGTCGCCACTGAGAGATGGCTTGAAATATAAATCAATGTGGACAAGCGTTTAGCCAAGCATGCAGTTGAGAAATGTGAATAGGTGTTTCAAACATCCTGTTGGCTGTGAGCAGGTGCATGAGCTTCTTCATACAATACAATAGTATTTTGATACAGTTACAGTTATGCGAATTTCACAATATGAATTTTAAGGTCGTTTCAGATGGATTACATTTTATAAAGTACGCTGCAATTCGTTGTTATACAAATGGTTTTTCCAGCCACCGCAGATGATACGAACGTGCGATTGACCACTACACGCAAGCAGCTTATCTCAAGAGCTGTTCGCACTTGGCCTCAAAGGAAGTGAATGCAGCAGAACCCACTAAAATTTTTCTTGTTCTGCCGCCTAAGCAGCCAAAAAACCACGCAGCGAGGCTGTTGCGAAAAAATCTATCCGAGACAAATTTTTTCACCACGCAATAGCAGATCACCTTTTTGCTTCACGGCTTTCGCTACACTGGCTGCAATAGCTCTCAAACCACATGATTTAAATGACCAGCCACAAATTCAGCATGGCGGCAATGGCACCAGCGGTGGATCACATTGGCGCAATCATGAACTACCTGTGCAGCACGTCAAAACTCACAGCCGAAGAAGCAGACGAAGAAGCAGTCATAGAGAGCCTTGTTTGGATTACGATTGCTGAGAAGACTGTAAGCAGAAGAAGGTGCAGCAGCAGCGAGTCAGCATGCCCTAACGTGTCTCGCTTTTGCACTGCCGGCTGAATCAGTCGCCGCTGCTGGTGGTGCATCTGTTCATGTAGTTTCTGTTGGCATGCCTTTTGAAACAACGTTTGTAGAGATGTAAACTGTTTCTTCTCAGTGTTTTGCACGCATAACTAGAATTCAGTATGAATTTTTAAGCTCAGGAAATGAACAAAATGGAATGAATTCTGAAGCGGCAATGGCGGAATGTACAAGGGGCAGAACGAATGTGAACGTTTTCGACAGACACATACGTTTTCCCGCCGCTCTGGCCTTTTCTCTTGAATTCTCCGGTATAAATTTTCTATGACTGATATTTTTCGTGTCAACTTCGCGGTGCGATTTCCCGGCCGCTTAGGTGGCAAAGCGAGTGAATTTCCAATGAGTGTTGCTGCTTTCACTCCTGTCAAGTGTGAACACGCTTTTAAGCACCAGCAGCATGAGTAAAGCAACCCAACACGTCATTCAGAGACGGTGAAAGCAGGAAAGCTCAAAAGTATGTCACGGATTTTGTTTCAGCAAGAAGTAGATGACCCCAATAAAGTTCTTGTTCATCTTCATGATCAGCTTAAACTTCTTGTTGGTTAATATGAATTCAGCAAGACAAAAATAATTTGCATGCTCCCTTCGAATTCTTGAGATTCTATTGTAGCAAGCACCTAAGCTTCCATAATGTGGTGCCCGATTTGGAGGTTGTTCTGGGATGTAAGACTACCTCAAGTGGTTAACCCAATCCTGTCATCAAGTGTTACATGCTCTAGTGATAGCAAACTACAAAAAGAGGGTCATTGATGCCTGATGTTACACATGCACAGAGGATTGCTTGAAATAAATGGGGAACAGCCCACCTGTCATTGATGAATGTCCAGGCCATTTGCACCATCTTCTGAAGCTTTGACTTGTCACCTGCAGGGACAGGGCTGGCATGGATTTCACATGTTCTGGCATGTTCTCCACTTCCTCAGAATGCCACATGGCTAGCCAGTGTTTAACCAGAAATGCACTGAAGTTTCCAGATAGAGTGTTGGAGGACTATGGTCACAAACCAGTCAAAATCTGAAGATCACCAGCAACGTGAAAAAAGAAAGAAAGACATGTCACGCCCCACCTACGAAGCGAATGATGATGAGTGGGTGAAGTAGTGGGATCGTTTTGTGTTACCGTAAATCACCTATGACATTGCCCACTCGCGCGTGTAAATGAATGACAAACTCACTCGTGTACAATTGCAGTGGACTCCTAGTGAATGAAAATCGCTTAACGAAACTGCTGCTTAAATGAAACAATTTCCTCTAGCATGATTGGCTTCTTATTTCAAGTTCTTCAGTCCCGTTCATCTCTCAGTAAACGGAACTCCTGGCTAAATGGAACACATTTTCCTGGTCCCTTCAGCTTCTGTTTAATGAAAGCCTGCGGTATATACAATGTCTACTGGTCATAAATGATACGTTGTGTTGAGTTGTGATTTTTTTTTTTTTGCCTTCGCTCTGCATCATCATTGTCAAGACGTATCGCAAGTACCTCACATGTGCTGTGCCATGATGGCAGAAAGAAAATGCGTGGTCTAGAACGCGCTTGTTCTTCATCAGTGTCATCGTCATCGACGGCGGTCATTGCTCAACCCTAAGGAGCTTCGCCCCTGGGGACAAAGGAAAAAAAAACAAAACATCCTTTTCTAAAAGCCAGTGCAAGATCGGTTATATGAACTTTCACATGCATAAATGGGAGTCGCCGGGATTTTGTCTTAAAGAGGGACACGTTTGTGTTGCCTTGCGACAGGAGAGGGGCGAAGTCCAAGAGGCTCTTTTGCTCTCCCCTGCCAACTTCCATGGGCACATATAATTAATTTTAAGCTAAATCTTGATGCTTTATGTACCAAAACATGATTGTGATGCATGCCATAGTGAAAAGAAGAAGGCGCTCTAAATTAATTTCAACCGCCTGGACTTCTTCAACATGCACCTACATCTAAGTACATGGGTTTCCTTGCACTTCGCATCAGGAACAGAGCTTGCATTCAAGAATTTGGAAGTGCTACACATTCACTACTACACTACTAGAACAGGCTCATCTTAAAGGCTACGCACACATGCTTGAACACTGCGATGTATGGTGCTAAAATCCGCGCCACCAATACATTGTTTGGCAATTTTTTTTGGGTTTCCTTACTCCTACAAAGGGTAGATTCACAGTTTAAAAGATTTTGTGTGAGCTTTAGTTACAGCCCGAAAACTGAGAAATGAAACATAGTTACGGAAGAATTCTGGAGCGAGAGCTTGCAGTTGCAATGAAACACGAACTGCTCATCAAGGGCTGTCTTCAAAGACAACGCCAGCGGCACCCTGCGGGTGCTCAGGCAAACAAAAACCTTGTTCACATTTCTCGTGAAACGGCAATGCACGCTCTTGCACGGAAAGCGAGCTTATGCCTTGTTATTCTAGACAACACGGGTGTCAACAGTTTGGACTCACCTTTGAGACACTTGGCGTACTTGAGAAGAAACCCGTAGGGATGACTGACCTGGAGGTCAAACTTTATTGTCTGCAGCAAAATTCGCTCCATGGTCATGACTTCTTCCTGCGTTCGCACACAGCAAAAGCATGAGTTGAATAATGCATGGAACAATCCGAGGGACACTACCGTCGAGTAAATTAAAACAAAAGCTGTCTTCAGCAGTAGCAGAACGAAGAAACAGTATAAGTGACAAGAGAATCAGACCGGACGAAAGATCAGGGCGAGTGAAATGACGTGCTTCAAGTGAAGAAAGTGCTTTTTTTTTAAATGCATTACTGGATGGATGGATATGTGGGGTTTAACGTCCCAATCCACCATATGATTATGAGAGATGCCGTAATGAAGGGCTCGGGAAATTTCGACCGCTTGGGGGTCTTAAACGTGCACCCAAATCTGAGCACACGAGCGGGCCTACAGCATTTTCACCTCCATCGAAAAGTCATCCGCCGCAGCCGGGATTCGATCCTGTGACCTGCGGGTCAGCAGCCGAGTACCTTAGCCAGAGCATTACTGTTTTTTAGGTGATTATATATGACAAAAAACTGTTTGCAGTTACACACAAGAAAAAGAACCTTGACCCACATTCGAAACCACAGTGTGAATGTAACATACGTCACGTGATTTATTCACGTACAAACATACTGGGAGGTCGAGGAACGTTAGTAGACCGTGGAACGTCAGCCGGCTGAAATCCTAGCAAATGCAAGCTCGGGTTGTGTGTGTGTATCACCAACGCTGTGGCTTGCCTTCCTGGATGCTCCGTCGTTGTCTGGCATTGTTCTCTACATTGTCCCCCGGTGAAGCGTAGCCATCCCGGCGACCTAAGGCGCAGTCACTATAGCGGGGTCATAATACGGCTTCAGGCAACTAACATGCAAAATTTCTCTGCCACGATGACATAAGTCATCAGACGGTGTCAAAGGCTCAATCTCATAATTGACTGGTGACGTACGGGTGAGCATGCGGTAGGGCCCATGGTATCGGGCCAGTAATGTCGACGAAAGGCTAGGAGTACTCGGTGGAATCCAGAGCCAGACGAGGGCACCAGCCGTGAAAGTAGGAAGAGGTCGGTCGGTGTCGTTGTGCAGCTTCTGATGGCCTTGGTCCTTGGATGTCAGGCAACATCAGAAATTGCGGTGTACTCAGATGAGTCTGGCGTATAGGGGAGGATAGTGTCCAGCGTGCACGATGGTTCACGTCCGTACAGGAGAAAGGAAGAGGAAAAAACCTGTGGTTGCGTGCATAGCCGTGTTATACACATACATGATGATAAGGGGCGCGAAAAAACGACACAAAACAGAGCGCATCGTCCCGTGTACTTCTTCTCTGTTTTGTGTCGTTTTTTCGCGCCCCTTATCATCATGAATCCGCACCAACTCGCCCAACTTTTTACTTTACTGATTATACACATACGTCACGAATGGAAAGACAGCGTCCTAATTGGTCTGGTGTGAAGCGGTGTACCTTGTCAACATATCACTGTGAGTGCAATTAAATTTTCTGTGAGGCTATTCGTATGCGGGTGATATGCTGTCGTCGTGCAATGAAGGATGTTGCACTGAATGAGCGGGTAAAATCGCGCAAGCAGGGGGCGACGAACGCAGCCGAAGCAGAGATCGAACGAGCCGGCCTATGTCCGCCGTTCGTAGGCGAAATGCGATATCACATCGATCAGGAATCCCGCCGTCGAAGCTGAGCGAAAATTCCCCATTCAGATTGAACAAACGTGAAAAGACGCAAGGGGGTGGGGGGTGTCGCTCAAGCAGCGACCTTGAACTAGGGCGGCGCGCCCGCATCCTCGGACGCCATGAACGCTCGGGTCGTATGCCCTCCTACGTGCTACGCTCTGAACAAAAAATAAGAAACGGTGTGGAAAGAGCATTTCTCCCTGCAGCGACCATATTGTCTTACACCAGCGTTTTGTAGACTTAGGTGAATTCGGATCCAAGTTGGCTGCCAGCCTCACTTTTTATAACATTACAATTTGTTGCTATCGCATTCACTGCTTCGCCCTTGCGGTGAAACTGACTTTTTTTCATTTCTTTCGCAACGCGGCTCAATCGGTGAGTTACGCTCCAGGCAGTGCGTCTAAAACGTGACCTTCGTTTTCATACAGCGAGAGAGAGAGAGAGACGACGTGCGGGATTTCGTTTAGCTATGCTGCAGAAGCTGTAATGAATGCCATAAGTTTACTGATTGAGTGAATGATTGATTCCCTGAGCCTAAGAAGTCTAGTGGCTGACTGACCGACTCATTTGATTGTATTTCAGCGATGTCGCGCCGTCTGACATACATTACGGGCCTGGTCATCGTAGCGTATACCCTTGGAAAACCCGTGCAAGGGTACAACGCTGCATCGTGCGTTCACTTCTACGGTCGATACATCGAACGCCGCACTCCTGCCTGCGAGTGTGCTTTTAACTGGCCCGCTGTCACAAGCGTCATCGGAAACGTTCGTGCCGACGAAACGGCCACGGTTTAGCCGATGCCAGACGAGACGGTGAAAGACGTGGCTATGCAAAGAGAGCGGGGAAGAGAGGAAAGCAACGCACGTGTCTCAAAATATCCACTGCTGCTCGCTCAGCGGGGATTTTACTTGTGCTCCCGTAAAAATGGATTCGCGTTATCAAGTTTCACTGCACGACAGCCCTGAAATGCGGTGTAGCCTGCTGGCAGCGTCAAATGTTGAGGGGCGTGCGGCGACGCGTATGCACTACATGGAGCATTGCTACTCAAGCGATACTCCCTATTACCTACGCTTTGACCGTTTTCGACTACCTTTATTCGGGACAACCTACGAGGAGCAAGCCTTGTTATATCAAATAACTCATCCACTGCACAACAATAGCTACGTCCGTGAACTTTTATTAGAACAAAGTAATTCTAAAAGCAGTGTAAAGAAAAAAAAAGTTAAGATGTACTTCCTTACTTGTATTGCGCCCTGATTATACTATCTATTATAAATATGTTTTTTTTTGTTTTTGTACTTTCGTACTATTTGTGTAAAAGTCAATAATTTTCTTTTTATTTTGAAATGTGTATATCTTTATAGTAATTTGTCTTCCGACTAAAAATTCTCGTGGTGTCAGTTTTTTTACATATTTTTTATCTCGCTATGAGCGAATTTGCGTTGACTGCAATGTGTTGTTTTAAAAGTGTGTGTCTCGATTGACATCTATCCTGTTTTTGAATTTGATTTTTGTGTCCCCTGCTCCGAAAGAAGAAAGGAAATATGTCTCTTCTTGTTCCATTGCATTTGAGCAAATGCATGAGTGGAGGGATCTTAGTCAGGCAGAGGTTGTTCGTCTTTAGTCTCTTCAGCCTAGGAAATTTTTTCTCTGAATAAACAATGAATGAATGAATGAATTAATAATGAAAGCACTCGTCATTGAAGAGCAAACCACCACTATACTTCGCGAGGGACAAAATCTTTCAGGTCTCGTGCACATTCTAGAAAAATAAATCCGCTAAGGCAATAAGAATCAAACACACGTGCCTCTGATGCGACATTGGCGAAATGAATCGGTACGATTCCCGCTTTTTGCCTCAAAGGGCTGTCCTACACATAAATTTTCACATAGCATTCAGATACGTACATATCATATTTCAAATGATCAATACAACGCATGACTATGCCATTTATTACGAGCTCTACATATTATTCGGGTTTGATTCCACTAGGCCTCAACTTTACTAGCAGACATCGCGCGAATTTCATTCTTTTTTCCTCAATTGTGCGTGACTTAAAAAAACATCTGACATTAGTAGGATTTATTTGTATCCAATTTGAGTATTCAAATATTTGAACAATAAAAATAGCTAGTGCCATGTATTGAATGTACGACACCCTAATGAAGAATCTTACAAATCCGCTAATGATCTGCCATCTATGGCTCTTAATGCCATTTTGTATCTGCAACAACTAGATACAGTCCACTCGCAAAGCGGCAATACTTGGTGTTTCAGGACGCCATTATTTTACCTTGTGGCATACACAACTGTGAAACCATATTTATGAAGTGCAGCACGAATAAACCAAAAATTGAATCATTTAACGGCCCCCTTCCTCGCTGGCCACTCATGTGCAGGTGATCTACGACGGCCAGGTCACGTGGTACGACTCCCTCTTTATGCTGCTCCTGTATGGTGTCTACATCGACATCATGAAGTGAGTGTCTTCTTTTCACTCAACTGAGATGCCACACACAAGACTGAGTCACACTCTCAACACCAAGCACGACCGCTTGTTGACTTGTTGGTACAATCGGCATTTGGGCGGCAGCTTGTAGGAATGCACTCGACAGTGGCATAGCCAAGGGCACATCGGGAAGGTTCAACACCCCCCTTTGAAAATTTTTAACATTGCATCTGTATGCATACAGGCACGCATACAATTGAGTGCACAAACATACATAAAGTGTAATTACCCCATCTCACCCCTCCCCCCAAAAAGTGCTAGCTGCGCTACTAGAGCTGAATTTACGGCAATGTTCAACACTGGGGTAAACTATAGAGAATTTGGGGGGGAGGGTCTTGAGCCTTTTTGCCAGTGTCTGCCCTGGAGATTGAGCTTTAGTGCATAATATATTTGAATTACTTGACAGTTGAGTGTAGCACATTCAGCTTTTTTAAAAGGCTGATTCGTTTTTAGTGTATATATATCTAAAAACAAAAGTATATGAACCATGGGCAAGCATGCCAAAATCGCTGTCGAGAAGCGGGTGGTCTGGTGTTGAAAGCACTGCTTTGACGGAATAGCTGTTGAGAGAATTACTCTAATGGAATGGGTCAGAGCAATGCTGTCTAAAGCAGACCATTCATGACTATATGGCGCAGACAGCAAAAGTATATGAATAGCAATGCTCTGTATACTTATGCTCACAGGCGTATCTGCGTTCAGTACCTGTCAGCTGCATGAGAAAAAAACAAGGCCAACAAACAAGTTTTTCAGACACGTAGTGTCACCTGTCAATGCAGTTTTGGGTAGTAAAAAGCTCGACTACCTTGCACAGTTGGCTGTGCAACCAGGTGCACTGTGTGTGAAACAAAGATTGAGCTAAATATTAAGTGTGTTTGCACACTGAACATTTAGAAAAAGAGCTACGAATTTTTCTGCGCTAGTAGAACCCGTCACCGAGCCACCATGACGCGCATGTTGGTTCGCTTGCCAGAACAATGGCTAAAACAAGAGCAGACGCAAAAGCTCCACGCTCTATAGAAAACGACCTCAGTCGGCGCTACTGTTGCATTGTGAATTTTTATAGACTCAACAGACTTCAATTTCACCAATTTCCGTTGCTATAGCAAAGCAGAACAGCGAGAGCACTGAACACGGGCCGTTGCAAACGCGTAAATAAACTACTCGTGTTCTCTAGCCAGTCGCACTAGAAAGTGTGATATTGCCCGAGCTATTTAGGAGGCCTCAGTTTTGTCTAGCATTGTATAGCGAGAAAGTAGACACGAATGTATCCCCATTTGAAGTATAGTATTTACAATTTACCAGCATCAGACTCCCTTCGCACTACTTTCACAGCAATAGGAACAGTGCGGAAAAAACACATGCCCACAGTCTCTTTCTTTTTTTTTTATTACGGGCAACCAGGTACAACAAGAGAATCCACCAATGGGTGGCCACGACGTTTGGAATCCACGAAGAAGAACAGACTTCGCTCGGCCTTACATCTGCGAGCTACGACGCCAAGAACTACAGTTCCTACGGTGAGGACCGCCTTGTTCCTTCCCAGCTGAAACTTTGCACACACGCTGCAGCATACTTATTTAATTATAGCAATTATAGGTAAAAGACACCACGTTGACACTAAGCTCAGTGTTGAATCCTGCTTTGATGCTGTAGCTTTAATGCTGAGCCAAGTCTTTATAGCAGAGCTCATTTTCAAACTTGCAGTGCCATTCAACAATGAAATCGACGATTTCACCCAGCAGAACGCTTCCAGAAACACACGACCTCTGGATGAGATGATCAGAGACAGCCGGAGAAGGTGAGCCGGCCAAGATTGCTAATCTACTTGACAGTAGCAGGTGAACCGTAATAAGAACTACAATTAGCCCTGTGAACAATTCCCAGAAATGGCGTAGAACTAACCACCTACATGCACACGATACCTTTAACCTGAGCTCCCATCAGCTACATTTCACCAAGTGGTGGTTTACAGTTTCCCCAAGGAAGGTGTTATTAAGTTATGATGGTATGATGGGAAAGAAGAAAAAGAATGGAATGACCGTACAACATTTTATCAAGTACCGCTGCTATGGTCACGATGTGGTTCACCATTTTACATACAAGTTGTGTGATAAAGTCAGCCATTCTGCACTCCTATAATAAAAATAAAATTAAAAATCGAGCCATAGGTCTGGCTTTTCCCTGACAAAGGCTACCTAAAAAGGAAGCCATACTTACCGTCAGCTTTGGCTTGCAAAGTTTAAATAGTTTAGTTGAATAACAGTACATTGAAAAAATAACAAAATAGCATAAACTAATGTAACTGCAATGTAATGTCGTATGCTAAGCAAGACTGGCAGCCAGGAGTTGACGTCTGCCCTGGATCAAAGCAAGAAAAGAGTTTTCTTCTTCTTCACACCCAAAACGTGTATGAGCCACAGCGGTTCGTTCATCGATGGTGGCATGCGTCATTACCCCCTTCCCCAAGAAGTCCGTCTGGATGCTGTACGTGAGGGCAAATAGAAAGAAGACGAAGGTTACTATGCAAGCAAAACGAATGCCGTAGCTCAAAATAACATGAAGTAAGAAGTCAAATAAGAAAAACGGGAAAGAATGAAATGAAAAGGAGAAAACAAAAAGAAGGATGTGAAGTCACCAATGAAGCCAGTCACTCCGCTGGCGAGGCACCGTGTGAAAGGTATCGTTTGAGTCTAGAAACGTGAATGACTTCAGTTTGTGGGAGGCGATGGGGACGTCTCGAGGTGCCTTCTCGAAGAACGTCATAATTGATGTCGGAGAGACGACGTACGACATTGTAAGCACAGAGCAGCTTTTTTGAATCGCCAAAACAGCGTAGCATACAGACTATCGTTTTGAAATTGCATGAGGTGCAGCACCATGTGCACAGATTGTGGGAAGGTTTACGTATCGCAGGCTGGCAGCACACAGGCAAGACACCTTTTGAAAACAAAGAGCATCGGCACTAGTCACATATAAACTGCCACTTGCACCTGTTGCACTTTTTTGCAGGCCAACCTTATACGAAGCAGCGCTGCGAATGCTTATGACCCGATACTTCCGCCCCAAAACTCGTTTCTGGGCAGCAGCAAAAAGGATCACCAATGAGGTAAAGACTGTGCCTTCTCATTCATTCTCTCTCAAATGAGCCTTTTCAACGAATGTCAAGTAGTGTGAGAGGGCTCAATTAATTTGTGTTACTGGAAAGCCACACTTATACGTTCAGTTGGCATGCCTAGCCAAACGTCAAGCTCGCAAATACAGCATGTGCTTAGCTGATTTGTGAAACATGTCCTTTTAATGCGTGTCATATGAAACCACACCTACAGGATATACGGAACTAAAAAAATATCGTGACAGAAGTTATAGAGCGTGCAGTGAGAGAACCTCTCCTCTTGATTGAGTAAACCTAAAATAAAAGGCCAAACGTTTACTATAAGATGCACTCAATACACCAAGTTAGTTGGGTTAAAGAGGTATATTTATCGTTAGGTAATTTTACTTCTATGCTTGAGTAACTGTCTCCAAAAAGAAAACTAATTGTTTCACAAAGCATCAGCGAAGCTATTTTGTCCTCGAAAGATCCTTTTTCGGCAAGACAGCTTTGCCCCCACCAACACTTCTTCTTTTAAAGCTTCAAAGCTTCACTGACTTGTTTGCTAAATGTGAGCCTCGCCTTCCCAGCGAAGCACTGTGGTTTATATTATGATGCAAATTATAACACAGCTAACTCACTGCAGCCGGTGTGTTCCTTGTTCATCAATGTCGAGAGCATGCCTCATAAGCAGTGCTGGCTCCTGCAAGTAGCTGCATAAGCCAGCTCGCGTGACGAGAAACAGAAGAGCACTGTGTTGAAACAGAATGTAGAAGTTCAACTCTCACACCGCAGTGGCAGCACAGTAGCCTCACGACAAGCAGGAGCTGATCGCATTTTGGTGAGACACGAATAACCATAAGTGAGAAAAAACTTTAAGCTAGTTCATTGCAGTGTGTCAGTTCCAGTAGCTTAGAGATGAGTAGAGAAGCAAAATGCTGCTCCGAAATGCATGTGAACGTAAAGTATGAAACTAGTGGACACTTATTTATTATTACTTTAGTTATTATTATTACTATTACTTATTATTATTAGTTATTATTTTAGTTATTATTTATTATTATTAGTTGTATTATTGTTAGTTATTATATTATTATTTTTAGTTACTGCTAGCTTGCTTTGCAAACCATAAGCAGGAGTGGGTTGTACAAAAGGTACATGTTGCACAATAAAGACAAGAGACAAAAGAAATGAACTGTGAATACACCGTGAGGAACTATATATATATATATATATATATTTCAGGTGAAAATGCCGGCAAGAAAATACATGGGTCACAAAAAAATGTAGTAATGTAGTAGTAATGATGGAAAAATGACAAAAATGAAAAAAGTTACAAAAATGTACAATAGAGCATTTGCTTACACAGCGCTCAGCTCAGTAACTAAACTGATTTGTTTATTATTGTTTTTTATTATATCGTATGCTATCTGTAGTTGTTGGATAGTTCGGGAAACACCTTGAATCATAGATTAACAAGAGCGTGGACAAAGGATGATATGGCTGGGCTCTGCAGTACATATTCAGGCTGCGCATTTTATTTGCAGGTGGCACGAGGAAAAAAAAGACTGTTTGAAGAAGTTCGTTTGACAGGAATATTCAGTTAGTTTGAGTGAACGTGTAGGGCGCCAGCTACACAGTCTAATGTACAAATCCTTGTCTACTTTGATGTGTTTGCAATGAATTAGATATAGCATTCCGAGTCTCTCTCGATAACATCGTATCTCTAGAGCTTCAATGTTCTCGTCCTGTAGTAAAGCACTAAAAGATGTGTGATGATGGTACGAATTGAAAATGAATTTGACCAATTATGGTTGTATGTTCTTGACTTCTCTTGTGATTGACTGGGTGTAGGGACCCCAGAAAAGAGCAGCGTATTCTAACAATGGCTCAACGTATAAGTATTGTCGTGAGCAAAAAATCATTTCCAACCAGTACGTCGCCTGTTGTTAACATTTCTCGCAGATTTAGTGAAGTGATCCAACGCCTACTGCCACTTTCATGTTCAAAGACGTGCGCATAATGTCTCCATTTCACTCGCAGCACAAGCGCATACGCCGAGGAGAGATCCAGCACTTACCTTCCCAGACCTCCCTCGACCCCAATGACATGGTCCGACGTGGCAAGAGCTCCAGGTTGGGAATGCGTCCTGCACATTGCAAGCGGCAGCCTCGGAAAAACGGCATAAAAACTAAGCCTAACAGAAATACGAAACATTCTCTGCATGGTTGTGCAGATAGTGAATTTCAGGTTTGAAGCGAATAGTGGTTTGTTCAAATGATTAGACATTGAATAGCCTGAATAGTCTATATTGGATATTATATAAAAAAAAATGAGCATGTGTACATGACCTTATGTAACCTGCGCAATATATATATTTTTTTCTATTTGAACAAGGCATGTGCAGATGTCATTCTTCTTAATTCAAAATAAGTGGAAGCAACTTGGAATAGTAGCAGAATTTGACTTCTGATAGAATGCAAATGATAACCTGCAGATTATGTTACACTATAAAACTTACCATGCTTAGACAATGTAAGCATGTATCAAGCTTTCAGATTTAGTTAAAAAACATAAGTAGACTATGAGAGGGCAATATGTTCATTTTATCTTAAAGTCAGACTGCGCCAGTGCAGACTTTTTTGGATAAGTGTTTTCATGGCATAGAATGGCAGCCATGCTGTAAAACCATCTTTACAAGCAGGCAACATGCAGTCTAACATACGTTCATTTTCTAATGAGGCAAATAGAAAACTGCAACCAAAAATTGTATGCTAAACCTGACGTTTTGAAGTCAGACTGGCTTCTTCGAAACGTCGGGCTTCGAAACATTTGGTTTAGAATACAATTTTTTGTTGGAGTTTTCTATTTGCCTTATTTCCTTCACAATCAAGCAAATTTCTGCCACATGCTCACCTTTGAGTCTGTTTGCAAATTTTGAACACTAATTGAAATTTTTGTCAAAACGAGTTTGAACACTGTAATATTCGAAGTTTACCGATATTCACACATGCCTAATGCTTTTTCCAAGCCAATCTACAACGATCATTTTAAGTTAAGCAGGATCATTCATATACCATGTGTACCTTAACTACCATTACAGCACGACAGGCATACGTTCGCTCTATAGGATGAATACATGTGCTCTATAGCTGCCCACAGCTTATGGTCCCTCCACAAGAGATGTGAAACCATGCATAAGTACTTGCATATCACACAACTAGCCAGGTTCAATTTGTCGCAGGGGATAAATTTTCTTTATTTATTTTATTTGCTCGTGGTACCTAGGCCACATATACTATAGTCCCCCCAGAAAAGTAGCTGGAGCCCCTGCCCCACCCAAATCGAAAATATCCTCAAATTCGTAATTACTGAAAAAAAAGAACAACAAACGAAAATGCGTTGGCGCTCGTGCACACCTTCGGTAGATGTTTTTCCTTAACTTCCCCATAGTGTATATGTTGAATTTCAGTAAAGGTTCACTCCATGGGTGAACCTTCAGTTAAATGAGCAAAATTCTGTACCAACTGTACCAATGGTTCATTCTGCCTTGCTTGTCAGAACGAATCATCAAATGATATTAGTGCACATACAGGTCACTGTGAAATTTCATCCGCGTAATTTTGCCCAATATTGCTGAGATTGTGCATAAAAATCTCAAAACTTGACAGTCTGACGGTGAACCATGTCCCTTTTGAAAGGAGCTTTCCAAAGCATTAGGGTGAACATGTAGGATAAATTTTATGCATTCATGCCTCACTTCTAACTCAAGAGGCTTACCATACAAATATGAGGTATGTGGAAGATGTCTGAGAAAGTTGTGCATATTGTCACGGGGTCGTGACGCTAATGAAGGCAGAGACGACTTGTCCAAAATTAAACTGTTCATTTGGCTGAACTTGTGGCCGGCAAATGGAAAAACAGATTGCAGCGATACACACTGGCACTGACAGCGGTGAACAGAGCGTCGGCCGTCGATCAACTGACAAGCGGTGTGCGTCGGCATTTATACATGTGCTGTCGCATGTTCCAGTACCATCGCTAGCAGCCACGTATGTTCCATAACAATCTGCAATGTTCGCATTGTGCACGTAATCGCATTCAAAGGTTCTTAGTTTTTCTTGGTGGTTCTTAGTTATTCGGCACGGTTTGTGCAAGACAGCCCTCAAACGTGTAGTGGGGTGATAACAAAAGTCTGCAAAGGAGTGTGGCAATATTCTGCTAACGAAGAGCTGCAGAGATATAGTAACAGAATGTGTGGTCCTCATCTCTACAACAAATAAGGAACTTCGACAGCCCGAAACAGGTGCTTCATTAGGGCAAAATGCCAAAAATATCAAAAAGCACACAAGGAAAAGCTTCTTGGCAGAACATTACACGAGATGGATATCCTCAAACATGCCTGCAGTGAAGAATAGAGCATCCAGCAGCGTAAAAAAACACAGATAATTTCACAACGAAATGAGCACTGCTCAGGCTCTGCAACAATTTATGAAACTCTCTGCTGATGGTACTTTAAGCAAAACTCTCCCAGTGCTGTGGAGATGTCTCATACATCATGCAAATACTGTGTTTGCCTTTTTCAGTGTTGATGTTGCCCTGTCCACAGACGCCGACTGGAAAAAAATTCCCTCACTGAGTGAGTAGGTCTCTTTAAATCTGATTATCTTTGCAGCCTTTTTCTAGAACCTTTTTTCCTATGTACAGCATTGGTGGTTTGAATTGTATTTTGATTTGCTTTGCTTGTGTTGCCACAATGAATCTGGAACGTGGGGCATTGTCAAACAGTTTTATGCAGCTTTTTCTCTCTGTTCCAACCACTTACTGTAAAACAGTATAAAGTAAATAAACTCAACTCATATACCACTTTATATTCAGTGTGACTATTACTGTGTATTGCATACGAGTTAGCTTGGGAAGGTGTTATTCCTACAGAGTTTCTATTTCAAAAGAAATATTTCGGTGAACCTTGAAAGTAAATTTACGTGACACAAGTTGCAATGTTCGTCAATAATGGCATCTCTTCCATGTGTTTCGAGTAACTACAGAGGTGTGTAAACATTGATATTTTACAACTGACAGAAATAACTGAAATAACTGATGACTGAAATCATCAAATACAGTTCAGTTACAATATTTTACAAATACTGAAATATCACTCAGATCATGAAGTTAATAATTTTTGTTTTGAAAGCACAAGTGGAGAGTCGCTAACAAATCAACATATTCATTGCATGTGCAGAATTCTTCAGTGAGTGCAAACAATAATTTTATAAGGTCTGAAGGTTCGCCTGCCTGACTGCTACAGCCCAGTAAACTTCCAAGCCTGTCACATTTTATACCTGGACTACACATTGTGAGGCAATCAAACTTGCAGTACTTTTGCAGTAATTTCACATTTATGCAGACATAGCTCACATTTGGAAATGTAAATCAATTTTTTGAGAATTAATTGTATCTACTAACATGGCCTATGTGATTCGATATTTGCACACTCCTAGACCTCACATGGCTCCACTAACCAAGCTACCTGCTACGCTACATCATGACTGCACCAGTTATATTGCAGTAGAATCTTGTTGAGTGGAAATAAATTGCTGCTTGAATAAAACAACCTTCTCAAATTTAGTTGGTTTCGTAATCAGCTGCTGCACCTATACACATCTTTCTCTGTAGACGAAAGCTCTGGGTGGTATGGAACATGCATGTTTTCACAGACCCTTAAGCTGTAACTTAAGGAGGTCGTGCCATATGTATATCTCATTGTTGCCGTACTCTGTCACAGAGGATGGCCCCTGGGCACTGTTGAAGTGGGTGGTGCAGGCGCCCCTGTTGGCAACACTGCACTACACGGTGCCGGACTGCCGGACCGCAACCGGCAAACGCCTGTTCCTGCTCAGCTTCTTCATGTCCATATTCTGGACGGCAGCCTTCTCCTACGTCATGGTCTGGATGGTGGGTCTCTCCAAACGGGACAGTGGCTGCTACTCATGAGCTGTCTCTCATTAGCAGTTCCCCAATCCAAACTGTATGTTCTCGTGCATAACCCGCACACAAATACAGCAAAATCAGAGCCAAATTCGGGATGCGAGTTACACTGATATTTCATCATGCAAGGTGGCTTCATGGCAATGCTATGCCACAATGCAAAAAAAGGTAGCTTCACAACAATGCAAAGCTGGTGAAATTATCATGTTGGCTGAACCTGATCATTGGCCAGGACAGGGAAGTGTTCTAAAGCGAGTGAAAATAAAGCATGCACAGTCTCTGAGCATGGGGTCACTCTACTGAATCAGTGGGGTCGCTTCTACTGAAGGGTAAAATTAAATTTGCACTGCTGAAATGTACGGGGTAATACACAGAGATCGTCTTTGACTTTTCCCCAGGTTATGGCAGAAGATGCAGGCTATACGTGGTAAAATATGATAGTCATATCGAAAAAAAAAAGACACACATTTAAGCTTTATTTTACAGCCAATTAAGGTCTTTCTTTCTTGCTTAGTACAATCCTTCTTTAGATCCACTTTTCGCTGCACTCTCATGTTTCGTTTAGGTCACATACTACCTCAGTTTTCAGATAGAAAACTGAGGTAGAATATTTTATCAGTCACTAAGTTACAAAATAAAAGGCATGCTTCAAACCTCATTAATTTTATGGAGACGCATAGTTTCGGATAATTACTTTTTCACACACAACGCCTTACAGAATGGTTGCATTTTGGCATTCTTGTTTTTCTCGAGATTTGAAAAAAACTTCGGTGTGCTTGTGCAACAGAAGCAGAACAGAATCAACAGTCTAAACTAATGTCACTGTTATTAAACATGTTCTTTTGTTATCCGCTCTTAAACCTAACAAAATAATACAGAGAGAATTGGAAATTTATAAACATCTTGACTTTGCTAGAGACTCCGTAACGCAATTTTGTCCTGATGCTAGTTGTCTATAGCACTGGTACCAAAGCACTCAAATGAAGTTTTGTCATAGCAAGCTGGCAGGGCACACAAAAAGTAAAAAGGCTAGCACAACTTTTACTGAGGTGTTTCTTTTTTCTAAGAGCACATTACTTTCATGAACTTAGCTGTCTGAGGATCACACCATTATATAACCAACTTTGACGGTTTTCATTTCATACTACCATAAGTCCTTTGGCTACCAATCAAGTGACCCAGAAACAATTTTTAGCAAGGCTGCCACCACACAATAGCCCTCTGGTGACAGCCTTCTTTTCGTTCCAGCAATAACAATAAACAATGTGGCACTGCCATCAAGTTCGAGTATGGTTGTGCAGCAAAGCGTGAAAACCCGTGCGCAGGTGACCCTCATAGGCTACACGATGGGGATCCCGGACACGATAATGGGCATCACATTCTTGGCAGCAGGCACCAGCATACCCGACGCATATGCTAGCCTGCTGGTCTCCCGACAAGGTGTGTGCATCATCAACTAAATCCCTGGCAATTTTAAAAGTCGCAGCTTCAACCCCGGTGCGCATGCACATGAGTGTGATTTCAGGCACATGGAACAATGCTGGTTAGGTGAGCAATATTAAATGTTCACAAAACCATGGTGGCTTGGGAGCTCTGTGCATTGCACTGCTAAGCAGGAGAAATCCTGTTTGATTTCCGGTCATGGTGGCCGCATTTAGAAGTGGAGAAAATGTAAAAAAAAGAATGGGTGCTCAGATTAAGATACAGATTAAGGAACTGTTTGGGCAGGCCCTGTTATTGTTTATTACTTTAGGTGAATGCAATCGGCGTACCTGTCAGCTGTCTCCAAAAGCAGCTGATGTCTGCAATTATTGATGTCATACTGCAAGAAATTTCCAGGGCAGCTGTTCATTATTTGCAGAAAGTGTGGACACTTGATTTATTGTTTTCAGAAGATTTGCACACTTGATATCGGCGCCTGGTGATACTCATGCGATCGCTTATTCGCTCGAAGCTCGTGTTTTCTGCTGGGGCCTTGTATTTTATTTCTTCTAGGTTGCGCCATTTGGTACAAGCAACACCGCAGATGGCCTATGGACGGGACGTTTTTACCAATATTCTATATACTGACAAAGAAAAAGGCTATTCGTGTTAACTATTTGGTGGAATCTCACGATACAGCTCGAAGAATTCTCGAATGCCTGTATATGTAAGCCAAGATCGAAACCAAAATACGGACGGTTGTTTCACACACGCGCTTTCGATCCCTACCGAGCACCGATCACGATCTAATTTGTAGACCGTGATTGGCACCCTTCCGTATATTACAAATGTGAGCTGATGGAGATCTAGCTGTCATTTTTCACACTTGAAGGCGACCACCGAGTAAACAATGTTCAGATTAGCTGTCGTTTGACTGAAACGTCCTTGTAATCGATGTATTTATCCCGACCACATCTGCTGCGACACCTGGCAGGGGGACACACTAATTTTGACAGGCGCCTCGAGGTTGCGTGTGACCCGCGGGCGTTTTTTGCCGAGTAGTCGTGTGCGTCATGCTTGAGAGGCACAGGGGCAACGCCGGAAGATCAGCGAGAACTAGAGGACCGCTTCCGGCCTTGAAGTGGTAAGAGTTTACTGAGAACCGACAGAGGAACAGATCCGTTGCATTTGAGAGGCACGGCGTACCTTTCCCTGCTTTGGGAGCAGCTTCCGCTGGTTTCGTGCCAGACTCCGCCGCTCCGAGTTGCGTTTCTCTCTGCATTGTCGCAGATCTTGCTCTTGTCGCACAGATGTAGCCAAACAAAACCAGGACAGCCGGGCGATTCCTTTCCGTTCTTTCTTTTTAGCTTGTCGGCCTTGAACAAACTTCAGGCGAAGCTGTCGGACCGATGTAAACACGCAAGACGAACTTTTTTTTTTCACGCACCAAATGTTACTAACTGGATTGGATGAGCTCGGCTCACAAAAACTTGCGACAAACTTTGCGTAGTTTCGGTTTTGTTTTAGGCGTTGTTTTACACGTAGCGCTCGTGTCTTTCGTGTCCTTCTTGTCTCTGTGTCGTCGTTTTGTTCTCGCGCTATAACTATCGTCGTTGCATAGAGATTTTGGTACAAGTGATGTCCTTTCTTGATAGAGTTGATAAAGATCTCGCTCACTCACGTTTAGATTTCGTGCGGAAGTTGCTTGTAGCGTTATGTTTACAAGTCGAGTATTGGGCTTTGTTGAGATTCTCTATTTCCCTGAGAATCACGAGAATGATCTGGCGGGCATCGACATGTTTTTCACAAAGCGCTTGAAGGGTGGCATTTCACATATGCAAGCGCCTTCGCCCCCCCCCCCCCCCTAGCTCATAAAAAAATTTCTGGCTACGGGCGTCACTATGAAGACTGTTACATTAAGGTCCCTAATTAAACAAGTTTCGGAAACTTAATCATAGGCCCAGAATACAAAGAACTTCAGGCTGATGTATGCTACTTACAAGTGTCCCTTACGCCTCCAATGAAGCTAACTGGTTGGTGATTGACTAACTCAAAAATGCTCTTTCATCAACAGATGGGGTCGTGTACCTTGCAGCCTCGATAACTGACTGCAATTGGTTCTAGATGCATATAGTATATACTTCTGGAATAAACCTTACGTAACTCAAGCTTCCAAGCTTTCATTACAGTCACAGAGTTATATTAATTTTGGTGTGACTCTGTCAATGTACAGGCGTGAGCACGCGGGATCGCATGACCGAAAGCATCGACGCGCTATCTGGCGACGAGACGCCTGCTGCGGAGCGCATATATAAGCGTCCTGTTTTATCAATTGGCCTCTCACGTCACTCTCTCCGACGAGCCACACCAAACACCAATAGCCAAAACGCCACCTGGGTGTCACTGTCTTTGCTCCATCGAATTTGTGCCGTTTTTTTTTTTTTTTTAAGAAGTAGATGCGACGGTGCCAGTTCAAGTACCGGGATCGCGTAGTAATTTATGCCGGTCAATTCATAAGCGTAGCCAGCCTCGCGAAACCCGATGAAGCCAAGCAGACAAAATAAAATTTTCTCAGCACAGTTTGCCTTTTGTCGCGTTAGGCCAAGTTGAACCTAAATGAGCCAAGTTGAGTGATTGTAAGTGTAGTCAAACCTAATCCATCCTAGTTGAGCGCGGTATCGCCAAGTCGGGTGTAAAAGCCCAGTCCAGATTGCTGTTTTATTGCGATAGCAATTATATGGAAGCTCTCTGCTGGATGTCATGCACCGCATATGTATATGTATCTATATATATAAAAACGCAAGAAAAAAAAAACACCCAGAAAAAAGCTCCTCGGCGCGCGTAATCGAACGTGGGATCCCTGTGCCGTGAAAGCGAGGCGTTAACTACTGAGCGACGCCCGCCGAAGAACGTTCTTCACCACCGTTCAAACAGCAAGCTATTTATATCTACCACTTACCACTGCTGTGTTTTCGGCATTGCCAGAAAGATGGCGCAATGAGCGCACGTCGCCACATTGCGCCCGCTCTAATCTCCTACGCGTACATGCGCCTACTTTGCCCGGCTTAGGATGGATGGATGGATGGATATGGCTGTACCCTTTATATCGGGCGGTAGTTTGCGCCACCAAGCCGTAATACCTAATGAACCAAGAACTATATATATATTTTTTTCCTTAAAAAGTGAGTTTGAGGATTCGTACTTTGCAGTGAAGAGTTTAATTTTCACTCGTGCCTTGACTTTAGCCACCAATCAGATAACCTCCTTCTGGTTAAGTTTACCCGCTTAAAGTTTATTTTGCCCTCCCGGTCCCTAAACCCCAGTGCTTTGAAAAACTCTGCGCCATCATTCTGAACTATAGGGTGAAGCCCTTTACAGAACATTATCAAGTGTTCGGCAGTTTCTTCTTCCTCTCCACACGCACTGCATACTGTGTCTACCCCTTCGTATTTGGCCCGATATGTCTTGGTTCGCAGTACTCCCGTCCTGGCCTCAAACAGTAGAGAACTACCCCGAGTATTATCATAGATCCTTTCCTTGGCAATTTCCTGCTTAAAAGTTCGATAGATCTCTAGTGCGGACTTCTTAATCATGCCCATTCTCCACATGTCAGTCTCCGTTTCCTTCACTTTCTTCTTAACCGATAGTTCTTTTTGGTTTGGCCACCTGCTGTATTCTAAGTATTTACCAGTCAACTTCCTGGTTCACTTCCTCCATTTTGTATCGACATTCTTCATGTACAAGTAGCTGAAAACCTTCCTAGCCCAACGCTCTTCTCCCATTTCTCTCAATCGTTTCTCAAATTTTATCTTGCTGCTAGCTTCCCTGCCCTCAAATGATGTCCATCCCATATCACCTTGTACTCCCTGATTTGGTGTATTCCCGTGAGCTCCTAAAGCAAGCCTACCTATTCCACGTTGCTTAATTTCTAATCTTGCTTGAACTTCTGATCTCATGCACAAGACCGCATTGCCGAACGTCAGCCCAGGAACCATGACCCCTTTCCATATTCCTCTCACAACATCATACCTATTGTAATTCCACAGTGCCCTATTTTTCATGACTGCTGCATTCCTGTTACCTTTAGTCGTCACGTATATTTCGTGTTCCCTCAGATACTCGGTCCCATTGCTTATCCATACTCCCAGATATTTGTATTTATCTGTTATCTCTAGCGTGACCTCCTGTATTCTAAGCTCACTACCTTCGTTGTCATTGAAAATCATGACTGCTGATTTTTCCTTACTGAATCTAAAATCTAACCTATCTCCCTCATTACCGCAGATGTCCATCAATCTCTGCAAATCTTCCTTGTTGTTGGCCATTAGCACTATATCATCTGCGTACATTAATGCTGGTAGTGCCTGATCAATAAGTTTTTCTTGTTTGACTAAAGAGAGGTTAAAGCCCAGTCCACTTCCCTCTAATTTTGCCTCTAATCCTTGTAGGTACATCATGAATGCCCCCGTTTACCTCTGCAGGCTTGGATACCTGTTTTTCCCACTTTATAACTACCTTGTTACCTTTATAGATACCCTTTAAAAGATTAGTGACTACATGTTCCACGCCTAGTGTGTCCAGTATTCCCCACAATTCCTCTTGAACCACGCTATCGTACGCTCCCTTGATATCCAAAAATGCTAGCCACAGGGGCCTGTGTTCCTTTTCTGCTATTTCGATGCACTGCGTTAGTGAGAACAGATTGTCTTCCAACCTCCTGTGTTTCCGAAACCCATTCTGCAGTTCCCCCAGCACCCCCTCATCCTCTATCCACGCCTGCAGTCTTTCCTTTATAATTTGCATCGCCAGCCTGTAGAGCACTGATGTCACTGCTATGGGACGATAGTTGTTTATGTCAGCTTTGTCCTTCTTTCCTTTATAGATCATGCTCATCCTGCTAAGTTCCCAATGCATTGGGAACTTCACCATCGATTATTATTTTGCTCACTGCCTCTCTCAAAGCCTGCTTAGACTTTGGACCTAATGTCTTTATCAGCCTAATTGGAATGCCATCTGGGCCTGTTGATGTACTACCAGGAACCCTTTTCTCAGCCCTTTCCCACTCTTGTTGTGAAAATGGAGCCATTGCACCACTTGATTCGTCCTTGTCTATTGTGGTGCATAAAGTACTTCTTTGTTGAAATTTTTCTGTCACCCTTGTTCTTATATATTCAATAGCTTCGTCCCCTTCTAGCCTAGCACCTTGGGCTGTAGTTATAAAACTCTGCTCTAGGCTCGTCTCATTTCTTAGGGAGTTTAGATGGTTCCAAAATTTCGCAGCTGCCTTTATATCTTTTTATGTACTTCTGCCAGCCACTGAGCTCCCTTCCTTCTAATCTTTTCATTGATCAGAAGGGATGCATCCCTTCTACAGCTTAGAAAGGTTGCCCATTTTCTTTCAACATCATCTGTCGGTTCACCCCGCTGCTTAGCATGTCTGTGTTCCCTAGAGGCTTCCTGACGTTTTGCTATGGCTCTCTTAACTTCCTCATCCCACCAACTTTTGGGTTTGTGTCTTCTTTTCCGGGGTGATTTGTCACGCCTCTTAGCAAGCTCTAGCTCAAAGAGTCTAATTAGATTCGTGTATGTCCACACTGTCTTATTATCCTCCGTGATTACTTTCTCAATTTGTTTAGTGGCTATTTCAATTTGCCTTTCTGAATAAAAATTTTCCTGTAGTTGCTCATCTTGTCTCCTTCCCACTTTCACTGCTCTTCCAAAACTTAGCTTGATACGTTTGTGATCGCTACCCAGACTTCTGGAGCCACCTTCATCTATGTGCATTCCCCTGAGCTTATCATACATCCTATGTGACATCAGTGCATAATCTATCGTCGACTGAAGCCTTCCTACCTCCCATGTTATTTGCCCTTCACACTTCTCAGTACTGTTGCAAATGATCAAATCAAGCCTTTCACACATATCCATGATCATTTTGCCTGTCGGGTCGGTATACCCATCTATATCTTCCATGTGCGCATTCATGTCTCCTAGTATAATTATCTCGCACTCTCTTCCTAACTCCTGAATGTCCTTTGATATACACTCTACCATTGCCTGGTTTTCCTCTCTGGCCTTTGCTCCCGTCCACAAGTACACGAAACCAAGGAGTGTCATTTGACCTGCCACTTTCCCTTTTAGCCATAAATGTTCCTTGCACTCCTGCTTGACCCTTTGCCAGGGTGTACTTTTATGAATGAATGCCCCAATACCACCCCCCTTTCTGCTGCCTTCTGTTCTATTACAATATTCCCACGCGTAGTCCGGATTGTTCGGAGGTTGTTCCATGTCCCTGAGATGTGTTTCTACAAAACCGTATACCATCGGCCTCTCTTCCCTTAGCTGTTCTTCTATCTCTTCCCACTTCAGCCTGTTCCTACCACCCTGCATGTTAATATACCCTATGTCTGAATTGGCTCGGCGCTCGTGGCTACGTCTATTTATGCCCCGGGCTCTACCTATCTTAGATATTGGTGCCACTTTGGAATCGTATCTGTCCATACCACCTGTCGAAGAGTCTCCCTGGTTGTTTTCCTCGTTACTAGCTATCCTGCACCCCGAAGGGCTCGCTTGCCCCCCAAAAAAGCTACTGCGCGTCCTGCAAGTCGCCAACCCACCTCATGACCTAGCCGCCCATCGAAGTGAATTCTGTCTCGTTGAAAACCCCCCCACCTATGCACCTCTCTGTTTATTTCCACCACCTCAAAGCCTTTCTCTCGACTCATCCACCATATCTCTTGGTTTGCGTTGACCACTGCTCTTTGCAGGTTGCTATCACGCACCGGTACCTCCGGTATCGTGCATATAACTACCTGTACCTTAGGAGAAGTGGCGCGCATGTCATCGACGCCTTTCGCCAGTGTGGCTGCTAGTCCTTCTGCATCTTCATTGAGGACATCGTTTAAACCGCCTGAAATTATCACGAGGTTTCGTCTATCAGCTGTCGTTTTGAGCTTTGCGCTCGCTTGCCTCATGACTGCTTCCAGTTTGCGTCCTGGGAACGCCCCTACCGCAACCCTCTTGTCACCTCTTACCCTCTCTTTGATGGCTTCTGTGCATCGATTTAAATTCGAGTCCCCGGCTATTATCACATGCTGTGACTTTTCAGCTGGAGCGTTCTGCACCTGGGGGCTACTTGCACCTGTGACGCCGGCTGCTTTGTTCCCTTCCTGCCCCACCACTACCTCGCTGAAGCTGGGCCTTGCGACAGTTGAACCGGCTAAACCTGTTTTTTCCAAACTTGCTTGCTTCTCCTCCTCCACCGTTCTGGTTGCCGGTTCCCTACTGTTCTCTCGGTAGGTCGCTTCTTTGTTCAGCTTCACTAGCGCTTCCTCGGCGGACTTCAGTCTTTATCCCATTGCCTTCGTTTTCTCTTGCTCTGTCGCCACCGCAGTCTCGAGCTCGGCGATTCTCCTCAGCAGTTCACTCTGGGCAACCATCATTTTCTCCATTTTTTCCTTGACCTCACATTGCCTACAATTCGCGTCAGCCTCTTCTCCATCCGCTTCTACGCTTGGGTCCACTTTCAAACCCACTCCACATCCTGAACACTTTACAGTCTTTTTAACCATACCTTTCTGACACCAATTGTCCCTATACTCAATAATTACTAAACTCGAACCCTGCACTTCGAAAAAAAAATTCTAAGCTCTACTACAAAAATTTGCGTGTTCAATGTACGCGCACCTCCCCCACGGGGTGGCAAAAAAAACAACAAAAAATTTCAAACACACACACCCGCACTAACTAATAAATACCTGGTGTCTGGCCCCCGAAAAAGCCGTACCACAAAATAAGTACTACGAAGATTTCAACCACTGCCTTATAATTATAAAGACAAGCTCAAAACATGCAAAAACACTTATCTGCGCAGTCGATCCGGAGCGCTCAAAAAACACGTCCATCCACCTTGACAGCCTGAACTGAACTGAACTTAGAGAAGAGGAGCGACGCTCCCTCTCGCGCCCATATCTCGCGGTGGCGAGGAGGGCAGGATCGTATGCCTTGGCTGGCCACGGGCTTTACGTAGAACGATTCTGCTATAGTTACCGGGCGCACAAAGGTCACTGCAACCATTGCAGTCTCCGTTCGCGAAAGGCGCACGCTTTTCAGACTCGGCGAAGTAACAAATGAGACGCTTATTCGCATGCATCCGTACCTGTGAGTACGTTTCGTGCGTAATTTGTGCGCGAGAAACGCGGGGCACGTCTCGATCTGCTTTCCATTCTGCGCGTGACCTTTCAAATTGTTGCTATCACGTTCATTGGTTCACCTTTGCGGCGAAGCTGTGACTTTTTTATGTAATAAAGATTCGATGCGCCCAGATTGGTCGAGAAAAGTAGACGTACAGCCAAATCGATGTATAGTTAATCATTCTATCATTTCATTTAGCCGAGTAAAACCAGCCCACACAAGGCGAACCTTACAGTGGCCAATTCATCCAAGTCGGCTTCACCATATGCCTAGAAGCGCCAAACCCTGGAAAATACTAATTACTTATAATGGACAGTATACCTGTGAAGCTAATTTATGTCTAAATACTGTTAGTTAGGACACATACCAGTTAAGGTATATTAATTAGTGTGATATCCAATCACACACGAAACAAACTGGAGTTTCATGTGGTATAATTAGGCTATAACTATGCATATGACACTAGAAACACGCTGGAGTTTCACATGGTATAATTAGACTATAATTATGCATAACTAAGCTAAGGCAGCACCAAGGTAACCATATAAAAATCTTATTGTGGTTGATCATGACATCGTCAAACTAGTCTGATTACATTTAGGTGTAATAAAACAATGTCTTATGAAATGCAATAAAGTAATTGGTTCAATTTTTGTTAGCTCAAAGTGTCCAAGCTGAGGAAGATACTAATTACTATATAATCACCGAGTCTAATCACTAAGTTAAGATTCTAATGAGCCCCAAAACTAACTTTAATTATGTCTTCATACTTATTGTGCTTCTTTCATCATAACTATAGACTCATTTAAGTTCAACTTGGCCTAACGCAACAAAGAAAAGCTGAGCTGAGAAAACTTAATTTTATGTGTTTGGCTTTATTAGGTTTTGGGAGGCTGGCTACGCTGGATTAGGCTACATTTTGCGAGCCCGGCGTTGGAACCGGCGGTGTTGCAGCCGCTAGGTCAAAAAAGAAAAATAACTGCACAAGTTTGTTGGAGCCACAACAGCGACACCCAGTTGTCGTTTTGGCTACGAGCTTGTTGGACAGAGCGACGTGAGACGCCAACTGATACGACGTGGTGTGCATGCGCACCCCAGCAGCCCTCTCATTGCCAGATAGCGCATCGATGACTTCAGCCATGCGATCTTGTGGTCTGCACACTTATGCTCATGCCTGTACATGTATAGTTCTTCCAAAGCCCGCCTCCCACCTGCCTACACCTCTGCTAAGGACAAATGCTGTGCACAACACTAAAACAAACACAATTTTTAAGTACGTCACATATCATAAAAGTTTTTTTTTTTTCCTTTCATAAGGCTGATGTCAATACCATTTAAATTGATCTGTCTATGAATCAGCTATACTTGGTCGTAATGGGTAACTGCCTTTTATTCGTCTTTTTCTTTTTTCCAGGTCAAGGGGACATGGCTATAGCTAACAGTATTGGAAGCAATGTCTTCGACATTCTAATAGGTTTAGCACTGCCATGGCTGATCCAGACGGGGATGGTGGAGCCTGGTTCACTTGTAAGTTCTGTGCCAACATGTCCGGCAATGCCACATGTGTTCATGCACCTGTGAAATTGGTGAACTAAACTTTGCAAAACTTCCTGTGCAGGCTTACATCAACAGTGGGGGCCTGGTGTGGTCAGTCGTCTTGCTATTCCTTACCATAATCATCACAGTGAGTTCAATTTCCTCCCGATTATAGCAGACTATTTACATAGGTCAAGCCCTGGCATCAACAGCAGATGCAGTGCGATACACTTACAACGATATTGAGAAAGGCAGAAAATTAGAACCAATTATCGTTATATCCTGGTGCTGCAACAGCATCAAAGATATTCTCCTTTTCCAGAAAACTAATATTTTTTATCAGTAAGGCCTCTGAAGGGAAAATGATGCAGGTGTCGCCGGCATTTTTTGTGGGCAGGTCTTTCGTTATCTTGCAACCCATGTCATGTCTGTGCCTGTGTGTATAACTCTTGTGAAAGGTTGAATACACTTGCAAACCTCACAGTTCCATTAAATTAGAACAATGTTTGATTCTATGTATCTACTAGTACAGCTGGAGTAGTTCCTAACTTTTGAGAAAGAAATGATGGTGAAGCTGAAAACTATGAAGAAACAAACGTGAAAGAAATTAAAAAAAGTAATGCGAACATGACGACTGCTGCGCAGATCTACACCATCCACCGGAGTCACTGGCTGCTGACCAAGAAGCTGGGCGTGTTTCTCCTGGTGGTGTATGTTATCTTCCTCATCATCTGCAGTGCGGTTGAGTTCAACCTGCTGGGATACGTGAACCCACCCATGTGCATCGAATGAGACACAGCCACTTCGCAACATCTCCAAAGGCGTCTACAGTGGCAGGCTGTTCTAGTTGGCCCGGTCGCAGGAAGTGATTCTTGGTACCGAATACAAACACACAAATATACACTTCAAAGCTGGGCTAATTGTGGGTGGCATAGAGCAAAGCAGGGCAATGCCAGGTGGACAATGATGAGCATTTGCGGCCATTGCTGGGCACTGCACTGGGTTATGTTTGGGGATGACGAAATACTGCTGGAACCATGCTTGACATTCAGGACAGGAGCACCTGATATCTAGGCCACATCTGTATCACCGGTATGAAGTATGTGTATGGGATACACAGTTGCCACCTTCATTATGATAAAGTTATGCCTACAGGAACTGGGCTGCCAACAGCAGATGAAGTTGTTGAACTTATATTTGAGTACGACGAAAGTAAGAAAAGCAATGTCATTTATACATCCAGAAAATGCACCATTGTTTGTGTGGTTGCAATAATCAGGTGTAACCTACATCAAAAGCTGTATGCCACATGTATCGCTACTTTATAATACATAGCAGAAATTAGTAACAAAACAATGTGGCACAATTAAGAGCATTAAAAGTGTGGCTTAATCAGGCTATAGTGCTTGATGCACTTCAAACAAAGAAGTCATTCAATACTGTGATGTAATGTTTTAGCTTTTTGTCCAAGAGCATATAGTGCACAGCAACCATCAAAATATAAAAAATAAAAAAAGAAAAGAACACAATGATGGTCAACAAAATTAAGCAAGTGGAAATTCTAGCAGAAAAGGAATGTTGATGTTTATTGATGAGGAAGTTTGAAAGTATATTTTTATCATTCAAAACTGACATGCTCTGTGACAAGCAATATAGCTACAGCACTGAAACTGTGGTGATATGTTTGTATTTAACCGTAGCTCTAAGAACCAATTAAGGTAGCCAGAAAGATGTGAGTACAGACGAGATATAAGCAAGAGCTGCACTGTAAGCTTTAACGAATGCCCTGTCGTGCAACTTTGTTCTCATCATTGTCTTCATAGCATGCTAACTGTTCAAGAAGGAAAACCCACCTTAAATGCTGTTCAGTGTGAGTTCAGAAGGTAGAAGGTTTGGGCGTGTTGGTTATTCATCCCTGTTCACAAAACAGAGCACACATGAACACATGGGACAGAAAGTGATCAGGACCTGATCTCTGTCTGTGCCCTGTGTTTATGTACACTCTGTTTTTATAAAGAACAGTGCACGTGCTCAAGCACCATATCATTTTTCATTCAACAAGAATTAATATAAAGTTCTTCATCTGAAGATTCGCTCTGCATTAGGCTTTAAGAAACATTGGCTGAACTCGTGATTTAAAAAGAAACAGGGGGTAGTCGATTAAGCGTACTGTCACATTCGACCACACTGTACAACATTTAGTCATGTTGCTTACGTAGTTCATGAAGCTGTTAGCCGACTCCCGTGACTGCGAGACGGTGTCCTTAGAACTAATTAACTCTCTTGGGAGCCTCATCAAAGTTGTGTGCTTGACTTCCAGTAATTTATATTGTTCTGTGGCATTGATACATGGTGCTTGCATCAGCTGCTGTGCATAAGCCACTAAGAGCAAAGGTTGTGTCTTTCAGTCATGGATAGCATTAGTCTTTAGGAAGTCTCAACTGCGTGTGGGAAGTCCAGTTTAATTTGAAACACTCTGCCATCGTTCGGTCGTAAAGACTGAGATATTCTGACTTCAGGTGTTCGTAGCATATGCCATGCATTTTGAAATGGGCAGTGCGAAGGCAAGGACAAAAGATAGAAGTAATACACATTGCACAGTGCTGTCTCAAACTAACTTCATTATAAGACTTTATTCGCGCTGCCCATTTCAAAATGCGCAACCAAATCCAACTTACCCAAACGTCAGTTTTTGTGTAGCATATACGTACTGTTTCGTGGTTAGTGCATTGCTGTTTCAAGGTGATAACTGGCACATTTCCAGGAGTAATGTAAAGTTAAGTAATAACATCATATACACTTTGAGAAAGGTCGTATTCAAGGAGTCTTTCTGTGACACAACAATAATTGTGATCAACGGGAACATTGGCAGAGGTGTATGGGACTGGGTGCATTGGTCAAGCATATTTTAAGGTGCAAAGTGCCACATTGACAACGGGCTAAAAGGGGAGTCATTTGGCACTTCGCGTGTGCGGTGACTCTTTCTTTTGTTTGTTGTCATTGTTGCACCTTGCACTTGAAAATAGACATGCAGTGAGATGCATTTGTTTTGCAGTGTACTTAAAGTACGCCCACAACAATGATGAGCTCACATGCACTTCCTGACATTATCACCGGCACAAGTACAACTGGGTCATGTGCAACGTGTTCGCTGTCAGCGTGACACGACATTCCTGCAAGAGAATGGTGAGCACCGAGTTTTCGAGTGAGAATGTACAAGCGAACCATACCACGATTACTGCTGTGTGAGGAAAAGACATCCCAAATATGCTTTTCCTTAGAGTGTGAGGTGCATTCAAGATGATTAGCAATATAATTAGGCTGCCCTAAACAGAAAGCCCTAAAGTCAAGATAACTACGAAACAATGCAGAGACACAAAAGGAGGGACACATTGTTCTAATTTATTTTAGACGATTGCCTGCTCTCTGCCGTGGCATCATGTTGTAGCTGTGGAAGTAAATGATGTGAAAGTGATCACAGTAGAGATAGCCAGTGGTACGCATCAATGCTACAAGATAGACATGTTTTTACACAACAAGCTCCTTCATTACATCGCTTCAGGGAAATCATGCAGACATTGGCCGTCTAGCATTCCGGATTATTCAGTAGCGAGGATTGAAGTGACATTTAGCACAAGGCAAGGACCGCAGTCTCTGCACTGGCAAAGTTTGCCGAGTGCCAAGACGAGAAGGCGCACTTCCGAGGTGCGCTGTCCTAGTCCAATGACCAAGAAGCGTGAGTACCATGTCTGTAAGAACTCGTGTTGATGGAACATCTATGCTCTGACATTGCTGTAACTTTGGGAACACCGATTCAGTATGTCGCTATAATATACTCAATTCAGATAGCAGACGAGAGAAACCTCAGTTCATGATGCGCTCGTACGCACGCTCTTCAGAAAGCCGCATAAAGTGATCCAGTGGAGGTTTACACGATTACCTGCAGCTTCATTAAATGGAGTGCTTGTCTAAAAGCTGTGTTCACTCAGGAAGGCCTGTAGGTGCAGCCATGCGTTGATTGTTGTCCTTTGAATGCCAAGTGTGGGACTTGCCTGTACAGTGAGCGCTCAATACAAACTGCCACAATCTATTGGGACTTGCCAGATTGTATCTGAATGTTGCAATGAGCCAGTGGTGCGTACCAGAGGTACACAGCACTGTAGGTCAGTGCTTTGAAAGGGTGCATAGGAAAAAGGTACAAAGTCAATGGTACATCCTGTCTCGTTGAAAACAAATGTTTCTCTCATAACCTTTGGCATTCTATGCGATAAGCATAAGGATGCCAAAGGGCTGTTGTGAGACCATGCCACGCATTGGTGAACGTAAAAGAGTGACGAAGCGTATAGTTAAACAAGCTCCCCACTTCTTAAGATTCAATGAAGTTAGTACCAGTGATCATTCGAAAAATTTGTTGGCTGTTACAGAGGGAGATAATTTATTAGAAGGCAGATAGGCCAGTCTGAGCTCGTTTGCTCTAGCCTGCTACTCTGAAAAGAGTAAGAGAGACAGGGAGGAAAATTGGAATTGATGGGCTGGTACAGAGCAAAACTACACAATGTGCCTGTACAAAAAGCCACTAACACACAGCGATACATTTAGGCCATACATTTATTACACGTACTTCCAGCCAAATGCTTTTGTGCATAAAGTAACAGTCGTACTTGAAGGTTCGATGAAAAAATGTACAACTTACTACCTATGTACTATCAAATGGCCGGCTGTGAGAGCAATAGTTAAAAAGAATAATGTAAAGATGGTCTTTTCCAAAAGCCTCTTTCAATTTTTAAACCTTGTGCCCATATAGGTTCGAGCTGCTGCTTTTGAAGAGAAAATTTATCTCACAATGTTCGTGCAATGTCATCGTGAAACCGTGATTTTTGTCTCCCGAGCCACAACAAAGTCTTTCACTCTTCTTTGGGATCTAACCCAACCTACCAAACATGCTTCCAGAAGGCACGCCCACCGCGTGTTAGAGCTGTTGAACCTCGTATGTATTGCCTTGTGTGAAAAAGATTTTGAACACCCATAATGTAAGTGTTATATAGATATATATATATATACATACATAGTGGTACTATTCATATGTGCTTGTTGATTTCAGTCAAATGTGCTTTTTATTTCAGCTCAGTGATGAATTATAGATTCTAAGGGTCTTGTTTACTGTTGCCCAGTGCTTTAGTTTTTTTTTTTGTCTTGAAGATTGAACGGCTTGTGGACTGGAAAATGAGCGTGCATGTTCGTGTATGTTGAGCTAGGTGTTGTGTTGTTCTTGTATTAGTGTCTTTCAACCCAGGAACCTGCGATGGTCTTTAGTAGTTGATCCTCTCAGTGAAAAGCAAGAAAATGTCAAAGGCAGCATTGCAATATGCATGCTACAAAGGATTGTGAACACAGCAGCCCATTTGCTGTGAAATGTTATTGCATTCCACCCGTTCACTTGAGAGTTGTCTTTCACTTGTATTTACAACAACGACACATATAATGCGTAAAAAGCCTAGAGATGAATTTACCAGGCGTGAAATACCTGTTTCGGTATTGATTCTATATGATGATAAAATTCAGAGAAATTGCGCACAGAACATTTTATTTGTTGGTAAACTCACTCGTGGCTGACAATGTTTGTACAATCAGTAGGCAGCTGCACAATAAGTAGCACAAGGATGAAAGGACGAACTTTTATTCCCCAGTTTCATAGCTAGACAAATGGCTGCATAGAATTTACGTCGCCTTCATTTGTGCAAATCATTTTAAATGTGGACAAGTCTACTCAGGTAATGTGCGTTGTGCAAATCGCTTTCGTTCCTACTTTCTCAACCTGAAGGAACATTGATTACCTAGGGTGCCAAAGCATGGTGCTTAATATAACGTCTTGACGCTGGCACAATTTGACTTCAAGGTGTGCCAGAAGAGGCATATGTACAATCAAACTAATGTCGGCAATCGTTCAAACAAACTTTTTAATCAATGACACAAACTATATATATATATATATATATATATATACATAAGCCAGAGAGGGCTTGGTGACATCTGCTGCTAATAGGTACCAAGTAATACCCCTGTCACATGGTAACGAATGGCATTGAGCAGACCTAATGTCATTTTACTTGCATGTTGTCACATGACGAAAACAAGTATAATTTTGAAATTATGATCATGACCTTAGCCCTCCTGAGCCGCGACTATGGGAGAAATTAAAATATACTGAAATTTGCATGTAACCCGTGCGCATCCACAGAAATAATGTTTATGGGCAAAACAATGCTCCTAGAATGTTAACGCGGCCGTTTTACACAACTTGCTACAGCTGCATGACACACTCAAAAACCAACATTGCCAAGATGTGGCCAGGCATGAGTACAGTGAAATGAAGCGGGGCGCATCAATTAATTTCCTGGCTGCAAAAATGAGACGGTGGCAGCCATTTTGTGTGGTAGTTACCACCTTGCTCACCACAATACGTGCGGACAGACGATCATCGTCGGTGATACAGGTAACAGTGACAACAAAGCACAAACGAAACCACGGCCGGCGTCAGCTTTCTTTTGGAAACTTTCGCACTTGCTATCATGTCATCAAACCAGTAATAAGTTTACATAGTAAGGAATAAGATATTTACAAATTGTAGAAGTTACCTATACGTAAGTTAACAGCAATCTCCCTAAAAGTCCCTGGTGTCGAGACTACTCATTCAGTCTAGAATTGAATGCATGTCCCAAGAACTCATTCGACAGAAAGTGTCATTTTCATCAAATGGCATTAGTGGCAAACAAATGACATTGCAAAGGAATTACATTGCAAAGGAATTACATTCGCTTCAAATGGCATTAAATTCCCTGTGTAACAGGGGTATAAAAAATCGAATCTGAAAAGGCTTTCCTGAACTAGGTAGCCAATCATGCTGACAATGATGAAATCATGCAATCATTAAGACTTTGTGAGTCAGTCGATCAGCAAGTGTGATCGCAAAACATAAAAAGGCATGCTGAATCTGAACAATCAAGACAACAATGTCAGCCCTATTTCCTTGTTTTGTTGCTTAATTAACCTAAATAAAGTGACAAAAGACAGACATTGCTGTTATTTTAATGCATGCTCCCCCCTGATCCCGTGTGCTGACAACAATCGTGATTTAAAAAAAAAATCTTTCGTAACAGTTGAACAATCTTTCTCATACGTCGCATTCGTGACTGTACCAAATCAAAACCTTCACAATCGTTTTTGAAGACTTAACATATGTACAATAACGTATGCGGGTTCCCAATCAATTTGCAACGCTACGTTGCAACTGTCATTGTAGAGACTATCAGTGTGTGTTGTGAAGCATGCAAAGCTCTGCAAGAAGCACATGCTTTACTCGTTTGTCTGGTCACAAAGCCCCCGCCCCCCCAAAAAAAGCAATATGTATAAATATATATAAACCACACAAAACCTCCCAATGTTGTGTGGTATGCAGGTACAGCGCAAACTTCGAAAGTGTGAAAGCAAGCGTTGGTTGCATCTGCTTTGTGCCATCGGCAAATTCGTGGCTCCGTAATATACGTCATGCGTATGCAACTTTGTGCTGTTGCATGCCGTGTGCAGAACAAGTATGGTGTGGTGGTAACCTCCAAATCTTCTTTGTCTTCGAGTACTAAATACAGCTCGTATGTTGCTCCTGTTTCACTTTGTCGTGCATTTGTGCGGTGGTGGTGTAAATTTTGAAGAGTTCATATACTGGACGTGTTGTTGTTGCTTTACAAATGATGTTGTAAATGTGCTTCATCGAAAAATGCTTTGTGCTTGAACTTGTTGAACTTTGCGTGTTGTTGTGAATGCTATGATGACACTGCTGTTTAGACTCTGACCTGTTGCAGTTTTGATCAGGTAAGCGTGAAATTTAATGCATAATTTAGGAAATGTAATTGCATAGCTATGTGACCACGTTATGCGTGCTGTTAAGAGACAAAGTAGCTCTACAGTTGATGAAGAGTATGTGTGCGTTTATTACCGCAATTATCGTGTAGGACATAGCGTTTAAGTTGCCATTTGTGCACACGACAGTGGCACTAGCATTGCGTAGCACTTAAATGTACGTTCACTACTGCCCTGAGATGTGCAGAAATTTTGGAGTGATGAAGTGGTGTCATTCTGAGAACAGCACTTAATCCGCTGCCGACATGCGCACCTGGTGCTTTGAGGTGACAATTTGCGCGATACCGAACCGCAGTCGAGAAGAATGTTTTGATTGGTGACCCTGTGTGAAATTATGGGTGATGGGTGATAGACGGGGCTTTCATTGTGTACGTTAGTCACGTTACATTCGAATTGAGATGCTTACAGCTATTATTAAAGAGCGATGCCAGCTACAGAGAAACAGCCTCCACACAATGAGGCGATGACAAACTTGGCTGCGATAGGGGAATGTAAAGTGGGCTTTTGCGTCGATTTTATCCCACGGAAATGGGTGATGTGCAATGCTTACGCCAGTATTTACACCACATATCTTTTTTATAAACTCATTTTTTCCACTGAAACCGGGAAACTAAGAACTCTTTAGCAGTTTCGCTAACTTGTAAGCCTACAGTATTTTTCGTGCACAGATTGACAATTGCTCCAGGGCAGTGCTGCAAAACAGTGGTCCTTTTAGCTGATGAGCCGCTCACCCATTCATAGATGTCATATAGACAACATTACTTTAGATGGACGTGTGCAGCCATCTTGGGCTTTTATACAACCGATTTCTCAGTTTCGTATGTCATGACTGTGGGTCACGAAACAAGTGTTCTTATGCATGTGAGTCTAGTGCATTGCCTGTCAGTTATGGGTACACAATATGGTAGTGTTAGCGGCCCAAGATGGTGCCACTACAAAACACATAGTAAAAGTCTATATAAACCCTGACAATTGTGAGGCAGCATTGTAGAAGCCTCAGCACTCGTAATTGTGCAACCCAGTCTTTCATTTACAGTGCCAAGAAGAACCCTCCAATTTTCGTGCTCCGTAACCCTCAGAGTGAACCAAGCAAAGTTTTTCTCGTGTGTTCTTTTGAAGTATTGTGAAGCAGCACGCAATTTCACACGAAGTGTTTCACCACGAAGCTGCAAACCTTACTCTGACGGCATTTCCCCAAAAGTGCATCGACGCTGCCGTCAAAGCTTGTCGTAAAGCAAACTCCAATGGCTACCAAAGCGCAGCATTTCCCGCTCCAAGTTGGGCAAGTTCTTTCCCACAGCTTCACTTAAAATGGATCATAGTTTTGGTCTCTTCGTGGGAGATAAACTCACTGCACATTAATTTGATATCACACGCTCCACCATCAAGGCATGGATTAAACTGGTAACGCTAGGGTGCGCAAGGTCAATTTTTTCTCAACGTCTACTTATTTGCAGCGCAGAAGAGTAACATTTTGTTGTGAAAAACTTTGAAGCCAAACAAGTGCATTCATATTACTGTAGCAACAGACATTGCGATGCTGATGAATAAAGGTGCTAAAGCAATAGGAGAAAGGAAACTAAAAAACATTAAAAAAAAAGACATTTCTGAGAGAAATAGTCTACCAGTGTTCGTGGTGAAACACTTTGAGCAACAAAGTGATAGAAACATGGGCTTTCAGAGCAACATAAAAAAAAGGCTGCCTGCCAATGTAGCAGTGTAGTTGACAGGTAGTGTGGTCGAGCTAGAGTACGGCGATGTCTTTCAAGTCACGCTTACACTACCCAGAGGCGAGAGCTTGTTCTTGAGGTGGATCCAACCTGTTTAGTGGTGTAAGGCTGTTTGTTCTGGTGCTGGTTTCGTTTAGAGAAACTGCCCGCATTGTGAATACACTGATGGTGCTTCGAAGATGTGTTTCTCGTCTTTCGATACAATCTCTCATCAGCCCGAGCCGCTGTCCCCACGTGACCGTGACGTTGTCCTGATGATACGTCGGTTTGCCAATGTTTGTCTCTTGAAGGAACTCAGCCTTCTAGAACCAACTTTCCTAACTGACAAACATTTTTACGCATCAGAATGAGCGTGAGCAAGCAAAACATGTGTGTTGGCTTGCAGCAGTTTTCAGAAATATTTGCAGCACGTGTCGTTCTTCCCCAAAGGACAGTTTTGCTCCTTTCAACGGAAGGTATTTCCCCTCGAGGGCAATGCTGAACTTCTGAAAGAAAGCGAACTTTCAAAGAAAAAGATATATTTGACTGAGGTATCTTGCAGTGCTTGATGGTGTATATCAATAGACTGGCTCGATTTCACAAGCCGCATGTAGAAAATCTTTGAAATGTCTGTGTCTTGCTTTTTTTATTGTTTGAAATGTACAAACAAAATGTCTAAATAAAAACAAATGGATTGCATCCACTCTTTTGTTTTCAAACAAAGTTTTGTTTACTCTCAATAAAGCTAGCAGTGTTCACATGCTCTGCAAAGAGGTGTACATCATACACACAACATGGTGAGCACAACTTAAAAGAAGACACCACTCAATGATCCACACATTTCAGTAACTGCATGGTATGGAAGATTATTAGCATCTCAACATGATGTTCTGTGACCTAAGCAGAAATGTCACATATACACATCATAACTTGATAAGCCGCTGTTTCGCCATCAAGGAGAAGCAGTAGTGAATGCAATGGCAACAAATTAGAATTTTGTATGCAGTAAGGCTAGCAGCCAACCCTTTTGAATCTAACCTCGCATAACTCAACAAAACACTGGTTTAAGCGAATACGGCTGCTTCGGAGAATGAAATGGTCTTTGTGCTGTCAGTCCTCTAAACGCAAAGTAAGCGTTGAGAGGAAAGCAAGTATGCAAGCTGTCTTCTTATCTGTGTTTTGATAGTGTATGCGCCAGCTCTCACGATGGCGCCCCTGTGAGCCAAGTTCGCAGTTGCTGCTTGAGCCACACATCCTCCCTTCCACGCTATTTCGCTGAAGAAAGATGGCTTCCTGCTTGATCTGACATCAACTGCAGGCTTTGCACGCAAGGCGATGTTATTGCGTGCACATGAACACGACCAGTTCATTTAACTACTACTTCATCCATGTTCGTCCTCAGTGCTTGAGTGATTCTAATCACACATAGAACATTCGATACGGGGCCATCTTATCGATTTATACTTAATACGGAACATGACAGCAACGGCCAAAACCTGCAGAGTGTATCCCACATAATTGCTGCCACAATAAAAAAGGGCAGGGTTCTACCTAACATTGCATAATTATTGTCATTCTGCTGGTGTTGGAGAATGGCCTGTGCCACCAGGGGGCAAGTAACCCACGCCGCATTGCTTTGCAGTTTTAATAACTTTGCCAATATCACTACTGCTAGAACCAGGGTCAATGGCGACCTGTCGCTCTACCAATAACATCATGCGAGACGTTTCTGCAGAGGTCATGTGACTGCGAGCTCACAAGTGGCATTTATTTTTTGCACAATGCAAATTAGCCATGGAATACTTTGCCTTAACCCTGTAGAACTTGTTAGACTGTCACGTCCGTAGTATTTGAATGAATATTACAGTAATATTTATAATGACGTTTATAATGACCCTCGGAAGTGCTGTGGGCCCTTTTATTGGACAGTGCAGTCTGGACCCATTCCTCGGTCTAGGAATCTGGAAAAATTATACTTTATAATCAGCCTTCCCGGGCTCCTTTCGCAGCAGTTTACAGCCGGTGTCTGTAACCACATCGCACGAAATTGGGAAAAAAACTTAGTGCCATAGACACAGTGGGGTTTGAACCCGGGTCTACTGGGTGCCAGCCCAATATTCTACCACCGAGCCACTCTGGTGCTTGGGACTTTTAGGCAGGCTTTATGTCGGGAAAGCAAGCGCGTTAATACGACACATAAAGCATTTCAAAACAGCGAAAGAACAACCAGTCATCGCATAATGCGAATAGCGTAACGAGTGGGTCGTTCAATGCTTCAACCCATAACAAAAGCTTGTTCTTGTTCACCTATTAACTGTGGGGCATACCCACATCAGGCATGATTTGTCATCGTCATCAGCGCCTGCATGAACAATCGCACAAAATTTTTCGCAATAGTTTAGCGGATACCACACTTCTCAGAAGAATGACGAAAAATAGCATAGTGAATGCTGGCATACTACCAAAAAAATTTTAATAATAATGCCATAGTCCCCACGCGGGAGACCTAAGGCCCAATCAGCGAAAGCTCAATTGGACTTCTAATAAAGTTGTTACCAACCAACAAATACTATAGTGGGTATAAAGCAAGTGTGCTTGCCGTAGTTACCCAATGAGTGTTAAGAAAAGGCTCTGAAAAGCTGCTCTTCCAGCTTTGGCTGTGACTGTGCTGTGCCTTACGCGCAGGCCAGTCGTTTGTTTGATGGAGAGCTTTGGGCCAGGGAACTTGCCATGTACATGATGTAAATAAATACTCAGTTATGTTCAACTTCCTGCTGCCTTGACACCTTCGTCCCTGATCTCCGGTGACTGCAAAGGCCGGTCGCGACACCACCCACCAAAAAGTGCTCAACCGTATTCTTTGTTATCAGCCGCAGCATCAACAAAGTGCAAATAGTAGTAATGCCTCACAGATGTCGCAGGTACCTAGTTTCTTTGCAGAATGACGAATAATGTCATAGTGGGTGCTTTCCTACTTCATTAAAAAATATGATTTGTGGTGTAGTGCATACCTTGCAAGTGTATTTCTATTACTTGCCCGACAGTTTACAACGGTCTCTAGGAAAGCTGTTGTTCAAGCTCCCACAGTCACTGTGCTGCGTATTCCCCGCAGGCCTGGTGTCTTTTCCTCAATTTGCATAGAAACTTGGACTAAACTACAAATGCTTGAAACGTGTTACACTTTGCCATCTGCCCACGGCTTACACTGTGAGTGAACATGAAGCGTTACATTTTCCCGGTGCATGTTTCGACATAAGAAATGCAAGTGTAATCCAAGAATTCGCTCGAGTAGGTAAGACACCAAACTGATCCCCGATATTAAGCTGCATTGTGGCATGGACCCTTGTCTAATAGAAATAACGGGAAAGTTGCAGCGGTGGCTTAGTAGACCAGTAACCCAAACAGAACCATTCGTAGCGTGGTAATTTAAAAAATCCTCCATTAGGGAACAAACATTTGGGGCAGTGCAAGAAAACAAGGCGAACTCCCACAAGAGAAGCCAAGGCAATACGCATCGGGGCGTATTAACGAGTGTGCAGATGCTCAGAACTAATCTCAGGCAACAGATTGCATAGTCACACAAGACAGCATCTGGATTTTTTCCGCATTTATTTTCAAAGTTCAACAAAATGACCCATCCACACTGCACTAAGCGCACACTCAAGAAAAATTAACAAAAAAGGCAGGATCAACTCGCACTTCCATAGTCCCAATGCCAGTTCAAGTTCCACTGCAATAACATCCATCACTGAAAATGCAGCGTCCTTTCAAGCTGGGCTGCTTTTCTCAAGGGCAACACTGTTGTAAAAGACACAGAAATCAAAGTCTTTGTTTAGCATGTGTGGACCCAAACACAACACACTTGAAGTGTTTACGACACTTGGCACGGCATGATGCGAATGCACAAATTTGACCAATGCCCAAAAACGCCTAACGAAACGGTGTGCGCAACATAAAGCACGTTTGCGCGACAAGAATGTGAGCATTTCGCGCATTCTGTACTACTGTCAGGGCTGTGGTGATGTGATGCACAGCAAGCTGCAATGCAATATGACTCAACCATTGACAAAGCACCCTGAGCTATACATCATAGGTATACAGGGAGCAAGGCTGAGTAGTGTACTTCTTTGAATGTAACATGAGAAATCAACATGGCTAATCGATACAGCAACGGCGATTCCACTGATAGTGCAAGTGTGTGTGTGTATGTGTATATATATATATATATATATATATATATATATATATATATATATATATATATATATATATATATATATATATATATATATATATGCATTAGGCTTTCCACACTTTTGTCTACACTGCTGAACTTTGCTTACAAGAAGTGCATATTGTGATCAGTCTTTGGTTGAACAAACATGGAAGCAACACTGTGTCCCAAGGAATGCACAAAGGACACATGCACGTATGCGAATAACAAAACAAAGACTTCACAGTTGCTCGGAAACTGTGCACCAGCAAGACCTCTGCCGTGTCACCTACATTAGGGCCAATTGTTCCATATTTTGAATGTGACATCCCTCACTGTACCAATCCTGCATGCCTTCTCACTGGATTGTCTCATAAAACCACAGAAAAGTTAACTCAAGTCATCCAACTGAAAAGACGGGAATGCCACCAAAAGTATGGTACTCTTTCAAAAAAGTTGCTGCAAGGCAGCAAAGATTAATACCACTTCGTGTTTCCAACCCGGGGAAAAAAAGTGAGAGGGAAAGGGGCAAGAATAGAGAAGGACCCACACTTGGCACTAACAAGCGTGCTCAGTTGGTGATGCGCGTAATCCTGACTGACGGCACCCCCGTTGGGTTCTGTTGCCTTGGCGGAGGTGGAGCCAGGTAACCACCGGGTGGAGGTGGAGGCGGATATGACATCACGGGCCCAGCTCCCGTGTACGGAGGCATGGAGGTGGGCGGAGGCGGGGGGTGGTGGTATGGTGGTGGGGGAGGAGCACTCGCATACGATGGGGGCGGATGGGGCGGTGGTGGCTGATCAGGTCTGTGGTGGTAGTAAGGCGGTGGCGGCTGGGCTGTGGGGGGCGGAGGTGGTGGCGGATGAGTGGGCGGCGGATGATTCGTCGGAGGCAGCGGCGGAGGTGGGGGCGGGATGCTGTAGTTGTGAGGCATCGGTGCCGGCGGCGGGTAGCCGCCCCTGTAGGCTGCCTCGGGGGGTGGCAGACTGTCGCCCATGGGGGGTGGCAGCTCGCGGTGCATTGGGGGTGGCTGCCCGACGTCCACGGTCATGGGCTTGCTGGTGCAGCTGTCGATGGTGGGGATGGGCATACCTGCCATGGGGGGTGCAGTGGGCGGCGGCGGTGCGGATGACGTTGACGGCACCGCCACTGCAACGGGCGCCGCCGCCACTAGGTCTGGCGGTGCCTGCTGAAGCTGTGGTGCCGGCAGCTGGATGGGTGGCGCCCCCGCAGGAGACTTTGGTGGGGAAGGCTGCAACAGCAAAGGAGGAAGGAAAGCTCACATAAATATTGTGCTGCTCTCATGATGGCGAGAAATGATACAAAAGAATAATGAATATTTGCAGAGCGTGTGCTAACACATGCAACGCTACAGAGAGCCATGAAATGTCGGCATGGGGGCTTGTTATGCGAAGAACCAAGAACAAAAGCAGAAAGGCTCCAATACACTTTTTTAGTCAAGTGCAGCGCCAGGTCAAACCGAGAAAGAAGCACCTCCTTTCTCAAGCAAGTTCATGCTCACGAGGACTTGCAGCCAAAAATCGACCAAGATGGCTGAAAATAAATATCGTTTGCAATGTTTGAGCCTCGTTTTTGCCAGTGAACTTAATGCCATTTTAAACAGTTAGGTTCTGAAGGTTCGAGAACTGCTAAGAGGGACCACGGAAGACTACGGGAGGCTACGAGTGAACTGAACACTATGGAGAGGCTGAAACCGAAACGGTTGTTGAGACGATCTCTCAACACTAGGATTATCAACAAGGCAAGAGCTCTTCTAGGCGATGCGACAGCCACCATCGACCAGCTGAACACCATTTACAGACTTTTGAAGGCGAACAACAATGACCTGAACCAAATTAACAGGGAGTTGGAAAGCCACATACCAGATGAAGATTTTGAGGAAAAGTACACCATCCTTGAATACGAAGACAATGCTAACAGCGTCATGACTGAGCTTCTTAGCAAGCGCGACCGTATTGTTGCCACGTCATCAGCACCGGAGCTTCAGACTTTGTCAGTAGCAAGTACCTCTGGAGCCTCTGGTGACAAGCTGCCAAGCTTGCCATCGCCCTATTTGCCGGTGACCTGTGCAGTGGAACGACTTTTGGGAGCTATTCAGCCAGATGGTTCACCAGAACGGAAGCCTCACGGCAACGAACAAGTTCAACTACGTGAGGTTCTTCCTAAGGGGCGATGCAGCTTCAGCTATTGTGGGCCTGCCAACCACAAAATCGTGCTATAAGGACGTCATCAACATACTCCAAAAACACTTCGGTGACAATATGAGACTCGAGCAGCAGTACTTCTCCAGGCTTTGCACGTTGCCTTTAGTCTGTTCAAATGACCTGTCGGTTCTTCGCAAACTCTACGACCAGATCATCATCAACATCAGAGGACTGGAGACACGTTCTTTTCGGCAATTCTGTGTGACATATCCCTGCAAACTTCACCACAAGACCTCGTTCTACAGTACCATCGGTCATGCACCAATCGGGCGACGAGCTGCAGTAGTAATGAAGCCTTATCACGGAGCTGGAACGCCTATTAAGTTTCCTGTCTATCGAAGTGGAGAGCTTAAAGAAGAGCGAGTTCGCTAACCATCGTGGAAAAGACAGTCATAATGAGAATGCGCAGAACAAATCACGACAGCCTCGTAGGTCAAAACTCACGTCTTCAGTTCTCCATAACAACACAAAGAAGGTACCTGAGAACTGTATGCTTTGCAAATCAAGCCAAGGTTCCACGAAAAAGTGCTCGCTGGATCTCCCGCTACCAGAAAAGAAGCACATTCTAGAAAAAGACATGAGATTCTTTCGATGCTTGACGAAAGGTCACAGGGCGTGTGATTGCAGGCGCAAGATTACGTGCTCTACCTGTCAAGGGCGTCATGCGACAAGCGTGTGTGATCAGCAGAACTTAACCCAGAAGACACGAAAAACTGGCACGACAAATACCAGAATACGGGCAAGTAAGCCAAGCACCAACACGACTGTATGTGAATCTCCAAGAAAGAATCGACATAACCTTGAGAATTTATCTGCGAGTGTACTTCAGACATTTCGGGCTTGGGCCGCAACATGTTACATGTCGGTATGTCAAAGGTGTCGTAAACGGAGGAAGTCAGCGAACAATAGTCACAGAGAGGCTATCAAAGCAGCTGAAGTTGCCATGTGTGGGATCCATCATCATTGCGCTCAACACCTTCGCAAGCAAGCCAAGTCAAGCAGCGCAAAGATGATGTGTTGTGCAGCTCTGTTTGAAGAGTCAGTTTTCACACACTGAAGTTGCCTTAGAAGCCATAGAAATCCTGCACATATGCCAAGATATCGAAGCAAGTACAACAAGTTCACTATTCGTCACGGAAATACAGAGAGCTGGAAAAAACATCGCTGATCAACTACTATACGGATCCGTTGTCGGGGAAAAAGGCATATAAGTGTTCTCGTCGGTTCCGACCAAATGTGGACGGTGATGACAGGAGAGGTCACTTGATGCGCAGGCAATGAGACACTTATTGCTATGAACTCGGACCAGAGGTGGATGTTTCAAGGCAACCCCAGCATGACATTGCATGTTACAAGCTGAGGGATTATGGTCTACGTACCATACAACCAGTGTACAAGAGAGCGATGAATTCCTTCGTTGTTTTGGAAACTCGAGAGCGTAGAAATAACAGACGCTATTGACAGTGAGAGCGAGCTCATTTCAGTACTCAAGCAATTTGAACAGAACGTTTGCCTTAGGAGCGGAAGATGCGAGGTGGCGCTGCCCTGGAAAGAAGACGTGGAGCTCTCAGACAACAAGCAAGTGGCTATGAGAAGACTTTGGAAACTTCTCTCCCGACTGTCGAATAAGCAAGGACTCTTGGAGACGTATGACACCACCATATGGGAGTACCTATGAGCGAGACATGCATAAGCTGTCGACGGGCCACCCCTGGATTTGTTGAACGTATATTATATGTCGCATAGAGAAGTGATCCGAGAGCACGCACTCACTACAAAGGTCCGAATTGTTTTCAACGCTTCCTCTCCCGCAAAAGGGTGCTTTTCATTGAATGAATGCCTGAAAAAGGGTGAAAACCTGTACCAAGATCTCGTGAAAGTACAGTCGAACCCGGTATACCGAACTCGCCAAAAAACGTTTATTAGTTCAATATATGGCATAATTCGATATAGGCCCGGTATAGGATTTGACACAAAGGCACATAATAAATTATAAGAAAAGTAGTTTATTAATATGGCGGCTCACTTGCAACACCTACTGTGGTACAAAATAGTCACGCATTTTCTTCTGGGCTAACGACTCCACTGCCGGCGACAGCATGCACGCCTCCACGTTGTCCAACGAGTCGGGAGTAGCTGAGGCCGCAACCTTCCACATTCACGCAATAGCGCCGGACCAACGCAAGTGCACTTATCACCTCGGAGGATGTAGGCAATGGGCCATCGTCAATTTCCTTATTGCTGTCGCTTTGGCTCATCGTCGGCACGATGTCTAGAGTAGTCCTCATCTTGCAGCTGACCCGTGATGGCGACATCATCGTCCGCACTAACGAACTCGTCCAATGTCGATCCGTCGACAGCACCCAGGAACACGTGTAAACGGCCGCTTCAACATCTTCGTACACAGCAGTGCGCACACGATGGGCGCCACGGGCACCTGGCCTTTTGTCCTACTTGGCCCTGATGTCTGCCTTGTTCTTCAGGATAGTACTCAAGGTGCTCCTAGGAATGTTGTACGCGGGGGCGACGTCGGACTTCTTTTCACCGAGCTTGACCCGATTTATGATTTCGAGTTTCGCGGCGAACGGCAAATTCTGCCTCTTTGCGCAAGCTATGATGACAGCGCGCCAACACAGTTCACAGAGCAACAGGGAACACCACCAGCACAGACCACATTGGATGAGGACTCGAGGAAACAGGCAGCTGCAGGCACTCAAGCGTAAAGAAAGAAAAAATGGCGCTCACTTCTACCGCCTCCGCGCCTCGGAGAAAGCACAACGGCCTCTGATTGACTGTAAGCGCTGCGAGCGGGCCAGGATTATTTCTTGCAGGGTGGTGTTCGCCCGTGCACAACCGGGTCTAACCAACTTCTTCTAGGGTGGCGCTGGCAGTTTTTCCCGCCACCGCGAGGGAAAGCCAACTTGCTGGGGCACTTTTGAGGCAGATGGAGTTCGATATATAAGTTGTTGTTGCTATTTTCGTTCAATAAAACAGTAACTTTTGCTATATATTCTCAATGTCAATTTACCTTGTTTAGGAATTGTTCAATATATTGGATAATTTGATATAAACGGGTTCAAAATGGTCAGGCTCGACTGTATTATTACACTTCAGAACACACCGTATAGCTCTTCTTGCCGACATTGAAAAGACATTCCTTCAAATTTCAGTCACTGAGAAAGACAGAGATGCCTTTAAGTTCTTCTGGTTTCGAGAAAAGGAAGCATTGCATTTCTCAAAGGAAAATATTCAAGAGTGGAGAATGACAAGAGTGCAATTCGTAGCGACGTGCAGTCCCTACCTATTGACGGCAACTATACACCACCATCTGAGGAACGTACCTTCAAGCAAAACCAGAACCACAAGCCTTCTCAGTGAATCATTTTACATGGATCTAGTGGCTGGAGCAGAGTCAGACGAAGAAGCACTTCAAATTTGCAGAAAAGCCAAAGAGATTACGCAACAAGCAGGAATGACACTGAGGAAATGAACGTCTGACCCAGATCGATTGATTATCGCATTACAGCACGAGGAACAAACTGCAGGCAAGGAACTGGCTATCCTCCATGAAACAAGTGTGAAAGTACCTGGAATCGCATGGAATCCCCACACACGGATAATTTCACATTTTTTTTGAAAGCCCTTCTCGAATTTATGAAAGAAAAATGTGATACCAAGCGGTTCTTTCTTCAAGCTTCTTCCACAATATTCGACCCATGGGATTTGTTGCGCCATTCGCCATTGTTATAAAGATCTTTCAGAAGTTATGGACACGTGAAATAGCATGGGATGAGAAGCTGCCTCAGGATCTTCAGGATGAGTGGCGTGAATGGGTGCATCAACTACCGCTTTTGCAAAAAGTTTCCATGCTGCATTATCTTGGCAGCATTGCCAAATACCCCCCCCCCCCTCCCTTCTCCCCCCAGAGCTACAGGAGCATTATTTTGCGACGCAAGCCCATCAGCATACGGTGCAGCGCTTTGTTTCGTACCGAGCTGTTCAGCGAAGCCCGAGTTGCTGATCGCAAAAGCCCATGTGGCATCTATCAAGACAATGACACTACCATGGCTAGAGCTTCTAGGAGCCTTGATTGGAGCATGGCTACTGCACTATGTGTCAAGTGCACTCACAGGCTTCGAGATCCACTGTACAATGTGGTCGGATTCCACAATAACACTTTCATGGATAAAAGGCCACATGACGAACTGGAAGCAATTTGTGTCAGAGTGAAAGAGATCAGGGAAAAAACAGATTCTTCTATGTGGAGGTATTGCCATGGTCATGTGAATTCAGCCGACCTGCCCACACGTGGAGTTTCTATGGAGAAATTATTATCCAGTAGTATGTGGCAACATGGACCAGACTGGCTATGCGAATCACAAGACCGATGGCCTCAACAACCGTCAGAAGCTATCAGCACCGACGACAGGATTTCTTCTGAAATGATTGCCGTGCGCGTTGCGATATCCAGTGAGACAACGTCGGCGCCAGCCCTGAACATAAACTGTTACAGCAAAATTGAAAGGCTACTCAGGGTTACGGCCTGGGTATTCAGATTCATGCAGGGTTTTCTTGCGACCTGGAATCGATCGAGGAAGAGGTTGGTGCAGAATTCAGTGGCTGTGATGAGCTGTGCAATGAAGTGCGCGAGAAAATTGGCTGCGTGAGCGATACTGAAGACAGCAAGATCGCCTTTGAGCAGTATACACTCTACGAGGTGGGCGTACCCGTTACCAGAACGCCAATATCACTGAGATGGCTGTGAACGACACAGATGACCATGCAGACGAGGAAGAGCCTCGAGAAGTGGCTACAATGACAGAAACGCGTAACTTGCTGTGCCTTCTCCACAACAAGGTCGAATGCAGCAGTGGCAACCGACGGCTAATGCGATGTGTTGAGCAACTGGACAACGCCTTTCTCGGACCGAATACGAATGCGATACAGGCGAGCATCATGCAGTTTTTTTATCCTCGGTAAAAAAATTGTTTTCCCTGCAAATTGCTGAGCTCTTTCATGCAGAGGAGCTGTTCCTGGCAGCACTAGCTTTTCTTTAAGAGCGACCTGAGCAAACATTTTCGCCGTTTTGCTTAACTCCAAATACCGCTTATCCCAAAAGCTTTTTTGAATTTGATGGCTTCGAGTTAACGAGAGATTACTGTACTATTGCACGTCTGACATTGAAAAAATTGGCTTCCAAACACATCTTTTGATGCTCATGGAATGAGCACTTTTTGAACTATTCCAGACGCTGGCGAAAGAGGACGAAAGTGCCACATAAATGGCACCCAAAAACGAAATTTGAGGGAACTTCGCGACTGCACACTTTACTATGGCAAGACAACTTAAGCATCTCTTAAGAAAGCTCCAAAAGTACGTTCTGTATGGAATGTTTTGCAGCAAAGCTGTCCTTGTGGACTCAGTGTCAGTGTAGGTACCATTCGCCATCCATGGTGTTCATTGTAACAGGGAGTGTGATCAGGGGGAATGGAGGAGTCTCGTCTGAGGGGGAGGAAAAGAAGTCGAGATTGATCGTGAAAAGGTGCGACTTAAAGAGGGTAGTTATTAAAGAAATGTGTAAAACAAAATTTTCACGAAACAAACCCTTTTCACGAAACACAAGTGGTGTAAGCACTGAGCTATGCACCCACACTAGCACAACATGAATATTGATATGAAAGCAAGTGAGGAGTGGCCATGAGGACCACTTGCCTACCTCCTCTCGTAGCGATTTGCGCACAAAACTGGGGGGGGGGGGGGGGTCATTCTTGCTCCGACAGTCAGACGAACCTTGATCAATCTTGTGTGATTTCCCATAAACCTCTTGTGACGTTTCGTTCTGTTCTGTACCAGAATACGTACAAAATGGCCCCCTAAATAGACAGTTTGAGAATAGCTCGCCTGTGACTTCCAATACCATAACCCATAGCTTACCGGCAAGCCGCAGCAGGGTTTACTGGCCCCCAAGTGCCATGCGAAAGTGGTGTTAAGCATGGTACAGATACGCATGAATAAACTGGTTGAGAAGTTCATGAATGCCTATGATACTTCCTCAGTACTGCTTGCTTAGTAAAACTGCTAAGTTCACTTTGAATCCGAAAAGCTTAGCTCTCACATGCCACATTCACAACAACTGCCTGCCTTTTGGAAATGAAAATTTATCCTCTCGAAAGAAAATTACATACTTGGAGTACACGACAGCAGCAGAAACTGTCCCTAAAGTGATGCCTTAGCATTAAACAAGCAGAACTCTGACCCTACATTCGTATTCTAGTATGTAAGCAGAGAGAACTTGCAAGTTGCCTCGAGACAGTTTTGGTTCCGTTCAGCAATTAGAGGAGCATGGATGGCAGTCTTCAACTCACTCCTGGGTGTAAAATGGGGTGGGGTGTACGGGGTCCACTCACGGGCAGCGAGCGCTTGCCAGACTTGACGGGCAGCACGGGCGAGTCCGGCGGAGAGTCCTGCGGCGTGTTGGGGATGGGCGTCGAGTACAGGTCTAGCACCTGGTGGCAGATGTCTGCAAAATGATGGGTGAGCAGGATTTACAAAAAGAAAAGTGAATTTTGCCATTCTGGTGATGGTAAAACGCGAAGCTACAAGGAAACCTGCAAAGGGAAGCAGATAATGGCAGAAAACGGTGCATTTAGCCTACATGCCATGCATATACAGCACCTCGGAAGAAAAAAAGGAAATATTCAAATGGACACAAAAGAAATGACAGGAAGGGTTCTATTTTGACAAGAATCCTTCTCCCAAAGTGTTGGGCATTCCCAGTAATCAGAAACATGAGAATTTTCCTCAGGCAACAACAGACTGGATGTTAATGTTTACCCCAAAGTCCTTAACAACTTTTGAAAGATATTTGAAAATGTTATGAATTTGTATATTTTTGTGTGTTCACTAGTGGTGTCTATAGCATTTTATGAAAATGTTTGAAAAAATGTCTGCAGTTGCAATGAACTTGTGTAAGTGCTTAAATGCTGCCAAGATTGCAAAATCTTGACTTCACTCAGTTCCAGTCACAAGTGTCTCTTCGCTACCCTCACCTACTGTCAATTTCAGCCATTGCTGTTACTCCCACCTTCGTCCCATGTTATGTGAGAAAGGTGGGACTGCACCTTACCTTAAGCTTCCGAATTCCTGTACTGCTTTCCGAAAGGTGTATGTCATAAAGTACAGCAATCGTACACTCTTGACTGTCATAACACTGCAATGCCACGACTCTGCATTTGGGTTTACAACTGAGTGAGTGCGCCATAGCATCAACAATATCCTCCTCATCAGCAAGACGGTATGCACTCACTGCATGGCAAAGGCATCACTCATGTTCTGCCAATCAATCATGTTCAGTAGTTCGTGTGGCCACATAATCCCTGAGCTTCTGAATCTCATCTGCTAACCTAATTTTGTCTCCCCCTTACACGCTTGCTTCTTTTGTAATCTAGTCAGCTACCCTTAAAGGAGAATTTCGGTGATATTTTTATATTCACCGACTTCAAAAAAACTTTGAACGTACATTCTCTTTGGTACTGTGATGATATGCACCAAATTATAAAACTGTAAATCATTTAGTTTTTAAGAAACGAACTTAAGAACTAGTAGCCAATTCTGGAATCGCACTTGCAATCGTGGGCCAACCAGCGTATGACTTAAGTGCCTACTCTTTTTCAACACCCTGCCTTGCTCAGAAGAATGATGCAGCGTGCGCTTTCTTCTACCAGGTGACGACGATGCTACCACAGTTCGGTTTGCTAGCCACATATCGTGTTAGTCATCATTGACATCGAGTCTTACACTAAGCATGCTCAATATTGAGAAAATGAGAAGATCAATTGGGGCACATCAGACGCTTCCCGCACCAGCGAGTTGAAATCAAAAGGCGATGCTCCCGCGCTCAGATAGTACCTGCAATCACCTCACTGGTAGCCCAGATGAGCTGGCACAGCTTGATTGCGTATCGGATGATATCGCCAGCTTGCCTTTCGTGCGATAGAAGCACCTGTGCTATGTTTACACCCTGACCAGCCGTGGCGGCGTGTCGTGACGTTATTTGTTTACACAACTTGTAGTGGCTGCCCGTTTTGGTTTCTTAAAATTAGTGACAAGTCTCTTGGCAAAACGAACCACCCTAGACTATTAATGCCACTTCCAACCTTTGCAGCACACACAGATTTAATTTAAACTTTTCAGCAGCTTACCCTCGAGCAGCTCGACGGTGATGTCCTCGACGTAGACCTCCCACCAGCGCTGGTGCCGCGAGGTGCGCCCGACCCAGTCGCTGACCTCGAACTTGGACAGCTTGCCTGCCAGGTAGATGAGAGCGATGGCAACCACCTCGGGCTCCCACTGAAGGCACAGCGTTGTGCAAAGGCTGCACAGGCAAAGGCAACATCTGGGATGTCTCTGCGAGCTCCTAACAAAAGGCTGCTACCAATGATAGATGTGCAAACGCTCATGGCCCAACCTCATGGGAGTCAATTTTCAGCACAAAATCAATGGCAGTTGGGAGGATGGCGGGCATACTGTCTGTCTTGATATCTGAAGCAAGGTTTGGGTACAGGCTAGTTATAGTTAGCATTCCATTTCACATGTGACTGTAGCACACGTGGAGACAACAGACCAGCAAAGTGCTCGTCTTTGTTCACCTGCTGTCCATTATTTACATGTGCTGCAGTCACATGTGAAATCAATATCCGTATTGGTGGCAAACTACTTGCAGAAAGCAGCAAACACTGCTGAGCATCGCAGAACAGTCAGATCCTGACTGCATCTGACTTCAGATTTTGAAAACACTGAAAACTATTGGTGATGGCAGTCTGTTTTCTGTTGCATGTGTGCGCAGCCCCAAAAAGGCATGCTGCCGTGCTCTTGCTCTGGCAGTCGCCACTGAGAGATGGCTTGAAATATAAATCAATGTGGACAAGCGTTTAGCCAAGCATGCAGTTGAGAAATGTGAATAGGTGTTTCAAACATCCTGTTGGCTGTGAGCAGGTGCATGAGCTTCTTCATACAATACAATAGTATTTTGATACAGTTACAGTTATGCGAATTTCACAATATGAATTTTAAGGTCGTTTCAGATGGATTACATTTTATAAAGTACGCTGCAATTCGTTGTTATACAAATGGTTTTTCCAGCCACCGCAGATGATACGAACGTGCGATTGACCACTACACGCAAGCAGCTTATCTCAAGAGCTGTTCGCACTTGGCCTCAAAGGAAGTGAATGCAGCAGAACCCACTAAAATTTTTCTTGTTCTGCCGCCTAAGCAGCCAAAAAACCACGCAGCGAGGCTGTTGCGAAAAAATCTATCCGAGACAAATTTTTTCACCACGCAATAGCAGATCACCTTTTTGCTTCACGGCTTTCGCTACACTGGCTGCAATAGCTCTCAAACCACATGATTTAAATGACCAGCCACAAATTCAGCATGGCGGCAATGGCACCGGCGGTGGATCACATTGGCGCAATCATGAACTACCTGTGCAGCACGTCAAAACTCACAGCCGAAGAAGCAGACGAAGAAGCAGTCATAGAGAGCCTTGTTTGGATTACGATTGCTGAGAAGACTGTAAGCAGAAGAAGGTGCAGCAGCAGCGAGTCAGCATGCCCTAACGTGTCTCGCTTTTGCACTGCCGGCTGAATCAGTCGCCGCTGCTGGTGGTGCATCTGTTCATGTAGTTTCTGTTGGCATGCCTTTTGAAACAACGTTTGTAGAGATGTAAACTGTTTCTTCTCAGTGTTTTGCACGCATAACTAGAATTCAGTATGAATTTTTAAGCTCAGGAAATGAACAAAATGGAATGAATTCTGAAGCGGCAATGGCGGAATGTACAAGGGGCAGAACGAATGTGAACGTTTTCGACAGACACATACGTTTTCCCGCCGCTCTGGCCTTTTCTCTTGAATTCTCCGGTATAAATTTTCTATGACTGATATTTTTCGTGTCAACTTCGCGGTGCGATTTCCCGGCCGCTTAGGTGGCAAAGCGAGTGAATTTCCAATGAGTGTTGCTGCTTTCACTCCTGTCAAGTGTGAACACGCTTTTAAGCACCAGCAGCATGAGTAAAGCAACCCAACACGTCATTCAGAGACGGTGAAAGCAGGAAAGCTCAAAAGTATGTCACGGATTTTGTTTCAGCAAGAAGTAGATGACCCCAATAAAGTTCTTGTTCATCTTCATGATCAGCTTAAACTTCTTGTTGGTTAATATGAATTCAGCAAGACAAAAATAATTTGCATGCTCCCTTCGAATTCTTGAGATTCTATTGTAGCAAGCACCTAAGCTTCCATAATGTGGTGCCCGATTTGGAGGTTGTTCTGGGATGTAAGACTACCTCAAGTGGTTAACCCAATCCTGTCATCAAGTGTTACATGCTCTAGTGATAGCAAACTACAAAAAGAGGGTCATTGATGCCTGATGTTACACATGCACAGAGGATTGCTTGAAATAAATGGGGAACAGCCCACCTGTCATTGATGAATGTCCAGGCCATTTGCACCATCTTCTGAAGCTTTGACTTGTCACCTGCAGGGACAGGGCTGGCATGGATTTCACATGTTCTGGCATGTTCTCCACTTCCTCAGAATGCCACATGGCTAGCCAGTGTTTAACCAGAAATGCACTGAAGTTTCCAGATAAAGTGTTGGAGGACTATGGTCACAAACCAGTCAAAATCTGAAGATCACCAGCAACGTGAAAAAAGAAAGAAAGACATGTCACGCCCCACCTACGAAGCGAATGATGATGAGTGGGTGAAGTAGTGGGATCGTTTTGTGTTACCGTAAATCACCTATGACATTGCCCACTCGCGCGTGTAAATGAATGACAAACTCACTCGTGTACAATTGCAGTGGACTCCTAGTGAATGAAAATCGCTTAACGAAACTGCTGCTTAAATGAAACAATTTCCTCTAGCATGATTGGCTTCTTATTTCAAGTTCTTCAGTCCCGTTCATCTCTCAGTAAACGGAACTCCTGGCTAAATGGAACACATTTTCCTGGTCCCTTCAGCTTCTGTTTAATGAAAGCCTGCGGTATATACAATGTCTACTGGTCATAAATGATACGTTGTGTTGAGTTGTGATTTTTTTTTTTTTGCCTTCGCTCTGCATCATCATTGTCAAGACGTATCGCAAGTACCTCACATGTGCTGTGCCATGATGGCAGAAAGAAAATGCGTGGTCTAGAACGCGCTTGTTCTTCATCAGTGTCATCGTCATCGACGGCGGTCATTGCTCAACCCTAAGGAGCTTCGCCCCTGGGGACAAAGGAAAAAAAAACAAAACATCCTTTTCTAAAAGCCAGTGCAAGATCGGTTATATGAACTTTCACATGCATAAATGGGAGTCGCCGGGATTTTGTCTTAAAGAGGGACACGTTTGTGTTGCCTTGCGACAGGAGAGGGGCGAAGTCCAAGAGGCTCTTTTGCTCTCCCCTGCCAACTTCCATGGGCACATATAATTAATTTTAAGCTAAATCTTGATGCTTTATGTACCAAAACATGATTGTGATGCATGCCATAGTGAAAAGAAGAAGGCGCTCTAAATTAATTTCAACCGCCTGGACTTCTTCAACATGCACCTACATCTAAGTACATGGGTTTCCTTGCACTTCGCATCAGGAACAGAGCTTGCATTCAAGAATTTGGAAGTGCTACACATTCACTACTACACTACTAGAACAGGCTCATCTTAAAGGCTACGCACACATGCTTGAACACTGCGATGTATGGTGCTAAAATCCGCGCCACCAATACATTGTTTGGCAATTTTTTTTGGGTTTCCTTACTCCTACAAAGGGTAGATTCACAGTTTAAAAGATTTTGTGTGAGCTTTAGTTACAGCCCGAAAACTGAGAAATGAAACATAGTTACGGAAGAATTCTGGAGCGAGAGCTTGCAGTTGCAATGAAACACGAACTGCTCATCAAGGGCTGTCTTCAAAGACAACGCCAGCGGCACCCTGCGGGTGCTCAGGCAAACAAAAACCTTGTTCACATTTCTCGTGAAACGGCAATGCACGCTCTTGCACGGAAAGCGAGCTTATGCCTTGTTATTCTAGACAACACGGGTGTCAACAGTTTGGACTCACCTTTGAGACACTTGGCGTACTTGAGAAGAAACCCGTAGGGATGACTGACCTGGAGGTCAAACTTTATTGTCTGCAGCAAAATTCGCTCCATGGTCATGACTTCTTCCTGCGTTCGCACACAGCAAAAGCATGAGTTGAATAATGCATGGAACAATCCGAGGGACACTACCGTCGAGTAAATTAAAACAAAAGCTGTCTTCAGCAGTAGCAGAACGAAGAAACAGTATAAGTGACAAGAGAATCAGACCGGACGAAAGATCAGGGCGAGTGAAATGACGTGCTTCAAGTGAAGAAAGTGCTTTTTTTTTAAATGCATTACTGGATGGATGGATATGTGGGGTTTAACGTCCCAATCCACCATATGATTATGAGAGATGCCGTAATGAAGGGCTCGGGAAATTTCGACCGCTTGGGGGTCTTAAACGTGCACCCAAATCTGAGCACACGAGCGGGCCTACAGCATTTTCACCTCCATCGAAAAGTCATCCGCCGCAGCCGGGATTCGATCCTGTGACCTGCGGGTCAGCAGCCGAGTACCTTAGCCAGAGCATTACTGTTTTTTAGGTGATTATATATGACAAAAAACTGTTTGCAGTTACACACAAGAAAAAGAACCTTGACCCACATTCGAAACCACAGTGTGAATGTAACATACGTCACGTGATTTATTCACGTACAAACATACTGGGAGGTCGAGGAACGTTAGTAGACCGTGGAACGTCAGCCGGCTGAAATCCTAGCAAATGCAAGCTCGGGTTGTGTGTGTGTATCACCAACGCTGTGGCTTGCCTTCCTGGATGCTCCGTCGTTGTCTGGCATTGTTCTCTACATTGTCCCCCGGTGAAGCGTAGCCATCCCGGCGACCTAAGGCGCAGTCACTATAGCGGGGTCATAATACGGCTTCAGGCAACTAACATGCAAAATTTCTCTGCCACGATGACATAAGTCATCAGACGGTGTCAAAGGCTCAATCTCATAATTGACTGGTGACGTACGGGTGAGCATGCGGTAGGGCCCATGGTATCGGGCCAGTAATGTCGACGAAAGGCTAGGAGTACTCGGTGGAATCCAGAGCCAGACGAGGGCACCAGCCGTGAAAGTAGGAAGAGGTCGGTCGGTGTCGTTGTGCAGCTTCTGATGGCCTTGGTCCTTGGATGTCAGGCAACATCAGAAATTGCGGTGTACTCAGATGAGTCTGGCGTATAGGGGAGGATAGTGTCCAGCGTGCACGATGGTTCACGTCCGTACAGGAGAAAGGAAGAGGAAAAAACCTGTGGTTGCGTGCATAGCCGTGTTATACACATACATGATGATAAGGGGCGCGAAAAAACGACACAAAACAGAGCGCATCGTCCCGTGTACTTCTTCTCTGTTTTGTGTCGTTTTTTCGCGCCCCTTATCATCATGAATCCGCACCAACTCGCCCAACTTTTTACTTTACTGATTATACACATACGTCACGAATGGAAAGACAGCGTCCTAATTGGTCTGGTGTGAAGCGGTGTACCTTGTCAACATATCACTGTGAGTGCAATTAAATTTTCTGTGAGGCTATTCGTATGCGGGTGATATGCTGTCGTCGTGCAATGAAGGATGTTGCACTGAATGAGCAAAGCTTGAATGGCTTCAGGCAGGAAAACACGCCCCCTGTATCTCAAAAGTTAGCACGGAGCACCGTGGCGAAGAACAAAGTTGCACAAGATAAAAAACGCAACTTCTCTTGTGGTTGCGGTGGGTAGTGCTTCCATCTCCGTGTAACGCGCGAGATGGTCCACGCCGACAATTATTCACTTCTTTCCAGAAGACGACAAGGAAAGTGGTCCATATAAGTCGATACCCATGCGGTCAAATGGATGCGCAAGGCAAGGCAGAGGCTGAAGTGTACAGGGCGTTGAGATAGAGCTTTATGTCGCTAGCATGCAGTAAAAGCACGTGCGTACTTGCAAGCAAATGTGTACATGCCGCGCCACTAGTACCGCTGACGCAAACGATTGTACGTTTTGAGGGCGCCGGCGTGAGCGCTTTGCTGGTCGTTGTGGAAAGCAGTACAGATTTCCGAGTACATGCGGTTAAGTATCACTAGCAGCCACCTCCAACCTTCAGTTGTGTTATCTCGCCAATAGAAGAGGTCGTCTCGAATAGCGAAATGTGTGGCTTGAGAGCAGATAGCACTGGAGACCGGATGAGATAACGAATCAGTCAGAAAGTCGGGGAGTTGGGAAATCCATGCATCTTTGCATTGCTCTGATGCCATGTCTGTGAAGTCAATACGTGTCACGACAGCTGAAGAAGATGTCGAGGAGGTTGGATCAGCCGGTAGCGGCGAGCGGGATAGCGCATTGGTGTCGGAGTGCTTGCGGCCGGATCGGTACAGAACACGAATGTCGTAATGCTGTAGACGAAGCGCCCAACAACCAAGGCGTCCCGACAGATTTTTGAGCGATGACAGCCAACATGGAGCATGGCAATCTGTGACAAATTTGAAAGAACAGCCATAAAGGTATGGGCAGAACTTCGCCCAAAGCCCATATAATTGCGAGGCACTCTTTCTCAGTGACGGAATAATTACCCTCGGCTTTCTTGAGGGTTCGACTCGCGAAAGCGACCACATATTTTTGGTATCCTAGTTTTCGTTGAGCAAATACTGCGCCGAGACTGACGCCGCTGGCATCTGTGTGGATCGCTGTAGGCGCATCAGGGTCAAAATGACGTAGTATTGAAGGTAATGTAAACAACCGCCGAAACGTGCTAAAGGATTCGTCGCACTCTTTTGACCAAGCAGAAATGCCTTTGGAGGTTGTCAGCAGATTGGTAAGAGGCATTATGATGGAAGCGAAGTCACGCACAAATCGATGAAAATACGAGCACAGTCCGATAAAACTTCGAAGCGTCTTCATAGAATTGGGCTTCGAATAGTCGGCCACGGTGCGAAGTTTTGCAGGATCCAAGAGGATACCCTCCTTGCAGACGACGTGACCCAGTATAGTGAGCTGGCGTGCGACAAAATGGCACTTGTTGATGTTAAGTTGAAGGCCAGCAGATGTGATACACGTGGGAATAGCACGACGACGAACAAGGTGGGTCGGAAAGTGGCGAGAAAAAACGACGATTTGTCAAGGTAGCAAAGGCACGTGTTTCAGTTACAGCTGCGAAGGATGCCGTTTGAAAGTATCTGGGGCATTGCAGAGTCTGAACAGCACGAGGTTAAACTCATACAGCCCATGAAGTGTGATGAATGCAGTCCTCGGTCGGTCAAGGTCAGCCATTAAAACTTGCCAAAAGACTGAGCGTAAATCCAAAGAGGAGAAATATTCTGCTCCTTGCAAGCAATCGAGAGCATTATCGATGCATGGCAATGGGTACACACCCTTCCGAAATATATTATTGAGCCGGCAGTAATTGACACAGAATCGAATAGACTCTACCTTTTTGCGCACAAGCACAACACAGGACGACCAAGGACTCTGCGATGGCTGGATGCAGGGTGTCTACCAATTACATTTTTCCAAATTCCCTGACTTTTCCAGGTTTTCCATGACCATTTCAAGCAAATTCTATGACCGGTACGTCTGCTTGGAAGAAACTGCGCACTGGAAAACAAACTCCTGAGCGGTAAAAAGAAATTATGAGGCGCTCATATAAAATGGAAACCATGCTGCTTTATTGCATTCCCTTGTCTGAAAGCATTTTTTACAATAAATAAAATATTCAAAGACAATAATTGTCCCTCGACAAACAGAAAAGCTTGTTTACTTGCATCGGCAATGCCTTCACTGTTTCAAGGATTCAATCTCTTGCTGCAGCATGGAGACCTGAAGCTGTGCGTCTTCCATGAGTTTTTGCTTCTTTGATTCAAGCTCTTTCACAAGAGCCGCAGTCCTCTTCTTTTTCCTTTCAGTATCCAATACGTCCAACCGTTCCTTCTTTTTCCTCTCCAGGTCTTCCTTCCATTTGATGCTGGAACTTCGAACCATGTCTATCATCTTGTCTGTTACGTCAACTTCTGCAACACCACCTGCTGCAGACACCTCATCGTACACTAACCTTTGTGCTACGAGTGACTCCTCCTTCATATTTTCCACAAGACATTCCTTGTTCACTGAAAATCCCCGCTCCACAGAAGAATTTCCATGTGAAAGGCACAGCACAATCTTCACAAACAGCAGTAGCTCTTCATGAGAACTTGCACAGAGTTCCACCCATAGCTTCTCCAAGCGCTCTCTTGCACGATCAAATTTTCGCAAACGCACTTGTGCAGTGCTGTTCGAGCACACTTGTACATATGATCTACTTGCTCTCTCTCCTTGTAGGCCTGTAAGGCGCCCATGCTCTATAAGTACTTCAAGTGCAATGTTTAGCTGCTTCTGGCCAGCTTCCACAGAAGCGGCACAAACTGCTGGGTTTAAGCAACTGGCCCCCCTTGTCAGCTTGTATTTCAGAGGTGATCTTTCGATTATCTTTGCTGAACAGGCCTTAATAAATAAGATGCATTCTTTTTTGACACTTACCACCGCAGTGTGAGATGGTTTAGTGATCTTTCGCAACTCACTTTTGGCGGCAAGGCCTATGTCAAAGGCAGCTATACCAATGATGTTGTTTGGGTTCTCCAGATCAATTTTTATCAGTTTTGAAAATGTGCCTGCAGCATCCAGCTTTTCCTTTAGCACGATTCGTCCCAGCAGTGACCGCAACAGGCCGTCCAGTGCTGTTGCAAGAAAAGGTAGCATCGGCTTTTCTGTCTGAAACTCAGCCAGAAATGGCTCCAATTCTTCTGAAACTGAAAGCATAAAGGCCAGCTTTACTGGCAGCATCTCGTCTTTCACAGCCGTCTCGACATGAGCATAGCTGCCACACGCTGGAAGTTTCTTTTCTTTCTTGACATGCTCAACATATTTGACCACATTTGGGAGGACTTGCAGTGCCCTAGCAAGAGCCTTGCCATTTTCCAGCCAGCGCACTGAGCAAAACTTTAGCGGAAACAGTATGCTCCCTGTGAAATTGACATAGTCGGCTCGGCGTGCAGGGACGTTTTTGAACAAATTGTACAAGCTTCTAAGAAACACTACCGTGTTCCACTTTGTCACATTGTGGCCTGTTTTAAATGCACCACTCACAACGTGCAGTCCGCAGCTTCCAATGTCCACAATATTCTGATTTCCATCAGACGCAGAAAACTCTTGCTTCAACGACTTCAACAACTTCAAATTGACGTTTGGACCATCCATCGAAAGTTGAAGTATTTTTGCCGGCTCAATGTTCTCAGTGGCCTTTTTGAAAGCGGCAGCTAAATCTTCTGCGCGAGTGTGTCCTAAAAAACAGGACGTCAGGTAGCGGGTTTTGACAACGTCGTCAGCTGGGTCCCAAAACCTGATCAAAACGTCCATTTGCTCTTTCTGAGCAATTTTGTTCAGGGACTCGTCAAAAGCCACGACCACGTGTGGGACACTATGCAGCTTTGATAGCAGCCTGTTTCGGAAGTACGGGGCTATACCGTAACAAATTGTATAGCCAACTTTGTCCTTACCTAGTTGCAACTTCTTCGCGACGTCGCACGTGGGGAACATGATGGGAAAAAGCGCCGCTGACGCTGCTGCTGAACGAAAGGATCCATGGGTCGCTATAGTGTTCAGACACCAAACGACTTCTGCTTTCATGACACATTTTTTGACCAGAAACCCATTTAAGGATGCCTTCCCGTCAGGCGCGACGGCCACCGGTTTAGCAGGCACGCTTTCAGCACTCGTGCTTGGCACAGTCGATACACATTCACTCGTAGTCGTAGCAGTCATGGAACACGGCAAGTTGGGTCCAGCACCGAAAAACGCGCGGATGTTTGTCTGGGAAGCACTTTGCACAATGCTCACAGCAGTTAGGTGCTTCTTGCTCACAGCGTGACTGGAGACAGCAGCGATGCCCATATTGCTAAGCGAGAAAGTCTTCTGGCATGCTGCACAGCGAGCCTTACTTGTATCGTTCGGCACTGCTCTAATCCATGAGGCGTGCTCAGATATTTCCGCGTTCACCCAATCAGGGTTAAACGAACACTTCTTCGCAAGAGGCATAGCAACTCACTGCATGCTCACGGCATCACAAGAAGAATGGCAATATGGCTGCAGCCCAGGCATCTTGATATGTGGATTGGATTGGATTGGATCCGATCTGGATTACCATATTTGCTCTACTACTGTTTTTGTATCTCAGTCCAATTTACGCACCTGTAAACTACACATTTCAGTAAAAAAATAATTACGACTCGCATATTCTGTGCACCTTGCCCTCTGCTGATGGCACTTCCAGCCTAACCAGAAAACCCTCAAGCCGAGCCGAGATCGCGGCCAAGACAGACATGTACAATTTTATGCGCGTGAGTAACGTTGTACTGGGAAAGTAGAAGCGCCAGCTATGCACTGCTTTTTTTTAACTATGCTTCTGCTTAGCTGTTCTGTGTGGTTTAAGGAGCGATTTTTAAAGCTTTGATTAATGCTAATGAATATTTTCGTGACGATCTGAAAGACTACAGCCAGTTTCCATGACCTGGCCGGATTTTTCAGAAATTCCCCGACTTTTCCAGGCGTGTTCAAATTCCCTGACTTTTCCAGGTTTTCCAGGTTTTCCAGGTTGGTAGACACCCTGTGGATGACACCACGCTTGAGAATATCATCGACCTGTTCGTTGATAACACGACTCTCTTCCACTAAAACTCGATATGGTTTTTTGTTGGCTTAAGGAAGCATGAGAACCAGTGTCAATGTGGCGCATGATGTTTGCTGTGCGACGTAAAGATGGTTGAGCTCAATTGAAGGAAGAGCGGAACTCTTAAAGAAGGGACAAGAGTTCACGTTGTGTCGGCGATAGCTCAGCGGCAACAGAAGGGTTGAAGAAGTCTGGTGCAGGCAGTGTGGCCACAAGTGGCGTCATGGCATTAAGCTGAAGGTGAGGTTGGTTTTAGGCAAACTCCAGAGAGTGCAGGAAGTCAACGTCTTCTATGTTGCCCAAACATTCTCCACAAAGTAACTGGCTACGATAGCGAGTTCGAATTGAGCATGATGGCAGCACCGGATTCCAGAGTGGGTAGGGAGAAATATGTCGGACAGAGTAAACAAAACAGTTCCGGCAGGAGCGGCCTTACTTGTCAGGGCTACAAGAGTTGATGTTTTTGGTGCTATGTTAGTGTCTGCAGTAACGACAAGTTTGCAAGCTTCGGGGAAGGAATCCACCAAAGGAGAAATTGGCAGCGGTGTAAGGGCAACTTCAGCACGTGAGCAATCTATGAAAGCCCGATGACGCGAAAGGAAGTCCCATTCAAGAAGAACTTCATGGGAGCATGAGGCCTGCATAAAAAGTTCTAGGATAGTGACATGCGCAGTGCACACAGCTGGAGGTTCTACGCACTGCGAGTTAGCCATACAGAGCACCAGGCCCGAGAGTGACGTCACCTTTTTTAACTTGCGGCATAACGTCTCGCAGATTACGGAAACCGCGGCCCCTGTTTCAATAGGCGCTTGTGTGGCGGTCCCTTCAACATTGACGTCGATAATGTTTTGCGGTGAAAGAGACGGAGGCCTTGAGCAGTTTGACTTGTATGCAGCTGTTGCCTCCGGAGCTACAGCAATCAGTTTCCCTCTTCTGTAGCAGGTCAGCGACACATATGTGACGGGGAGTGTCACTGGGAAATGGTGACCGGTGGTTCGCGTAGGGTCGTTGACCGTCAGTGATGTACCTCGGTGGCGTTCTTGACGATGACGCAACCGGCCTTCCCACGGGGTCGAATAGACAAGGAGCTTGGTGACAGTGGCGATCGACGTGTCCAGCGAAACCACAGGCGAAACAGATCCGGCGTTCTCCCAGCGTCCGAGCGACGGTAAAACGGAGCTGGAGATTTCGCGAAGGGATACGGCGCAGCAATCGAGGTTGTAGGCACGACATCGGACGGCATGGCAGGTTGAGCTTAAGGCATATGCTGTTGTGTAGGTCGAGCAGCGACGACGGCATACGTGAGAGGCCCAGTGGCAGGTGGTTGCTGATGCATCGGTGGGAGGGCCTCAGCAACTTGGGTCCGAATGGCGTGCTGAAGGTCCGGAGCCAAAGCATGCGCGGGTTCATGTGTCAGAGGCAGGAGTGACAGCTGGTGCACTACCTCTTTGCAGATGAAGTCCTTGATTGTTGAAAGGAGCGACTGCTGATCGGTAGGACAGGCAGCTAGCTGCAAGCTTGCGAGCATGTGAGGCATCGTGAGGGCTTGACGAGCATTTGCGCACTGCCTACGCAACTTGTCGAAGCTCTGACAAAGGGAGACGAGTGAAGCGATCATAGGGGGATTTCTCGCGAGCAAAATCTGAAGTCCTCAATACTCAAAATGTGTCATCTTTGCTTCCTCAGATATGGCGAAGTTGACGCGGTTGCATAGATGCAACACATATATACAGTCCGTGTGGTTCTCGCCTGGTTCCTGTGCACGTTGACGCAAACGCTGCTCGACACAAAGCTTGCGAGCCGCAGGTCGCCCAAAGACGTCCGTAATAACAGTCTTGAAAGCAGACCACATGGGAATGTCAGCCGCATGGTCGTTACACCACAGTTTCACAACGTCCGTGAGATAGAACGTGGCACAGCCGAGCTTACTTTGGTTACCCCATTTGTTCCTGGTGCCGACTTTGTCGTACCCCACCAACCAATCTTCCAAATCTGATTCCGCAGAGCCGGTGAAGATGGGAGATCTCGTTAAGGGTACATGCGCCGCAAGTGACGGGGAGGGCCGAAAGTCCCATCTTGGTAGAAGTCTCGGTGGCCATGTTGGTGTCACAAAGAGGGGGAAGCTTACGGGAGCAAAGGCCCAGGTTTGTACGAGAGTCCACACACTTCATGTTATGCGATTTATTCACATACAAACGTACTGGGAGGCCAAGGACAGTCAGCAGGCCAAAATCCAAGCAAACACAAGCTCGGGTCGCATGCGTGTAGCACCAACGCTGTGGCTTGCCTTGCTGGCTGCTTCGTCTCGCATTGTTCTCTACACATAACACAGTTTCATCACTTCTGAAATCTCTATGACAGGGCTACTGACCTTCACAGTGAAGCCAACTTCCTGCTAGCCCAACAAGGAAGACTTGGCAGAATTTAGAGTGGAAACGGTGCTCTGGGAGTGGAGCTGAAATGCCGCCATTTTACCAGTAGCACAACATATAACATTAAGCCTATTTCGCCAAGCTCTTTTCACACATATTCTAGAAGTTTTAGCATGGCTAATATGACCTTTTAGACACTGTTTGATGTGAAACTTTGCGGTGCTGGTTTTAGCGGTGGATGTCTCTGAAGCTGAAAATAAATACCGACTGATTGATTCTAAAATATGTGGGGGTGCTGACACTCCCCTGTCAAGTTGTTTGTGGTGCGTGGCGCGTGTGTCTCGCTCAAAAGCCGCATTTCGGGTTACAACCGCCAGGCGGTAGGTGGCATTGTGTTCGCTAATAGTGATCGCTATCATCATCATGATGTAGCGCCGGCGGTGACCCCTGGCGGAAGGCAAGCCTTGGTGGCGGGCGAGAGTTGAGCGAGGCTCTTCTGCGTGTGGCGATTGCCGAGAACGGTTGTCTCTAGTGTGGGTCCTCGGCGCGTGGCACTGCGGGGCTGCGCGCCGGGGGGCCCTCGTGGTAAGTCAAGCGTTGGCGCCGCCGCCTTGGGTGTGTTATTGTGTTTATCGTGGTACAGTCAAACCTCAATATATCGAACATGAATATATCGAATTATTGCCTATATCGAACGGTTCCTATATCACGCGGGAAATCGCATGCATTATTGATTTTTTATTTCAAGCAAGTTTGACATATAATGGATATATCGAACTCAGCCACCCCAAACCGCCCGCGCTCCATTGACAGGCGGCGAGCTTCCCCGCAACTCTCGAAAGTAGCGGTAGAGCGGCGGGCGTTTACGAATGCTGCACACATTGATGGCCCCGAGAGCGCCACTTAAATGTAGCGACGTACGCGCGCCGCAGTTTTGCGGCAGAGGTTCTTGAACGAGGAAAGTGAAAAGCGCGGAGCTATTATTTTCTTTCAATGCGAAGGCACCGACACGGCTTCGCGCGGGGGAAGAGGGAGTGGGAGGTAAAGATTGAGGAGGAAAGTATAAGAGGGAAAGGACGCAGACGACTGGCTCAGACGCGGCCTGCGCTGCCGCCGTGAAAAAGAAAGCAGTCAGGCGAGCCGGCATGGGCGCACCATGTGCGCGCTTTACACCCGGACTCACGCCGCAGCCTTGCAGCTTGCAGTCGTTGCAGTCTCTATGGTGTCAACGGCACACTGCGCACTTGTTGTAAGCTCCTTTCCCGTAGCATTGGCAGGCATCGGTCGTTGTGCTCGCAGTGTTTGTGCATTCAGAGTTAGGCCTGTTGCGCGCTGTGGTGCGCGACAGGCCTAACTCCGAACGGCGGAGCTCACGGATGTAGAGATTGTCGCCGAAGCTAATGCTGAGCAGCCAAATGAAGACTCTGCCGAGGTGGATCCCGCAAGCGCTGATGGTGCCCCGCTCCCGACATCAGCTGAGGTCGTAGCTGCCTTGGCCCTTGTGCGGCGTGATTGAAGGCATTGGCCTATCACTTATGGATCGCCTGGACTATATTGAGAACGCAGTCGTCAAACACGCCATGGCCAACAAAAAGCAGGCTACTCTTTTTCAATATTTTAAACCTACACAATAAATACTATGTTTGAATCTTCAAGTGAGTATTTACTGCACCACGCTTGAACGGTTTGTTGGTTGTTTTCAGCAAGCTGTTGACGCATTTTTTTCGTGATTTGTTTATATCGAATTCTGGGTATATCGAACTATTTCGCGATCGCCGCGCCGTTCGATATATCGAGGTTCGGCTGTACTGTGTCTATCGTGTTATTGTGTCTGTCATGTTTTGGAGTGCGTAATATGGTGTAAGGATGTCCTAGCGTGTTAATTACGATTGATGTATCAATTCGTCCGATGATATCGTCATTCTGAAATTAGGTAAATAAATGTCTGTGTTGGTTGGTTTGTACCGACCGTGTCAACTGTGTCCGTTTACTCCAAGAGTGTAGCGTGGCGCTCGCTCGCCATTTCGATACCCCACAAATAGAATTTGGAGCAATTTTTGGAGCAGCAATATGTTACACACGGACCACAAAAATAAAAATTTGGAACATTAATCTTTTATCGCGAAAGACCAAATTTTGAGCAGCATGGAAAAGAAGTCTTACATTATGAAAAACAATGTGTAAAAGATATTGAACATGCCCTTAATTGTGCAGTGTGAGTAAGAGCACTGCTATTTCAATGAAATTAGTATTATGAAGCACCTCACTGAATGATAATGTTCACATTAACATTTGCCGCGTCTGACTCTGAATTCAAATGCGGATCTGCCAAGCTGGTGACCTTGAAATTTAGAGAATTCGTAGGAGTGGTGAAAAAAAACCAAACTAGCACAAGTTTTGTATGTTATGCACGGCTATAAATGATTGCCAGTAACTTTTACAGATGTCATCGATCCTACTAGTACTCCCAATTACTAGTACTCCCAACTAGTACTCCCGTATACACACACGCATGAGAAGTTTAACAAAATGTGCTGTGTCCCGTGATTGGGGGGGGGGGGGGGGTTGCCCTTATCACCTTCCCCCTTCTGCATCCACCAGTGCTACGGCAACGCTTTTGGTCTTCAAGTTGCGTCGTCTCACCGACATCTATCTGCAGCGGTCAGCAGACCGACAGCGCGCGACTTTGTTACTTTATCTGGCTCATCACGTGTCGCGAGTGCCCTGACCTGATGGGAATACACCTACCACCGTGGTTTTGGGTTACGGTCTGCACGCTTGGATTGATGATGACGCAAACTGAACGCAGATAGCCAATCTGACCGCCGTTTCTCGCTGAAATTAGTGCAACGCACAACTGAAAAAAAATTTTAAGCTGGTCGGGCATTTTGGCGCAGCGTGGCGCAATTTCAGTAAATTTCATGATTTTGGTGCGGCTTTGCACAAAAATGGGAAATTGTATCAAATTTGCAAAATTGTCGCAGCTTTTGCACCCCTGTTGATTGGCAGCTAGTGCCATGACCGAATTGGCCTGAATGTCATGATTAAATTTATTAATTATCACACAGCCAACGTTCAACTGAAGCTATTCTTGAAGAGAACACTTAGCCTTAGTTTTATATTTATATATATATATAGTTTATATTTAGAATGACCACTAAAAAAAGTTGCTAGTTTTGAAGCCGGCCGCACAGTCATCCTCAAAGGAAGGGACCGAACATGCCCGAAAAGGTAGGGCCAGTTTTTAATTTTAGAATAAAAACTATAGACCGGAATTGGCCGGAGAGATTGTTTTATTCATATTATTTTTACCCAACCAGGCAAATCTCTCGCAAATATGTTCACCTTTAAACTAGGAAAGAGCAATATTGATCAGCGGTCTAAGCATTCAAGGCTCTATTTACAAGGTGAAGCGGGTGCAAGTAGTGGCTTCATTTTTGCTGATAATACCCTGCGGGAGTTCTCACTCCGGAAATTCTAGCTTTAGTTTCTCCTTGCATTCTAAGAAACAACAACCATGACGCACAAGGGGGCGGAGAGAGAAAATAATGATGAGAGTCCAAGAGAACTGATAGATCGGTTTACGAGCATCAATTTTATAACCAAACATTACTTAGAACCACAGAGATTACTTAGGAAAACATTACTTAGGAAATTTGGACGGAAGAGGGGGGGATGATGGCTAAGAAAGAAGCCATAACAGAGAGGTTTCAGCAAAATTTTAAACACCCCAAGGTTCATTTGCACATACTGTAAGCACAGGTTCCTGCATAATGCGACTCGGAATTTAAACGAAACAGCCAGCCAGAGAGTGAAACAGTGGTGTGGCCGCCCCCACACGCCACCAACCTTAGGGTCTTCTCCAAAGGACAGGTACTGCTTGTCGGTGAGGAATGAGCGTGCCGTCTTGATGATGTCCTTGCACTTCTTGGGGGTCTCCTCCACCTTGCCCGCCAGGAAGAGGCAGCAACAAGCCGTTATCTGGAAAAATGACAAAATGATGGATACACCAACAGCAGTAACAAAAACTAGTTTGAACATATGAAAAGGATGAAGAAAGAGACACGAGGTAAGTAGTAGTGCAGATGTTCTTTCAGTTCCAGAAAAAAAAGGGAGGGGGGACTATAAGATTCGCTTATAGGAGTTGAACAAAATGGCCAAATCTACACGGCCGTGTGCGCACACACAGATGCTATAGCTTTCTCAATCACTATCCTGCGTTTGCTCTTCGGTGGAAACAAACTGTGCTGCAACGAAAGCTAAAGTTTGAATGCCCTCCTAGCTATATTTCCAACTGCCTCGAACGTTTGCTCATGAAAAATTCTGCTTTTTCGGACCAAATGAAAACTAAAGACGACGCTTATTCTACTAACACCAACACTAGAATTTATGATAAACATAAATTCCAGGGTAGAATAAGAAATTCTCTGATGCTATCTCGTTAAAGCATGTCACAATTTTCCAGTGAGCCCGTAGCCAGGAATTTTTTCGGGTAGGGGTGGGCAGGCGCTTGCTGAAAGTCTTGACTATTTAATGAAAACAATTATTTTCGGTATTTTCATTCGTAATGGCAGTATGTGTGTTATGTTACTTTTTCAAAAGCTGTTTTATTAAATGTTCAACATTCATTGCTGTTGCACAATGCTAACGGCGGTGAGCTTTTACACGGAACATGGGAACAATGACCAGAGAAGGTGGCGCACGGGCAATCGTGTTGTCTGTAAAGTATGGAATATAAATGTCGTGAAAACATTGGCACCACATGCGCCATAGTCAGTGCATCTAGCACGCATTCTCACAATCGATATCGCGCCAGCACAGTGTTCAGCCCCATTTCATTGGTTTCGGATCGTCAGACATGCGTGCTGCGCACGCCCACCGGCTTTTCGAGTAGGAGAGAGTTGCACTTTCTGCTTCACATTCGGATATAAACAAGAGAGGAAAATTTTCCCAGCCAATATGGCTGACTTCCGGCTTCACAACGAGTGACGGCAGGGCCTCTCTTCAATCGTTTGCTTCCTCCATGCCTTTTCCTTAGTTCAGGCGCTACCTCCAGGATCAGCGTTGGCGGCGCACCTTGAACAATGGTGCTATGATGGAACTGATCTCGGAGGCCTAGGTTTGTGCCATGCTGGCCTGCCGGCTCACGTGTAGGGAACCCTGCTTTAGAGTTAAACGTCAAGTGCACGCAGACCTTTTGACCTCAGCAGAGAGAGGTCAAACTGGAGGTCGCTCGTGCTCATCTGTATTTTCAGCGTGAAAGGAGTGTTCCCTGCATGAAAACACCTACCCATACCTCCCACACAAATACCAAATTTTTTTTTGGGGGGGGGGGGGGAGAGAAGCTGCCCCGCCCCCCTGAAATGTCTACACTTGTGTACCACATATATTCCAAAGTTACTTTTAAGCAGCTGCTTGAGCTTCACAACACCTGTCACAAAAGAGAAACTCATTCGCACACAAAGCACAGTAAATACATTATACCGTTGAAGCACAACACCAAATCGTTCCAAAATTCTTTCATCGTATTTGCTGTTGACACATGAAATAAGTTACAGAATGATGTTGTAGTGTGTAACATTGTCGAAGATTTCGAAAGTGGATTGTTGAATTAAATGTACTGGTAAAATGTACTCACTTGAAAAGCTGTTTTGCTGAGTTGGCTGCAATGTGCATATTGAATGTTTCATTTCTTTTTTTTTCTCCATTTTTTTTTTTTTTTGCAATGTGTCAAGTTGCAAGGCCTTCTTCCCCCTTTGAATTGATTTTTCAAACTGTTGTAATTCTACCCAGATGAGCAACTCCTCTTTTGGGATGTATGCTAACAGTATGAATAAGAAATAAAAAATAAATGAAAATAACAGCACTGTGCCTACAAAATAAAATGGACATTGTCCTATGTAGAGTGAGACTTCAAGAGAAAGGAAACGAGCGAAGAAACAACTTACGAATCTGGGGAATGTCTTGAAGGAGTGAAACATGTAGAACCGATGGAAGTACACCACACCCGTGGCCATGGTGTCGTAGCGCCTGAGGAGGGAAGTCACAGTCAAGGAGCAACAAGGCTGAAGTCGCACATCAAGCTCAGCCACAAGGCAAACAGAGTCGTAGCATGTACGAGTCATTCTCTCCCTTTCTTTAAAAGTATTTGTTTGAAAGGACACTAAAGGCCAATAACAATTTGCTTCAAATTGAAAGACTAACGTTCGATAACATTTGAATCATCACCATTATCAACAGCAGTACTCTATTAATTGTGAAGGTAAAGTAAATGTACAACACCGTATGCACCATGAGTGGGACATTTTGGTATGATCCCAATGACGCCAAAAGTCTCGAGCACAATTAATCTCTAGTAATCCAAACATATGCAATGAAAAAAGTATCTTCTCTGCACTACAGCACATAATACAAATTGCTTGTCCATTCTTGTTTGATTCAAGGAAGAAGGAAAGGCTTGGTGTTGCCATGGGAAAAGGCGCGAGTTGTTCGAAATTTCCATTTTCGCCCAACCGTGCTTTGCTCCTGCGGTCGTGTCTTAGAGGTAGTTTCAGTATGGGCCGCTGCTCTGTATGCTTTGTGCGCTCACGAATGTTGCAGCGACAAAATTCCATGCGCATGTAATATTGCCGAATGCCAGAATGGGGTACGCCGTTTCAGCTATAACAAAGAGACCGTGACTTTCTACTGGGTGCCGCAAGACTAGGCCCTACACACAGACTGGCAGAGTGCAGTGCCAACGTCACTAGCCAATATCTTGTTATCAGGTTCCCCGACGACATCCATCGCGACAAGCTTCGATGGCTGTTGCTGTTGCGGTGGCTCTCGCTACATTTGCTCCGCTGCTACTATTGTTTCGTCTACTACTATTGATGAGAGCACTGCAGTATGAGGTACTAATCTAGGTCCCTGATCTTTACACGCTCAATGCCCACTGCAATGCAGCAAGGATACAGTCCCATCTTGGTTCCAACGTTGATGATGAACCGCGCGCCCTCCCGCCGGTATCTCTGCTCCTTCTCGACAGAGATGCCATCAAGGTAGGAGGGAGTCTTCCGAAGGGCCTTCTTGCTGTAATACCAGTTTGGCATCTTCTGCTGGGCCTGCAAGCAAGTGCATACAAGGGCCGCCGAATTGTCAAAATGTTTCAAAAGAAGCTCCAGGCAGGTCCGATAAATCCCAGTTAAAAGTGGTTAGTCTTTACTAAACGAGGAGATCCGAGTCAAAGATATGTGAACAAGAAACAATAAGCCTTAAGAGAACAGGCGTCTCAAGAACCTTGCCACGAGAACTTCAGTAGTGAACTGTCTGCACAAGGATTAAAGTTTTGTGATGCTGCTAATGGTATTCGCATTATCTTCTGGCCTCTTGCGATTACCGACGCCTTGTTCAGGTAAGCTACATAGACTGGACTGGTCTTGGGCATACCTTTCATAGGGAACCACGTGTGGTCACAATGTGTTGAAATCTAACTATGCGACAGAAAATCTATCTTTCAGAATTGGTGTCCAAATTTCAGTCATATAGGAGATTGGCATTGGTATGTTTTTCGAATACTGATGCCAAACCGTCTTCACAAACCACCCATGAGATGAGAAACACCTATAAAATAGCAACATTAGCTGGTATCTTGCTCAACTCCCCCATCTTCAACGTTGTCCCTTGCAGGGCTAAATTTAGTGACTACGGACCATTAGCCAAAGCGAGTTTCAGAACCCTGGTGTAGACCGCTGAATTGTTCTTTGAAAACGCTGCTGTTTTTTACTTAAGAAATCTATCTGCATTATTCTACAAGAGAAAATCAACATTTTAAAAACGTTGAGCATGTGAACATGATTTCTCGACGAGCAGCTGATTGTAGGAACGAAAAATTTAGTCACTGGTCTAACTACGGTTATTCGCTTACGCTGACTAAAGTTTCAGTTGGCCTTGGTAAGCTTATTCAACACAGTGCGTGAGCCCCAAACTAAGCACACGCTTGAACTGCATTCCAAGGTTCCGACACTGCAAAAAAGTTGCACACCTTTTCGGCGTCGCTCGCATGTGGGGAAGACTTTCTTTTACCCTGCATGAAAGACACATTGTGAGTGAGGTGCGAAGGCACGATGATTTGACATTTCCTCTCCACAAATGCAGTATTTGCTACCATGTCACCCACACCCTCAATAATCATTAACAAACAATTTGCCTATTTTCGCAAAGCTGACTTCCTTGCACAGCTTTGAAACACCGCCGTGAAGCCACCTTTGCAAAACAAAATTTGTGTTTTTTTTTAACTTTGGATTCAAATTAAATCAGAAAATTGTGCGGGTTATACATGAAAACAATACGGTAGGAGAATTTACAAGGAGGGAAATGGCAACAGTAATGCCGACAACGGGCGTGAGCTTAGGTGCTTGCCACACACAGATGCTATATTTATGAAGTGTCAAGTGTTCTTACGAGAACACAGCAGCTGGAGATGGCTGGCACAATACCAAACAAGTTAACATCATGTGCATCACAAAAGCTTAGCAAAGCGCAGTTCGATTATCTGTGTGAAGACAACAAAAACGGAAAGAAAGCTCAACACATCAACACAGATAGACTGGGTAGTTAGTACTTTACTGAAACAAGAACAAACAATGATAGTCACGAGATGCTCACAGGAAGCGCGACATTCACAATTGAAGTTGCGTAAAAGACGAACATCAACATATTCCGCATCCAAAACATCATGTTTTAAGTTTGTCATAGCGCGAGTCTCTTTGGGACATTGACAATAATTTCCTTAATAGACCCTGTCTTCCTATCCCTCGCTGCTTACGTCACCCATTTAGGAGCACTTAAGTACACTGTGCCTTTCTTGTGGCTTTTATTAAGAACAAGGCTCCCTCCCATATTAGGTACTGAAACGTCAGTAAACTTTGTGTTCTATGGGTCAGCGTGTCCTTCGGTGTCTACACTAAGAAGCAAGCGCTACGCATTATCGTTTTTTTTTTTTACACGCTCTCTAGCAGCTCATTGCAAATGCAGTTGAATGAGCAACTTTTTAAACTTTTATCCACGGTAATGCTTATTTTTGTGACGGTCGCACAGAACTGCTGCCAGTTTCTATGACCTGGCCAGGTTTTTCAGAAATTCCCTGACTTTTCCAGAAGGGTCCCAATTCCCTGACTTTTCCAGGTTGGTAGACACCCTGATGTAGTAACCTATCAATTTTTTATTGTTGCGCAGAAACGAGTTTTACATAACCTTGTAAATTTCTACTCAATGTACCATTTTACGAAGCTTAGAGTAATTGAATGGCTGCTAAACTTGAAAGGCAAACTACAAGGCCCTAATTATTGTCCATTTCTTTATTTCATAGTTTAGTTATGTCGTAAAGATGAGTGGACTCTCATTGTAGTATATGATACATGCTAATGAGGCACATTAATAAAGAATAAATATTTTGTTTTACAGAAGCTTTATTTGTGCAATCGCATCCGATTTTCAGCCACAGCCTCGCTCAACACCACCAGGAAACCACAATGGGGCATTACGAGTGGTTCATTAACTGCGTTTGTAATGGTTCGTGCTTAAAACGAAAGACACTAAAGCGACGCTAGTCACCCTCTTTCTTTTGCTGGGATTCAAGCTTACAACCTTACGCGTCTGATGCCCCACCATTTGGGCTACAGGAAAGAGTGCTCCCTTGTCCACATTTTCGTAGGGTGTTCACATGTGGCATGTTACACAATGCCACTTGCAGTTCAGGCAGCAAGTGTGGAATGATCTTTTTCATCCGAGGGCATCACAGGGCACATGATATTTACAAGACCAATGCACTGTCTGACCAATAAACCCTGGCCTGCTACCTGGAAGAGCGGTATCTTAAACTGCTGCATAGTAATGTGTGTCTTGACAAGCTGGACTCTCTTGTCAAGTCATTGCTTTCACTAAACTCCTTCCCAGTGATGCTTCACAGTGGTCCCTTAAGGTGTGCAGACCACCTTTCCTTACCTCAAAACCATTACCTTAACTAGAAACGCGCAGTCACAAGCATCGTCCTCTCATCGTCCGGGCATGCACACCTACATGACCCTGACAAGCCTGCTCATCCTTCCAAATGTTACCAGCTGTCCAGGGCTACATTGAGCTAATGTCGGCACAGTTCAGTGAAAGCTCGTTAACTTGAATTTCACGAAACTAGAAAAACTGTCCAAATAACGGAATGCCTAAATATTGAAAGTACCATTAAAACAAAGAATTTCTATTTCACTATTGCATTTTAAGTTTCTAGAATACGCAAATCCAGTAATTACTTGGCACAAAAGCAGTGCGACCATAGCTCAAGACCACTGTGTCTCAAGCCGAAGGATGCCCTGAACCCATGCCTTACACATCTACGCAACTCTGTATGGCCACTATTCCTTAAAAACAAATCCACGGTCATTTCGGCTGTCTGCGAATGCTGTTCTCATTGCTTTGTGTCATACAATTTCAGCGTTTCACACTCGACATGCTCCGAGATCCATCCCAATTAACCAGGTTGCAGCCAAACATGATGAAATTAATGTTTATTGCCGTTAAGCAATGCCTATACAGGTTCAGACGACAGAACATGCCTGAGTGATCTATGTTTTCAAATTAACAAGCTTCCAATGTGGCAGTAAGCGTCCCGCAAGCCACATGACCAGAAAATAGATTTAAAAAACATTAATGACAATGCTCGAAATGAGACTGCTGTCTTAGCATACCCTCACACAAGTTCACGCGCTTACAACTTCACTGTCTGACAGTCTTCACAGCATCACACAAGCATAATCATTCTCCTATCAAGTGCACAATATGTTGCAGTTTGTGACAAACAGCACAGAAAATAAGGATGCAGACAGAAAGAAGACAACACACTGCCAGCCTCGACAACAGTCGGTTTCTCACATTCCCAGCTAGATAATACGATTGCCTTTTTGGAGTTGATTTATTATATTATCTCGGATGCCCACGGGTGGAGTATAAAAGAACGTACTCCGTGTTCAAAGAAGACATTTTTTTGCCCACCTTAATTTCAATCTGCTTGATAATGAGAACACGATAACAACAAGCGACAACTCCAATGCTTTTTTGGCTCCATTTGATTGCGTCATGACAAAAATGTACAAAAATGTGCTTCACCCTCATGGATAGGTTGATCGAAATATTGTGCTTATGGATAAGAGAGGCTTTGATGCTTAAACTACTGGCTTGCTTTCATGATACCTTGCATCAAAGAGATCCTGCAGTACTTCGATTGGCTTCATGAAAGTTTATTGACTAAGACGGCAACTTCCGAAAATGTTTTTTTTTAGAATCCGTCAAGCATAAGCGGTTGCAGAAACTGTGAGCACTTTTTCTTTTAACTTTGAATGTGCACCTTACTTTCATAGCAAAAGCGCTTGCACGTGGGCATGTGGCGACATCTCATGGCAACCATTGTGTAATTATTCAGCTCCAGATGGTTAAATTGACCAATGGGCGTGGACATTTATTTTATATCATGGTCATTTGGGTTTATGGCATAATTTTCTCAAATAAGAGTGAGCAATTCCTAGCCGACTTCAAGAATTAATCATAAATTCCAGGCTGGAAGCTGTGATAAGCTTGGCTCACATGTTCTCATAAGCCTGCTGCTTTCAGCAAATCCGCTTGCACCATCTTAACCTTGCCGACACAACACTACTATTTTTGTCCTCATACTGGCCAACACTAGGGTAGCACAGCTGCTACATGCACAGAGCTGGGGACAGCATAACACTTCCATTCTAATTCCTTCACATCATTTGTCAATGTGGGCTGTACTGGTGCTATGTCATTACTACTGAATATCAGCTGGTTATGAGCAGTGGATGATACCAAATTAAAGCTATTGAAAAGTATAGTTTATAGTTGCCTCATCTATAGGGAGCTTGCACGAACGGCGGTGACGCTATGCACTCTGGTTATGCAGCCATTTTTTTTGTCAGAAGCGGCCGAAGAGTGCAGTAGCGCAGTCGTGTTTGCGAGCGTTGGCGTAGCTTTCAAGCGTAATCGAGTGCGAGCGCGACGCAAATTTAACTCCAAGAAGTGTCGTGCACGATGCCAGCTTCACCGGAAGACTACACCACAACGCTGTGCCAGAAAGACCTCGAGCGGTACGAACAACAGACGAGAATTAGCTCTGACTAGACCCATTCAAGCTTCGTGCGGGCGACTGTGTAAGTGACGTGGACTTGTGGTCGCGCGTCGACAGATCCGATATTTATGAATTTCTCGTTCCGAGGACGAGTTTGATTATGCCGGAGCTGTTGAAGCCCAAAAGCAATCAAGGGCCACAACCTTGTGACAAGTGGCTGGTTGGGGGGGTGGTGGGTGAAGAAATTTGTTGCTGACAGTGTGATCATTGTCACTCAAGTAAGAGGCGTTAAATTACTTGATTTTGCCGTAGATGCTAATGTTTGCTTCTGTTCAGGTTAAACTACCAGTGTGTTAACAAGCCCCCTGTCGACGTCTTGTTCATAGGCAAGAGTGATGGCAAGGTCCTTGCCGTGCACTGCACATGCATGGCCGGGAACAGTGAAGCCTGCTCGCATCCCACTGCGCGGTTATTCTACGTGAAGTACGACGCACGTGCACGAGAAGAGCGCTCCTCAATTTAACAAGTCTTACTTGAGTGATGACGACCACGGTGTCGGCGGCGACTTTCCCCGCTCCCGCTCCTGGCCACTCTTCACAAAGTTGTGAACCTTGAGGGCCATTCTGGGCTTCATCTACTCCCGGGTTTTTAAACTCGTCTTCAGAATGAAAATTTCATGAATATCGAAGCTGTCGACGCGCGCCCGCAAGTGCACGCCGCTTACACATTCGCCCGCACGAAGCGTGAATGGGTCAACTCAAAGCCAATTCTCGTCTCTTCTTTGTATCGCTCGAAGTCTTTCTGGAACAGCAGTGCGTTGTAGTCTTCCGGTGAGGCTGACATGGTGCACGACACTTCTTGGAGTCAAATTTGCGGTGCACTCGATCACACCTGCAATCTACGGCAATGCTCGCGAACACAACTGCTCTGCTGCACTCCTCGGCCACCTCTGACAAAAAAATGGCTGCCTTCCCAGAGTCCATAGCGTCGCCGCCGTTCATGCAAGCTCCCTATAAAAAGACAGTGCAGGATTGCACAAGCAGTCCTGAAGACGTGAGTTTTGGTTCCTGTTGAGCAAGAGTGATCAAGCAATGCTGTTTCAGAGAAACTACTGTACAACTAACAGTGTGCAACCCATCATGACCTGGTTCATGTGATGTGGGTGAATCAAATGAACCTAAAGATCTCAGGAATACAGTGTCATGTGACAACACTAAATATTAGGCAATGACGCATACGATCCAATGTTGTGATCACTCTGGTCTCAACTGCCCTCTAGACCACAACGTGGGCACTTATGGCTAAGTGCAACAACTGGGAACTATGGCACTGCCCGATGCGGTCAAACACTGCGGTCAAACACAAACACACACATGGACAAACGTCAGTGCAGGTGAGATGTGACGACACAGACGATGGTGTAGAGTGGTGAGGCATCGCTGGGTGATTGCAGGACAACGAAAACGCAGGGCGCACGAGCACAGCAATGGGCGATTCTGCGATGATGCAGCGAAACCAGGTCGCTGGTGTGGGCGTAGGAACCATGGCACCACTGTCGGTGTAGGCTCACTCTTCTTTCGTCTAGCGCAATCAGAGTTTAATTTTATTGCGTGAATTTTTTTCTACATACGCGTGATCACAGGTCTTTCGCTCGCCCGCGTAGTTCGAGGACACTTCACGCCTCGTTTTACGCGATTAAAGCCGCGGGGAACACTGACACTGAAAATTAAGCGCCAATCGTTCGCAACCAGATTCCTACGCCCGACGTTAAAGGCATGACACATGAAGAGGATGACAGAGAAGCGGCGTTGCCACGTACCTTCGAATCGGAATTTTACGGTAATGCAAACTGGCGGTGGAGCAGAAGGTTGGTACTTTTGTGAGTTTTGTTTTTAAATGCAAGCTTTAGCTCCACACCACTCAGAGTTCACGAGTTCTGGAAGAGTGAAGACGAAAATTGCAGTGGGTTAGTATATGAGGTGCCGACTTGACCAGAATAAACAAAAGGCGAGAACACTTTTTTTTTCGACGCTATTCTTTCCCAGCGTAAGACTCGTATGTTACAATGCTATAAAAAAAAAACAGCATTATACGCTTTTACAATGGAAAGCCATCGGGGAAAGATTGCAAAGTATAGTCTATCAAGGCACCTCGCAGAAGAAAAAGAAGCACACCTGCGGGTTGTTCACTTACCCTACTTGACTTTGAGGCGTTCATGTTGGTTACCGTGAGCTAACGGTTGAAACGAATATTCGGGAAATAAATTAAACGAGAAACGAAACAGCACTAACTGTTCGACCACACGCACCTCAGTCGTCTACGCAGCAGCCATATTTTTTGCCCCCCTCCCACGGAGGAAGGAAAAAGCTTCCTCCGTGCCCCCTCCTTTTTGTTTGACATCAGTGGAGAAATGATACAAATGTGCTTCGCTTTTGTGTGTACACAAGTGACTTCTAAAAATTGTATTTAATTGAAACTCTAAAACATTACTTGTTCCTAAATTTCAATGTATTACAAAGTTTGAGTAATTTATATTTGGATTGCCAAATGCACATTTGCCTTATTCTTTATTCACACACACAGTTTGATACGTCTACGTACTTTTACCTTTTAAATGTTGTTACGTAACAAAAAGTTTAGCGCGCTTTTTACGAACTGTGAAAAAACGAGTCGGGGCGCTAACAGCGTTTTGGGCAGCGTAGGAGCAAAGCGAAACATGCGCCAATGCATATTTTAACTCTATGCGCCAGTGCATATACATGAACAACGAAGAAGGACAGAAACTAGAAGAGATGGTGTTAATATTGTTCGATTACTCCTTCAATGGCTCCTCTCTGTCACGTGTGTCCGAATTTAAGTACCTAGGTCTCATCTTCACACCCAATATGTCTTGGTCTAAACATATCGAATACTCTTGCAATAAAGCTTTAAAGAAACTGGGCTACCTAAATCGTACCTTAAAAGATGCTCCACCCGAAACAAAGTTGCTAACGTATAAATCACTCATCCGTCCCATCTTCGAATATGCCTGCCCCGTTTGGAACCCTCATAAAAAATCGGACATCTGAGCACACTAGAATCCGTTCAGAAAAAAAAGCCATCCGTTTCATTTTCCGCCGTTACGACTGGAATTTCTCACCCTCCTCTCAACTTGCTACGCTAGGTCTGCAAACCCTGTCCGAGCGACGCGAACTCGAATGCCTAAAGTTGATGCATATTCTTGTTAATACTCCACGCTACGCATTAACTAACGAATATCTGTCTCCTGATAAACTGAAACCCACAAGGAATAGCCACAAACTCAACCTGACACCATTCCATCCACCTACTAACCTATTTAAATTCAGCTTTTTTTAATGTATTGCCTGGGTCAACTAGATCATTGCTTTTAGAAGATTTCTTGCATGAATGTATTGATTCGCAATTTGTTTATTAAGAGTTGTAATTTCTTGCATGAAAGTATTGATTCGGAATTTGTTTACTAAGAGTTCTATTCCTGTTTGTTAAGACATAGCCTCCTACATACTTTCTATATAGGAGGCTATGGTTAAGAGTTGTATTCTTGTGTGTGCTGATGTATATAGCAAACCCACTCCTGCGATAGCCCAATTCGGGCTGCAATATGTAAAAATAAATAAACAAAATTAAAATAAATAATATACGCTCCTATTTATTTATTTTTATTTTTCCAAGATATGAAGCCCCAGAATGCACGGCGCGTGGTTCTTGCGGTACAGTGGTATGCGGTTCTCGTTTGGCAGCCACCGCGCTTTCGTACTTTTTGAGCTGGCTTGGTAGGCTTCCTCTGGCCGGCTTACATGACATGTGATCACAGAACACTTGTCGACCCACGTTAAAGTGAGCTAGAAGCCTATTCTAGCTCACTTTACCCACGTGTGTCGACCTGTCGGTAGGTGTTCTGTGACCTGTCAGATACTTCAACAGACGCTGGGCTTGCACATGGATGGCACGCACTTCAGACAACGGCACCTTGTGAGTACACGGTCGCTCGTCCGCAATGTGGCCGTGGTCTACGCTTCACCTAGCTGTCTTTCAGCGACAGCTAGAAAACTGCGGGGATGAGGGACCGAGACGCCGAAAGGACTGGGTAAGTCTTCGTCGCAACTCAACAGAGCCATTTCAGAGCCATTGCTATCACAACGCCGCAAGAATTTTGTTTTAAAAAAATTTGCGCCCAGCACCAACTCGTGTCTAGAATGACTGGGCGTGTTCGATATAAGCATTTTTTTCTTTTGTTCCCTCGACAAGTACCGTTGCAGTGCGCAATCGTGCTGTGCATTTTAATGTTCGCGAAGAATTGCATTCGAAAAGTGCGACAACAAAAGTTAACCGCGCAGCGCGGTTGCCTTTTGGGTTTTATATCGCGCGCAAGTCGACGACATAGATGGAGGATGGTGCGTTTAATCTTCAGGCTGAACATGCATGGTTGGCGCGGCATGACTGAGCGACGCTGTGTAGTAGTAGTCTCTACTAATGCGCGTAGATTCTGCGCCGTTCACGAACTGGTGCAACAGGTGGAGCGAATGAAGCTTGCGTGTGCTCTGCAGAGTGTCGTTCAGGTTGCGATGTAGCTCGGGGTAGTTTGCATATTCGTGGTCGCCGACTTTTGACGTGACAGGCTGTCACGTTCACGTACGATTAACAGTTGTGAAGACGAGGCGTCGCCAGAAATATTTGTGAGGGCAGGGTTGGGGGGGGGGGGGCAGGGAATTGGTTCAACCCTTCTTTAGGCAGTGTCTATTCTGCCGGCAGAATATTTTTTTCATTATTCTGCTGGCGGTCGCCCCTCATTCGCTGCTCAGTCAGGGAGAGTCTATTTGCACCTCAACAGCTCGGGGTCACGTGACACAAGTTGCAACGTCACATATGACGTCATTGGTTAAAACGATCGGCTTCAACTGGCTACGTCTTATTGTGACTACGTCTTGTCAAGCGACTCCGAGGTCACGTGATAAAAAAAAAAAAAAATAAGGAAGGCGCGTTTTGTTGTCATCACGGTTCGTGTGCACGAGTTCCAGTTATCATGTGACCGTCATCCACACTTCCACGCTGCGTGCCCTGAATTAAAGAGCTCGACCAAGGAAGCCCGCGTTATCGAAGTCACTCCACTGTGCCGCTCATGAACTTAGTGCTGTCGAGGAGAGTGCCAAGTGTGTTGTGTCACAGGTTGCGTGTAGGGAGCCTACATGAACTGCCGGTCATGTAGGCTCCCTAGTTGTGTGGCGCTACGAAGGCTAGGGCACGCGATAGGAACAGGTATGTTTACCGGCATTTGCTGCTACCGCTGTTAGCGCCATATGCTCTACATCGAAGGAATTTACTGAAGTCTACAGGTGTACAGCCCGAAGTCCTCCCGATGACCATTCGGTTGAGCTTCGCGTCGTTACACAGATAGCTGATTCTCATTTTCTGAAGAACCAGTGAGCAGTCGACTGTTAAATTTCATGTGCAACCTACAGAGGTCAAGTGGAAATTATAAGGGCTCGTTTTTCTTTGTTAGACACAATATTAACGAGAGCTGGTCGCGTACTGTGAACTGGTCGTGAACTGAAACTTGTCTAGAATGCCGGAATGGCACGCACCAACACTCTCTGGCGCCATGTATACCGATAACTAGTTGACAGCCCTCACTCAAGCATTAAACCTTAGCGGCTTTGCATGCAAGAATTTGGGCTCTTTCTAACCAGTTGTAATCAGAAAATGCCGTCAGCGCAGTCCGGAGCGTGCCTTTTCGGTGTTTTAGACAAATGTGCTCACTAGTGACCTGTACTGTACTACGTTACGTATCCGCACGGCAACACACCTGACTCGCCAGTGAGACGAGCACTCGCTCTGGTCCCTGCTTAGGTGATCTAGTGGTTATGGCGCTCGGCTGGCGATCCGAAGGTCGCGGGACGGAATCCGCGGCGGTAGCATTTTCGATGGAAGCAAATATTTGTTTGAGACCCGTGTGCCGAGATTTAGGTGCATGGTAAAGAACCCCCAGGTGGTCGAAATTACCGCAGCCCTCCACTACGACGTCCCTCATAATCTTATCTGCTCTTGGGGCTTTAAACCCAAACAAATATTACTCTTTGGTGGAGTGGCGAGGCGGTATGAAGAGGTGCAAAAGATAACAGGGTACCGTGGCGCAATGTAGCAAACTAAGGGAAGAAGCAGGAGACCGTAAGTGAATTTGGCCCGCATCCTAGCGTCTTTTTTTTTTCTTTATAGTGTAGTCTACGTACATTGCATCATAGTTCACTGATTGATGTGCACAATCTTGTACTACTTGCCGCACTTGAACAACTGCAATATTCTATGAACTTGCCAACGCACATGAATAGTTGCAGTACACAGTGTCAGTTCAGGAAGCACTACTTTCTTGTACGTCAGTGCTCGTATCGTACCATATGTAGTTCCTGAGCCACAATATTGGCATGAGGCTGCAAAGCTATAGCTTCTTTAATGACAACATGCACGAGGAGGTATAGTGCTTACCAGTAAATACTTGGCAGGCATTACCTTGGAATTCAAGGCGACTTTAGGGGTATGTTTTTACTTGCAGTTTGTCACATTGTTTCTGAACCTGTATCTTGAAGCTTGAGTTCGGTATGGCATGACTGGGCACTTACTGTAGTTCCCGCTCAATTGAAATGCTCAAAGCAGACGTGTGTTTTACATTTTCATCTATAAACTAACTTATATGTAATTAAATATTAGCAAACTTTAAACTGAAATAAAGGTGCATAGAGGACAGAACACAAGTAGAAGTAGACATGACAAGTGCAATCCTGTCTACTCCTTCTTGTGTTCTATCCCCTGCATGGCTTTATTTCAGTACCAACTAGCCCCTCAACTGAACTATGTTGATTGTTTCCAAGTGAAGAAAAGTACTAAAATAAGAACTGCCAGATATCTAATGTAATGCATTATGTTCAAGTCTCGTAACACTCTGCCACCTGTTATACAATACCATAGTTTATAATGAGTTCTGACATGACACTTATGCACTGTACACTTTAACACACTTCGGTCAGACCCCGCTGCTCAAACAACAGCGTCTTGGCAGACTCACACGCTTCAACTTCAGGCTTGGCCCTGCAATGCTTGAAAGGTCTTGAAGTGGTACATTTCAAATTTTCGTTGACCAGTCGACCTGTGTGGGGTGTGTTGTGATGTTCAGGATGACTGACAGATTCATTGAGAATACAGAGATATGTGATATAAGGAACAAGCAACCGTTTAATTAGAAAGAGGGCAATGGCAAGAGACACACAGTTAACTAAGAGGAAACAAAAATATGTGCAATGAAAGAAAGAATGGCACCAGAAACCACACTGAATAACTACAGATACAAAATACAGACAACGGGGTAGGTTAATAAAATAGAGGATTGACTTGAAAATAAATGCAGAGAAAGAAACACTGTGCTTATACTGCAGAGCTTCTCGTGCAACTCAAATGCAAAGTTGGCTAAATAAAATAGCAACAAAAAATAAAACACTTAAAAGACAGTGAAGCTGGTCGATTCTCAAGTTTTTAGAAGGTTTTTGCAGATGTGACAGGCGTGCCCAAATTCCGTGCTCAGAAACTCTTGACGAAACCAGTTATCCGCTGAATCAGTACTCTGCTGGACCCTGCCATAGAAGCTCTCATCCACATGCAGGCCGGGCACGTACTCGCAAGGGTTTCTGTATGTATTCCCTTTGCCAAGCAGCACACCTTGGCTCTTCCGCTTAATGGCGAAACTTGGTAGCAGCCTCTTCGGCTTGATGTCTGAACATATTCCCACTTCGCGGCACGTTGTCATTCTTTATATGTGGCTTCTTCTTCCGAAGTTGATTTATTTACGTCTACCCATGGCGAAAGCAAAGATTCAGCACATGACGACATGGCTCCTGCTGGTACAATGTGGTGACAAGTCAGTGCGCAGGAACGGTCATGCTTAGTATCAAGGCAGGTGCGCACAGCTTCGTGAAGGTTGTGGGCGATGTGCAGATGGCCTGGTTGCCATGGCTATGCTAGGCGACATCATAGCGAGGCAATGTTTTTGATCGACAAGCACTGTTTTGTGGATAGCTCGAACAGCTCTGCTGTTAAAATTTCAATAAAAGGTTCCTCACAGACCATGCCAGCTTAAAAGAGTGTGAATACGAGCCAGTTGGTACGTATCTATAGTTAAAAATAGCGCGAAGTAGACGCGGACAAGAATTGACACAGGACCGCGCTGCCTGTGTGAATTCTTGTCCGTGTCTACTTCGCGCTGTTTTTAACCATGCCAGCTTACAGTACTCGTAGACGAATCGACGTGGTGCCCGCCGCTCGACTCTCTTGCCAGCTTCTGTAGACGAGGATTCCCGACGGGACAGTCAACTCTATTCGTTGCACAGGACACTCCACACTCGCTGCCTACTTGTGACACCGATGACCACACTCTTCACTGGTTCAAAGACAACTGCCAAAGCAGCCAAAAATTCTTCCCTGGCTTGTGCATCTCTATCGTAGGTGCACTCCCCCAACACATTCCATTTGTTGCAGCTGTGAGAAAGTCCCGGAGGTGCCGATTACCCAAAGCCAGCCATGGGAAGTTTCTTTTCCAACAAGTCGCCCTTCCCTCGACGAAGGGTCCATCGCGGTGAAGCAGTGGTTATGGTGCTCGGCTGTTGACCCGAAGGTCGCGGGTTCGATCCCGACTGCAGCGGTCGCATTTTGATGGAGGCTAAATGGTAGAGGACAGTGCTGTGTGATGTCATTGCATGTTAAAGAATACCAGATGGTTGAAATTTCCGCAGCCCTCCTCTACGACGCCTCTCCTAATCATATCATGGTTTTGGGATGTAAAACCTCAGATATTATTATCCCTCGATGAAGGGGTGCACGCGCGAGCATCAGACGTTTATGGTGCAACGTTAAATGTTGCTCTAAGTTCGCTGGCTTGCTTGCCTACTCTGCCTCTTGTTTTCCAGCTCTCCGCATGGCGTCTTGCATGCTGGAGTGCTTTTAGGCGGATTCGTTTTGCTTGTTGTGTAGTGCTTGCCTGGCCAGAGCAACCCTTTGTCGGAGATCCACGAATGACTAAGCCACTACTTGAACTCTCACACCCACTTCTCAGAATGTTGTATGCTTGAAGCATCAGCTCATGTGCCTCCTTTCTCTTTCTTTCATCTTTGCAGTAGATGACAACACTTGTAATTTTGTGGGCTGTGTCTGTGATCATTCTCCTGGATAACTTGCTAGTTTCCCGGATTTTCTTTGGCAGTTCAGCAACACATTCCTCTTCTGAGGGCACCTGCAAAATGTTGTCATCTGTGCCTTCGGTAGAGAGTGCCGGTAAAATGCACCCACTTTCTGGTGTGCTGAGAATGTTGCTGTGCAAACTTAGCATTGGGCCTTCAATGTATTCTCTTGGGAGCTGTTCAAATGACCATTCTTTGAAAAACCGAAAAATTGCACAGAAGTGCTTGCATGGCAATTTATGTTGAAGAAAATCCTGGCAGGTACACTGTGGTGTATGGAAGTTTACCGTGTGTAGCAAGCCTGGATTGCTTGACTTCACAGAAAAAACGCCAGGTTCAGTAAATACAGCAACATCTTCAGGCTCATAGTCTAAGGCTGTGTTGATACGAGCCATGATATGCCTTATTACTTTTGGAGGTCTGTTATGCAGGTACTTTGGCACATATTCATGGTACTTGCGGTACATTGCCGATCTTTCTACATTCTGCTGAATAAAGACGCTTTGTCTCTCTGGAAGAAACTTTTTCACCACTACTGTAATAAGGCTCGAAAGGCTCCTTCTCCCGTGACTCCACCTCAGGTAATGCTCCTTGAGGATGCGGTTCTGTGTCTCTGTTCCGTTGTTTGTTGTAACGACGACACCAAACTTCATTCTGTGGTATTGAACCCACATCTTGGCTGCTGGCATCCACTGCGTTTCAAAGTAGCTAGCTACTTTGTCGTTCCTCCAAAAAACCGAGTTCTTCAGACATTTGTAGGCCTCGTCAAATTCCTCCCTGCTGCTTGAATTGGCTATTTTGCGAAAGAGACCAAGCAGGGCATCTTTTTGGTCTGGAGGGACATCATTTTCCTTCTTTTTCACCCACCTCTCCCAAGCCTGTTCACGGTGAAAGTTGCACAGCATGACTTCACTCTGTGGGAAGACTTCAGAAATCGCACTTATTTCAGCCTGGCAAAAGTCCACCATGAAATACTTAGGCAAGTACTCAGGATCCCAGCTTTTAAACACACTGAGTGCCTCACTGATGCACGCACTTGTTTTGTACTGCACCACAAAAACACCTGCCACCATGTAATTCGTGGGTGTTTTTACAACAAGGAAAAACAGTGGCAAGCTGTAATCTGTTGTCTTGTTTGTGGCATCAAGGCATGTCACATTGTTGCCATACTGCTTTAGTAGTTCTGCCATGAAGCGAGACTGATAGCAGAACAGCAAGGTCCTGTCGCATTGTTTTGCCAAGGTCTCCTCTACATTAATCTGGTCATCGTCGGCCTCGGGGATTGTCGTTTTTGCTTCACTTGTGTAGCAATATGGCCGGAAGAGCACCTTTGATGTTGGTTCTTCTCTCTCCAGTGCAGATACCAGCATTGCAACATTCTCCTGATCCAGATTGCTACAGCGCCCTTGCCTCAAAGATTCCTGAATATGGTTGCGGATGTCTTTGGATGTCGGGTAAAATGCTCTGTAATCTAGATCAGGTTTTTCCTTGCCATTGAAGAGCACGTCCTGTACATAGTAGCGAAGGCATGTCTTCACTTCATGCACAGACGTAATGCCTTCCTGAACGAGGTCATTAATTCTTTCAATAATACTGTGGTCCACCGTCTGTCCATACTTCATGAAGTTGCCAAAGTCATGTTCTGTGTGGCATGACATCTTTGTTATTGTGACGTAAAGTCGCATTTCTGACCTTGGTGGATTGTCTTCATTAAGTTGTTGTGACAAGTTAGTCAATGCAGCAGACTTCAGCATGGTGATCCGGTTCTTCGTACATCCTTGCACTGCAATCTAAGGGCGATCAAGAGAACAAGTTACGCAAACATGTTAAGAATTTTTTCAAAGGCACTTTTCTTGGCAAATAAGTAGCACTACCATAAGATATGCAGACTTTACAGTAATGTCACCGCTGTTAACATAGTGAAATACAGCTAGCATTGTGAAGTGTTATTGCTGCACCTAATTCACTAGTGATCACAAGCATGCCAAAAAAATTGGGGGACCTTTAAGCTTCGCCTTTAAGAGTTGAACGCAACAGCGAAATCTGGCCCCTAGTGCGCACTTCAACCACTAAGTGCATACTTATTAATGTGTGTTGTTACACACACACGCACATAGACGCGCGCGCGATGTATCTATAGTAATGGTACAAGTTTTCGATCTAAAGCACTTCCCTGTGCTAGTCAAGACATATTTCTCACAATGCCTCGCAGATGGCAGCACATTATCTAATTTTTACTGTTTGCTTGATCAATGCCTCCTCTAGAAAGGAGGCGTTGGCTTGATATGTTTTCCGCTAGATGGACATAGTTGTCCATTTTTGGAGCTCTTTGGAAGTTCGTCTGTGTTTTTAGCGGCGATGGCTGCACTATCCCGGCTTTTTTCGAAGCATGGCGTCGCGCAAAAAACGTAGTTTGATGGCCTCGCCAATGCGCCTACAAATTGCCGAATGGGCTCATTTTCGTCGCGACACCTGCCAAACAAAATGCGTTAAGGAGACTCCTTCCACTACATGACATTTATGTAGTGTTTTTTTCCAAAGCAGTTGCAAGTAACATCGTGGCTTTGTGGTAGGACGCCTGCTTGCCACGCAAATGGCCCCGGGTTCGATCTTCAATGGGACCGAAGATTTTTATTGTTTATTTTATTTGCACCTTTCTCGATTTTTCGCTCACAGGCGACGCTGTTACCGACGTCGGCGACGGGATTTATGCGAAACGAGCTCTCTAACGCTATCGCGTTAATATAGTCGCTAGGACATTGTGCACAAGCCTGAATGATCTCCACGAGGTAGATATATGTCGGCCGTAACCCACCATGAATAGGTCTTGTGTTGGCAAAGAGTGCTATATATGAGAGCTGAGAATATAACAAAACATGAGGGCAGTGCTTTTGTGCTATTCCGAGTCCTGCTTTCGCACCATTTACCGCAAGATGCAATACGAAGGTGTGACAAGTATGGTGAAACACTTGAAACAGAGGCTTATTATACTACATCTTGGGTTAGAATATTTATGAAGCTCTTTAGTTGAACAGCATGCACATTGAATGCATTGAACAGAAAACTAGATAATGTAGATGGAATGGCCGCCATTTAATGGATATTCATACCTCAAAGTCTGGGAACACCTCAACCTTCTTAATGTGCATAGTTGCTGTGCATCCCTTCTTCTTTGTGCTTTGGAGTTTCACTCTTTTTTTCTTGAACGTCTCTGCTGTCCAGTCCACATCAGGTTGGCCTCCATTGTCTGCCATCTGAGTGGAAGCCATGCAATGAGCATTAAAAAAATGCAAAAGCTATTCATTGTAGCGTTTTATTAGATGGCAGTAGGGAGCAACTTGTTTTTTATGCTTGAGGGTAAACATGATATAATGCAGTATAAAATGTTCCACTGTTCAATTAACTGAAGAAATTGTTTGCCAGCTTTTTTGCATACATTGGCTTTCTTGAAATACCAAACTAGTTTTTACTAGTTTCTCATAATCTGAACATGTGCAGGGGTGCAATAGCCAAAATAGAATTTGAAGCAGTTTTTGTAGCAGCAAAATGTTGCTTTTGGAGCACGAAAATCAAGATTCGGATTCAGAAGAGCTTGTGTAGGGGCTAGTTGCAACATAGTGGAAGATAAAGGCAGTGCCGCAAAGTTAGAGTGCCGACAGGAATGAGACACAAAAAGTGTATCTCTAACAATTGATTTAATGAAACAAAAACACCAAAAAGGGGAGGGCAAAGACTTGAAATTCAAAAGAGGGCGCTGTGGGCAAACTGCGAATAAGCAAACATGAATGCTAAGAGTAAAAAAAAAATTGCATTTATCTCTTGGAAATTAACATTTAAAAAATGCCTTATCAAAATCAAGGTGAAACATGTGCAGCATTTAAAATTATCTTTGTTTTCCTAGAAATGCCACTTGCCTGTCTGTAAGTGCTGTGGACGGAAAGCTCATGCATGCGGTTAGCTTCTCCAGCAGCATACAAGATGTTTCTACAATTGTTCTTTTAATTTTGTCCTTGCTGTATACCAAAATAGTTGTCTCTGAAATTCGGGTTACACTTACAGGCAGAGCAGTGCTGAGCAAGATTTCCGTCGATTTAAATTCTACTGCATAAATTCTTGTGTTCCTGAAGCCTTTTGTTGAGGCACCTGCTCTTCTGTCCAATGTAGGGTGCCCGGCAGGACAGAGGGATTCTACAAACTTCTAACTTGCACTAAAAAAATTTCTTGACATGTTTGATGTTACATGTTGCACCTCTAGTGCCCTTCATTACTGCTCTGCATGTTACCTTTTCAATACACAACACTACCAATTTTTGGGGTGCTGGGAATATCACCTGCACATCGTACCAGGAAGACACTTTTTTTAATATATGTGCTATTGTGTGCATGTACGGTAACACAATAAAAGTGCCCACATGAAAGCACGCAACCCTTGGCAGCTGCAACAGGAGCCAGCTGTTCTGGCCGTCTTGGCGGCAAGGCACGTTAATGCAGACAGCACTACTGCATTGCCTTTGAGCAGTCTTGACCTGGTGTTTTGTCATTGAGTCTGCAGACAAGCCACCTGTCTAGGTGTGGATACAGGGCTTGACAAGCACCAAATGCCAGTGATATCAACAAGGGGTGGTGTCGCCAGTGCACGGACATGCTATAATGACATTTACGCCACATGAACTGCCTCCTGTTCACAGAGCACATACATAGTGTGTGCTTTGCTGGGGGATGTAGGGATGCTCTCGTTCCCTGATAGCGTTTACATGCCTTGTCAGCCAGCTCCCCCACAGTGGTGCTACCTGATAGTGAGGACACGTAGGGCCCAAAGGAATGAATGCCTCTTTTTTGTTCTTTGGAGCGCATTGCATGTCATAAGGAGCTCCACAGGCTCCTTTCCATTGACCCGAATACACCTCTATTTGTGATACATGACCCCAAACTGCATATGCTTGGCTTTCTTGCAGGGTTAAACTTTACTCGCTGCTTAACTGGGCATGGTGAGTCAAACATTGTCGATTCTACAGCGTGTTACACTGACATGCTATTATTTGTATAACTCCGCTAGCGGGCTTGCTGTGTAAAAGGTGCAAATAAATGCCTATTTCTTGGTTTGCACTGTGATGTACTGTGTCCTTTGTTCCTTAAGTGTGTGGAGATAGGTTTGCACGACGCTTAACCTACGAGGCGACCGGGCAGGGACGCGACGTTCTCCACTGCCGCAGCGAACAAAGACGCTGCAGCTGGGTTCGTCGACTCTCCAACACGGCGCAGAAAAGGCACTCGAGGCAGGTTGTCAACAAACACGGGTTTATTAACCCAAGATGCAGCACAGTGCGACAATCATGGGTTTGCGGGCCGTCAGGGTAACTCCCAAGACCGATCATGTACGCTTGCCAGTGGCGCTACGACTATTACACAAAGGGGCAGCAGTCGAGTGCACGAACGAGAAGCCGCCTGCCAGAGCAGCGCGTCAACCTCTCGTGCGGGCCTGAGAGCATCTGACGCGGGCAAGCCCGCGCCAGACAGAAGCGAGCTCAGGGGGAAGGGGGTTGTCACTGGCGGCCAATGAGGACAGGCGTTGCACAGTGATGTAAGCTAGCGCGGTGGCTTGTCCAGACATGCCCGGACGTGTGCCGCGCGCCGGGAAGCCGACACATGGCTCGCACCAGACAAAGAGGCCTGGCGCCACCACCGTGGTCGCCATACTGCCGATTAGCAGCGGTTCCCGGCGCTCGAGCCGCGCGGGGCCAACACACACGCTAGCTGGGGAACGAGGCGCCAAAGGGGACGGCGCGCTCGATTCCCACATTCCCCCCTCCTAAAGACCGAGGCCAGCCTGTGAAAGAGGCTGTCCGAGGCCAAGTGGCAAGGTCAGCTCAGCCGCAAGGGGACTGGCAAACGGGGCAAAGTCCAAAAGGGTGATGTCGTCTTCCCGAAGATACGAGTCCATAGGTCGGCCATGGTCACACTTAACGTCCCACCAAAAGTTCCACCACCAGGGAGAGCATACTGCCTGGAGAAGGTCCACAGCCCAGGAGTAACGGGGTAGACTGCACAACAAGGGCGGGCAGCTAGCCTGCTTGAAGTTCGCCGGTCTGGAGAGGTTGGCAGCCGGGAACGTACGAGGCGTGGCTGCAAGTTGCGTGTGGCAGCCAACTGCCGAAAGTCGCTGGGATGGGGGCCTCACAGGAACGGCAGGCCGGAACAGCAGACAGCCAGGAACGGAAGCCGGAGCGACCACGCTCGGGCCTGGGCCAAAGCTTGAGTGGGCGAACCAGCCGCCGAGGCGACTTTAGAGGCTGTCAGGTGGATTAGGCAGGGTGGAGGTGGCTGCAGGGCCGAAGGCAGGAACGAGACCACAGCAGGGAGGACCAGGGGACAGCTGGTCAGGAACAGGCTGGTGGCAAGTGCCAAAGATCCCACACATTCAATAGTGATAAAATGATGTACATAAAAATATCTTTCAGCGAAATCACTGTGGTCGAAAGAAACTTTTAATGCTGGCTGAAATCACTTTTATAAGCATTCAACAGTAGTCTCATTTGTACACAACAATCTTAATTCATTTACTTACAGAGTCCTCTGATTGACCTTTGTGTGAGTGCTTGTCTTTTCCATACAGGCACCCTTTGTCAGTCAATGATAGTACTCTGAAGGGCAGCTGCAAGTTCAGAGGCACAGCTCCCCGGTTGATGGAGAACATAAGCTTCACTGCAGAAACATTGAACACAATTTTTTTTATTGCTTTACAAATTTTACTGTGTAGCATTCATTATAATATAATGCAAGGTGTTGTTAACATGCTTGATCAGCACAGACATAGTGCTTTGAATGCAGTCTGCTTCTATTTTAGCTCTGGCAATAAAGACGAATGCCCTACGAACTCGTAGGTTGTACCACCAAGGAACGTCATTAACTGTTGAGTGCACTATGTACAAGAGCACTAATAGTGGAACATTCAGACAGACTAATATCACAAAAATGCCATTTCTCAGTGAACAGTGAATTTAGCTCATTACTACATAGTACTGGGAACACTGCAGTAATTGCTACAGCTATGCTACAAGTAGAGAAACTGCTCCAAAACGTGGCCTTCAAGATTATGTATTACAGCGAAAATTGGCTTCATCCAACCCTAAAGTTGGGCCCTGCAACGCATTTCGGGCATAGTCAGAAAACGCTGCCAACTGGTAGTCGGTGCTCCCGAGAACATGTAAACCAAGCATTATAGTGCAGCACACGGCATGGAATTTACAATTCGTTCTCAAAGTCGGCTAGAAACCGCTCGTTCTTCTCTCGACAAATGATGCCACAAGCCCATATGACCATACAATAAACCCAAGTCCACAGCTACTGGCTGGTTTGAGCATCGAGCAGTCACAGAAGCTGCCACAGGCAACGCGATATGCCCGTGCGCTTGCTCACTATCATACTGAAGGTAACCATGTGCTCGAAGAAAAGAAAGCGCTCACATGCGCATGACATAACTTCTTTTTCCTGTGCGAAATTCCCCTGCTTAGCTTCCAGCGTGCTTGTGGAGACGTAATAAGAGAGGAAGTGCCTACAGAGTGTGACAAACCTAACTCCACTCGTACTCAACAGATTCTAAACGCTTTTGTGGCAGTTGATTCGTGAGGCGTGCACCTCTAGCAGACGCTGCCTGCGTTGAACGGTTGTGCAGCGCGAGCGAGGAAGAGGGGGGGGGGGGAGATGCGAGGGAGGGGCCTGCTGCCGGCACGAGCCGAGCGTGCGAGGGAGGGAGAGGAGAGGCTTGCTGCCTGCACGAGCCGAGCGTGCGCAGTGGGGGCGTGGACGGCGGCCGACGCCACAGGTGCGGCTAAGAAATGCTCCGCATTTAAAAGAAAGAAAGAAAAAACGGGACAAGATCGAGGTTCGAACGAAGGTCTTCCCAGTTCCGAACACGACACGTTAGCATGACGATAGATAGCCCGCTGCGCCACTAAAGCTGATCGGTTCGGTGGGTCTAACAGACTGCATATGTGTTGTTGTCACGCTGGAGGCTGGACGTAACTTTAAGACTCGTTATTCTTACGTCCAGACGTAACTGGAACGGCTCCTATCGTTACGTTTAGAAGTAGCTCTTGCGTAAGGTGTAGTTACGTCCAGCCGTAACGATAATCAGCTGCTAAGGTTACGTCCACCGTCTGCTTCACAATGCACACTTGAGTTTAATAATTATCCAAGGCGATTTCCTTAAAAAAAAATATTACGGCGCCCGGGAAGAACTAAAGAAAAAAAAAACGAAAAGAAAAAAAAGTGTAGCACAGCAGCGAGGTTCGAACCAACGTCCTCGCAGTTTCGAGCACGACGCATTACCCTCTGCGCCACTGGAGACGATCGGTTCAGCGAGCCTAACAGACTGCATTTGTGTTGTTGTCACGCTGGACGTAACTTTAATCTTACGTAAAGACGTAACTGCAACGGCTGCTGTCGTTACGTCTAGACGTAACGCTAGACACTCCCTTTTGTCTAATGGTGCACGCGCGTCAATCCCGGAGGTATAGTGAACTATGGGGTTCGCAAAGGAACGCAGATTTTATCCTTGAGAAGCGCGCAAGAAAACACAGGGACAAAGAAGAGATACACACCGGACAAGCGCTTTCTAACAACTAGTTTTATTGAAGAAAACTCAGACTTCTTATCCTAACAGAACTGCGTAAGGTACATGTACATATCACCGCGCTTAGTAATACTCGTGAAAATGGCTAAACAATCACAAAAAAAGCAGAAATGCCCTTAGATTTTAATAATCAACGCTTATATACTTACGCTTTCCTGCCTTATGTAGGTTTTCTTCGGCATGTTTCCTGGAGGATGTCACCTTGAATGACACTCCTAGGCCGAGAAGGGCTCTTTCTAGGTGCTCCAGTTCTTGATCGGTCTTCACGTATCCACGCCAGTTGTGTTCGCCACTCTCAAAGTCCAGGAGATGCGATCGTACGATTGCTTCATCTGCCATAATCAAGCCGCCAACGAACTACGCAGCGTGGATGACGACCACGCGTAGTAGAGTAGAGTAGATCCTAGAAACTATAGGCACACAACCACGCTGGGGGATTCGCGAACCATGACAACAAAACAAGCCTTCCCTCTTTTTTTTTTTTATCACGTAACCTTAGCAACCTTAGAGTCGCTTAACAAGACGTAGTCACAATAAGACATAGCCAGTTGAAGCCGATCGCTTTAACCAATGACGTCATACGTGACGTTGCAACTAGGGTCACGTGACCCCGAGCTGTTGAGGTGCAAATAGACGCTCCCGCTCAGTCACATGACATCGGACAGCAAAATAGGGAAAGTGTCTATTCTGCCGGCGCCGGCCGAATATTTTTTTCATTATTGTGCCGGCGGTCGCTCCTCATTGGCTGCTCAGTCACATGACATCTGGCCGAATATTTTTTTCATTATTTTGCCGGCGGCCGCCCCTCATTGGCTGCTCACCTTACATCTGATGGCAAAATAAGGAGTTTTTATTAGGGTACGAGCACACTAGCGGGAGGCGTGCCGCCGCGGCATGACGCGCGTCTTCGCCGCCGAGAGGTGAAAAGCGGCACGCTGGCTAGGGTGCCTTGATGCCCGCGCGCTCCGCTGAGGGTGAGGACAGCCGCGTCGTCTGCTACGACGGCCGCCATTACGGCTCCTGCCGTAGTGGGGCAGCATGCGAAGCGCATTACCGCTTGCGGTGCTCGCGTATGGTAGGAAAGAAGTACTCGTTGGCGAGCTTTTTTTTTTGGTGCAACTTGGACACCTCTTAGTGCTGTTGTTGCCTAATTGTTAAATGGAACAACGCACGTCATACAAACTGGTGGCCTGTGCTTGTACAATGCGCCAGGGGCTGACATAGACTGAATGAAATGAGCCACGAACTCCCACACCAGAAAGATTCGCGTTAAACCGTTGTCGTCGTTAAGACGGAGGGGCGCATGAACTTTTATTACTACGCTTGCTGAAAGGAATGCAATATTTGGGTCTTTGTGAATCAGCCGAATAGCAAAGGCAGGAATCGCTGTACTTTATATACTTGCGTGTGTGTGTATATATAACACACACGCACACACACACACATTATCTGACATTCGGTACCACCTTCCCCTGCCTCACCATTTCATGCACTGTGCAGGCAGCATACCCGAGAGTAACATGCTTTACCAGTGTACCTTTATGAAACGACACCCACGATTTCAGTGAACAGGCCATTTATTTGTGCGCCTTAATGCTGCGTTGTCCCACTAGTGAAAATCAAAGTCAGATACAAGACAAACCAAATGCAGTACGAAATGAAATGTTTAAAAATAAAAAATGCAAGAGTCAAAAGCGTGCCCACGTGAGCCGAAACCTTTTAAGCATACAGCTTATCTTGGCGTGTCCATTTCTCATGAGAGGTTGACGCCGGCACATGTTTTGCTTGCATGTCCATTGCAACTCCCGACTGGAACCTGCCGAAGGTGAATGCGCAGCCTTATTCTTGCGTACCTCTCTGTGAGCAGTCGGTATATACTGTCCTCGTGCTCCGCGCATACACACAAGCTGCGGCGGTGCACCTTGTTTAGGTATGCGGTGAGTGAACGAAGCGGCGACTTCATCGTGACTACTTTGTCCGTGCACCAAGAGTTTATGGCAGCAAAATGCTCCTCATAGTCTATCAAGGCTTTCATAACTCCCTTGCTGGGGTAGATGAGGTTGCCTCCATCTGAAACGTACTCTTTCAGTGCTGTCAGCGAAGCATGCTCGTCGTTGGCAGTTCCAAGGAGAGCATCTTTGCATTTTGCGCACTTCACAGATGTCAAAATTCCCTTCAAAATAAATCCTCCTTGGTAAAAGAGAATACTGCATTCTGTGGACGACAATCCTTCGATGAACAAAATCTCTGAATCATCGATTTCTTGAGCTTCCTTCTCGACGCAGGCTTCCTTCCCCTGGGATAGCAGGTCCACCAGGTACTCCCTGTCATCAAGCTCGTAGCTGGTCGTCCTCGGTGTATGCAAAAATTGGCTTACGCTCACCAGTCTCAGAGCGCACTTGAGATCGTAGGCATTGGGAACCGGCTTCATAAGCCGCACCACAGAAAAGAGGTTCTCTAAGCAGTCCTGCAGGAGCCTGCTCGTAAGAAAAAACTCATAGCCTTCGTCTCCTAAAAGAACGTCTTGGAGGCGAAGTACAACTGTAGTTGATATGAGTACACCTGCTTGCGACGGTTTCCAATGGGATGTGGCACCCATTTTCATAGTTCTGATGGTTTCTATTGCTGTGTGTAATGTATCTAGGGCTTCGGAGTACTTAGCCCTACTTCTCCGACTCGGGGCCAGTGTTGGATGCCGCGAAGACATCAGTGCATACCATTTTGAAATCAGCTCCATGAACCAAGCTGTTGTTTCTGCTTCCTGTTTAAGAACTCCTTCCTTTATAAGGAATCTGATAGCTGGGGGAGCTTCCCGAAAAAGTTGTACAGCGACACCAACCTTCATTTTGGTGAAGTGGCCTGCGCTGGTGTGCATTTCGGATAAGTTTGGGGCTACCTTCAGTTCTCTTTTAGAATCTTCTTCGAGCACAGCCTGAACATATTCCAAGTTGACTTGTGAAGAAGGCAGGCCATGTTTGGCAACTGTGGCCTCACTCAACGTGAAAACTTCTGAGCTCAAGAGCTGGCCTCTGAGGTTCTTCAAGACGTGAGCCGGATCAGCAATGAAAAAAAGTTCCTTCCCGTCCATGCACGGATGAGGTATGGATCACACCGTGGAAGAATCTCTGTGACTGGAAAAGGCGAATTCCCTCCACATTGCGCGGTTTGCCGAGCCCATGTCACATGTGATTGCGTGAACTCTCAGATATATTTGACTGCACAGCTGTACTAGTTCCAACACATAGTTTTTCAGCAAGCCGCCATCGATGTTTCTTCCGGTAAATTCATATGCAATCACCTGCTTCCATCGCTGGTTAAGTCCGCCCAACATAAATACCAGAGCATGAACCGCAGGCTCTTCAGGCTTCGGAGGAAGAGTTATTCCTCCGAGAAGTGCGTCTTCAGCCCGATCTAGCTCAAACCCCGGCACTATCTCCATTTCATCCAAAAAAAGGACGCAGTCCTTTTCTACATCCTCCATGGTCTCGGCTTTGCATTTCATAACGTCTATCACTTCGTGAAGAACGCCTGGGAGAAACTTCAAATTTTGAATCCTCCGTGCGAGCGTTCTTTTGGATGGGAGAGGATATCCCATTTTTCTCAAAGTTTCATATCCGGTTGTTCCACAAGCAAACTTAATTTGAAGGCCTTGCTTGACAGTGTGCGGAGACCAAGAGTTCCCCAAGCTGCTGCTCCTTGAGAGAGCGCGTACTTGATCGTCGTTGAGAAATTTCATATTTTGCGAAATATTTGTTGCCTCAGTCTCGAGTTTTTGCACTTTTTTCTTGAGACCACTAATGGTGTTCTTGGCTGTGTCATGATGTTGCTGAAGTTCAGAGTACTTTCTTGTAAGGTCAGCAAGCTTCTTCTTCAGTTCTGCTGATTCTGCAGTAGAATTTGATGTCTCACCAGCCGCTGCATTAACTTCTCTTGAATCTGCATCACTAGTGTTCGCTGACAGTTCAACAACGGCGTCGTCAACTTCCATGGTGTCGTGCCCATAACACGATGTTCCTTGCCGTGTAGATTCAGGAACGGCGTGGTTTTGTGGGGTCTCTAGGGTAGTTTTAACTGCAGCTGGATATTGACGCAGACCAGGAGGAGATTTGTTGGTCTCGTTGCTGGAGGGTGCAGGCACAGTTCTTTCTTTTGGTGGCTTTCGTTCCTTAGGCAGTGCTGCAAGCAGAAATGTATGTATTCATGAACATATTCAAGCAATGCCAGTTCATGTCTAGCTTGTTAATTTTACAAATGTAACACATGCAGCAGATACCGGCTTAGTTATTGACGTGAGGAAGACACTTGTCCTTCCCCCGCCCTTTCCACAAGGGATAGGGGAAGGTCTTAAAATACCATAATTAAATTGTGCTCAAAATTTCTCCCCACAATAAATGGCTCTAATTCAAATTGGAGCTTCATATGCCAGAGCTACACGTGTGCACCGTTGTGGAGGGCTCAACTGACATTCGCTCCCTATGCAGTTTATTGATTATTTGATTGTAGGGCTTAACACGCCAACGCAACGCAGGTAATGAGGCGCACTGTAGTGGGGGCTCGTGCATCGTGGATCTCGTATACATAATGGTTTCCGTTTTCCCCCTTTGTAAATAACATAGCCACTGCACCTGACATCCTAGCAGTACACGACCGTGTGCTAAGTAGCGGAAAACTGTTGTGCAGTGGGTCATGCCTGTAAACACTGAAATCCAGACGTATATACAGTCATGACCAAAAAATGCAAACAAGAAATATAAACCACAACACTCAAGTATCGCAATTTTTTTTTACATGCAAGTCAAAGTGATGCAACGTAATCACAAAAACAAAGTTGGGAAATGTAGCTTTCCAAACGCACTAATAGCGTGCCATTATTTGACCGTCTAATATTAGCAGTATTTCTCGATTTTGCGTGGTCTGGTTCACATTTTTGTGTTCGCATTTCCTAGCTTTGTCCGTGACTGCATTTCCAGAATTTATGCACTAATGTGGACGCAGCATATGAGGACCTATTTGGTGTTAGCTTCGTAGAAATCCCAGGTACATAGAGTACTTGCAACTGGTGGTGCTTTATGTAATGCAAGAAAAAAGTTCAATCTTACGTTTGAATGTGAACAAAGTTGGGACGGCATTTGGTTTCAACTTCTTCCAGCCATCCGCACGATGTTGCTCATAGTTGTTCTCTTCAAAGTGAGCCTGCAAATAAAACCAGAATTGGAAATTAACACACTGGCAGAAGAAAAACGAATGTCTGTCACTGTCAATAAACAAGATTTCATGTATGCATTCAGTATGATTCGCAGCAGGAACTAGCAGCAACTTTGAAGCACAAAAAGAAGGAAACTAATTGAGCTCACGCGCGCTTTCACGTAAGCCACTTCAGTGAGCGCGATCATAGACCCAGCCTGCTGTTATAATAACCCTTTCAATTTTCGCACTGAAAATCTGTAAGGATTCCTGAATTCATGTGAATAAAATATTAGTCTATTGTGCCGACAAAGGACCAGGTCTGATTTTATAGCGAGCGTTACAGATTTCGTTCTATCGAAAGCTTTGTACCCAAGCCTCCAAGTTCCCAATGCAATCGAATTTATTTGTCAGGTAAAAATGACAACACTCCGTAACAGCGCTTGTTTTGTTCGTCACTGAAGTGTTCCCGATTCCCAAGTATACATACGACGATACACACAAGACGGGCAGAAGTCCGGCCTCATAATATTACGAGTTTTTCGCAGGAACAGCATGTTTATGTTCAAACGGCTTGATTTCACAAGAGGCGTTCAAATTTCGACCGATCAGTGCCAACGCGTGCACGAATAAACATGGGCAGGCCTCGTAAGCGTTGTGAAATCCCCCTACCACGCACCCGAGCCTATGTTAATTCCCTGCGAGGCCATATGCGCGCATTTCACGTCCAATTTCCTCTTATGTGAATTACGTGAACTCTACGTGCCGTACTCTTGAAGTTCGGCAGCAGTCAGGCGCCGTCAGATTTCCGTACTCGCTCGCCGGCACGCGGCCTGAACTCACTCCCCGTTTTCTGCCCTTGCATATAATTTTCTCCTTCCTCCACTTTCTAAATTCTCATCTGTTTAACTACACCTCCTGCGTCCCCATCTCTTGCCTACTTTTCGTTCAGCTCAACTCCGCCAGCACCCGGTCGACGCGTACGCTGTCGGGGCGAGTTGGCGAGCGAGTACGGCAATTTCACGAAGTCTGTCTTCGGGCTGCGAGGCGGACGGTCACGACAGCGGCAGCCGGTCTCGCGAGCAAAATAGCTGCGAAGCGCAGTGCACGAAATTAACAGCCTCGGGTAGAGGGTGGGAAGGATTTCACAACGCTGCTGCCAAGGCAACACTTTCCCGTGCAAGGGCACTGAAACTAGTCGCAATTCCTATGAATGTAGTAGCACACTCGAGGCCCTTGAACCAGCATGAAATGTTATCGACACGGGGGCTTCCGAAGCCCCCGTACTTGACGCATTTTCTTAAAGCGTGATCTTTTAACACGAGCACGCCGCACAGTACCCTGCACGACGTTTGGCTGTCCTGCGTTTACATTGCGCACCTAAATAAAAAACAACGGCGCCCTAAATAATGCTGACCAGTCAGAATACGACGCACTAAAAAAAAATGTTTACTTACGCTGCATACGTGCGACGTATTAGTCGGTTGCCACTTGTGTCGTTTGATTTTAACGGTCCAAAGAAGCCTTCTTTTTGGGTCTCTTGGAAACCGGTACAACTTCCATCCGTTTCTCGAGTGATTCGAGCACTGCGGCACGCAGCAGCCGGGCATGGTGATGCGGAGATGGGTGCATAAAACTGTAAGGGAATGAACACTGCCCAACAACACCTCACACGCCAAGCACGAACTACCGGCCGGAGGCGCCAAAATGGCGGTCGCGCTGGCGCCGAAGCCGAGGCGGCGGCATCTGCCCTTGCAAAAGCTGACACCACTCTAAGCGGGGGCGCGCGCATCGAGGCACTCTAACGCTGGCCCCATCTGCGGGAGTCACGTGACAACAGTCTCGAGCGGTCTCGCAGCTCGCGAGATTTCGCGCGCTTTTTCGTCGTCTGTTCTGACAACGCCTCCTGTACTAGGAGGAGGAGGAGGAGGAAGAAACTTTATTCAGAAAAAAAAAATAATTGAAATGCAGGCAGTTTGGTCGGGCCCTCAGTCCAGGGCTCCGCTGGCACGAGCGGCTCGCTGGACCTGGTCAAGCAAAGCTATTTGGCTCTGCTTGTCCTCGTCCGCAAGCCATGCCTCCCACTGCCTGTGAAACATGTGTGGTTGCTTCGTGATGTGTGGGCTGTCGATGTGTGTGGGCCTCTGGGTGCACTCCCATGTTATGTGGCTGAGTGTTGGTACTTGTGAACACCATGGACAGGTGTCTTTATATCTTGCGGGATATATTCTACTTAGATGGTACAAATTGGGAAAGCTATTGGTTTGTATGCGTCTCCAATCCCTGCTTTGCTGGCTATCCAAGTCTTTATGTGGAAGCCCATATTCCTTTCGTTGCTTCCTTTGTTGGAGGAGGATGTCACGCGAATTGGAAAGAGGTTCAACGTCGTGGCCTGCCGTCGCTTGGTTGGTGATGCCTCGAGCTATACGGTCTGCCACGACATTCCCTTCCAAACCTTCGTGAGCAGGACACCATATAATGTGATGGTCTCCTGTTATGGGTTTATTTAAAAATTTATACGCTATTTTAGGTAGCGTTCCTCGGAGAAACATTCGGCATGCCGCCTGTGAATCGGAGAGCACAACCACTGATTCTCCCCTGATTTCTGCGTTGGATATGGCTATGGCTATTGCTGCCGCCTCTGCCACTCGTGTGAAACAAGTTTTAACCGACGCCATTGTGGTGTGATTTTGTGCTACAATTGCCACTACATGTGACCCTCTGCTCGCTTTACTTACGTCTGTAAAGACGGCTTCTGAGCTATTCTGAAATGCTTTGCGTAAGGAGTCTGCTCTCGCTTTCCTCCTTCCTGCGTGATACGTCGGATGCATATCTCTGGGAATAGGCGCCACAGTTAAATGTGTGCGTTTTTCCGCATCTATTAGCACCGTTTCCTCGTCACAATATAGCGGTCGCAATGTATATCCCATATTTTCCAGAATTCTTCTCCCATGATAGCTTGAATTGAGCCTTCCCTTTTGAGATAAAAGCACCGCATTCGCATACTCCTCAAAGGTATTGTATATGCCCAATTTCTCTACCCTCTCGGTTTTGGCATTTTCCGGAATCCCCAATGTTTCTTTGAATGCTTTCCTTATTATTGTGTTTATTTGCTTTGTCTCCTGGTTTGTCATTGTCTGGTACGGCAGCGCGTACGTAACTCGGCTGATCACAAATGCATGAACGAGTGCAATGGTTTCTTTCTCCTCTAGTCCCATTTCGCTATTTGCTATCCGCCTGATCATCCGGGCCACATTCGCCGTGGTTCCCCGTAGCCTTTGTAGTGTGTGTGACGTTCCCGAATTTCCTTGTATCCACATGCCAAGCACGCGTATTACATCTGCCTCCCTGATTTGTCTCCCATCTAGCAGTACTGCTACCGGTATTAAGTCCTTTTTCTTTGTGTATCTTGCCCTAATTCTAACCATTTCAGTTTTTTCCGGCGAGCATTGCATTCCTGCAGCTGTCACGAAAGCTTGTATTTTATCTACTGCCTCCTGGAGGGCGTTTTCTTTGTCCGCATAAGAGCCACCCTTTGTCCATAAGGTGACATCGTCTGCGTAAAGAGCTGCTCCTAGACCTTTTATATTTTCCAGCTTACATGCGAGCTTTCTCAGGCCGATATTAAATAGTATCGGGGATAGCATGGCTCCCTGGGGGGTGCCTCTATTTGCGTAGTCGAAGGTTTCAGATGTAACCGAGCCTAAAGAAATGGTAGCTTTCCTGCTTGTCAGAAATGACCGGACATACTCATATATTCGTTGGCCGCAGTTAATCGATTCGAGGCCTTCCATTATCACCTTGTGTGATATTGTATCGAATGCTTTCTTGATATCTAGTGCTAGTACGAATTCGTCGCTTGAACCTCTGTTTGGGTTCGTGACGTCATTTTGCAACAGCAGGAAAACATCCTGGGCCGATACATGTGGTCGGAAACCGAACATATTCACCGGTAGCAGACCCTCTCTCTCTACATAGTCTGCCAATCTAGTCAATATTGTTTTTTCAAAAAGCTTACCCAAGCATGAGGTAAGGGAGATTGGTAGGAGGTTCTTAATATCTCTTGGTTTCCCTGGTTTTGGTAGTAACATGATGTTTGAGTCCTTCCATTCTACTGGAAGGTTTCCTCCATCTACCCATACCTTTTCATTAAAGAAATCCGTGATTCGTCGAAGGGCCGCATCACTCAAATTTCTAAGCATAGAGTTTATTTTGTCTCGTCCTGGGGCGGTATTCTTTTTGAAAGACTGGGCCGCCGCATAAACCTCTTCAAATGTTATGGGAGCGTCTAACTCTGGTTGTTCTTTTCCTGCATATTTGCCATGTACCACTTCACATGCGTCTTGTCCGACATATAATTTCTTGACTTCGTAGATAAGTGCGTCATCGTTACCTTTAAATTCATTCTCCAGAATTCTTAAAGCCCTGTTCGTCATTGTTTTTGTTGCCCCTGGATCGATCATACTCCTCAGGATGTGCCAGGTCTTTTTGGTTCCTAACGTCCCTCTAAGTGAGTTACTAAATTGCCTCCAGTTACTTTTATTTAGTTGACGTGCGTAGTCATTGGCTTCCTGTGACAACTGAGCTATCCTTATCTTCAATTTGCGATTAAGCTTTTGCTTCCGCCATCGCTTTGTGAGGCTTCTCCGCGCGTCCCACAAATGTAGCAGGTGCTTGTCGACTGCTGGGATTTCCACGCTTGTTTCTATTTCTTTTGTCACTTTCCTGTGTGCCTCCTTTATCTGTGTCACCCAGTTATCTAGATCTATTATTTCCCCTTGGTCTCCTACGTTCTCCCTAAATTTGTTCCAATCAGATATTGTTGCTTTCCCCATTCTTCTTGTCGTGGCGGCATTAATAGTTATTCCGAGAATGTAGTGGTCGCTTCCCAAGTTTTCTCCGAGGTGCGCCCATGAGACGTTTCCTTCAGAATTTGTAAACGTTAAGTCCGGTGACGTGTCTTTTGTTAAGCTATTCCCGACCCGTGTCGGTAGGTCTGGTTGTGTAAGTTGGCAGAGATCATACCGTTCAACAAGGTCTACAAGGAGTTTGCCCTTAGGGCTGTCCTGCTTATATCCCCAATTTCTGTGTGGCGCATTAAAATCCCCCATGATAACTAACCTGTCTTTCTCTTTCAATAAACCCATCGCATGTGCTATAATGTTCTCAAAGTCGGCTCGTCTCTCCTTAGGTGGGCTATATATATTGACCCCCACTGTTTTTGGTCCTCCACGTTTTTTGGGCCACACTGTTATTATCTGGTGTTGCACTGCCTCATTGCTCACGTAGCTGACACTCAATGCTATATCTTTTTTGGTAAATGTCGCCACTTGTGGGTACTTTGGGTTAATATGTCTTACGTGCCCTCTCAGATTTATC